>NC_064640.1:511316255-513716255 GCF_023864345.2 Schistocerca serialis cubense
AGCAATCTCCCAAATCACTACTATCACGCGTTAGTTGGAGGGTACGATGATAACACTGAATCGTTTAAATGTTTGCTGTCAGAACTGCAATGTGTGTTTGACAAACAAAATGCAAGGGATAGAAGAAGGAGAAACGAAGGTAAGAATGAGTAACCCTACAACAATAATGAAAGGAGGTCTTAGAGATACGAACCGCAAGGTGCGCAACAGCAAAGAATAGCACAGCTGAGCCATAGGACCAGGACTACGGAGCTGAGAATACTTTCTTATTTATTTATTTACACGTCACGTTTCGTAGGAGTAAATTGAGGAGCAAATCTCCAAGGTCATGGAACATGTCAGTACATGAAATTGCAACATAAAATTAATGACAGATAGAAATAATACGTTTATGAACCCGAAAAAAGTAAATCCATAAGTGTAAGTAAACGCAATCAGCAATACAACAAGAATCAGCTTAATTTCTCAAGGAACTCCTCAACAGAATAGACCATGAGACCAATGAGGAAACTTTGCAGTTTCGATTTGAAAGGGCGTGGATGAATGCTAATATATTTGAATCCAAGCGGTAGCTTATTCAAAATGAATGCATAGTATACTGCACACCTTTGTGCACAAAAGTTACGGAAGTCCGATCCAAATGCAGGTTTGATTTCTGCCGAGTATTAACTGAGTGAAAGCTGCTTGTTCTTGGGAATAAGCTAACGTTGTTAACAAGAAATGGCAGTATGGGGTATATATACTGAGAGGCCAATGTCAAAATACCCAGACTCGTGAACAGGGGTCGACAAGAGCTTAGTGAACTTAGACCACTAATTGCCCGAACCGTCCGTTTCTCAGCCAAAAATATTCTTTTAGAATGGGAAGATTTACCTCAAAAATATAGTACCATACGACATAACCGAATGGAAATAAGCAAAGTCGACTAATTTTCGTGTCGAACGATCACTCACTTCAGATACCTTTCGAATAGAAAAATGGCAGTATTAAGTCTTTGAACAAGTTCCTGAACGTAGGATTTCCACAACAGTTTACTATCTATCTGAACACCTAGAAATTTGAACTGTTCAGTTTCACTTATCATATGCCCATTCTGTGAAATTAAAACGTCAGGGTTTGCTGAATTGTGTGTTAGAAACTGCAAGAACTGTGTCTTATTGTGATTAATCGTTTGTTTATTTTCTACAAGCCATGAAGTTAGGTCATGAACTGCAGTATTTGAAACCGGCCGAATGTTGCACACAACATCCTTTACTACCAAGCTAGTGTCATCAGCAAACAGAAATATTTTAGAATTACCTGTAATACTACAGGGCATATCATTTATATAAATAAGGAACAGGAGTGGCCATAACACTGATCCCTGGGGTACCCCCCACTTGACTGTACCCCACTCAGACGCCACATCACAGCCATTCTCAACACTGTGAATAATGATCTTATGCCTACTGCTGTTAAAGTAAGAGGCAGACCAATTGTGAGCTACTACCTGTATTCCGTAATGGTTCAGCTTCTGGAGCAATATTTTGTGATCAACAGGATCAAACGCCTTAGTTAAATAAAAAAATATGCCTAGTGTTCGAAATCTTTTGTTTAACCCAGCCAGTACCTCCCAGAGAAAAGAGACTATAGCATTTTCTGTTGTTAAACTACTTCTAAAACCGAAATTTACATTTCATAACAGATCGTGTGATATAATATGATCAATTATCCTTACATACACAGCCTTTTCGGTAACTTTAGCAAACACTGATGGCATAGATATAGGTCTAAAATTGTCCACATTATCCTTTTCTCCCTTTTTATAAAACAGCTTTACTACTGAGTACTTTAATCTTTCAGGAAACTGACCATTCCTAAAGGAAATTACAAATGTGGCTAAATACAGGGCTAACATGTGGAGCACAGTACTTTGTTATTCTGCTAGGCACTCCATTATGTCCATGAGAGTCCTTAGTCGTCAGTGATTTAATTATCGACACAATATCACCCTTGTCTGTATCACAGTGGAGTATTTCAGACATCAATCTCGGAAAGGCATTTGCCAAGATAGTTATATGATTCCCTGTCGAAAGTAAATTTTTTATTTAATTCACCAGCAATGCTCAGATAACGATTGTTAAATACTGTACATATATCTGATGTATCAGAAATATTTTACTACGAACTCACTTTATATCGTCGACCTTGTGCTGCTGACCAGACACATTCTTCACAACTGACCATACGGCTTTAATTTTATTCTGTGAATTAGCTATTCTGTTTCCATGCCACATACTCTTTGCCTTCCTATTAACATTTTTAAGCACCTTACAATACTGTTTGTAATGGGCAACAGTACCTCGATTGTGACTACTTCTAACATTTTGATATAATTCCCGCTTTGTTCTACTTGAACGTTATTCCACTAGTAAGCCACCTGGGCTGCCTGTTACTGCTAGTACCCCGTTTAGAACGTTCTAAAGGAAAGCAACTGTCAAAGAGAATGAGAAATGTGTTAAGCAAAGCATTATATTTACCATCTCTGTTATCGGCCTAATAAACATCCGGCCACTCTCATTCCTTGACAAGGTTGTATGTGACATTTGTTAGAATACAAAAGCCTCTCAGTGTTAAAATTTGTGCATCATCGTCTGAAAGGTCATTCACCCTTTTACTAACAGAATGCCCATCTAGTAATGAATAATGAATAGAAGTACTGTCTTTGGCTGTGCTACTGTTCCCCTGCTTCCTTGTTGGAAAACACACAGATTGCATCAGATTATATGAATTTAGGACATCTACCAACATCATTTTTCTTGCACCATCATATACAATATTCATATTGAAGTCACCACATGTAACTAATTTCTGGTACTTCCTACAAAATGAATCAAGAACCCATTCTAGCTTGAGCAGAAATGCTCTTAAAAAAACAATTAGTAGTTTAGTTTCACTAAATTCAACTGCCCCTGCACAACATTCAAATATCTGTTCAGTGCAGTGCCGTGATACGACTATGGACTCAAATGGAATACTGTTTTTTACATACATAGCCACTCCCCCACCCCGCGAAAAACTCCTTGAAGAACAGCCAGCTAATCTGTATCCTGGTAAAGGAAATCACTGAACTGTCAAATTATTTAAGTTGTGCTCCGATATACCAATAAATTCAGAACATCTCTAAGCAGTTCACTAGCTTTATCTCTGATACCTCTTATATTTTGATGAACTATGTTAATTACTTCTCTACGCGGAAACATGACGTCCTCTGAAAGTCAGCCCTTAGATAGAGGGACTTTCTTTAAGCAAGTATACCTATCAGCTGACTTCAATCTAATCAATGATCGTTCGTTTGATACAAACTGGCGCGAACAAAGACATTGCCGGCAGGGAGATAATCGATGGGCAGACACCCGTAATAACAACAGCAGTGACAGAACAGAAATTTGGGTTCCGAACCTATCCAATAGACTACAACGTGGAAGTGACAATCATAACTAACGCCATATGTCAATCTATTTCTAGAATAGGAACTCTGTAATTCGATGTTTCCTGTTTTTGTTAGGTTTGATCTTGTCATTTTTGTGAAATTTTCTTTGTGTGTTAATGTGCTCGTTAGTCTCTAGAATATCTCTTTTTTTGTTGCTGTTGTAGGTTTTTGTATTTCTCTCATTTTGCTTGTCTTGTGGGAATGACAGTTGCGCGTCAGACAACGTCCCTGGATATGTTCGTGTATATGTTAGGATATGTTCTCAAAGTCATCGTTTTCTTTTGTGGGCAAAGATCTCGACGTGTTCGTTACTTGTCTCTGTCTAGTCCGTAGGAATCGACACCTTTCAGTTTCCTGTGGGCTGTCGTGTCTGTATTCGAACTGGCTTGGTTTCGTCAGAAGTTTTGGTTCAGTACTAGGGTGCGTTCTGTGTGAGAGTGTAAATGTGCTAGAGACTGGCGCACGCGCAGGTAGCGTGACGCCCGCCTAGTTTTGTTTTGAATGAATACGGTCGCTCATTATGACGTAAGCCCATATTTATCTGTTATGAGGTTAAGATACTAAGGCGGTAGTTTCCACCCTCACGACAGGTACGCGCGGTTACCGGGAGTTGTTTTAGATACACTATCTGGTCAAAAGTATCCGGACACCCCCAAAAACATCCGTTTTTCATATAACGTACATTGTGCTGCCACTTACTGCCAGGTACTCCATATCAGCGACCTCAGTAGTCATTACACATCGTGAGACAGCAGAATTGGTTGCTCCGCGGAAGTTAACGGGCTTCGAACATGGTAACATGATTAGGTGTCACTTGTGTCATACGTATGTACGTGAGATTTCCACACTCCTAAACATCCCTAGGTCCACTGTTTCCGATGTGATAGTGAAGTGGAAACGTGAAGGGACACGTACAGCACAAAAGCGTACCGGCCGACATCGTCTGTTGGCTGACAGAGACCACCGGTAGTTGAAGAGAGACGTAATGTGTAATAGGCAGACATCTATCTATATGAGAGGCTAGCCACACCAGAAAGAATTTATATCAGGGCCATTATATGATAACGTTAGACACCTTGAACAAATTGAATATGAACCCACATGTGTGTGATTGGCATAACATTGTGATTGTGCCTCCTAAATAGTATATGAGGTAACGGTTCCACGATAGCTAACACACAGCTAGTTTCCAAGGGGTTTGTGGGAGAAATGGGTAGAGATATTAACTGAATTATACAGTCCTAATATCTTTGTTAAAGCAGATGAAAAACTTACTGCATTCATTGGAAGCTGCCCTTTCCACCAGTGCATGCTTATTAAATCAGCGAAGTTTGGCATCAAGTTTTATTTGCTTTGTGACAAAGAAACAATTTCTGTCTGAGAAATTCAGCCATATGCTGAGAATCGATCAGGTAGTGACCCACGAAACAACCAAGGTCTAAGGGTTGTAACTTACTTATCTTATGGCCTGAAACGGCATAACATCACCAGCAACAAATTTTTTACGTCTTACGAGCTAGGACAAATGCTGATGAAGAGAAACATCACAATGATTAGAACGGCGAAAAAACGAACTTTCCTTCCCACTAAAAATGTTGCATTCTGGGGGTGTTCGAAACACACCTCGACATTTGGTTTCACAGAGGATACAACTCTTGTATCATACATCCCTAAGGAAAACAAATGTTTTATTGTGTAAAGCACTCTGCACCACAATTCAAAAGTCACTTATGGCACCAAGAGAAAACCGCAGATAAATTTAGACTACAAAGCTACGAATGGATCTGTGCACACACTGAAGAAGATGGTGTGAAATTATACAGTAACGAGGAAGAAAAACAAAGAGGTGTCTATTGTTGTGTCCTCAAACATATGTAATCGACATATCTGCATATAACTCTTACGTGCTATATAAGGCAACTTACCCCCAATGGAAAGCAAACGTCCTACAGCGAAGAAAACGACTCTTGGAAATTTTTGGCGAGGAGATAATTGATAGAGATATGATGAGACAAGGATATCTTCTAAGAGGAAATGCTGTAAGACAAGCTGTAAAGAGAAGAATATCTTTTGAATCTGCACGCTCAGTATTGGAAGAAAATGATCCTAGAAGTAAGAGGAGGGGCAGATGTCATCTATGTAGAAAAACTAATAACGGAAGGTCAGTTAAATGTGTTAAGTGTAACAAAATTCAATTTCACGAGACATGTTACATACACTTGTAAAAACTGTTACTAAAAGTTAGTCATAATTTAGTTAAATCAACACAAACATAATTATATAATTCGATAATTCATTGTTGTACTACTCTGTTATGCAGTTTGAATGATTACTTCATTAAACCATCTTAATTACAACATTTTCATCATTTCAGTACACTAATATTTCAAAGTATATGTACCAGTAAGAAAAGAAAGTTTGGTCTTTGGACCTGCACTTCTTCATTTAATGTGCAAAATAAACACCGTAGTAGGGCTATTTCATTGCAGCACGCATGACCATATGGCTGGCTGGCTAGTACACCCTCTGCTTACACTTGCAAACTGGCTCTGCACCATATCAGTTGTTTGTGTTTGTATCTATTACTGACAAGAAGAGGGTGTATTGCTTATCAGAGGCATACAGGCTGTTATGCCCCAGGATAGAATCCGTATCAGACACTAAAAATTCGTCCAAATTCTACCTTGGCAGCCTCTGAAAGTTGAACCACCTGTGTCGATTACCAATGGACTTCCATCTGCAAGCATATGCTGACTGAGTTGCAGCGAACGCATAAACTATCGCATCATGAGTGAATGACTAGCAAAGGTAACTGTCATCATGGAAACCGAGAGATACCATAATACTAGTGACAAAGCAGAGTGTCTCGTGGAAAGCTAGTTGCAACGCCACAATAAGTATCTAGTCGGCAAACCAACAGAAAACAGCATCTGAAATGTGAAGTTGCGAAAGTCTTAAGTCACTAGGAGATCCGACAACGAGGGAAAACAAGATCACGTGATGTCATTACCATGCCCAGTGCTGCAGTGCACAAAGGGAGTGCCAACATAAATACCCCACCCTTCTGAACAAATGTCTGACTGCTGAATGCTGATTGCTGACTGTTGAGTGTGTATCTCAGATCTTTTGTAAGTTGCAGCTAGCCAGTGTGAGAGGAGGCTATGGAGGTCGACCCTTGGCATCCCTAGCTGTCTTCGATCATCTATGAAACCACGAGCCTGGCTTTAAGGGTGCTGCTGCTGCCAGCAGCACTGCCAACTTCCGAGACAACGCTGACGGGGCTCAGAGGCCGCCATCACTCTACAGGTTTGCTGGAAAAATTGACCTGCATGTCCTGGAAGTAGTACATCACCTGCCTTGGAGAGGTGGGCAGGCCACTGCAGCTGCTCATCCCATACCTGTGGCAGACGCCGATGCTGCCGACACTTGTCTCCAAAATGAGGGCTGACAGCTGACCCCTGTGAGCCAGCGAGTACTTCAGGTGGACCTAAGGTGAGATTCCAAAGCGTAAATCTTTGACGTCATCGAAAGGCCTTTCGAGATCGATACATAGAGCTGGAGGCTGACATAACAGCAGCCACCCGACACTTCACTGCGCTGTCTGTACCTCAAGTCAAGCCCATGCCTACCTTCCTCTCCTGACGATGCTTTATTGTCAATGACGCTCTCCTGCTACTCTCGAGCATAAACGGGTGCCCACAACTGCATTCCCCCCACCCCCCGCATCTCTCCTGATGACATTAGGACTCCTGCAAGACTCCTGTAACACTGCTGACGTGCTGTAAAGGGTTTTAAGCACATTGACCGTTGCTATTTGTATGGTAAAATGTGTCCACATTTCACAGTATCTAAATTTGTCTAAAGGGATAGCTAGAGATATCCTGCTGATGCGCTCACACTGAGACGCCCTGAACAACAGAACGAGCACATGCACTGAATTTAACAAAAATGTTCAAATGTGTGTGAAATCTTGTGGGACTTAACTGCTAAGGTCATCAGTCCCTAAGCTTACACACTACTTAACCTAAATTATCCTAAGGACAAACACACACACACACACACACACACACACACACACACCCATGCCCGAGGGAGGACTCGAACCTCCGCCGGGATCAGCCGCACAGTCCATGACTGCAGCGCCTGAGACCGCTCGGCTAATCCCCATGTTTAACACAGCCAGCAGAGTGTAGCGTAAATATATAACTAGCGCAATTGTTACATTACATGCACTTCAAAGAATGAAGTAAGGCCCAGTTATATAGATATAACAGGGCTGGCGTTGTTAGTGTGAGGCTGCTAGAAAAGCTGTTATTCAGCACATAGAACCCTGCTCTACTTGTATTAGTGCACAGTACCATACGCTCTGGTTGACGTTTTCTGCCGCACAGGATTCTGCTGTGGTTGAATCAATGACAGTACTGTGGAGCAGCGTCCAGCTGCAGAAGTTGTGGTGCATATATCTTTATAATATAGCACAAAATATTCTACTGTTGATGTATTAGTTTCAGGTGCATGTGTTTCCGCAGAAAGTATTTTTCAGGAAAAAGTTTTATTAAATGGCGCACAGGACTTTACTGTGGTATACTGTGGTACAGCATCTGCTCTAGCGGACTCTGTCTGCCATAGAATTTATCATATATCACACACAGTGCTCACTGTATCAGCACTACCTCTCCAACAGCGCCAACATTCATCATTCTAAGTGGCCGAAAATTATTGCTGAGGGCAGGATAAACTATCTCTTGTATCTAACCAAGGACGTGGCTGAGAATTTCTCAGAGGGGGGGAGGAAGGTGGATGATCTCGGAGTTTTGACCATGCGGAGATGTGTAGATATAATCTCCTTACATAGAAGTGCTGTATTTTGGCAAACCATACACCCTTCTTCTTTCAGTCTGGATCTGAGCTGAGGAAGTGAGCAGGCTAGGACGAGAGCTACTGTTGTAGCCACTGTGATTATTACCGACAGGACTTTTGGAATAAAGAGACCTCTAATAGACAGAGAATATAGAACAATTTTTGGTGATGAAAATACAAAGGATCTGGAAGTATTCAACCTTAAACTTTCCCCAAAATTTCCTCATTTGAGCATGCATCTCTCAATTCTTGTGATGTAAGAAAGATAATTTTCTGCATTAAGGAATGTGCCGGGAGACAAATTCCCGACCCTAAATGACTAGAGTTTGTATTACTATTTATTCATCTTACGGCTTTTAGTGCCTGGGGTCTCCAAAGGGATGCTCGGCCCGACTTCGGTGCAGCTCTTTTGATTTTAAGCAGAGGGAATTGGAATATTTCAGCAAAGATATTCGGAAGGAATTGGCTGGGGCTTATAGTAATGGATCAACCACGACATTTGGCTAAATTTAAAATGGGAAACCACAGAAAACCATTTTAGAAGTTGCTGGCGAATGCTTTCAAACCACCTCGCCTCCCGAATTAAGGTATTGCTAGCTCAGGGCCCAAATAACGTGTTGTTGTACATTGTTATAAAATGTAATGCATCACAACAAAAGATGGAATTCTGACACTGCATGTTTTTCATTTAATTTCGGATCTTGGCTCATTTGATAATGAATGAACGCGCGCATATTTTAAGATTAAATAGTGAAAGGGAGTGGAAGGGATGCATAGTGCAATCGGCTCGGGAGAATTCAAGCAGCCCGCTGAAAAAATCTTTGAGAAACGAACGAAATATATAGTGTGCTGTCATCCAATACCGCTTCAGCTCTTGACGAACCCCTCCCCATCCGTCCGCATCGGAACTGGTTTCATAACTGAGTACCGCCCAGGTGATCAGACTGGACGGTATTTTGCCATTTGGGCAACTAATAATAGGATATTCTGAATTTTTTTAAAGAAATGCAACACTACCGACCTTTGTATGATATTTTTGTTGAACAACGTGAATTTTGGCCGACACAGACAAATCAAAGTGTACTTCCGTGCAATGATTTTAATTTAAATTTATTTGTAATGATACACTATGTTATCAAAAACACACATTTCTCATATTAAGTGCCTTGTGCTACCACCTACTGCCAGGTACTCCATATTGGCGCCCTCAGAAGTCATTAGACGTGAGAGAGCAGAATGGAACGCTCCGCGGAACTCACGGACTTCGAACGTGGTAACATGATTCGGTGCCACTTGTGTCATACGTCTGTACGCGAGATTTCCACACTCCTAAACATCCCTAGGTCCACGTTTTCCAGTGTGATAGTGAAGTGAAAACGTGAAGGGACACGTGAAGCACAAAAGCGGCCGACTTCGTCTGTTGACTGACAGAGAGTGCCGACAGTTGAAGAGGGTCGTAACGTCTAATAGGCAGACATCTATCAATGCCATCACACAGGAATTCCAAACTGAATCAGGATCCACTGCAAGTACTACGACAGTTAGGCGGGAGGTGAGAAAACTTATATTTCATGGTCGAGCGGCTGCTTGTAAGCCACACATCCGACGGTAAATGCCAAACGAAGCCTCACTTGGTGTAAGGAGCGTAAACATTGGTCGTCTGAACAGCGGAAAAACGTTGTGTGGATTGACGAATCACGGTACACATTGAGGCTATCCGATGGCTGGTGTGGGTATGGCGAATGCTCAGTGAACGTCATCTGCTAGCGTGTGTAGTGCCAACATTAAAATTCGGAGGCGGTGGTGTTATGGTGTGGTCGTGTTTTTGATGGAGAGGGCTTGCGCCCTTGCTTTTTTGCGTGTCACTATCACAGCACAGGCCTAAATTGATGTTTTAAGCACCTTCTTGCTTCCCAATGTTGAAGAGCAATTTGGGGATGGTAACTGCATATTTCAACACGATCGACACCTGTTCGTAATACACGGCCTGTGGCGGAGTGCTTACCCGACAATAACATCTCTGTAATAGTCTGGCTTGCACTGAGTACTGACATGAAGCCTATGGAACCCCTTTGAGATGTTTTGGAAAGCCGATTTCGTGCCAGGTCTTACCGACCAACATCGATACCTCTCCTCAATGCAGCTACCATTGCCCAAGAAACCTTCCAGCACTTGATTGAACGTATGCCTGCGAGAGTGGAAGCTGTCTTCAAGGCTAAGGGTGAGCAAACACCATACTGAATTCCAGCACTACCGATGGAGTTCGCCACCAACGTGTAAGTCATTTTCAGCCAGGTGTCCGGACAAATTTGATCACATAGTGTATTTATCGCTTCGCTGCCTTGTGAAATGCTGAATTATTGTGGCCACAAACTTTATCCAGCCTCCAAATAAAACTAAGTCAATGCTGGCGTTAAACTGCTACAGGCAGGCAATGAAGCTATTCTAGCAGCACGTACACATTTTTAACTTGCTATAACAGTAGCGGATGAATCAGAATTGGTTTTCCTCTTCTTTCTTGTTACAAACTTATTCATAGTAGTCAACTCTGACAACAGCACAGGAGCAATAATCAGAAGCACTTACTGTGCAGTCCTAAAGCATCGACTCCACGACCAGCGCAGCGCCGCAAAACAGCATCAAGAAGCCGCCGACCCACAAGCCAATGGAAACAGTGGGCAGCGCGACACATCGAGGAAGACATAGCCGTCAACGCTGATTTAACGAACCGCCCTCACTGATCGACCCAGTTCGGTCCCAGTCTTCGAGAGCACCAGGACTGAGTACTGGACAGCCGATATTTAGCCTACGCTCTGCGAGTAGTAATAGTGAAAAATACTTGCAGGAATCAAGTTAAGTTTCGTTTATTCCTTTAAAAGAAATAAATTTTTCCACTAATTAAGGGAGGTAGGACGTCAAACTGGCCGACTTGGTGCAGGAGAGGCACCACAGGACCTTTTAGTTTTCACTATCTATACTTTTACAAGTTAGTTCATAACACTTTGTCAGCATGACGAGGAAGGATTTGGGATTCAAATTCATAGCAAAAACATAACAAATTTTTTTTACATGTGAAATTTCATCATTTTTTTCTCTTACTATTGGCTGCATTTGTTGTTATAGGTACACTTTTGTTCATAGGTATGAAAGATTCTCCTGTGAATTTTTCATAGCACCAAACCATACATACAGGTGTGTGGAACTCCAGAATTTATTTACATCATGAAAAAATGAATGAGCTGTTTCATTTTAAACTTCATGTTCTGAAAAAACTCAAATTTTATAGTTAACTATCTCAATTTTTACCACACTTTTTAATACATTAGGAAAAATCTAGAGTTTCGCGCACCTGTAAGTATGGTTTGTCTGCTGTGCAAAATTCATCGAAGAATTTCTCTTACTTATGATGAAAAGTGGACCTATAGCAACAAATGCAGCCAATAATAAGTGAAAAAATGACAAAATTTCACACGTACAAAAAATTATTTTGTTATGCTTTAGAACTCCCACTCCCATGAGTGTGAATTCTTAATCCTTTATGGTCATGCTGCCAAAGTCTTATGAATGTATGTGTAAAAGTATAGACAGTGGAGGTTAAAATGTCCTGTGGTGCCTCTCCTGCTACCAAACGGCCCGTTTGACGTCCTACCTCCCTTAAAAAGGGTTTTGTACCGATGAATTTGGATTCCCGCTACCGGCCGTAGAAACTTTTCTCCTTTCTTTGTCTGTGTCGTTGCTGACTCCCACAGTAGCCAATACAACATTTGGCGACGACGATTTCAGCACCAATGATGCCTTCGCTCTAGGCTGCTCCGTCACTAATTTTTCTTTCTATCCTTTCACAGGCACATTGCTACTAATTGTGTTCTTTCTTGCAGACTAGCCACACCACTTTCGCTATTTGTGAATAATTACTTTTTAGCGGCGCTCTTCTCATTAACATGGCCTCTAACCCGCCTTTTACACCAACTGCGCCTACGACGCCAGCTGCTGCTCTCTCTGATCTAATGCAGTTTATTCAGTCAGAAGCACCAAATGTCGTAGTTGACGACTGCAGTCAAACAGATCATTAATGCACAAGCTGCTGCTGCATTAACTTGGTAGCCGGCCGTGGTGGCCGAGCGGTTCTAGGCGCTTCAGTCCGAAACCGCGCAACTGCTACGGTCGCAGGTTCGAATCCTGCCTCCGGCATGGATGTGTGTGATGTCCTTAGGTTAGTTATGTTTAAGTAGTTCTAAGTTCTAGGGGACTGCTGACCTCAGATGTTAAGTCCCATAGTGCTCAGAGCCATTTGAACCATTAACTTGGCCATAAAGGCCAGCCACAAACACGGCACTGCCTCCAGGCATCCCAGCTTTTCGAGCTTTCAGTGAACAAGAGGAATGGAACGAGTAGTATCTCAGTACGACGCTCATTGAGCTGCATATCAAGGTGCCCGCCCAGCTAACCGCGCGGTCTAACCCGCTGCTTCCCAAGCGGCACCCGGTGGATTAGTGTCGAGGTCCGGTGTGCTGGTCAGACTATGGATGGTTTTCAAGGCGGTTTTCCATCTACCTCAGCGAATGCGGTCTGGTTCCCCTTATTCTGCCTCAATTACACTATGTCGGTGATTGCTGCGCAAACACTGTCTCGTCGTACGAGTACATCATAATTACCATGAAAACATTGGGGATACACTCGTCTGGTATGAGACATGTGGGGTGGCGGTTGGGTGGGTGAACTGCTGTGGCCTGTTGAACATGAACAAATTCCCAAACATTCCGATCCTGCTTTGAAACAAGAGTTACAAATTATTGAACATCAGGATACGTGTCATAGTGCCGTGGAAAACTTTGAGGTAGCTCCCACTTGCAGTGTAATGCCTTGCATCCGACCAACACGGGTAAATGGGCTACCTCGCCATGGCCATAGTAAACAAACGTCGACCAGTGTGTATGCTGTGAAATCGTGTCCCCGCTGCTATTCCACGCATAAAAGACAAAATTTCCCTTTGTGAAACACGACTTGCTCTGCTTGTGGGAAGATGTTTCATGTACAGTCTCTGTGCTTGCAACAGAAAAAGAATGCTACACACGTGTACTCGCGTAAGTGTAGTGCGATGACAGTACGAAAAACTGATTGTGAACTTATTCATTGCCGGACGTTGTGTGCAACATCAGCTAGATGCTGGCGTTTCCGCTGCGTTACTTAATAGTTCCACTTATAAACAGTTTGATACGTCATACTTCAAAAAATCTTGCACCAAACTTACTGCGTATAACGGTCAGGGCATCCCAGTGCTTGGAACTAACAATTTGGCTGCAGCATTCCAGCATCACACCAGAACAGTGATATTTACAATTTTTCATTCGCGAGACTGAAAATATTGTTGGGTTAGATTATTTTCATTTGTTTGGGCTTCGTATTCAGGACGATGCATTTTCAATTTTTTGCTTTCAACTCGAAAGACAGTGTCACTCAATTCATTGTGGAGTCTCCTAATTTATTTTATGACGGACTTGGCAGAACAAATAATTTTGTGGTCGACGTTACAATGAAGGACAATGTGCATCCTAACTTTTTTCGGACGTGTCCCTTCCGTCTTGCACTTAGAGGCAAAGTGGCAAATGAACTTAAAGAATAGTAAGATAGAGGTGTTATTGCTCCTATCCAGGCTAGTCAAAGGGCTTCCCCCTTAGTAATCTTACCAAAGCCTACTGGAAGAATTCGTTTTTGTGTTGACTTTAAGTCCACTGTGAGTCCACAAACAATAATTGATACTTATCCGTTGCCTCTCCCTGAAGAATTAATGGAGAGTCTAGGTTCAAAATGGCTCTGAGCACTATGGGACTCCACTGCTGAGGTCATTAGTCCCCTAGAACGTAGAACTAGTTAAACGTAACTAACCTAAGGACAGCACAAACATCCATGCCCGAGGCAGGATTCGAACCTGCGACCGTAGCGGTCTTGCGGTTCCAGACTGCAGCGCCTTTAACCGCACGGCCACTTCGGCCGGCTTGGGAGAGTCTAGGGGCTGGCCGCTGTTTTTCCAAAAATTGACTTAAGTGATGCGTACTTGCAAATTCTGCTAGATAAGAAGTCTCAGAAATTTTTTGTGGTAACAAACATTTAGGGATTTCGTAATTTTCGCGCTTACGCTTTGGCAGCGCTTCGGTGCCTGCCACATAGCGCTGCTTAGAACAGCTTACTGCAAAATTTCCATTCTCTTCAAATTACTGGGACAATATTGTGGTGTCAGGACGTACACCGGAGGAACATATCAGTAAACTTCCTACGCTTTTTCAAGTGCTTTCAGCTACAGGTTTGACGTGTGGCCAGGAGTAATATGCCTTTTTCCAGTCAGAAATTCAGTACTTCGGCCATGTTCTTAATAGCTAAGGTGTTCATCCTCTTCACTCACATGTACTGGCCATCTGGGACCTCCCTGCCCCCCGGAACGTGACGGAATTGCAGTCAATTCTCGGAAAGATGATTTATATGGTTTATACCCAACGCAGACCAGATCGCAGCTCCGTTGCATAATTTGAACCGGAAGAATGCGCATTTTGTTGGTTCCAAAGAGTCTTATGATGCGTTCCAGAAACCAAAAAAAGCTTTGTTGAGTGACATATACCTTGTTCGTATCGATCCCGCTAAGTCTGTGGTTTCGGCAGTGGATGCTTCTTCGTACGAAATCGGAGGAATGCCATCGCATAGATTTGGTACACAGGACAGGCCTACTGCTTTCGCTCCAAGTTATTGACCAAGGCTCAATATAACTGTTCCCAAATCAAAAAGGAAGCTCTCGTCATTATCTACGGCATGACAAAGTTTCACCGTTATCTGTTTAGTTGGATATTTTTCCTAATGACAGACCATAAACGACTTCAGTCTTTGTTTCATCCGACCAGACCTGTTCCGTTACGCATGGCTAAGAAGCAGACACGTTGGGATTTGTTATTGCCGTAGTAGCAGTACGAAGGCCAACGGCTTTGCCGCAGTGGTAACACCGTTTCCCGTCAGATCACCGAAGTTAAGCGCTGTCGGGCTAGGCTAGCGCTTGGATGAGTGACCATCCGGTCTGCCTAGCGTTGTTGGCAAGCGGGGTAGACTCAGCCCTGGTGAGGAAAAACTGAGGAGCTACTTGACTGAGAAGTAGCGGCTCCGGTCTCGCAAACTGACAGACGATCGGGAGAGCGGTGTGCTGACCACATGCCTCTCCATATCCGCATCCAGTGACACCTCTAGGTTGAGGATGACATGGCGGCCGGTCAGTACTGTTGGGCTTTCATGGCCTGCCCGGACGGAGTTCAGAGTTACAGCAGTACGAAATATTGTACCGGCCTACACTGAAGCGTGCTAATGCTGACGCCCTTCCTCGCCCTCCTTTTGGTTCCGATTCTGAATTAGATGCTACAGCTGCGTCGTGTTGTCAGATCGATATACAGGTGACTCAACTTTTACAGACTTTTCCACTGATTTCTCTGCCTCTTGATGACTGGGTGTTGTGTGATGTCCTTAGGTTAGTTAGGTTTAAGTAGTTCTAAGTTCTAGGGGACTGATGACCATAGCTGTTAAGTTCCATAGTGCTCAGAGCCTTTTTTAGCCACTTTTCCACTGAACTACAAGAAAATTGCACAGGCCACGTAAGCAGACCGTGACATCAATCTTTTATTACACTTCCTCTGTCCTGCTTGGACTACTCTGTGCACCGATAGTTAGCTCGTCGGCATAGCCTCTCCATCCAGTACGATGATTTTATTGCAAAATGTGCTTATTCCCGAAGTGTTGTAAACATATGTGTTGCGATTGATCCACCAAGGAGCCTGGGAAATTGTACGCAAGGGTGTCGGCACTGTACTTGGCCGTGCATGGACGCCCACATTGAACAGATGATGTCATAGTGTCGCGTTTGTGATGAAAATTTATCAGCCCTGCCGCAAACGTTTTCATATTGGCCACAGTCTCAATCGCCGTGGCAACGAGTGCATATTGGCTTTGCTGGTCCCATTAGGAACATTCATTTGATTGTTGTTGTGGACTCTTTTAGGAAATATCCGTTCGCAATGCTCATGAACTCGACTACGTCGCGTGGTACTATTCAGGCTTTCTCATCTACTTTTGCTTAGAAGGTTTGCCTGAAGTGTTGGTTACAGACAACGGACCACAGTTTACTGCTCAGTACTTTGAACAGTTTTGTACAGGCAGCGGTATCACTCACTTCAACCTCAGTCGTACTTAGAAGCTGAATGATCTGGGCATACGTTCAAGCAACAGATGACCATACTACGGGTCTCGCACACACGGGGCCAGGCGCTGCTGCTCTTCATCGCCACGTACCGCTCCCAGCCCCACGACGGTCCGTCGCCGGCGGAACTTCTACATGGACTGCTGCACAGCGCACTGTTCCAGTTGCTGCACCCATCATAGTGCACGGCGCTTCGCACGCTCTGCCAGCATCGCTATGCTCCTAATTATTCTATACTCTTCACAGTTTTTGGTCGTATCAGGCGCTGGTAGAGAGGAACGTGTCTTCGAAATTTGGGAGCTTGCATGTGTTTAATTCAAGATCCTGCTCTGTTGCTGCTCCCCCATTAGCACCAGATTGGTGCTTATTGATTGTGACATTCTTCCGCTGATTTTTTGTCCCCAGATTCGCAACCTACCGGGATCTTTTGGCCGGCGTAGCCACCCACGTGTGCCTCTTTGGCATTGTATGCGGAATTGATGGAGCTGGACCCATTGCCATCGCCACCGCAGAAGCTGAACTTCCCGACGCCAGCCGTGGATCCAGCGTCGTCGTCGTCATCATCATCATCTACATCGTAGTCGTCGCCGCCACCGGCGTCATCGCCGCTCTCTTCGTTTTCCGTCGGACAGGCTCAGAAAGACTACTGACCCCATTTTGAGGGTTTTCTGATAGAGCTTCCTCTCCGAGCGCAGGACGAATGTCGGGCCACGACCGCGACCGCGTGCTTGGCGTCCGTTACGGCTCCCAGCTCCAGCTTCCTGCCATCTCCCCCCCCCCCCCCCCCCCGTTGTACTAACATGGATCCCTACACCATTTGGGGGAGGGGGGGGAGACGAGGTGCAGTCCTAAAACATCGACTACACAATGACCATCACAGCGCCACGAAGCTGTATCAAGAACGCGCTGACCGACAAGCCAGTGGTAACAGTTGGCACTACCACACAGCCAGGATGACAGGATATCACTGCACACTTGCAGCGCTGATTTGACGAACCGACCTCACTGGTCAACCCAGTTCGGTCGCCGTGATCGAGAGCATCAGTACTGAGTAATAAGAAGCCGATACTTGGCCTGCGTTGTGCTAATATGGTTCAAATGGCTCTGAGCACTATGGGACTTAACATCTATGGTCATCAGTCCCCTAGAACTTAGAACTACTTAAACCTAACTAACCTAAGGACATCACACAACACCCAGTCATCACGAGGCAGAGAAAATCCCTGACCCCGCCGGGAATCGAACCCGGGAACTAGGGCGTTGTGCTAATAGTAATAGTGAAAAAGTCCTTCATGTTGGAGGCACAGGAAGCACAGAAATCAAGTTAAGTTATGTTTTTTCCCTTATCAGAAATAAAATTTCCTGTTAATTAGAAATTGTTTTGTGCATATGATTTTGGATTCCTGCTACCAGCCATCGTAACCTCTCTCCTTTCGTTATTTGTGTCGGTGCTGAACCGCACAGTAGCTGACACAACACTTACATGAAATTCAACTGCAAGTGCTGAACTGAGTAACAAAACAACATCTGAGCTCAAGCAAGACCAACATTTGGTCTTGGCTAAAATAGGGACAGATGATAGCCGATAGTGCTATGGATGTATATAAAGCTGAAATCTTTGGTTCGCCTTGCTTATTATTTATGGTAGAATCCCTTTTTCGTCGTAAGATTGAAAATCAGTATATGTTTCAAATTCAATACACCGCAGCTGGGTCACGTGGAATTTCATTTAGATAAGAGGTGGTGTCTGGACCCCCTGGAGCCCCGCTTTGGCTATGGCCTTGATATAACCCCACCATTGAATCTGCCTTCCTTCTGCCAGAGAATTATTCACAGACCACAGTGTGGGATCAAACTTCAGTCCTAATCAGCCAGCTATCAGAACAATTTTAACTAATGAAGCATCAGCAATCTATTTGTTCTTCCTCTGATGAGGAGACAGGCAAGAGAGCTTGCACTGATGGTGGTACATACCGCTATGAAATGGGATCACTTGCCTGTCTCTTCATCAGAGGATGAACAAGTAGAATGCCGATGCTTCATTAATTCAAGTTCTTCTTCCAGCTGGCTTAATAAGGGCTGAAGTGCGATTCCACAGTGTGACTTGTTAATAATCCTCTAGCACAAGAAAAGTAGCTTCAGTGGAGGGGTTAGATCAAGGCCATAGCCAAAAGGGACGTCCTAGACGCTACACTCTGGAACCACGTGACCGCTACGGTCTCAGGTTCTTATCCTGCCTCGGGCATGGATGTGTGTGATGTCCTTAGGTTAGTTAAGTTTAAGTAGTTCTAAGTTCTAGGGGATTGATGACCACAGCAGTTAAGTCCCATAGTGCTCAGAGCCATTTGAACCATTAAAAGGGACGTCCAGCAGGCCGGACCACAGCTACCACCTAAATGAAATTTCACATGGCTTTGAGGGCACGTGACACAGTAACAAAAGTAGCAGAGCAGACATGGAGATGGAATCACCCTAGTGAAAATAGGGACGGCAAATGGGGGAATCCATTGACATAAGCGGATTTTACAAGGTGAGGATTATTATTACGCAAAGCCTGTGGACGAGAATCTCAAATACTGTGTTGCTCATCCTATCTTCACTTGCTACTGTTGTTAACATATACGGGAAGAGGTGGAAGATCAGTGCAACTATCATTACGATCTAAGAGGTTGGACGTCCACGACTCTTCACAGAACGTGGGGTTATCTGCTCTGTAAAGTAGGATAAATGGTGATATGTGGTTTTTCTGTTGCCAGAGCACATAGATGGTGCATGCACAAGTGTGTTGAATTACACCATTCATTGTACATGGTTGAACATGGAGCTCCACAGCACACGACCACTACATGTTCTCAAGTTGACATACATGTCGGCACTTTGGGTGAACCACATTTTTGCAACACTACGTCGATCGTCGTCTCCACAAACGCCATCACTGATGTGAACGACGGCTCTAAACGTGCAGTGTGCGAAGGACGCAGGCTGGTGGGAGTTGTCTTATGCTATGAGAGAATTTGTCCTGAGCTCGCATGGCACCTGTGGTAGTGATAGAAGACACACTGACAGCTGTGAACCACCTGTATCAATACATGCTTGAAGTCTTCCCCAATGGCGATGTCATCTTTCAGCAGTGTAATTGTCCACTTCTCGGAGACGGAACCGGGCTACAGTGGTTTATGTCCCTTACAGCCAACTCACGTTGATGACTTGGCCACTAAATTCGTCTGACGTAAGTTCTACTTAAACCATCTGGGTCGCTATAGGGCGTCATCAATGTGTACACAAATCAGCGTCCCATTATTTAAGTGAATCACGTGATCTGTGCATAGACAGTTTATTCCACATATTTCCACAAGCCAAACAGCAAACTGTGGGATATCTGATACCCAGAATCAGTGATTTATTTCGTAGCAAAGGTGGACTAACAAGCTATTAAGCAGTTGGTCATAATGTTTTGGCTCATCAGTGTATTAGGATCTGTACTAACCAACACAAAAATCTTCTGTAAGTGGATCTTGAACTACAAGGTTCAAACCAGCTCACTTTACTCTCAGGAAAGTCAGAATAGGAAATCGAGCATGTTGTTACCCATTAATGTCGACGATACTAGGGAGTAAGTGAGCTCAATGCTAAACATGAAATCATATGAGATTTTTATACAGGGAAGAATCATGTGTAAGAGGATATCAAACACACAACAAGAAGAGGAAATATCGTATTAGCCCTCACCATGTTGTTGAGCTAATAGACGCCATCAACCTACGGGTCGACCATGCCATAGGAGTGCACAGTCAAAGGAAGGCTAGGCTCAACCCGGTCCATATCAACCCACAAAAAAATCTCAAGGTGGTCCATTGATATTGACCGGGCCAAATACACTCCTGGAAATTGAAATAAGAACACCGTGAATTCATTGTCCCAGGAAGGGGAAACTTTATTGACACATTCCTGGGGTCAGATACATCACATGATCACACTGACAGAACCACAGGCACATAGACACAGGCAACAGAGCATGCACGATGTCGGCACTAGTACAGTGTATATCCCCCTTTCGCAGCAATGCAGGCTGCTATTCTCCCATGGAGACGATCGTAGAGATGCTGGATGTAGTCCTGTGGAACGGCTTGCCATGCCATTTCCACCTGGTGCCTCAGTTGGCCCAGCGTTCGTGCTGGACGTGCAGACCGCGTGAGACGACGCTTCATCCAGTCCCAAACATGCTGAATGGGGGACAGATCCGGAGATCTTGCTGGCCAGGGTAGTTGACTTACACCTTCTAGAGCACGTTGGGTGGCACGGGATACATGCGGACGTGCGTTGTCCTGTTGGAACAGCAAGTTCCCTTGCCGGTCTAGGAATGGTAGAACGATGGGTTCGATGACGGTTTGGATGTACCGTGCACTATTCAGTGTCCCCTCGACGATCACCAGTGGTGTACGGCCAGTGTAGCAGATCGCTCCCCACACCATGATGCCGGGTGTTGGCCCTGTGTGCCTCGGTCATATGCAGTCCTGATTGTGGCGCTCACCTGCACGGCGCCAAACACGCATACGACCATCATTGGCACCAAGGCAGAAGCGACTCTCATCGCTGAAGCCGACACGTCTCCATTCGTCCCTCCATTCACGCCTGTCGCGACACCACTGGAGGCGGGCTGCACGATGTTGGGGCGTGAGCGGAAGACGGCCTAACGGTGTGCGGGACCGTAGCCCAGCTTCATGGAGACGCTTGCGAATGGTCCTCGCCGATACCCCAGGAGCAACAGTGTCCATAATTTGCTGGGAAGAGGCGGTGCGGTCCCCTACGGCACTGCGTAGGATCCTACGGTCTTGGCGTGCATCCGTGCGTCGCTGCGGTCCGGTCCCAGGTCGACGGGCACGTGCACCTTCCGCCAACCACTGGCGACAACATCTATGTACTGTGGAGACCTCACGCCCCACGTGTTGAGCAATTCGGAGGTACGTCCACCCGGCCTCCCGCATGCCCACTATACGCCCTCGCTCAAAGTCCGTCAACTGCACATACGGTTCACGTTCACGCTGTCGCGGCATGCTACCAGTGTTAAAGACTGCGATGGAGCTCCGTATGCCACGGCAAACTGGCTGACACTGACGGCGGCGGTGCACAAATGCTGCGCAGCTAGCGCCATTCGACGGCCAACACCGCGGTTCCTGGTGTGTCCGCTGTGCCGTGCGTGTGATCATTGCTTGTACAGTCCTCTCGCCGTGTCCGGAGCAAGTATGGTGGGTCTGACACACCAGTGTCAATGTGTTATTTTTTCCATTTCCAGGAGTGTATCTCACGAAATAAGCATCAAACGAAAAAACAAAAAAAGAACGAAACTCGTCTAGCTTGAAGGGGGAAACCAGATGGCGCTATGGTTGGTTCGCTAAATGGCGCTGCCATTAGATCAAACGGATATCAAGTACATTTTTTTAAAAATAGGAACACCGTTTTTTATTACATATTCACGTAGTACGTAAAGAAATATGAATGTTTTGGTTGGACTAGTTTTTTCGCTTTGTGATAGATGGCGCTGTAATAGTCACAAACGTTTAAGTACGTGGTATCACGTAACATTCCGCCAGTGCGGACGGTATTTGCTTCGTGATACATTACCCGTGCTAAAATGGAACTTTACCAATTGCGGAAAAGATCTATATCGTGTTTATGTACGGCTATTGTGATCAAAATTACCAACGGGTGTGTTCTATGTATGCTGCTCGGTATCCTGGACGACAACATCCAAGTTTCCAGACCGTTCGCCGGATAGTTGCATTAAGGAAACAGGAAGTGTTCAGCCACATGTGAAATGTCAACCACGACCTGCAATAATTGATGATGCCCAAGTAGATGTTTTAGCTGCTGTCACGACTAATCTGCACATCAGAGGCAGACAAATTGTGCGAGAATCGGGAATCTCAAAAATGTCGGAGTTGAGAATGCTGCATCAACATCGATTGCACCCGCACCAGGAATTGCATGGCGATGACTTTGAACGTCGTGTACAGTTCTGCTATTGTGCACAAGAGAAGTTATAGGACGATGACAAATTATTTGACGCGTTGTATTTAGTGACGAAGCGTCATTCACCAACAGCGGTAACGTAAACCGGCATATTATGCACTATTGGGCAACGGAAAACCCACGATGGCTGCGACAAGTGGAACATGTGCAACCCTGGCGGATTAATACATGGTGCGGCATTATGGGAGGAAGGATAATTGCCCCCAATTTTATAGATGGAAATCTAAATGGTGCAATGTATGCTGATTTCCTACTGATGATGGCCACGTGGTCGATTGCCGAAATATTTTATCCTATGCACACTCATACCAGGCAGTCACCTGCAATTTATTTCGTTACTTCCAACATGATGGATGTCCGGCACATAGCTCGCGTGCGGTTGAAGCGGTACGGAATAGCATATTTCAAGACAGGTGGGTTGCTCATCGAAGCACGTTCACCGGACGTGACATCTCCGAATTTCTTTCTGTGGGGAAAGTTGAAGGATATTTGCTATCGTGATCTACCGACAGCACCTGACAACATGCGTCAGCGCATTGTTAATGCATATACGAACGTTACGGAAGGCGAACTACTCGCCGTTGAGAGGAATGTCGTTACACGTATTGCCAAATGCACTGAGGTTGACGGACATCATTTTGATCATTTATTGCTTTAATGTGGTATTCACAGGTAATCACTCTGCAACAGTGTGCGTTCTCAGAAATGATAAGTTCACAAAGGTACAAGTATCACATTGGAACAACCGAAATAAGATGTTCAAACGTACCTAAGTTCTGTATTTTAATTTAAAAATCCTACCTGTTACCAACTGTTCGTCTAAAATTGTGAGCCATATGTTTGAGACTATTACAGTGCCATCTATCACAAAGCGAAGAAACTGGTCCAACTAAAACATTCATATTTCTTTATGTACTACACGAATATTTAATAAAATGGGGGTTCCTATTTAAAAAAACGCAGTTGATATCCGTTTGACCTATAGCAGCGCCGTCTAGTGAACCGATTGTAGCGCCATCTGGTTTCCCCCTTCAAGCTATACAAGTTTAGTTCTTTGTAGTTTTCTCGTTTGACGCTTATTACGTGAGATATTTCGCCCGGTCACGATCAATGGACCACCCAGTGTGTATATATATATATATATATATATATATTTGTGTGTGTGTGAGTATGAATACAACATTATCTGTGTTTATCTGACGTTTTTGTCCTTTGTAGAGTATTTTATTCGTGTTGTGGGGATGGATCTGGACCAGGCTCAGCCCAGTCTTCTTCTAGCTGTCCACTCCCAGGGCATGGTTGCCCCGCAAGCTGACAGCTACGGTGAAGGCAGTTCGCTGGCATCAAAACATGGTGATTGGTAATGCAATCTTTCCTCTTCTTCTGTTTATGATTTTCTTCTTACGTGGTACTTATACGATACTCTCTTTATTTTTATAGAAATATTTCGTGTAGTTTAAATTATGAAGCCTATGTCACTATGTTTGGTTATTTGTTCCCAGAACCCTACTGGGACTTTCATTGATCATATACATACAAAGTAACGATGACTTGGAATGCCTGCTTCTTGATGTGGAGCCTTTGTATTCGATTGGGAGAGTATGAAGTGTAATACTGTTTTGCAACATCAAATCGATCTGTGACATCATCATCACAAATAATCCATCAGTGCAGCAATATCGATACTGTCCTATTCTCACCATATCTACTTGAGTGATTGAGTATGTTAATGGGTAGTATTTTCAAACATGGGATGTACGTGCAGCAGCTTGTGAAATAATTGTATGAATCGCTTTTCATCAGATACAGGTACGTATATATGCATGTGTGTTTGGCATTGGCTGCTAGGCAAGTGGGCATGGAACACGTATGTACATAAGTATTATGTACACATTTCAGTATTTGTGTGTGTGTTATTACATGTGTATGTACAGTATGAAGGTTTTTTCTTCATATGCTGCAAGCCATTCCATTATTATTAGTGAATGCATGTATACAGTGGCCAAGTTTTAACCACACAGCTGCGAACAGTTAACATTTTCGAAAAGGAGCATTTGAATGGACAAAGGGTGATGGCAGTGGACTAATAAACTCTAATATTAAACAACAAGGTAAATAAGACAGAAAATTCACGAAGAGGCAAAATTATTAAGGTTCAGGAAACATTAGAACGTATGCAGACGCAGTGCAGGTAGACAAACATTCACTCTGAACCGAGGGCGCACTTCTAACATAAGCAACACCCTTGTGTTACATTCTTCTTACGGATCAAAGTCTGCATTAGGAATTAAACTGAAAGCCTGAAGAAGCCTTGCATTCCTTACGCCGACAAGGTTAAACAATATTTATAAGACGAGACGTGAGACCAAAAGCTAAAAGCTCCCCTCTCGCTAGGAGACAACGCGCCATGCGGTTAAACCAACTCGCCGTCCTTCTAGGAGACCTCGGCTGCAGACCCTTGCCGTGCTGGATGCAGACTGACCATCTCACACATTCCAACGTCTCCCACGCGATTCCATGGCCAGAAAAAAACCCAGAGATGAGGCTTCCGGCACCAACCTAGCACCGGTAACTGTAGGTTCGTTTGAGCAGTTACCAGACAGCACCAGACAACAGGCTGTAACTTTCACTCAAGGAGAACAAACCTCTTTGCCTACCTGAAAACTCCAGGGGTTGGCCATTCTGTACGACTACCACTGATTCTCTGCAGCACACTAAATCACCGTATAGCAACATGAAACACACCACGTTCATTCACTCACGCCTGCCAGAGAGTTTCGTATCACTGGAAAGTAAATAAAATGATAATGAAAGTGGACTACAGGACCCTTCCATCACCCCAAACGTCCTGGAGAAGACTCTGCCGTGATTTTTTCTTGCCATGCTTAGAGATTCGCCAACAGTCCTCCAAACAAACAACTTTAGAAACAATTATCGCAACAAGCAAACAGCAGTTCAAAAGAAACGACTAATCTACAATATTTAAATGAATTTTGTATTACTTTAGTCGGTAGTTGTGACGTCATGTGGTCTGCAAAGCAAACAGATTAAAATAAATGAAATGTATGATATTGGAAGCTGACATCATAGCATCCAACTTATTGTAGCAACAAACATGGGATATCATCTTAAAAATTGCTGTAAACGGTTATTAAAAGTTAACACAGAAACATACCTAAAAGGAACACACAATATACAGGTTTACGAAAAAAAAAACAATGTTACAAGATTAAAGTTATGAGTGCACGGTTATAACGATATTCTGCAAAAAATCATAATTAACACAGAAACATACATAAAAGATACGCAAGATATATAGGTTTACAAAAAAAAAAAAAAAAAAAAGACAGTACATAATATTACAAAATTAAAGTCGTGAGTTCACGGTTAAATGAGGAAGTATTACGTCGGTGGTTTGTAAGCGTGATGTCGCAACTTCCATCGACACTTTATGTTTACAATCATAGCTAGCGTCACACTGTAACACACTAAAGGCATATGCGTCTCGTTAGATTATCTCAAGACAATAACACATCTATTTTATGCTGCAAACAACACAAAAAACACTTGCAATTCACTGACAGTGTGATGACATAATCCTCGAATCCACTAGAGCGCACACCGCCGTCGCACAGAGTGGAGGACCGCATTGGTAGAATGCCTCCCGCCGGCAGAGCTGTCAGCGCGCATGGCTGTCCATTCGCCACGCCTACTCGGCAGTGTCAAACCTCGCGGAAGTACTTCGTCGGAGCCGGTGCCAATTCTTCCGTTCTTCTTAACACACCTGGGTCCTCGTCGTTCCTGCCAGAGGGAGGCGAAAGTGGCTCATCTGTTAGTACCGCCCTCGGAAGCAAGGAACATCGACCAAGACTGCATTTCTTCTGAAAGTCAAGGTACGTCGCTTCAGTTGTCATATCATCGTCATTATCGTTTACACCCTGGAGATACTAGAAGGTATCAGATAGATTATGTAATGGTGAGACAGAGATGTAGGAACCAGGTTTTAAATTGTAAGACGTTTCCAGGGGCAGATGTGGACCCTTACCACAATCTATTGGTTATGAACTGTAGATTAAAACTGAAGAAACTGCAAAAAAGGTGGCAATTTAAGGAGATGGGACCTGGATAAACTGACTAAACCAGAGGTTGTAGAGAGTTTGAGGGAGAGCACAAGGGAACAACTGACAGGAATACGGGAAAGAAATAGAGTAGAAGAAGAATGGGTAGCTCTGAGGGACGAAGTAATGAAGCCAGCAGAGGATCAATTAGGTAAAAAGACGAGGGCTAGTAGAAATCCTTGGGTAACAGAGGAAATATTGAATCTAATTGATGAAAGGAGAAAATATAAAAACGCAGTAAATGAAGCAAGCAAAAGGGAATACAAACGAATCAAAATGTGATCGACAGGAAGTGCAAAATGGCTAAGCAGGGATGGCTAAGAGGACAAATGTAAGGATGTAGAGGCTTATCTCACTAGGGGTAAGATAGATACTGCCTAAAGGAAAATTAAAGAGACCTTTGGAGAAAAGATAGCCACTTGTATTAATATCAAGAGCTCAGAGTTCTAAGCAAAGAAGGGAAAGCTTAAAGGTGGAAGGAGTATATAGAGGGTCTATACAAGGGCGATGTACTTGAGGACAATTTTATGGAAATGGAGGAGGATGTAGAAGAAGATGAAATGGGTGATAGGATACTGCGTGAAGAGTTTGACAGGGCACTGAAAGACCTGAGTCGAAACAAGGCCCCGGGAGTAGACAACATTCCATTGGAACTACTGACGGCCTTGGGAGAGCCAGTCTTGACAAAACTCTACCATCTGGTGAGCAAGATGTATGAGACAGGCGAAATACCCTCAGACTTCAAGAAGAATATAATACGAGGGGCGTTCAGAAAGTAAGCTCCGATCGGTCGCGAAATGGAAACGACTATGAAAATCCGATAAAGCTTTGCACAGATGTGTTGGGTAGTGTCTCTAGTATAACCCCAGTTAGCATCAAGTCGCTCTTCTCATTTCTGAGCTCGCAGTGAGTGCGTAAAGATGTCTAGAAAATAGTGTCTGCCGCCAAGTACGAGGGCCTGGTGAGAAATTTCGCCTGAAGCTATGCAGCTAACATTACATAACTGTCGTGCTGTTTCGTCTTCACGACAATTCTCAGCCGCATACTGCAGGGGCAATGAAAATGCTCCTGCATCGTTTTCAAATGGAAATGTTAGATTACCCACTACAGTCCGCAATTGTCTCCCCCTGAGTTTCATCTCTGGTCACATGAACCGCTGTCTTTGAAGACAACATTTTGACACAGACAACGAGGTGTAGGCCAGCGTGGAGAATTGGCGGAAAGCACTGGCGGCTGCCTTCTATGATGAGGCTATTGAAAAGTTGGTACAACGCTATGACAGAAGTCTAAGTCAGAACGGCGACTACGTAGAGAAGTAGCTGAAAGGTGTAGCTAATTGTTACAAGTAAAACATTTCTGATGTTCACTGTGGTTTCAATTTGGCAATCAATCGGAGCTTACTTTCTGAACAGGCCTCGTAATTCCAATCCCAAAGAAAGCAAGTGTTGACAGATGTGAAAATTACCGAACTATCAGTTTAATAAGCCACGGCTGCAAAATACTATTGCGTATTCTTTACAGACGAATGGAAAAAACTCGTAGAAGCCGACCTCGGCTAAGATCAGTTTGGATTCCGCAGAAATGTTGGAACACGTGAGGCAATACTGACCCTACTACTTATCTTAGAAAATAGATTAAGGAAAGGCAAACCTACATTTCTAGTATTTGTAGACTTAAAGAAAGCTTTTGACACTGTTGACTGGAATACTCTCTTTCAAATTCTGAAGGTGGCAGGGGTAAAATACAGGGAGCGAAAGGCTATTTACAATTTGCACAGAATCCAGATGGCAGTTATAAAAGTCGAGGGGCATGAAAGGGAAACATCGGTTGGGAATGGAGTGAGACAGGGTTGTAGCCTGTCCCAGATGTTATTCAATCTGTATATTGAGCAAGCACTGAAGGAAACAGAAGAACAATTCGGAGTAGGTATTAAAGTCCATGGAGAAGAAATAAAAACTTTGAGGTTCGTCGATGACATTGTAATTCTGTCAGAGACAGCAAAGGACTTGGAAGAGCAGTTGAACGGAATGGACAGTGTCTTGAAAGGAGGATATAAGATGAACATCAACAAAAGCAAAACGAGGATCATGGAATGTAGTCGAATTAAGTCGGGTGATGCTGAGGGAATTATATTAGGAAATGAGACACATAAAGTAGTAAAGGAGTTTTGCTATTTCGGGAGCAAAATAACTGATGATGGTTGAAGTAGAGAGGATATAAAATGTAGACTGACAATGACAAGGAAAGCGTTTATGAAGAATAGGAATTTGTTAACATCGAGTATAGATTTAAGTGTCAGGAAGTCGTTTCTGAAAGTATTTGTATGCAGTGTAGCCATGTATGGAAGTGAATCGTGGACGATAAATAGTTTGGACAAGAAGAGAATAGAAGCTTTCGAAATGTGGTGCTACAGAAGAATGAAGAAGATTAGATGGGTAGATCACGTAACTAATGAGGAGGTATTGAATAGAATTGGGGAGAAGAGGAGTTTGTGGCACAACTTCACAAGAAGAAGGGACCGGTTGGTAGGACATGTTCTGAGGCATCAAGGGATCACCAATTTAGCATTGGAGGGCAGCGTGGAGGGTAAAAATCGTAGAGGGAGACCATGAGATGAATACACTAAGCAGATTCAGAAGGATGTAGGTTGCAGTAAGTACTGGGAGATGAAGAAGCTTGCACAGGATAGAGTAGCATGGAGAGCTGCATCAAACCAGTCTCAGGACTAAAGACAACAACAACATCGTTTACACACAGCTCAGTTGTTAGAGCCATGTAATGTTCGTCAGGAGATTCCGGCGCGCGGAAGGCACTAATAAGCTCCTCTTCGTGCCTTCCCTCAGCAAGAAGGCAACTTCCACTTCAGGTGCTGTTTGGCAGCAGTCAGCTACATAGTTCTGTACTTGTCACATGGGCACGCCCCCATACCGTGAATGTCAGCGAAACCATCTTCCTGAGATGATAACGTCCCAGCAGACCAGGAGCCATGCCATCGTCAGACCGTATTAATGTCTTTGGGTCGTGCCTGAGACACTGCCCAAATCTTGCTTGTGTGTGCATGATCGGCGCTCCTCTGCGTCATGCAAAAGCAACTCCACGTATTTTCGCCTGGCCCGGATCAGCGACCAAGGCGATGGCCTGCTGCGCCACGCTGTCTGCGCTGGCTGACAGTATGGGATTAGGGGTAAACCAGCATCCGCTCCCCTCTGGCGTGGAAACAACCGTGACCGCTGGCCACACCACTAGCTCGCGGCTGAAAGCGAAGCTCTGCAACACCTACCATTGCAGCAAGACCCGTACGTTTTGATGCGCAGGCTCACTAGGCGGTCTAAGGCGCTGCAGTCATGGACTCTGCGGCTGGTCCCGGCGGAGGTTCGAGTCCTCCCTCGGGCATGGATGTGTGTGTTTGTCCTTAGGATAATTTAGGTTAAGTGGTGTGTAAGCTTAGGGACTTACGACCTTAGCAGTTAAGTCCATTAAGATTTCACACACATTTGAACATTTTTTGACTAGGCGGAGTGGCGATGTTGCGCCTAGTTAATAGCTGCACTCACAGAGACTTTCACATAATATTGTGCATGTATTACAAAACAAAAAAGTCTGTGGAGATTCCTACTACTCAGTAATACATGAAAAATGCCCAAAAATGATTTGACAAGGAGGGCCGTCTTAATAATAAACAATGAGAAGATTTTATTGACCAAAAGTCAGAGAACAAAGATATTTCTTATATAACATAGATACAGCATTACATACGTTGAGACAGTTGTTCAGGATAGGTCTTGTACATGATTTGGTAAGGATTTAGAGTAGATTTGGTAGCGCTACTAACTACAAACACAAAACTTTGTCTACTACTACCTACATTCCCACACACAATCCGCAGAATTTGTACCACTCACCTCAAACATATAGAACAACTACGACACCCACACATAACAATATAGTTTTTCGAAACCTAATACCCATATTGTTATTCGTTGACTGCTTCCCCATGGGTTGCAGTACATACTTGTTTGATTTGTGGAAAATTTCTGTGATATCTTTTCTATGAACATTTCAAAATAGAAGTTACGGTTAATGAGACACAGAAGGTTCATAGAAGTCATACCTGGAATTGTAACGTGTTAATATTCAAGTATCAGACCTATGTAAACGAATGGATGGGCATAGAAGTAGAAATGAGAATCACTTGATCCTATAAGTAAACACACAAAAGATTGTGAAAAGTCAAGTCATTTGCCCATAGCCATAATTACTCGTCTTACAAATTGTCATACGATACCCACAATCATTGCAGCATTACTCACCACTGTCGCCAGGGATCGTCACACACCTTCAAGTTGTTTCACACTTATAGGTTGTTACTTGATTATTTTCCAAATATAAAAATTGCTTGAGTTTAAAAGCCGTTTCAATATTCATCTTCCAGGACTTCCATATTCTGGTATCCTTAAACGTACCTAGTAGTAGGTGGTGGCAAATTACGACTTCCAATCATCTTATAAGGTGGCATCACTGAGAATCAAACACTATTAGTCTCACTTCACACACAAAACCATCAACTACAAGTCATCAAAGCATCAAAGCAACATATGGGCAATACGTCATTCCGACCTTCGAGGGACAAGATCTTCTGCTTCTTATTCAATGTAAGGTTTTACATTGGAGATGTGTTGCAGGCCCTTCGACTTACGAGAGCGCATGGTTTCTACTTCAAGCGCATTTGGATGTGAAATCCGCTTGATTCTGTACGGCCTATTGAATAAGAAAAAGAACTTCTTTGACAACCCAGCCCGTTTATTAGAGAGCTTGTGCGAACGTACAAGTACTTTCTGGCCTACGTGAAAAGTTATGTTCCGCACCTTCCTTTTGTAGGCTCTTATCCGAGTCTTGGCGGCACTCTATATTTTTCAGGGCAAGCTCCGCAATTGCAGATCTCCATAACCTGGATTCTGCTGGATAGAGAATCACTTCTTTTATTTTACTCAGAGGCTTCTTGTTTTCAGGATCAGAATCGGTGGCAACATCATCGAGGCATTTAGCAACTCATTTAATATGTTCTGGAAACCGGATAGTTTCGTGTCCTACGTCCGGTGGTCACGATGGCAGTATAACCGACACAATTTCCAATCTCCTTCGTCCACCTTTCACAGGGATTTGTTCAAGGGCAAAAAAGGGAGATAAAGATCGGTTTCACTCGCTTTCTCCGAAGCATATACTCCCAGTGACATGACCTGAATTGTGGCCCGTTGTCCGAAATCACACGCCTCACAATACCAACCTCCCGTAATAAGTGATTAGCGAACGCGGCAGCTACTGCCTTCCCGGTGGCCCTAGGTAGTGGGGTAATGCAGAGGAATTTTGACCTCAGCTCTACTGCCACAAAAAATATATGCAAATCCGTTCCTAGAACAAACTAGCGGACCGAATATATCTACCGCTGCGAGATCCCTGAGTTTACTCTTAACGATCGGTTGTATTAGGTGTGGCAAACTACACAGTGGGCGGCTTGGCTTGCTGACAGGGCTTGCTTAACCTAATTACTTTACGTATACGCCGAAGCATATTATTAAAGCAACAGGTTTTCCGCAGCTTCTCCTAGCATTTCCTTGCACCAACGTGACCGTAGCTCAGATGCACATACCACACGAGCTTGTTCACCAGTCCCTCCGGAGTCGCTAACAGCCACCTGGAGTCATCCAGAGCTCGCTTCTCGAATACGATGCCATTCTGGGTAATATAATACTGCCTGATGGCCACGTCTGATTTATCATGCCATTTCTTTTTGACGTCACGCAAGACGTCGTCCTTGTCTTGCTCCACCCCGACATTGCCTAACGAGGCAGTGACATAATTCTCGAAGGCCACATTTTGAAGGTATAACACACAAAAATTGTTTTCATCAATAGCGTTATCCTCAGCATGGGTGAGCCCGATAGGCATCTGAGATAGAGCATCAGCAATGATGTTCTTGTGCCTCGGAATGTACTCTATCGTGAAGTAGTGTTCCTGGAGGAACACCGTCCACCGTCCGACTCTGCCGTGACTGATCTTGACGCCCATTAGGAATTGTAGTGCTCAGTGGTCGCTTTACACCCTGGTCGTGCGCCCTAACAAATAGTAGCGGAATTTCTTGAACGTACAGACAATCGCCAGGGCTTCAAGCTCTGTGACAGTAGTTCTGTTCACTCCGCGAGAGCACACGGCTGGCTAACGAGATAGTTTTCCAGGTGGACGGATCCGTTCCAACATCCGTCTAGAACAACACCGCTCCCAGCTCCGTCAGTGAACTATCTGTCATCAGGCAAAACTCCTGATTCAAATCCGGATGCGCAAGCAATGGAGCGTTACCCAATGCATTCTTTGCTATGTATGCGTAAGCAGAAGGAACTACCGATCAAAGTCCGAAAACAATTTATTGGACTGTTAAATTAACCAAAACAAATTCTCCAAGTATAACACCAACTCAAAATAGACATCCGTCTTCGAATCACAACTACATACAACAATAATGTAGAAAACAAAAGAAATAATTTCCTACTAGTCTCCGCCAGAGACTTCTCCGATATATCAAGCCTAATCTAGAGATCAGCGAGAAGATCCAAGCCGGGCTGCTGGGGTGGCAGCTATCCACGTCTGCCGGCGGTCGATGAACTGCCGATGTGCGCTTTTTTTTTTTCTTTATTGTGATTTTAACACCTTATACAAAGGCGGGCTGGCAGCAGCACAATACGCCGCTCTTCAGCCTTGAGTGTTACAACAAGTAGTACATAAAGGGGGCACAGAGTAGACAGTAAAAACGGTGGGCAAAAAAATGTAGACACTAAAAATCGAAAAAACATGGAGCCGTTCACGCTGGACGAGAAACATCACTAACACTGAGCGACACGATGCACAGAACATGGATGATGGCGACGGCACGTGAACGGTGGGGGCGTGACGGCGAACAACACTACACACAAACGAAGGCACACACACGAAACACTGACGGCGATGATCTCCGCCACGCGAATGTTCACTGAGCGTGTACGAGTCCAGGGACCTGCCAAGAGAGGAGGTGGAGGAGCAGGAATGGGAAGGGGAATGGGAGAGGGGTGAGCAGAGATGCCATGGGCAAAGGAGAGAGGGGGAGGGAGGAAGGGGGAGGGGAAGCCCGGTGGAGAGGGGAGGAGGGAGGGGGGAAAGGAAAGAGGAGGGAAGGGAAGGGAGGGAGGGAGGGTGCCTAAAGGAGAGGACACAGGAGGTGGGGGGGAGGACCAAAGTTGATAAGAGGGGTAGATGGAGGGGACGAGGACATCATCAGGGAGAGGGAGCTGGCGGAAGCCATCTTGGGAGAGGGTAAGGAGGGTGGAGAGATAGAGACCGGGTGGGACGTGGGAATACAGGCGCGGCAGCGGGCGGGGGTGGGAGAGGATCGGGGACATGAGCGGGTGAGGAGGATCAAGTTTACGGGAGGTGTACAGGATCCGTATCCTTTCAAGGAAAAGGAGGAGGTGGGGGAAGGGGATGAGATCATACAGGATCCGCGTGGGGGAGGGGAGACGGATGCGATAGGCAAGGCGGAGAGCATGGCATTCAAGGATTTGGAGGGATTTATAGAAGGTAGGGGGGGGGCGGAGATCCAGGCTGGATGGGCGTAACAAAGGATAGGGCGGATGAGGGATTTATAGGTGTGGAGGATTGTGGAGGGGTCCAGACCCCACGTGTGGCCGGAAAGGAGCTTGAGGAGACGGAGTCGGGAACGTGCCTTGGCTTGGATCGTCTGGAGATGGGGAATCCAGGAGAGGCGACGGTCGAGGGTGACGCCAAGGTACTTAAGGGTGGGAGTGAGGGCGATAGGACGGCCATAGACGGTGAGATAGAAATCAAGGAGGCAGGAGGAAGGGGTGGTTTTGCCTACAATGATCGCCTGGGTTTTGGAGGGATTGACCTTGAGCAACCACTGGTTGCACCAAGCGGTGAACCGGTCAAGATGGGATTGGAGAAGGCGTTGGGAGCATTGCAGGGTGGGGGCAAGGGCGAGGAAGGCGGTGTCATCGGCAAACTGGAGGAGGTGGATGGGGGGCGACGGCGGCGGTATGTCCGCCGTGTACAAAAGGTACAGAAGGGGGGAGAGGACGGAGCCTTGGGGCACACCGGCGGAGGGGGAAAAAAGGTGTAGGAATCGGTGATATGGATGGTGACATAGGAAGGACGGCGGGAGGGAAAGGAACCGATCAGACGGACGTAGTTAATGGGAAGGGCAAAGGTTTGGAGCTTGAAGAGGAGACCGGAATGCCAGACGCGGTCATAAGCGCGTTCGAGGTCAAGGGAGAGGAAGATTGCGGAGCGACGGGAATTAAGCTGTTCGGAAAGGAGATGAGTGAGGTGAAGGAGAAGATCGTCGGAAGAGAAGGATGGCCGAAAGCCACACTGGGTGACGGGAAGGAGGCGGTGCTGGCGGAGATGCTGGTGGATGCGGCGGGTGAGGATAGATTCCAGGACCTTGCTGAAGACCGAGGTAAGGCTGATGGGACGGTAGGAGGAGACGGCGGACGGCGGTTTGCCAGGTTTAAGGAACATGAGGATACGGGAGGTTTTCCACAGGTCGGGGTAGTAACCGGTGGACAGGACTACATTGTAGAGCCTGGCCAGGGTGGAGAGGAAAGAGACAGGAGCTTCACGAAGGTGACGGTAGGTGGCACGATCGTGACCAGGAGCGGTGTTGCGTTTGGTGCGGAGTGTATCAATGAGATCCTGGGCATTGAGTTCCGTGTGTGTAATGTTGTCCAAGTACTGGAAACCAGGAGCGAGGGGAGGGACAGAGGTGTCAGTTCGATCGCGGATATCCGGGAAGAGGGAGTAATCGAACTGGGGATCATCGGGGATGGAGAAAACATCGGAGAGGTAGGAAGCAAAGTGATTGGCCTTACTAAGGGTGTCAGGGAAGGGGTGATCATCGTGGAGAAGAGGATAGTAGGGGGAGGGTTTAGTTCCGGTAAGGCGACGGAAGGCCGACCAGAACGTGGACAAGTTGATTGGTAGGGTTGCATTTAAACGGGTGCATGTCTGTCGCCAGTCCCGGCGTTTCTTAGCCGCGAGCAAATTACGAACGTGTCGCTGGAGTTGCCGGTGGCGTCGTAGTGTGTCCGGGTCACGCGTGCGGAGGAAGGCACGGTAGAGACGACGGGATTCATGGAGGAGGAGAACGGCCTGTGGGGGTAAGGTAGGACGGTGGGGGTGGATGGCGACAGTAGGAACGTGGGCCTCCACGGCCTCAGACAAGGTCTGCTGGAGAAAGGAGGCGGCATGGGTGACATCGTCAGGGTGGTGGTAGGTGAGAGGGTGGCTATCGACCTGGGTGGAAAGGGTATCCCGGTAGGCATTCCAGTCGGCTCGGGAATAGTCGTGGACATACTTACGGGGAGGATCAGTACGAGGATCAGGGCGAGGGCGACGACCGTTTGAAATGGTGAGGAGGACAGGGAGATGGTCGCTACCAATAGGTTCCAGGACATCCACCGTTATGCGGCCAAGGAGGTTAGGGGAGGAGAGGATAACATCAGGAGTGGAGTTGGATTCGGGACGGGTATGCTGGGGGATGGGGACAAGGTCGCCTTGAAGGGTGGAGAGGAACTGATGCCACCGCCGTAACTGGGCAGCGGAACGACTATGGATGTTGAGGTCGGCGGCGATCACGTAGAAGGGAAAGGTATGATCGACGTGGGAGAGGAAGTCGAAGGGAATAGGAGTGTTGGGGCGGACATAGATGGTGGCGCAGGTAACGGTAAGGCTGGGGAAGAAGAGACTAAGGATCAGGTGTTCGGTGGGGTCGGGAAGGAGAGGTTGGAGCCGAACGGGGAATGGCGGTGGTGACCAATGGCAACTCCGCCACGCGCAATTGGGAGGGGATTATCGGAGCGGTGGAGGAGGTAGGGCGAAGTGTGAACGGTATGGTGGGGTTGGAGGAAGGTTTCATTAAGGAGGAAGGCATCCACGCGGTGGGTGGCAAGGGTGTGCAGGAAGAGGTTCCTGTTGGCGGGTAGGGAACGGATGTTGCTGAAAAGGATACGTTGCTGGCGCGCCATGATAGGGATTTAGACGAGGGTGTCAAGGTGGGAGAAGGTGAAATGGGCCTGGTTGTTGGAGTAGGTGGCGTACATCTTGAGTTGGAATATGGAACGGGCAGCAAGGGAGATCTGCTGGAGGGTGTGAGGGCGCTGAAAGGGATGAACATTCTGGAGGACGATGGTAAGGAACCTGATGACGTCCTCAGCGGTGGCGGGGGGGGGGGGGGACGAAGGGAATTGCCAGGAGGGGTGGGGGCGTCCTGGGGATGGACAGGCACGGTGAGTTCAGGAGTGGTTGGAGGGGGTCGGGCTTTACACTTTTGGGAGTAGGTGGGATGGGGGAGATTGCAGGTATTGCAGGAAGGAGGGGATTGGAGGTTAGGGCACTGCCTGAGGAAGTGTGCTTGCCGACAATGTGGGCAGGTGGGGGCCTCGCGGCACTCAGCTGTGGGGTGCGCGTTATAGCGCAGACACCTCTGGTAGCGCAGGGATTGAGGAGGGGAACGGGAGGGGTCGACCTTGTACCGCTGGTTAAAAAGGAGGGCACCCTCCTTCAGGAGACGGTCAATGGAGAGGGCGTGCTCAGAAAAAACCCGCATAAGGCGGGTGGGGCCGGCAGCGTTATGTATGCGGCGAACCGCACGCACCTCCAAATGGGGATGCGCCTTGAGCTCCGCCAACACCTCCTCCTCCGTGATCACTGGACTAAGCCGAGTGATCACAGCAGTGAGAGTTGGCGGGCGACGCGGAGGTTGGGGTTGGCGGGAGGGAGGTGGTGAAGGAGCAGGAGTGAGAGAGGCATGAGGGCCAAAGCGGGTGACAGGGATGCGGGAAAGGAGGTATGTGTGGAGGGTGGGGCTGGGGGAGGAGATGAGGACCGAATCACGGCGAGGAGTGAGGAGGGAGATGGGGACACCAGGGCAATGCTGGCCAAGGAAGAGGGTGAGGTTCCGGGCTTCAAGGAGAGAGGGATCAGGACGGGAGAGGAGGTAGCGGTAGGAGGAGGGGGTAGAGGAGGAGGATGAGGGGGCAGGGACAGGCGGGGAGATATCCATGGCATCATGGGTGGGGGAAGGAGGACGAGGCGGAGCCTTTTTGGAAGCAGAGGAAACAGGGGTGCCACTGGGGCGCTTGATGGCGGTGGAGGAGGTGTGGGGGATGGGAACAACGGGAATGTGGCGGGGAGGGGCAGGTCCCGGGGCCGGAGTCGGCGCCGGAGATGGTGACGGTGACGGCGAAGGCGAAGGCGACGATGACGATGACGGTGGCAGTGGCAGTGGCGGCGGTGATGGCGAAGGTGACGGGGAGAGCTGGGCGTGGGCAGTGGCCCGACGGGCCACCACCCGAGCCGGAGCTGCAGTGACAGGCTGGGGGAGTGGGGGGAAGGGATCAGAACGAGAGGAGCGGGAGGAAGAAGCGGGAGAGGGGGCGACAAAGATAGAGGGTGAAGGGAGAGTGAGGAGAGGTGGAATGGAAGGAGGGGGGTGGGACTGGGCACACCAAGTTATAGTGGTGGAGGCGGCGGAAGGGGAGGTATAGACAATGGCGGTGGTGGTAGTAGTGACAGTGGTGGTGGGGGCGGACATGACGACAGGAAGAAAAAACGCACAGCACGAAAAGGAAAGGACACAAACTGGGAAACGGCGAAGACGCAGACGGACGCAGACCAGGGTCGGACGACCAGGGCGGACGGCGGCGGCGACGGCGGCGGCGAGCACCGGCTGGCGGCGGCGGCGGCAGCGGCTGCGGCGAACAGACGGACGGACGGACGGACGGACGGACGGACAGCAGGCGGCGGCGGCGAACAGACGGACGGACGGACAGCAGGCGAGACGGACAGCGAGCAGGCAGGCAGGCGGACGGACGGACGGACGGACGGACGGACAGCTACAACAGTAAGCGGCGGGCAGACAGATAGACAGACAGACACAATCTTCGAACGCGAAGATTCCAACCAGGGAGTAGCCCAGGCCTTGGAAACTGGCGCCTTCTAATGAGGGAATCCAACCCTCAGATGCCGATGTGCGCCCGAGCGCCGGCCTTTATAGCGCTTCGGCGGATGAGTACCTCGGAACTGTTTTCCATCACGTGGTTTGACCTGTGAAAATAGTTTCGTGATCTGCAGCGACCTCTTCCTTATGTTTATGTGGGCCGGTAGTGGCCCCTGGTGGCCGCTGGTATCTTTGCAGTGGTGTTGTTGTTGCTGGTGTGGCCGTTGATAAATATTGCCTGTGTAGTGCTTCGGTGTGCCTACGAGCGGGCAACCCGCGGCTGCAGGCTGTTAGTTTGGTTGCTGATACTTTAGGCGCCGTGACGTCTGGTGGAGAAGGCCACATTATTATTTAATTCGTCAAATTCGCTCTGTACTTGTTCGTCCCAAATCCAAACGGTGTTCTTACCCGTCAGTGCACATAAACGAGGGGTGAGCAAAACATTGAGATTTATAAATCTCTTGTAGAAAAGTGGAAAGCCCCAAATAACCCATGAGCTGATGCATTGACGTGGACGTCGCGCACTCCGCAATCGCCGAATTTTTTTCGGGATCCATATGAATCCCATCTGCCGACACAGTATGACCCAGAAATTTTATGCTTTCGCTCCCGAACGGGGATCTGTCCAGATTCACGGTCACCCCCGCTTTCTCGGATACCTCCAGCAATCGGTTGTGTTCCTCCTATGACCTCTCTGCAACGAGAATGTCATCCACATACACCGTTCTGTGCGCTTTTGGGTCATCAAGTAGTATGCTATTCAGGCCTCTTACGAAGGCGGCTGAAAAAACATTCAACCTGAAAGGGAGGAGTTTAAACTGGTAGCAATTCCCATAGCAGAGGAATGCATTACATTGACTGCAAGACGAATCGAGCATAATTTGCCAGTAGCTTTTGTTGGAGGTCCACGGATGACAAAACTTTCACGCCATGAAACCTTGGCAGCAGTTCCTCCAGTCCTTCTGGCCTGTCTGTCTCAGACATGATGACCGTATTTATTTGCCGTGAGTCCAACACCAAATGCATGGACTTGTCCAGCTTTGGCAGAATGTGCCCCCGGTGAATTCGAGAATACTCGGGCATGGCTTATCAGAACGCGATACAGTTGCACACGATTCGCTTCCGTGGCTCCCGCACCAGCAATACACCTTTCCACAGCGCTCGTGAAAATATCGTTCCTTTGGTGCTCATTAGGTTGTGAGTCTAGGTCACTAATAAAACTGACCAAAACCTCCTGCCCAGTTCGCGATTTAGTCCTAACGTGAAACTTCAGACAGCTCATCTCAGACTCCTTGCGCTAAACACATTCCTCGAAAATTAGACTGACAGGGTTGATCCCGGCAATGATAGTCGTAACGCCGCCAGCCACATCCATTATGGTGCTTTGGGCATTCATAAAGTCAGTCCCCAACATCATCGCCACGCTCATTATCAGAATCATAAACAAATTGAATTCAAACTCGTAACCTTGACAGACGAAGATTACCTGAGTCCGTACTTTAATTTTAACACTTTTTCCATATATCGCGCCCCTGACTGTGGTTCCTCTCACCTGCAAAGTCAGCCAACTCCCCGTTTCCTCAGACATCCGAAACACTGCCTCACTAATAAGCGAAAAGGGGCTGCTTGTATCGAGTACACATGTAAGACTGACTCCCCGAATGTAAACAGACATGACTGGGTTTACCGCGGGCACACCAATACTGTGGCACTCCCTCAACAAATCTTCCCTAATATCGTCTTCCTCTATCAAATGCACATCAGTATCATCAATAGCACTCGTCGTCATTAAGTTGACGCTAACCGAGTCGGCCAACAGTCATTGATCCCTTTGATTAGGGGCATTTGGCGGATTGTGCCACGGGTTTGTAGGACGAAGTTCGACACCCACTTGGTGGACCACCCGTAATGTTTACGGCACCCCTGTTGTTGCTTGTTCGATAATTATTCTGTGGTCGGTCATGACTACCGTTCCTACGTCTGCTATAATTGCGCCTAAATCTCCGCTCATTACCAAATCTTCTAAACTCCCCGGGGTGTCTTTGATTTCCTCTCGGCGAATGATGACCACTGACATCGTTTGTTCTGCCCGCGTTCCGTGAGGGGTCACGACGCTGCCAACGCTCGCGCGCTCTGTAAGTCTCAGGCCACCCATAACGTCTGGATTGCCACCAGACTTTACAACTGCGGCTTCGCTCGCACGGCCACTGCTTGTAGGCGCTCTGACCGTAACTCTGCGTCATCCTTACATCGTCCTGTAAGGATAACGTGCCGCAACTGCATTGAAAACTTTCCCAGGCAAATACGAATAATTTTCGAACGTGCATTAGGATCGTCAAGATGTTCATTCGCCTGCAGCATGTGTTCGAACATCTGCACAGGGCTGGAGAATTTCGGCCGGATTAACTCTGGTAGCATAATGAGTCCATGTTTTACACAATTCAGCGCTGCCGCTGACCAACAGATTGACAGGAAGTGTTGACGAAACTCCCCGACTGTGCAGCAATTGCGTACAATAGACCTCATCCACGCCTCTGGCTCACCTTCGAGGTAGCACCACATATACTCTATTTTGTGTACACTGGGCCATGTAGGAGGAAGGGTGAACTCGAACTGCTGTAACCAGGCCCCCGTGTGAATCCCCGTAGCAGAGTTACGGAAAACTTCATACTTCCTCACCGTCAGAAAATGTTTAAAGTCAAGTTTGTGAGTTTTCCCTGACGAACGTTCCTGAGGGGATCTGCGTCATTCCCACCTGGTACGAGATCCACAATCATGATGATGATCAAGTTCGCCATTGTTCCTGGAATCATCGTGGGAATAATGGTCCTTTCGTTTCTTTCTTTCAACTTCATGGGCCGTTAGTCCTTTTATGTGAAGATCTAAATCGGCCATGCACTCACATAGTCCCTCGGTAGCCCCTCTTTGTTGTATATTTATTTCACACCGTCCGTGCGGACATTTCGTTATCGATCGTATCTCGTCCGCATCCGCTGATGACGAGGCAATCGTTTCCCTGTTATTGTCAGACTTACGCGCTACTGCGTCTGAGATCCTGGATAATTCTTCTCGCATCTCTCGGTGGGCCGTGTCTTGTTGTGTTTGCACAAGCCTTTGCTCTCGCTCGAGGGCTGTTATCGCCTGGCTGAGGGTTTCTACCTGCGCACTAGGGTGGACTGGGCACGTAGCCGCAGTGTCCTCTACTCGGGACTCAAGAGCTGCGTGTTCACTCCGGTATTGCTCTGCTAGCATATGTAGATTCCCAGTGAACCTTTCTTCTTGCTCCATCACCCGCTTACTAATGACTAGCTGCCCCTCTTCTAAAGCGGAGATGCGTTGGTCAATGATCGCCAGTTTCTCACCAACACCCTGTACTATTTCACTACTCAACTTTTTATTTGCTTCCTCGATATCCCTCCTTTTTTCTTCTGCTTGTTTTTTATTCACTTCCTCGATATGTCTCTATTACTGTCTAGTAATTGTCGTAGCATAGTCTTTAATGAATTTGCAGCTATAGACTGATTCTAAATCACTACAGCGGGTTCAGGATGGACAACACTTGTACTTGTGTTTTCCGTGTTTCGTTCCTGGTCGGACTCCACGTTTTGATCTCGTCCTTGTTCAGGGTTATTGTCTGGCAGGTTTTTCCGATTGCAGCTCCCTGAACAGCTACATTTCTCCATCATAAGGATAGTTACTCCTTGCTCCAAAATACAACAATAATAATGCCAAGGTCTCCTAATGGACTCACAGGCCCCACAAAGCACCCAAGATTTACTATATTACACCGATACACGCCACAGAACATGAATCAACCCACACGTGTAACACAATGGAATACTAAATCACAATGTCTATACAGAAATACATAAACGAGATACTACATTGAAGAAAATGTACACCTATATCCTAAATTCACGTAAACTCTGTGTTGCAGAAAGACAATATACCAATTAGCACACCCAACCGAAAATAACTAATTCTCACTGTACATCAGAAGACCTCTGGTTTACCGAGATCTGTGAACAGGGTAAGCCATGTGTAACTTAGCTTGCGTCATGGTCACTATTTGTAAGTTGCGCGAAAAAATGGTGTTATGTGTAAGTTGAGTGAATCTCACTTTGAATAAGAAAATGGTATCTGACACAGAAGTCAATGTAAAAGATTGGGTCACCACCGACTCTAGCCACACGACAAGTAAAGTGTTCAACTGAATCGGAAAATTAATTAATTTAATCCTAAGAAAAAGAACTCATAAAAAAACATTCCTAGTACTATCACTCATAAACAATGGGATATAATTACTGGTTTGGTCCAGGCACTGTTCACGTGAATCAAATATTGAAATAAAGTAAATAATGCCTGAACACTGTGCATAAGAGCAGCTTGCAGCAGCACTCCTGAAAACAACATCTGTTCTAAAGAATTAGTTTTAAATAAAAAGGTAACATTATTTATTTGGTGAGTGCGCATGGAAACGCTATGGATGGGCTAACAAGGAAACTACAAGGTAAATAGCGTAGGTAACAGAGACGCATCACCGGTACATTCCTTAAAACATTGATGTAATGCATCTACACAACTGCTGTTGCCTGATAACTGAGTTCAATTTCTTGTAAAACGATACACGATTCACGACACACTCGTATGCCCACGTGGTTTGCAGAGACACAGTTTCTACATACCGTGGCCAAGTTTTAACCACATTCAACCACGCAGCCGTATACAATTAACATTTTACAGAATGCACATTTGAATGGACAAAGGGTGATGGCAGTGGACTAACAAACTCTAATATTAAACAACTTGGGTGGCTTCCAACGGACATATGGTAAATAAGACATAGAAAATTCACGAACAGGCAAAATTATTAAGGTGCAGGAAAGATTAGAACGTATACAGACGCAGTTGCAGGCAGACAAACACTCACTCTGAACCGAGGGCGCACTTCTTACTTAAGCAACACCCTTGTGTTACGTTCTTCTTACGGATCAAAGTCTGCATTAGGAATTAAACTGAAAGTCTGCAGAAGCCTTGCATTCCTTACTCCTACAAGGTTAAACGATCTTTATAAGACGAGACGCGAGACCAAAAGCTAAAAGCAGCCACCTCGCTACGAGACAACGCGCCATGCGATTAAACCAACTCATCGTCCTTCGAAGAGAACTCCGCTGCAGACCCTTGCCGCGCTGGAAGCAGACTGACCGTCTCACACACTCCAACGTCTCCCACGCGATTTCGTCGCAAGGAAAACCCAGAGATGAGGCTTCCGCCACCAACATAACACTGGTAACTTTAGGTTCATTTGAGCTGTTACCAGACAGCGCCAGACAACAGGCTGTACTGCGCATGCGCAGCTACGATGACGTAGGCAGCCCGTGCTTGGTGCTTGCTCTGCTCATACTCTTTCGTGTGCGTTTCTGGTGGAATTTCGTGCGTGGTGGGGCATCACGTGACCATATGCAGCCCTGCGGCATGTTGTTGAGAGGACATACAGAGTTGTATTTAGAGCAACTGTTTTATCATATCCCATCCAGATAAAGGATGCTATTAAGGAAACAGTTCTTGGCAAAATATCATTTCAAAATTAGACTCCACAGCTCGAAGTACCAGACATTTTCCTAAGGGGTGACTTTGACAGATTTCTTTTTTTAACTCTGCAATATTGTTATGTAGCATCTCCAACAGGTTTACATGTACACAGCACTGCAAAAATCTAGTAGGATGGAATACAAATTTCTTGCAAAAAAATTAATAAATAATGAAACAGTTTCTTGATTAGCTTACACCAGAATAAAAGACAATAAATCTCATGACTATTTCAAAATGTGTAAAAAATTAACAAGGTTTTCTGTGAGGCAAAGAAACTGTACAACTGACAGTTTATAGTCTACTCTAGGAATAAATATGAAGCCATGTTGGGGGTTAAAACGATAAAACACGGTATGCTGCCAGTCTGCAATTTAGCATACAATGGCATTCTATTAATTTAGGAATTAAACACAAATTGGGAAATAAGTTCAGGCCTAGAGGAAGTACTAGACAAGTGCCTTGTTTTCGAAGAACACTTTCACAGAAGGCAGATTTGTGAAATTCTGCTAAAGCTGTCATTATATTTGAAACAAAATATTTAGTTCAAAACTACTGACCAAATTTGCCTACTTAGTCTGCTTCAAGTAAATGTTTACGTATGTTCGTACATACATAGCATTAAGAGATCTTACAGTGTCATAAAAGGAACAGCACAACAAAGACTACGCCAGCAGCATCGGAATTTCATAAACCGTACTAAAATGCTTCATTCCGCTCTAGTTGCACATTTTAATGTCCAGATTCACCCTGAAGTACCTGATATTCAGTTTTTCATGTGGTTTTCGTGATACCAATTTTTATGGAGTTCCAGTACTGTATTCTCATATTTGGTTCTTTATTATCGTATAATGTCATTCGTCCCAGAAAATGAAAATTTGCACTTGAAATTGAAAGAAGTTGAAAGTAGCCGATAGTGTGGAATGGAACACTTCGTTTCAAAGAAACTAACTGCATCAGTGGAAAAAATTAATAGAAGCAAATTTAGCTATAGAACAGACAGAAATACCTTCATTAAAACATTAATGGTTGATTGCTAATAATGTGTAAATAATACAAAATCAGAATATTGAAACTACTAACTTATTTTGGTCTTTCATGGTTATGAGAATGTATATTAATTCACTTGATGGCTCCCGGCCACAGAAATCTATTTTGATTTCATTTGTCAGAATTTCCGAAGAATTTAAATGTAGCAGTGAACATTACTACAGCCGTAGACGAAATACACGCCGCGACGAGGTGCAAAGAAAGGAAAAATGTATTTATCACAGGAGTTCGTTGCATCAGATGCGATCGGCAAGGACACACAGCGAAAAACAGTCGCCTACCCCAGTGTACAGACTGTGAAAGGGTGGACCACACATATAGTGAGTGAAGCAGTATTGGGAAATTTGCAAACAGGGGTCCGTTAAACAGGAACGGGAACCCCGCAACCGCCGCCAGGCATTCCCATTAAAATTCCATGCTATTTGAGCACATGCAAAGGCGGAATGCTGGTTACCAGTTACTATTAATCGTAAAACAAGTAGATTATTAGTCGACACTGGGGCTCACGTGTCAGCCGCAAGTAAAAAGTGCAATGAGGTCAGGAGATATGACACCCTCCCCCAGATGTAAGATAAGTGCTATAGGCGGAGGTGACATACGTTCAGTAGGCTGTACCTCACTAACCTTTCGCATTGAGGGTGTAAGATTCCAGGCGGATTTGGAAATCGTATCAAGGGTAAGCGACGAATTTGATGCTATCCTAGGGCTAAAGTTCCTGCATAAACATCACGTCATAATGAACATCGGGAAGCAAACAGTGGAGCTTAGCGGAACATTGTTTCAATGAAGTGATACAGCTGCCAAGGACGCCCTGCCCCAAGAACCCTCTCCCCAGAAAGAGGAATCAACTGAACTGCGAGCAATGTCCTTGAAGGTAGATTCGCGGGATAAACAACAATTCGATACAGGAAAGCTACTTTGGGTGGACATTAATGCAACTTTAACCACAAACACTCTATGCACAGTGCAACCGTTAGAAGAAAGTGATGAATTAGACACAGCACATTGTTTTGAACGCAGGAGTATCGTTCGTGCCGCAACAACTGATGGAGTACAGAAGATACAGGTGCGTACAGATAATTATGGGACAGGGGACAAGGTGTTACGAAAGGAAATGTTAATAGCTAACGTTAGTGATTTAGAGAAAGGTGATTTTGATCGGTCTGACGCAGACAATAGCGACAAACCAGCCGCCTACAAAACTGCATCGCACCAGAAGATATCACACTTAAAAGGAAACGAACGTGATATGATAGAGGCAGTGTTGGATGAGTTTCAGGATCTGTTTAGTTCACAGGGACCGGTACCAGCAACGAAACTCACACAACACAGGAGTCCAATAAAAGATACGACCCCAGTTTATAGGAGACTATACAGAGTTTCTCGACAGTTGAAACAGTCACTTGATTAATTCATAGATCAGCAATTAAAGGATGGTATAATAGAGCCCTCGGATTCCCCATACAGTGCAAACGTCGCAATTATGCCAAAGAAATCTGCTGACGGCGCAAAATGTTATAGATTTTGTTGTGATTACAGGCATTTAAATAGTACAACAATTTCGGACGTGTATCCATTACCGAATATAGTAGATACCATTGACCATCTCGGCAACAGTAAATATTTCTCCACAATTGATTCGGGAGCAGATACCGTCAATAGAGGTTGCACCAGAGGACAGACATAAAGCGGCTTTCTCCACACCTTCAGGCCACTGGCTATTCGTAAGGATGCCTTTCGGTTTAAAGAATGCCCCGCAACATCCCATAGATTGCTAGACGCTATGTTAAATGGATTAAAACCTCTACAATGCACAATATACCTCGATGACGAAATCGTACTTTCAAATGGCATCAAAGAGCATTTGATTCGCCTACGAGGAGTTTTCCAAAGTTTCAGGGACGCTAATTTAACATTAAATTTGGAAAAAAATGCACAGGATTGGATTCTGTGTTGAAAAACTAGACTCAGTTCAAGATTTGTGATTCCCAAAAATGGTTCAAATGGCTCTGAGCACTATGGGACTTAACATCTGAGGTCATCAGTCCCCTCGAACATAGAACTACTTAAACCTAACTAACCTAAGGACATCACACACATCTATGTCCGAGGCAGGATTCGAACCTGCGACCGTAGGAGTCGCGCCGTTCCGGACTGAAGCGCCTAGAACCCCTCGACCACAGTGGCCGGCTCGTGATTCCACAACACTTCTGGCAGGAAGTCATGCAAGAGGCCCATGATCACATTCTTTCAGGTCACAGTGGTCAAAGAACTACTGAAAACGCGTTGCTGAATGTTTCTGGTGGGAGACAAGAAAGCACAATATAACACAATACGTGCAAAATTGCATACCATGCGCCCAGCGAGCAGACTATTGCCGTCAACCGATATATTTACAAAGATTCCCGGAAGCCTCATGTCCATTTAAAATCGCAGGAATTGACGTGTATTATCCATTTAATAAAACACCGACCAGGAATAGGTACGTATTAATCATTACAGATCATTTTTTAAGATACATAACCATGGTAAGTCTCCCCGATCAACAAGCAAACCCCACCGCACATGATGTGGTCCATAATTGGATTTTAAAATTTGTCATACCAAAGGCACTTAAAACCGACCAAGGTAGTAACATCATGTCCGATCTCATGAAACAACTTTCCGTTCGACGAAAGTGCGTAAATTAAGGCCTACCCCATTACATCCACAGGAAAACGGACAGACTGAAAGGGTCCACCACACTATCATAAAAATTGTAAGTTATTTTATCAATGACCAACACATCGATTGGGTTATTCTCATTCCATGCTGTGTAAGCACATCTGACATGTGAAAGACTGGGTCTGATCTATCTTTCTACCACAGTTGCGCAAGGACGCTCTGTGAGTGTTTTAGGAATTTAGTGTTGAACCTACTGCCTGTTAAGTAGGAAGATACCATCTCAGGCATGCAGAGTTCAGAAGATTTCAGAAGTATGGACAGTGATTTAATCAGACAATCATCTCAATGTTCGTCCCACTACACTCCCTGTAAAGGAAACGTTATCGCTAACAGAAATTAGTGTACAGATTCAGGTGAAACTATATGTTAGAAAAAATATAATCATAGATTTTAATTATTAATGTTTATTTTTACTCAAAGTATGACTTCATAACACAGCAATGTTAGTAAAATTATGTACGAAATGGTAAAATATTGATACTGGATGTTCACAACTGTAAAGCGAAATTCCTAACTGTTATAACGTTCTTTAATGGTAAGATGGTTCATGACGATGTCTGGGGGTCGACAAAAATACAAACAAATTAGATACATTTGGGGCCAGAGATATCAATTACGCTACAATGCACAATGTAAAGATCCAAAATTGAATGAGGGTCGGTGAAGATCAATGAAAACGAAATATACAGTTAAAACAATGTTATAACTTAAAGAATATAAAACACTTCACATTCGCTGATCAATTATTTTTCGTTATATTGGATATATCGCGTTTCTACTTCACTTAAGCTGTGAACATGAGAATCTATTCTAAGTCTCTCTTGAATGTTAAACAACAGCCTTTGGTGAAGCTGAGAGTTGTAATTATTCCCTACTTAATTAATTGGCAAGGTACACATTATTTGGCTGGGCCAACACATAAATCATTGCCCTCAAATCCCTCACAAGCATTAACTGTCAGTGCGCAGTGTGATTCTCCGTACTAGGAGACTTTGCAGCTTAACTCCTTCCAAGGTAAGATGAGCCTTTGAAGAAGTGTTCACGTGATGAATCTCGCAATCGTGTCAGCGTGGTGTGAGTCATATTCCTCAAATACTCAACGATTTTCTGCAAGAGAAGAAGCAAATTACTCTGTCTGCAAATTGCCTATATCAAAGCTGCTGGCCACGCCTTTTTCTTTCTGGCCAATAAGAGTATTCGTACGTGTTATAACTCCACCCACTAGAGACTTTGTAGCCTATCACAGGCATCATTTCTTTCGTAGGTTAGAGTTCAACTTCTGCTATGTAGTACTAAGATAAACAGCTTTCTCTTTCACATGAGTTTTAATTCAGGTGGCTACAGTGGGTCACCATTGTTTTGAGTTGGGTTTCTCCGGTTGTTTTATCTGTCATCTCCGACCGTGTTCCTGTAGCAAGGGTTTCTATAGGGTCGTCGTTAAAAGCAGGGACAGTGGGTGGCTTTTGCTGAGGGCCTACACAGTAGCTCTGGCATCTCATTGTGTCTGCTAGATGTCCCACTGTGAGGCTTCAGCCAAACGAAGGATGGCCATGCCATCATAAATTTCTCCTTCCCTTAGAACAGCGTCTCGCAGCTCGGGTCGGGGAAATTACTTGTGTGCAATTACTAGTGTGACTGTTAGTGGTTTATATTCATGAAATGTTCTATTATTTATTAATCTGCATATCAATAAAGTTCGTGCAATTTCATGTAACTATGTTGTGTGACATATCGATTTAATTGGAATTGCGCCAGGAATTCAATGTAAGGTGTGTTATTTGTGTGACACCTTGCATGCGTACAACGCCAAAGCACACGGAGGAATGGGGTTGTCACCTTATGAAGTTATTTATGGCTGGAAGGTGCCGTTGGCATCCGATGTTATTAAGACCACAGAAGGAAAGAATCATTAGGGACATGTGGAAAAAGGTACACAATGGGAATACCAGAGCATTAGAACTACGAGAGAAATTTGGCAATGCATATGCAAAGTATCCAGATTTCAAAATTAGACAGTGGGTTTTCTTACCCACTCCTTATGTTGCTAAAGGCAAGATGAAAAAATTTATGACAAATTATGTCGGACATTACGAAGTTGGTAAAATTACATCACCAGTTAACGACGAGTTACAGTTGAAAGGGTACAGTACCGCCCGACATTAAAAATAGGTACAACATACTTCATTATTTTTCTCAGAACAACACATTTTTTTGTAAAATAACTCAATTTCAATTAATACAGCGAAGCTGGATACCAGTGTGGGACGGAATGACAATTTATTTATTTAATTGATCACATGTGCACTCCCACAAAGTAAATCCCTACATCCGGTTTGGTGAGACCTGTAAAATGAATGAATGTATGGTCGTCTGCTAACTGCACATAGTGAATGTGAATATATGATCACCTTTGAGTCGATCCTTTGGCCACCTTTGGTGGGACCAAAGAGATGAAATTTACCTGAGCTTTGAGCGCCTGAAATGTGGCTGATCAATACGATAGCAAGGTGCTTCCCCCACCTCGACAGAGATTGGAGATGACCTGGAGAACGGCCATGTTTCGGCACTCTGCCGCTGGATCTTGTGCTGTTAAGACCTGTTTTAGTTGTGCTCCGTAATGACGAAAGAGTGGAGACATGGTATGCATGTGGAATATTTAAGAGTAGTTTGAAATATTAATTTCTCTATTTCAGGAACTTTTGTGGGGAGAATTAAATGTCAGGCAGGTAATATTAATGGGATTGTAGGAATCTTCGGAAGTGACCAACGGTCACAATGAAACCACGTGTAGCATTAAGTTGAAATACTTCCGTGTGCTGAAGTGAAGCTGAATTACTAGCGTGTGTACAATAAGTTGAAATATTTAAGGAAAAGCGTGTGTACCATAAGTTGAAATATTTAAGAAATGGCGTGTGCAGGACTTGAAATTAGAGACGAGTACTTCCACGTGGTGAGTACTGTGTGAGTCTCAATCTGTGTATGACACAAAGGATAAAGAGAAGTACTCGTCCATGGTATCAGTTGAGGACTCGCGTGTGTGATGTTCTTAATATTACTTTGCGTGATATGATTCCGTGTGACGCTTGATTCAAACTCTGAGAGAGAAGCAAGGTGAGTCGGCCGTCTACCCAGCAACGCCACTTGGCTTGCATTGCACAGGAAGACGTGCAAATATCTCCAGAGTTCATTACGAAGTGGGGCAGTGTCGTGTGAAACTGGGATAAATATTAATTGAAGTGGGAAAGCTGAAAGTGATAATGTTGTGACCATTCTCTGTGTAGTATTTCATGTTGTAGTGTGGTGTATGTCATGTAATTTGGGTATGTGTGGTTTGCACGGGAGAGTAGCGAGGTAGTTTCAAAAGATTAGTGGGTTATGCTTGTTCCTTCGGTACCGCTCGGTCTGGAGGAAAGTTTAGTGATGATGATTGTGAGAGTCGAAGTGTGAGGTATAATAAAAGATCCACCATCCTATCCAGAAAGTGCACTGTAGCGTTAAAAGTAATTACGAGACCATAATATAGAGATTCACCATTGTAAAGCCATGCCCACTGGGCGGAATTTCTTATGTGTTATTGTTGTAGGTTGTAGAATTTGCGTGTTTAGGTTAGAGAATTTATCGGAATAAATAAGATAGTGAAAAGAAAAATATTGGTGGATTTTTCCTTCGAAGTGTATGTTGTCGTAATGTCCCGAATTTATAGTGTGTGCGCCATTCATATTCAGTGCGGTGGCCACGTGTTGACAAAAGCCGTTAAATAAAAGACAAAAAGAAAATGTGGTATTGCCAGTGCGTAGTGTACAGTCAGAGTTCTGTAAATTACTGATAGTCAGATGCGTGTTTCCGTTGCGTATTAATCATATAGGAAGATAACTTGTAACTTAAGTGTGTGTACTAGAGTTCATGTTACTATATAAGTAAGAATGAATCCACTCGCTTGGCAGACCACTCATCTTGCAGGCCTGACTGCTTGATGCCACAGTATGAGCAAGGCATGTGGGTGCCTCTCACAGTTAACCACAAGAACCACTATTGTTCGTGCAAGCTGGCTCAAACATTTTAAGGGGGTAAGATATGTAATCTTACCAACGGTAGCAAATACTATTCCGAAGCGAGCTGGACAGCGGAAATACACTCCTGGAAATTGAAATAAGAACACCGTGAATTCATTGTCCCAGGAAGGGGAAACTTTATTGACACATTCCTGGGGTCAGATACATCACATGATCACACTGACAGAACCACAGGCACATAGACACAGGCAACAGAGCATGCACAATGTCGGCACTAGTACAGTGTATATCCACCTTTCGCAGCAATGCAGGCTGCTATTCTCCCATGGAGACGATCGTAGAGATGCTGGATGTAGTCCTGTGGAACGGCTTGCCATGCCATTTCCACCTGGCGCCTCAGTTGGACCAGCGTTCGTGCTGGACGTGCAGACCGCGTGAGACGACGCTTCATCCAGTCCCAAACATGCTCAATGGGGGACAGATCCGGAGATCTTGCTGGCCAGGGTAGTTGACTTACACCTTCTAGAGCACGTTGGGTGGCACGGGATACATGCGGACGTGCATTGTCCTGTTGGAACAACAAGTTCCCTTGCCGGTCTAGGAATGGTAGAACGATGGGTTCGATGACGGTTTGGATGTACCGTGCACTATTCAGTGTCCCCTCGACGATCACCAGTGGTGTACGGCCAGTGTAGGAGATCGCTCCCCACACCATGATGCCGGGTGTTGGCCCTGTGTGCCTCGGTCGTATGCAGTCCTGATTGTGGCGCCCACCTGCACGGCGCCAAACACGCATACGACCTTCATTGGCACCAAGGCAGAAGCGACTCTCATCGCTGAAGACGACACGTCTCCATTCGTCCCTCCATTCACGCCTGTCGCGACACCACTGGAGGCGGGCTGCACGATGTTGGGGCGTGAGCGGAAGACGGCCTAACGGTGTGCGGGACCGTAGCCCAGCTTCATGGAGACGGTTGCGAATGGTCCTCGCCGATACCCCAGGAGCAACAGTGTCCCTAATTTGCTGGGAAGTGGCGGTGCGGTCCCCTACGGCACTGCGTAGGATCCTACGGTCTTGGCGTGCATCCGTGCGTCGCTGCGGTCCGGTCCCAGGTCGACGGGCACGTGCACCTTCCGCCGACCACTGGCGACAACATCGATGTGCTGTGGAGACCTCACGCCCCACGTGTTGAGCAATTCGGCGGTACGTCCACCCGGCCTCCCGCATGCCCACTATACGCCCTCGCTCAAAGTCCGTCAACTGCACATACGGTTCACGTCCACGCTGTCGCGGCATGCTACCAGTGTTAAAGACTGCGATGGAGCTCCGTATGCCACGGCAAACTGGCTGACACTGACGTCGGCGGTGCACAAATGCTGCGCAGCTAGCGCCATTCGACGGCCAACACCGCGGTTCCTGGTGTGTCCGCTGTGCCGTGCGTGTGATCATTGCTTGTACAGCCCTCTCGCAGTGTCCGGAGCAAGTATGGTGGGTCTGACATACCGGTGTCAATGTGTTCTTTTTTCCATTTCCAGGAGTGTATAACGCCACTGACCCTCCAATGCAGAACATGCACTTGGACACATATAACCATCGGCCCCGTGCAATCATCCACGATACAAAATCATCATTTTAATGTAAATGTAAATAAGCTCTGTATACTACTGATTCTAGTGATAATGTACTAACAGCTGCTTGGGGTAGATGCGCGGTCTGAGGCGTCTCGTCATCGCCCGCGCGACTGTCCCCGTCGGAGGTTCGAGTCCTCCATTGGGCATGGGTGTGTGTGTTGACCTAAGCGTAAATTAGTTTACGTTAGATTAAGTAGTGCATAAGCTTAGGGACCAATGCTCTCACCAGTTTGGTCCCATAAGACCTTACCACAATTTTTCCAAAAATGTGCTAAGAGGGAATCACGCACGTGAAAGGGAATTAGCGAAATATGCGAAGGGAAATTCTGGGTTCTAAGTAACAGGAAGTACCGAAACATGATTAGATACCGTGTACTTAAATAAGTATGATTCCTTCAGTATAATGTATTGATAAGGTTATGTAGGTCGTACAAAGTGCAAAATAATTTTTCTTTTGCTATAGTCACATTAATCGAAGATGCGCTTAGCAGTACTAATTTCCATATTACCGGCACGCTATGTTCTCTCTCAGTCATGAAATTTCACTAAGCCACTAATTTACTGGCCAGAAACTCCTATGCAACTACTGGATCCTAAGAATTTCCCTTACATTAATAACACCTTGTTACCTCCATCCTGCTGCCATTAGATGTTCTTATCACTGCACAACAAGACAAGATTGATGCCAACGCTATGATGCAGCATATTTTCAGTTCAAACAGCAACATAAAAAGCGAATTATGATAATGGGCATAGGCATTTCTGGAACATCTTTATTCATAATTATACTTCGTACTGCTTTCCCGTGTACCAGACAGAAACCCATGACAAACAGTAACGTATCACTACACCAAATCCTATTTGAAGGCTAAAAAAATCTTGAACATACTACACATGTACTGCTAAACTGTATGTAGAAATAATTATCGCTTGCTACTTCATTGTATTGTTCCTGATCATCATTCTGTCGTATTTCTAACATAACTTCCAGAAGCTTTCTAATGTATTAAAACCTATTACGGAATGAATGTATTATACAAGTTTCCTGACAGACTAAGGTTGCCACAATGTTTTTGTTTCTTGTTTCTTACTCATTTGTATATGAACATAAGAGAAAATTCGAAGACAAATTTTTCCGAACGGTGCAGGAATGTAGAGTGTGTAATAATTGTGTATAATAATTATGTGTCATTTATGGCTGTTCAGAGCATAAATATACGTAAAGACTTCTTATAGGTTAAGTGTACACTTTACAGACTTTGAAACGTTAAGCCACAATACTCGGAGGAGGCTACAGTCGAACAGTGAAGGCCGGTACGTGTGTGATATTGGTCACGTTTCTGCCCAACGTGAGAAGACCGATGACCAGCGGAGTTTGCGAAGCAGCATTCAGCAGTTCAACAGATCAGCAACCGAGCACACGGGCTATGCTTCCAAGGAAACAACGACCAGCACTGTTAGAACATCAGTGGTCAATGCTGCAGGAACTGTCAGCATACTGAACTCACGACCGTGAAGTATCTGGCGATGCGGACGGGGACGACAGGGCAATGCCCGACCACAGCAGCGTAGAGGCAAAACAATGCAAAGCCGGCACGTGTGTCGACATTGGTCACGTTTCAGCCCAACGTGAGTACCGTAGATCAAAGACCGAAGAGTCGGTCGCCGCCCTAGAAACTTCGCGACATTTGCAAAAACACCGAATAAGTACCGCAGACAAACGGGAGTAAGTTGGTCCTTTGAGGTAGCCCTCTGAAGAGGTCGTTGGAGGGGAGAAATAAGACGCGAAGAAACGTCGCCTGGACGGACAGACAGATGCTTAGTCAGCAGACGTTATACTTCGCTACAACGACTTAGCCGCTACGACGCTGGACAGAAGAAGATGTCGGTATCGTGCCAGTAGTTCAACGCAGAGGCCGTCGTTCCAGATGTTACCAGAAAGAAGTTCGTGTGGTACTTGCTCGGGTGGCTGATAAGGACGGGGGCCCGCTGCCTCACCTAATGCGTCAAAAAATGGCTCTGAGCACTATGGGACTTACCATCTGAGGTCATCAGTCCCCTAGACTTAGAACCACTTAAACCTAACTAACCTAAGGGCATCACACACAACGATGTACGGGGCAGGATTCGAACCTGCGACCGAAGCTGTGAGGACGGGGCGTGAGTCGTGCTTGGGTAGCTCAGTTGGTAGAGCACTTGGCCGCGAAAGGCAAAGGTCCCGAGTTCGAGTCTCGGTCCGGCGCACAGTTTTAATCCGCCAGGAAGTTTCATATCAGCGCACACTCCGCTGCAGAGTGAAAATCTCATTCTGGAAACATCCTCCAGGCTGTGGCTAAGCCATGTCTCCGCAATATCCTTTCTATCAGGAGTGCTAGTTCTGCAGGTTCGCAGGAGAGCTTCTGTAAAGTTTGGAAGGTAGGAGGCGAGGTACTGGCAGAAGTAAAAGCTGTGAGGACGGGGCGTGAATCGTGCTTGGGTAGCTCAGTTGGTTGAGCACTTGCCCGCGAAAGGCAAAGGTCCCGAGTTCGAGTCTCGGTCCGGCACACAGTTTTAATCTGCCAGGAAGCTTCATATCAGCGCACACTCCGCTGCAGAGTGAAAATCTCATTCTGAGTATTTATGTTAATATAATGCTACCAGTACGCGTTTGTTGTTTATATGTGTCAAAATTTATAAATGTGTCAAAGTATATAAATATCTGTAAATACTTTTCTGACCTAAGGAATTCGTTTCACACAGATGGGCAAAAATATTATGAACACCTGCTTGATAGCTTGTTTCTCCGTCTTTGAAACAAAATATATCACTGATTCTGCGTATCATGGATCCGATAGCTAGTTGATAAGTTTCGTGGAGGCAGGTGGCACTAGATGTCTACACATAGGTCATGTTATTCGCATAAATAACGGGCTGCTGATACGTGTACCGTAGTGATGGCGCCCGAGAACGACCCGAATGGGTTCCATAACACTTGCATAAGAGAATTCTGGTCGCCGAGACAATAACGTGAGATCACTATAATGCTACTGAAACGAGTGAACTACGGTTCTGCCTCCGAGGAACACAATTATAACGCTGAAAGGTTACATTGCCATCGGGTAAGATACCAAGCAGAAAGGGATGCAGGTGGTTCGCAGCTGTCAGCGTCACTTCGATTGCTACCTCAGAGTCCCTGCAAGCGCACGACATTGTCTCCCATAGCACACAACGGTTCTCACCAGCCGGCGTCCGTGGTGCGTAGCATGTTTCGAGCCGCCGTTCGCCACGGTGGTGGCTTTTGTAGAGAAGACCATCGACCTGGTGTAGAAACAATGTCATTCACCTATTGAGCCGACACGTTTCCATCAATCGGCAGTCGAATCCCAATGGTCCCATGCCTGCTGCAGTCGTAATTGACGATGCCGTTCGGCCAACATGTGAACACGTAGATGTGGCCTCCTGCGAAGTTAGATGTTCAACAAAGTACGATGAATAGTGTGCTTCGAAACATACGTGTGTGCACCAGCAATGTGCTGTTCGTCAGAGATGCCACAAATCATACTATCGTACTTTACAGAGCATGTCCTATGAATAGTCGCGGGCGTCCAACCATTTGGCGCCTAGTGATAGTTTCAATGACCTTCCACCCTTTTCCGTAGATGCTCACGACAGTAGCACTGAACATTCGACCAGCCTCGCCCGCTTCGAGATACTCGTTCACAGGCTCCCCGTAAAAATAATCTACCCGTTGTCAAAGTCACTTATCTCATTGGATTTCCCCATTTGAAGCCCATATCTTCGCTAGGGTATCTCCCGTCGGTGTCTGCTCCGCTTACATACCTTTGTTACCGCGTCACCTGCCTGGAACGCCACCAGGGGTATCCAACGTCGCGGTGTTCAATGATCATAATGTTTAGGCTTATCAGTGTATACAGCCTGTTGTACTTGGGAAAAGAAGGAAACCAGCGGAAAAATGTTCCTGTCGGAGAAAGAGAGGCGAACATGCTCATTTTTAAAAGACTCTCACAGAAAAGTGGGAAACCAGCTTCCTCACGCGCAGATATTCGAATGTTTTGTGCTGAAAGACAGTAGCAGGGGGACAGTGGCTGTGGAAGAGGGAGGAGACAGTGTCAGTGGAAGAGAAAGAGAGGAGACAGTGATGGTGGAAAAGAGAATGTGACAGTGAAAAAATAGAAATGGGTGAAGACAATAAGAGTGGGTGCAGAGAGAGGAGATATTGACGGTCAGTGAGAGAATACGGCAATAAATGAGAAAGAGAGATGGATGGAGGTAGATAAAAGTTTCATAATATTAGAGAGAGCCACAGAGGACGAAAGCTATAGGACAGACACATACCAGAATACATGTATTATCTAAACGTTTAATGCATGTAGAGAGGTTGACATTCAGGAGACTGGAGAAAAAAGAAACTTCGTTAGAGATTTGTGTATGTGTTGTAGGTTTCAGTCCAAAGACAGGATTGATGCAGTTCTCTACCCTAATCCATCATGTGCGTTATCTTTGCATACAGGTAACTACTGAAACCTGCATCCACTTGGACCTGCTTACCATATTCAATCCTTGGTCTTCCTCAACTGTTCTTAACCGCACCCCACCACCAAACACCTTCCCCTACTAATATTACTAAATCGACTATTCCTTCGATTACTTCATGCTTCAGGGCGTGTCCCGTGAAACGATCCCTGCTTTTGGTGAAGTTGTAAAATAAGTTCCTTCTCTTTCCATATGGATTCAGTACCGCCTCACTGTCCGATCTACCCTTCTGATGTTCAACATTCTTCTAAAGCACTTTATTTCAGAAGCCTCTATTTTCTTCTTGTCTGAACCGTTCATAGTGCAGGTTTCAATTCGTTACATGGTCACAGTTTAGACAGATACCTTCCGAAAAGGCTTTCCAACACTTCCATTTAAATTGAATGTAACCAAGTTTCTCTGTTTCAGAAGCGTTTTTCTTGCTACTGCACTCTGATTTTTGTGTCCACTCTGCTTCTGCCGACTTCACTTATTTCGCTTGCTAAGTAACGGAACTCACCTACTGCCTTTAGTGTCCCAATTCCTTATCCAAGTACTTCAGCATTACCTGGCTTAATTCGACTACATTTCATTATCTTCTTTCAACTTTGATGATATTTACCATATCGCCTCTTTTCATGACGATATCCATTCCGTTCAACCACTCTTCCAAGTCTTTTACCGTTACCGATAGAATTTCAGTGTCATCAGCTAATCTCAAAGGTTTTATTTCTTTACTCTAAACTTTCATTTCCTTTCAAAACCTTCTTGTAGGTACCCTCTACTGGTTTCTCATTTCACAAACTGAAAAACGCAGCGAACAGACTACGACACCCTCTCACTGCCTTTCCAGCAACGACTACTCTTCATGTCCTTCGATTACAACTTGGTTTCCATACACATTGTTACTAACCTTTCTCTCGCTGTGTTTCAGAAATTTTGTATGTCTTATAGTTAACGTTATGAAATGTTTTCTCAAAATCGACAAGTGCTAAAAATGTCACTTGGCCATTTTTCAACCCATTCTATAAGATAGGGCCAATATTGCCCCATGTGTTTCTACATTTCTCCGGAATCCTAAATGATTTCCCGGGCCCCGGCTTCTATTAGTTTTTTGATACTTTTCTAAATAATTCGTGCCAGTATTTTGTAACCATGACTTCTTCGGCCGAAAGTTCGATAATATACTCATTTGTCAGTAACTGTCACATAAGAAATAATTACAACAGGTACTGAAGAAAAAATGGTTAAAATGGCTACTTAAACCTAACTAACCTAAGGACATTATACACATCCATACCCGAGGCAGGATTCGAACCTACGACCGTAGCAGTCGCGCGGTTCCGGACTGAAGCACCTAGAACCTCTCAGCCACGGCGGCCGGCGAAGTACTGAAGATTAGAGCCACCAGCATAATTCTCCAAACATAATTTATGGATTTCAAGTAGCATTTGGTCAACCTGAAAATTATTTGAACACCTAGTCACAGAAAAGTCAGTAAAAATCATTGATCTATTCCTTTGGTCGACTCGGTAGCTGCCTGCTCCGTGTATTTCGAAATCAAGAGACGCTCATGGTACACCTCAGCTGCAGAAACGTGTTTATCTTTCCACTAACTAGAGATGTGTCGAGCAGAATGTATCTCGCCCACTAACTACAGATGCGTCGAGCAGAATGTATCTCGCAAAACTGTGACTTTCTTGATAGTTTCTTGTCATTTTGATTACATATTCCGAACTATGCTCATTTAAGGGGTAACACAGAGACAGAAAATTTATGTTTTCGATTGGAGGGAGCTCGTACCAAGCTAAAACTACAACCACACTCATCTTTTATGTTGCAGACTGCGCATCTTGGTCATCACCGAAGCACTTTTTCTGTGACAAAACTAAACTCAGGAGGACCGATAATCAGTAGGGAAACATTTAGAATAATTCTCCATCATACTACCTTCAGTATCCTATAAATGTAATAGTGTTAAACTTACAGTCTTGCACAGTTGTAAATGCCTACATATTCTGCATATATCATGATAATTTCCAGTTTTTTGTGAAGAAACAATTACAGTGACTTAATTGTGGCACTGAATTATTTGTTAACCGGATATCGTTATTTTTCTTCCACACTGCTATATTTCCATACTTTTGTGGTAGGCCTGTATCGCTACTTCCGTATCTCCGTGGGCTGCTTGTAGACACAGATGTTTTTTATGCCAAAAGTGAGAAATATACTGCTCATTCAGGACATTTTGGGGATCTTTTTTTCGTGAGGGATCACAGTCTAATAGAATTTTTTAAAATAAATTTCTGCCATTTGACTGTTAATTGGGCCCTTATTTTACACAATAATGATTTCGGTCTTTAGAGCCATTCTAAAGCGCGTGTTGAAATGTTAAAATATGTCTGACCTATCTGTGACATGTCATCGTCGAAAAACCATATTTCTGGTCTTATAGACCAGCTGTCGTATTACGGGATACACGTAAGGAAGATACATCATACGGCTGACATTATGCCAATGAGAACCTATTAACACATTATAGGTTTCTCATTGTGCTGATAATAATAATAAATCTTCAAACGTGTATAAATTTCTAAGAGACAAATTGCTGAGGTCATAGGTTCCTAGACTTACACACTACTGAAACTAACTTAGAGTAACTTATGCTAAGAACAACACACACATCCATGCCCGAGGGAGGACGCGAGCCTCCGGTGGGAGGGGCCGCGCAATCCGTCACATGGCGCGGCCACTTCGCGCGGCGATGATAATAATAATAAAGTTAGGTGAAGCTAAAAAAGCGAATCACTTCTAGTGAATCAGCTTCTTGTTTGCAGTACATAAAGACATAAAAAAGGAACTGATATACCTACAACAGCTACGGAAGAGATGAGCTGATACCTACAACAGCTACGGAAGAGATGAGCTACCCGAGTAACTCCCGCCGCTCTTTCTTTGTATTGTTTGATCTGGAGTCATAGCATGTGAGTATTATTCGTAACAATGCTTCAGACCCAAATCATAGTTCCTGAAATGTGAACAAACTTCATGGCGTTACCCTTCAGGTATCTCGGCTATCAGGCAACGTGGTAGCAGCGAGCATCACCGCATTGTTGATGCATGAACTACCCAAGTGCTAGCCAGCTCAGCACATCAGCTGAGCACACGAATTATTCCCGTCGCTAGTCTAATGGAGACTTTGTAGCATTGTAGAGTACATTTGGCAACTATGTGACTGTCGGTTCACTTCCTGTTGTGGTTCACACTTGTTGTCCCCAATTCGATTCATATTTCGTTGTCATTTCTGATAAATAAAATGAATGATTCTCACTTAACTTGCCACGCTGGGTTGTCAAATTTATTATTTGATTCCAGGAAGGTTGTTCCACACAGAATCAGTAGCTAATGTCTTGCTCAACATTAGGAATTAATGTGTGCTATCGATTACTACGACAATGAGAGCATACTGCTGGTAGAAATGGCTCTATTCGTAAGCCATAACGTGGTGGCTTTGTGAAGTACGCTGAAGAGCCAAAGAAACTGGTACACATGAATAATATAGTGTAGGGTCTATGCGAGAACGCAGAAATGCCGCAGCACGACGTGGTATAATGTCTGAAGTAGTGCTGGAGAGAGTTGACACCATGAATATACATCTACACCAACATATATACTCCGCTAGCCGCCAAGCGGTGTGTGGCGGAGGGACAATTCTCGCCAAAGTCATATTCCCCCCGCCCCCACACCCCTCTGTCCTTCAATCCATAAGAGTACGAGGGGTGGAGCACAATACGTTGCAAAGCATCCCAGATATGCTCAATAAGAATCGCGTCTGGGGAGTTTGGTGGCCAGCGGAAGTGTTTAAACTCAGAAGAGTGTTCCTGGAGTCACTCTGTAGCAATTGTAGACGTTTCAGACAGGATACGTACGTACGTTCACCTGTCAGTGTCGTATCCAGAGGTATCACGGGTACCATATCACTTCAACTGCACACGCGCCATACCATTACAGAGCCTCTACCAGCTTGAATAGCTCCCTGCTGATATGCAGGGTCCATGAATTCATGAGGTTGTCTTCATACCCGTACACGTCCATCCACTAGATACAATTTGAAACGAGACTCGTCGGACCAGGCAACATGTTTCCAGTCATCAACATTCCAGTGCCCAGGCGAGGCATAAAGCTTAGTGTCATGCAGTCATCAAGAGTACACGAGTGGGCCTTCGGCTCCGAAAGGCCATAGCGTTTCGTTGAATGGTTCACACGCTGACACTTGTTGATGAAGCAGCATTGAAATCGGCAGCAGTTTGAGGAAGGGTTGCACTTCCGTCAAGTTGAACAATTCTCAACCGTCGGAATTGATCCCGTTCTTTCAGGATCATTTTCCGGGCGCTGCGATGTCGGAGATTTGATGTTTTACCGGATTCCTGATATTCACGGTACACTCGTTAAGTGGTCGTACGGGAAAATCCCCACTTCATCCCTACCCCGGAGGCGCCGTGTCCCATCGCTCGTGTGCCGTCTAAAACACCACGTTTAAACTCACTTCAATCTTGATAACCTGCCATTGTTGCATCAGTAACCGATATAACAATAGAACCTGACACTTGTTGTCTTAAATAGGCGTTGCCGTCCGTAGCGCCGTATTCTGCCTGTTTACATATCTCTGTATCTGAATACGCATGCCTAGACAAGTTTCTTTGGCGCTTAAGTGTAGAAGATGCATTAGAACCAGGTTCTAATCTTGTCGGAAATCTAGACGTGTTGACTGCTGTTTTATTTAATCTCTAAAGCGATACATAATTTTCTAGACAGAAAACGAGTAAGGATATCTTAACTTCACCATCTTGAGACTTGTGGCTGTTTCGAATTAGTAGCCTCTAGGACTGGGGATGAGATACTTGAGAAATAGTGACGTGGCACTGAACAATTTGTTAAGTGCGTTTTGCTTTGGCGCTCTCTCTGCCATGTTTATATACTTCTGTGATAATCCTCAAATGCTTCATGGGTAGACCGGGTCGTACCGAGGCCTTGGCGAGAATCGCCCCCGAGAAGGGCGTAGGCACACAAGGAATGCATAAACTGCCTAAAAAAATTCTCGAAAGTCAGTTTAAGAATTACCCGGAAGAGGTACTTCAGTTCATTTTCCCCACATGTTCATATTTTCTGCTTCAGAAAAGAAGCCTTTCCTTCTACTCGAAACTGTAGAGGAACGCTGTTGTAATTATGTCTTTTTGTCAAAGCAACGTCATACAGAAATTACTACCGAACAGGCGTCACATGTGTTATTAGGCAATAGTACGCTTTGTTCACACAGTTGCCATCTACACAGTAAGCTGATGTTAAACAACGGATTTCTTTCTCCAACTTGTGTGCAGTATTATAAGGTCTCAAAAGTTGGCGAGAGGTAACTCTGCTGAAACGGATATGCTACCTGATCGAAGGCTTACCGTTTCTGTGGTTATGATGACGACGAACGAGTCACCGCCAATGTTGACTGGTGGCCAATGCTAAATAGAAACATATAAATCACAGCAGGTTTGTCAGTAACGTCGATAAGTTGTTGGCTGAATGGTGTGGATCTGCAACGACTAAAATAATTAGAAGCCATTGGTAAAAAATAATATACGAGGTGCGACAATAAAGTAATGAGACTGATTTTCTTTGCAAGATGTGGCTACCATGCAGGCTTTGGTAGTCAAAATATCTTTGACCTTGGTCTATAAGCTGCTTCTAGTCCAAGCGGCACATCGATGCAACTGCTCTGTCGTGAGTTGTGCTGTAATAAGTTAACACGTGTTTGTGTCTCTCGTCACGGAAATGGAACAGCATAATACTGCGCAACGGTATGCCATTTCTTTTTGCATTAAATTGGGTGAAAACGTGACGACAACTTACGGTAAGCTTCAGAAGGCTTTTGGAGAGGAGATTATGTCAAGAGCTCAAGTTTTTCGTTGGAATAAAATGTTTAGTAAAGGCAGAACGAATGTTGAAGATGAAGACCGCAGTGGACGACCATCAACCTCACGGACGGATGTCAACTTGGCTAGGGTGCGTGAACTCGTACGATCTGAACGAAGATTATCCGTGAAAATGATTGCAGAAGAACTGACCCTCAATCGAGAAACGGTTCGTCTAATAATAACTGAAGATCTAGGTATGAGAAAGATTTATGCAAAAATGGTCCCCAAAAATCTCACGCCACAACATCGAGAAACAATGAAAAATGTGGCAGCCGATCTATTATAGCAAACGGGAATCAATCCAGAATTGATGGGCCGTGTTATCACTGGTGATGAAAGTTGGTTTTTTTCAGTACGATCCAGAGACAAAACGCCAAAGTTCGCAATTGTGCTCAAAGGGATCACCCAGACCAAAAAAAGCTCGCATGTCAAAGTCAAAAGTGAAATGCATGCTTGTGTGCTTCTTTGATTCCAAGGGAAATGTTCATATACAGTGGGTGCCTGCTGGACAAACAGTTAACCAATATTACTACAAAGAGATTGTAGAAAGACTTCGTAAAAGAGTTCTTCGTGTCCGTGCCAACACAGCTGATAATTTGATTCGGCATCACGATAATGCACCATCCCATACTGCTCTGCCCGTACAGCAATTTTTAACCTCAAAACAAATTTCAGTACTACCACAGCCACTTTATTCACCACATATCGCTCCGTGCGACTTTTTTCTATTTCCAATAGTCAAAACGGAGGTCAACGGGCCATTTTCAAACAACACAATATGTCTAAAAAGCTGTGACGAGGATCTTGCAGTACATTACGGAAGGTGAATTCCAGAAATGTTACCATAAATGGCAGAAGCGCTGGAAAAAGTGTGTGCAATCAGAAGGGAACTATTCTGAAGGAGTCAACACTAAACTAAAACGGTAAGCAACATTTTTTTTCACATCAGTCTTATTACTTTATTGTCGCACCTCGTATATTGTACTTAACTGGTTGTACAGGATTCTTCTTCAATGCATAAACAGATAGCTATTGAGGCCTCTCTTAGGCTGAACGTTACTAATCGTCTTGTTAGAGGTTGCTTCCTATCCGCGGAAGGCTATGCTACTTTACTACTTGACGTGCCGAGCAAGAGTGGACGAGAGCTCGCTCGAAACTTGATATAAGCCGCGGAGCGGCACTTGCGATGCTGGTCGCGACTACCGGGTCCAACGATACTAATACGGACTGCGCTCGATAAATGTAACCCCTATCAAGTGTGGTATCGAATGTTGACTCCACATTTGTCGATTTCTGCCAGCTGAGGACTGGAGTGCAGCAGTAGTGCAGCATCAGTACAGCAGTGAGTCGCATATTTAGCTTTCATATTTGTTTTGTAGTTTTATTCTTAATTTCTTTCCGAGTGTTTGTGCGCTTGCATATTTATTTACATAAAATCCTTCCGTATTCTCGTATTTGAGAGGAGTAATATTGCTTATTTTTATAGCCGTAGAGTATAAATTCGCGGAGTCGTTAGATATTAGCAGAAGGATGGATAGGGTGTGTGCGTGCTGTGTGCGGGCGCAGAAGGAACTGGCCGCGGTTCGCGAGCAGCTGAGCGTGCTGATGGCCACGGTGAGCCGCCTTCAGGCTGCTGCCTCGAGGTGCAGCGACGGCGGAGGGTCTGGCGCGTCGCTTGAGACACCCCAGGTGTGGCTTGCTGCGTCCACTGACTCAGCCGCCGAGGCATCTTCTAGTGTACCCGGCGCGTTGGGGCTGTTCTCACCGCAGGGTGAGTCGCGGACTGCAACGCGTTCGCGTCGCTCGAGGCGGAGGGTCAATGTGGAGGCTATCCGGCTGGACTCTCCCGTTCATCCTGTCAGTGGGCACGTGGCCGGTCCTTCAGCAGGGCCCGAGCAGGCACATGGGGGCACAGACTTGCTGGTTATTGGGAGCTCCAACGTTAGGCGGGTGATGGAGCCCATTAGGGAAATAGCGTACAGGGCTGGAAAGAATTCTAACGTGCACTTGGTTGTCTGCTGGGGGATGCCTCATCCAAGATGTGGAGGCGGCCTTGCCTGCCGCTATCGAGCGTACGGGGTGCAGTCGTCTGCAAGTAGTTGCTCACGTCGGCACCAATGATGCCTGTCGCTTGGGTTCTGAGGCGATCCTCAGTTCGTACAGGCGGCTGGGGGACTTGGGGAAGACCGCTGACCTCGCACACGGGGTGCAAGCAGAGCTCTCTATTTGCAGCATCGTTCCCAGAGTGGATTGGGCTCCTTTGGTTTGGAGCCGAGTAGAGGGTCTCAACCAGAGGCTTCGTCGACTCTGTAACGGTCTTGGCTGCAGATTTCTAGACTTGCGCTATTGGGTGGGGAATTGCAGGACGCCCCTATATTGGTCAGGGGTGCACTACACAAAGGAAGCGGCTACTCGGGTAGCAGAGTACTTGTGGCGTGCACATGAGGGTTTTTTAGGCTAGGCAGTAGTGCTAGGTGTCCTGATGAACACTCACCAGTCGACGTGCAGGCAGGGAAATCAGGACGCGCTCAGTGTAAAGACATTTCATCTATTAAGATATTAGCAGTAAATTTTCAGAGTGTTCGGAATAAAGTTCCTGAATTTACGGCCCGCCGGGAGGCGTGTGGCGCGCAAATTATTCTCGGAACTGAGACCTGGCTGAACCCTGAGATAGGAAGTTCTGAAATATTTAGTGAGGGTTGGAACGTGTATCGGAAAGACAGATTAGACACCGTAGGTGGTGGTGTCTTCATTTCAGTTGACAAAAATATTGTGTCTACTGAGGTCGAAGTAGAGTGTGATCGTGAAGTTATCTGAACACGTTTAACAGGGCTAGGAGATATAAAGTTAATTGTGGGGTGTTATTACCGGCCACCAGGTTCCACCGTGACAGTTCTAGAATCATTCAAAGGGAGTCTACACTCTGTATCGCAGAAGTATCCGGATCATGCTATATTAGCCGGAGGTGACTTCAACCTACCTAGTATAGACTGCGATGTCTATGGATTCATTACAGGTGGTACAGACAAGCCGTCGTGTGAATTGCTTTTGAACACATTATCCGAAAACTGTCTTGAGCAGCTAAATCGACAGCCAACGCGTAATGGAAATATTTTAGACCTGGTAGCCACGAACAGACCAGACCTCATCGACGGTGTCAATGTTGAGACAGGGATTAGTGATCATGATGTTGTCATTACGACTATGGTTACGAAAGTTATAAAGTCGGTCAAAAAGGCTAGGAGAGTAATCTTACTAGAAAGAGCAGATAAGCAGTTGTTAGCATCCCACTTAGTAATTGAATCGACTTCATTTACTTCCGGTACGATGGACGTGGAAGAATTATGTGCAAATTTTAAACACATTGTAAATCACGCATTGGACAAGTATGTGCCGAAAAAGTGGGTTACGTATGGAAAGGACCCACCGTGGTTTAACAGCGCAATTCGGAGAATGCTCTGGAAGCGAAGACAGTTGCACTCGCGGTACAAGAAAGATCGGGAGAGTGAGGACAGGCAAAAGTTAGTAGAGATTCGTGCTGCTGTAAAAAGAGCGATGCGCGAAGCATTCAACCACTACCACCGTCATACCCTAGCATAAGATCTTGCTGAATACCCAAGGAAATTCTGGTCGTACGTAAAATCGGTAAGCGGGTCGAAGGCTTCCATCCAGTCACTCACTGACCAGTTTAGCCTGGCAACGGAAGACAGCAAAACGAAAGCTGAAATTTTAAATTTAGCGTTTGAGAAATCTTTCACGCATGAGGATCGTAAAAACATACCACCGTTTGAGTCTCGTACAGATTCCCGTATGGAGGACGTAGTGATAGATATCCCTAGGGTTGTGAAGCAGCTGAATGCGTTGAAAATAAATAAATCGCCAGGTCCTGATGGGATTCCAATTCGGTTTTACAGAGAGTACTCTACTGTTTTGGCTCCTTACTTAGCTTGCATTTATCGCGAATTTCTTGCGCAACGTAAAGTCCTCAAAATTACAGACCAATATCCTTAACATCGGTTTGTTGCAGGATTCTCGAACACATTCTCAGTTCGAATATAATGAATTTCCTTGAGACAGAGAAGTTGCTGTCCATGCGTCACCACGGCTTTAGAAAGCTACGCTTCTGCGAAACGCAACTCGCCTTTTTTCACACGATATCTTGCGAACCATGGATGAAGGGTACCAGACGGCTGCCATATTCCTTGACTTTCAGAAAGCGTTTGACTCGGTGCCCCACTGCAGACTCCTAACTAAAGTACGAGCATATGGGATTGGTTCCCAAATATGTGAGTGGCTCGAAGACTTCTTAAGTAATAGAACCCAGTACGTTGTCCTCGGTGGTGAGTGTTCATCGGAGGTGAGGGTATCATCTGGAGTGCCCCAGGGAAGTGTGGTTGGTCCGCTGTTGTTTTCTATCTACATAAATGATCTTTTGGATAGGGTGGATAGCAATGTGCGGCTGTTTGCTGGTGATGCTGTGGTTTACAGGAAGGTGTCGTTGTTGAGTGACTGTAGGAGGATACAAGATGACTTGGAGAGTATTTTTGATTGGTGTAAGGAATGGTAGCTAACTCTAAATATAGGTAAATGCAAATTAATGCAGATGAATAGGAAAAAGAATCATGTAATATTTGACTACTCCATTAGTAGTGTAGCGCTTGACACAGTCACGTCGATTAAATATTTGGGCGTAACATTACAGAGCGAAATGAAGCGGGACAAGCATGTAATGGCAGTTGTGGGGAAGGTGGATAGTCGTCTTCGGTTCATTGGTAGAATTTTGTGAAGATGTTGTTCATCTGTAAAGGAGACCGCTTATAAAACACTAATACGACCAATTCTTGAGTACTGCTCGAGCGTTTGGAATCCCTATCAGGTCGGATTGAGGGAGGACATAGAAGCAATTCAGAGGCGAGCTGCTAGATTTGTTACTGGTAGGTTTGATCATCACGCGAGTGTTACGGAAATGCTTCAGGAACTCGGGTGGTAGTCTCCAGAGGAAAGGAGGCGTTCTTTTCGTGAATCGCTACTGAGGAAATTTGGAGAACCAGCATTTGAGACTGACTGCAGTACAATTTTGCTGCCGCCAACTTACATTTCGCGGAAAGCCCACAAAGGTAAGATAAGAGAGATTAGGGCTCGTACAGAGGCATATAGGCAGTCATTTTTCCCTCGTTCTGTTTGGGAGTGGAACAGGGAGAGAAGATGCTAGTTGTGGTACGAGGTACACTCCACCTCGCACTGTATAGTGGATTGCGGAGTATGTATGTAGATGTAGATGTAGATGAGCGAAACTGTTGAAGCTAGATGGCTTCAGATTGATTAATACAATAAATTTAATGTGAACGCACTATTTCATCTCACTTTCATTTTCTCTCAGGAGCGTCTAAGGTAGAATTCATTATCTTATGCAGCAGATTTTGGTGTCAAATGTAGCAGAAATATCAATGCAGCTGAACTAGTTAACTATATAGCGGCTCTCAAATTGTAGTAGAGAGCGATGGTGAAGAGCAATGATACAGCTTCCTAGTAGGGTGTTTGGAATTTTTTTCTAATTATGCATTACGATATGCTTAAACAAACATCAAAATAGATTTCAGTATATTTACCACTGTTCCAGTTAGTGGAGCATCTTGTCAACGGAGTTTAGGCAAATTAAAGATAATAAAAAACCATGTATAGTGGAGTATGGGTGAAGCAAACTGTCATATTCAGCAATCGTGTCCACAAAATACCACACATCTACAAATTTTTATTTGAGTCACATAACCAATATAAGGAAATGGAGACTATAGGTATGACAAAAACGTTATTCTTGAAAAGAAAGATGTTCTCTACACTTATTTATAGACCTTTCCCTTTTAGTTCCAGTGAATAATATCTACATCTACATCCATACTCCACAAGCCACCTGACGGCGTGTGGCGGAGGGACGTTTGAGTACCTCTATCGGTTCTCCCTTCTATTCCAGTCTCGTATTGTTCGTGGAAAGAAGGATTGTCGGTATGCTTCTGAGTGGGCTCTAATCTCTCTGATTTTATCCTCATGGTCTCTTCGCGAGATATACGTAGGAGGGAGCAATATAGTGCTTGACTCTTCGGTGAAGGTATGTTCTCGAAACTTCAACAAAAGCTCGTACCGAGTTACTGAGCGTCTCTCCTGCAGAGTCTTCCACTGGAGTTCATCTATCATTTCCGTAACGCTTTCGCGATTACTAAATGATCCTGTAACGAAGCGCGCTGCTCTCCGTTGGATCTTCTCTATCTCTTCTATCAACCCTATCTGGTACGGATCCCACACTGCTGAGCAGTATTCAAGCAGTGGGCGAACAAGCGTACTGTAACCTACTTCCTTTGTTTTCGGATGGCATTTCCTTAGGATTCTTCCAATGAATCTCAGTCTAGCATCTGCTTTACCGACGATTAACTTTATATGATCATTCCATTTTAAATCACTCCTAATGCGTACTCTCAGATAATTTATGGAATTAACAGCTTCCGGTTGCTGACCTGCTATTTTGTAGCTAAATGAGAAGGTATCTAACTTTCTATGTATTCGCAGCACATTACACATGTCTACATTGAGATTCAATTGCCATTCCCTGCACCATGCGTCAATTCGCTGCAGATCCTCCTGCATTTCGTACAATTTCCTATTGTTGCAACCTCTCGATATACCACAGCATCATCCGCAAAAAGCCTCAGTGAACTTCCAATCTCATCCACAAGGTCATTTATGTATATTGTGAATAGCAACGGTCCTACGACACTCCCCTGCGGCACACCTGAAATTACTCTTACTTCGGAAGACTTCTCTCCATTGAGAATGACATGCTGCGTTCTGTTATCTAGGAACTCTTCAATCCAATCACACAATTGGTCTGATAGTCCATATGCTCTTACTTTGTTCATTAAACGACTGTGGGGAACTGTATCGAACGCCTTGAGGAAGTCAAGAAACACGGCATCTACCTGTGAACCCGTGTCTATGGCCCTCTGAATCTCGTGGACGAATAGCGCGAGCTGGGTTTCACACGACCGTCTTTTTCGAAACCCATGCTGATTCCTACAGAGTACATTTCTAGTCTCCAGAAAAGTCGTTATACTCGAACATAATACGTGTTCCAAGATTCTACAACTGATCGACGTTAGAGATATAGGTCTATAGTTCTTCACATCTGTTCGACGTCCCTTCTTGAAAACGGGGATGACTTGTGCCCTTGTCCAATCTTTTGGAACGCTATGCTCTTCTAGAGGCCTACGGTACACCGCTGCAAGAAGGGAGGCAAGTTCCTTCGCGTACTCTGTGTAAAATCGGACTGGTATCCCATCAGGTCCAGCGGCCTTTTCTCTTTTGAGCGATTTTAATTGTTTCTCTATCCCTCTGTCGTCTATTTCGATATCTACCATTTTGTCATCTGTGCGACAATCTAGAGAAGGAACTACAGTGCAGTCTTCCTCTGTGAAACAGCTTTGGAAAAAGACGTTTAGTATTTCGGCCTTAAGTGTGTCATCCTCTGTTTCAGTACCATTTTGGTCACAGAGTGTCTGGACATTTTGTTTTGATCCACCTACCGCTTTGACATAAGACCAAATTTTTTTAGGATTTTCTGCCAAGTCAGTACATAGAACTTTACTTTCGAATTCATTGGACGCCTCTCGCATAGCCCTCCTCACAATACATTTCGCTTCGCGTAATTTCTGTTTGTCTGCACGGCTTTGGCTATGTTTATGTTTGCTGTGAAGTTCCCTTTGCTTCCGCAGCAGTTTTGTAACTCCGTTGTTGTGCCACGGTGGCTCTTTTCCATCTCTTACGATCTTGCTTGGCACATACTCATCTAAAGCATATTGTACGATGGTTTTGTACTTTGTCCACTGATCCTCGACACTATCTGTACTTGAGACAAAACTTTTGTGTTGAGCCATCAGGTACTCTGAAATCTGCTTTTTGTCACTTTTGCTAAACAGAAAAATCTTCCTACTTTTCTTAATATCTCTATTTACGGCTGAAATCATCGATGCAGTAAACGCTTTATGATTGCTGATTCCCTGTTCTCCGTTAACTGTTTCAAATAGTTCGGGTCTGTTTGTTACCAGGAGGTCTAATATGTTATCGCCACGAGTCGGTTCTCTGTTTAATTGCTCAAGATAGTTGTCAGATAAAGCACTTAAAAAAATTTCACTGGATTCTTTGTCCCTGCCACCCGTTATGAACGTTTGATTCTCCAAGACTATATCCGGCAAATTAAAATCTCCACCCAGAATTATAACATGGTGGGGAAATCTACTCGAAATATTTTCCAAATTATCCTTCAGGTGCTCAGCCACAACAGCTGCTGAGCCAGAGGGCCTATGGAGACATCGAATTACCATATCTGAGCCTGCTTTAACCGTGACCTTCATCCAAATTATTTCACATTTCGGATCTCCGTCAATTTCCTTCGATACTATTACACTTCTTATCGTTACAAACACGCCTCCCCCTTCACTGTCCAGCATGTGTCTAAGGTATACATTCCATGCTGTGGCCTTCTCCACCAGACATCACGGCGCCTAGAGTATCAGCAACCAAACTGACAGCCTGCAGCCGCAGGCTGCCCGGTTCGCAGGCACACCGAAGCACTACACAACCGACAGGCAATATTGATGAACGGCCACAACAAAACAACAACACAGCAAAGACACCAGCGGGCACCAGGGGCCACTACCGGCCCACATAAACATAAGGGAGAGGTCGCTCCAGATCCAAGAACTATTTTCACACGTCAAACCACGTGATGGAAAATAGTTCCGAGGTACTCATCCGTTGAAGTGTTATGAAGGTCGGCGGTCCGCCGCACATCGGCAGTTCATCGACCGCCAGCAGACGTGGATAGCTGCCGCCCCGGCCGCCTGGCTTGGATCTTCTTGCTGATCTCTGGATTAGGCTTGGTAAATCGGAGAAGTCTCCGGTGGAGACTAGTAGGAAATTATTTCAGTTGTTTTCTATATTATTCTTGTATGTAGTTGTGATTCGAAGGCAGATGTCTATTTTGTGTTGGTGTTATACTTGGAGAATTGGTTTTGGTTAATTGAACAGTGCAATAAATTGTTTCGGACTTTGATCGTTAGCTTCTTCTGCTTATGCAGACATATCAATATGCACTGTTAATAATTTATGAGGAGCAAATAAAATCTAATTTATTATACTTTATAGTAAAAACAATGTGCAGTTCTCTATTTGAAATCATATAAAATATTTTTCATGTGTTGTTGAAGTTGCGGACTTCAGTACAAAGAATGGTTTGTTGCAGCTGTCCATGCACGACAGAGAACATTTTTTCAGACAAGCTGTAACGAGAATTATACGTATAAGAATTTTTTTCTTTATGAATTTAGATAAATTAATAATAACAATGTGTTGAATTTCTTTTTCGATTCTTTTCGAGTCATGTTAAAGAAACTGTGAGTAACTTTTGAAACGAATATTGTTTATGTTAGATTTCAAATAATGTGGTAATCAAAGGAAAGTGTATTTAATGTTAAAACTATTGTAAGATGTGAAGATTGTAATTTATACACTTGGTCCATACGTAGGTAATGCATTAGGATATGTGTAGTAGAAAACCTGTGGTGAATACCCTACCTGTAGGGGAGCGGGAAAAGGTGGAGGCAGGCGAGGCGGGAAAACGCACACTGGGCGCGGTTCGACACAACGGGCACAGTATTACAGTCGGAGGCGAGCAACAGTTGGAAGTACACGTACTGTACCGAGGAGGCTACCCAGGAAAAGTGGATTCCATTGAGCCTCGGATGAACCGATTCCGACGACTACTTGGCATGGCTATATTCTAAGGCACAAAATTGGAAAGATTACGACGCTAAGAAGATGGAAAGTGCCGATGTTGTGTGAGCCTTAGCCGTGCTTGCATGTGTGCCGTGCTGCCCGCTATCTCGCTGCCCGCCAACCGCCGCACCGACTTGCACAGGTCAATCATTTATTTCATCTTTAGAAGTGTATCTGTGTGGACCAGTGTCGAAACTGTTTCAAATGGTTCAATAATAACGTGACTTTCACCAGAATTGCTTTAGCCATGACTTATCCTGATCACTGACCTAGACAGGATCCTTACCTCGTATTGTGCAATCCGAGTATCCTAAACTGAAAGTTTAATATTTGTGTTAATGAAAATTATCAGCTGATCAATCTATGCCATAAAGTAATCTATAGTTCTGTGTGCTGTTGCAAATATTGGTAAAGAACAAAAGAGTTTTTGTTGGATTGAGTTAGCGATGTTATTTAATTAATTTGAGACCGAAATAATGACAGTTAAATTATTCAGAAGTAAGACAAAAGAGTAGTTATCCAGAGATTGATAATTTTGTGTGTTAATTTGCCTTCAGTACTAGATAGTTTCAGACTAACGACTATAACAGTTTCAGGGCCTCCCCCTTTTGCTCTTGTTCATTCGTTCAAACCTTGATGTGTACTGATCAAATTTGACTAGTAAAGCTAAATTCTATATTAATCCTAAATGTATTAGAGTTTTTCCATTATTCATAGTGATATTGTGTGTGTACTTTTAAGATTGTCGACGCCAGGGCAATCTATGCCCGATTTCAGTCTGCTCAACATACAAAATGCAGTTCGTAGTAATCATTACTGTGTGGTGTTGTGTAAATGTAGCTCGTCCAAATTAGTACCAAAAAGAGAAAACTTTAGTTCAGTGGATTTTTCGGGTTCCAAACTTTGCCATATAACGCATCATTACTACGTGTTACTATGCTTGTACATGCACCCACTTGTACAAGGAAAAACTCACTAATTGCCTAAGTAGGCTGGCGACCGAATTGTTAGGTATAGGTAGCATCTACTGTGTGTATTTCTTGTCCATGCGAAAGAATAATTATACTGTACATTTGCTTGATGCATCACTGTAGTTATTGACTGAGTATAAGTCCGATCTTGCTTCTATTAGGTACACGCGATCAACTTTTGTACTAAAATCCTTGTTCATAAGGTGAAGCCCGTGAACTTATTACAGTACAGGCTTTAATATAGCTAACCCACGTCCGAGAAGGGCGGTAGCGTTACAAGTGGCGACCGTGACAGGACATCCATCTGTTGTCGGTTACAAATTAATGTAAATACCGAACAGTGGATGTTCAGTGGCACGAATAGCAATAAAGTTCAGTAAAAGAAACTGCAGTGTGAGTCAAGTATAATAGTGTGGTATAGTTGGCATTTAGTATGGACAGAAACGTAGAGGGGGTAGATGCGCCGAGCGAAATGGAGAATGCGGCTGGCAGTAGCCGGAGTTTACGTGGCCAGATAACAGATGGCGTTAGCGAAAGACAGTTGGCGTACATACAATACCACAAACATGTCAATGAACAGATTGAAAGGTTGAGATCGCCTCGGACACAGCAAGGAATAAAACAGGAAGCAGAGGGTGACTTTGTAGATGATAGTGGGTATGTGAACGAATCCACTGACATATTTGATTCACCACAGATAAAGAAAGAACCGAAAGAAACTTCTGAAGTAGAATCGGAACACATCGATCCTGTAGAACAAAACAGTATAAAAATTTTAAGTATGAACGACTTATTTGAACAATTAACCAAACAAATTGCGGGACAGAATGATCAGCTTCAAAAACAAGTCGGTAGTCAGGTTAATCAGCTCAAAACACACGTTGACGAGCAACTCAAAACAAAAAATGAGCAACTTCAAAAACAAGTCAGTAGTCAGGTTAATCAGCTCAAAACACACGTTGACGAGCAACTCAAAACACAGAACGAGCAGCTCAAAACACACGTTGCAGAGCAGCTCAAAACACAGAGTGATCAGATTAAAGCACAGGTCGAAGGACAGGGAATTAAAATTAGTAAACAAATAGAACAGGTAGAACAAAAAGTGGGTAATTTAAGTTCTGTGGTAAATACACTGAAACGTGAAATTGATACCATTAACAAAAATATGGATACTATGCAGGAGGAAATTGGAAACATTAATAGTAGATTCGATGTTGAAATTCTCAACATCCAAGAGAAAGTAGAACCTCTGGTTGAAACTAAGGTAGACGAAAAAGTTTTCGGTCTCAAAACTGAGATCGTAAACGAATGTCAACACGGGATATCACAATTGAAAAAGGTAGTTTTAGACACTGAAAGGGATTTAAGTAAAAAAGTAACCGGATGTGTTCAAAATTGTGAACAAAATACTACGAAAATTCAAGGCAAAATTTTCGATCTGGAAAGCAAAATTAAAGATAGGTTTGGTGTTGTCTGTAATGGCACACCAATTACGAAGCTGCTAGAAGGCGAGGAACGCTTCGATCCAGCCAAGAAACATAACGGGTGGCATCCGTTAGATTTTATCAAAAATTGCGAGAGAATATTTCCTGAGCACTTATCTGATCAGGAAAAGATAAACGTTGTAATTAGCGCCTTAGCAGGTGACGCTAAGCGCTGGGGGATAAATTTAAATACCGAACGAATGACGTTCGAAGAATTTAGGCAAAGATTTACGGAAGAATATTGGTCTGAACAAAAGCAGGACCATTTATGGCGAGAGTTCATCATGGCCAAACAGCATGATAACAGGGGCAGGAACTCTTTGAAAGATTTCTGCGAGCATTGGTACCGGAAATTGACGCATTTAAGAGGTCGAAGATCAGATTCAGAAATTATCTGGGAGTTATATAAAAAGCTTCCAGAAGATTCAAAGAGGTATGTAGGAAGCAATCATCGCAGCTTCCAAGCATTTCTAGAAAGGGTCGAAGATGAAGACCATTGGCGCGAAAGTCGTGCCAATTATCAAAATTTTGGTAACCGTAATAACCGACACAATGACGAACGAAACGACGGCGATGGATTTCGCGTCAATGTAATACAGAGAGGAAGAGGCAGAGGAAGAGGCAGAGGAAATAATCCAGGTCGCGGTAGAGGGTATACCGCGCAAAATAATAACGTCGCGGGAAACTAATTTCCGCGAACGTTGTGGGCCAAACGGAAGCGGACAATACATACCGGCCCAGATTTAAGAAAAGATATCGGACCGACCGTAATGTAACGAGACAGGATAGGGACAGTCATGGAACGCCGCGACGTGTTGTGGCGAATCAAGCGTCAGGTGCGAGTCAGAATGAGTCATCTCTACCGCACAGAGCGCTACATGTTAACAGGCGAGTGGAGCATCAGAGGGCAATGGCCCAGCCTAGCAGAACATCTGTTCGGAAAGAAGCCGCTAGCAATACGGCAGCAGTAGGTACGAACGTAGCCGTAAGAGCTGAGGAAAATGTTACGAGTGGAAATTCCGTGGCAAAGGAAACAATAAATGAAACTGTGAATACACAGAGAGGTGCGGTTAGCAGTGTTTGCAATGAGATAAAAGGCGAGGATGAATTAGCAGAAGTAACTGATTGGCGTGTGCAGATCGACGATCTGTACAAGGGCCTAAAGCAATGTGAGTGGGAGGATTTTAAAAGGGAGTATGAGGCGGAGAGATTAGTTGGTGGAAAGAGAGATAGTAGGGACGTCCATAAAGTGACGTGGCCCAAAATTGAAGAGGGGAGAATAAATAGCGCCGCGCAAAGTACGCGTGCCGCCAATAGGATGAAGGTTACTGATAGGAAGGATTTGGAGGATGAAATCCTCAGCATTGACGAAGAAATAACTCCTGCTAACAGTCCGCCAATAGTACAAGCTGCTACCGAGAGGCACCGTGTAGAAGGGGTAGATGATTACCTGAAAGTAATTAAAGTCCACGAGAATTACACCGAATATGAAGTCACAGTGGATGTGAATAAAACTGAGGATGAGGCCATTTTGCCAAAAGAGGAGATTGAATTGAAATCTAAACCTGACAACAATACAGAGGAAGAACTTAGTGCCTGTCTCAGAAAAGCTTTTATGTTAGAACCTGAAAGTGATCCGGAATGGTCGGGTTCCGACGATAGTTCGGATGATGAAAGATACACAAATACAGACGAAAATGAATGTACTAACTCTCCCTATTGTGCTAAAGTAGCGTACTTAAGTGAATCTGATGTAGAGGAAGAGAGTAGTGATGAATCTAGTGAAGATGAATTTTCAGGTGTAGAGGAAAATGAATATACTTTTACTGAAAGAGGGTATGAGAAAATCAGTGAAAATAAAGTTAATTGCGATATTGTACCTAACGATGACGACGTATCAAAACAAAATCCAGACGTTGAAACTGAACAAAGAAAGAAAGAGCCACCTGACGACTCTGTGTTTATTTTGCGAAGAGTTCAAGTAAGCAAAGACTTTGAACTCCAGAAGCCTAAGAAGCCACCAGACTTAAGTGACTGTTTTATGAACCAGAAAAGACTACCTTGTTAATAAAGAGATTAGGGGGCAGGATGTTGTATTTTTATATATTATTAATATTATGCATGACTTTATTATTACTGTAACTCAGTTTTATCTGAAAGTGAATTATTGTTTGTTGAATTAGAGCCTGGGGCAGGTTTATATCGGATTTTGAGAATGTCATGAACACATTACATCATGAAACTACAGGATTTCCACCGGAAGAAATTTTGTTAGGCAGAAGTAGTAAAAGTTTAATTGAAGAAAAACTAGAGTTTCCACCTTGTACAAGTTTATGATTGGATCAAAAGAAAGAATTGGTGATAAAAAGGGCAAAGCAAAAAGCTGAATCTAGATCTAAAAGACATAATAAAAATTTAAAAGTTTCAAAATTTAAAATTGGAGATTATGTTCTTTTAAAAACCCACGAAAAGTCTAGTGAACTAAACCATGAAATTTCAAAATTTAAATATATTTATAATGGACCATATCTAATACAGAATATTCCACACGACAATGCTTACTACCTGATCTACCCAAAATCCAAAAGACCTTTAGGCGTAAGAAATATTGTGGACCTGAAACTGTATGTACCTAGGAACGAGTAAATGTGCTGTATCTTATGCTGAACCCAAGTTATCCTAAATGTATCTAATCTTTGTAAATGTCTGTATACCCTTGAAAGTGTGCCAATGTAGTTATATGAGTTTCAGATTACCAATTGTACTGTAACTGTAAAAATGTATGGAGAAAAGGACTGAAAAGAAAGGATAAATGCTATCAGCCAGATAAAAGATGAGACTGTCAAAATGAAAATGGGCAGTGTATGAACCATAATATGAAGGACAGCCAAATACCAATGAGGGCAGATAAATAATCGATGGAAAATTGTAAATGTGATCCAGGAGATGTGACAATATGAAGTAAAAAGGACTGCCCAAATCCACATAATAGGCAGCAAATATATGTAGTTAATTTTCTGAATATATGTGTGTGTGTTTTGTTTAGTAAATAAGAAAATGGACTGCTATTCAAAGCATGCAGCGATAAATTTTCTTATAGTGTACACAAAATATGAAATTGTTTTTGTAGTTAAATGTTTGTATTCCAGAATTTTAAATTATTTCTTTGAGAAATTTAGAAAAAATAAGTAAATTGCTATTGGGTTGTTTTGGGGGAAGAGACCAAACAGCGAGGTCATCGGTCTCATCGGATTAGGGAAGGATGGGGAAGGAAGTCGGCCGTGCCCTTTGAAAGGAACCATCCCAGCATTTGCCTGGAGCGATTTAGGGAAATCACGGAAAACCTAAATCAGGATGGCCGGACGCGGTATTGAACCGTCGTCCTCCCGAATGCGAGTCCAGTGTGCTACCACTGCGCCACCTCGCTCGGTCTAAATTTCTATTTTAGTGAGATTGTGATGCGAAGTTGGACTGTGCGAAAGGCACTCGAGTAAATGACAAGTCAGTATTCTTGAAGTATTAAAAAAGTGTAAACCTGTATACAGTGAGCAAAAGGAAATATGTAGTGTAAATCTTTTTGGACAGTTAAGTAAAAATTCAGAACCACTGTATAATTGTAAGATTTAGTGTTCCCATAAAATTTGGACTTAAGAAAATTTTCTGGAAACAGGGGCATGTGTAACGAGAATTATACGTATAAGAATTTTTTTCTTTATGAATTTAGATAAATTAATAATAGCAATGTGTTGAATTTCTTTTTCGATTCTTTTCGAGTCATGTTAAAGAAACTGTGAGTAACTTTTGAAACGAATATTGTTTATGTTAGATTTCAAATAATGTGGTAATCAAAGGAAAGTGTATTTAATGTTAAAACTATTGTAAGATGTGAAGATTGTAATTTATACACTTGGTCCATACGTAGGTAATGCATTAGGATATGTGTAGTAGAAAACCTGTGGTGAATACCCTACCTGTAGGGGAGCGGGAAAAGGTGGAGGCAGGCGAGGCGGGAAAACGCACACTGGGCGCGGGTCGACACAACGGGCACAGTATTACAGTCGGAGGCGAGCAACAGTCGGAAGTACACGTACTGTACCGAGGAGGCTACCCAGGAAAAGTGGATTCCATTGAGCCTCGGATGAACCGATTCCGACGACTACTTGGCATGGCTATATTCTAAGGAACAAAATTGGAAAGATTACGACGCTAAGAAGATGGAAAGTGCCGATGTTGTGTGAGCCTTAGCCGTGCTTGCATGTGTGCCGTGCTGCCCGCTATCTCGCTGCCCGCCAACCGCCGCACCGACTTGCACAGGTCAATCATTTATTTCATCTTTAGAAGTGTATCTGTGTGGACCAGTGTCGAAACTGTTTCAAATGGTTCAATAATAACGTGACTTTCACCAGAATTGCTTTAGCCATGACTTATCCTGATCACTGACCTAGACAGGATCCTTACCTCGTATTGTGCAATCCGAGTATCCTAAACTGAAAGTTTAATATTTGTGTTAATGAAAATTATCAGCTGATCAATCTATGCCATAAAGTAATCTATAGTTCTGTGTGCTGTTGCAAATATTGGTAATGAACAAAAGAGTTTTTGTTGGATTGAGTTAGCGATGTTATTTAATTAATTTGAGACCGAAATAATGACAGTTAAATTATTCAGAAGTAAGACAAAAGAGTAGTTATCCAGAGATTGATAATTTTGTGTGTTAATTTGCCTTCAGTACTAGATAGTTTCAGACTAACGACTATAACAGTTTCAGGGCCTCCCCCTTTTGCTCTTGTTCATTCGTTCAAACCTTGATGTGTACTGATCAAATTTGACTAGTAAAGCTAAATTCTATATTAATCCTAAATGTATTAGAGTTTTTCCATTATTCATAGTGATATTGTGTGTGTACTTTTAAGATTGTCGACGCTAGGGCAATCTATGCCCGATTTCAGTCTGCTCAACATACAAAATGCAGTTCGTAGTAATCATTACTGTGTGGTGTTGTGTAAATGTAGCTCGTCCAAATTAGTACCAAAAAGAGAAAACTTTAGTTCAGTGGATTTTTCGGGTTCCAAACTTTGCCATATAACGCATCATTACTACGTGTTACTATGCTTGTACATGCACCCACTTGTACAAGGAAAAACTCACTAATTGCCTAAGTAGGTTGGCGACCGAATTGTTAGTTATAGGTAGCATCTACTGTGTGTATTTCTTGTCCATGCGAAAGAATAATTATACTGTACATTTGCTTGATGCATCACTGTAGTTATTGACTGAGTATAAGTCCGATCTTGCTTCTATTAGGTACACGCGGTCAACTTTTGTACTAAAATCCTTGTTCATAAGGTGAAGCCCGTGAACTTACTACAGTACAGGCTTTAATATAGCTAACCCACGTCCGAGAAGGGCGGTAGCGTTACAAAGCGACTTATCATTAAGCCCCCCCAATCTCTCTCCCTCACCCACGACACCCAGCACTTTCCTGTGTAATTTTTGGCTACTAATTACAACACAAATACATACAAATCTTGCACTTGGGTGTCACTGACGCTCTTTGCAGCTTGGCGAGTCAAGTGTCTACAAGTGTGGCTTCGGCTTTAAAGCGGCCTCGCCTCACGCTAGACTATCGTGTGTGAACCTCTTTATCTTTGATTTACAACCGTAGCCTACATCCATTTGAAGCTGCTTACTGTATTCAGGCCCTATTCTCCCTCTGCAGTTTTGAAACCCTCCACCCAAATACACACTTACTTCCATTAAAAAAATTTCTTGATGCCCCAGGATCAACCGACGCATTCTTTTCGTCAAATTGCGCCTAATTTTCTTTTTTTTCATGAGGTTTCACAGTAACCCCACATTTGTTATTCGATTTACCCATATAATATTCAGCATTCTTCTATAGCACCACATATCAAGAGCTTCTATCTTTCTCTTGTCTGAATTGGCTATCGACCACCATTTACTTCCATCAGATGCTGCACCTTAGGCAGATACCTTCAGAAAAGACTTCTTGACACTAAGGTATATACACTCCTGGAAATTGAAATAAGAACACCGTGAATTCATTGTCCCAGGAAGGGGAAACTTTATTGACACATTACTGGGGTCAGATACATCACATGATCACACTGACAGGCCGACAGGCACATAGACACAGGCAACAGAGCATGCACAATGTCGGCACTAGTACAGTGTATATCCACCTTTCGCAGCAATGCAGGCTGCTATTCTCCCATGGAGACGATCGTAGAGATGCTGGATGTAGTCCTGTGGAACGGCTTGCCATGCCATTTCCACCTGGCGCCTCAGTTGGACCAGCGTTCGTGCTGGACGTGCAGACCGCGTGAGACGACGCTTCATCCAGTCCCAAACATGCTCAATGGGGGACAGATCCGGAGATCTTGCTGGCCAGGGTAGTTGACTTACACCTTCTAGAGCACGTTGGGTGGCACGGGATCCATACGGACGTGCATTGTCCTGTTGGAACAGCAAGTTCCCTTGCCGGTCTAGGAATGGTAGAACGATGGGTTCGATGACGGTTTGGATGTACCGTGCTCTATTCAGTGTCCCCTCGACGATCACCAGTGGTGTACGGCCAGTGTAGGAGATCGCTCCCCACACCATGATGCCGGGTGTTGGCCCTGTGTGCCTCGGTCGTATGCAGTCCTGATTGTGGCGCTCACCTGCACGGCGCCAAACACGCATACGACCATCATTGGCACCAAGGCAGAAGCGACTCTCATCGCTGAAGACAACACGTCTCCATTCGTCCCTCCATTCACGCCTGTCGCGACACCACTGGAGGCGCGCTGCACGATGTTGGGGCGTGAGCGGAAGACGGCCTAACGGTGTGCGGGACCGTAGCCCAGCTTCATGGGGACGGTTGCGAATGGTCCTCGCCGATACCCCAGGAGCAACAGTGTCCCTAATTTGCTGGGAAGTGGCGGTGCGGTCCCCTACGGCACTGCGTAGGATCCTACGGTCTTGGCGTGCATCCGTGCGTCGCTGCGGTCCGGTCCCAGGTCGACGGGCACGTGCACCTTCCGCCGACCACTGGCGACAACATCGATGTACTGTGGAGACCTCACGCCCCACGTGTTGAGCAATTCGGCGGTACGTCCACCCGGCCTCCCGCATGCCCACTATACGCCCTCGCTCAAAGTCCGTCAACTGCACATACGGTTCACGTCCACGCTGTCGCGGCATGCTACCAGTGTTAAAGACTGCGATGGAGCTCCGTATGCCACGGCAAACTGGCTGACACTGACGGCGGCGGTGCACAAACGCTGCGCAGCTAGCGCCATTCGACGGCCAACACCGCGGTTCCTGGTGTGTCCGCTGTGCCGTGCGTGTGATCATTGCTTGTACAGCCCTCTCGCAGTGTCCAGAGCAAGTATGGTGGGTCTGACACACCGGTGTCAATGTGTTCTTTTTTCCATTTCCAGGAGTGTATTAGATGTTAACGAATTACTGTTTTACAGAAATGATTTTCTCTCTATTGCCAGTCTGTATCTTATTTCTTTCGTACTTTGGCCACCATCCATTACTAAGCCCTTTCAGGGCTTTTTAATTTTTCTTGTTTTTATTGTATTAATTTTCATACAGTGAGACAGAAAAATGCGAAAATTAAATGAAATATACATAAATTGAACACATACAGGGTAGTTTCAAATGGAGCCACTGCCCGCTAAATGCCATCACTTTTGATAATACAGTAAAAAGCAATTTCTTGCTGCAGATAAGCATAAGGCTACCTGGCAGTGACTACATGTCCATCTGCTTCTGTGGGGTTCTTTCTTTGTGCTGCAGTGCACACATCCCTTTGACGTTCCATCTTTTGGCCGATGTTTTGCTTATGATATACGTTTCTTATGGGGAACAACAGTTTTGAATTGTTTTGCAGATGGTTCTGACGGTGTACTGGGATGGCAAGGACTATATTTGAAAACATTGCTGCCTACCAGGCCTGTGGAAACACGTTTTCGGAAATCCTTTAGCACTTGCTTCACTGTTGGATTGCATAATCCAAACAGAATAAATGCATTTCAAATAGAAATAGCAACTACATACCAAAATAATCTTATCCACCACCTTCGTGATTTCCTGTCTATTGCATAAAAACTGTTCATCATATCTGCCTTATCGACACATCCCATATTTGCATTATATGATTTCATTGTTGTTGGGCAAGGTATCTTTGTGATTTTTCCATCCTTTTGTTTACGGCTGACTTCTTCAACACTTACAGGCGAATCAATTGTAGACAGCAACATGACTACACGTTTGTCTTTCCATTTGATGCAGCCAACGCCATCAGGACGAACTGACCAGTCAGACTCTCCTCTTTGCAACTCTTTGCCTGTTTTTGGCGTAGGAAGTCCTTTTCTGTGTGATCTAATTGTTCCACAGGCAAAATGTCCGTCATCTTTTAGCTTCTGTAAAAGTGAGACACTGGTAAAAAAATTGTCAAAGTATATGTGGTATCCCTTTCCTTTCCAAGCCTTTACACATATCTCTCACAATTCTCTCTCCTAAGGATTTTTCGACTATGCGTTCAACTTTTCCAGTATATATCTGAAAATCACAAATACGTCCAAGCTTATCAGCTCTGACCCAGATTTTGTATCCCCTCTTGATTGGCTTTTGGGGCATATATTGTTTGAATGCGATTCGTCCTTTGAACTTCACCATGCATTCATCTATAGCTTGCTCCTTAGTAGGTGTATAGAATTCATTGAAGTTTATCAGTATCTGATTCATTAGTGGACGGATATTATATAATTTGTCATAATTTCTGCTCTACCTTGAAGTCATAACAGCGTTGTAATTGATGTGAATATGTGTCAAAATCCAGCTGAACCTTTTTAACGACAATAGTGAGCAAATGTACTCATCTCGAAGTTCCTTATGGGATGACCAGCAATCACGATAATAGCAAGATTTCTTGATTCGCCTTAGAATGTTTATAGCCAAAAATAGTTTAGTTCTGCTTTAGAAAGAGGCCTGAAATTGCTACCTTTCTGTGTTGCGTACAGGTTAGACTGGAAACCTATGTGTTCTAACATAGTGTCACAAAACAGACACAAAAAAATCTTCTGATATCACACCTTCACTGTCATTTTTAAGTTTTCCTCGTACACCAGCTTCCTCTGAAAAATTGGCGGCAAAGTTCATTGCACTGACATCCTTTCACCATGAAAAATTAGCAATGGAAGACAGTGGCAAATCGTCATTGGTGCTGGAACTATCATTACTGTCATTGTCAAAATGGTCCTCACTCTCACTTTCCGAAATAATTTGAGATAAAACCGGTGTTTTCATTCGCAAATCCATATCAGTGTCTTCAGCTAGCACATCACTTTCATTGTCACTGCTACTGTCAATCTGTGAGTCAGGATCTGAAGGAATATCTGCGAAAAGGCACTCCAGAATTTCCTCATTCTTTAGTCTGTGGGAATACATCACGTGAAACTGGAAAAAAGTTTGTCACACCTACTAATGCTGCCGTTACAGGAGCAGTGGTTTCAAATGGAACCACCTTAACATTAACGGAAATAAATCCATTATTTTGGTTATTATTGCAGTACGTATACTATTAATGTAAACAGAACAGTATTCTGCATGTAATACATGCATAAAAGTTACCTAATTCAGAACAATACAGTCACAATTTGTAAACAAAGACGCTCGCACACTGCGTACAAAAATGGCTATCCAACTCGCCTCACTACTTGCTATTATTTACAGATTTTGAAGCGGTTCTAGTGACAGCCGCTAGAGGGCAGCACGAACTATGCTGCTGAATGGTGTCCCCAAATGTACCCACTGCCCTTTTGCCACAAAATGAAAAAGTTGTAGGTGGTTTCAAACGGAACCACTTCCCCTGAAAAGGTTAGCCGCTCAAATAACAAAACCCATATACTGCTCTTAGTGTACTATTTCCTAATATAATTCTCTCAACGATACACTTCAACTACATTCTGTTCTGGCGTAACCACAAGCACTGGAACGAAGATGAGGAACGCAAGACCAGAGAAATGGTGAAACGACGTGGGCCAATGGTGCGCTGATTAGGACCGCGCCACGACTGGAGCGACACCTGCAAGAAGTTAATATAAGCGCCGCTTCTGCCAGCCTCGGCGGGACATTAGTGGACAGTATTCGTAGAGTATCAATAGTGCCTAGCAGAGAGTGCTACGGTATTTGATAGTAGTGATCCACGAACTGTGTATCAACTTGCAGGAACATTGCATGTAGCCAAGGTTCAAAAATGGTTCAAATGGCTCTGAGCACTATGGGACTCAACTGCTGTGGTCATCAGTCCCCTAGAACTTAGAACTACTTAAACCTAACTAACCTAAGGACATCACACACACACCCATGCCAGAGGCAGGTTTCGAACCTGCGACCGTAGCAGCAGCGCGGCTACGGACTGGAGCGCCTAGAACCGCACGGCCACAACGGCCGGCGCATGTAGCCAAGGAATCTGAATTATATTGCATGTCGCCCATAGATTGCGACAATATTTTGTACATTCAAGTTAAATATTGTCAATCCGCGTTATAGAAATAAAACTACTAATGTTATTTACTTGAATTATTATACAGCATTTCGAGAACGTAGCATCCCTTTGGTACCCTATGCGAGACAAATGGGCAAGACCCAACACATTTCATTACCATTGCTTTTACTTTCATTAATGTTTATCTTATTATCTCCATTCAAGACAAAATCCATTCCGTTCAAATGCTCTTCCAAGTCCTTAGTCGTCTCTGACAGATTTACAACGTCATTAGCAAACAGCAAAGTCCTTATTTCTTCTTCAGAATTTTAATTTCCTTTCCAAATTAATCTTTGATTACCTTTACATCTTGCTCAATGTTCAGCTTTAATAACATCAGGGATAGGCTAGAACCCTTTCTCACTCATGTACCCACTACTGCTTTCCTTTCATGTCATTCGGCACTCATAACGGCAATCTGGTTTCTGAACAAGTTACAAATAATTTTTAGGATCCTAGGTTTCATCCCTGCATCCTTTAAAATTTCAGTGAGTGTAGTCCAGTTAAGACAGTCAAAGCCTTTCTCTGAATCTACAAATGATGTAAACGTAGTTTTCTCTTCTCTCAACCTCTCTTCTAGGATACGTCGCAGCTTCGGTATTGCTTCGCACATTTCTGTATTTCTCCGAAAGCCAAACTAATCTTTCCTAAGCTCAGCCTCGACGTATTTCTACAGTATTTTGTAAATAACTCATGTCAAAATTATGTAACCTTGACTTACGGTCCGGTAGTAGCAGTAGATCAAACACTGTAGGAGAAGACAGAGATGTGGAATACATCCGAATTATTACGTCCTTCCTGAAGTCTGAGGGTGTTTAGTCTGTGTCATACATCTTGCACACCAGGCAGAAAATTATCTCACGGCTGGCGCTCCCAAAAACTCAATAATCCTGAGTAAATATCAGCTACTCCACGGGCCTTGTATACTTTTAAGTTTTTCTGTGCTATTACCAATTCATCGCGCAGTGCAATAGCTCCCAGTTTATCGTCATTTACTGCGTCTTGCCTTTCTAAAACATTGTCATCAGGATCATTTCCCTTGTAGAGATCCTATGTAATATATATTCTTGTCACCGTCCAGTTTTCATCTTTTTGCATAGTGCTAGCTTTCTATCTGAGCTCTTGAAGTTTATGCAGCTGCTTCTCTTTCCTCGGAGGGTTTCTGTTATACAGGAGCCAAGGTAGATCCCTGAGGGCCGGCAACCCATATTACACTACAGAGGACGAGGTTGTGTATGCCCAAGGCGTACCAAAAGCACCATGGTAAACACCTGCTATTTACATACAAGATAATGGAAACAGACATTCCGAGCAATACTTCCAGCAGGGGGAGCTCGAGCCACGGCCTGCAGGAAGTATCACTACGCCAAAACCCGATCGGCTGGAGACAGCTATTTAGGGGCTAGAATCAGCTCCGAAGTTCAGTTCACGCCGGATGCCGATCTCGTGGACAGCGACCGTTGAAGATTACGTCTTCGTGTCGGATTGGACTGTTACTAGTGTGTGAGTGTGTTACCACGAACCTTTCTGGAAAATTAGAAGTGAACTTTTGTTTGTCTCAATTAGGAGACTTTTACTGGACTCGTTATTGTTGCCTTTCCTTTGTATGTTCAGTCATCAACCTTGTGAACTTACATTAATAAAAGTTGTGTCTGTGAAAAATTGCGAATTGTCAGTCACAACAGTTTCTTTAATTTCGTAAAAGGCAGCACCTATCTCTCATCTAGTTATGTGTGCTTTTACAGCCTCGCATTTGTTCTCTACCGCGTGCTTAATATTCAAGCTCTTCCTGTCAGTCTCAGTTTTAGGACTTCTGTAGCCACTTTCACCTATTTCATTCGCTGGAAATTTATATTTTCTTTTCCACCGATTAAATTCATTATCATCAGACGTACACAAGGATTTCTAGTGGGTCTTGTATCTTTTCTTATGCTTCAATCTGCTGCTTTCGCTATTTCATCTCTCAAAGCTACCCATTCGTTATCCACAGTATTCCTTTCACCTGTTTCAGGCAACCGTTGCTTAATGCTCCCTCTGAAACTCTCAATAGCCTCTGGTTGCTTCGATTTATTCAGGTTCTATCTCCTAAATTTGCTTACTTTTTTCAATATCTTTAGTTGTAATCTACAGCTCAAAATTAATAAACTACGGTCAGAATCCACATGTGTCCCTGGAAATGTCTTACCGTTTGAAATGTAGTTTCTGAATCTGTGACTTACCATTCTGTAATCCACCTGAGAACTTCCAGTTGTGATGATGACTAGATTTTGCTCTATGCAGAGTTCTACTAGGTAGCTTCCTCATTCATTCATTTCTCCTACTATTGTTCCTTCTCTTGCTTCTCCTACTCTCAAATTACAGGAACGCATCACAATCAGATTTTCACCTCCTTTAACTATCAAAATAATTGCCTTGTTTCATCATACACAGCTCTACTCTATCCAATTTTGTACTGATAATCTTGTACTGACCTGACTGTTCTCTCTTTCTGCACTTCATGAAATCCCACTATACCTAACATCACACTATCCATACCCCCTTTTCAGGTTCTCTAACATAGCTACCCGATTAAGTGATCTACATTTACATCTACATCTACATATATACTCCGCAAGCCACCTGACGGTGTGTGGCGGAGGGTACCCTGAGTACCTCTATCGGTTCTCCCTTCTATTCCAGTCTCGTATTGTTCGTGGAAAGAAGGATTGTCGGTATGCTTCTGTGTGGGCTCTAATCTCTCTGATTTTATCCTCATGGTCTCTTCGCGAGATATACGTAGGAGGGAGCAATAAACTGCTTAACTCTTCGGTGAAGGTATGTTCTAGAAACTTCAATAAAGGCCCGTACCGAGCTACTGAGCGTCTCTCCTGCAGAGCCTTCCACTGGAGGTTATCTATCATCTCCGTAACGCTTTCGCGATTACTAAATGATCCTGTAACGAAGCGCGCTGCTCTCCGTTGGATCTTCTCTATCTCTTCTATCAACCCTATCTGGTACGGTTCCCACACTGCTGAGCAGTATTCAAGCAGTGGGCGAACAAGCGTACTGTAACCTACTTCCTTTGTTTTCGGATGGCATTTCCTTAGGATTCTTCCAATGAATCTCAGTCTAGCATATGCTTTACCGACGATCAACTTTATATGGTAATTCCATTTTAAATCACTCCTAATGCGTACTCCCAGATAACATGCTCCGACGCTTAAAATGCCAAGCCACTACGCTTGACGTCCTCTTCTGGATTATTGCCGAGAGGGACAGAATCCGCATCAGGTATTTGACGGGGAGTTCAAAGGACGATAACTCGTTCGGTAATAACATGAAATTGGGAAGAGACTGTTACGGATATTTATCGTGAGTTGAAGTGGCAATCATTAAAACCAAGGTGTCTTTCTTTGCGGTGAAGCGTTTTTACTAATTTTCAACCAGTAACATTCTCCTCCGGATGCGAAGATATTGCTTGTGCTCACCTATGTAGGTAGAAAGTATCACAGTAATAAAATCATACAATTCAGAGCTCGCACGGAAAGACTATATTGTTCATTATTCCCGCACACTGTTCGAGAGTGGAAGGTGTTTCAATGAAGGTTTTTCGGTGAACCCACTTTCAGGCACTGCAGTGTGAAATGCAGTGTAGTAATGTAGCTGTAGACGTAGGTGTAAAGTAGTCCTCGTCCAGAGATCGATATGGCGTAAGGCCATACATCCATTCCCGATGGAGGACTTGAACCTCCGTCGCAAGGGGCCTAGACCGTGCAGCTACTCCGCGCGGCCCAAAACTACGAAAATCGCAAAGGGAGAGATCGGTATTGGGTGGAGCATGTGTAAGGGCTATGCAGTTAAACTTCTGCAGCGTAATCGAAATAATCTCAGCAACATTTGGGTCAGCCAACATTTCTCATTGTGAGCTAAATGGGTCAACAGTCATGGAAACAGCTTTTGAATTAAAAAAAAGGCTACTTCCTATGTTTCCATCTTCACATTAACTCTAATATAGAACTCATTAAATAATATATTTCAGTAACGCTTAAATTTTGTAAAATCTACCTTATAAGTTGAAAAAGGTCTGTGAGGGGGCGCACCTTTGACAGTTCTGTCATGGATGCAGGATCACCCTGGTGCGGAACTGGGTAGGATATTGGACTTCACGTTGGCACAGACGATATCAAGGTCAAAAGTGTAAAATATTTTGCCAATGCACGATGTTTTGGGCATGCTGGTATTACAGACACTATGTATTTTATTAACTCAGATTTTTACCGTAAGGGTATCTAGGTAAGCTGTAATTCATTTCTATTAGAACAATGCATATATTTTATGAAACGTCTCGTTACTTTATTGAATATGACAAAGAAAAATATGAGAGAAATTAATCACTAACATTTTATTTGCTCACATTAACTTACCCAACCTGACGCATCTCAGTCAGCTTTTGGATTCCACGCCTGTAGGGAGCTACTCGTTTGGGGTTAAAATGTCGTTAAACCAAGTTTAAATGCATTCTCGGCCAGAAAGAAATTTTCTAAATTGTTGTTCGATAAGGAGCTGTAAAGTATAAGGTTTGATAGCGCTGTTGTTGACATAAACACCTTTCTTATGATATCAGATGCAAGTATTGGGGCAAGGGGGGCATCACCCTAAAGTACCATCATCCAATATGTCGGCCATGACATCATCCAAGAAGGTGGCTTTTAGCGGGGAGACAGGTCAATTGGGCTACAAACACTAACCTAACCCCCCTCTCCTCCCCCAGAAAAATGGCGGGAAGTTCAAATTCCAACAGGATAATGCATCACACCATGTTTATCTCTACTGACCAAAGAAAATCGCGGTAAGATAGGATACTTGGGCTACCTCCACTAACCTAAGTGACCTGACCACCACTTTCTTCTAGGGATTGGTGGGAAAAGGATTCCACCTGCACTGGGCTGGGGGAGGGAGGAAGGAGTGTACTTTATTTATTTTGAAACAATTTATATAGGGATGGGGTGTATTTATCACAGTGATACAGAACACATGCTCTGACATGCCACACAGCATACAGACCTGCGAACTACTCCTAAATAACTCATGTATAACGCTCTACACACACGCCTGTTAATTGTAAAATGTCAAAATAACGCATTGTAAATCCTACAGACATGCAAACCACTCGTAAATAATGCAATACATTTACGTCCAGAGAGCCAAACAACTTGTAAATGGTTAAAATCATAATCCATCTAAAAGGCTCTGCAAAAATGCTTGCTAATTGTCAACTGTAGAACTCATGCACCAGTTTTTATTTAAAGAATTAGACAGCACCACCATCCAGTGTGTTCGCCAGGAGGTCCGCACTCCAACTGACCTAGTACACAGTACCACCACCAGAGGGCGCTGTCGACCGTTCTGTGACATAATCCAAGATGGCAGCCATTACATCAGCTTATGACGCTTGTACTGTTATCTAAGATGGCAGCAAACAGTGGGTTCACCACAAGGTCTGGACCTAGTACACAGTACCATCACCAGAGACCATTGTCATCTGAAGATGGGGGGGGGGGGGGGGAGGATGCCAGGAAAGCGATTGTGCCTGTGCTGGACATAAATTTTTATTTTGCAGGCAATGTCTCCACCACGAGATCTAGAATCCAGCTGACCGAGTACGCAATACTGCCACAAGAAGGTGCTGTCATCTCTCCTGTGATGTAATAAAACATGGCCATCTGGAGGGGGAAAATGGAGCGAAAATAACTTAGCTTGTGCTGCACTGCTAGATAGAGTAAGGAAGGTGTGTACTTTATTTATTTTGACACACTTTATTTAGGGATGGAGTATATTTGTCACACTAATACAAAACACATACTTGGGGTCATGCCACCCAGCCCACAGATCTGTATACTACTTCTAAATAACGCTCTGCAGACACACAAACAATTCCTAATTTACCTAAATAACTTCAGTACAGACATGCAGGTTCCTCCTAAATAATGCAGTACACAGATGTGCAGAATCAAAATAAACTCCTAAAAAGCCCAAATAATGCATAGCGCAGCCTACAGACGTGCTCGCAAAATAATGTTGCAGAAACGCAAACAACGTACGCAGACACTGTCTGTCACCCCCTGCACACCGCACAGGGGGCTACCTTCAGCCCCACGAAGTGACGCAGCTGTCAGCTGTCAAACCACGCACAGATGTCTGACCGAGAAAACGTCAACATTGAAACGAAGGGAATCAGAGAGGCAGCGTTATACGCTGCCTATTGAAGTACCAGTGATACACGCAAGTTGACTACGGTATTTGATGCTTTTCAGGAAGACAGAGAACCATCCGCCTCTAAACTTACTTGCATCTGCGTTAAAGGGTAACAGAGAGTGGAGGGGGTGATCGATTGAGATGGAGCTGTAACAGGGTACGATTTAATGGTTAACTGATGATGCGTTCTGCAGAAGAAGAAGTTGCTGGAGGTCAATTTTTCCACTGTTCTGTCAGGATGCGTCAGTCGCATGACATAGCCTGCGTTCTACTCATATACAGTCACGTATGCTCTATGTTGTTTAAAGCACTGTCTACTTGCGATCGTTAACGGTAAACCTGTCGGTCATCAGAGGTCTTCCATCTCATGTGTGATGAAACTTGGCACATTCCTCTAAACGAACTTTGATTAATGCGATGTACTCCATCCTCCTTGTTGCATCTTGGATGTAAAATCGAGACTTCAGCGTCATAACTAAGGTAGCGATAGGTGCTTGTGAGGCAGTGTAATCCCCATGTACACATTTGCCTGACAGGTGTGCTGTTTACAGGGTTAGTGTCGGGATTACTTGTAATTTTCGCATGTCAGACGCTGATGCTATGCGTTTATATGTTCCCTTGTAAGAGGTATTCGCCGTTACTAACGATCATTTTAGATAAGGCTGATGCAGGTATAGTGTAAGTTCCGAATCGTGATCGGATGTAACCTGTAGGTGCTATACATCTCCGGAAAGCTGTATTGTACTCGTATCACACAGAGCCAATGTTTTAAGGAAGTAGTTTTTTTCGTTTTACGGCTCGATAACATAGTTTATCGTACAGAAACCTGGAAGAAGGATGTATGTCCTGTGCTTGAAATACATTTCTTACATTGGAATTTTAACAGCGCTACATTCCATATGACTGATAGGTTGGAAACGCAAGTGATCTAACATTATAGCCCGTTTTAAGTGCAGAACATTGTAACCTTAGGAGTGCGTGTGTTTATGTTCTCTCTTACCAATACCATCCTGGTACCGATCTTAGACTCCAGTACAATACTTTATGTTGATAGCTTGGTTGATTTATATAAAAATGCGTCGAACTCCATCCAGCTGGAGATCCATCGCGATAAAAATCATTCGTTTCTTGTTCTTCTTAACCGTCTGCTATTTCATCACAACACTTTGAAAACTGTTACTATTCATCGATAAGGAGTGCTAAGCTCCTCGACATGGGCGCATCGCGAGAAATCTAATGCACTTAGATGGGTGAGGACTCGGAAAGCTCTATTCATTCACGAGACGTGGAGTGTAGTGGTATACACCTGATCGCTTGCAAATTAATTCGGTAACAGTGCTGCAGGGCGGGTTGGTCAATGACAGTGTGATGAGGGTCTTTCACTCTATAATTTTACCCTAAGACAGCGAGAATGCTCAGTGATGCTCATACCCAGAGAGATAGGCCGTAGATTAAGCACTGTGCTCTAGGTGTTACAAATATGTAGAGCACTGTCTGGTATACTTAGATGATTTATTTGTACGAGAATTAACACGGAATGGACATACTGCGCAGTCACCTATCTGCATTCGCAATGATGCTTGCATAGTATAAAAAGGGCGGTGTAGCTACGATACTGAAATTGGGGAAACATGCTGTCATATCATTGGCTGGTGTTGAAATTACTGTAAAATTGGTAAAATTGTTCGCGCTATCAACTGTGATGCTTATTATTACTGTACATCGCCGGTGTCTTTTCCATCCCATCCATGCATTGGCGCGCTATTGGTTATCACATAATGATTGACTGACAGCGCTGGTTTGAGTTGGGGAATGAGTTTTGAGTATGGGCGACACCTTCTGGGGGTTGCTAGCACCAAAACAGTAATTGTGTACATGAGTGCAATATGAGGAATCAGTCGAAAGGGAGTGCAGAGCCGTCATCTATTCTATCACTGTGACAGATGCGTTTAAATGTAGTGGTCGTCAATCAATTCCGGACATCATTTTGGAAACTCTACACAATGCAGCCAAACTCTTCTAGTTTCCTTACATTGTAACTGTCTTTTATTTAAAATAGTCCAGTGAAACTTCCTAGCAGATTAAAACTGTGTGCCAGACCGAGACTCGAACTCCGGACCTTTCCCTTTTGTGAGCAAGTGCTCTGCCATCTAGTGCTAGTTCTACAAGGTTCGCAGGAGAGATTCTGTAAAGTTTGGAAGGTAGGAGACGAGTTACTGGCAGAAGTAAAGCTGTGAGGACGGGGCGTGGGTTGTGCTTGGGTAGCCCAGATGCTAGAGCACTTGCCCGTGAAAGGCAAAGGTCCCGAATTCGAGTCTCGGTCCGGCACACAGTTTTAATCTGCCAGGAAGTTTCATATGAGCGCACACTCCGCTGCAGAGTGAAAATCTCATTCTGAAAATTGTCGAGTGTGTGGTGTGTTATGGCAGCTGCCGTAACAACATGATTTACACCGTGCAATGTGTAGTTTTCCGCGAGAGACCATGGATCAGTACGTCTTAATGTCAGTTTACAACCAGATACAGGTCTCGGAGTCATGGCAGAAAAAGAAAATGTTTGTCAGTGTACAAAAGCATGTCAGAAAACAATATTTCAAACAATGACACAGGGTCACAAGGAGAATCTATTGTGACTTACAGTATAATCTGTGGGATACAGTCAACATCCTACAGTATGGGTTATGAAACGTTAAACTGTCCTCAGCAATGGATCAAAAGCTGTATATTTAATAGGATCGTCCCACATAGACAACAGCAACAGTTTGACAGGTAAATTTGATGACAGACGGGGTATACTGTTAGGAATGCTTGGGCGGTTCCATGCTGTGCTGTTCTGGGGAGCATTGCGAAATGTCTTTCTCCTCGATGGACCACACCGCAGCTACGCACCATTGTGCCAGCATCGGTGCTTAGGTGACTTCTATATTGGACGAGCTTTATAGTTCGTAATTTTCCTCTGTTGGGGGGGTGTAGAGAATAACGATGATAGCATGTTGGGCTGATAGATTTGAATGGACGTGGATCTGTTTAGGACTCTAGTATCTGTATCTGGTTTGGAGAAGTACCAAATTGTGCACAATTTCACCGAATGGTCAAAACAGCGTCCTGTTACACTAACTCCGGTAGCTCTGTTTCTGCACGGGTTGCAGAAGGTGGTGGATACATCTTTCTCTGACTTCTGCTCAGTGCCGGCCTAAATTGGAACGAGATCTTTCCCTTGAAAGGACGCAGTCCATTTTCTTTTCCATCCAGGGAATGAACGTTTTCAGTAGGCTGTAATTTACATCAAGGCAGTCAGTATGCTCTTGCAGTTTACATCATCCTACTTTAAGCTGACATAAGAATCCACACACTGGGTAGTTCGGTGGTCTGTTGGAACGATTATATCTGCGTATATTTAAAGGTTGGGAACGATTCCCATATCCATATATACATGCGGAAAGCTGTAGAAATGGTATCAGTTGCGGAAAGCTGTAGAAATGGGAACAGTTGCAAGATGCGTAGGGGGTGACTAAAACCATGTTGGAATTTTACTGTAGCAGCTAGGTTCAGGAAAGATGACTCGTTTCGAGATATGGGAGTGCCAGAAATATGATTGAGTAGAGGTTGTAATCATTAAAGGAATTGTCAAAAGGATCCAACACAGGTATGTGCTTGAATGGAAAGACCATGATTCCAAATCATGGACGTCATTTCTAGTGGATAGCGTAACACTAGAGATCTGAGAAGCTAGTGTACATTTTCTTACGACCTCTATCACCACACCATCTACTACTGTTTGTGATGCTTCTCAATCAACCATCGCCTATAGCTCAGTGGATACATCATCGAACATCTGACAAGGGATCGAGACCAAATGCACTACAAATACTGTAGAAATATCTAGCTCCGGTGGCGTGAGGGATTCTCAAATACCGGACTCATACCACGTTCCTTAGCCAAATCACTTTCTAAATTGAGTAATTTTATTACGAGGTTGCATCGTCAGCGATGTGTTGATCTGATACTATATACTTCTGCGATCGCTATCACAGTGTTTGTCTGGGCGAAAAACCACCTCATTCAGAGGTAATGTCGTACATCGATTTTTAAAGCGGGTATAGATTTTAACTTTGATACTTGTATGCATCTATACAACCAAGACCGCTGGTGACAGTAACATACAGTGGTTGCTGGGATCGGGATTTTTAACATCTGGCGGTTTGTAAGACGATCACCATCTAGGTATTTGTCTGGAAAACCCCCGTGATTCGTAGGTAACGCCATACATGGATATATAAAGCAAGCATAGCTTTTAACATGGATAATTCTGTGCACCTGTAGAGCCAAGACAGCTAGTGACAGTAACATATAGTAGTTGTTGTGATCCGGTTTTCTAACAGATAAGACGATTCGGCACTCTTTCTGAGACACAGTGGTATCACTCACAAGAGAAACTTATGAGACATGTCCACCACTCGCTGATTTTCTCTCAGTATTATTTTGTATAGTAGGTAATCAGTTATTGACGAAGTATTATATTTATTAGTAGGGGGTGTGTGATAGGTTCACCTTGAGCATCTGACTTATAAAGTATGTATTTGTACTCCAATATACAAAGGAAATGACTATATCCATGGATAAGGAAGGTGTGGATTTTACGTCTAGTACTGTGGTAGCAAATGGAAGAGTATGTCAAGTCATAAGAATGATACTGATATTTCTATTTCCAGAGCCATGGCCGTCAACAGGGTGTATTTCTGATACTTCGTTCATTGGCGAATGTTGTTCAACTGAGACAGCGATCGTAACATTTAGTTGTAAGTACAGAGACGAAATATATATGTGACTGATTTCCTAGGATGATTGATTCTACCTGTGCATGCTCGGCCTGCAGTACCAGTGACCTGGGTGGGGGTGATTCACGTTTCCCTTTAATGGTAGAAGCTGTCAGAATGGAAGAGTATGTCAAGTCATAAGAATGATAAGGATATTTCTATTTCCAGAGCCATGGCCGTCAACAGGGTGTATTTCTGATACTTCGTGAATTAAGGTGTTGACCTCTAGATTACCGAATAGCGAACTAATACTTAGTATGTGTTGGATAGCTTTTGTGATTGCATGGAAATTTGAGAATGAATATGGTGGTTCGTTTGTGCTTGACCTTATTCCCTCCCATGTAAATTGTTCAGTTGACCGCTTCTGCAAATTTTGTGCCTTTATTTAATTCAGAGAAGATCGATTGTGGGGTGTGCATCTAACATGTGGAGGACACATTTGCCGGTTCTCTAGACATGTGAAACACTTTAGTTGACCTTGTAAACTGTAGGGAAGATTTCGAATCTGTTACATCACCGAGATCGGTATTTGTGGGTGGAAATATCATTTTTCGTCTGTTTGTTTCTAGTTACTCGGTAGTCTAGAGCACGCTCCACCTAGCTAAAGTTTTGGGTTTGTATAGAAATAATTCCCAGTCTGTATCATCGGAATTATGTTGCATGAGCGATCGGTAGGATACTGCTGTGTGCAAACCATGCAAAATTAGATATGATCTTGAAATCCCAGAGTCTGGAGATGGGTATAGAAATTCAAGCAAGCAGGCAGGTCTGGACCAGAAACAGTAACGCTTTTATACCGAGGGGGGCAAAGAGCCAGTCTTTGCACAACATTTCTGAGAGTGACTTAAATTCACTGACGGCTGGTGGAGGATATGAATTGTATGTTTACTACACTGACACAGTACACGGTGATATATTCCTGGGTTGGAGATTGGTTTCATGCTCTAATATTCAAGATCCTGTCCTCAGTGGGAGAGCAGTGTAATTGAGTAACAGTCTTTCCGTATTTGACAATATGTGTGGCACTTCGCAAAGTTTAGTTGTCGCTGCAATATGGCGATCAGTGTACAATAGTTTATTGCCACTGAACGTCACGTCTCAAAAAAAAGAAAAAGAAAAAGAAAGGCTGATGGTGTTTTGCTAGGATTGAGTAGCATCATGACATATAGCCAATGTGAGTGTAGGCATACCACAATATTTTCATGTGCTGTACAGATATGAAAGATAACTGCACTGTTGTGTAAAATGTGTATATATTGCATTGTAAAGTTACTGTGACTTATGTTGTGTAACATGTGTATATATTGCAATGTAAAGTTACTGTGATTTATGTTGTGGCATTACTACAGAGGATGACTGCGTGTCCTATCATGAGGGATGTATAGGTTAAGCACATCGATAACCGTGAGGGTATAAGAGGGATCTTTTATGAGGAAAGTTATGTGCACTATAGATACTGAGATTTTTTTCAGAAGCACAGCCATCAAGAGGAGACATTACCTGTATATTGATCGGTGTCAGACTGTAGCGGCAATCGCAATATTTAATTATAGTTACACTGGTAAATATGTTCCTGACTTCCAATATTCTTGTGAGTCTTGTTTGTATCTGATGATCTATTGACATCTTTGGGAGTTTAACTGTCAATTTAGTGATCTGTGCAAAATTATTTTACTGCTGAAAGTCCCGTCTGCAGAAATAAAGAAAAGAAGGATGCTGCTTTGATACCATTGGCATCAGTAATTCGGCGGTTAAATTCGGTAAGAGCCAATCATAATGCTCAATTCATTTACATCCTTTGTGCTGGAATATAGGAGCCTCTACATAGCGGTGGGAACGTTTGTGTGTGTTGAAAGCAGGAAGGGTAACACGTGATGGACTGGGGTATCATGTTAGGACAGCTGGGAAGAGTTCATTCGATGTTATTCTGGGATATTAAAAGGATGTATTAAACGGATGTCGCCACCTCATGCGTGTAGGCATCTGTGCGTGGTTTTACAGCTGACAGCTTCGTCACTTCGCAGGGCTGCAGGTAGACTCGTGTGCGGTCTACAGGGGGTGCCGGACAGTGTCTGCATATGTTATTTGTTTGACTGTTACATTATTTTGATAGCAGGTCTGTGAGCTGCTCTTTGCGTTATTTGGGTAGTTTATGAGTTGATTTCGTGTCTGCACATCTGTGTACTGCATTATTTAGGAGGGAGTCTGCATGTCTGTACTGAAATTATTTTGGTAAATTAGGAGTTGTTTGCGTGTCTGCAGAAAGTTATTTAGGAGTAGTTTACAGGTCTGTGGGCTGTGTGGCGTGACCCAATGCATGTGTTTTGTATCAGTGTGATAAATATACCTCATCCCTAAATATAGTGTTCCAAAATAAATAAAGTACACTCCTTCCTCTCTCCACCAGCCCAGTGCAGGCTGAGTTCTTCCCCATCAATACCTAGAAAGAGGTGGCGGTTGGGTGACTTAGGTTAGTGGAGGTAGCCCAATTGACCTGTTTTCCCACCCAAAAACCATCTTGGATGACGTCATCGCCGCCATCTTGGATAACGCTACTTTGGAGTGATGCCACCCCTTTCCCCAATACTGATACATAACATCACATAATGAAGACCTGCACCGGCCTTTGCTTCAAATATTTTTGTTAGGGCCAGTTACTATTTTCTCTTTATGAATTTGTTGCACAATGGTTCAAATTCCCGTCCAACAGTCCTGATTCAGATTTTCCATTATTTCATTACGTTGATGAGACAAATGCTGAGATCTTTCCCTTGAAAGGACGCAGTCCATTTTCTTTTCCATCCAGGGAATAAACGTTTTCAGTAGGTTGTAACTGACTTCAAGGCAGTCAGAATTCTCTTGCAGTTTACATCATCCTACTTTAACATGACATAATGAATCCACACACTGGGTAATTCGGTGGTCTGTTGGAACGATTGTATCTGGGTATATTTAAAGGTTGAGAACGATTCCCATATCCATATATACACTAAACATGTTATCCTGTCGCTACCTACTAGAGGAGAGTCGGTGTGATTGCACCACAACGAAGACGGGAGTCAAGCAAGTCGAAATTATGTCATCAGTAAGCTTTCTCACTCGAGAAAATTTTATTTCATTAATGAACCAATCGTCATCCAAGGTCGCAGGGCAATTATTTCTTTATTTGAAACTGAGATACTCAAAATATTGAGTCTGCAGCGGGATTCGAACTTAGATTTCCCTTTAACTGAGTTTGAATTTTGTGAGACGAACATTTACGTCGTTTCGTTGTTTCCACAAGACTTCACAGTCCTCTAGGTCTCAACGAATCGCGTGTCTGGATTCGAAAGCAACTCAGTACTTTGTCCACAATGACGACTGGTGCCTGTTAGGACTCCCAGTCAAAAAAATGTTCAAATGTGTGTGAAATCTTATGGAACTTAACTGCTAAGGTCATCAGTCCCCAAGCTTACACACTACTTAACCTAAATTATCCTAAGGACAAAGACACACACACCCATGCCCGAGGGAGGACTCGAACCTCCGCCTGGACTAGCCGCACTAACTCCCAGTCAGACACAGTTTCGTCATATTATTTCAGGTTCAAATGTGTCGCTCACAGCTACTGCTACAGATGATATAGAATTCGACAATGACCGTCTCTTCGTGTGTAACCAACTACGATTATATGTGGAGGGGTCGAATCCCAGTCGGCACGAACTTTTCATCACGTTATGTCCAGTTCAGATTTGTGCTCCTTTCGCTACTAAACTTTATTTAAAGTCTGTACGTGACTGGAAACAACCTCGATGGATTCAGTGTTCCAATCCCAATAAGGCAAAACTTTTTCGTTTCATGATTTCAGTTTCAGGCATCGTGCAAATATCGATACCTAACATTTGATTGCACTTAGCTAACAATTTTGTATGTGAGGGGCTCAAATCCCCAACCGAAACGAAACTTTATGCCCTGTCATTTCAAATTCAAACATTCCCACATTTTGTTACCTATGACTGAAATCATATTTAAGATATTTTGTGGTTAGCTGACATGAACAAAGTTAGTGGAAAGGAGTCCCACGACCCAACCCAGTGCAGAAATTTTCATCATACATTTGCAAGTACATTTGAAATGTTATTTACTATAATATATTTGAGTTTAAAATGGTTAAAGTTTGTAACGCCTCTAATAACGTGTTTCTCATATTCCCATTACCCTTGTATCAATTTGCATTGTACTCATAGCTATAAAGAACAGATTTCCCTTCTGGTCTGTCGACGTAACCATTGTGCGTAGTCACACAACTGTATCGAAAAGAGAGCGAAGGACACACAAGACATTTACATTATGCAGGGTTGGTTACAATTCAAGCGTAACACAATTCAGGTCGTTTACATACTTTTGATTATGGTTGTACAGTGAACTAACCAGTTCCAAACTCTAAAGATATATTCATACTTAAGTACACACACTTACATGAAAAGGAAACCTAAAATATTACAGCAAATTCATGTCCTCATTCCCTTCACATTACATAAAAATTCTGTATGGAGCCAAACAAAAAATACTGAGAAAAACCGTGCACAGCCTTTATCGTTGTAGAATTTCGGCAACACCTTTAGAAATCTGACGTATTAATTAAACTCAAAACTGTTTGTGAGATCCGCCTACTCCCGAAATTTCTTATAACTTGAATTACGATTATCCACACATTAAGACAGTGGATCTAAAATCTAAACTAGACTGAGGTTAGCCAGAAGTAATTTAGAAAAGCCTCTAAAATCGTAAAACAGGATGGCTGAGTGGAGATTAGATTCTTCACCCTTTCCAAAACGAGACCAGTATATTTAAAACCATGATACATCATTCGGATAATCCCTAGTGTACGATAGTTTTGCTCCCACCCCATGCCTCACCCCCCCCCCCCCCTCCTCTCTTCCTTCGTTTCTACCAATTGAGGCACATCATCCCCCACACCTGTGTGAACTATTAAAGCACATTTTCCTGTAAAAGCACTCATAAAATTCATTCTAAAAGATTTAGAAATCCCTTGGTAATGTTTAAGTATATGTCAGCCTTTAATGTGTATTGATATGTAGAACATTCGCAGTCCAAATCAAAAGAGCTACTCTGTCATGTATAGATCAATTTCCAACAATTGTGAGACAAAAATTTCACGCTGCTTTTGCTAAACAACAAACTAAAATCCTAGAAAATTCGACTATGTGGGCTAGGATTGCTTACCTTTAGACATAAACTCCTGGGAAGACAGTTTCCAAATAAAATTCCTTGTTTCTCATGCTATACTGAAAAATCAAATTACATCCTCTCTAGACGTTAGATTCCATTGAACGAACTTGTATGTGGGTTGATATGAAATACAAAATTTCCTTGTCACATCTGGACCATCACGTTGGCTAGTGAGTTCTTTGCAATGTAAATCGCTATAGACAGAGACAATATACTGTGCTCTTCGAGTATGTGGTTAGGTTTGTGCTGGAACATAAAGTTAGTGTTCTTGAAATACGGTTGGTGTTAAATACATTTCTCAGATGTCACCACATAAGTAAAATATGGAGGTTTACATGAGGCTGATGATTGCAGTGAAGAGTTCCTAGTAAACAGCGTCGTAGCCTTAAAGGTGAGTACTAATTTCATTGATTTTGGTACTATGTTCGCTCTTTTCAAGGAAAATTCAGTGTTGTCGGAATAGTATTCATTTTAAAAGCATAAGACTTCACGTGGAGATGGACATTGCAATTCTTTAGGTAAAAAATTTCGTTGATTTTGGTACTATATTTTTTACTTTTAACGCAACATTTAGTGTTTTCGACACAATATTCGGAATATTAATTGACTTCAGTATTGAAATGACGTGACAATTTAAGGATTTGATGTATGTTTGCGTTACACGGTAGTACAAATCAGTATAAAGGCATGAATATTGGCAGAGAAATTAACATTGTCAGCTGGATTAGTTGTGCAGAATACACATGCAACAGTATGATATCCAGCCAACCCACAAATTCAGCAAAATGGTAGTGCATTTGGAGTTAGTAGTGCGGTATATAACAAGACATCAACGACTGAGGTAGTAGAGGCTGGATCTCGGTATACGGCAGTCGGCTCTGTGCGGTGTTAGTGTGTGTGTACGTGCCTTTACCACAGACAGGAAACAGACACAATTAGTGCGTGTTCTGTACAGAAGACACGATTCATGTCCATTGTGCATTCCGACGGACTTGGTCAATTCCAGTAGGATAATGTGATACCCCACACGTCCACAACAGCTACAGAGTGGCTCCAGGAACTAGCTTCTAAGTTTAAACATTTCCGATGGCCACCAAACTCCCCAAGCATGAACATTGTTGAGCGTATCTGGGTGCCCTGCAATGTGCTGTTCAGAAGAGATCTCCTCCCCCCTCGTACTCTTATTGGGTTATGGACAGCCCTGCGGGATTCGTGGTGTCAATTCCCTCCAGAACTACTTCGGACATTAGTCGAGTCAAGACGTGTTGCGGCACTTCCGCGTGCTCGCGGGGGCCCTATACGATGTTAGGCAGTTGTATGAGTTTCTTTGGCTCTTCAGTCTATTTTTGCAATACTGTGACATCTCATTAATGGATTTGAATCTTACAGCGCTTTGTCATGTATTAACATCAAGTGAGGCCTGGATGCTCAGTGAAGGCACTGCGGTTTTTGCAGTGCCGACGTATCTTAGATGTGAAAAATAATTTACGATTCTGCTGTGTGGTTTTACTATAGAAACATGTGCTGGTAACGGTGAAAATATTTACTCATGGTACAACCAATGAAAGAAGGACAATTTTAATAGTGAAGTTATCTGTGCATGTGGTACGAAGATCAAACTACACTCGACTCTTCGGTGCAGCCATACGCCGGTGACAGAAGGAAATGGGATGCGAAACAGGACTTACTTTTACTTCGCGTTTTGGAGGTTTTTTTTAATGTGGAATTTAAGGTAAAACTCATATTCCACAATTACAAATTCCTGATCCATATTTTATATTTTAAAAGTAAATACTGGTTTTTAAGTATATATAGTGAAATACCCCCCCCCCCCCGCCCCCCCCATGAACCATGGACCTTGCCGTTGGTGGGGAGGCTTGCGTGCCTCAGCGATACAGATAGCCGTACCGTAGGTGCAACCACAACGGAGGGGTATCTGTTAAGAGGCCAGACAAACGTGTGGTTCCTGAAGAGGGGCAGCAGCCTTTTCAGTAGTTGCAAGGGCAACAGTCTGGATGATTGACTGATCTGGCCTTGTAACAATAACCAAAACGGCCTTGCTGTGCTGGTACTGCGAACGGCTGAAAGCAAGGGGAAACTACAGCCGTAATTTTTCCCGAGGGCATGCAGCTCTACTGTATGATTACATGATGATGGCGTCCTCTTGGGTAAAATATTCCGGAGGTAAAATAGTCCCCCATTCGGATCTTCGGGCGGGGACTACTCAAGAGGATGTCGTTATCAGGAGAAAGAAAACTGGCGTTCTACGGATCGGAGCGTGGAATGTCAGATCCCTTAATCGGGCAGGTAGGTTAGAAAATTTAAAAAGGGAAATGGATAGGTTGAAGTTAGATATAGTGGGAATTAGTGAAGTTCGGTGGCAAGAGGAACAAGACTTCTGGTCAGGTGACTACAGGGTTATAAACACAAAATCAAATAGGGGTAATGCAGGAGTAGGTTTAATAATGAATAGGAAAATAGGAATGCGGGTAAGCTACTACAAACAGCATAGTGAACGCATTATTGTGGCCAAGATAGATACGAAGCCCACACCTACTACAGTAGTACAAGTTTATATGCCAACTAGCTCTGCAGATGACGAAGAAATTGAAGAAATGTATGATGAAATAAAAGAAATTATTCACATTGTGAAGGGAGACGAAAATTTAATAGTCATGGGTGACTGGAATTCGAGTGTAGGAAAAGGGAGAGAAGGAAACATAGTAGGTGAATATGGATTGGGGGACAGAAATGAAAGAGGAAGCCGCCTGGTAGAATTTTGCACAGAGCACAACATAATCATAACTAACACTTGGTTTAAGAATCATGAAAGAAGGTTGTATACATGGAAGAACCCTGGAGATACTAAAAGGTATCAGATAGATTATATAATGGTAAGACAAAGATTTAGGAACCAGGTTTTAAATTGTAAGACATTTCCAGGGGCAGATGTGGACTCTGACCACAATCTATTGGTTATGACCTGTAGATTAAAACTGAAGAAACTGCAAAAAGGTGGGAATTTAAGGAGATGGGACCTGGATAAACTGAAAGAACCAGAGATTGTACAGAGATTCAGGGAGAGCGTAAGGGAGCAATTGACAAGAATGGGGGAAATAAATACAGTAGAAGAAGAATGGGTAGCTTTGAGGGATGAAGTAGTGAAGGCAGCAGAGGATCAAGTAGGTAAAAAGACGAGGGCTAGTAGAAATCCTTGGGTAACAGAAGAAATATTGAATTTAATTGATGAAAGGAGAAAATATAAAAATGCAGTAAGTGAAACAGGCAAAAAGGAATACAAACGTCTCAAAAATGAGATCGACAGGAAGTGCAAAATGGCTAAGCTGGGATGGCTAGAGGACAAATGTAAGGATGTAGAGGCCTATCTCACTAGGGGTAAGATAGATACCGCCTACAGGAAAATTAAAGAGACCTTTGGAGAAAAGAGAACCACTTGTATGAATATAAAGAGCTCAGATGGATACCCAGTTCAAAGCAAAGAAGGGAAAGCAGAAAGGTGGAAGGAGTATATAGAGGGTCTATACAAGGGCGATGTACTTGAGGACAATATTATGGAAATGGAAGAGGATGTAGATGAAGATGAAATGGGAGATATGATACTGCGTGAAGAGTTTGACAGAGCACTGAAAGACCTGAGTCGAAAGAAGGCCCCCGGAGTAGACAATATTCCATTGGAACTACTGACGGCCGTGGGAGAGCCAGTCCTGACAAAACTCTACCATCTGGTCAGCAAGATGTATGAAACAGGCGAAATACCCTCAGACTTCAAGAAGAATATAATAATTCCAATCCCAAAGAAAGCAGGTGTTGACAGATGTGAAAATTACCGAACTATCAGCTTAATAAGTCACAGCTGCAAAATACTAACCCGAATTCTTTACAGACGAATGGAAAAACTAGTAGAAGCCAACCTCGGGGAAGATCAGTTTGGATTCCGTAGAAACACTGGAACACGTGAGGCAATACTGACCTTACGACTTATCTTAGAAGAAAGATTAAGGAAAGGCAAACGTACGTTTCTAGCATTTGTAGACTTAGAGAAAGCTTTTGACAATGTTGACTGGAATACTCTCTTTCAAATTCTAAAGGTGGCAGGGGTAAAATACAGGGAGCGAAAGGCTATTTACAATTTGTACAGAAACCAGATGGCAGTTATTAGAGTCGAGGGACATGAAAGGGAAGCAGTGGTTGGGAAGGGAGTAAGACAGGGTTGTAGCCTCTCCCCGATGTTGTTCAATCTGTATATTGAGCAAGCAGTAAAGGAAACAAAAGAAAAACTCGGAGTAGGTATTAAAATTCAGGGAGAAGAAATAAAAACTTTGAGGTTCGCCGATGACATTGTAATTCTGTCAGAGACAGCAAAGGACTTGGAAGAGCAGTTGAATGGAATGGACAGTGTCTTGAAAAGAGGATATAAGATGAACATCAACAAAAGCAAAACAAGGATAATGGAATGTAGTCTAATTAAGTCGGGTGATGCTGAGGGAATTAGATTAGGAAATGAGGCACTTAAAGTAGTAAAGGAGTTTTGCTATTTAGGGAGCAAAATAACTGATGATGGTCGAAGTAGAGAGGATATAAAATGTAGGCTGGCAATGGCAAGGAAAGCGTTTCTGAAGAAGAGAAATTTGTTAACATCCAGTATTGATTTAAGTGTCAGGAAGTCATTTCTGAAAGTATTTGTATGGAGTGTAGCCATGTATGGAAGTGAAACATGGACGATAAATAGTTTGGACAAGAAGAGAATAGAAGCTTTCGAAATGTGGTGCTACAGAAGAATGCTGAAGATTAGATGGGTAGATCACATAACTAATGAGGAAGTATTGTATAGGATTGGGGAGAAGAGAGGTTTGTGGCACAACTTGACCAGAAGAAGGGATCGGTTGGTAGGACATGTTCTGAGGCATCAAGGGATCACCAATTTAGTATTGGAGGGCAGCGTGGAGGGTAAAAATCGTAGAGGGAGACCAAGAGATGAATACACTAAGCAGATTCAGAAGGATATAGGTTGCAGTAGGTACTGGGAGATGAAAAAGCTTGCACAGGATAGAGTAGCATGGAGAGCTGCATCAAACCAGTCTCAGGACTGAAGACCACAACAAACAACATAGTGAAATAAGCTCTCTACTCATTCCAGTATTTCATGGCGAATAATATATAGATTAAAATGAAAATTACTGATGTCACCATCCTGGTGGACTCGGATTCGGGCTATGATTGACGATAGGCCAGATACGACCACGTTTTTATGTCTGTTTTCGTACAATCCCTAGCAGTGGGTTGTTCTCGTCCAGCCACTTTTTTCCTTCACCGTAGCGTTGGAGCATTACTGCACCCCTCTTCTGTACTTCCACCGCCACTCCCTCAAAGCCGTTGCTTTGAGTCTCCTCCTACTCGTCCACCGAGACAGTTGGCCCGAATCTGAATCGGTGACCCAGTGTAATAGTAAACTGCCACAAAAAAATACTGATGTGACTGGTTAGCCAGTCCTTAAGCGAATTTTTGGAAGTCAGTAATGCAAATGAAATTGACAAATTCTTCATAATTTCAGCTACTTTCTGTATCTGGCAGCAGAGGCAGGGTTGCTTTACAGGAGCATAGGAACGTGAGAGGGCCCTCCCCTCCTCTCCCTATCCCTCTCACCTCTCGTGGACCTTGATAAGGCGCAGAATATTATGATTCCTGGAATGGCTTGGTGATAACGACGTGCTGATGATGCTGTGAGTGAAATAAGACATGTGCAACTGTCTCACTGTAATATAACACTACAGATAAGAAGTCAATGTCATATTCTTCGTCAGAGTTGGCCCTGCCCTACTACTTTTCTAAGCTATCTTGTACTGCCACATCGGACTTGTCTATGAGTGACTGGATAGAAGCCCTCAACCCATTACCTAATTTACGTAGGACCAGAATTTTCTTGGCTTCCCAGTTAGATATTTTGCCAAACTATGAATGTGGTAGTTGATGTATGTTTCGCGGTATCGATCTTTTTACAGGCACACGAATCTCTATTCTTTCCTGCAGTCATTTACGCATGATCTTTTGAATCCAAGAGTCCAACAGTGATTGCTTTCTCAACATTTTCCGCATTCTGTTACTAAAACACAGTGTTTCTTTTCTATTCTTAATCTATTTATTTGGGGTATACTTCTCCAGAGCGAGACTTACAGGCTGTTTAAACTTTAGCCATAATTCCTCTACGTCCATCATAATGGAATTAAATGATGTCTCTTCACTGTCTAAGTGAAATGGTAACAACAGCCTATTAGCTCCTACTAGGAAAAACACTTCCTAGCCTTCATGACTGATATATTAACTTCCCTAACCATCGTCGCTATAACATCATGGTCAATAATCCCTGTCTTTATAATGACACCGTCAGTAAGATCAGCCCTCTCTGTAGCTACAAGATGGAATATAATTCCATTGTGTGTGGAGTCTCCAGCCGGCTGCTCAAGACATTTTTTTTAGAAATCGTTTTTAAATGTGCTTCAGGAGACCGCCTGTCCGTACTTCCAGCAGTGAATCCATACACACCTGGCTGTACTCGGTAGGTTAAAATCACCTCCAACAGGTACTGCATGATCTGGGTATGAACGCGCTACTGACAGTAAACATTCCTTGAATGACTTTAGAACTGTCGCAGCGGAATCGGGTAGCCGGTAAAAACATGCAGCAATTAATTTTCACTTGTTATACGCGTCCAAATACCTTCGCAGTCACACTCAAATTCGATTTCAGTAGCGACAATATTTTTGTCGGCTGCAGTTGTGGCATCTCACCTCTCTTTCCGAGAAGCATTCCGTAACTCACTAAATATTTCATAGCCTTCTAATGCATGTTTTAGCCAGCTCTCGGACACGAGAATAATTTGAGTGTGACAAATTTCCTAGAGGAACTTTTACGAATACTTCGGCAATTTACTGATGAAATTCTGTCAGTCGAAGTGCCTTTACTCTGGACGCTGTCTGATTTTGCCCTCTGCGTGTCAACTGGCGAGTGTTCATTTGAGTAAAACAAACTACCGCCTTGCCCTTTAAAATGCAATATAAAAGAGCCATGCGTGCTCCACTGCTATTCTGCTAGACAAGTAGCACTTTTCTTTATGTACTACACCACTGACCAATCAAAGGATGTCATATAATTCTCCACTCGCAACCCAACTCCATATATCTGCACTCGGCTCCAAACCAAAGACATCGAGCAACTCTGGGAACAATGCTGTAGGTGGCGAGCTGTACTTGGACACTTTGCGCGAGGCCAGCAGTCGTCATCGCTTCCCTCCAGTATGAACCAAAGGATGGCATCAGAACCCAGGCGACAGGGGTAGTTGGTGCTCAAGTGAGCCACAACTTGCAGACGACTTTACCTTTCACACGATAGTGGGAGGCTAGGCTCGTCCACATCTTTGATGAAGCCCTCAGCGGACATATCGAGTACGAACTGTCGCCACATTAAAGTTGTCAGTGTTTTATTCTTGTATTAGGAGCCCATAAATTGCAATTTGACTCACAACTCGTTACAAGATACTGCTTTTACAATTTTCATTTTATTCTGTCAGTTGTCACCTGTTTTTATGTCATTGCAGACCCTTGCTAGCATCTTCGATGCTGTACACCAGTTGACTCAAGATCAAGGAGCATCTGGCTATGACTTCCACTACTGGACACAGAGTCTCGTACTTATGCATCCGCCAACCTCCCATGAGGAACATGAAACATACAATCATATATTCATTTATAGTACAGCATATGACTATTAACAGACCAGAATAAATCTATGAGTATTGTCCAATACTTATCCCTACTGTGTGCTACACCCTCTAATTATTCGAAACCACTTAACAGCGTCCTCATTTGGTCTACATTTGACAATCTGTTGCTTTAGCAAGTAATGCTCCCCTTCCCCAGGATCTGCTGAACCCCAGAGGTATCCTCGGTCCTATCGCACTCATATTCAAATTAATGCTATAAGCCTTCAATGACGACAATGACCAGATTATCTAATATGTACCCATCATTCCTAATGGAGATAAAAATAGGACAACATCAGGCCATGAGAAGTATCAGTGTGGTATATGAGGCTAGAAAAGTGGCAGAACAGCTGATGTTTGATGTAATCTCCTAGAACGATATACTTAGGCAGGAAAGGTACGCGGTATGCCAGTAACCGACCAAAGAGTCACCCAGGGCCAACGTCCTATGGCAACAATAACAGCATATAACAAGGTCGTCCCAGTGACAAAAATATCAGCTTATTGTTCAGAACACGTAATCTGTGTCGAAGGGTTAACCGGGAATCAGAATTGCATCCTGATTTCTACGAACTTTCAATTTTGTGACAATATCGATGAGTATCTGCTTAATTCAAAGGACATTTGTCACCTAGGACGAATTGAGCCTGTTCTGTACGCCATAGGTGTGAAAGCGATGTCAGTATTGTCGCATAGCCGCCTGACGGATGATCGTGGAGAACAACGACAAGAAACCATCATGGCACTCCACCTACAGGTACTGAATACATCTCACAATCCACCAGCGTATGAAGGGAGGGTCAGATCAACGTCAAAACTAGATATCACTCTAGTAAATATGTCAGCAGAGCGCTGTGTGAAAGGCTGGAAGGTTGAATGCGGAATAACATCGATTGATCATAGTATCATGAACTGTGTCATCACTGCAAGGGAAATCCAAGTTAATACAGAAAGCGTGCGTGTAAGGCCCAAATATAACAGCAAGGAGTCTAACTAGGAAGAACTCAGAACAGTGTTTCAGAGTGCAGGAATTTCATCGATGGCTGATGTTGCAAACATTAAAGACCTAGAACTAGCAGTGTCCATGCGTAATGCAATGGACGCGGCGATGCCTATCAGCAGAGGTCCTTCTGGATAAGTGTCTTGCATTTGGACTGATGCTCTGCAAGAATTAAGATATGAAACATGAAGTGAATCCGAAGGCTGCATTGATGCAGGCACGTTAAAAAACCCTTTGAGGAAGAGTTCCGGAAAACGGAAATGGAACGATGGAAACAAATCGTGGAGAGTAACTTAGAAACCGGCCACTGATCAGTAAAATACAAAATAATCTCCGAGAAAATACGATCACCAACAGTCTTGTCCTAGCTCAAAAGGAATGATGAGACGGTAACACAAAGCTGGAAATAGTCAGCAGCCCTGGTATCCAGGGTCCTTAATGCCTGACGACCATTACCCGCTGCATGTTCGTAGAGAGCATAGTCCCACAATGTGTGCTCAGGAGTGACCACATTGCTGCAGGCGCTAATATTATCAATCTGCCTCCTGATTTTTTACTAGTATGTAGCATACAGACTATGAATAGTCAGATAATGTATCGGTCCACCCGACGGCTGAAGAAACCTCACTTTTAGTCTCTCCCTGATGTTAACGTTAAATTCGTATGTCTTCGTTCCTATGACTGAAGAGTTCCATTTCTTTGGCTACAGTTACTATATTCGATGTTTTATGAACATTTTTTGTACTGCTCTCAATTCCAAGTACCCTTCATATTCCCATTTGATTACCTTTCTTTAACCATTAATGCTCTCCCCTTTTCCTAATATCCAAATCCAATGGGGATATTCCCAGAGATGCATCATTCTGGGTAGTGCACTAGGCGCCTTTTAATGTTGGTAGCACCCCAGTTAATGAAGGTAGCTGTAGAAGTTGCAGTCTAATAGCCCAAACCTTCGCGCCATATCCTACGACTGATGCCAATATACACTCCTGGAAATGGAAAAAAGAACACATTGACACCGGTGTGTCAGACCCACCATACTTGCTCCGGACACTGCGAGAGGGCTGTACAAGCAATGATCACACGCACGGCACAGCGGACACACCAGGAACCGCGGTGTTGGCCGTCGAATGGCGCTAGCTGCGCAGCATTTGTGCACCGCCACCGTCAGTGTCAGCCAGTTTGCCGTGGCACACGGAGCTCCATCGCAGTCTTTAACACTGGTAGCATGCCGCGACAGCGTGGACGTGAACCGTATGTGCAGTTGACGGACTTTGAGCGAGGGCATATAGTGGGCATGCGGGAGGCCGGGTGGACGTACCGCCGAATTGCTCAACACGTGGGGCGTGAGGTCTCCACAGTACATCGATGTTGTCGCCAGTGGTCGGCGGAAGGTGCACGTGCCCGTCGACCTGGGACCGGACCGCAGCGACGCACGGATGCACGCCAAGACCGTGCCGTAGGGGACCGCGCCGCCACTTCCCAGCAAATTAGGGACACTGTTGCTCCTGGGGTATCGGCGAGGACCATTCGCAACCGTCTCCATGAAGCTGGGCTACGGTCCCGCACACCGTTACGCCGTCTTCCACTCACGCCCCAACATCGTGCAGCCCGCCTCCAGTGGTGTCGCGACAGGCGTGAATGGAGGGACGAATGGAGACGTGTCGTCTTCAGCGATGAGAGTCGCTTCTGCCTTGGTGCCAATGATGGTCGTATGCGTGTTTGGCGCCGTGCAGGTGAGCGCCACAATCAGGACTGCATACGACCGAGGCACACAGGGCCAACACCCGGCATCATGGTGTGGGGAGCGATCTCCTACACTGGCCGTACACCACTGGTGATCGTCGAGGGGACACTGAATAGTGCACGGTACATCCAAACCGTCATCGAACCCATCGTTCTACCATTCCTAGACCGGCAAGGGAACTTGTTGTTCCAACAGGACAATGCACGTCCGCATGTATCCCGTGCCACCCAACGTGCTCTAGAAGGTGTAAGTCAACTACCCTGGCCAGCAAGATCTCCGGATCTGTCCCCCATTGAGCATGTTTGGGACTGGATGAAGCGTCGTCTCACGCGGTCTGCACGTCCAGCACGAACGCTGGTCCAACTGAGGCGCCAGGTGGAAATGGCATGGCAAGCCGTTCCACAGGACTACATCCAGCATCTCTACGATCGTCTCCATGGGAGAATAGCAGCCTGCATTGCTGCGAAAGGTGGATATACACTGTACTAGTGCCGACATTTTGCATGCTCTGTTGCCTGTGTCTATGTGCCTGTGGTTCTGTCAGTGTGATCATGTGATGTATCTGACCCCAGGAATGTGTCAATAAAGTTTCCCCTTCCTGGGACAATGAATTCACGGTGTTCTTATTTCAATTTCCAGGAGTGTAGATTCGATGAATGCGCTGATTGTGTTCGAGGTATGCCGAAATTGCCTATCTGCAATGGTTACAATTTTGTTCATCATGTTGGTACCTTTTCTGCCAGCCCCTTCTGTAGGATTTCGCAAGTTACGACGTTCGTCCACGAGTACCGCTATTTATATTGTATTGGGCTTCTAATAACTACAGCGTTTAATTTTGTCTTAGAATCTCTTGACAGGTTCCGTTTCAGCAAAAGTTACGAGGTTTTCTGAGGTTTCAGTGACAATGTAACGCTTCTACACCATCCTCCAAGCTCACTGAGCGCTGTATTACATTTTTCTTCTATTATTCTTCAGGAGTCATCGCTTACAAAGAAAAGTACGTCATCTGCAAATTCTAACAGTTCGCTTACGTTACCGCTGTCATGTGACTTCTTTAGTATTGGTTCCAACTTTATATTTTAAAACTTTGGACTACACACTGATCCCTGCGACAATTTTTTGTTATGGTCTTCGTTAGTTGCTGTCCTGGGCATCCTGAATTTGCTTCTCTCCCGTGGCATTAGTCACTTAGACAGCTGTACAGCGCCTCTGGACACTCCAGCTCCCTAAATCGACACAAGGGAGACAGCCACTATAGGTTACTGAAAGCGCCTGTAATATCCATAAGCAACTTTAGAGACTACGCAATAGCAGTATTTGTCACTAGGGAGATCGTCTTATTACTTGTATCTTCAGTTGACTTTCCTCTTCTAAGCCCATACTGGTGAGGGCTCATCCCTTTGCGGTAGTCTGTGATCTTGTAATATTTGCGAAATGGTTTTTGTAATATCTTACCAAGAACGTTCAGAAAAAAAATTAATCTGCAGGACTTTGTTATCATCTGGTCCTTGTTTTCCCCTATACAGAAAACCAGTACATCAGAATTCTTCCTCGGTGCAGGGACCCCTCCCTGCAAGAGACAATCATTGCACAGTTTACACAAGTAGAAATCTGCAACTTCCCGGCAGATTGAAACTGGATGCTGGACTCAAACTCCGGAACTTTTCATTTCGCGGGAAAGTTCTCTTCCGCAGCACTTGCCCGCGAAAGGCAATGTCCCGAGTTCGATTCACGATCAGGCACACAGTTTTAATCTGCCAGGAACTTTCATATCACCGCACACTTCGCTGCAGAGTGACAAGGTAATTCTGGAAGTACTAAACGGTTTGGTCACATAAGGCTTGTATTACTTCGACCGGGTTGCCATCCGGACCTGGAGAGTTTTTCTTTTTCAGCCTTAGAAATACTTCCCTAATTCCTTCTTATGGGAAGGAGTTTACAGCTTATTTCTATAGTCTTCCCATAACATAGTGAATAATCTAGGCTGATAATATACGCCGATCTTCTGTCTCAAGTTCTTCTTCGCCTTCAGGAAGGAGTGTTTCTATTACTGAGGAACGAGTTAACTTGGCGCGTCCTGTACGATACTACAGCGACAGTATCCTAAAAGACTTCACAAGGCACTCATCCGCATGGCTTTATGCTACCATCCTGGCTACATGAGATATTCTACACATGGAGAGAAGACAGCTCAGGTCGGCGACCACTGAATGAAAAGGTTATCAAGGATCTAAATTGCGTTGTGGCAAGTGATTACATAAGTGAGAGTTCTAAGGCGTTACAGTGAAACTTTGATACACATGTGAAGTGGGAACGCCGCTGTCCAGCTGCCATAAGCCCAATGAAACCAGTAAAAAATGGCTGTTGACCGGGACAGTATGAGGGCGGATCCAGCAGTGGAAACAAATATGGACAGTTTAGATGCACCCTAATAAATGAACATAAACAGAACAGAGTCGGTAGCACTAAAGTAGTATTAATAGTTGGGTAACTGGTCAAGGTTCTTTTAATTGTTGTTTTGTAGAGTTAGAGAATAACTGTAATAGTAGCATTTTTGTAGATTAGCATATTTTTAATATTTGTAAGTAACGGAAACAAATAATTGATACGTATATATATTACTATCAACAAAGATGTTGCTGTATTGCCTATTTTAGCTTTCCATAGAAATACCCATCTGGTGAAACTCCGTGTCCTACTGCGTGAAGAAGTCCGTAACTGCCTGCTGCATATCATCGTCCGACAGGAATCGTCGCCACTTCAAGGCCCTTTTTAAGGGTCCGATGACGTAATAATATTATGGGGAGAGATCAGGATTATAGGGCGGGTCCTTAAGCGTCTCCCATTTGAGTCGACGTAAGTTCTGCGTTACGACATTTACCATATAAGGACGTACATTATTATGAGAAGCACCACCATCCTACAACGGTGGTTTTCGACAGATCTGCTGCCCTACACACATTCTCCACTCTTCGATGGGTGTCTACTGCTATTTGTTCTTCAGCAGGCAAGGAAAGAATAATAGCACGATGGTCCTGTCTGGACGCATTTGGTAATAATGGGTCGCCATAGCTCACGTTTCCGCCTATCCCGAACACACGTCGGAAAAACACGAATGTCACAGTAATTCCTTGCCTACGTGTTTGTGCTTGTATACTGCCATCTGAGTCGAGTAACGATGCACATGTGCTACAGCAACGCCCTCAAGTGGAAATTTTTTCACCTCTCCTTATTCTTAACTTCTTCCAACCCGGTCAGTATTTCTTCTTGGCGCTGCAGTCATGGAATGTGCGGCTGGTCCAGGTGGAGGTTCGAGTCCTCCCTCGGACACGTGTGTGTTTGTCCTTAGGATAGTTTAGGTTAAGCAGTGTGTAAGATGACAGACTGATGACCTTAGCATTTAAGTCCCATAAGATTTCACACACATTTGAACATTATTTTTCTTCTGGGAAGCGTTCTGTACCGCTCCACTTTGGTCACTGATTCAAGAGTATGAGCATCCAGAACAGGTCTTACATTCCCACATGGTTTTCTTAGTACTAGCAAAGGAGTAATGTAGGCACGTAAAGATATTTCGATTACTCCTTGTTCAGTTACTTTATTGATTTATTTACGTGCAGCTTCGTTCAAGGCAAAGGGAAGGGCGTATGGTCTTCTGAAAATAAGATTTGCACGTTTAATCTTTAACTTACTTTCGCAGTCTTTAATGATTCTTCTTTTATCAGAGTAAACTCTTCTGTACAGATAATAATTTCAGTAAGTACTCTTCACGAATGAGGATACTACTAGCGTTCATTTTTGCAAATAATAGTTTGCAAAGCTGCGTTGTCTGTGTTCTGAGTTTTCAGCATAGGTTCCCTAATGACCGAGTCCACTATATTATGGTTAGCACGTAACATTAGATTTTTATCCGATGAGTTTGCCTTTGCTCTGTGTTGAACAACAGGTATTGTAGCAAGGTACAACCTATTATCCTTGACATATAATATTCCCTGTTGCTCGCCTATCCATTCTAGTCCCAGCAATAGCGATTCGTAGAAGTTAGGTATCACGAGGATATTGTGAGTAAACACATATTTTCCGAAATTAAATGTTGACATTACTTTCTCTCTAAAGGATTTGCCCCTATTCCACGTAATTCCAATAACTGGCACCCCTGCTAGGGAGAACACAAGAGAAGGTGGTGGTTGGTGGTGGTGGTGGTGGTGGTGGTGGTGGTGGTGGTGGCGATTGTGGTAAGTTCCTATGGGACCAAACTACTGAGTTCATGAGAACACACACACCCATGCCCGAATGAGGACTCGAATCTCCGACGGGAGCAGCCACGCGAACCATGGCAAGGCGCCTCTGACTGTGATGATGCCCCGCCAGGCAGAACACAGTATACGGCTTCCCGTGCTTTACCTTCTCAAGGGGATCTCCGTTTACCAGACGAGGATCGCTTCCTGAATCAAAAGGAATAGGTACGGTTTGTCTCTCAATGCTTTCCAATACTACAGGTTTCATAATTTCCTGTCTTTTATGAATTTCCTCTCGTCTAGTAATTTCTCCCCCCCCCCCCCCAGAGTTTATGTTGTTCAACAATCTGAATGCCTAGCATTTGGAGCATATATCTTTTTTCATACTCTCCCGGTCTGGTCTCACACACAGGACCATTATCTTTTCCCACATTCTCTATTGTCAGTGTCCCTATAGGACATCCATCGCTGGGTGGGTTTCTGTTGTACTGTATGGATCTTTGATGAACATTTTGTTATCTACTTTGTCGGCCATCAGATTTAATTCTCTTAACTTCACAATACTAATTGTTTCGAATATCTGAGTCTTTTTTATTCCCCCACTAGCAGTATGTAAGCCATTTCTATTCTTAGGTGCCCACTCACCTACTCGATCCTTTCCCAGTGTATATGGTTCTTCTGGGTACTTTAAGATAGCAATTACTCTAGCCCATTTTCTGCCGAGTATTTTTTCCATACCTGAATTGGTAAGCCATTAATGAGTAGTTTCATTAAGTAGCCCTCACTAGAGGCCTCATCTAACGATTAACAATTTTATGTTATTGATGTGCTACTCAAAGCATTTGCTGTAATTTCCCCACCTTCTGTCATATGTAGTAGGATACAAAAATTTCAAGGTGAGCATTGTTGCTCTCCTTCGTAGCAGTAGTTTTGTTGGAAACAATTTATAGAATAATCCATAGAGCGAGGTGGTGCATTGGTTAGCACACTGGACTCGCATTTGGGAGGACGACAGGTCAATCCCGCATCCGGCCATCCTGATTTAGGTTTCCCGTGATTTTCCTAAATCGCTCCAGGCAAATGTCGGGATGATTACTTTGAAAGAGACGGCCGGCGTCCTTTCCCGCCATTCCTTAATCCGATGAGACCCATGATCTCGCTGTTCCCAGTCTGTGCACTCAATCATAAGCAGCACACCCAGTTCTCCCTCCCCCCCCCCCCTTCCATCTAAATGTTAGATAAGAATCGGATGCTCTTGAGATAACTCCATGAATTTGAGAACGCACATCCGAATGTTTTCAATAGTATGACAGGTTAGTCCCCGTTTCCGGGCTTAAACGCTGGGCGCTTGTGTGAGAGCCTCATTACTTTCCAAACGAAATTCCTCCCACCGTTCCTAAACAGAATTCGTTGGCTCTGTATCTTCTCTTCCATCTACTGTTACACAGGAACTTTTGACATTGTTTCCACTTTCAACATTCACTGGACTACTGTTAAGTGCTATCACCCGAGATTTGCAATGGCAACGTATCACGGTTTGGCATTTTCTTCACCAACGTTACTCGATTCTTTTTTATGTTTCGTGTCAGCCATAATACCTGTTAAAACTTGTTATAAAACTTAAATTATTAATCTTTAATTTAACATTTTCTAACTTTCTCATGTCAATATCTCTTTGTACCTTTACTATCTCTACGTGATCTAGCGAATACTTTACATCGTTCTATATCATTGTAAGCCCTTTTCCGTACAATCTGGGACAGTCGGATTTTATTTCATTCAAAACTTCCGAGAGCTCGTCTCAAATTGTACTGATCTCTTTAGTCACTTGGCTTTGTACTGCTACAGCCTTTTCCCTCACTTCTTGTGTGAACGTCTAGCCTATGATTTACAGTTTCTGTCTTACCTCACACCTGGGCTATATTCTGTAGTGAGTCATCAGCCAGATGTTCTAGTACCTGTCTTACTTCTGCTTTCAGATCTGGTTGGTGAATAATCAGCTTATTAGAAAATCCTGGTTTCAGTTCTGCTTGGGTAGATTGTAGGAAGCGTAAAAGTCCATTTATCTTTCCATTTAACCCTTAAAATTCTATATAAATAACTGTATAATTACTTCCATAAAACTAACCATGCATTCATCAATTTTCTTAAAGATAATGTTATTGTGAATAAGTTTGCCTTTGCTACTGTCCTGTTCACTCACAATTTATTCCCATTATACATTTAACCACTTCTCGGAATTCGATTCTTATATAAATTTACTGGTTGATGGATTTCACACACCAGATTTTTTAAACCAAGTTTAAATTGCGGCGGCAAGCGCTGTATGCCGTTTCTGCACCTCGCCGCCGTTCCTCTGATGTCGCGCCACCTAATAAAACTGCTCTTTCGATTCAAAGCTGCCGTCCTGCAAACACCGACCGTGCTAAAAACACGAAGCCACAGTGCTGCAAACCCCGACCGCTCCAAAAACCAGCCGCTCTTCCGCAAGCTCCGACTGCCTCGCTGCTATAAGAGGTCGTGGCCTAGGAGCAACAGAGCTCTCGCCCGACTAGTGGACTACCGCCACCTGGACAGAGAAAGTTTTCTTCTCTCCATACCAAATGGCTTCCCTCTTCTGGAGTTGGCGTAGGCTGCTGTTGTCCCTGGATTCGTCCTGTCACGGTCGCCGATTGCAGCGCGTACTCCCCACTGTACTGTAGTTTGTGCGCGTCTGCTGCTATATTAATTTACTCCCACACCAGGTACCTATGGCAGCAGCTGTCAAAAGTTTGATTTGTTTTAGTGCTGCCGGCCTTGTTAATCGCGTGAAACTTCGAGAACTTGAAGTTGTTAGCTTTTTATTCTCATATTAGCACCCCCGAAGTGTTGATTTGTTGTTACGACAATCAAGAGTCCGTGCTAACAGTGAAGTCATACCAGCAATAATTTCTGTCTCTTGAATTAGTAAACATCACTTGAATACAATTTAATTTTTGAGTTATATTCCCACAATAATCATCTCCGTATGGCAAGTGAGTAACTTCTCACTTTTATCTGATGTCTGGCAGCAATCCTTCAGAAAACTAGCAAATATTTCGGGTCGAATACCAGTAATCGTAACTTTCACTGGTCAGTGATATCAGCAACCTTTTATTTCAGCATCGTAAATTTATTTCATTTTTACATGAATAATAACAAACTAATTTAACAGATCCTCTTAGTATAGGGATAGCTAAACCTTCATTACACGAAATTCAACAAAAATTAGAACGCCAACATCATTATATGCTCAGCAGAAGATTAAACATCTTTATTACTCAGAGATATACAGTATATAAGCTATTGCCACGTCACTAAACTTTAATATACTCACGACGATGCAAAAGGAATAGTATTGCTTCAGATCTAGATAGAAGATGTAGTTTTTATAATTTTCATTTTACTTCTTAAACTGTTTACATTGTCATCGCAGAGGCTGCCTGCTTGCATTTGACAACTCTGCGTGGTAGGCAGCCGTCGACTCGTTATCAAACGGCGTCCGTCAACGATTTTTGCCGTTGGACATGAAGACTGCACCTTCTGTCTCCACTAATGCCCCACGAGGGACATGAAAGACACAAAAATACGTATACATCTACATCATCGCATATGAACATTAAGACTAGAAAAAATATACTAATATTTTCCAATACTTAACTTACCATGCATTGTGCGGCGGAAAAGACCAAGGATGATACAGTCTTCTACAACTTTGTGTCATTTCAACCTCCAACAGTACATCCAAACAAAAGACATTTATGCTTCAACTTAACTATCCAAACTGGTTCCTCTAGCTGTAACATTGCTTTCCTGTTAACTACACTACTGGCCATTAAAATTGCTACACCAAGAAGAAATGTAGATGATGAACGGGTATTCATTGGACAAATATATTATACTAGAACTGACATGTGATTATATTTTCACGCAATTTGGGTGTATAGATCCTGAGAAGTCAGTACCCACAACAACCACCTCTGGCCGTAATAACGGCCTTGATACGCCTGGGCATTGAGTCAAACAGAGCTTGGATGGCTTGTACAGGTACAGCTGCCCATGCAGATTCAACGCGATACCACAGTTTATCAAGAGTAGTAACTGCCGTATTGTGACGAGCCAGTTGCTCGGCCACCATTGACCAGACGTTTTCAATTGGTGAGAGATCTGGAGAATGTGCTGGCTAGGGCAGCAGTTGAACATTCTCTGTATCCAGAGAGGCCCGTACAGGACCTGCAACATGCGGTCGTGCATTATCCTGCTGAAATGTAGGGTTTCGCAGGGATCGAATGAAGGGTAGAGCCACAGGTCGTAATACATCTGAAATGTAACGTCCACTTTTCAAAGTGCCGTCAATGCGAACAAGAGGTGACTGAGACATGTAACCAATGGCACCTCATCATGATGCTGTAAACAGAACCTGGATTCAACCGAAAAATTGACGTTTTGCCATTCGTGCACCCCGGTTCGTCGTTGATTACACCATCGCAGGCGCTCCTTCTGTGATGCAGCGTCAAGGATACCCGCAGCCATGGTCTCCGAGCTGATAGTCCATGCTGCTGCAAACGTCGTCGAACTGTTCGTGCAGATGGTTGTTGTCTTGCAAACGTCCCCATCTGTTGACTCAGGGATCGAGGCGTGGCTGCACGGTCCGTTATAGCATGCGGATAAGACGCTTGTCAGCTCGACTGCTAGTGATACGAGGCCGTTGGGATCCAGCACGGCGTTCCGTATTACCCTCCTGAACCCACCGATTCCAAATTCTGTTAACAGTCCTTGGATCTCGACCAACGCAAGCGGCAATGTCGCGATACGATGAACCGCAATCGCGATAGGGTACAATCCGACTTTTATCAACGTCGGAAACGTGATGGTACGCCTTTCTCCTCGTTACACGAGGCATCACAACGTTTCACCAGGCAACGCTGGTCAAATGCTGTTTGTGTATGAGAAATCCGTAGGAAACGTTCCTCATGTCAGCAGGTTGTAGGTGTCGCCACCGGCGCCATTCTTGTGCGGATGCTCTGAAAAGCTAATCATTTGCATATCACAGCACCTTCTTCCTGTCGGTTAAACTTAGCGTCTGCAGCACGTCATCTTCGTGGTGTAGCAATTTTAATGGGCAGTAGTGTAAAGCAACTAATCCACTACCTCCACGCGTTGTGACTAGACTGCAAGATTACATATTTATTCGTGTTGGTAACAGCCAGCTCTATGCAATACCTGTGCCATTAACTGTAACCCTAATGTCGTATGATCAAGTTCTTCTCTCTGAAACCTACCGTGTTACTCTCACCGGTAGAAGCCAGCTATTCCATAGCTCCCTCGGTGGTATTACCTCACCTACAATTAAACGGTCGGCTCATCTGGAATACACATTTAACGTAAGTCTGTACTCATTCCTGCCATATCTGCTGGAGCTACCCTTAGAGATTCACCATCATAAGTCGATGGCCTAAATTTATTTCACTAATGACCGTCTACTATGCTCAAACAAGCTATTTACAACCTAAGAGAATGGGCAAATTAACGTAAATCGCGCCATTGTACATGTAAATGACTGGAATCAGAAAAGGGATATGGTGAATCTTATTTTATGTGGTTCTGTTTCAGTTCCCCCAATTCTCTTTTCGTTAGCAATGATCGTATGAGTGTTATACAGTAAGTGGCCTAAAGAATTCGTATCCGAGCCACATCCACCAGGCGCCTAACACAAGTAAAAATTAATTAAAAGATAAGGCGTGTGCTCTCTTAAGCTTTGTACTTAATCACAGATTTACATATGTATACATTTGTTTTACTTGTTTAATTTGTGGCCAAATTACAGCGCGTTCACAAAACTGCTGGATTCTTGGTTGCACTTTACCGAGACATTCAGGCTTCATTAATGGTGTACTCTGTAAGTGACCCAGAACAGGTTTTTCCTGCGGAATTGGCAATGCCTACAGAAGCGGTAGTATGCATGGGAATGAAGATGAAGATTTTTATGGTCTGTTTGTCCTTGTGCTCTGTACATTTGCTTCAAATGACTGGAAAACAAACTGTGGTTACATACTGCAAAAGGGACTAGATGTGTGCGCTGTTAACTTGAAAAGGTAACCAGAAACTTAAATAAAAGAACACCAAGCATAAAAGTTTGGTTTGCCCTGTGCACGTACTTCTTTGAAGTACAGAATGATGGTTTTATTACCTTTTGAACTGTTTCTTTCTCTTCATGTTCCATTGACAACTACAACTAGTGTAGAGAATGATGATTTTATTACCTTTTTAATTGTTTCTTTCTCTTCATGTTCCATTGATAACTACAATTAGTGTTTTTAAAGAAGTCTTTTGAGAATGGCAGACCGTTCCATTCCACAACGAATTCTAGTGGTTTACTTGCCGTTGGTGGGGAGGCTTGCGTGCCTCAGCGATACACATAGCCGTACCGTAGGTGCAACCACAACGGAGGGGTATCTGTTGAGAGGCCAGACAAACGTGTGGTTCTTGAAGAGGGGCAGCACCCTTTTCAGTAGTTGCAGGGGCTACAGTCTGGATAATTGACTGATCTGGCCTTGTAACACTAGCCCAAACGGCCTTGCTGTGCTGGTACTGCGAACGGCTGAAAGCAAGGGGAAACTACAGCCTTAATTTTTCCCGAGGACATGCAACTTTGCTGTATGATTAAATGATGATGGCGTCCTCTTGGGTAAAATATTCCGGAGGTAAAATAGTCCCCCATTCGGATCTCCGGGCAGGGACTACTCAGGAGGACGTTGTTATCAGGAGAAAGAAAACTGGCGTTCTACGGATCGGAGCGTGGAATGTCAGATCCCTTAATCGAGCAGGTAGGTTAGAAAATTTAAAAAGGGAAATGGATAGGTTAAAGTTAGATATAGTAGGAATTAGTGAAGTTCGGTGGCAGGACGAACAAGACTTCTGGTCAGGTAAATACAGGGTTATAAATACAAATTCAAAAAGGGGTAATGCAGCAGTCGATTTAATAATGAATAAAAAAATAGAAGTGCGGGTAAGCTACTGCAAACAGTATAGTGAGTGCATTATTGTGGCCAAGATAGACACGAAGCCCATGCCTACTACAGTTGTACAAGCTTATATGCCAACTAGCGCTGCAGATGACGAAGAAATTGAAGAAATGTGTGATCAAATAAAAGAAATTATTCAGATAGTGAAGGGAGACGAAACTTTAATAGTCATGGGTGACTGGAATTCGGTAGTAGGAAAACGGAGAGAAGGAAACGTAGTAGGTGAATATGGATTAGGGCTAAGAAACGAAAGAGGAAGCCGCCTGGTAGAATACTGCACAGAGCACAACTTAATCATAGCTAACACTTGGTTCATGAATCATAAAAGAAGGTTATATACATGGAAGAAGCCTGGAGATACTGACACGTTTCAGATAGATTATATAATGGTAAGACAGAGATTTAGGAGCCAGGTTTTAAATTGTAAGACATTTCCAGGGGTACATGTGGACTCAGAACACAATCTATTGGTTATCAACTGCAGATTAAAACTGAAGAAACTGCAAAAAGGTGGGAATATAAGGAGATGGGACGTGGATAAACTGACTAAACCAGAGGTTGTACAGAGTTTCAGGGAGAGCATAGGGGAACCATTGACAGGAATGGGAGAAAGAAATACAGCAGAAGAAGAATGGGTAGCTTTGAGCGATGAAGTAGTGAAGTCAGCAGAGGATAAAATAGGTAAAAAAACGAGGGCTAGTAGAAATCCTTGGGTAAGAGAAGAAATATTGAATTTAATTGATGAAAGGAGAAAATATAAAAATGCAGTAAATGAAGCAGGCAAAAAGGAATACAAACGCCTCAAAAATGAGATCGACAGGAAGTGCAAAATGGCTAAGCAGAGATGGCTAGAGGACAAATGTAAGGATGTAGAGGCTTATCTCACTAGGGGTAAGATAGATACTGCCTACAGGAAAACTAAACAGACCTTTGGAGAAAAGAGGACCACTTGTATGAATATCAAGAGCTCAGATGGTAACACAGTTCTAAGCAAAGAATGGAAAGCAGAAAGGTGGAAGGAGTATATAGAGGGTCTATACAAGGGTAATGTACTTGAGGACAATATTATGGAAATGGGTGAGGATGTCGATGAAGATGAAATGGGAGATACGATACTACGTGAAGAGTTTGACAGAGCACTGAAAGACCTGAGTCGAAACAAGGCCCCGGGAGTAGACAACATTCCATTACAACTACTAACGGCCTTGGGAGAGCTAGTCCTGACAAAACTCTACCATCTGGTGATCAAGATGTATGAGACAGGCGAAATAAACTCAGACTTCAAGAAAAATATAATAATTCCAATCCCATAGAAAGCAGGTGCTGACAGATGTGAAAATTACCGGACTATCACTTTAAAAAGTCACAGCTGCAAAATACTAACGCGAATTCTTTACAGACGAATGGAAAAACTGGTAGAATCCGACCTCGTGGAAGATCAGTTTGGATTCCGTAGAAATATAGGAACACGTGAGGCAATACTGACCCTATGACTTATCTTAGAAGAAAGATTAAGGAAAGGCAAACCTACGTTTCTAGCATTTGTAGACTTAGAGAATGCTTTTGACAATGTTGACTGAAATACTCTCTTTCAAATTCTGAAGGGCTAAAATATAGGGAGTGAAAGGCTATTTACAATTTGTACAGAAACCAGAAGGCTGTCATAAGAGTCGAGGATCATGAAAGGGAAGTAGTGGTTGGGAAGGGAGTGAGACAGGGTTGTAGCCTATCCCCGATGTTATTCAATCTGTATATTGAGCAAGCAGTAAAGGAAACAAAAGAAAAATTCGGAGTAGGTATCAAAATCCAACGAGGAGAAATAAAAACTTTGAGGTTCGCCGATGACATTGTAATTCTATCAGAGACAGCAAAGGACTTGGAAGAGCAGTTGAACGGAAGGACAGTGTCTTGAAAGGAGGATATAAGATAAACATCAACAAAAGCTAAACGAGTATAATGGAATGTATTCGAATTAAGGCGGGTGATGCTGAAGGAATTAGATTAGGAAATGAGACACTTAAAGAAGTAAAGGAGTTTTCCTCTTTGGGGAGCAAAATAACTCAAGATTGTTGAAGTAGAGAGGATTTAAAATGTAGACTGGCAATGGAAAGGCAAGCATTTCTGAAGAAGAGAAATTTGTTTACATCAAGTATAGATTTAAGTGTCAGGAAGTCGTTTCTAGAAGTATTTGTATTGAGTGTAGTCATGTATGGAAGTGAAACATGGATAATAACTAGTTTGGACAAGAAGAGAATAGAAGCTTTCGAAATGTGGTGCTACAGAAGAATGCTGAAGATTAGATGGGTAGATCATATAACTAATGAGGAGGAACTGAATAGGATTGTGGAGAAGAGTAGTTTGTGGCACAACTTGACAAGATGAAGGGATTGCTTGGTAGGACATGTTCTGAGGCATCAAGGGATCACCAATTTAGTATTGGAGGGAAGCGTGGAGGGTGAAAATCGTAGAGGGAGACCGAGAGATGAATACACTAAGAATATTCAGAAGGATGTAGGTTGCAGTAGGTACTGGGAGATGAAGAAGCTTGCACAGGATAGAGTAGCATGGAGAGTTGCATCAAACCAGTCTTAGGACTGAAGACCACAACAACAACAACAACTTGCATATGCGTTAATACATTGACATTAGCTTCCCGTGAACGATGACTTGGAACAAATTGCCTACCGGCGTTATCTCAATACGGCGTTGTAGATAAGTGGGCCTTCAGCCATATTTTAATGATTCTTATCAATGCATTATAAGACCAGCTTCCCAATCCAGCTTTCGTTTTGTTCAAATTTATTCTAAGTTCAATCCGTCACTTGAGCTCCCTTAACGAGGACTATTGTAAAAAGAATGGAACACCTATCTAATTGCATTGTATTTTGTTATGCAAAAACAGATTCTATGAACTCTGTCGCAGACCCGCCTTGCCAGAGTGTGACAGTTTCTGTATCACCTGGTTCGTGGGTTGCGAGCGACCTGGCGGGCACCATCTACGGCTAGCGGCCATGCATCCTTCTCCTTGCTGCACAAGACTACATCGTCTCCCTGCTGTCACTGACCGCACCTCTCTGCCGTCTCATTGGTCAACCTTATTTCAGTTGTACGGCAAGAATTTTCAGTAAATCTCCACTGTAATTCTGTGTGTTTCCAGAAAACAGTGAACTGACGATAAATCTAGTAAATTTATGCTCCTCAAAACAAAATTAATTACCTTTTAATAGCACTTCCCAACCTTAGCTTCTAAGACACATTCTACAGCTTAGTGTGTTCAAAAAGTGAAACTTTGTCAACTCTTGTGGAAGGGGAAGGAATGTGCAGGTGGCCACCTGTTTGGAGGGAATCGGGAAAATTTAATAAATCTTTACCTTCTGAATTGGATTCTTTGGTTCAGTTTTCTGCTTGTTGATCGACCACACTCACAGCCTGTGCACCACTACAGCACTTGATGATGGGCTAAACATAGTTCTCGCGATAAAGATTGCCGACCGGCTGTCGCCTTGGTGCTCATCGCTTGACATTTTCGACCAATGAAAGTCTGTGGTAGGGATCACGTGATTGCCCCAAAATGGGTAGTACAGTAGGAGACCGAATTAGGTTGGCTCTCTCTGCTGCTGATTCGCGACCTAACAACGTATCCTTTCCTCCTCTCTTATGATTTATTCCTTACCTAAGCAGGTGTGGTCGTCTAAACGTTTGCCGTCTTCCCATGTGCGCCTATGAACTCCCTTAAGACGGAGTGAGCCTAGATATTTGCTAAATAGGTTTTCCTCTTTTACTGGAAAAAACCCCACGTTGGATGCCTGCTTCTAAGCCTAATTGCTCCCAAGTTGTACACATATATGAAGAGACGTGTACAGGAGATACTAGCGTGGTGAGTAGCACAAAACCAGGCTTCTGACTGAAGACCACAACAGCAACAATTTTATTGATTATATTTAAATAAAAAAAATGGTTCAAATGGCTCTGAGCACTGTAGGACTTAACATCTGAGGTCATCGGTCCCCTAGAACTTAGAACTACTTAAACCTAACTAACCTAAGGACATCACACACATCCATGCCCGATGCAGGATTCGAACCTGCGACCGTAGCGGTCGCGCGGTTCCAGACTGAAGCGCCTAGAACTGCTCGGCCACACCGGCCTGCTTATATTTACGTCATTTACATACATCATAATTGGTTCCATAGCTGTAATATTAGCTAAAGTGACCTTTGAACTAAGGCAAAAGTGTAGTCTTAAAATCGCCCTCCTGAAAACTATGCACAATCTTTTCACAGTTACACTGTACCTGTGAGAAAGGTATAGAAGCACAGACAATTCTGTGGGAGTTCTGTGAGAGCAGTGGTCGAATAAGCATCGTTAGCGACTCTGATTCTCTAACACAATGTTTCCTATCTGACAGTAAACGTTTTCCTGGTGAAGCAATTTGGTATTACTAATATTTAACGAACTGGTGGTCGTTTTTCACGATTGGACGTGGGTCCGTAGAGATAGAAAATGGATCTATCAGCTTGTCTTGGGCGCGGAATGAATAGTGGCCAGTATGGCGAATTCGGAGAAGCGTCGAAATCTCGTAATAGTATGGCAGTAGCATCGTTCGGAATGTCCAGTTCAACTTATCGTTATTTACATCTCCTGAACGCTGAAGAGAAACGTACGGATACAGCCATCTGTGAAATCAAAGTAGTCAACAACCAAAAAACAGCGTAAAAAGTTTATCTTTGAAACGCCAGCATGGGGAGAACGAGGACCAAGAACTGCTCAACAATACTGTTCAACAAGCTTCCACTTGTATCTTCACTCATCCACACGCAAACAGCACTACGGCAGCCATCCTGTAGCGACAGGCAATTCTAGTAGCAGTATGAATCTCCAGTCTATAGACAAGCGACCAACGAACCTTTAAAAGATGCAAGACAGTGGCTCTTTTGTAGTGTTTTTGGAGAACATAAATAAAAACATTGGTATGTAACATTTGGTGCTACTTGTAAAAATGTCTGATAGCACGGCAGTAATATAGAGAACCATATGTTGAACATCTAATCATCTGGGAGGCATCCAGTTAAAATTGAAGAAGTTGAAAGGGGTCAACTGGACCAGCTTCCATTTATCTGTAGGTATTATCGCCTCAATCCAGCTTAATTTGTGTAATACTGAAATCTACTGCCGTCAGTGACGTTGAACATCTTTCGTAATCGGGTTTCCTTTGATTTTCTTAAAGAACACTCAGAGCCTCGGGAAAGGGAGAACGCAAATGTGTGTTATTTATTTAATTATGATGCAGATATGTACTCTTCCCTTGTCTTTGCACCTCCTTGTGAGGATATTGATACTTTTAGAAATCTGATTGATTTTAAGATTGCTCCTTCTTAGGCAGAAATAGAAAGGTGGTGGGTTGTGCTACCAAATTAGTAGCTTCACTACTGCAGACGGAATATGCCACATCGCAGAAACAGGTGGTGCGGTATATGGTTGGTAGCACATAAAATCTCCATCACACCAGGGGAGTGTACAAAGCACTAACGAACACATTGCTCCAGAGACTCGAAGATGAGAGATATATCCTTGGCGCTTAGCTGACCATAGGAACATTCACTTCAGAAAGGGGTCATTAGTACTCGGACTACATCGCGAGTAATGGGACCGGTGATTTTATTCTGGTAATCACTTTGAATTTAGTTCGTTGATTTATTTTAAGTATATTTCACGAGGTTTTTACCCGCCTTATTTGTTTTGGGCTCACCGCCGAGCCTCATGGGTTCCGCTATTACCTTAGAGCTAATTCATAACGTTGTATTACTTAAGTCTCAGCATTTATTAATACATTAATTAAAAGTGTGTTAATTTACTTGATATTTTAACAAAGACAATCTAATATGGAATCTATGAAATCGGTGGTCTGCTGCACATCACGTATGTAGTCTGTAAGAAGCGGGTGCATCTCTATTACTTGGTTTGCTATTCAGTCTGTAGAATATTGAGATGGACCCCTGTGTGTGATATTACGTTAATTTCTCTTGGGATCTATATTCACTATCTGGCGATCACTTCTATCGGCCGCCACCTTTGTAGATGATAAAAATGGTTCTCCCTATGACACAATGATGGTGAGTAAAGTATGTAATACAACAGCATAAAAGTAGGAAGATCACCATGTCTGGTATTTTGCTTGGCCTCTCGCTACTAGGAGTGTAGTTTTATGTGTGTAACATCTCACACATGGTATGTTACCTAGCATCTGCAAAACTATGTGAGATGTGATATAATAATTAGCTATTTTCTGGGTTTATCATTTGTAGTGTAGTAGCATACATAGACGGGAAGCACCGTTAGGACTCTTCTTGTGTAAGGTGTAACGATCATCACGTGTTGTTGAATAAGATGTGTCTTTGTTCACCTATTGCCAGTCTGGAGTATCTCCCTAGTTGTGTGATACTTTTTGTAATGTTTCTCCTCGCATGCAGTTTATCTGTGCTCGTGATGCCAATAGCGTAACTGCTTGTTGCGATTCCTCCCACAGTCTTTAGAACATTTCGTCCTAACTTATCATTGTAGTCACGCTCTCGAGTGAAAGAGTGCATGACTCTCCACGTGTAACTGTAAGATTAGATAATCTGTAATCCCCAGAGTTCCGTATATCGGACTGTATCTTAACATTCGAAGCCCATGAAGTCATTTATCAATCTATTCTATGTCAATTAAACTTAGTAGCGCTGTAGTTCGAATTTAATCATATTCTGTATCATTCAGTGTTGCGCACGTCGAAAAGCAAGGGGAATTATGTGTGCAGATAATAAATGTTAATAAATTCAAGTCAATTACCGACCTATCTTTTAATGTCCAAAAATCCCATATAAGTGTGCTTATCTACATGTTTTCCTTGAAAGTACCAGAAAGTGATAAATAGGAGCAACATTTTTTTGGCCTTTTCGAACAGAAACTTGTTCCCCCTCGTGTTCTGAATAAATTTATAGAAAACTTCACGAGAATTCTCACTAAAATAACGCTGAGCCTCATCCACCCTATGTAAAGTCGGTCTCCGTTACTATTTAAATATTCCTAGCTAGAAACAACGCAAACACGTTAAAAAAAGTGGAGGGTGGTACTTTCACAGCAAGCTCTGCAACTGCAAACGCCATTATTAGCTTCAAAGTAATCTCTTTAAGTAACCTGGAATCTTAATACCCAGGTCCCTACCGAACCCAAGGGATAGTTCACAATGTCGATACTTCTCTTCTAGAGGAAGGGAAGCTGCTATTAATTGAATGTGACATACCAGTACTATCAGCAAAGGAACACGCAGTGTGATGCTGACTGTAGGCCATAGCCAGTATGCACATTTACATTCAAATCACAGCAGAGACAGTGCTGTATTGAAATACACGGTGCACGGTGCCATGAAAACGCTTATATGTTCCCACTGCTGCAGTGCTACAACTGTTCCCGTTATCGACATGGTAGCAAGCAATGCAAAACCAAACAAGAGGTAGCCACTGCACTGCTGTCCAGAATATTAACGAATGTTCTAAAGAAGCACAACCTGTGTATGTCAATTAACAAGAAGCTCACAACCCCATGGATAAAACATACCCACAGTACTTAACACAAATATAACATATGCGCAGATTGGCTTACAATAATATTAACTATCAGGAAGTTCATGCATCACACGAAAATAGATAGTTAAGCAAATACTGTATTAGTGCTGCCGATCAACATACAATGAGGTGACATAAGTATGGGATACGTACTAATATCGTGCGTGACCTCCTTTTGTCCAGCTTAGTGCAGCAACTCGACGTGGCATGGACTCAACAAGTGGTTGCGCAAATATTGAGCTTTAGTGTCTCTATAGCCGTTCATAACTGCGAATGCGTTGCCGGTGCTATATTTTGTGTATGAACTTACCTCCCGATTATGTCCCATAAATGTTCAATGTGATTCATATCGCGCTGTGTCTTTAGCCAAATCATTCGCTAAACTTATCAATACTGTTGTGCAAGCCAATCGCGGACAATTGTGGCGCAGTGGCATGGCGTATTATCAATCACAAAATTCCATCATTGTTCGGGAACATAAAGTCCCTCAATGGTTGCAAATAGTCTCACTGTAGCCGAACATAATCATTTCTGGTAAAGGAACGATTTAGTAGGACTGGAAGACCCAGTCCAGCCAATGTAAACACAGCCCACATCATTATGGACCCCCCTCCCCCCCCAGGGGTTTCACAACTCTTTTGTGGATGCGTGACGGTGCGTGCGTGGCGAGCACAGGCCCCGAGCTATTGCAGCCTTCCTTCTTTCCAGGGCTGCATTTCCTTCCCCTTCCCCTCCTTTCCACTCCTTGCTCCTTCCCCCTCGCCCTCTCCACTCCCTCTCGTGGTGTCCTTGCTTATGTTGACCCCCACTATCCTCCTGGTTCTGTTGGTTTGGCAATTTAGCTTTGTTGCGTAATCACCACCTCCTTTTGGCACTCCCTGGTCCCCCTCTGGGGTTTGACCTCCATTACTAAATTTCTCTTCCATAGTGTGAGCCATTTGGGGAAGATAACCTTACCTAGTGTCTCTGACATGTGCCCTCCTAGTTCATTCCACCTTTTCTTTAACTCGTTGTCTGATGCTAGGGTGCATAGCCAGCACAGTAGCCAACCTGTGTGGTGGGGTCGCTATGTACCCTTTTGGATGAGACCCCTGAACACACAGGGATCACACTTCTGATACCTGAGCTGTGACCTGCTCATGCAAGCCTTGGAGTGGTTGCTCATCATCCTGGAGCATCGGAACTCCCAGCAATGGCCACCATGCCAGACAGCCCTTGCTGTGGCTGCGTGGCGCCCTTGAGGAGAGCCCCTGATCGGTGTGGGTGGTATCAGGGCGGACGCTATACAAATGAAACGCATATGGGTCCAGAACTCTGGCCGTTCTTCTGCGGCCGTCTCTCTGCATAGAACTGATTCTTCTAGTGCTGCTTCTCCTGCCCCTTCGGCCTTCCCTTCCATGGCTACCCCCTAGGAAGAGGGTCAGGCCCATCGGCTAGGGGCAAAGCCTTTCCCTCGCTATTTGGTTTGCACCAGGACTGATGGGGATACTTTCTCCAATACCAAACCTTTATTCTTTGTGGAACACATTGAAGACAAGTTTGGCGAAGTGGACTCCCTGAGCAAGATGCGGTCGGGTTCGTTGCTGATCAAAACTACTTCAGGTGCCCAGTCTGTGGCCCTTCATGATTGCACCCATCTTGGAACAATTCCTGTGTACATTACCCCCACCAGTCTCTAACTGTGGTTCAAGGTGTGATTTCTCACAAGGACCTCATCCTTCAAACTGATGAGGAACTTCGGGACAATCTCGGACGGCGGGGTGTTCACTTTGTTCGGCATGTTCAGAAGGATCCTAAGGAAAATTGCATTGACACTGGTGCCTTTATCATGGTCTTTGAAATGGATACCCTCCCTGAGAAAGTAAAGATTATGGTTTATCGATGTGATGTGAAGCCGCACATCCCACCTCCTATGAGATGTTTTAAGTGCTTGCATTTTGGACACATGTCTTCCCGCTGTTCACAGGCTCCTCTCTGTGGTGACTGTGGATGTCCACTCCATGAGGGGATTCCCTGTGTTCCCCCTCCTTTGTGTGTTAATTGTCATGGCAATCATTCTCCATGTTCACCAGATTGCCCATTATATAAGAAGGAAAAGAAGATACAGGAGTATAAATCCCTTGATCGTTTAACCTACACAGAGACTTGTAAGAGGTATACATGTCTTCATCCTTTGTCCATGACATCTAGTTATGCTTTAGTTACATCTTCACCCCTTCCTCCCCCTTTCATACCCCAGTCCCGGATCCCTCTCCTCCCCCCCCTCCCCTGCAGCTCCCACACCTTCTCCTCTGGGCGATGTTCCCCCTCCCCAGCTGGAGAAGTGTCACACTCCTTTGGCGTCTGCCGTTCAAGGGCGCCCCTCCTGGGATGCCCCTTCCCGGAACCTTCCAGGCCAAAGGTCTGCTGACACACGACGACTGCGAGAACCACGATCTGTCGGCCCCCAGGTCGCCCGATCTCTTTTTGTTCCCGATCTTGCTGTAGCTGGCTCCTTTATGCCACACAGCCCTCCTCGATCTCAACCCGAAAGGAAGAAGAAACATAAGTCCCGCGACAAAGAGACTCTGGTGTCACCAGAGGTCCCATCCTTGGCTTCACAACCAGATTCTGACCTGTCGTTCATGGATGTCGCCCCCTCCTTGTCAGTGACGGGTGGTTACCCGGCGGTATGACTGGCTTTAGCCTGTTCAACCCCCATTTAAATCATCGTTCTGTGGTTACCCAATGGAATTGTAATGTATACTACCGTCACCTTCCGGAACTGAAATCCCTTATTTCGTCTTACTCTGCAGCTTGTGTGGTTCTACATGAATCTCGTTTTACTGATGATCACTCACTGACCCTCTGTGGGTTCCGTGTTTTCTGTCGAAATCGGGTTGGACCCCTGCGGGCTTCTGGTGGCGTTTGTACGTTGGTCCGTACAGACATTGCTAGCACGTGGATTCCTCTCCAAACTACATTGGAAGCGGTTGCTGTTAGGGTCCACCTGGACTCTGGGGTCACGGTTTGCAATCTTTATCTCCCTCCTGACAGGACTCTTACACCTGCTGCCTTAACTGCCCTTGTTTAGCAACTTCCTCCTCCCTTCCTCCTTCTCGGGGATTTTAATGCTCATCATCCCTTGTGGGGCAGTGCATTTCCATCTAGACGAGGTCTTCTCTTAGATCAGTTCATTACAAACCACGACTTGTGCCTTCTTAATGATGGCTCCCCTACTCATTTCAGTGCCGGTCATGGTACCTTTTCTGCCATTGATCTTTCTCTTTCTTCTCCCTCTCTCCTCCCTTCATTACACTGGTCGCCACACGACGACCTTTGTGATAGTGACCATTTCCCATTGATTCTCTCTCTCCCTTCCCGCTCCCCGATGGACAGGTTACCTCATAGGTCTTTCTAACGCGCCGATTGGCCTCTATACAGTGCACAAGTCGTGTTTTCTCCCTTTTTGTCGGGTTGTATTGATGACGTCCTACGTGACATGTCTGACGCGATTGTTCGCGCTGCTAGTCTTGCTGTACCGCACTCATCTGGACCATTTCGTCTCTGGCAAGTCCCGTGGTGGAGTACGGCCATTGCCATTGCCATCTGTGATCGCCGTCGAGCTTTGCAGCACCTTAAGAGGCACCTATCCGTTGCCAGCCTTATTACCTTTAAGCGCCTTCGCGCTAAAGCCCGTTATTTAATCAAACAGAGTAAACGGATATGTTGGGAACGATTTGTTTCTTCCCTCGGTTCTTCTGTCCCTATGTCAGGGTATGGGCTACAGTTCGCTCTCTCCAAGGTTGCCATCGGCAGTCCACCCTTCGAGACCTTCTTCACCTCCCAGATGGCCTTTGTACGTACCCGTTGATTCTTGCTGAACATCTTGCTACCTATTTTGCAATGGCATCAGCATCAGCCTCCTGTCCAGCTGCTTTCCTTCACCGGAAACAGCAGGCCGAAGCTTCCACCTTACGTTTTACCCCTTGTCAATCAGAATCTTACAACGAACCTTTTACTGAATGGGAATTTCTTTCCGCACTTTCTTCTTCTCATGATACGGCCCCTGGCCCAGACTCCATTCATAACGAACTGCTTCAACATCTCAGTGCTCCACAATGGCAACATCTTCTCCTGGTGTTTAACCGTATCTGGCTCCAGGGTGACTCCCCTTCTCAGTGGAGGGATAGCATCGTGGTTCCTGTCCTTAAGCCTGGTAAGAGCCCCCTATTTGTTGACAGCTATCGGCCAATTAGTCTGACCAATGTTGTTTGCAAGTTACTTGAACGGATGGTAGCCCGTCGGCTCCACTGTGTCCTCGAATCTCTGGATCTCTTATCACCTTAGCAGTGTGGCTTCCGAGAGGGACGGCCTGCAACGATCATTTACTTCGCTTGGAATCCGCAGTTCGGCAGGCTTTTTCCCAGCACCGCCATTTGGTTGCAGTATTTTTTGACCTACGCAAGGCCTATGACACGGCCTGGCACCATCACATCTTACTTACTCTTCATCAGTGGGGTCCTTGGGGCCCACTCCCGATTGTTATCCGCCAGTTCCTGTTCCATGAGTCATTCAGGGTTTCGGTAGGTACTGGTTTTAGTTCTCCACGGGCCCAGGAGACGGGCATCCCACAGGATTCTGTCTTGAGTGTACTTCTTTTCATCATTGCTATCGATGGACTTGCGGCCTCTGTCGGTCCTTTGGTCGCCCCTGCCCTGTATGTGGATGATTTGTGTATTTGGGTTAGTTCCTCCTCCATGGCCTCTGCAGAGCGGCAGCTCCAGGGAGCTATACGGCGTGCCTCTGCATGGACCCTCTCACACAGGTTTCAATTCTCTCCTTTAAAATCGCGGGTGGTCCACTTCTGTCAGCGTACTACGATCCACCCTAATCCAGAGCTCTATCTCGATGCCCACCGATTGCCTGTGGTCCCACAGTCTCGTTTCCTGGGTCTTCTTTTCCACAACAAGCTCACTTGGCTGCCCCATATCAGACTTCTGAAGGTAGGATGTTTCCGTAAACTCAATGTTCTTCGCTTCCTTGCCCACTCCTCTTCGGGTGCGGACCACTCCCTCCTTCTCCGTCTTTATCGTACTTTAGTTCTGTCTCGCTTGGACTATGGTTGTCAATTTTATGGTTCAGCTGCTCCTTCCACACTGCACGTGCTGGATCCAGTTCACCATCGTGGTATCCGTTTGGCCATTGGTGCCTTCCCTACTAGCCCTGTTGACAGTCTCCTGGTTGAAGCTGGAATTCCCCCCCCCCCCTTTCCATTTGGCGGTCCTAGCTTCTGGTGTCTTATGCACTCGCTGTCCGTTCCTCTCCCACTCGTCCTTCCTATTCTATCCTGTTTCAAGACCATGGCTGTTACCCACCTCATTCCCGCCCTCGGGCGGGTTTACCAGTTGGGCTCCGCATTGCGTCTATTTGCCGTGATTTTCAGCTTCCTTCTTTGTCCTGTCTTCCTCGCTTCCTCCCCTCCACCCCCCCCCCCTCCTTGGTTAGTTCCTCGGCCTCGAATTCGGATGGATCTCCGCCGAGGTCCGAAAGATTCCATCCCCTCGATGGTACTCCGTTCCTTTTTCCGCCGAATTTTTTGGGAGTTTCGGGATGCTGTTGTTTTTTTACACTGATGGCTCTAAATCTGCTGATCATGTGGGATATGCCTTCACGCCCTCTGTTGGAACAGAAAATCATCTGCTGCCACCTACGTGTGGGGTGTTTACTGCGGAAGTGATGGCAATTTCCCGGGCACTTACCTTTATTAAACAGTCCCAACACAACCGCGTTTTGTTATGTACGGACTCAATGAGTGGCCTTCTGGCTATTGACCGGTGTTTTTCGCGCCATCCCTTGTTCTCTGCCATCCATGACCATCTCGCTGATATTCACCGTGCAGCTTGTTCCGTTGACTTCCTTTTGGTCCCTGGCCATGTGGGTATACCGGATAATGAGCTCGCTGATGGTTTGGCTGTGGGAGCAGTCACTTACCCCCCGTTATCTGTAAGCCCTCCTGCAGCGGATTTACGGCTTCACATCAAATCCCACTTCGCACAATCATGGGCCAACTCTTGGGAAGCTACTTCCCTGTCTAATAAACTTCGTGCGATTAAGGTGATACCAGGCCCGTGGCGTTCTTCCTTTCGCCTCTCCCGAAAGCACTTGACCACACTGTGTCGTCTCCGCATTGGCCATACCAGGCTGACCCATGGTTTTCTTTTGCGTGATGAACCGCCCCCACTGTGTGGTTGTGGAGCCTTCCAGTCAGTAGCCCACATTTTGGTTGAATGCCCTTCTTTTGGCTCTGCGTGCTAAGTACAGACTCCCCCGCAGTTTACCTTTGATGTTGGCTGACGATTCCCGGATGGTCGACCTGGTTCTCAGTTTCCTCCGGGAAAGTGATTTTTATTGTCAGTTTTAAGGTTTCTAATCTCTCTCTGGTGTTGGGGCAGGGCGGGGAGTGTTGGGGTATCTCCCACTGTAATCTGTGTTTGGAGATTCCTGGCTCCCCTCCCTGACCAAGATCCTCTTTTCTTCCCCTTTTATTCTGTTTTTATCATTTTTTAGGATTGGTTAGTCTCCTTTTCCCATACGCACTTCTACATTCTAGCGGTTGCACCTTTTAAGTCGCAGGTGGTCTTGCCTCAGCTGCTTCAGAGGTGGGATATTTCCTGCCTCTGGCATAGCGTTGGGTTCGCTCTCTGGCTGACTTACCTCATTTTGTTTTTACCATTGACAACATGACTGCCCTTTTACATTTTTTAGTCTTTTCCCTTTTCTCGTTCTGACTTTTCTGCGATGTCACACTATCGGAATAGACCACATTTCACACAAGGGACTGATGACCTTGCTGTTTGGTCCCTTAAGCCCCAACCATACTATACCATTATGGAGCCACCACCAGCTTCATCACTGACTTGTGGACAACTTGGGTCATAGATTCATGGAGTCTATGCCACACCCGAACCCTACCATCATCTCATACCAACTGCAATCGGAACTTATCTGACCAAGCCACGGTTTCCCAGTCGTCTAGGGTCCAACCGATATGACCACGAGCGCAGGAGAGGTGCTGGAGACGACGTTTTTAGTAAAGACACTCACATCAATGGTATACTGCCGTAATTAACTTACGCAAGATTTCGCCTCACTGGTCCCACATTGTTGCTGCAGTTAATTTATCCAGTGTTCTTTGTTAGTACTGACAACCCCACGCAGACGCTCTGCTCTCAGTCTTTACGTGAATGCCGCCAGTTATTGTGTTGTCCGTGACGAGAAGTAAAATCTGGAATTTGGTATTCTCGGCAAACTTTTGACACTGTGAATCTCGGAATACTGAATCCCCTAACGATACCCGAAATGGAATACCCTATGTGTCTAGCTCAACTACCATTTTCGCGTTCGAAGTCTAAATTCCAGTCGTCTGACCAGATCACGTTGGAAACTTTTCCACATGAGCCACGTGAGTACAAACGACAGCTCCACCAATGCACTGCCCTTTTATACCTTGTGTACGCGATACTACCGACATCTGTGTGTATACATATCACTATCCCATGAAGTTTATCACTTCAGAGTACATGACCCAGCACTGCTATTGCCGGTGCAGGTGGCTGCCGCGCTGCACCATTAGGTGCAGCAACACCACCTCTCCATGTTTACACCTTCAGTGACGGTCAGGAGTGCATTGCCACAGCCAACTAAGCACAAGCAGGATTGATGAGAAAGGGAAACGCTGTGATGACAACCTACTACCAATGCAATATTGTATTCTGGGAAACACGAATTATGATCGTTTTGACTTCTCTTGTTGCAAGATTTGTAAGATCTGGTATAAAAATTCCCTATACGTCCAAAGACGACTGATCTGCCTATGCAATAGAGTTATCTTATTGATTAATTATTACACAAACGACACTAAAAGAGAACGTGAGAGTATGAAGAGACAGATTAAACTGCACAGATTTAACATGTTAGTAAAAAAGTTTTGTTTTACTTGCAATAATTGTGTATTGTTATTAACTAAGTAACATGTTTCCGGTGTCATATAAATACTTTGCCCCAGGATGGACGAACAGTTGTCGTCATCAGAGACAGATAGTCAAAAAATTAGGACTAGTTTAAAGATTGACAGTTGTAAAATTATTTCTACCTTACACAGTCCAGGTGAAAATAAGTCAAATAAACCAATATTCAAGTAACTTCATAACTAGTTCTTATACACAAGGTGATTCCATTATGATGTTACAAACTCTTTTAGGGATGATGCAACAGGGTGGCGAGAGGAAGGACATGCAGCCATCCGTTCCCTCCTGGTTTCCCAGCTTCGCAAGCGACTTTGCGTAAACGTTGATCGCCATCTAATGCATGTTCTATTTCACTTCACTGCGTTTTGGAGCATAGTGTCCCCTCCTTTATTCGTAACTTAGCAAGTGACTAAGTTATCCATGCCAAAGCTGTTGATGACAATGGCGACGCTACACCGATGTGCGACAAACGCGCAAAAGAAACAAAGCCGACAATTATGAAAGACGAAAACACAAAATTGTGCATTATGCAGAAATCAAGTACGATACACGACAGGATATGTCATATACTCATAAATAAACGCAATTCTACGATTAACACTTGTGCACAAGAAATAAGTGATATTATTCCCATTTTAATGGGCAAGAATGTAATTTTAACGAATGACGAAAAATATGATACACGAAACCTAAGCATGTAGAGCTGTTAGGTACTATCCAGAATGCATGATATGCCAAAACATAAATATCAATACCAACAACCTCCCCAGCTTCAATGCATCATTACACGTGTAAAAACTGAAAACCTTCTATTTAATATATCCATACCTTCGGAAGTAACGTTCTGCAACAAATCGCTCCAGCCAAACCTGGAATAGGCTGTTTAGCTCGGGGTACATCCGACTGTAGAGCAAAAGGCATATAACAAACTTATATGTCCAATCACAAGTCCAGCCATGAACGCAGATACCGATAACGATCTTGTAGATTTCATAAAGTGTTCAGAGATGCAGCTATGATAACCTTACGTTCTCCTTGGCTAAAGAACATGGTATTACCAGGCTGAGAGCTACAATGGAAACTACAGAATGGATCGTGTTTTCACTCAGTACACCACTTTATAGGTGTTCTAAAATCTAACAAACACTATGAACAATATGGTCTGCTGTCATCTGTGATAATTGCATCCATATGGCCTCAGCTAATGAATAACTTGCAGAACAGCTGCTGTATTACGTTTACCAATGTTTGGCAGTTTGTCTACTGGGCCAATAAGAATATCCGAAAATTGAAGGATGTACAAATAACCCTTCCTGACACTCAAGACTGCGATAAGTTTCTTAATTATCTTCACTCTGCCTACAGTTTTCATTACCTATCTCTAAACTAAGTGGAGATGCTTAACGCTGGCTGTAACAATGACAAAATAAGTATTACACATAAGTGTCGTATTAAATTCCGAGAAACATATTTCTCTCAGTCCATGACACTGTTCTCCACAGTTCCGTCAGGTACGGATATCGCCGAATCAGGGATATCGGTGAATTAGGGCTGGAACTCACAAACAATATGTCCCAAAAGTCGTAAGAAAACGTTTCAATATATTACACAGACTTATACGTTCCCCATTAAAGAAATTACCCCTTTAAGTGCAGTTAACGTGTTGTGTGTACGAAAAAGAAACCTGGAAATGGACGACATCGAACTCAAAAAACGAAAACTGGCGTATATGCTGAAGACAGTTGCCACAAGGGGAGAATATACATTGCAACTGGAAAATGAACGATCTACTGCAGATGTGCAAGCAAGGTTTACGTATTACTTTAAGGAGGGGTAGAACGTCAAACGGTCCGATTTGGAGCAGGAGAGGCACCACAGGACGTTTTAATTTCCACTGTCCATACTTTTACAAAAAATTCATAAAACTTTGTCAGTATGACCAGGAAGGATTCAGGATTGGCGCTCATAGCAATAAAAGTTCAAAACATAACAAAATAATTTTTTTTACATGCGAAATTTCATATTTTTTTCACTTACTATTGGCTGCATTTGTTGCTATAGGTACACTTTTCTTCGTAAGTAAGATAGATTCTTCGATGAAATTAGCACATCATAGAAACCATACTTACGGTTATGGAACTCTAGAATTTATTTAATTTATGAGATAATGAATGAGCTGTTACATTTTAAACTTCGTTTTAGAAAATATTTAAATTTTATAGTTATTCATCTCAATTTTTACCGTGGTTTTTAATAGATTCCGAGAATCTAGTGGAAATTAAAATGTCCTATGGTGCCTCCTTTGCTACGAGTTGGTCCGTTTGACGTGCTCCACCCTTTAAACACAGTGTACGGCGAAATCTTGCTACGAATTAGGAACACAAAATATCTGCATTTACAGTAACCACCAGTTAATATTGGTCACACTCTGGAGTACTGCCCGAAAACAATAGAACTGAGAATGTTTACAATAATAAAGGATACCAGAAAACTTCTTTTATAAACCTCTATTTTCATTTGGATTCGCTTAAAGAGAATGGTTATGTTCTACCCATATGTGGCAGCCTAAGTGTTGTGCAACAGAACAGCCATTGGCTGAGTTTCAAATCGATTGACTAACAACATTTAATGGACACACATTTGCATACATTTTAAAGTTTAAATTCTACACAGAAAGTCTGCTACAGTGTGGAACAGAAGAGCTGCCAACGTACACCCAGGAAGATGTGTAGCATTTTAACAATAGTGTTACGCAGAAGATAAGAGGTAAAATTAAACTCCCAAAATGCTCTCGCCTAGAAGAACTGCCAATACGGGCAGAACTAACTGTTTAAGACATAAAACCGATATTTTATGCGAAAATATTAGATCTGTACTAGAATTAGAGAATATTTCTGTATTTTATTTGTCAAATTACTGGTTCAACAACGAAATGGCTCATTCACGTGTGGATTTAAATCATATTTTGAAAACTAAGCTACATGTCATTAAGACTATACCAAATAAAAATAAGGAAAGAGGTGTTTTCTCTGTGTAAATGTATGATTAAGAACTAATAGTTTTTGTGTGAGAAAATATTATGCTTTCTTATTCACTTCCCTTTCAAAACTCCTAAGAAGTCTCCTGTTAATGATGATCTACAGTGTGAGATGTGGGTAGTTGTATGACCTTGAAAAGTAGTTGAACTACGCAGGTGAAAGCGTAGCGACTCCCTATTCATTTCGAGGTCATACTTCTCCAGTTTTCTTTCTTTTTACCTTTACATAACAGTTTCACTGTGCTTAGGGGCGTCTAACACCGATATAAAAATTGTAGAACACCGTACACAGGCAGGCATATTTTTCTGTATCCACAGAAGCTCGACAATACCAGTGCATTCGATATCCAAATGAAGTTAGCAATAGATTCTTATATCTGGGAACTGGATGGATCGTATGTTTTGACACTGGACAAGACTCCGTAAGTGTATAACACACCATAGAACAGTTTTTACGACGTGCTCAACTCCACTCTATGCCAAGTGCTTCTATGTGGTTTCAATTAGCGAATAACTTACTTAACAGTCGCTGTGTGCTGTTTAACAACGTTTCTGTTTGTATGCTGGTGTACAGGTAGACAGTTAACCATATTATTCTATCTGCACACGGCTTTAATAAGCTACTCTGAATCCGGCAAATACGGCACAGCAGTGCTATATGAAAACAGTGGAAAATAATTTTCTTCAGTATCGCGAGTGACACGGTCTATCCAGCGCGATTTGCCATTCTCACACACAAATCATGCAATTTACAATTACATTGTTCTGTTGCATTATTATTCACCGCCATTTTGTGGAATATGTATGACGTCATTATTTAATACATACTGCCCATGGTATTCACATACTATTCTGCTTCACGAAAATACACTATAAATATGCATTAATGGATTGGAGGTGCCAAGCAACAGTCATAGGATACAGCCTGCTTTGATAGTTCTATAAGTTTCCTAGATGGAACAATTTTCGCCTGTAGGTGACATCTCACATATAGAACGATATGTAGGGTTATACTATGCTGTGAAACCATTGGTGTTGACTGTTTAACGTGGATGACTTCCAACTGCAGAGTAAAACTTACATAGCACATTTATATATCAAATAACAATCCCAAGAGTGAGCAACGTTATTGGTAAACATTTTAGAAATTTTATTAAATGTCGAGATATGCGGCCACTGGGAACTTTAACAATTTCCTTTTCGAAATAAAATGGTACTACCAGTGTGGAGACCGCTACTGAATGGATCGTGTGTTTGATTACTGTGGATAAACCAATGGCATAGGTAAAGGTGGGAAGGATCCGGGGCATCCGCACCCCCCACCTCTATCACCTAAAATATTTATTTAATTGTGGTATGGTTTTTAAACACAATATTAAATATAATGCTGATAATAACACATGTAATTTACAAAAGGAAATCCAAATTTTTTATGTAATCAATTTCGTCATTCGTTGTGAACAGTAAATTATCGAAATTACAACGATAGGCCCTGTTGGGACACACTGTATCTATGTGACGAAAGGTTTTCCTGGCTGCTCCACAATCACAAAATAGAGATGAAGCTTTACCCCATCTATGAAGAGAATCCACGCTTCTGCCATGATTGGTGCGTATTCTATTAAATACTGTCCATGTTCTGCGCGATTGGTCATATGCACGAAAAGTTCCTGCAAAGTGGAGGGCAAGTCTCTGTCCAGTCTAGTTCCCATGAGTCTTTTAGGTCAAACTGAGACATGTGCAGTTCGATGGCTGTTTTCATGGATGCCTTTCTTTATCGACGCTGGTTTCTTTGTAGAATAAGCATCTTGATGGGTAGAGGGTTGTGGGGTGTCACGTAGATGTTTAAACACACGGAGTAGACCTGCTTTTCATCGAAGTCTAGAGAGTGGAATGTAGCTCGTTAAGGACAGCCATTAGACGGAGGTTAATCTTAGTGTACCACCGGCAATTCTCATGGTGTTGTTCAGCTTTGTGTCGAGAGTTTGTGTGCGTTCACTACTGAGCCATAAAGGAGAACTATATTCCGCAGCAGGGTGCTACAGTGCTCAGAGTTTCAGAGCGGAGCCCCAGGCTGCTCCGTGCAGCATATGTAGGATGAAATAACACACGACCTAGTTTCCGTGTAGCAAAATTACAAGATGTTTTCATTTTCCATCATACGACGAAAAAGGGATACGCACTGTCGATAGCCAACAAAGCCAACGACAGACTTAAATTACTCATACATCGACAGCACTATCGGCTGTCACCCATCCCTGCCTCAGTCAAGACCATCTACGGTATACTATTGGCCTTATGTGAGCTCAGTTGTTGGTTTGTTAACCAGTTAGCCGGCCGGAATGGCCGTGCGGTTCTAGGCGCTGCAGTCTGGAGCCGAGCGACCGCTACGGTCGCAGGTTCGAATCCTGCCTCGGGCGTGGATGTTTGTGATGTCCTTAGGTTAGTTAGGTTTAATTAGTTCTAAGTTCTAGGCGACTGATGACCTCAGAAGTTAAGTCGCATAGTGCTCAGAGCCATTTGTTTACCAGTTAAATCTTACTAGCAGCTGAATTTATTGTAAGTGTTACCGTTTATTGTTTTGTACTGTGTGCTGTTGGGATAGTTTCTATTTACGGATAAGTTTGTAACAAGAAAGAAGAGGTAAACTGAAACTGAATCGTCCACTACCCTTTTGGCAAGTTAAAAATATGCACATACTACTGTAATAACCTCATTCCTAGTTATAGCAGTTAAGTGTAAACATTGGAGTCGCTATCTGGACGATAATAAAGTTTTGTGGTTGCTGTATTTCAGCATTTCAAAAGGCATCGGATAGGTAAACGTAATTACAAATAACATTAAATTAGAATCAGTGCATGAAAATATACTTTAATTTCTCTGTGTCACCCACAAATTACGTTCATCAACAACAATATCGCCCAGACGGCGTTAGGTGTATTAATTTTTTTTAAATGCTCAATATTCTCTTATTAGTAGCCCAAATCCGAAAATATCGTCCAATCTGGTCATCCGTGTGGTACTGTATTATGAAAACCAGTTCCGATACTGAACGATGGGGACGGGCTTGTTTAGAGATCAAAGGGTATGTGATGAAAGCACATTCTGTATTTCATTCATTCCTAATGGTTTTTCTGCACAGCATCCTCCCCCCCCCCCCCCCCACCCCACCCTCGCCCCACTCCATTCGTCAAGAATCTATCCCTTTTTTTCTGACTGGTTTGATGCGGCCCGCCACGAATTCCTCTTGATCTCAGAGTAGCACTGGCAACCTACGTCCTCAGTTATTTGTTGGATGTATTCCAGTCTCTGTCTTCCTCTACGGTTTTGGCCCTCTACAGCTCCCTCTACTACAATGGAAGTCATTACCACATGTCTTAACAGATGTCATATCATCCTGTCCCTTCTCCTTATCAGTGTTATTCATGTATTCCTTTCCTCTCCGATCCTGCGCAGAACCTTCTCATTCCTTACCTGATCAGTCGACCTAATTTTCAACATTCATCTATAGCACCACATCCCAGATGCTTCCATTCTCTTCTGTTCGGGTTTTCCCACAGTCCATGTATCACTACCACACAATGCTCCAAACATACATTCTAATAAATTTCTTCCTGAAATTAAGGTCGATATTTGATATTAGTAGACTTCTCTAGACCAGGAATGCCCTTTTTGCCATTGCAAGTCTGCTTTTGATGTCCTCCTCGCTCCGTCCGTGACTGATTATTTTATTGCGTAGGTCACACAATTCCTTAATTTCATCTACTTCGTGACCATCAATCCTAATGTGGAATTTCTCGCTGTGCTCATTTCTACTCCTTCTATTTTCTTCGGTTTTCTCTCAATCCGTAATCTGTACTCATTAGACTGTTCATTCCGTTCAGCAGACTATGTAACTCTTCTTCACTTTCACTCAGGATAGCAATGTCATCAGCGAATCGTATCCTTAATATCCTTTCACCTTTTATTTTAATTCCATTCACTTCACTGACCCCTACTATATCTAGATTGGGCCTTTGCATTTCCCTTTTTAGATTTTCTAGTTTCCCTGCCACGTTCAAGCTTCTGACATTGCACTCTCCGACTCATTGAACGTTATCTTTCCGTTGATTATTCAGTCTTTTTTTCATGGGAACCTCCACCCTGGCACTCCTCTCACGGAGTTCCGAATGAAGGACTATTCCAGAATGTTTATTCGATGGAGAGATCATCATGACACTTCTACAATTACAGGCTACACGTCCTGTAGATATACGTTACGTGTCTTTAATGCAGTGGTTTCCATTGCCTTCTGCATCCTCATGCCGTTGATGATAGCTGATTCTTCCGCCTTTAGGGATAGTTCAGAAATGGTTCAAATGGCTCTGAGCACTATGAGACTTAACATCTGTGGTCATCAGTCCCCTAGAACTTAGAACTACTCAAACCTAACTAACCTAAGGACAACACACACATCCATGCCCGCGGCAGGATTCCAACCTGCGACCGTAGCGGTCACGCGGTTCCAGACTGAAGCGCCTAGAACCGCATGGCCACACCGGCCGTCTTAGGGATAGTTTTCCACCCCTATAACAAGAGAGTGCCCAGAACCTCTGTCCGCTTCTCCGCCCTCGTTGACAAGGCCGTTGACAGAATGAGGGGAATCTATTTACGTTCCTGTAATACTACGATTTTTGAACCAGAAGTTCAATGCACAATTAAATTTTAATATATGCAAGCATTCATGCATTGTAAAATGATCATACGTGCGCAATTAAAGGGAAACACGCAATTTCAGGATTCTAGCTTTTGTTGTGATGCACTTTGTTTTATTTTAAACAATATGCAACAATCAATTTTGGCGGAGTGTCCGCCAAATGTTGTTGCTCTGCGTACTGAGCCACTGAGCTAGCAAAATCGCGATTCGGAAGGCCCTGTGGTTCGAATTCATCTCCTGACAACCTTGAAAATGGTGTTTTTCATTTCTCACTTTCAGTTTCGGAAAATTCCGGAGGTGGTCCCTTACTGTAGGCCACAACAAATTCCTGTCGAATTCCTTTCTTCCCTAACAGATTCCAATTCCTTTGAAGATTCTGCCTTTCTGCTTCGATGAAAAAGCTGCATCATACGCAAGTCGAACATCTCGTCGGAGACTCCCGGCACTAAAAGGCATTAGATAAATACATTATAATCCACATTCTCCTCATTTAGGCCCATGCCAAAACATGATTCAATGAAGAAAATTAACTTTCTGCATTGCATGAAGTGAGAGATACATACTTAAAGGAGGAAATCTGGGAAAGTGTGTGGCTGAATAATTCTAGATACTTCGAATTTTCGCCATCAAAATTATTGTACCTTCTCAGTCGGACAGAGATCTCATTATTCCAACAGCCATCTCGACGATAATCGCGGTGTCCCAAGATAGTGGCACTCGTCCAGTCTGAATACTTCCTCAGCTCAAATCTACATTGAAAGAAGAAGATTGTAAAACGACCTTGAAGGGCGAAGGCAGGCTGGAGCATGACTGCTCGTTAGTGGTTTGTCAAAATACAGCTTTCTTAAGTAACGAGGTCATATCTGTCCTTGGTGAAAACTCCGAGATCGTTGTCAAATAATATAGTTTAACTTTTTGTAAAAACAAATTTTCAAAATAAATGAAAAATGTGAAACTTTCAACTCTCAAAAAGCAATGCAAAAAAAAAAAAAAAATGTTCTAGAATGGCAGGAAAAAATGAGTGAGGCTGCGAAGCGAATTGAACAGATAGAAATCAAACATGCCTCAATCTCTGAAGTTAAAAATCAACAGACCCTTAGGAATCTTCTTGTGTAAGCTGTAACGATCATCACGTGTTGTTGAATAAGATGTGTCTTTGTTCACCTGTTGCCAATCTGGAGTATCTGCCTAGTTGTGTGATACTTTTTGTACTGTTTCTCCTCGCATGCAATTTATCTGTGCTCGCGATGCCAATAGCGTAACTGCTTGTTGCGATTCCTCCCACAGTCTTTAGAACATTTCATCCTAACTTATCGCCGGCCGCGGTGGCCGAGCGGTTCTAGGCGCTACAGTCTGGAACCGCGCGACCGCTACGATCGCAGGTTCGAATCCTGCCTCGGTCATGGATGTGTGTTATGTCCTAAGGTTAGTTAGGTTTAGTCTTTAGACCATTTCGTCCTAACTTATCGCCGGCCGTGGTGGACGAGCGGCTCTAGGCGCTACAGTCTGGAACCGCGCGACCGCTACGGTCGCACGTTCGAATCCTGCCTCGGGCATGGATGTGTGTGATGTCCTTAGGTTAGTTAGGTTTAAGTAGTTATAAGTTCTAGGGGACTGATGACCTCAGAAGTTAAGTCCCATAGTGCTCAGAGCCGTTTGACCATTTTGATAACGAAACACAGTACATATCTCAGGGACGGAAGGAAACCCTAAAGAGGCGAAAAATGAATCTAGTCTTTATCTCCAGTTGCCATACCAGTTCGAGCCCCTCAGTGAGGCTAATGAAAGATTAGGGGAACGAGGACTGGATATTCTGTGGGGAGAAACATAGTACTATCTAGCTGCCACTTATTACGGTACTAAAAAAACCACCTACAAGACAAAATACGCAAACTAGTTCACTTTCCACCAAGGACACTCCTACAGAATAAGGCCATTCTGGCCGAGGCGTTACGCAATATTCGATTTGTGAGAGAAAAGTGCATGGCACACGTAGACCAGAAGGCGAACATGTGAGCGTTTGTGATTGGACAACGGGTGTTGCTTAATTCCACTGCTTGTCCAACAACAACAAGAAGAAATTGTGGCATAAATTCTTTGCAGCATATAATGACCCTGCACGAATGTTGTGGACATCGAGTCTTTGAAAACAGGAAAATCACTAGGGATACACATCAGGCCCTTTGTGGAATGAGCTGAGAGGATTCAAGAACATGTGGTTCAAAATGGCTCTGAGCACTATGGGACTTAACTTCTGAGGTCATTAGTCCCCTAGAACTTAGAACTACTTAAACCTAACTAACCTAAGGACATGACACACATCCATGCCCGAGACACGATTCGAACCTGCGACCGTAGAAGTCACGAGGTTCCAGACTGAAGCGCCTTGAACCGCTCTGCCATAACAGACGGCTCATGTGGGATGAAAAGAAATTGTAAATAGTTGTATATACTTTGTAAGTAAGCTAGTTATAGAATTTAGGCAATATTTAGCTGTAGTCTTTCCCGTGTCTGCATGACCGTTCTGGAAAGTAACTACCACAGGGCGTTGTAAAACAGGATGTCATACACTAATATATGATTACATAGTAGTGTATTTGTATTCTATAACTAGATACATAGCACATTTTTCATACAGTTTAAAAGTCTGCCTGGAGCTTGAAAATTTTTGCTTCTCTGTCTAACAATGGAACGAGCGAGATGTGAAACGTTAGGTGCCATAATATGTAGAGACTATGTTTTCCTCAGCAGTTTTGTTCCCTAGTCAATAATGAATGTAACCATAGATGAAATAAAATGTAGATGCAAAGAGCTGAATGCAACAGTGAAACTGTATCACAGTAGAAACCGTTAATACATTTGGAAAGACCGACATTGGATCTGCTTGCTAAAAGGGGAGAGTTTATATGAAATTTGTGTGTATGTAGACGGCTACACCTTACGGTGATTTGCCGCTAGTTGCACGCAATTGTGTCGACCGCCTTTATATTTGTCTCCATGGAAGGCGACGAGAGATGCAATTTGGCCTCCTCTGGGTACCGACCTGAGCGGCCACCATTATTTGTGCATATTGTAGCGAACTGATTATGTCTCCATTCAGAGACACGGGGTCCGGTAGCCACCTCTGCGCGTTGACAAATGAGTGCACCAATGTATTACTGATGATACTATTGCTTGGCGAGAGGGCCTCAAGTACTGTTAACTAGACACAAAAATACTACAGAGGTGAGAGGGATGTTCTCATGAGCGAAGTGACGAAGGAAGTTCCGAGAATTGTTGAAACTTCACGTCCATGGGTCCAGTGGAGCTCATGTAAGGCACCATGACGGCCAAGGAGAACGGTACACTGGTTGCAGACCACCCACACCCTTTCATGACGATAATGTTTCCCGACGGCAATGGCATTTTTCATTTTTCAGTGAGATAATGCGCCATGTCACAAGGCCAGGGGTGTGATGGAGAGGTTCGACGAACACAATGGCGAGGTCCAGTTGATGTGCTGGTCCCCCAACTAGCGAGATTTGAACTCAGTGGAACACATTTAGGATGTGACTGAACGTTGCGTCTGAGCTCATCGCCCCCTTCCCAGAGTTTATCGGAATTAAGTGACTTGTGTGTACAAATGTGGTGCAAACTCCCTCCAGTGATCTACCAAGGCCACATTCCTTCCATATCATGAAGTGTCGCCGCTGGGTGTGTGTACCGACTATTAGGCAGGTGATCGTAATGTTCTGGCTGATCAGTGTATTTACAGATTTTACAGTATATGAAAGCACTGGACTTGCACGGACAGTTTAAAATTTATGTTGTATTAAGCTGACTCACATACGAGGAAAAAGAAAACATACAGATGCAGCTGCATAGTAATTTTTTATGAGCTTTAACTATCAATATTTAATGACAACAGCTTGTCTTTTGGAATAAGTGACGAATCTGCTTGGTTTGCCTTATAATTTCTTTAAATGAATCAGATTACATAAGTGAATGGACGAGCGCTCTGAAGGCATTAGCACTTCACAGTTTTTACTTTTACTTTAGTGTGTTCCTCGACCTACGTCACGTTAAATTTAGAATATGCTTAGGCGTTGATGAGTGAAGCAGTGTGTACATTAAGTCTGAGTATGGGAACTGGCATTTAATCAAATAAATAATAGATATATTGTATTGTTATCTTAACTTTTTGTCTTTACAGACTTGTGTTATTTTGCTTATGATAGTCTTCTAGGAGTTGTTGTGCCTCTGAACGACATATGTCATACAGAAAGAGATTGGTAGGGGGGGTTGTTGTAAGGTGGCAGCATTTTGCACCTTATGATGATTCGGTTTCTCGGCAAAGTGGCGATAAATTCTTGACGTTTCGATGCAAAAAAAAAAAAAGGTCGCTAATTTGTCGACGGTCAGATGAGTGAACAGAAAGGGGGAATATACAGGGAATTCTTTGCTTACGATTCGCCACCGCATTTAAAGGGAGAAAAGGCAGATATTTGTTCGAGAACCAGCAGTTTTGAGAGAGGAGTCTGGACGCCCATGAGGAACAGATATCTTCCGTGTCAGCTCTTCTTGACAAGGCACGAACGTGCTGTCTTTTGCTCTTAGGTGAACTTGTATTTTAGCGAGCAGTTAGGCCACTGCACTTGTCGTAAGCCAAGACGATTCTGAACTTCACCTTTCTGGCTGGGAATCCTCGTCTACAGCGCAGCGAACAGTTATCGTGAGAGACAACCTCTTCTTACACTCTTACGTTGAAACGTTTCTGAATTTCGCCGTTCTAGCTGTGAGTTCACGTCTCTCGTCTGTTGTCTGCAGAGAAGCTACAACACAGTATTCAGATTTAGTAGCTTATGGACTAAAGTCTGCAGTCCAAGGCCTTGTAATTTAGCATTCAGCATATTCTGAAGGGCAACGGCTTTAATGACGGCGCAGATTTCTTCAAGGATCGTCACTCCGTTTCCCCATCACATGGTAGTGACGGTGATATTTCGATTCGTTCCGGCATTGTAGGGCCGTAAACGTAAATTTTTGTGATCACTATTAATGTATTTTTGACCTTCACTAAGGTTTCACATCTATTACTTGGGAGTAGTTTCTTCTGAAGTTTCATACTGTGGTGATGTCAGTCATTTCGTGTTTATTTCACAGATCACGTATCCAAAAGTAGGGCAGAACTAAGCAGCTGATTGCTAGTATTACTTTAGAGTAGCTTTTATGGTGTTTTATATTTCCGTTGGACGATTATGTCATTGTTTCATCATTATTTAAATGGTTCTCAGGTAAAATAATTTTGTATAGTGCAGAAATGTATTTATTTTCAGTAGACATAAGTTTCCCTTGATCACTTAATTTTGTTTTTTTTGTGTTCTTGTCTATTAACAATGTTAGGATGCAATAATTAATTTATATGAACACGGGAACGAGAATATAGTCTGATGATCCTAAATAATCGCTTAACAAGCCATGGGATGTGTTCTAGTTGTATGATATTCATTATGTTGTAACTATTTGTTGTTGCCTGTCAGATATTGTTTCTAGTGAGTACATTCAGGGGGTATAGTGACAGAGCCACTCTTCTTACCGCTTTAATTAAATTTGTTGCACAAATTTTTACACTTGTCAGTACCCTTGGTTTATCTGCCCCATACTTAGAGAGCTAAGAGGTGTATAAAACTCACACACACACACACACACACACTCACACACACACACACACACACACACACACAATCAACCCAACACAGCAGGAAGGGTGTTAGAACCTCCCCACACAATGCTTTACTCAACACATCTTGATCATTAAAACTCTTTCTTTCCCGGTCCAAGGGCACATAGATACTTAAAAGATTTCAAGAAAGATCATTAAAGTACGTAGACTGAATAGTTTTACTGTTTCATTCGCACTAAAATAGTCGCAGGTGATCTTAATAACTGGCAGTAGCTTTTGAGCAGGAAGCTGACATGTATAACAAAACCTCGACGCGCTTTTGAGACAGTTCAAAATGGCTCTGAGCACTATGGGACTTAACATCTGTGGTCATCAGTCCCCTAGAACTTAGAACTACTTAAACCTAACCAACCGAAGGACATCACACACATTCATGCCCGAGGCAGGATTCGAACCTGCGACCGTAGCAGTCGCACGGTTCCGGACTGAGCGCCTAGAACCGCGAGACCACCGCGCCCGGCTTTTGAGACAGTATTCAGATGCATTTATTCACAGTACACGGACAACCATTAGCTGTATCACGAAATGACCACAACGAAAATTTGTGCCGGACCGTGACTCAAAACCGAATATCCCGCTTCTACGCGATGAGTCGCCTTAACCTCTTTGGCTGTCCGTACTCGGCCAGACCCAAACTTCCACTGATCGTCGTCCAAGCCTCACAGTCTCCGCTCGTACACACTATATAATTCTCCTAGAGGGGGAGGACACTTAACTGAAAGTCGCTGCCCTGTGTCGGCGGATAATTAGGATACTGCAGTGCCTATATTTTTAGTAAGTACGATGCAACGTTCTTCGGACGTGCATGGACTATGACACTGACAATTTTTCTTTGCGTCTACATACTGCTTTATTGTGACGCCAGAAAGAGGACTTCCACGGTAAACATGTGTGGAACTTGATCAAACAGTAATAAGGTAACGGCGCCTCAAACCACTGCCCCGTCCCAAGAGAACAGGTCCCAAAAATGTTTGTCCAATTGTAGCTAATATAGACCTAGACGAAACTCAGAGATGGCCTCTCTGTTTAGCTGTACCTCAATCCTTGGTACTGTGCACTGCTACTGTGGCGATCAGACAACTTGTTCATAAGGCTGTTCAGAGCTTCACAATGTAAAAGAAGCAGGAAAAGCAGATGTGGTTCTAGTTTTGGGAAAATATCAAAAAATTACCAGAGCAATGATGCGTTTGTACGGTAAAAAGTATCCCGGTCGTGCCGCCTCTAATGATGTGTCTTTGCAAAAATTATAAAAAAAATAAAAAACTAGAAGTGTAAAGAACAAAATACGTATACAAAAGTGGATAGCAACTTAGAATACAAATTCAAGTAAGGAATATAATAGTGAGATCGGCCAAAGTTATGTTCTGCATATGCTGTATTCCAACACATTTTACTCTTTTCATATTCCGTTCGAACGACAGCCTCATCCCAATGAATTTCGGAATCAGTTGCTGTCCTCCAAATGGTGGCTACGAAAACTTCAAAAGGATTCGGAGTTTCAGTGCAAGATGTTGTATGCATCGTTACAAACCGTGGTCAAATAAATCTCCGCCATACTTGCTACGAATATGGAATTTCCATGCTGGATTAACTTGTATGGTGTCAGTTATACTGAAAATTAAACAAGAGTTTCACAAGGAAATACCGACAACTCCAGAAGACAAGAGGTGCCGTACTAAATGGGCCTGTGAAGTGTCAAGTCCGAATGAAATTCGTAGTTTAATATTGTCTCTCTATAATATACTTTGTATCATGTATTGAGGAGTCTCAGTGTGAGTCATTTTATTTGAGTTACTTAGTTGCCTTCAGCCTTTCTAAGCTTATTTTCACCTTTCACTGATCGATACATCTTTGCTTACGATTATGGGTAGAAGAATGAGCAGCAGAGTGTTTCATGAGGCAGCCGCAGTGGCGCCTTAATTGATAAATACTACCATTTCTCAGTTTATGGTAGTAATGAAATGAGAGTTCTGGCGCAAAGAGCATTTTAGACTCAAATGTCAAATTCACAAACCAAGAACTCAATTTCTCGTTCCCCCAAATAAAAAAATACACGTTCGAACATCCCGAAATAGAGAAAAAATCAGATTCTGTATCATTCAAATGAAATAGAGAAAAAATAAAAATTAAATTTTAAATAAACACAATAGGAAAAACATGGTGGACAAAGTTGAGCTACTTATTAGCTTAGAAAAAACATGGTCGAAAATTTTTTTCATGTCCACAAACATACTACAGGAAAAGAAATGTACCAGACTCATTTTAATCATCTAAAACATTACAATGAATTGTTTTGCAACAACATAAACAAATACGTTTATTTGATCAATTCTCAAAGAAGCCAAATTTAGTCTAATGGACAAACTAAGAAATGTATAGAATTTAGCTCAATCATCATCGAATGAGAAATGTTTGTTGATTTAAGAGTTGGAGACAAAACACACAAGTTGAAAATGATTGTTTAGGACAATTTACCAAAAGAAAAGTTTGTTCAATTGTTTCTGAAATTTTGGAAGAGTATCCACTTCCTGGCAAAATAAATGTTGACAAAGAAACATTTAAACAACTTATAGAATCCAAAGGACACAAAATTACAGGAAAAGTGAAGATATGGAAAGAGATAGTGGATATTTTAAAAATAAATTTTACAGAGTTGTTGCCTTAATGTGCGTTTTTGTTTTTGTTGAAACGTTTCTATTTCATCTTTGCCACTGATTAATTTTGATTTTCATCAAAAAAATCCACTCATACAGAAAAAATGAACACATGATCGCATTTAGATTTGCTTAAGGATGTGGTGGTATTTTGATTTGCATAAGAATGTGATTTGTTCTTGTTTTACTTAAGACTTCGATTTGTTTTTTGTTTTCCTCAAGGATGTGATGCGTTTTTGATTTGCTTACGATATATGATTTGCCTAAGGATACGATGCGATTCTGATATGCTTGTCGAACCGACCTGAATTTTGTGGTCCTTGATGAAACGAATTGAATTTTGTTTTGCTTGTCGAACCAACTTGATTTTTGTTTTGCTCAAGGCAGCGATTTGAATTCTAATTTTCCCTAGGAAGCGACTTTGATTTTTTTCTTTAACGATCACATTCATTTTGGTTTTGCTTGTGGGACTGTCCTAGACCCTGTTACAGTCAGAAAAACAAAAGATTTTTATGTTTCTTGAGGAAGTGTTCATACTCTAAAAAAATTATACTGATCCTCAAACAAAAGAGAATCAAATCAAAGAAGAATTGCAGACTTGAAGCATTGATGACTTGAAGACTTGAATCATCGAAGCACTGAAGAATCATGAGATACGGTGACCGTTACCTGCATGCCTCTAGCAGTCATCCATTGTCCCAACATACAGGGGTCCTGCGGACGTTGGTGAGAAGAGCTTATGCCATTTCTGACGGAGAAAACTTGACACAAGAAGTGGACCATGTCAAGGTTGTGTTCAAGCAGAATGGCTATACAGATAAACAGATCCATCGTGCTTTCCAGTTTGGACATTCTCTTGAACCACCAGAAGATACCTGCAAATCGGTGGCTTTTCTATCTTTTGCTGGGAGCATTTCCTCGAAAATTGGAAGAACTCTAAAGAGATAACATATCAAAAGTATTTTTCGTCCGCCAGCCAAGATTAGAGCACTTCTTGGCTCAGTTAAGGATTACTTTGGTCTGAGGAAGCCCATTGTGTACAAGATCCCTTGCCACTGTGGGAAGGCTTACATTGGTCAGACAACCCAGACCATTCAGGTCCGATGTGTTGAGCACCAGCAGTACGCACGGTTGTTTCAGCCTGAGAAATCTGCAGTGGCTGAGCACTGTCTCACCAAGGGACATAGAATGCTATATACAGAGACACATGTGTTTGCCCCTGTATCTCACTATTAGGACTGTGTTTTGAAAGAATCCACAGAGATTCGATTATCTGATAATCTTATTAATATAGACAAGAATTACCTTTCAAGTAAGACTTCGAACCTGGTGTTATCAGCCATTAAAAAACAACGGTCTTTGTTTCGATCGTCGGAATAACGTTTAATTTTGATAGCGATATCTCTATTTCGCCTGTTTCCACCACTTGCACCAGACAGCAGTTACGACAGCTTCTCGCACACGCGTTGTGGACCTTCTGTGGCGTATGTAGGGGCCACCGCTTGCGCTGAGAAGTCAATTCCGGCGAGATCGTGTATCCGCACTCTCACCTGAAGATGGCGGCCAGTTAGACCGCTGAAATATTGTGTCAAGATGACGTTATGATACGGTTGACCACCCGAGAAAAATATTATCAATTATTACCCTGGGAAAGCCTTCGGAGTCACATCAGTTTATGAATCGGATCCAAAATTTTGTGACTTTGAAGAAAGAATTTAAGAAACGATGTGAAGAATTTGTGACTTTGAAAAACAGAATTTAATATCTGATTCTACAATTTTGCGACTATGAAGAGCGATAAAAATATAGCGACTTTGAAGAAAGAATTTAAGAAACGATTCGAAGAATTTGTGACTATGAAATACAGAATTAAAGATCCAATTCTAAAATTTTATGACTCTGAAAAACGATTTAAAAGTTTTTTGGCATGGATGTGCCACCAAAACACAAACATCTGCCAAGCAAAACAAACTTTGATTCACTTTGTCAAGCGAAACAAACTTCAGTTCACTTCCTTAATGTAATCAAAATCAAAGTCACTTGACTAAGGAAAAGAAAATTTAAGATAATTCGATGCGTAAAACAGATTTCAAGTCACTTCGAAAACCAAAACAAATTTCAAATAGCTTCACTAATGAAAGCAAAATTGGATGCATTCGTTAAGCAAAACCAAAATCAAGTCATTCTGACAATCAAATCAAAATTAAGGCACCTCCTTAATTAAATTAAATTTGTTTCAGTTAGGGAAGCAAAAATCAAGTTGTTCCAACAAGCAAAATAAATTCTAAGTTGCGTACTTGATAAAAACAAAATTCGATCTGATCATCAAGGAATATAAAAATCAAGTTGCTCTGATAAGCAAAACAAATTTAAAGTCACTTCCTTTGATCAAACGAAAATAAAAGTCACTTCCTTAATCAAATCTAAACTCAGTTCTCTTCAATAATGAAAGCAAAACTGGATGCATTTGCTAATGAAAACCAAATCAAAACCACTTCTTCAATCAAATCAAAATTCTAGAAGATCTGAAAAGCAAAACAAAATTCGATCAGATCATCAAACAAAACAAACTTAAAATCACTTTTTTTATCAAATCAAAATCTAAATCACTTCTTTAATCAAATCAAAATTCGATCAAATCATCAAAGAAAACAAAAAACGAGCCGATTTGACAAGTAACGTAAATTTCAATTCGCTTTACTGAGGAAAACAAAATTTAAGACGATCGATCCGACAAGCGAAACAAGCTTCAAGACAATTCTTTAATCAAATCAAAATTCGACATGATCCGACAAACAAAACAAAATTAGTAGCGTTCAGTAAGTGAAACAGAATTCAATTTGCTTTGATAAGCAAAACAAACTTCAATCGCTTTGCAAATGGAAACAAAATCCCATTCGCTTCACCAATGAAAGTTAAATTGGAAGTGCTTGATAACCACACAAAACCAAAGTCACTTCTTTAATCTAAAGTAAATTCTAATCACTTCTTTAATCAAAACAAAAAAGTCGGTGCACTTGTTAAGCAAACCATATACAAAAATCACTTCAACAAGCGAAACAAAATTCAAGTCAGTTCGATAAAGAAATGAAAATAAAATCATTTTCTAGGACAAAAAAATTCAAGATTATCCGACAAGCACTAAGAAATTCAGGTCGGTATGCAAAAGCATAGCAAAGTTGTTTGGAACAACAAGAATCCTTTTCAGTCTTCCTTTTTGGATAAAACGAAATCTTTTTTCACAACTCAAGACTAAATTAAGTTGCTGTGAAGCGAATGTTTCTCCTTTCCTTAAGTGTATAAAAGAATGTTTTCCTCAATTTTTTGCTTACCTTCAAGATGAATTTCGATTTGTCTGAAAATCCGTTGCTTAACATTTTTGTTGGACCAAAGAAATTCAGAAGTATTTTTGCCATTGGTCAAAGCAAATGTGAATTTGTTGCTTGAATGAAATCAAATCTTTTTTCAAAAACTCAAGACTAAATTATGTTGCTTCTCTGATTCAAGTGTTCGAGTTTTCAAGTCTTCAATGCTTCAAGTCTTAGAGTCTTCAAATCTTCAATTCATGAGTTATCTAACTCGTCAGGTCTTCAATTCTTCAATGATTCATTGCTTTGCTGATTCGATTCTTCAGTGCTTCAATGATTTGATTCTTAAAGTCTTCGATAATACAAAACTCAGAATCTTGGATTCTTCAGTGTTTCCATGATTCAATTCTTCTAGTAGTGAATGCTTCGATGATTCAAGTCTACAAGTCTTCAATTCTTCTCTGATTTGATTCTCTTTTGTTTGAGGTAAAGTATACTTATATTTTCTTTAGAGTATGAACGCATCTTCGAGGAACATTAAGGTCAGTTGTTTTTCTGATTTTAACAGAATCTGGGTCAGTCCCACAGTCAAAACCAAAATCGATGCAGTCGTTAAGGAAAATAAAAATCAAAATCACTTCGTTACTCAAATCAAGATGTCCTTACGTTAGTTAGGTTTAAGTAGTTTTAAGTTCTAGGGGACTGATGACCTCAGATGTTCAGTCCCATAGTGGTCAGAGCCATTTGAACCATTTTGAACGTTGATGAAAACAAAAAACAAATCGAAGTCTTGAGGAACACAAATACAAATCATATTCTGAAGCAAATCAAAATCGCATCGCATCGCATCCTTAAGCAAATCGAAATGCGATCATATGTTCCTTTTTTTTTTTAATGAATGCGCTGTTTTGTTGAACATCAAAATTAATCAGTGGCGGCGCAGACGAAACAAAATCGTTTCCACAAAAACACGCATTAAGGCAACAAAACTGTAGAATCTATTTTTTAAATATCCTCTATCTCTTTCCATATTTTCACTTTTCCTGAAATTTTGTGTCTTTTGGATTCTATAAGTTCTTTAAACGTTTCTTTGTCAATATTTACTTTGTCAGGAAGTCGATACTCTTCGAAAATTTCAGAAACAATTGAAGCAAACTTTTCTTTCGGGCAGTTGTCCAAAATAATCATTTTCAACTTATGTGTTTTGTCTCCAACTCTTAAATGAAGAAACATCTCTCATTCAACTATGATATGGTTAAATTTTATGGATTTCATAGTTCGAGCATTCGAACATATTTGGATTCTTTGAGAATGAATCAAATAAATAAACATATTTGTTTATGTTGTCGCAAAAAGTTCACTGTAATGTCTTAGATGATTAAAATGAGTCTGGAACATCTCTTTTTCTGTATTATCTTTGTGGACGCCAAAATATTTTTCGACCATGTTTTTCTAAGCTATTAAGCAGCTCAACTTTGTCCACCATGTATTTTTCCATTGTGTTTACGTAATATTCTATTTTTTGTCAATTTTATTTGGAAGATACTAACTTTTATTTTTTCTCTATTTTGCGATGGGCTAACGAGATATTTTTCATTTCGGGGAGCGATAAATTGAGTTCTGGGTTTATGAATTTGGAATTTGGGTCTGAAATACTCTTTGCGCCAGAATTCCCATTTCATTACTACTATTTATGCTTCACATTTAATACATCTGTAGGTACACTAAGTGTATATATAGTCCTGCGTTTCCTCATGCCATTTGTTTATTATGTTTCAACGTTATATTTCTGTGTTTCCATTTTCCTGTCCTTGTCTCGTCTGCTAGAGAGAGTGTGTGAATGTCTGTGTTTGGGGGTTCTATGTACTTTGCTGCTTGAGAGAGGATTCTTTCAGTAGTAGTGGCAGTTTAGCCAACTGTTGTGTAGGGACCAAGTAGCTTCCGCCAGGCCAAAGAGACATTAGGGGAGACTTATCAGGAGTTTTTGTATAAGCTGGTTCATGTAGACGGGACGTATTTTCTCTAGCTTTTTCCGCTGGTACCTGGGGACCTCTGTCAGGTCTCGTGTAACAGCTCAGTACGGTGGGTTGTTAGAAAGTGGGATTATCCGCTCTCGTCATGACTTATACTAGTAATTTAGGTAGTTGCAATATGTAAAATCTGCGTTGAGATTAAGAAGCTCATATGTTTCTTTTTCGGTTATCAAGGCGATTCTTTGCCCCACCACTTCGTAGTGAGCGCTTTGTTCAACCCATGTCTTGTTTCAGTTAATGTGAATCACAATATGTAAATGCGTTCTGTGTGTGTGTTATCCGTTTGCCGTGTTAGAATTATTTTCCCGTGGTTAAATTTTAAATTCAGTTTATGAGTTCGACGTTATTTTGTGTTGGCTTGGTAAACTAGACCACGCGCCTTTCCGCCACGAGAATAACCTTCAGCTTAACGTTCTTGTTCACTCAAGCGTGCTGTTTAAATTGAATTCCAAATTGAATCAGGATTTACTTCCATCCTACATATTTCTGTATGTTTTGTATCACCGAGGTGGATAATGTCACCGCAAGCTACCGACCACGTGGTCGACCAGTAAAGCTAACGTTTCTTAGGCCCATCATGTTTCTGTGTGGTCTGCAAATTTATCTTTAAGTTCTTTTCCTTCTTTGTGTGTATTATGGGATGAATGTGCGTGTGCATACTGATGAGACGAATCATCCCTTTAATAACAGTTCCTCTGACCACGTGCCGTGTGTCCTTTGTATGTTGCAGACTGTGTGATTGATGCAGCGTACTGTAAGCAGCAAAATTGTCCACTGTTAAGTCGGGAACAAGCCGAGATTGTGTTTGTGTACGGCCAAGCAGATGGAAACGGTCGAGAGGCGGCACGGCTATACCAAAATTTACCCTCACAAATACCAACCACATCACAGAACATTTCGTGCCCTTTTTGGGCGTTTGTTTGGTCATGGGTCCTTTCAGACAGAGGACGTTGAGGGCAGCGGCGGACTGTGCGTACACCAGATTTGGAAGACCGGGTTCTACAGAATATTCAGACGAATCCTGGTACAAGCTCCAGGAAGATGGTCTGTCAACATAGTGTAAGCCAAAGTACTATTATGTGTATCCTGCATGATCACCGCTACTATTAATATCACCTGCAATCCCATGGCGACTACTTTGAACATCTGCTGTGACGTGGACGGGATGCATCTCTGTACTGGGTTCCGGGACGATTTATTGTCGTTGCACACACCTCATCCATTTCCAGACACATGTTCACAGGACCTTCTACCTCCATTTCCCGCCAGGGAATCCGTCCCTGCAGTTTGTCGGTTTTATTAATGTTCACCTCGTATAGTATCAAGCATTCCTATAGTAACCTTATTGCGCGTAACTGATCTCCTTATAGGAATTGATTCGTGAAATAAATATTAACTGGCTGTTAAACTGTGTTCGCAACGTTGCTTCTCCAACCCTTCCCACTTCTAGTCTTCTCCCTCGGAGTCATCCGATTTAAGTAAGTTATCCTTTCTGATATTTCATTTCATGCTCAAGTTTTACCTCAAATATAATCTAATGCTAGCCAGGGACATAAAATTGTAGTGATTCGGTACAAACATTGTTGATGGAGCCATTAATGAGTTCATAAATTAATTGACTGAGTTTTACTTCATGCAAACGAGCATTAAGCTCGTTGTCACTATCACCATTCGAAAGGCATGTGTAGTTGTGGCACCAGTAGGTTCATTCAGTACCAGTGCTGAAGATTAGCAGTTTCAGTTCTTTATGCACTGAAGCGCCAAAGAAACTGGTTCAGAAATGCGTATTCAAGCACAGAGTTACGTAAACAGGCAGCATACGGCACTTCTATGGACAACGCCTATATAAGACAGCAAGTGTCTGGCGCACTTGTTAAATCAGCTGCTGCTGCTACAATGACAGGTTATCAAGATGTATGTGAGTCTGAACGTGGTGTTATAGTTGGCACACGAGCATCTCCGAGGTACCGATGAAGTGCAGATTTTACCGTGCGACCATTTCACGAGTGTACAGTGAATAAATGGTTCAAATGGCTCTGAGCATTATGGGACTTAACATCTAAGGTCATCAGTCTCCTAGACCTTAGAACTACTTAAACCTAACTAACCTAAGGACATCACACACATCCATGCCCGAGGCAGGATTCGAAACTGCGACCGTAACGGTCGTGCTGTTCCAGACTGAAGCGCCTAGAACCGCTCGCCTACACCGGCCGGCGTACAGTGAATACCTGGAATACTGTATAGCATCACATCTCCGACATCGCTGCACACGGAAAAAGATCCTGCAAGAACGGGAACAACAAAGACTGAAGAGAATCCTTGAACGTGATAGAAGTGCAATACTTCCGCAGATTTCTTCAGATTTCAACACTGGGCCATCAACAAGTGTCAGCGTGCGAATCGTTTAACAAAAAATCATTAATATGGGGTTTCGAAACCGAAGGTGTTTACTCTTGATGACTGCACGACGCAAAGCTTTACGCCTCCCCTGGGCCCGTCAACACCGACATTGGACTGTTCATGACTGGAAACATGTTGCCTGGTCGGATGAGTCTCGTTTCGGATTGTAATGTGCGAATGAATGTGTAGGGGCATTGAGACAAACTCATGAATCCATGGACCCTGCATATCAGCAGGGGACTGTTCAAGCTGGTGGAAGCTCTGTAGTGGTTTGGAGCGTGTGAAGTAGGAGTGATATGGCCCCCTGATACGTCTAGATACGACTCTGGCTGGTGACACGTACTTAAGCATCCTGCCTGATCACCTGCATCCATTTATGTCGATTGTGCATTCCGATGGGCTTGGGCAATTCCAGCAGGACAATGCGATACCCCACACGTCCACAATTGCTACAGAGTGGCTTCAGGAACGGTGTTCTGAGTTTAAATACGTCTGCTTGCCACTAGACACGCCAGACATGAACTTCATTGAGCATATCTGGGATGCCTTGCAACGTGCTGTTCGGAAGACATCTGAACCTACTTGTACTCTTACGGCTTGATGGGCAGCCCTACAGGATTCATGGTGTCAGTTCCTTCCAGCACTATTTCAGACATTAATTGAGTCCATTCCTCGCCATGTTGCGGCACTTCTGCGTGCTCGCAGGGGCCCTAAGCCATATTAAGGAGGTACACCAGAGTCTTTGTCTCTTCGGTGTGTGATACTCACAGTAGCAAAATTACGATACATACGTGTGTGATTATGTGCAGTACAGCTGGGTAAACCCTTGAGGAAAATTTTCTGCTGATCGTACACAGTGGTTTGAGGCGCTGTAATTTTGAGCAAGTTCGCCGAAGTCTTTTCCAAAGGCTCTTTCCAATGACACAGAAAAGATGACGCTACAGATTCAGAACGTATTAACGTTACAGATTAATTACGTGCGTCAGTAAATTTTTCACACTGGCCTTTGTAACTCAGAGTAAACAATAGCTCGATATATTTACTCGTTTTCGATGTATATTTGTGTAGGCCTGTGTTAGCTGCTTCACTCTGTTCTTTACCATCAGGTTCTGTTTTAAAGCGTATTTCATCAAGTTATGATATTGTCTCAATTTATTAGCAAGCGGTTGTTGTAAAAGGATAGTGTTTATAAAACCAAAACTGTACTGTCTTGTTGCGCCACGACTTCGCTGGGGCGTTGAAGTGGCAATCATCCGGAAGTCCAGACACTATTGAGCATGAAGACGTATTCAGAGTGCAAGTGCACTCATTCAGGACGCAGACAAGGTGGAAGAGGCCAGCCAGTATGTCTGAAAGCCAACGTTGTGGAATCTTGCAACTCCGGCTCCCAGATGTTCGTTATATCCATCAGTATGCAGGCGTGTGTGGTATACAGTGCAACGCAGCATAGGCCAGCTGATGATATTGTGATGGAGACTGCTTGGAACACAAGATGAAGCAGCTCTCCGCTGGTGCAATTTGTTGATGACGGAACAATGCGTGCGCTTGACCACCTATGTCAACGAGGTCAACAATCTTCTCAGCAGCTTTATCTCTGTAAATGACGACAATAATAGACTATTATAAGCAGGGACGTTTTACTGATGTTCATCGTACGATTCCAGTCACTACCACCTCCGTAGCCCATATCCAGGATGGGATACGGCCCTCCATCCTTATTTGACATCAGCCGATCCACCCATCACCATAGGGGTCGCGTCCCGATCCCTACAGTGTATAAAGATCTACGATTTGATGTGAAATTTTATGTAGGGTCATCTGAGTTATAGAATTCCTCACGGGGTGTTCTTACCAGTACGAACTCGGCAATGTAGACAGGGAAACTAACGAAATGTTTCACCTTGACACTCGACCTCAAGGAAAAGTTTCGAATTTAGTTGGAAGGGTGAGCTCTAATTGCCCATCTCTGACCTGCAAGGAGATGTTGGTGTAAATTTTCTGTCCATCAGAATTGGCATTAGTGTCCTGGATCTAATTCTAAATCTCTGTGCAATATCTGACGAAATGGAGTCATAAACATTGTTGAGGATGATGATATGGGTCGACTGGGGGACGTTAAAATTTGAGATCCTCTGAATACTATTTGAAAGGAGTAGGCAATATTTGGGTGCATCGTTTCACCATCTCCCATCCCATTCATCGTAACCAACGACAGAAACACGTTACTAGACTCAACAAGGGCCAACCAAACTCATCTACACCAAACGTTCGCACTTCAAACTCAACAGTAACGCTTCGTAAACAAAGACACCCTATGGGTGCATGTAAAGGAAGCCATTCCGTTTCAGCATGTCCCGCCAACAACACCATACGGTATTTACATTTTGCCTCTCTTGGTATTATGCATAGAAGTTTCAAAGCGTGGAATTTCGGTTGACATTGGACCCGATTCTAATAACGTCACTAAATAAGAATCTGTATTAAAATAGTAACAGAAGAAGATAATCATTAATTTCGAGTTGCTCAATGGCCAGTGGCAAGCCTCTCAATTGGACGCCACTGCGGCGATTTGCACGTATCTAACCTAATCATGTTACCCAAACGGGGAAAGGAGACCTCAAGTTTAACGTGGATATTCCGTCTCGCTCCTGGCCATTCTTCACATCTTTGAAGGTGACGGCAGACTGAAAATGTCCGTGTTTTCACGCGGGTTCGATCCTGCGAGCACTCGGTTTCCAAGCATGTGTTTTACCGCTGACCACCAAGCCCTACACAGAATAAGATAAAAATAGTAAAATTAAGACGCCTAGATTTCACTAAGTTTCAAAATTTATTGTATTTTCTTGTGATTCTTGTTACACTCTTAAATAATTTTTGGCGTTGAAAGAACTGTTGTATTTCGTTTTCTTACTTACGTTCCACTAGACAGCGTATTCTCTTTCACATTGTTTATAGTTTCACGAAGGCGAGCAAGTGTGTAGCACAGCATTGACCCGGATACATCAGCGATTCCGTGGCTTGCAGACATTGCCAATGAGGGAAGCGGTCGCTTAGGGAATCCAATATGTGCGGTCGCTCCAGCGCAGCGTTGGCTCGTATTCTGCTCTGCAGTCTGCGGCCGAGGCTGCTCCGCAGAACGACAGCACTGTGCGACCCCAAATGCGGATTACCCACCGAGCGCCTATTTCCTCTGGTGGTTATGTCGCGGTCTGCAAAACCCGACGATCTCACTGATGGAAATCTAAGCGACAACAGAGGTATAGGTGGAAAATACAGCTAAGTTCAAAACGCTTTGCTGCTTCTTGGTGACAAACATAAGCCTTTTGTTGGGTTGACAATTGAGTTATCAGTTATTGACAGGAGTTTGTTTTATCTCCTTGCAGCATCTTTCAAATGGTTCAAATGGCTCTGAGCACTATGGGACTCAACATCTGTGGGCATCAGTCCCCTAGAACTTAGAACTACTTAAACCTAACTAACCTAAGGACATCACACACATCCATGCCCGAGGCAGGATTCGAACCTGCGACCGTAGCGGTCACGCGGTTCCAGACTGACGCGCCTAGAACCGCACGGCCAGCATCTTTCACGACCTTTCATTACACACGTAATCAGAAGTTCGGCTACTGATTTTTCTCTCGCTGGGCGTGACTACATCTGTCCCTGTTGTCTGAAGATATCCGAAACGACAGATCCATGCGATGGCAAGGTTACCTTTGGTCCATATTTCCCGGGTGAATTCGGCAAACATGCGACCCGCAGAGCACTCTAGGTTGGCTCCTGGTTTCTATAACAGTGTGCTGCATGTAGAATCGCCGAGGTGGCAGTTATCGCGCCGAATGATAATGTACCCTGTTCGATTATACGGCTTTTATCTTTGCCCAAAATTTATCCAATTAAAATAACGGGAATACTTGGTAACTACCTCATCCACTGGTTAATAGCAAGAGATAATATGTTTCCCATTCAATTGCTATGTACCGGTTGAGCTTAGCTCAACTGCTTATTTTGCAAACTGATCATTTGTGTTAATTTCGTTTGCTTTTGACGGGAGAGATAATTCGCATATAACTTCCTTGACCATTTTCTAATTTGTTTTACAAGATTGTGGTCCTATGATGCATCACGCTCTATTACCGGCAATGCTTTAATACTGGAAGTACATCAATTATTTTGCAGAATGCCTTCCACCCATTTATATGTTTCCATTGTCTCCAGTCATGTTGAAGGTGGTAGTCCCTTTGAACGCGTGAAACAGAGGATTTTCGAGATTTTTCTACTCAAATAAGAAGTAATGCTAAATCTGATGATATGTTTTTAATTCTTTCACGTTCGTATTTAAGAAATTACTTTTGTGTCCACATCGGACCCTCGCTGTAACAGCTGCACCAGATGGAACGACCCCTAGCAGTTGGAACATTGAAAATGGGCAGGAATTCTCGAAGCTCTTGTATTATACCTGCAACAAAATAATTTTCCACTCATCATTTTCAATATATTTCTGTCAGGACACATAAGATAATTGAAAAAAACATTACGTTTTAACAAAATAGTTACGTTTTGAATCAACTTTCAGTTTCTTCGCTCACAATGTTGAGACAAAAGCATGCACCGAAAACAGACATATGAGAATATTGCAAAACGAATACGTACACTTATAGAGAATTCAATTTAGATTGTCGGCATCAAATTCCAATGAAAATCGTGTGTCCCGTTCTCAAGTTAGATTTCCCTCAAATTTCAAAAATATGGTGTTCTACAAAAACATGCTTCAAGTTTTGGGTTACATTTTTTATAGATAAGATAAACATACCTGTAGTCAGTGATTCCTGAACCATACAGTGATCCTTTCAGATCAAAAAGAAGTCCTCCTCCATCTTCTTCGTGGCCATAGTGGTCCTGCAGGCCTCTTTGGCAGCTTCTGTCATCCATTGCTCTATGCTCTTGATACGCTTTTGCTCCGCTTCTGTGCAGATGTTATAACAGGCTGATCTGATCTCAAGTTCGGACACGTTCATAATTTTTATAATGTCTGAAATTACGTACAGACAATTTTTTCCTGCTGTGAATCGTTTTCGGAGACACTTTTTCACAAATTGCCTTGTAACTCGGTAACAGCGTTTCTGGTATTATTGAGATGAACAGTACAATAAAGTAGATATCCTAGAGAATATTTTAAGTATAAAAATCGATTTTCTGAAATTTTCAGAGAGGGTTACATCCATAAGAATATGTTTCTTTGTAATGCAAATAAATTCAACAGAAGCAGGTAATTATAACACACGTCAGATTAACACTAACATAATTAGTACAAATAGCAATTGTATCACCATTGATGCAGATGTTTTTTGTCGTTTTCCAAAGTTATTCAAATATAACTTGGTAAACTTGGTAACAATCTGGTTCGATTTATAAAAGAAAATAATAATCTGTTTTCCATCAATTTGTTATTTAAGGGTTGGACTCAAGTCAACTCTTGTTCTTGTGCACGTGTAGTACACATTTTAGTGAACATTACTTTCGCCTCTCCAGTTTTTCAGTCTGCAAATCCAGAAACGACAATGCCGTCAAACAATTTAATACAAGTGTACAAAAATGTATTTCGTTCGTGCCGATTAAGTAGATGAGACATTATTCATATGCACATAATCCAATAAATGAAAGTTACACGCATATATGAAAATGATGTTGGTTTCTAAATAAGATTCCTTAAGCAGTTTGCGTCGTCGTGTAAAATGATATAATTACGATAAAACGAATGGCTATATTACGATAGGATTTATGTGGTCCTTATTTGGATGGTGAAACTTTTTGGATCTAATATGCTATCCCGTACCGATGCTTGGCGAACCACGCAGCCAGCTCCGATCTTGACAGTGCCGCATGGAAAACTTCTACTGCTTTAGTATCGTGCCATCTCCAATGAATTTCAATCTTTTCCCCTTCCAGTGGACCATTTCCCGTATACCTTTCCTCCAGTAGTAACATTTAATAATTCATTCCTCTAGCCACCCGAAAGCATGTCCCAAGTATCGTGTCTTACTTTTATGGTGTTCTTTTTGCTTTCTCATTCGTTGAAGGACTTCGATATTTGATACTTTCAGTACCGTATCCACGGGATTCACAAGAGATGAAGATACAAAGAACTCAATTCGTTGTTCACTGTTTGGGTTTCAAGGCCCTACTTTCACAACCATAAAGGAGAACAGATAATATGTGTCATCAAATTATTCTGGTTCTCAGTTGCAAATTGAGGAGTGACCTTACAAACCATTTTCTCTTATTCATGATCTGCTTCTTGGTACGTTAAATTCTTGATTTTATCCTTACTTGGAGCCGCACTGTTGGAGTCAAATGGTTTCCACGCATTTGAAGAAGGACGCCTGTTCAGCTATATTAACATTTATTGGGACATTTGTTTGGATTTCCCTTTTAGATGATACCATTACTCTGGTATTGGGGTAGGGAGATAGGGACTAATAACGTAATTTGGCCTCATGGGCCAAACTAAGATTGATGACACTCATCAGAATGGTGGTCACTAATAAAACGGCTGACTGAAGCGTTAGGAATAAAGAAAGACGGAGATACTTAGCGGTGCCGCCAGTTTGCCCTCTACAATTTGCCATTTCAGCACGAGGCAGACGGCTGGTCTAGATGTAGGCTGACATGCACGTCTAGCAAACATTTTAATTGGTTGAAATTTCGTCACCACAGGCATGCAGTCTGCACATGTAGCAGCTGCTATCCTGTCAATTGCTGCTGCCATGGGGCTTACAACAGGAGTAAATTTAAACATACTGTTTTCCCCCAGAGTGTACGAGTTTGCGTAATCACATTCACGTAGGTGGGATTGTGATAACAACCAAAGGTGGACGATTAATTACTTTGTGTTCACATTGTTTTGCAGTGTCATCTATTTCATAAGTACGGTGTGAAGACTTGTGGAATTGACAAGCAATAGCAATACTGCTCTGTTGCGAGATAATCTTTGGACCAATCCTTTGCTCAAAAGCCAAATGAAAATATCGAATATCCTAGTATGCATTGTACCGCTGTTGATGGTTTACAATAAGGGATGTTGGCATCTTTCATTACGGTATCAGGACTTTGTGTTGAGGGGGTCATGAAATAAATGAGAAATGGGCTGTTATATCACATCTCTTGAATTCTTCTTTTTACCATTAATATTGTTCCTCTCCATAAGTAATTCGGCCACATTGGTATTATTAAGACTGCTGAAGCTATTGTTGTTCAATATCGTCAATGCTGATCATCGATTGCGAATAAAATATACCGCCTCTGACTCTAGAAACTAAGCTATCTGTATTCACCTTAGAACACATATCGAAAATTCTGCAGCGTAAAACGTGAAGAATTTATCTTCTATTCACTTGCTTCTGCCTTACTACTCTCTTTTGTTTCTGGGAAGTAAAAAGATGCTCTTCCGCTATATTTTAGAATGTTCGCTTCTCTGTATATAAGCTGCACAGTTCTCATATCAGTCCTACATCACCCCTCTCGCCATTCCATTGACACGCATGACATGTAGACGCATTGTCTATTTCCAACTTTCTGTTGAACTGATTTTACACACCAAACACTCCAGCTTGTTTACGGTTTGGCATAATGAATACTGGAAGAACCACACAGACGTCAACACACATGCACTCAAGTGAAAAATCACTACCAAACATTCAAAACATAGTAACTAGTGGCCGCCGGAACGACGCTGTTGGCTGTAGCGCTACGGGGAACATTGTATGTTGATACTGCCCATCACCCACATTCGTTATTACTTGATACCTTACTAACACAACTTAGACAGCAGTGCTCCAAGTGTCGGCCGTGGCTATTAGGCAGCATGTGACGTCCCCAGTCGTGGAATGCAGAAGCAGCGCTGCAGCGGCTGGCATCGTCGAGTCCTTGCTGGCCACGTAGCACACCAGCTCACATGCCACAAGTCTCGCGGCTGGCATATACCACCAGCCGCGAGTGGCGTCTCGCAGAAAAGTGCTGGTGCCCCGAGTTGCCTTACGATCTTCAGAAAACGGCTAGTGTTCAAGCGATGGGAGAATCAGAGAAGCGCCGCCCGGGGTGGCCGAGCGGTTCTAGGCGCTACAGCCTGGAACCACGCGGCCGCTACGGTCACAAGTTCGAATCCTGCCTCGGGCATGGAAGTGTGTGATGTCCTTAGGTTAGTTAGGTTTAAGTAGTTATAAGTTCTAGGGGACTGGTGAACGCAGAAGTTAAGTCCCATAGTGCTCAGAGCCATTTGAATCCGAGAAGCCTCACCGCAGCAGAACCCTCTCGAAGCTCGGAACCATCAGGGCTACCTGACTATTCATAGATCAGGGGCCTCACCTAGTTGGTGACTCTGCTCGAAGAGCTTGGTTATAGTTTTGCCTGTGTATTCGACCAGGCTCGATAAATGCTGGTCGAACGCACGGTGTCAATGAAAAATGCTGCTGGCTCAGTTGGAAACATTTATACTCACTCCGAGCGGGAGTTTTATGACAGGTGCTAGGCTCCCGTCACATATTCGGCTGTGGTAACGTCGCGTTATCTACACCATGCGGCTCATAGTTAACCACTGGTGGGAGAACGACATGTTGCCGGTGCTACGCTAGCACTACTGCAGCACTCAACTCCAGAATTACGTTAGTGGTTGGTCTGTATATCACTTCGGAGGCTGCATCAGTTTGCCTGAAGCTCGGGTTATAAAATTATTTATGTATATCTGACATTACGAAATTCTGTGAAAGATGATACACTGAGTGGCCGAAGTCACTGGAATGCAGTGAGTGTGATGTCGGTAACAGTATTCTTAAGCCAATGGGGTAGCTTTGTTTCTAGATAGTTCTGGTAGAAATGGTTTTCTGACAACAATTCAAATTAGTGACGATGTGATTCAATGTAGAATGTCGATCAACCCATTGAGTCTGTGGAGACGACGTGACGTCTGTTCCTTGTGTAGTCTCTAGTATACTATGACTCATACGTCCGCCTTCATAGCTGAGTGGTTAACGCTGCTGATTCCCATGCCCAGCCGGACGGAGATTTTCCTCACTCGGATGCTGTGTTGTCCACATCAGCATCTCATCATCATGGACAGGCAAGTCACCAAAGTAGCTTCAGGCAAAAAACTTACTCCATGCGGCCGAACTCCCCGAAAGGGGTCACCCGACCAAATATGCCATTTATGTCTCACAAGTCTTGCTTCGATTATCATCCCACGTTAAGAGTCCAACAGCTCAAGGTATGCCGCAATGTCACTACATATATATCTATAATAAATTGCTCAGGTATTGTGCCTATACTGGCGCCATACATCGCACCTAGCTGCAACACTGGGGCATGATATACAGCACATTTTCGAATCGGCCTACCTGAACGTGTTCAGTGTTGTGAGTGTCGTCCTGTGTTGTACTTAACTGTCAGTGTCTGCCACCTGTAACCCACACAAGCACCTCTCGCCTGCCTGCTGAGGACAGGGAATCTCGGACTGATTGAATATTTCTAATTTTCGAAACGGCTTTGGTTGTCGTTTCTTACAAGCGTCTTCTAATCGAACAGTGTGTTAAATAGCGAGACTGGATTCGTAATTTAGGAGACAATCGGAGCAGGTATCTTAGACTGTTTGTAATCTACATAAATTACTAGGAGATAATCCGAGCAACCCTCTTAGACTGTTTGCATATGATGTTGTCATTTACAGTCTACTAAAGTTATCAGAAGAGCAAGATATCTGTATGGCGCGGGAGGTGGAAATTAACCCTGAATAAGGAAAAATGTGAGGTAATCAACATGAGTACTAAATAAAAGGACTCCGTGAAGTTTCGGTCACACGATAAATCTTATACATCTATGAATTACCCTTAAGAATAATTTAAATGGACACGATCACATACTTAATGTTGTGGAGAAGACAAACCAAAGACTACGTTTTATTGGCAAAATACTTAGAACATGGATGGGATCTAACAAAGGGACTGGCTGCACTATGGTTGTCGGTCTTCTGATAGAGTGTTGTTGTGCTGTACGGGACCATTACCAGATAGGATTAACGGAGGAGCTCGTTTTGTACTATTATGAAATAGGGCGGAGAGACGACGTGCGATTTGGGGTTTCAATCATTCAAGCAAAAGCGTTTTCGTTGCAGCGAGTTTTTTTAACGAAATGTCAATCTGCAACATTCTTCTCCGAATGTAAAAATATTTTGTTGACACCCACCTACACAGGAAGAAATGATCATTGTAATAAAATAAAGATTTCAGTGTTCGTTTTTCCAGCCCGCTGTTCGAGAGTGGAACGGCAGAGAAACAGAATGAAATTATTCGATGAACCCTCTGCCAGAAACTTAAGAGTGAATTGCAGAGTAGGCATTTAGATACAGATGTAGTTATAACTGTGTTAATTACTCATTGTCGCTGAACACGTCTCCTGTACATTTTTAAGACTTATCGATGGCCAAACCTTCGGACTCGTTGCTGGTGTGGTCCATTCCGTAGCTCCTCCTCATACCCTGCTGGTGAAGGATCGGCTGAAAAGTTTACGTTTCTTCTCTAAGGGACTTGTGTTCTCAGTCAGGGTGTCATTCTTGTGACCTGCGATTAGCACGCCCCTTAAACAGAAATTTCAGTGCGGCGAATCCTAATACACTTTTTAGCGCAGTTTTATGTTGTTGAAGGGTCTGGCAAAATCTTCCAAATTTTATTGATACTCTTGCCTGCACTACCTTATTATACAAAGACAAAAAGACTATGTGCTGCAACAGAAGACGGTAAACCCAAGAGTAGAAGATAATCACAATCTTGTTAGTATGGACGCCCTAAATGCTAAGTTTTCCGTTTCAAAGTATTTGTTGCACGTAGTCATTCTAATACCAACAACGCAATGCTATCTGTGGCTGACACTGACGCTCAGCCAGTTGAAGTTGCCTGTCCTGTTTCAGAGGAAACCTCACAGCCTGCAACATCAGGGCAGTCATAGAGGGTGGGATTATTGGTAGTTGGGAGCCCTAATGTTAGGCGCGTTGGCGAGACTCTTAGTGACATGGATGCCAAGAAGCGGAAGAAAACCAATGTGCACTCCGTGTGGCACCGGGTAGAGTCATTCCAGATGTGCAACGGGTCCTTTCGGATACCATGAAGAGCACAGGGTGCTGCCACCTGCACGTGGTGGCTCACGTCATACCAATGATGGGTGTTGCTTTGGATAGCAAGAGACTCTCTCTGGTTTCGAGAGGCTAAAAGATGTGGTAAAGGCTGCCACTCTCACTTGCGGGATGAAAGCAGATCTCACCATTCGCAGATAATCGTCAAGACCGATTGCAGATCTCTGGTACAGAGCCCAGTGGAGGGCCTCAATCAGAGGCTCAGACGGTTCTGCGAACGTATAGGCTGCAGATTGTTGAACTTGCGCCATAGGGGATTGGGTTTCGAGTTCAGCTGAATTAAGTCAGAAGTACACTACGCGCAGTAGGCGGCTACACAGGTAGCAAGGACAATGCGGTGTGGACTGGGCGGTTGTTTAGGTTAGAGGGCCTCGGGAAAACACAAGAAAGGCTTCAGTCACAGAGGGTGCACGTGGAACACAGTACGTATGTAGATACAGGAACCATCGGTATAACAGCTGTAAATTGTAGTAGCTGTGCTGGGAAAGTACCAGATCTCCAAGAGCTAACAGAAAGCACAGATGCCCAAATCGTTATAGGCACTGAAAGCTGGCTAAGGCCGGAGGTAAGTTCAGCCGAAATTATTTCGAAAACGTAATGGTGTTCTAAAAGAATAGGCTAAACACAGTTGGTGGTGACGTGTCTGTTGCTGTTAGAAGTTCATCTTGTCACGATTTGAAGTAGATAGTTCCTGCGAGTTGATTATAACACTCTCTTTCAAATTCTGAAGGTGGCAGAAGTCAAATGCAGGGAGCGAAAAGCCATTTACAATTTGTAGAGAAACCAGATGGCAGTTATAAGAGTCGAGGGGCACGAAAGGAAAGCTGTGGTTGGGAATGGAGTGAGACAGGGTTGTAGCGTATCCCCGATGTTATTCAGTCTGTATACTGAACGAGTAGTACAAGAAACAAAAGAAAAATTTGAAGTAGGAATTAAATTCCATGGAGAAGAAATAACAACTTCGAGTTTGCGGATGACATTGTAATTCTACCAGAGGCATCAAAGTATCTCGAAGAGCAGTTGGAACGGAATGGACAATGTCTTGAAAGGAGGATATAAGATGAACATCAACACAAGCAAAACGAGGATATGGAACATAGTCGAATTAAATCAGGTGATGCTGAGGAAATTAGATTACGAAATGAGACACTTAAAGTGGTGGACGAGTTTTTCTATTTGGGGAGCAAAATAACTGATGATGGTCGAAGTAGAGAGGGTGTAAAATGTAGACTGGATATAACAAGGAAACCGTTTCTGAAGAAGAGAAATTAGTTAACATCCAGTAAAGATTTAAGTGTCAGGAAGCCTTTTCTGAAAGTATTTGTATGGAGTGTAGTCATGCATGGAAGTGAAACATGGAAGATAAATAGTTTACACAAGAAGAGAATAGAAGATTTTGGAATGCGGTGCTACGTAAGAACGCTGCAGATTAGATGGCTAGATCACGTAACTAATGAGGTGGTACCGAATACAACTGTGGAGAACAGGAATTTGTGGCACAAATTGACTAGAAGAAGGGATTGGTTGGTAGGTCACGTTCTGAGGCATCACGGGAACCCCAGTTTAATATTGGGGGAGGGGGGGGGGGGAAGCGTGGAAGGTACAAATCGTAGAGGGAGACCAAGAGATTAATACACAAAGCAGATTCAGAGGAACGTAGGTTGCAGTAGTTACTCTGAGATGAAGAAGCTAGCACAGGATAGAATAGCATGGACAACTGCATCAAAGCGGTCTCTGGACTGAAGATCACAACAATAACAACCGTTCCTGTGAATTAGTATGGGCCGAGGTCATTCTTGGTAACCGGAATAAAATAATAAATGGATCCTCTTACCGACCTCCCAATTCAGATGATACCATTACTGAAGGTTTCAAACACTTTTGAGTTTGACTTTAAACAAGTATCCAACTCATACAGTTATAGTTGGTGGTCACTTTAGTTTATCCTCGATATATGGCGAAAACACATATATAACTCCGGAGGTATGCATAAAACATCATAGGAAATTATACTAAAGGCATTCTCTGAAAATTATTTCGAGCAGTAAATTCATAAGCACACGCGAATAGTAAACGGTTGTGAAAACACACTTGACATATTAGCAGCAAACAATCCTGAGCTAATAGAGAGCATCAAAACGGATAGAAGAATTAGTGAACACAGGATTGTCGTAGCGATTTTCAATATTGTAGCCACCAAATCCGCCAAAAATAAACTAAAAATACACCTTTCAAAAAAAAAGCAGATAAAAATTCACATGACGTGTTGCTGAAAGACAATCTCAAGTCCTTCCAAATGATTAATGTAAGTGTACAGAGCATGTGGCTTGAATTCAAAGAAATAGTATCGTCAGCAATTGAGACAGTTTAGCCAAATAAAGTAACAAACGACGACGAAGCTGCTCATCCTCGGTACACAAAACGGATCAGAACACTCTTTCAAAAACAATGAAAAAATCTCCAAGATTGGCGGCTTTTTTACAGGATCTCGAAATTTAGCGCGGACATCAATTCGAGATGCTTATAATATTTTCCAGAACGAAACTTTCTCTCGAAACCTGACAGAAAATCCAAAGAGATTCGGTCGTATGTGAAGTATGCTAGCGGCAAGACGTAATCAACGCCTTGTCTGCACGATAGCAATGGAAATACTATCGACGGCAGTGCTGACAAAGCAGAGTTAGTATACACAGCCTTCCAAAATTCCTTCACCAAGTAAGAAGAAGTAAATATTCCAGACATTAAATCAAGAACAGCTGCCGACATGAGAAACGTAGGAGTAGATATATTCGGAGTAGTGAAGCAACTTAATTCACTTACCAAAAGCAAGTCCTCCGGTCCAGACAATATACTACTTAAGTTCCTTTCAGAGTATGCTGATACAATAGCTCCGTAATTAACAATCATATACAACCGCACGCTCGACGAAAGATACGTACGCAAAGGTTGGAAAGTTGCACAGGTAGTACCAATCTTCAAGAAAGATAGTAAGACTAATCGAATAAATTACAGGCCCATGTAATTAACGTCGATATGCAGTAGGATTTTTAACATATATTTATTCGAACATTATTAATTACCTCGTAGGGAACTGTCTACTGACACACAGTCAACACGGATTTAGGAAACATCGTTCTTGTGAAACACAACCAGCTCTTTACAGACACGAAGTGTTGAGTGCTATTGACAAGGGATATCTATTCGATTCCATATTTATAGATTCCAAGAAGGCTTTTGACACTGTACCACACAATCGAGTTGTAGTGAAACTGCGTGCTTATGGAATATCGTCTCAGTTATGTGACTGGATTTGTGATTTCCTGTCAGAGAGGTCACTGTTCGTATTAAGTAACGGAAAGTCATCGAGTAAAACAGAAGAGATTTCTGGCGTTCCCGAGGATAGTTTTACAGGCCCAGTGTTGTTCCTTATCTGTATCAACGATTTAGAAGATAATTTGAGCAGCTGTCTTAGGGTGTTTGCTGATGGTGCTGTCGTTTATCGTCTAGTAAACTCATCAGAAAATGAAAACAAATTGCAAAACGATTTAGAAAAGACACCTGGATTGTGCAATAACTGTCTATTCACCCTAAATAATGAAAAGGGTGATGTCATCCACATGAGTGCTAACTTCGGTTACACGATAAATCAGTCGTATCTAAGGGTCGTAAATTCAACTAAATAATTAGGAATTACAATAAATTGGAAAGAAAACATATGAAATTTTGTGGCGAAGGCAAACTAAAGACTACGTGCTATTGACAGAACACTTAGAAAATGTAATAGATGTACTAAAGAGACAAGCGGCGGTTGTTTGTACTCTTTTTGACTACTGCTACCCGCTCTGGGTTCCTTATATGATGGGATTGACGGAATACATCGAGGGAATTCAAAGAGGGGCAGCAAGTTTTTATTATTGCGAAATAGAGGAGAGACTGCATGGACATGATATAGGTTTTGGATGGTCACCACTAAAACAAACTTTTTCGTTGCGGCGGAATCTTCTCAATAAATTTCAATCACAAACTTTCTCCTCGGAATGACAAAATATTTTGTTGACGCCAACCTACATAGAGAGAGACGAGCACCATAATATAATAAGGGAAAACAGAGCTTGCACGGAAAGATATAGGTTCTCGTTTTTTCTTCGCACTTTTAGAGAGTGGAATAATAGAGAACAACAGTGAATGTGGTTCGATGTAACCTCTGCCGCGCGCTCATATGATGATGAAGAATGTAATCCAGCATTGCTCGTTTTCCTTAGAGTCTGCAAGCATGGAACCATAACAATGCTTACCTAGAACTGAGACTCGTCTGGAAAAACGACATAGCGACACTTACGTGTAGAGCGAAGAGCCGTCGAATGCGCCTCTGTCTGGTGCCGTATCGAGACGTCATGCACTGCGATGTTATTTTGGGCATAAAATAATCACCTAGTCCACATAACCGGTAACTTGTACAGCCAATGTCATGTTTTTTACAATGTAATGCCGGTGGCAGCGCCCTATATTCGAGGTTTCCTTGTTATGTTGCAACACGATAACGGATAGTCGCGTACTGCCAATGGCGTCATTATCTACTTCAGTGCAGGGAGTGTTCCACTATTACCCTTTTCAGCATGATCTGCAGATCTCTCACCCATTGAAAACATTTGACCATCACTCGTCAGCCTCAGTGACTGATGAAATCTGGCATAGAGTTACAGCAACATGCTTGACTTACACCTGTTCACCATTCAATCTCATTCGACTCGATGCTCAGCCGGCCTAGAGCCATGTTTGCTGCCACAATTGTTAGCTACACGTAGTAAATTTCGCATCCTGTATACCTCCAAATGATTTACAAATTCTGTCATGTGTTCTGTCTAAAATATTGCATAGTTACAATAAATAAAATTTCATGTTTCGCTATCCTTGTTGGTTATGCAGTTCACGAACATTTATGTCAATACCGAACAGCGTTTTCCATTTCTGAGAAAACTATGAGGTATATCGCTAATCTTTCACTAACATCGGTGGACGTACGGTAAATAATTCTGTGTTAAATCGTGCATTTGTAGGTAAAAATTTTGATATTAGAAGCTTATGGAATTGGCCGAAGTACTTCGACTCTTAGGGTTGACTCGTCTTGTAACATTTATTTACTTTTTATTTAGCATACTATGGCAGCAACAAATCATGTTAGCAGACTCATACAGCCGCAGTTACGTATAATTCCACATATAATTACAGACATGAAATATCAAATTACTCACCACAGATAACTTTGTTGCGCATACCGTCGATATTGCTGCACGACTTGCTGCGGTACGTCGAACAGGTGCATCGCATTGGGGGACGGCACCTGGAAAGATACTCTGATGCTGAAGTCCGCGGCGCAGTACCGTTCTTGTGGGCAAAATGTCAAAGTAGCACGCAGATGCTGACCAAGTGCCATGTCACGTTCAGCCCGTAATGACCTGGTATGAAAAATTTGAACAAGGACTCACAGATGTGGTTGATGTTGATCTGGAAGGAAAAGCTATTTTGCAAACCCAATTTCCATCTTTTCGGCAAGCTGATAGAATATGTGGATCGAAAGATTTTTCCAACGATCAGAACATTCTCACTTCTTTCTCAAGTAGTCGTATAATCAAAGAGCCGATTTCTGTCGTCGAGTGTAGTGCAGCATTTAATGGAAGTTACTTGGCTCGCCATAATAATGTGTAACTTGCTTTTTAAGTTCCCTCGTGCTTCAGAATATTCTCCTCATACATATACATTGTTTTAAAAATAGTTAAGACTCATTTTCTGTCCATTAAATGATGTCGAGAGCGCTTTTCCCGGATCCCCAATGGCTTAAGAGCTGACGAATGGTAAGCCTTCCCATTTTCTGGGTGACATAACTTCTCCTCTTCGGTATTGATTTACAAACCTTACACTGATCACGATTTTTTTTTGAAAATTCTGTACAAAATATTTAAAATTTATTTTTTATTTGATTTTCTTTGTTTTCGAGACAATTACTTAACTGTTCACTACCATTTTTAATTATTTTCAATTTCCGGCAAAAATTCTCCGCACCCGGAACATCTGGCCAATAACTTCATCTCCCTCACCCGTTCCACACTCCTTAGCATATAAGGTAATAGTTAAGATAGAGAATGAACTCCTTCAACATTAACATCTTACTGACGTTCAGCTCGTAGCAGCTCCGAAAACATAGCAAACCTTCCTGTGACTTTTAATCACTCAGTATTGAAACGAACATACAAAATGGTATTAAACATTCAGTGCCTTGTGAGCCATTCGGCGGTTTTGACGTCTGATTTGCGCATTCTATTCCACCCATTAAATTGGGGAGTTGCTTAACCGAAATATCATTAGCCGGGAAAGAGAAATTTGAAGTCAAATATGAGATTGTATAGAGTGTCGCTGGCTGTAGTGTACATGCCAGGTAAAGTCGGGAGGGCGAGACGAATTCCCTGGCAGTCGAATCAGTTTTATTCAAACTGGGTTAAGTTAGTCACCAAGTAGGTGCTGGTGCGATGCAGCTCCTCCTTTACACGTCAGGTGTCGTCTCCCAGAGCACCTGGAGTTAATTAAATTTCCGTCTTTTCTTGCGCTCGCCAGCGGTGCCTGGAAAACTGCTCGTCTCGGGCAACAGAATGCAATGCCGCGAGACGGCGTCCTCATCAGGTTAATGGCGTTCCACACTCCTAACGCCCTAGGAATCTGCTCAGGCAGAGTACTTCCTTCTCATCTTCAGTTCTGTTTTCATTTTCGTTTCCTTGAACTTCCACCGTAATTAGCGACAACTATTTCCTCAGCGGTAGACTCTCGTGGTTCCACATCTACTTCTACAAGGATACTCTGCAAATTACACTTACGTTGGTGGCAGAGGGTTCATCGAACCATCTTCGCAATAATTCTCTATTATTCCACTCTCGAACAGCGTGCTAGCTCCGATTTCCCTTATTTTATTATGATGATCGCTGCTCCCTGTACAGATCGGCGTCAACGAAACAACTTAGTATTCAGAAGAGAGAGTTGATGACTGAAATTATGTGAGAAGACTCCGCGGGAACGAAAAACGTCTTTGTTTTGGTGGTCACCATCCCAAATCCTATATAATGTCCATGACACTCTCTCCGCTATTTCGCAATAATACAAAACGTGCTGCTCTTCGTTGAACTTTCTCGATGTACTCCATTAATCCTTTCTGTAAGGATCGCAGACCTTACAGCAGTATTCCAAAGGAGAACGGAAAAGCGTAGTGCAAACAGTCTCTTTAGTAAATCTGTTACATTTTCTAGGTGGTCTGCAATATCACGTAGTCTTTAATTTGCCTTTCCCACAAAATTTTGTGTGTGTTGCTTCCAATTTAAATTGCTTGTAATTGGAAGTCCTAGGTATTCAGTCGAATTTACGGTATTAGATTAGAGTGATTTGTCGTGTAACCGGAGTTTAACGGATCCCTTTTAGCACTCATGTGAATGACATCACACTTTTCACTATTTAGGTCCAGTTTCCAATTTTTACACCACTCAGATATCATTTCTACATCGTTTTGCAATTTGTTTTCATCTTCTGGTGAGTTTAATAGACGATAAACGACAGCATCATCTGCAAACACCCTAAGACGGCTGCTCAAATTATCTTCTAAATCGTTCATATAGATAAAGGACAGATATCTCTTCTGTTTTACTCGATGACATTAGGTTACTTACTACGAACAGTGACCTCTCTGATAGGAAATCACAAATCCAGTCACATAACTGAGACGATATTCCATAAGCACGCAATTTCACTACAACTCGATTGTGTGGTACAGTGTCGAAAGCCTTCTGGGAATCTATAAATATCGAATCCAATTGATATTCCTTGTCAATAGGACTCAACACTTCGTGTGCGTTAAGAGCTGGTTGTGTTTCACAAGAACGATATTTCCTAAATCCGTGTTGACTGTGTGTCAATAGACAGTTCCCTTCGAGGTAACTAATAATGTTCGAATAAATATATGTTAAAAATCCTACCACATATCGACGTTAATGATATGGCCCTGTAATTTAGTCCTACTATCTTTTTTGAAGATTGGTGCTACCTGTGCAACTTTCCAGCCTTTGCGTACGTATCTCTCGTCGAGCGCACGGTTGTGTATGATTGTTAAGTAGGGAGCTGTTGTATCAGCATACTCTGAAAGGAACCCAAGTGGTATATTGTCCGGACCGGAAGACTTGCTTTTGTTAAGTGAATTAAGTTGCTTCACTACTCCGAATATACGAGTATCTACTCCTACGTTTCTTATGTCGGCAGCTGTTCTTGATTTATGTTCTGGAATATTTACTTCTTCTGCCTTGGTGACGGAATTTTGGAAGGTTGTGTATACTAACTCTGCTTTGTCAGCACTGCCGTCGATAGTATTTCCATTGCTATCGTGCAGAGAAGGCGTTGATTACCTCTTGCCGCTAGCATACTTCACATACAACCAGAATCTCTTTGGATTTTCTGTCAGGTTTCGAGACAAAGTTTTGTTCTGGAAAATAAGCATCTCGAATTGATGTCCGCGCTAAATTTCGAGCTTCTGTAGAAGATCGCCAATCTTGGAGATTTAGCGGTCATTGAAATTCGGCAGCTTTTTTTTTTTTTGTTTTTGTTTTTTTTTGTTTTTTGTTTTTTTTGTTTTTTTGTTTTTGCAAGAGTGTTCTGATCCGCTTTGTGTATCAAGGATCATAAGCTCCGCCGTTTGATATTTTATTTGGTATAAATCTCTCAATTTCTGCCGATGCTATTTCTTTGAATTCAAGCCACATGCTCTCTACACTCACATACTTAATTTGGGAGGAGTGGCGATTGTTTCTCAGGAAGACGCCAAGAGAATTTTTATCTGCTTTTTTGAAAGGTACATTTTTCGTTTATTTTTCGCGGAAATGGGGTTACGATATTCATTCTCGCTACGATAGTCCTTTGTTCACTAATCCCTCTATCCGCTTTGATGCTCTTTATCAGCTCAGGATTATATGTCGCTAAGACGTCAATTTGTTTTCATAACCGTTTACTGTTAGCGTTGGCTCATGAACTAATCGCTCGAAATAATTTTCAGACAATTTGTGTAGCCGAATTTCGGATGAAGATATTTGTGTACCTCTGCATTAAAACACAACTTCGCCTTTTCTTAAACGAATTTCTTGTCGCATCTCTACTAGTGCATGACCTCTGCTGCGAATTATTTCTAGATTTCGGTGAGCATTTGGGTGCAACGTACAGAGGGATAATCTGCTGCTAAGTTTTCTTCTCTTCATTATTAGTAATTCTCTGGGCTACAGGATTAGCTGGAGCTCTAAAAAAAAAAAAGGAGAGAGAAGAAGGAAGATAGCGATGTATTCCCCTCCAACAGATGACTTACTTTAATTCGGAGAGTTTTGAAAAACTCCTGTATTTGTTCTATTGTAGACATGGTACTTTTTGTTCTTCTGATGCTGGATACCAGAATTTACACAACTGCAAGTTGCAAACAAATTAATTCAGTAGCAATTTTGATAGAACAGAATTACGAGTGTTCTTAATTAATCAACCAATTAAGTACAATACATATGAAATATTTTCGAACATGCACGATGATATGATATCTGTGATGTTTGAGGACTGACTGATGCTTGGTTCGATAAAGAAAAATATTCCGTCCACAATACTCATTGTTGGTGCAAATACGAATTTTTAATTTCTTCATTAAGTTATTGTAAAGGAGCACAACAAATGGAGCGAATGGCCGAAAAATATGAATATGAAGCAGCGGTGGGAGCGAACATTATCAGTTCTTACTGCATGTGACAAAGGAGCTGTCGTTTAATTGTGATACGGCAATAAATGTATGAGTTGCTTTGCAACACATGAATTAAGCCGTGTAATCACCTTAGATACTTACGTTATTGGAGAGACAGCTACTTATATCTACAAAAGCACGAAAGTAAACAAACAGCGCTCAGTAAGTCCTTCTGTAAAACGGATGCCTGGATAATGTGAGAAAGAGTCAACATCACACATTTTGTTTCAGACGAATTTACAAATTCAATTACGAAAGTAACAAATAAGACACAAAAATTAAATAAGTTAAATTATTAAGGTACTGGGGAAAACTTATTAGCCAGTTCATATTGTGCCTTATGCAACACCGCCATTTGTTTCTGTCCTGCCTCATTAAGAAAAAAAAAATGCTGAACAAATAATCAACGTAATTAAGTGGCTCTGAAAAATGGCTGTTGAAAATTATTTTCTTTCCATTTTGCCTCCGTATTCTCGCTGTACCTATTCTTAGTACCCAAAAGTTTCGTCACCTAGAAACACATGCGGTTTAATTATCGTTCTGGCATTTAGTTACCTAGCACGCTATGGTACACACCATACAGCGTATTCTCGTTGAAACATTTCATAAACGTCGATTTTTTTCAAATTACGCTATCTGAATCTTTCCAATGTCTAGAAAACCAAATCTATAATCTGAGGCGACCGCTGCTAGGAAAAAAATTATTTTATTAAAATTAATAATTCATTTTCCTCGCTTTACTTGAATTTATATTGTCATGGAGTTGCAGTGTATTTAGTTATCAGTTAGATATTACTTATATTTTTCCTTAAATTATGCTAAAAATAGCAGGTTCTGAATTTATCGCGAATGAAACTGACAATGCAGCCAAGTTAAAATGACGCTTACTGCAAACAAATAATTCTACTTCTGGATCTGCGGTAGTTCACTTCTAATTTAAAGACAAAAATAACTCTTCATTCGCTGTTGATTTAGTGTTACGTAAGTGATTTCATAAAATGCATACCAAAGAGAAACACGAGACACTTCAGTAAACTGTGCACTCCATGCAACGATAGATTCCAGTGTGATGTGTCGTAATGCGCAGCGGTTAGCGGCAGAGTGAGCTGCCTATAGTTGTTTATGATTGAAATTGGGAGATATGTGATGCGAAACGCAGTTAATGAACTGTTTGCTGTGGCTTCCGTATTAGCTGCAAATTAACCTCACCAGCCAAACTTCTGTGCCCTCGACTGTGGTGCCATTGCGCTTCATCTCGTCCAGCCGGGATATCAATCACCAAACAAAAATTTATTGATATAGGGTGATAGGCCAGTGCTACAGACCACGAAACTGACAAATCTAGTACATAATTCAGATATATTCGCCATAAAACACAGGAAATGTGAGTTAGCCTGTTATATTATAAGGAAGAGCTATACACTTACAATAAATATAAAAAAAACAGAAAATAAAAAAAAGTGGCTCAACAGCGTCTTGCTGCAGATCAAGACGAAAGATTAAAATTGCAATGAATGTAAGATATAAAATGTGATCATCTGATCAATCCCTTTTCAGAGAGCCTGCTAACAGAAAATCGCTAAGAAACTTAAGACTTGTAATCCTAAGAGGATCAGTTAACAGCCATTAGATCTGACTTTGAACGAAAGCCCAGCCAGAGGCAGCGTGAACTGTCTTTTCGCGTCAGCATGGAAAAAGCCATCATGCCAGTCGATTGAGATGTAAACAATATCATCGCTTGGAAATCGTGACCTAAATTACCGCGAACGTTCTGTTGAGAAAAACAGAGAACTGCTCTGTCCCTGGCCAAGTAACGGAAGCAAGCACAGAGACACTGAAAAGGGCGGCAACATACGCCCTATTGCTACCATGATGTGGCTCCGACTTAGCACTTCAGCGAAATGAGGTACTGACACAATCTCTTCACACTTTTCTAGATCTGGACGCCTCATCACTGTGGGCGCCTACCGGCAGCCAATGACAGCCCGGCATCCTCGTGCTGGATATGGGGAGACTGAAGTGGCAGCAGTTGCGCAAAGACTCGAAAGCCAGGTACACTTGTGTGCGAAGACAGCCGTAGCTCTAAATTCAAAGTAACGGCTCAGAAGCACTACAGTACTTTGCCATTTTACAAGTTATTTGCTTTAATTAATCAACGGTCCTAAAAATTTCCCCACCTCCACCACACGACAGTTCTCTGCTCAGGGAAACCTGTACTAGTCTCAGATTTCCAGGGGAAACTGATTTAATATCATGTATTCATCAACTAATTTTACAGACTTTCAAATTAATCAGTTGATCAGCCTGTGACTGATTCGTAACTTCACTTACAGTCCGAATCTGTGCTGGTAAATGTGGATTAAATTTAATTCCCAGCTCTGGTTTTCGGGAAACCGGACAGGGCAGCAGCCGCAACTTCTCCACATCTATTGTGTATCAGAGGAAAAGCCAGTGAGGTTACTGACTGGATAGACAGTCGTCATAATGGTAGAGACTCATTAATCCCATATTCAATACAGACAACATTAAAGAACTCATACATTTTAGAGTCATTAGAAAGAAAACAAGAGAACACAACGATATTTACAAAGAAAATAATTCCTCCTCTTCAGGCCTACAATACAGCATTTTCTTACAATTAATACTTAACCTTATAGTTAAAAGAATTAACGATGAGTTGTCCTCAGTTCTCTATAGCTAACGTCTGGAGAGACTGTGTCGACAAGAGATCCTTCCATAAGTACGCGATAATAATTCCATGAGACATTGTACTCTACAATTTTTATCCCTCGGCTAGAGACTTTCCTTCTTCCAACCTTTTCCTGCTCACATTCATTTAGTCATGTCTTTATGATTCAACAAGCCTTTCACAAAACCTGCACCTGCCTTACAAGGCCAATTTCGCTTAAAAAGGAAAACCACTGTCACATGTGAAGGGACGGCAGGCAGGTGAGACCGGTGGTGGCGTTGTCCTTGCGGGGCAGGGGCGTAATGCCGGCGGCTAACCCTAAAGCCAGCACGTGTCCCCTAGGCGCTGCCATAATTGGGTTGGACCAGAAGATCTCCTACGTGAGCAACTCAGGTTCAACTGTGTATACGAAAACTGGCAGGTTTCTGCTGCCTCAGTTAACAGTTTGGCACATTCCCGCGACCTTCCGGAGTGTCCGTCCCGCATCCAGCTATTGACAGATGAGCACTCTCACAACGAAGTGCTTTGATAGTCACTAATATGCAAACGCTGAACCTTGCCTACTCAAGGTGTGAAATGCGAGTGGCAAACAGCTACGACAGGCCAAATGTGGATCGACTTTCCTCAGGCTCCAGGACTGGATCGCACTCAAGTTACTGCAGCAAAAGGCTTGTATTACTAAACAATGTCAACAAATAAAACATAAATACTCACTGTTAAAAAAACACGTTCCGGATGGCGCCTTTCTCCATAAGTGGCACCATTTAGACGTTTTTGAGAGTCTTGCACTTGTTTCTTCTTTGAAAAATGACAATCCAGAAAATATATCATAATCTGAGCTTCTTTTCTTGCTACTAATTAATCAAGTATTCCACTTGTTTCCCCTTATCATTATACAGGGTGATTCAAAAAGAATACCACAACTTTAGGAATTTAAAACTCTGCAACGACAAAAGGCAGAGCTAAGCACTATCTGTCGGCGAATTAAGGGAGCTATAAAGTTTCATTTAGTTGTACATTTGTTCGCTTGAGGCGCTGTTGACTAGGCGTCAGCGTCAGTTGATGCTAAGATGACGACCGCTCAACAGAAAGCTTTTTGTGTTATTGAGTACGGCAGAAGTGAATCGACGACAGTTGTTCAGCGTGCATTTCGAACGAAGTATGGTGTTAAACCTCCTGATAGGTGGTGTATTAAACGTTGGTATAAACAGTTTACAGAGAATGGGTGTTTGTGCAAAGGGAAAAGTTCTGGACGGCCGAGAACGAGTGATGAAAATGTAGCACGCATCCAGCAAGCATTTGTTCGCAGCCCAGGAAAATCGACTCGCAGAGCTAGCAGAGAGCTGCAAATTCCACAATCAACTGTATGGAGAGTCCTACGAAAAAGGTTAGATATGAAACCTGAACGTCAACTACCCGAGGCGATGGAGCGGCCGCCAGGCAGCCCGTGACAGAGCACTTCATCACTGGCCTCCAAGAAGCCCTGATCTTAGCCCCTGCGATTTTTTCTTATGGGGGTATGTTAAGGATATGGTGTTTCGGCCACCTCTCCCAGCCACCACTGATGATTTGAAACGAGAAATAACAGCAGCTATCCAAACTGTTACGCCTGATATGCTACAGAGAATGTGGAACGAGTTGGAGTATCGAGTTGATATTGCTCGAGTGTCTGGAGGGTGCCATATTGAACATCCCTGAACTTGTCTTTGAGTGAAAAAAAAACCTTTTTAAATACTCTTTGTAATGATGTGTAACAGAAGGTTATATTATGTTTCTTTCATTAAATACACATTTTTAAAGTTGTGGTATTCTTTTTGAATCACCCTGTATTACTTGATCAGACTGAGGGGTTTCAGCTCCTTGGCTTCTATCTTTGTACGATAGTTGAAAGACAAAATGCCGCTGGTTAAACATGGAGTCCTTTTTCCGTTAGTTTTCGTGAGCCGAGCATTGAGACTTGTTGGTTGAATTGGAAACGGAAAATTGACTGAAATGCTCTACTGTTCAGTGGTTGTGTTCGTTCCAGTGGATCTCTTTCAATATAAAATATTGCTGCCACTTGCTTTTTTTCCTCTTTCATACCCTTTAAGGTCTGATGAGAACAGTGGAAGGTGGCACGCCACTCTCTCACTTTAACAACACTGTCAGTCAGATTGATTTTCATATTCTAGGCCATGATCTCAGTGTTCCCCAGCACTGCATTTGGTATGTAGGGTTTACGACATTTTTACATGACAAACTTGTAGGAAGAAAGTTTATATAACTAACTGCATGTGTAGCCTGTAGAGAGCTGTATCCATGGGGTCGTATTGGAGGCGACAGGGAACGAGGAAAGGAATGGATTGCGCACCATAAATGCTGAGAATTGGACCTCACAATGGATTCATGTAAACGAAGTCAGAGTGCGTCATGAAGGGGATTAATGTTGAGAATTTGTACAGCTTCCACCCCAATGAATTTTTTTTTCAATTATGCACCATCGCTTTTTGATTAGTGTTTTCATTTTTCTTGTAACATGTATCAGCTCGTTGTAGTTATAAAAGGATTAATAAGATCTTGTCCTCATTCGTGTAAACATAAACACGTCACTGTTGTCATTCATACTCCCTCAACTATTGACGGTTTTATTCTACTGTGGTGGTACATGGGTGCACCAGCAATTCAAGGTTCAATCATATTAAATTAGTCAATATAATTGTTAATTTGAGTTCTGAAAGTGACCGCTGACATAGGCAACAAAAGTGCCATGAGTATATTCCTAATTTCATGTATAAAAACTAAGAGTTGAGGGTTATTGAGAAGTCGTTTTGTAAATATAATAACATTTATCATCACTTGGACATGTATTTATGATTGAAGCAAGCAATGGCTTGTAACATAAAGCTTAATATTCTCACCTCTGACGGTCATCATTTGATAGTGACACCTTCCGATTTTCACCTTTCTGTCTGCGTGCGCAACTTCTTTCATAGACCCAATAGTACGTATTTGTTAATGTGAATTTCATGGACCACCTGTACCCTTTCCATGTTTGCTTTCAGAATCGTGTAGTGAAATACGATTTTCTTTCCTGAGTGGTTGGCATTGGCGAGTGCCACTAGGGCATTTGTGAGTGAGTGTTTACTGTCAGTAGTACAAATGATTCGAGTTGGAAACTATCTGTTCGGTGGGGTTGGTTTCAAAGCTACAGCTCCATTCACTGAACATAATTATTTGCAGCAAGTATTTTTGTGGGTGGGGGCTGTTACTGGTGCGTAAGTTACGCCTAGTACCTTGCCAATCATCTTGAAGAAACCTCTTGCCACAAGAAAAACAGTTTGAAAGCTGCCTTCACTCTTGTCTGTTCCCCCACGCGTACGGGAACTCACACCTATACTTCTGGCTACTTCTTTCGCTGCTGAAGACATTTCACCAAGAGCTAATTTCGACACCCCTTTATTCCTTGAGGTTCTCCCTCCCTCTCTCTCTCTCTCTCTCTCTCTCTCTCTCTCTCTCTCTCTCTCTACCCCTTCCTTCCTCCTTCCTTCTGGTTACATAGTGTACTACTACTAGATTCGGTCGTCAACAATATAAGTCTTGATAATAATAATAATAATAATAACAATAATAAAACGCCACAAGACAAACTACAAGAAAAATCATACAAATTTTCCGCTCTTATAACTAGGCTGTGAAAGGAAGTCTGTAGCTAGGCGGCGACAAAAAGTCATCAAGCCTTCTAACTTAGCACAATAAAAATTCTCAATAAATTAAGCAAGAATCTACCAACATAAAAGAGAAAAAGAAGGATTCAACTAATGAACAGCTTAATATTTTGCATACCCTTCTCAGTATCACTGGCGGGCTCCAGTACTACATAACAACGTTACAAGGACGTTTTTCGTTCCAAAAACGCCATTGTACAGCAGCTTCATCTTGAAAAACTTTCTCTCAAACAAGCCTGCATGTAAATGATTCCAGAACAATACTGGAGTGCACGCAGGGTTTAGCCCCTGCTACTCCTATTCTGGCACGACGTTTACGCCCTGCGGTTAGCCGCTACACACTTTCGCAGCCGTCTCTCCTTCGGAGACAAATAGTTAGGCGTCTCACCATTACTTCTTTGGTTTCTATTCGGTGCTCATTGTAATCATTCTATTTACAGGCGCAACGCTAACAAGCACAACCAGGGATCGCTACTACTGCACACCGGCACGCGCTGAGCAGCAATGGAGGTGCTGCTATTATGGACTACCTTACGTCTGAGGATGAAGTGATCGTCGAGAGCACACGGAGGTTCCTCCGCCACGATGTACTTAAGCCGTGGCGCATACGCCAGCAGCCAGTGATCACCACCGCCAGCACTTGAGCACTGCCAAGAATGACTAGTAAGGCTATCGCCGCAGACTACATCGTAATATCACAACACAATCGTTACTAGAAAACGCTGATGTTGACGAATCCGCTACGTACATCATAACGACCATCAAAGAAGCCATCACTCTATCTGCGCCTCAGCGGGTCACGATGGACACAGCCCGCTACCCTGAAGAACTCCCATAGGAGATTCTTCTTCCTATACGCGAAAGAAACTGATCACAGGCCCGTGAAACCTAGTTCGAAACTTCACGAAGAGGCGTTCCAAGGTACCTCCACTAGTGACTCCCATAATACAAAGCTAATGTGATCGATGATATGTTGGAGCACAACTTCACGCCTGTGGAGAAGCCCATAAATCAGGCCAACATCCAGCTGGTTGAAGACAGACTTAAGGTTTGTCTTGCAGCAGGTGCCTAGTGGGTAGAAGTAAAAGAGAAGAAATGTATCGGTAAAGAAGCAGTCTGGCATTCTCCGCTGAAAGGCCCGCGGAATCGACCTCATCACTGCTCCAGTGTTCCGAGAATTACCACCGACAGCCATGGTGCAAGTCACCCACTTGTTCAGTGCTATACTGACACAGAAAAAGTACCCTGAGATTTGCAAGAAAGCAGTCGTCGATGCGGCTCCCAAAACGGGAATAAATCGTGCAGAACCGACCAGTTATTGGCCTATTAGCCTTTTCTCAACTCTCAGTAAGGCATTTAAGAGAGTTCGCTACCTCGGCTAACCGAACACCTCACTACTAAACAAGTATTTTCAGATGAACAATTTGGGCTTCGTGAAGGCCATCCCACCCTTCACCTCATGCCGGTGGACAAGCACACTAACAACAATAAAGACAATTGCAGCATGATTCTCCTCGACGTCTCGCGAACTTTTGACAACGTGTAGCACCGAATACTGCTTCACAAGCATTACACGTATGACCTGTGTAGCTGCTAGATGCACCTACTTGCTAATTATCTGGAGGGTAGGACCTACATTGTATGAGTTGGAGAAGTTACCTCTGCGAGTCGCCATGTCCTTGCTGGAGTCCCGCAGGCCTCCATGTTCGGCCGTGTCCTGTACAGTGTTTACACTGTGGATTTACCAACTTCACCTTAAGTTGAAAAATATCTCTACGCTGACAACATTTCCCTGATCTGTCGCCACTGAAGTTCGATTGCGGTTCATTGCCGTCTTTAGGCTGCCTGCCGTGACGTCTTGGAATGGAGTTCTAACTGGAGGGTTCAGTTTAGTGCTGCTTATGAGCCAACGGCGTGTGGTAGTGGGCAACGCCAAGTTATGTGATAGCCCATTTCCTGAGTAGCGAAGTCCAAGTATCAGCTAGTCACCCTTGACTGACAGTTGCGCTGTAAGCATCACATCGGCAACACTGGCAGAAGGCGTCAGCTGCGCTCGGAGTTCTTTATCGCCTGCTGAATCACCGGTCGACATCGTCGGTGCAATGAGGCCTTCGAATACACATAGCTTCCATCCAGACTATCATTGGCTATGCCTGCCCAGCGAGGGGGACAGCGGCCAACACACACATAGTTAAATTGCAGCGTCTCCAGAATAAAGCGCTTCGGCGTATTTTCCACGCACCGCATAATTTCCCAACCTGTTACCTTCGCGAGGGAGTATAGGAACCAACTCTACTCACACGAAGCTGTATCAGAGGACACAATCATCACTAAACGCCCTCATACGAAGATTAGGACGCTATAATGTAGCAGCTCACCACTTTAAGCGGCCCGTGGCAATATTTCACAGGCAGAAGACCCATGTGAGTTTATTATTACGATTAATACCTCTATAAGGCACCGTGAAGGAAACCAATATCCTTAGAGGTTCATACTACTTACTACCTTACACTGAAGAGCCAAATAAACTGGTACACCTGCCCAATATCATGTAAGGCCCTCGCGAGCACGCAGAAGTGCCGCAACACTACGTGGCATGGGCTCGATTAATGTCGGAACTAGTGCTGGAGGGAACTGGCACCATGAATCCTGCAGGGCTGTCCATAAATGCGTTAGAGTGTGAAGGGGTGTAGATCTCTTCTGAACACCACGTTGCAAGGCATCCCCGATATGCTCAATAATGTTCATGCCTTGGAAGTTTGGTGGCAAGCGGAAGTGTTTAAACTCAGAAGCGTGTTCCTGGGGCGACTCTGTCGCAATTCTGGACATGTTTAGTGACGCATTATCCTGCTTGAATTGCCCAAGTCCGTCGAAATGCACATTGGACATGAATGGATGCAGGTGATCAGAAGGATGCTTACCTACGTGTCACATGTCAGAGTCGTATCTAGACGTATCAGGGATCCCATGTCACTCCAACTGCACAGGCACCACACCATTACAGAGCCTCCACCAGCTTCAAGTCCCCTGCTGACATACAGAGTCCATAAATTCATGAGGTTGTCTCAATACCCGTACACTGCTCACCGCTCGTTACAGTTCGAAACGAACTCGTCAGACCAGGCAACATGTTTCCAGTCATCAACAGTCAATGTCGGTGTTGACGGGCCACGAGACGTAAAGCTTTAGTCGCGCAGTCATCGAGGGTACACGAGTGGGTCTTCGCCACCGAAAGCCCATATCGATGATGTTTCGTTGAATGGTTCGCACTTCTTGATGACCCAGTATTGAAATCTGCAGCAATTTGTGGAAGGGTTGCACTTCTGTCACGTTGCACAATTCTCTTCACTCGTCGTTGGTCCCGTTCTTTCAGGATCTTTTTCTCGAGCGCAGGGATGTCGCAGATTTGATGTTTTACCGGATTCCTGATATTCACGGTACATTCGTGAAATGGTCGTACTGGAAAATCCCCACTTCATCGCTACCTTGGAGATGGTGTGTCCCATCGCTCGTGCACCGACTATAATATCACGTTTAGACTCATTTAACTCTTGATAGCCTGCCACTGTAGCATTAGTAACCGATCTAACAACGGCGCCAGACACTTGTTGTCTTATATAGGCGTTGCCGACCGCAGCGCAGTATTCTGCCTGTTAACACATCTCTGTATTTGAATACATATGCCTATGCCAGTTTCTTTGGCTCTGTAGTGTAGATCAGATACAGCTGGCAATTCAAGGGTACACGAGTAATATACTGCACTCGAACGACCAATGGGCGCAACCTATTCAGAAGAAGCCTTCGAGTAGCGGCCAGCTGCTGTCGCAGCTCCGCTAGTCGTAAATGGCGTCCCATCTGTTGGATCACAGCCGACGGCACATCGCTCCGTTACGCCACCCAGAAGTCATTAGCACTCTCTCTACGACCCAGTTCTAAGGCGTAGTTGTAGAGTAGTGATTACGTTACGATTCAGATCACGGAAAACTCTTGGTGTTGCTACGACCATATTGATCGAGGACGATCATTTATATCCATTTTGTTTTGTGGAACATTACTTTCTGGTTGTGAGACTGCAAAAAAATATTCATCGTCAAACTAACTGTTGAACTTCAATCATTGCGTGCAATACAGACTACTGTCCGGCCTACGGACATAAAATATTCAATGTCTCCTTTTTCAACTGAGGTAGTCTATGCAGAGTGGTCGCGATGTTCCTTCCTTAATGCCTCCTTTCCTCAAATACTCATCAGATCAAAAGCTATGTTTCTTTCTGACTCTATAACGAACGAAAGGGCTAATTTTGTTGCTGCTCTTGCTGGAATTTCTACTGACTTGTCTAACATCAGCTCTGACAGGGAAGAGCCAGTAATGTGTTTTACCAGCCTATTAGTAATATCATCAAGCTGAAGTATGTACTCCATCAATCTCATAACTTCATGGAACAGTGTATTCTCACCCGCTTTCCTACCTCCCGGAAGCATCTCTCGACCAGCTTTGCTGCCCTGTAGTAGACACTCTGTCGGAGAATGAATACGCCTCACGGTTGCATTTCAGAGATCCAAGCCGGGAAGTGAACTTGCAAGCGTTATCTGATGGGACACCTATAGTGTTACCGAAAACTTCCGCATTACACTGAAAGTACGTATTTCACCATGACAGTCGCTGACGTCGTTCCTGCCAGGTAAAACGTAATATACTGTTTGAATATATCTAGGATAGTGAAAAGGAATCGTGCTCTACCCGTTCCATATCACATTCTATCACAACATCCACGTGACTCAGCCAGTGAGAACTACAATAACAGGTACTGACAGTGGTTTCACTTCGAGTACCAGTTGAAACACCTTTGTCCTTGGACTGGACGTCTCTAACCAGATCTGCATTATACTGGTTGTGACCTACTGCCTCATAGCGGGTACAGAAAATATTTGTAACTTAATACCTACCTTGAGGGCGTTGAAAAAGGCCTCAGATATCGCTGAAATAGCTGTGCCATTGTCATGCAGAAACTTCTACGTCGTGCCATAACAGCTGAATATAATTCAGGGACTCTGAAAAGTGTGTTCTTAAAACTGGTATTCCTCGGATAACAAATCTTCGATTGTTTTCTGTGGGCAGTTTTCTTCCTTTGTCGAACCCCCATAAACACCCAGAGGGAGTATCTCGGCTGCTGGCATTAGTTACCTGCTGTTGCTTCAGATATCGAAGCCGTTGTCACTACTGGGGTGTTTCTCTCTCGTGATGTGGTGTACCATTTTGCTAGTGATTTTTCTTGCACTTTCTCCCCCTTGTACCATCAACCTGTGCAGAAAAAGGCTCCTTTCGCCTTGGTGATTTTGATGGTAATTGTCTCCAGTACTTCGCCCTCGCTGATTGGTTGCTCGTCCACAATTTTTCCATTTCTATTTCCAGAGTTCTGCGACCTGTTGGCCTTACGATTTTGCCCTTCGCTGATGGCGTTATGTCGATTTCTCTCCCTCTGGAAGCCATCTAAAGTTGTCATAACCTCTCATGACTATTCTATATTTAGGACTGGTTATGTAAGAAGCTGCCTAGTTGCCCACACCGTAAGGTGGCTCGCGGAGTATAGATGTAGATGTATAGATGTAGATGCTCTGATAAATCATCGGAAATAACTCCTGGTCTTCTATGGATGGAGCCACGTGGGAAACAACAGACACCCCACACAAAAAACCTCGTGCAGATTTCCTCCACTCGGATTGTCTGTCGGCCCAATCGTCAGAGAGGGCCTGATCTTCTGCAGTCAGTCCTAGTTCCAGTACTGAGTCTCGAGGACCTCCTAGCTCAACTGCGTGAAGCTAGGTCAGTCTCTCCTTGCGATCCGTCAGCTGACGTTAAATGTTCACTGAACACGTTGCTCAACTGTCTGCCACTAATAAGCATGGAGTCTTACTAGTCACTGAAGTGCTGCAAATATTTTATAGGGATAATTTGAGAAATCACCTCTCTAAATATCTCCCTCAAACTTTTTGGGATGGTCTGGGTGCGTGAATAACTATGTGGAAACGTGGCACATTTTCACCAATGGAAGATTGTTGGTGTAGTCGCACGGGGATTTTTGTAACTCTCTCTGTTGTAGTAAATGAGACTACTCTGGCCGTACCTTCGCACTCGCGGACCACAACTAAGGGGAAGAGAGAAAGAGGGGGAGGGGGGGGGGTGGAGGTTGGAAACGGAGTACACGTGACAGAGGCCGACATGGGATCAGAGTGCAGGCACCATTACTTCTAAAGGTCCGCCCTGTCCTTCACTGTTGTCACCGATGGCAGCCTCCCTGACAGGTTGAACTGTTTGGGAATTATCTTCACTGAGATGAATCCACCAAGGTTTGGAGCTCGCCCATGTAATGTAGAACTTGAAATCTCCCATACTAACTTATCTTCTTATTCCTTTTCTAGTTCTTCATATTGACGGCAATTTTTTCCTGAACTCCCTTTCTGTATTCCTCTATTTTCTCCTTTATTTTCTCTTACCTGGTTTTGATCTCACACAATAACTCAGTCTGTTCCGAAATTACTGTGCCTTTCTCCATCACTCACTTACTCAGCGACTCTAGAGTTACCTGCTGGCCGTCTATCTGCTGTACGATAGACATCACTTCTTCATCTTCCCCAGTGAACTTACAACAGACAGCACCCGATCACAAGTTGATTTTTGACGATATTTCTTTGTTCTCCTCTATCACCTTATCAAGTAGCTCAACCTGTGATTTCAATTCTGCAGCCTAAGCTTCTAGTTAAGTAGATATTTCCCCACGATGAACCTGAACAACCTCCACGAAAAAACTGTAAACTGCTTCTATGGCTCTCTTACGCTGTTGAATTTAATTCTAATCGCACTCTTTCACGTGAGCCTCTAGCTCTTTAGGCAATACAGCCTGCGAATTTTCAGCTAGAGCTTCCTTCTGGTCTTTCATGTCTCTAATTAACTTTGCCTCAAAATTTGCGTTTGGCGATTCTCACTCTGCATTTTACTTTTATATTACCATTATCAGCTGACCCACTTAGTGATCGTATGGCTTTCGACAATAGTTGCTTGCCGAGTGGTACTCAACATTTTGTAGGTTTCATTTACATCCTGCAGTCTCAATGGCCTTGCATTCCATGCCTCATCGACAGCAGACTGCTTGTAATCGCTAGTGGAGATGGAAACATCGGATCTGATGGTGTTGTAGGCAGCAGTGTCTAGGGCGGTGGCGGTGAAATGGGCCGGAGCGTCATAGGCAGGCGCTGTGCTAGTGGTGGCTGCGCGGTCAGAGTTTGTCTTGACATCAGTATTTGAGACATCGGGGGAGACGGTGCGTGCCTCCTCGTGAGCCATTAACCCTGCGCAGGTAATGGAACCTGCTGCGACCAGAGTGTCGGCCTCTCCGAACACGGTGAGGTGAGGAGGTTCGGAAAAACTGGGGCTGACATTCAGTTCTCTTCTACCGACTTAGCCACCTGCACGGCTTCACAAACGCCCTCGTGGTCGTCCGGTAGCGTTCTCGCTTCCCGCGCCCGAGTTCCCGGGTTCGATTTCCGGCGGGGTCAGGAATTTTCTCTGCCTCGTGAAGACTGGGTGTTGTGTGATGTCCTTAGGTTAGTTAGGTTAAAGTAGTTCTAAGTTCTAGGGGACTGATGACCATAGATGTTAAGTCCCATAGTGCTCAGAGCCATTTGAACCATTTTGAACAAACGCCCTGTCATGGTTATGTTTCGCTGCGTCTCACGACAACTGATATTCCTACTCTGTATAAAACAAAGGACGAAATTATGGTCGCCACGAACAGTATTGAATGGTGAGAGACTAGTTTCATACTTGTCAACACTGAAGTTCGCCAAAGAGTGGCTAACAGAAAACTGTGTTGGGATGACCAAGAAGCTAGAAACCCTTACAAACAGTGTTGTTTTGGCAAATTCTGCCATAACAGAAACATAATTATGACCATCCTGCCACGGTCGACACGTTTGTAGCATTGTTTATTGAATGTGAAGGAAATTTGACACGGAAAAGAGTTAATGAACTGTCTTTCGCTTTTTCCCTATTAGCTGGAAAAGTAACCTTAACTGCCAATCTTCTGTTCACTCGTCTCGTCTAGCAAGAGTCTTAATTGCTAAATAAAAAGTTATTGATGTAGTACAACAGGAGAATCCTACAGACCAACAAACAGACACATCTGGTACCTAATTCAGATATATTTACCATAAAGAACACGAAATATGTTATAGCCTGTTACATTCTACAAAGCATCGATTAACTCATAGTTTCAGAAATGATTTGACAAGACAACGTCTCGCTGCAGGCCAAGATGAAGTAATAAATTGCACTAAAATGAAGTGTGAAAATCTCATCTAGGCCTTTTAAGAGGATCTGTTAACAAAAACTCACTAAGAAATTTTATAACTTGTAATCGAAAGAGAAATATTTAACGGCCATTACGTGTGAGTGGAAAAAGTCGTCATGCCAGTCGATAAAAACTCAAAAACACTAGCATCGCTTGAAATTCGCGACCGAAATTGCTGAGAGTGTTCCGTTGAGAAATTGAGGTACTAAAGAGAGCTGCTGCGTCCATGGCTGCTACCAAATAACGGAAGCAATTGGACAGACACTGAAAATGGGGGCAGTACTCGCGCTAATGTCATTACGTTGCTCCGGCTAAGCACGACAACGAATAGGGGTGTCTTGTTACTTCTGTAGGTTCCTAAGGCGCACCACAGTAGGCGTCTGCCGGCAGAAAGAGAGTACCATAACCAACCTATCGGAAGCGGCGGTTACAGTCCGTTTCAGCCAGTGACGACCTGTTCTCTCTGTTCTGGAATTGCGGAGACTTAAGTGACACCAATTTTTCTGTGGTATCATTGCTTGCCTAGACAGTCGGAGCCGGAAATTCGAAGTAACGCCTCAGAAGCTCTACATGATTTCGACATCTTGCAAATTACTTGTAATTATCAGTTAATTTTGTCCATTTTCCAATTAATAACTTGATCAAACCATGACTGATTCCTGGTGGTTATAAATAAAGTGCAGCTACTCACAGAGGTAAAGTGTTGGCTGTAATTTTTGTATGGCAGCGAAACTTGTTAGTATGCAAAAGTGTTCATGTAAAACCGATTTACGTTGGAAAAAATAGTTCAGATGTAGGTCACTAGGTGCAAATCTGGTGCTGTGAATGCTAGAGACGTTTAGAAATGTTTCCACATAAAATGGATTAGGTGCTGGACGCGGGCAGAAAAACTCAAATAATTGAGAAAAGCATAATGTTGAGCTTATTATCAACCGGCGCTTACACATTTGTTCAATGTGAGCACAGGATACGTCCGCGAGATGCTGCATCCATAAAATGACATTATCGGCAACAGTTGCTCGCAACAGTGCCGGTAAAGTCTGAGCAACGTGTTCCTATATACTAGCCTTCACATCAGGTACAGGCCTTTTAGAAAGCCCCAGAGCCAAAGGTCAGATGGATTGCAATCATGTGCTTTAGCAGTCTATGCATCTGGAAAACCTCTGGAGATTTCACGTTCGTATCTTTCACCAGCAAAGCGACATAAGGTGTCGCCCATCTTGCATGAAAACAGCTTTGCTCTTCCAAGGCAGGAATCACATGCTGTACAAGGAAGTCTCGATAGCGTGCAGACATCGAGGTGCACCAGACAGGCCTACTGGGTATATTCTCTTCAAAGATGAACGGACCGAGAGTAAAACTACTTGTAAATCCAAATCACACAGTGACACATGGCGAATTCAATGGTTCTTCGTGCATAGTATACAGATTAACACTACCGGATGTTCGGCAGTTCTGTGCATTCGCTACAACTTGTAGTGTAAACTGTGCCTCGCTACTCCATAGAATATTGCCCAGCCACATAGAATCAAATGCAGTCCGTGCCAGAAACCGAAGAGAAAATTCAGAAGGTTGCTGCGGATCATGACGTTTTTGTTGGCGCACCTTCTGGATCTTGTAGGGACACCAGCGTCAAATAGACGCAAAACTTTGCATTATTTTGACCATGGGATGGAAAATTCTCGTGACACTGCACGAGCACTAGCCCTACACGGGGTGCATGCTGCATTATTAGTAACAGAAAAAGCAACCTCGTCAGTAACTTCTACCAGGATAGGGCGCCTTCCTCTTCCAGGTGCCACACCAAGCTCAGTTACGTTTTTTGATTTCATCACCATTTTTTGAACCATTTAATGAGATGGGTCATATACTCAGACTTTTCAGTCGGTGATACTCTCCCAATGCAGCACTGTAATTGCTGCCGTTCACACGGAACCCTTTCACTAACAGCTTACTATGTCTCTTCTCGATAGCCAATCTGTTCACTTATGTTGTACACGGTGGAGAAAAACAGTGTCAGGAAATTATAACCCTGGGTAGCTAATGCCAGTAAGAACCAAAATTACTAATGTTGTGTAGGGCGACAACGCACAATTTTTAATCGACGGAAACTTGGCCCCACGCGCTCCGATTAACTTCAGGATTGCCCTGTTGCCGGATTCTCTGGACAACGCATGACCCCGAATGCTGTGCCTGCCGGAGATCGCAATGTATACAAGTTCACCCGCACGCTCCGTGGTAGCGCGCCAGCCTTCCACTCTGGGGCCGAATCCGCCGGGGTCCCGACACATCCACTGTAGTTTCATGATAAGACTTACCGGGAAGAAACCAGTCGACAGCTGTTTGTTCGCTTACAGAAAGTTTTTTAGAAATTGTGTCGGCCCTGAAAAGGGCCATTTCGTAGTTAGGACATTGTTTACTGAAAGCAGGTGCTCGAATCTCTGACGCGACACAAGCTTAGTAACGTCGAACGGTGTTTTGACAAACTCTTTAAGCCGGCTGGGGTGGCCAAGCGGTTCTAGGCGCTACAGATTGGAATCGCGCGACCGCTACGGTCGCAGGATCGAATCCTGCCTCGGGCATGGATGTGTGTTATGTCCTTAGGTTAGTTAGGTTTAAGTAGTTCTAAGTTCTAGGGGACTAATGACCCCAGCACTCAAGTCCCATAGTGCTCAGAGCCATTTAAACCAACCAAACTCTTTAAAAGATTCCTGGCATTGCCCTGATGTGATTGGCGGCATGCTGAATGCGATCCATTAATTCCTCTTCCTTTCTTGGTGGTTCGCGTCAGGGTGGGTGAACTAGAACCTTGCAGAAGCTCCACAGGATAAAATCCGGTGGCGTGAGGTCTAATGTTCGCTAGGGCCATGTTCTACGATCACCTCTGCCAATTACCCGGCTGCCGAACAGTTCATTTAAATATCTCTGCACAGCACGAACGTTATGTACCGGCGCCCCATCATGTTGCAACAATATTCAGAGCCTACGTCCAGGGGAACATCTTCCAACAGGCTGGGTAGGGATTCTTGCAAAAAGTGAAGTTAGTTTGTCCCGTTAAGTCAAGGAGGTAGACGGACCGGCCCAGTCAGATGGTCACCCACAATGCCTGCACAAATGTTGATTGAAAATCGTTCCTGGTGTCCGCAGACTTACGTAACGTGAGGGTTTCCCCTTGTGCAGTTATGAACGTTTCGAGTGTTGTAAAGGCCATCCCGATGTAAGGTGCACTCATCGGTAAACAACACAATTGCGGCAAAGTCGTTATCTCGTGCAACAAGTCGCTGAAACCACCGGATAACCCTAGCCTTTGTTCATAGTCCCCACAGGATTTAGGTCTTGGGCAGGGTGGAAACTAAATGGATACGGCCGTCATCCCTCAAAATTTTCCAGGCCAACCGATGAGTGACCTCAATTTCGTGTCCAACCGCTCGAGTGCTTGTCATAGCTGCTTCCTCGAAGCCCTCGAGAGCAGTTTCTTCTAATGTAGCATTCCGTCGTCTTCGAAGTCTTCCAGCATCACCATGATAACCCGTCAACGACACTGTTTCGCCAAGTCGCCGGTAGTTTGCTGTCAACGTCTGCGGGTGTGGGCGGCGTCTTGCTGGGTATGTTTCCTCATACAACGGGCGAGCTTTATGAGCATTACCGTCATCTAGTCTATAAAAAAATTCCGTATCCCGTTGCTCTTCAGACGATTACTGTGCCGCCATGCTTACTGTATTATTAAATCGCAGGTGACGTGTGTGTGCTCCGAAGCGAAGCTTACGTGTGAATGCATCTGACGTGAGGTGGAGACAAACAGCAAGACCTATTCGACACGTGTGCCCATCACGTTGGGGCAGTGACGGAGCGAGGGACGTTTGTATGTGTGAACCGACAACCATAGCTCTGCCCGTCAACCGATCAACGCAGCAGGGAAATCCCATGGCCAATGGAGGGCGTGGTGCCAACTTTCCGTAGTTTAAAAATGGTGCGTTGTCGACGTACACAACATTAGTAATTTTGGCTCCTGCTGGCATCACCTATCCAGGGTTAAAATTTCGTGACATAATTTTTCTCCACCATTTAGATTGTCAAATGACAGCATGAATGGTATGCCGTCATACAAATAGTGTACAGCGCCAGATTTGCACCTGGTGGCAACATTTGGAACTACTTTTTCCAATGTAAATCGATTCCTCGTTAACACACTAACATGTCTATGAATATTCGCTGCCATACGATAATTACAGCCCACATGACTCCGTGAGTCGCTGCACTTTAATTATAACTACCCAGTATCATTAGATTGGTAATTTCACAAGCAGTTCGTATCTGTGACCAGAAACATAAATTAAATATAGTTACCAACTTTCTCTATGATAGAAACTTGGGCAGTGGCAGCATTTGTTATTTCTCCACTCCTCATGTGCGTCAGATAATAGTCCCTGAGATATATGATGACCCAAAACACTGCAGTCAGCTGCTTAATCTACCTATTAGCATGTATGTCCACATTTAAACACCTATACAGCAGCGTTTCTGCATGGAATGGATTCGATAAGTCATATGTAGGTTTTCACAAATAAGTGGCACCAGAATTTTTTTTTTTATTTACACGTCAAGTTCCGTAGGACCAAAATGAGGAGCAAATCTCCAAGGTCATGGAACGTGTCAGTACATGAAATTACAACATAAAAGTAATAACAGCTAAAATTAAATGTTTATGAATCTGAAAAAAGGCAGTCCATAAGTTTAAGTAAACGCAATACAACAAGAATCAGCTTAACGTTTCAAGGAACGCCTCAACAGAATAGAAGGAGTGATCCATGAGAAAACTCTTCAGTTTCGGTTAGAAAGCTCGTGGATTACTACTGAGATGTTTGAATTCAAGTGGTAGCTTACTGAAAATAGATGCAGTAGTATATTGCACAGCTTTCTGCACAAGAGTTACGGAAGTCCGATCCAAATGCAGGTTTGATTTCTGCCGAGTATTAACCGAATAAGCGGCTTATTCTTGGAAATAAGCTAATATTGTTAACAAGAAATGAGAGAGAGAGAGAGAGAGAGAGAGAGAGAGAGAGAGAGAGAGAGAGGTGAATGTCAAAATACCCAGATTCGTGAACAGGGGTCAACAAGAGGTTCGTGAACTTACACCACTTATTGCCCGTACCACATGTTTCTCAGCCAAACATATCCTTTTAGAATGGGAAGAGCTACCCCAAAATATAATACCATACGACTTAAGCCAATGAAAATAAGAAAAGCAGACTAATTTTCGTGTTGAACGATCACTGACTTCAGATACAGTTCGAATGGCAAAAATGGCAGTATTAAGTCTTTGAGAAGATCCTTAACGTGGGCTTTCCACGATAGCTTACTATCTATCCGAACACCTATAAACTGGAACTGTTCAGGTTCACTAATCATATGCCCATTCTGTGAAATTAAAACTTCAGGTTTTGTTGAATCGTGTGTTAAAAACTGTAAAAACTGAGTCTTACTCTGATTTTATGTTAGTTTATTTTCTACAAGCCATGAACATAGGTCATGCACTGCACTATTTGAAAACGAGCCAATGTTGCACACAACATCCTTTACTACCAAGCTAGCGCCATAAGCAAACATAAATATTTTAGAATTACCCTTAATACTAGAGGGCATGTCATTTATATAAATAAGGAACAGAAGTGGCCCCAACACTGATCCCTGAGGACCGCCCCACTTGACCGTGCCCCACACAGACCCCACATCATAGCCATTCTTAACACTGTGAATGATGACCTATTGCTGTCTGTTGCGAAAGTAAGAGGTGAACCAATTGTGAGATAGTCCCTGTATTCCGTAATGGTTCTACTTCTGGAGCAATGTTTTGTGATCAAAATCTGCACACAGGTCACGTAGTTCCCGTAAATTAAGGGCAGGTGTTTGTGAACGTGGTCCCGCGGAAGCCCAACTGAATGTCCCCTCGCAGAATAATACTGCCATTGCCATGCTGCTTCTTTGAGGTGGTGCGTGTTTCGGTCAGCTTTTCGCCTGGAAGACAGTGTATCCAGACACAAACATCGACTTGGTGCAACAACGAACGTCGTTCATCTTAGGTGACAGGTTTCCATTGATCCATGGTCCAAACTCGATGATCCCGTGCCCACAGCATTTGTAACTGACGATGTCGTTGCGTCAACATGGAAACACGAAGGAGTGATCTCTTGTAGAGTCCCATGTTCAACAACGTATATTAAACGTTGTGTTCCGAAACACTAGTTCCTGTACCTGCATTGCACACCGTTTTCAGATGTGCTACGGGTAGCTGCCTGTCTTGCCTGACAGAGCAAGTATACCTCCGACCGTCTGTTCTGTGATGAGACGTGGACGTCCAACACCTTATAGCCTACTCTTGGTTTTACCGACCTTCAACCTTTTCCATAGATGCTCGTGACAGCATCAAGCGAACAGCCGATCAGCGAAATACTCGGTCTCAGGCGCCAGCCTTTAAAAAACTGTTGTCTGATGTCTTGCGTACGTCGGTGGATTTCCTCGGTTGCTATCCGTATCTTCGCTAGAATAAATACCGATTAGTCTCTCCTCCACGTACACATTCTCCTTACAGTGCCATGTGCCCACATCAATAGGTGGCATTTAGTCACATGGTGGGCAATTTTGTCGCAATATTTTGTCTAATAAACGGAAGCGTACTCACTCTGATTTGCTTTCTTCTTAGAATAGCGGAACGACCTTACGACGCTGAGAGTCCGCTAAAGCTGAAGCTGGCCTCCACTCGGAGATTAATTCGAAAGCCTTCTGCTTCCCTAACCATGTACCTTTTTTGGGGTGGTACGCCCTTTTACTGCTGCCGACTTCTGAATTTACTTACCCGCCAGTTACAGTGGGATCTGTACTTTTACGTGAATCCCAAAAACCTATATACCTTGCCATTTTTAATACATATAAGCCAGAGTATAAGTTACAAATTTTAAAAAATACCGTTTTCGTTTCATTACGAATTTTTAAAAATGCATATTTACCTAATTTGTCTTTAACATAGTTCTTTGACAATAATTAAGGTTTTCACGTGTGGGTTTTCATTAAAATCTTCAGTAGTGGCAAGCCACATACTGTTTGTACCTTCCCCTATAGCCAAGTATTCTACTGACGGCTGCAACATCATTATACTCTCAGGCATCCTGAATTACTGGAACAAATGCAAGCTTGTAAAGTCTACGTCACGACTACCAACTATTGCTTGTAATGTGATCTCTTAGATCGTCTTAGCGTGACTCATTAATGCTGCGATTCTGGGTACACAGCCGAACTGTCGTTTCCGTATTAGTTCAATATCTTAACGACCGACTCAGTCGTCTTCTTTAAGTATTCATTTCACTTACATCCTTGGTTTCACCATCCTGTAAGTAAAATACTGCTAACTACATGCCTGCCACTGCTTAGAAGGGAATATAAACTTGAGTGAAACTTCTGTTGAAATACACTATGTGACCAAAAGTATCCGGACACTTGGCTGAAAATGACTTACAAGTTCGTTGCGCCCTCCATCGTTAATGCTGGAATTCAATACTGTGTTTGCCCACCCTTGTCCTTGATGACAGCTTCCACTCTCGCAGTCATACCTTCAATCAGATGCTGGAAGGTTTCTTAAGGAATGGCAGCCCATTCTTGAGGGAGTGCTGCACTGAGGACAAGTATCGATATCGATCCGTGAGACCCGGCACGACGTCGGCGTTTCAAAACATCCCAAGGGTGTTCTATATGATTCAGGTTAGGGCTCTGGTCAGGCCAGTCCATTACAGGGATGTTACTGTCGTGTAACCACTCTTCCAGAAACTGTGCATTATGAGAAAGGTGCTCAATCGTGTTGAAAGATGCAATCGCCATCCCCGAATTGCTCTTCAACAGTGGGAAGCAAGGAGGGGCTTAAAACATCGATGTAGGCGTGTGCTGTCATAGTGCCACGCTAGCCCCCTCCATGAAAAACACGACCACTCCATAACACCACTGCCTCTGAATTTTACTGTTGGCACTACACACGCTGGCAGATGACGTTCACTGAGCATTCGCCATACCCACACACTGCCATCCGTCACTCCACACAACGTTTTTTCCACTGATCAATCGTAAAATGTTTACGCTCCTATTACTAAGCAAGGTGTCGTATGGCATTACCAGCGTGATGTGTGGCTTATGAGAAGCATCTCGACCATAAAATCCAAATTTTCTCACCTCCCGCCAAACTGTCATAGTGTTTGCAGTGGATCCTGATGCAGTTTGAAATTTCTGTATAATGGTCTGGATAGATGTCTGCCTATTGCACATTACTACCATCTTCAACTGTCGGCAGTCTCTGTCAGTCAACAGACGAGGTCGGCCTGTACGCTTTTATACTGTACGTGTCCCTTCACGTTTCCACTTAATTATCACATCGGAAACAGTGGATCTAGGGATGTTTAAGAGTGTGGAAATGTCGCGTACAGGCGTATTACACAAGTGACCCAATCACGTGCGTGACCACGTTCGAAGTCCGAGAGATACGCGGAGCGCCCCACTCTGCCCTTTCACGATGTCTTATTACTACTGAGGTCGCTGATATGGAGTACCTGGTATTAACTGGTAGCACAATGCACCCAATATGAGAAAAGTTTGTTTTTGGATGTGTCCGGATACTCTTCATCACATAGTGTAATGATGTATTTTGGAATAATGTACACAGCCTGGCTAAAAAGGTGAGGCACCTAGAAGACATGGTCGGATCTCAATGGAACTTCGTACACATACAAACTATGGGCTGCAACGCACGAGTAAATGATAAGAACTGCATTTCTCTATGACCGCTATCTGACTGTATTGGTTATGTTCGTATTTTCTGCTGTTACCAGGCTGCCGGCCGGTGTGGCCGAGCGGTTCTAGGCGCTTCAGTCTGGAACCGCGCGACCGCTACGGTCGCAGGTTCGAATCCTGCCTCGGGCATGGATGTGTGTGATGTCCTTAGGTTAGTTAGGTTTAAGTAGTTCTAAGTTCTAGGGGACTGATGACCCCAGACGTTAAGTCCCATAGTGATAAGAGCCATTTGAACCATTTTTTTGTTACCAGGCCTAGTACTTCTTAAAGGGGTCGTGAACATTGTCATACGTTGAGTGGCGACTGGGAATGTCGCGGATATGCCTCGTACTCGTGTGATGCAGCGTTATCAGCACTTGACAGACATAGAAAGGGACCTGATTGTCGGTCTACATTTGGACATCCAGTCAAGTCGTGCAGTATTTAAATTTTTGAGGCATAAGTGTGAGACAGTGTCCCTGTGCTGGATCTCACGGGAACGTGAGGGCGAGAATACTCGTCGTCAAGTTTCCCGTCGACCATATCTGAACACCAAAAGGGAGCATGCACCAAGCACACCGTAATCCCTTCACATATATGTGCATGCCATCTGAGAACGAGTAATGGACAGTCTGCAACATTCCGACGTCCCACGCTATTGATCTGTGACTAGCGGCTGCCGGAGTAGGGAAATACCGCCCATACGTTGGTTGACGTTTACGACAGAACAAACCACTGAATGTGGACCTTCAAACTTTTAGCTCAGGACAGGACAATGAATAGGATCTATGGCTCAATTTTAATAGAATATCGTACCATCCATTAGACAGATATGCACCCAGCAGAACAATTCCCAACGGGAGCAATCCTCCATCGTATACCGTCACTAAAATGAAACCCCTAAGGAAACAGAAATTAAAGCAAAATCCTGCATAACAGGTATAAAATAAAGCATTGAACTATAGGCAGAAAGATGTTGAATAAAACTCTTTCAGCAGCCAAGACAGCAGTGACTGAAGGCTTCAGTGAGTACCATAGCAGGATACTGTAGAAAGATTATTCACAAAACACAAAGAAATTTGGGTAGTTGGTAATATGCTGTTAGTAGCGCCAAAGTTATCGTCCAGTCACTCATCGACAAGACTGGAACCGGAACTGTTAATAAAGGAGCAAAATCAGAAATTCTTAACTGTTTTCAAATGTTCCTTTACAAAGGAAAACCGAGCAAAATTGTCCCATTTTAATTCTCGTCTTATCACACAACACAGAACTTCTTAATTTCTCTACTGATTGATTCTGTAATTTTAATGGAATTTCTTTTGGTTTATATACTTTATTAATTTTGTCTGTATTCAGTATTTAAAAAAACTGTAATGTAATTACGAGAAAAGCTAATGAAGAAGAATGTATTAAAATATTTCTGGTAGAAACGTTTGCATAGTTAGGGATTTTCGTATCGTATGGAATTCGAAGAACCTATATCAAATTTTTGTCAATAACGTCGTTGGGTATAGCTCGCAGGTTAGTAAAAATGGTTCAAATGGCTCTGAGCACTATGGGAGTTAACTGCTGTGGTCATCAGTCCCCTAGAAGTTAGAACTACTTAAACTTAACTAACTTCAGGACATCACACACATCCACGCCCGATGGAGGACCCGAACCTGCGACCGTAGCGGTCGCGCGGTTCCGGACTGTAGCGCCTAGAAACGCTCGGCCACCCAGGCCGGCAGAGGCGTCCAGTTGACAACAGAGATCACCTCTAATGAGCGTCGGCACGTTCCAGCAGTACAAGGATCATAGCTGGCTGCGGTCGGCCGTCACGCGGGAGATCGGATAGATATGCGCGATCTTGTTGCGATGATGGCAGACGCAGGTTATTAGCAGAGAGAGAGTCGCTAATCTTTGTGGTGAGGTTTGGAGGGAAAGTGACAGTGTTCTACGGCGTAACGGAGACTTTTTCCAAAATGGTGTTTTAAGCATTGGAAAGCATTGTGAATGGATAGGCGAGTACATAGCTGAACATCGTACCAACCATAGAAGATGACTTCATAACTGAAGAAGAATACTGTTTGACCAAAACTATTAAAATTTGATTGCTGTTAAATAAGATCCTATTGCCAATACAGCTCGTTATAAAATACATTACGTCACACCATCTGAAAATCACCACAACGTAAGATAAAGCCAATTGCCTTTTCAGTAAAATACGCAGCTTGGCGGCAACGTAGTTTCGGTACTTTGAACTTAATAGTGTTTTTAGTTAACCAATAAATATTGTTAGTGCTACTGATTATTCTAGTTCATTAACCGTCACCAGGATCCTAACCTTTCATCATTATTACCGAGAGTCATAAGTGAAAGAGGTGAAGTCATTTCAGTCGAGATAAAATTAACTACATCGGCTGTTAATTTAAATTTAACAGTGCATGAAGCCAGAAGCAGTAATAGTCAATATTCTTTTTGCATTGTAGTACTCCTACTTAATCTAAGCAGTAACTTAGTAAGGTTCGCTCTGAGCACTATGCGACTTAACTTCTGAGGTCATCAGTCGCCTAGAACTTAGAACTAATTAAACCTAACTAACCTAAGGACATCACACACATCCATGCCCGAGGCAGGATTCGAACCTGCGACCGAAGCGGTCGCTCGGTTCCAGACTGTAGCGCCTAGAACCGCACGGTCACTCCGGCCGGCTAACTTAGTAAGGACTGTGAAAAAGAAAAGTAAAACCAATACAAACAAAGCGCATATGCTATTTAGACGAAAGTGATTTTTATAGATTTTTTTCTGTTTGGATATATTTCATGTGTTTTTGGTTTTCATAATACAGGCATAGCAAAAGTGTTTGTTGTTAGGTACTGACGTAACATATATTATAAAACTGTGAATAGTCTTGGGTATTTTCTTCGCAAACTGACCGCAGGTACCATCACAATGAGATTATTCAGTACATCTCCTATTCAGTTTTAGTAGATATGAACCATTATTGGTTTTTGTTAGTTGCAGATAATTTCGTGGCATTTTTGATTAATTTAAAATCACTTTACCATACGTGGCTTTCTCATTCAAGCTCGCGTGAACGCATTTTTGTCCAGCTACTGCCTTTCTACTACATGTACTCGTATTTATTTACGTAGTCTCAATTAAATCATTAAGAGATTTTAATTTTTGCTAATTTTTGAGCTGGAGGGCGTAAATTATTAATCTACAATCAGAATGTCATACTATTTTAATTAATTATTCAGAATTTTAGCTAACTACAGTGCATTACTTAAAAACACTTAATACCAGCGAGTGTAGGCAGGCTATAGTACCGATGAAAAGTGGATAGTATTAAATTTTACTGGCAATGGCGTTGAAAAAGAGCTGAAACCGCTGTAACTGGACTAATACCCAGGGCCCAGTGGAATTCCTGTCAAATTCTATGCCCGATTTCCGCTGAGTTAATGCGTCTGTTAAATATGCTGTATCGTAGATCTCTCGAACAAAAAGCCCATTAGGTCGAAGAAAACACAGTTCACAGCTGTCTGCAAGAAGCGTAACAGAAATGATTCTCAAAACTACTGTTTAGTATTTCTGACGTCCATTAGTTGCAGAATCTTCTATCATATTTTGAGCTCAAACACAATCTCCCACAGGACGACCTCCTCCATACCAACCTGTGTAGATTCTGAAAACATATATCGTGTGAAATGTACGATGATATGGTCTATCAGGCAAAATTTGTGAGCGCATTGAGGATTTCTTGGCAGAGGACGCAGCAAACTATCATGGATGGACAGTCATCGACAGTTGTAGAAATAACTTGGGATGGATCCCAGGGAAGTGTGTTGGGTACCTTGCTACTCATGTTGTATATTAATGTCCTTTTAGACAATATGAATAGCAACCTCAGATTTTTCGCACATGATTCAGTTATCTACAGTGAAGTACAATGTGAACGAAGCTGTTCAAATATTCTGTTAGATTTTAATGAGATTTCGAAGTTCTTGCATCAAACGTTCAGAAAAGTAAAATAGTGCACTTCTAAAAAGGAATAAGCATAGGATGGTATGAATAACATCAGTGAATCACAGAACGAATCGCTTGACTCACACAAATACTTGGGTGTAACACATACTAAAGAAACGAAATGGAACGATCTCATAGGTTTTGTCGTGGGTAAAGCAGGTATTTCACTTCGGGTTATTGGTAGGATACTGGGGTAATGCAATCTGTCTAAAACGGAGATGCTTAAAAATCATTCATAAGAACCCATGCCAGAATATTGCTCAAGTGTGTGGGATACATACCAAATAGGGCAATGGAACGTATACAGAGCGGGGCAAGATGAATGGTGACAGATTCTTGTGACCGGCTGGAGAGTGGCGCAGAGACGTTGAAAGAGGTGAACTGACAAACTCTTGAACATCGGCGGAAACTGTCCTAAAAAAAGGCGACCAACAAAGTTTCAACAACCGGATATAAATTATGACTCTTCGAATATACTATAACCAATTTATACCGCCCCCATAGATAGCGTCGGGATAACTACAGATGAATTACATAAATCACAAAATCATTTATACAATCATTCTTCCCGCACTCCGTAAGAGAACGCAACGGAAAGAAGGACCTAATAACTGGTGCAGTGGGACTTTCCGTCTGCCACGCACTTTACAGTGGTTCGAAGAGTATTGATATAGAAGTATATGTAGATATACGTCTCAGTTTGGAATTGTGCCATGACCGGGATTCATGGACTGCCGAAAAATGCCTTCACACTGTGTTCAGCGATTAATGATGGTTCCGCACTACTGAGGATGACCATCGTCGGCGAGTATGGGGGCTACCTTGTTAGAGGTCCCATTTTTGCAACGATTTAGTAAGGCACAGTGGTGTTACACCTAGTGTCATTGTTTCTGGAGTCATTGGATATGATTTCAGGTAACGGCTGTTGTCACTGAGGGAGCTCGGACAGCGAAACGAAACGTTACAAACGTCTTGGGCACTCAAGTGTGCCCTCTCCTGAGACACTATGATCGCACCGTTTTTAAAAAGGACAATACTCGTTAACACACGTTCCATGTCTCTATCAACTGCCTTCTTGATATATGAAGATAGTAACTGTTCTCGAAAGAACAGGTCCCATTGATGACCGTGCAGCTTCTCTAGAATGAATGATAATTAATTGAATCCTCAGCTGCCGACACGTGTTGCTGATATACCTCGATGGGGACAGCTGAAGACGTGTGCCCCGACCGGGATGTGTTGAGGTGTAGCCGATGACATCTACGCATCATGTCAGTGGTACTATCACTTTTACCAAAGAAGAAGTACGTGGGACTGTTGCTACATATTTAACAAATTATTACGTAGTACACAGGTTTCGTCAGAAATAAACGGGGAATTTAATTGCATATTGTTGTCCTCTCGAGGATAAACATCCAGTTCATTATTTTTCAAAGGATTGTATAAAGAGAAAGTCAATTCTGCTCTTAAGAAAACTTATTAGAAAGATCTGACAGCTTATAAATTACATTACATTACTTTTACACTGTAGTACAGTCTTTATTTCACCTATCTATACAGCGATAATAACTTACACTGTAAATTGTGACGTTTCTTTGTTTACAGGTATGAGAAGTTCTAAAATCACCGAAGTGTTGAAGTGAACAAAAATCCTGTTGAAAAACAAAGAATTTCTGATAACATGTTACGAAAGTTTAAAGACATTGTTCTCTCTCAATAACAGAATTACAGATGAATTTGTACCCCTAACCATCGTCTGGACTGCGAAGTTGATTAAACTGACGAGGTTCAGTGTGTTTTAGCAGAAGGTCTCGAAAGCCAGGTCCTTAAGGAAGCATTTTTTCAGCATTTAACAGGTAAGAGCATACAAGATAAACCTTTAAAAATAGTATCCCATTCCAGGAGTAAAACAAGCGAATTTCTCCTTTCTACTGTACATTCTAAGATATCCCGAAAGCAATGAAACTGAAGATGTCATATTATGTGACAAGAGAAAAATTCAACAAATCGTTGATTTATGCAAGCGAGGGAAGTCCGAAGGAACGCCCCAAATCACAAAATTCCTGCCGTTTTATCTTAAGTCATGGTGTAAAACAACTACTTGGCTTTTTCTGGATGAGAAAATCCCTAGCACCTCCCCACAGTAGTTTGCATAAAAACTAGCATGAGTCACAGAATCAAAATATTTTCTTAAATCGTACATCATGACTAATGGCTACCGCTTGTTAGTACAACCTACAACTGTTTTATCAAATTACCCCATAAATTAATAAAAAATATCTTAATGCAAACTGCGATTCAATTAACAGAGTTGTAATTACTACAGTACAGCCTTTCCAAAAATTGATTAAAAACAGTACTAATAATGACACTAGCCTATATTCGTTAAATATCTACTTCCCACTTACTATGTAAGTATCTCAGCTCTGTTTAAGTCTGTCAGGTGAAAATATCTGTTTCCAAACATGCGTTATGTAAGAAATTACGTTCGTTACTGATGCATAAGGCATAAAACTTGACAGGATTATTTTATGTAAGCTCATACTGATATAAGTAGGGGAGATTAACGTACCTGGACGATAGTGTACCTAGAAACATACGATGTTTGCTGGTCCGTGCTTTAATCTAGCGACCGATTTTAGAATCACACTATAGAGCACCATAAGTAGTTTCCGACATTTTCTAATGTGTTTGCTGTTCCGAGACGTGAGATTGTGTTTCGTGCAGTGTTTGTAAATATTGCGAATTCTACATATATAAGTGCTGTATAATGTATTAAAGCTAATTTGATTATTCTGTTAATTCTTCAGTTACAGAATTTTATAGTGACTAAAATTTTATATATTTTTAAAACTAATACATAACTTGTGGACGGTTAGGCGCAACTTCGTCAGTCGTGCACCATCTTGTACCTTGAAACGGAAGACCTTTAGCATGGAACACTTGGTATTTGCCAATTAATTGAGTTTCTTTAATGTCCCAACAACTTTCCCGGTCTCGAAATTAGATATCTGTGTTAGTTGCCACAAGTACTTATTTCAAAACGTTTTTAACTTATATCTCGTTTTTGCTAACACTTCTCAATTTGATTTCTTTCTGGTATGAAGCAGAGTAATAATGTAAGACATAGACTGTTAAATATAGTACTGATAAGATTTTGACGATTTCCATACTTGCAAATTTGAATACAATTTTTGTTCGTAATCACATGAGCATGTTGTTCTTCAGAACAGTTCTTCACATTTGGAAAGACCTTATTTCTCCGGAGTAGCTTTTCTAATTACAGAAGAAGACTGCAGGACGCATAAAGTGAATGTTATCATTTCAGAATGAAATTTCGAAATGAAATAATCTTCTATAACAGGGCTGGCTAAAACAGAAAGGCTGAAAAGTGTTCCAAGATAGAACACTCATCCCTACTTATACAGTGAGGTGAGAAAACTCATGGGGTACCTCTTAATATCGTGTCGGATCTAATTTTTACTCGCTTACAGCAGGAACCCGACGTGGTGTGGACTCAACAACTCGTTGGGAGTCCCCTGAAGAAATATTGAGTCAAGTTGCCTCTGTTGCCGTAATGTGTCCACGCCGAGCGCCAGCAACAACGGCCACCCACGGGACGGACCTATAAAGTGGGCCCCGAATCTAGTAGGGATTAACTTTGCCGGTCCCCACGGTGTAGGCAAACTGTCATCGGAGCCCACTAAGGGGCCTAATTTGCGCCACCAGAGGCTGCGGTATCTACGGCTCTACTTTTTTCCACACACCACGTGATGAGACATACGCAAAAATGTATCCTGGAACGGGCGCACTATATAGGTCCGTCCCGAGCCAAGGGAGATGTTCACATGGAGTGAGCCGTCCCTGGTAGCAGCCGAGGCTCCGTCCACAGTGAGCCCATCGCCGTCATCAGCCATCCCAGCCTGTTACGTGATCTCCGACGGTGCTCGAGTAACTGTTTCATCGATTAACTTTTGCAGCAAGGTCGAGCTTCCGTCTTACGTCGTATTAGTAAATTGTGTTAGAAACGGAATAATTTTTTGATTTAATTTCGTTATTGTGATCCTCCGAAGTGAACAGTGAAACGATTACTTTGTGTGTCTAAAGAATCTTTTTGGTTGGCAGTTAGACTTGTAATAAAATCCTTATATGTGAGTTGGAACTTTCTTTTTCTGTCCATAGCCAGAGGACATAGCAAGCCGTCCATAATTGTAAAAGTGTTGAAGGCACAAATTTTGTGCACGAACTAACCTCTCGATTATGTCCCATGAACGTTCGATGGGATTCATCTCAGGTGATCTGGGTGGCAAATTCATTTGCTCTAATTGTCCAGAAAGTGCTTAAAACCAATCGCGATAGATAGCGGCCCAGTGAAATGACGCATTGTCTTCAAGAAGCCGAAGGTAACCATTTCCAGTCAATGATGGATTCAGTTGGACCAGAGGACCCAGTTCATTTCATGTAAACACAGCGCACACCATTATGGTGTCACCATCATCTTGCACAGTCCCTTGTTGACAACTTGAGATCTGCACTAAAATCTAACCCTACCGTCAGCTCTTATCTGCTGTGATCGGGACTCATCCGACAATGCCACGGATTTCCAGTAGTCTGAGGTCCAGCCGACATGGTCACGAGCCCAGGACAGGCGTTGCATGTGATGTCGTGCTGTTAGCCAAAACTCTCGTCGGTCGTCTGCTACCATAGCCCATTAACGCCAGTTTTTGCCCCATTTTCCTAATTTATACATTCGTCGTTCCTCCCACATTAATTTCTGCGATTATTTCCTGCAGTGTTGCTTGCCTGTTACCACTGGTAACTCGACGCAAACGCCGCTACTCTCGATCGCTAAGTGAAGGCCGTCAGCCACTTGTGAGAGGTAACGCCTGAAATTTTGGTATTCTCGGCACACTCTTGGCACTCTGGATCTCGGAATACTGAATTACCAAGTGGTTTCCGAAATGGAATGTCCCATACGTCTAGCTGCAGTTACCATTTCGCGTACGAAATCCCTTAATTCCTGTTGCACGGCTATGATCACGTCGGAAACTTTTTCACGTGAATGATCTGAGCACAAATGACAGCTCCGCCAATGCACCGTCGTCTTATACGTTACGTACGTGATACTATCGCCATCTGTATATGTGCATATTGCTTTCTCATTACTTTCGTCACCTCAATGTACATGAATATCTTAAGAAGTAATTAGTTTCCTTGTAATTTGTCTTTAAAAGGTCCATTGCCTGTCGATCTCATAAAACTGCATTCTCTTAAAGATTAATGAACTTAACCAAACAAGAGTAGTTTTCATTCAGTTTAATGAAATGTTTGATTTCTTTTGCTACTAGTTTTTTAATAATAACAGCCAGTGACACAAAATCTTTCACGTAATAATCCTTGGCTGTTCATGAGAAAGAAACAAACTGGTGGCTTCTGCTATGAAACCTGTTAACTGTCGTACAAATGGCGTAAACCCGTAATGGAAGCGTGTATTTATTCAGCTTGGCAATCTATACAAGCTTCAGAAAAAATTTCCCACAAGGATAGCAACATTCAGCCTGAAACACATTATTATATGAACAGTGTTAGTTAATATTTGTTACTGATTCATACACTTCCTGTTAGTGCTGAATTGAATAACATTCGCATACAAAGCAAGACCCGGTACGGATGGATTGTCAGGATCATGACTAAAAAGCGACTGCTCTGTTCTCCTACTCTTATAAATACCTCAGTTCTTACATTGTAGTTTACCGTGGGTAATGCTGGTATACTGCTAATAAAGTCGGTCTTTTTCGTTATCAGGGTAGTATTAATGTTCACATTTTGTGTAGGCGTGGCAAATAAGCAAATACGGTGCCCTGAGACCCATATGTTTAACAGTTATTGGCTATTGTTGATAATGTTTCTCTTTATTTTGGTCTTTGGTTTAATGAACATACGGCCACCCAAACTTACACATATTAACAACAGTAGGATTTGAGTGTTAGGTGTGACATACACGAACTTATAACAGTGTTACGGCAGTTAAAGAAGTAACGATACTTCTCGTCGTTTTGACGCCTACACCATTAGTCCATTGTCGCCTTAGCGTTGTCAACGTTCGTTCTCATGCGCTCAGCTGTACCCCCACCGCAGCGACAGCTAGCCATATGCCGTTAAGCGGAACCATATGTGTCTCTCCTGCGTGTGAAAGAACGGAGACTCGGTGCTTAACAAGCCATCTTATTCGCGTTTTTAATACCGTTGTATCTTCTGAGCGTAAGGAGTCTCTTTCTGATATCTGATTAACTGTGCCTAGTTTGACCGTGCAAGGAAAAGATGTCATTCTTACACCAGATATCACAACATCCATAGCAGCAACGATAGTTAAGCCTAAAACTATCTCGTATTAATAACAGCGCCAGCTGATTGAATTGGTGTATAAAACTAGTTACACGTCATTACATGCCAAGCAGAATAAGCAGAACAATTACGGATTTTAGAAGATATGTCAGTCGCATGTGACGTGTACATTACTAATGAGGCAATTCAAAAGAAGTCAAAGAACAGGGACCTCAGCATAGAAAACAGTCACATGTCGCAGAGAAAACTGAGGTCAGTCCTGTTATTATAATTACCCCACGATCAAGATCACACAAACTCAAGAAAGCACTCTCTAAAATTCTAGGTTTCAGCAAAAGTAGAACGTAGGTGACATATTACCGTTTGAAACTATTGACGTTCTGTGAAAAGTTTTGTGGAAGGGCTAACAAGAAAGTAAGTTTGTCACATTGCTAAAAAACGAAATGCTACGTATTGTAAAAAGCGAGTGCTTATATGTGAGACATGCACGATGTCGCTATCGTATATGACAGTTGGTGCGTAGCGATTGGTAGCAGTAGTACCTTTCTAGTGATTAAAGATGGCGGCTCTTCGTTCTACCTTGTAGCATCACTGTGAGAACTTGTAGAGAATGGACAGACTACACGGGGAAGCAAATTCTGCATCCGTGGTACGCGCAGTTCCCATAAGATAGTCAAAATGTCCATTATGAGGAGCACTGTGGTTGCAGTGTATTAAAGATAATTGTCGCTTTACTGGTATAGAAACCACAAACTGGGATTACTCCAAGTTAATAAGCAGTCTTCTATGAGAGACAAATACAAAATTTTATCACACTCCATTTCGTATATTTCTGGGGTGAAATTTTGAGAAATAGCTCAGTGATTGCTTTTGTTTTCAAGTAGTATTATCAAATAAATTATATTTTTTCTATTGATACCTATGCGGAAATTTACTTCCTGGCTAGACCGCTTAAAACCATCTAAATCACTGAAAGTACTCTTGCAATCTGAACTGGCCCGCACATGGGACAAATGAAATCATGTTGTTGTTGTTGTGGTCTTCAGTCCTGAGACTGGTTTGATGCAGCTCTCCATGCTACTCTATCCTGTGCAAGCTTTTTCATCTCCCAGTACCTACTGCAACCTACATCCTTCTGAATCTGCTTAGTGTATTCATCTCTTGGTCTCCCTCTACGATTTTTACCCTCCACGCTTCCCTCCAATACTAAATTGGTGATCCCTTGATGCCTCAGAACATGTCCTACCAACCGATCCCTTCTTCTGGTCAAGTTGTGCCACAAACTTCTCTTCTCCCCAATCCTATTCAATACTTCATCATTAGTTATGTGATCTACCCATCTAATCTTCAGCATTCTTCTGTAGCACCACATTTCGAAAGCTTCTATTCTCTTCTTGTCCAAACTATTTATCGTCCATGTTTCACTTCCATACATGGCTACACTCCATACGAATACTTTCAGAAATGACTTCCTGACACTTAAATCAATACTGGATGTTAACAAATTTCTCTTCTTCAGAAACGCTTTCCTTGCCATTGCCAGCCTACATTTTATATCCTCTCTACTTCGACCATCATCAGTTATTTTGCTCCCCAAATAGCAAAACTCCTTTACTACTTTAAGTGCCTCATTTCCTAATCTAATTCCCTCAGCATCACCCTACTTAATGAGACTACATTCCATTATCCTTGTTTTGCTTTTGTTGATGTTCATCTTATATCCTCCTTTCAAGACACTGTCCATTCCATTCAACTGCTCTTCCAAGTCCTCTGCTGTCTCTGACAGAATTACAATGTCATGAAATCATACAGTACACAAATTAAGATGATGTAGTTAATAACAATAATAATAGCTCCCGATATGTAGTCCCGTTAAACTTCCACGTAGTAGAGTCACTGACTGTCAGTTCAAGACAAGTCAGAAAATATCTGGCTGACCACAAATTGGCATGTGGAGATAGTTTTCACTCTATTCCCTGTTAATCTACCGTCACTGAAGACCGTACAGCAGCTGGGCCCCTAAGACTGTGCTGAAATTTACACATCATTCTGTTCCAACACTGAAGCTCCTACAATGCAAATACCGTTGTGATCAGAAACTAAGTGTATCCTTTTGTGTAGCCAAGCGCCTCATGTAAGACTCTCTTCTCGGGAACAGACGGAAGTAGTCAACATTTCTAACACTTTCAAAGTATTCATCAAGCTACCACACATGGGGTATGTCGAGCACGCCAAGTTGCGTTTTGGTTCTTCCACCGCACAGAACGCTACTTCCGTTCTCTTACGTCATAATGGACAGGAAATACAGGGTTATTACAAATGATTGAAGCGATTTCACAGCTCTGCAATAACTTTATTTGAGATATTTTCACAATGCTTTGCACACACATACAAAAACTCAAAAAGTTTTTTTAGGCATTCACAAATGTTCGATATGTGCCCCTTTAGTGATTCGGCAGACATCAAGCCGATAATCAAGTTCCTCCCACACTCGGCGCAGCATGTCCCCATCTATGAGTTCGAAAGCATCGTTGATGCGAACTCGCAGTTCTGGCACGTTTCTTGGTAGAGGAGGTTTAAACACTGAATCTTTCACATAACCCCACAGAAAGAAATCGCATGGGGTTAAGTCGGGAGAGCGTGGAGGCCATGACATGAATTGCTGGTCATGATCTCCACCACGACCGATCCATCGGTTTTCCAATCTCATCTTTATGAAATGCCGAACATCATGATGGAAGTGTGGTGGAGCACCATCCTGTTGAAAGATGAAGCCGGCGCTGTCGGTCTCCAGTTGTGGCATGAGCCAATTTTCCAGCATGTCCAGATACACGTGTCCTGTAACGTTTTTTTTGCAGAAGAAAAAGGGACCGTAAACTTTAAACCGTGAGATTGCACAAAACACGTTAACTTTTGGTGAATTGCGAATTTGCTGCACGAATGTGTGAGGATTCTCTACCTCCCAGATTCGCACATTGTGTCTGTTCTCTTCACCATTACGAAAAAATGTTGCTTCATCACCGAAAACAAGTTTCGCACTGAACGCATCCTCTTCCATGAGCTGTTGCAACCCTGAAGTGCCGTTGCACTGTTATGACTGACTGATGTGAGTGCATTTCAAGCACGACATACGCTTTCTCGGCTCCTGTCGCCATTTTGTATCACTGCGCTCTCGAGCGCTCTGGCGGCAGAAACCTGAAGTGCGGCTTCAGCCGAACAAAACTTTATGAGTTTTTCTACGTATCTGTAGTGTGTCGTGACCATATGTCAATGAATGGAGCTACAGTGAATTTATGAAATCGCTTCAATCATTTGTAATAGCCCTGTAATTGTAGTTACCGTGACTTCCACCTCCACATGGCACTATACAGCCGTGCGGATGTAATGGCAGACGTACAGGTTCTGCGTGTGAATGTGCAGTAGTGCAAAATAAATTACCTGAAGCAATGGCTCCACATGCCATAAATTTTATTTGCTTATTTATCTTGGCTAGTATCCAATCTTCCTATTTTACAGTACATTCACCATGGGATTCTTACGCATCGGGCATGAGACGCAACAACGAGAAACAGTTATGACATAAATAGCGAAAAAGAAATAGTTACAGCAAAAAACTACTATTTAAAATTGATTGTGTAAACTATAATAGTAAACGTAAATTACAACAGGTAGATTCAATCTGTGGACCAGGGTAGCAATAGGTGTGAGAAAAGAAAGAGATAAGGGACAGAACACAAGTAATAAGTAAAGAGGTGCAAAAATAACGCAGGTGATAGGAAACAAAATACAGAAAGAAGTATAACTGAGAGAAAAAAATGAGCATTTTCTGCACCGTTTGACAGTGATAAATGACGTGCATCCAATTCGCTGTAGAATAAAAGATTTATTCCGGAAACGCGCGACGAGAAAGTTGTCTCCTCGAAGATTGTGTTAAACAAAATATTCAAATTTGGGCGTCCACTGGGCAACAGTGAATCACTGGGTAATCCTTCTAACTGGTACTGCAACACACCAAATGTGGTCATCACAACGTTAAATTAAAATGGTATTTCTCAAGATTAAAAATCTTTGACTACAGTTACAACTTTAAGATCTGTTACCTGAATATCAAAGGATTCTCTAAAAGTAAATGCAAATATCTTTCACTTGTGTGTTGTCAGAACAATATGGACGTAATTACTCTGCTAGAAATACACAAAAAGATGTGAGAGATCTCTAAAGCATAGGAAAAATCACAGGGTATAAATAGGCTAATGATCTTCACCATGAACATCACGTTTACAGAATACCAACGTACACTGATGAACCAAAACATTATGACCACTGCCCAACACGAGATTCAATGCCTCCTGGTGGTGCTGCGGGCACGTGACGCAGTACGGAAAGAATTAATAGAAAGAGAGACGAATGGTCAGTCATTATAGCGAAAGAACGGGCCCGTAAATCCCGAAATCCACTGATATAAGCGGTTTTGACTCAGGACACACTGTTATGGGGCAGCGGCTATAAACGAGAATCTCTGAAAGGGCGATGAAGGTCGCCTGTGGACGTACTACTGTCGTGAGCACCTATGGAAAGTGGTTGAAGGATGGTGGAATAACGCATACGTCGTATGGTACTGGACGTCCACGTCTCATCAAAAAAAGGAGGTCGGAGGATCCGCCACTGTGTAATGCAGGTTAGGCAGCTATCTGTGACAGATTTTACGATAGAGTGCAATGCTGGATTGGGCACAAGTGTTTCGGAGTACACCGTTCAAAGGCCATTGTTGTACATGGAGCTCCATATCACACGACCTCTACGTTCCTCTATTGGCCCAACTACGTCGTCATTTATGATTGTAGTCGGCACAGCATCACTGAGTTTTCACCATGAATCGATACAAAACGTGCCGCCTTGCGAATGACGATTTCTTCTCACGCCACGTCGATGGCTGGGTTCTTACAAGCAGTCATCCTGACGACTGGCTGCACGAAATATGCACCGCGCCACAGACGCAGGCCAGTGAGTGCAGAATTATGCTATGGGGTACACTGAGTCGAGCTTCAATGGGCTCTGTGAGGGTAATCGAAGGCATTATGACAGGAGTGAATTACGTGAACAATATTGCGGACCACCGGCATCGCTTCATGTTTGAAGTCTCTCACTACGTCGATGACATCTTCCAGCAGGATAATTGTCCGTGTTGCAGGGTCAGAATCGTGTTACAGTGGTTTGAGGGTGCCCTTAAACCACCATCCCGTACTTTGCGTGAAATGCTTGACCTGTGCTTAGACATCTGGGGCCACATATTTCTGGAATCCTGTCAAGGACTTGTAGAATCTCTGTTGTACTGTGCTCCTATTAAACAAGTGGTCACTATGTTTTGTCTCATCCCTGTATGTTAGGATGGACATGGCTGATTCAGAGTGGTTCTCAAGGACTTTACAAACTATATTTTTGTCTCTTCAGTGATGGCATGTAGAGATACTATCATCAGCATCTACGAACCTCCAATAGTTAACCGATTAGCACCTCTGCTCAGACTTTTCACTGACTGAGGCATCTATGTTAGAGATAGCCACCACCATGCTTCGGGGGTATAAGGTTAATGATATAAATGGCAACAGCCTTTACTCGCATTCACGAATATGGTCTACCATCAACTACATAATGGAACAACGACAACAAAAATTTGTGGCGGACTGAGAATCGAACCCGGATTTCCCGCTCATCACACGAGATCGCATTACCAATAGGCAGTCTGAGTTCGACTCATGGCCAGACTCAAACTTCCATGTGTCGTCCACCGTATGTCTACAGCCTGCACGCGCACATTCATTGTGTATATCCCGGTACAGCCACGAGGGGTAGCCGCGCGGTCTGAGGCGCCGGAGGTTCGAGTCCTCTCCGGACGTGTGTGTGTGTGTGTTGACCTCAGCGTAAGTTAGTTTCAGTTAGATTAAGTAGTGTGTAAGCCTAAGGACTGATGACCTCAGCAATTTGGTCCTATAGGAACTTACCACTTACCACCACCACACTATACAGGGGAGACAATTTAATTGCAGGCACCATGCCCCGTATTGGCAGTGCGGTAGCGTTCTCGCTTCCCACGCCCGGGTTCCCGGGTTCGATTCCTGGCGGGATCAGGGATTTTCTCTGCCTCGTGATGGCTGGGTGTTGTGTGATGTCCTTAGGTTAGTTAGGTTTAAGTAGTTCTAAGTTCTAGGGGACTGATGACCATAGATGTTAAGTCCCATAGTGCTCAGAGCCTTTTGAAACGTATTGGCAGATAAATACAACATTGTAATCGCTGTGTAGTTCGGAAATACGCTGCGAAGTTCCTTGAAATAAGAATGCATTTCAAAAACATTTCTCTAAGTTGCTTCCAATCCGCACAGGTCTTACATTTGCAGGGTGGGGCAAATAAAAGTTTCCCGGATGGGTGGATAGGATTGGACGTGAAGATATGCATATATGTGGCAGCATTAAAGAAGGGCCGGAAGACCTACTGTTACTTCCAACAGGATGGAGCTATCGCCAATACAACAGGTCGGACCTTGGAGCACATTTACATAATCTTCACGCCTGACAGAGTTGTTAGGCGAGGTCAGTGTGCAACAACTCTCACAGTCTTCAGGAACTGTAGCAGAACATTTCTGATTAGACTGCAGCAATTCCAGCAGACCAGCCTCGATCCTGGTTCAGCAACTTGCTGACCGGGGCCCAAAAGTCCCTAGAGATGAATAGTGATCACTTTCAACATCAGCCACAGTCATGTTAGAAATGTGTTTCACTTCCTCTGCTGTGTTTCTTTGTACCCAGGAATCCTGTTCTCTGGGCCACTTTTATTTACCCCTCCTTGTAATTTATTCTGATCGTCAGTGTAATTAAAACTGCTATATGTTCTGTGGTTTCCGGAAACAACAGTATCTCTACAGGTAAGTGTAATTATTCATATGTACTCAAAAAAATTTACCATTTACACAGTACTTATCTCAATTACAAATTTAGTTTCAGTTGCAGTGCTTTTGCTAGCATTACTCCTACCCCGCTCCTCCTCACGACCACCCAAAAAAAATCCCATTCTCGCACGCGGACACACACACACACACACACACACACACACACACACACACACATGCATGCCATAACGCTGACTTTTCCCTCAAAACGGTCAGTAATTCCCCTCTGCAAAATTCAATGGTCGTGGTATTGTTGTCCAGTAGCATGAAAGAAGTGATACAGTTTGTTGATGTTTTCGAATGTTGCCATAAAACTTAGAAACACTCTTCTAATTATTTAACAGAAATCGATGCTAACAAAAATTTTGTAAGCGAACACTTAGCGTGTAATATTATCACTTTATCTTCTTCATAGTCTACCAGCAATGGAACATGTCATGACACTTTTCTGCACAAAAAATAATGCCGACATACCTTATATTCCTCCAAATCAACAGTAACTAATGCTGATTAGAAATTTAGGATCTACATCTAAATTTGTAAGTATTATTCCCGTGCCATACACCAATGGACACTGAGAGGATAAAATGTTATGTACCTCCGTGCAGATTTAATTATTGTACTATTACAATGAGCATTCGCGTCTGTCTTTCCCTTAGTCATGCATGCTTCTACAGATTTTCGTATGTTCTTTACCCATACCTGCTTAGCCATTTTGCACTTTACGTCGCTCTTTTCTTTTTTTTTTCTTTTTTTTTTTTTTGAATTTGTGTATTCCCTTTTACCTGCTTCGCTTGCTGCATTTTTTTTTATTTTCTCCTTTCATGATTTAAATTAAGTATATCGGGTGTTAGGCAAGGATTTCGGCTGAGTTTCTTCGCTTTGTCTATTTGATCCTCTGTTATCTTCACTATTTCGTCTCTCGAAGCTACACATTCGTTTTCAATTGTATTTCATTCGTCTGTTTCCGTCAACTGTTATCTAATGCTTCCATTGAAACTTTAACACCTTCTTGTCCTTTCAGTTTATCTATGTACTATCTTCTTAATTTCCTATTTTTCCTCAATTTCTTCATTTTTAATATGCAGTTCGTAAACAAAAATGATGGTCAGAGTCAACACTGGTTTCTGAAAATATCTTGCGGTTTGAAATTTGTTTTCGAACTCTGTGACTTCAAAGTATGTAATCAATCTGAAATCGCAAGGTGTTTCCAGGTCTCTTCCACGTATACAACTATCTTTCATGATTGTTAAACCAAATGTTTGCGCAGAATTCTATGAGTTCCAGGAGGTAAATTAAAACTGCGGGACTGTTTCTTGTCTTAAACCTTTAAATTATTGACGATTGTCAACAGGTAAAACTGCAATGCTTTGTTTCTCTTAAGAAGTAACTTGCACACTTTTTCCTCATAACCTAAACCACTCAAGGAGTTAACTTACTTTAGTAAAAGGAAAGTGTGGAAGACTGACAATCAGAACGTTTCTTGGGTTTCTCAGAGCGGTGAATAGACGTTGGAGAATGTGTCTTTCTAGAAGATGGCGTGAAATTGCCACAGAGAATGGAACGTGACTTGGGGGCTACGGGAGCCGTCTGTAGGGCGCAGACTCGCAGAAGCAACAGTAAGGCCACATACACCAGCTGATATGGTCGCAAGATCATCCACTCAACTGCCTGCCTTCGCTGGGACGCCAAGTCAAATTACGTGTTATTCTAACTCAAGGCTCTTGATGCTACAATAATTAGACACGTGTCAGTCCCAGGGAGAAAGATGGCCGCATTTGTTACGTAGAGAAAGGTGACCACAGTCATCTTGACAAACTGCTCAAGCAAGTTCAAAAACTTTCTGGAAGCGGTTTGACTGCTCGGAGAACTGTCGCGATTGTTCAGAGTTTCATTTCAGTACTTTGCGCTGTGATTTATTTTCGCTCGAAATGCATGAAATATTAATTTTTGAGATATTCTTTAGCACAATGGCTAACTTCACAAATTCCACTCCCTTTTGAACTTCTTACGGTAGACATAGAGGAGAACAAGTTCAAAACAAGTACGGAGCTTCCTTCAGGAAAATAGGATATTTGTCAGCATTTCTTTTCACCCACCTGCTCTCTATCATAGCCGTAACGGCTTGAACTCTACTTGTGACACTTTCAATTAGGTGCCTCAACGTCTGCATTACATTACATTACATTTATCGTTTTGCATGGATCCCTTGGAGAGGAGACTCTGAGATGTGGAAAGAGTCTAAGTATCTTTTTTTCTCAGACACATGGATATTGAACAATTCTAAGGCAGACAGAGTTATGAGCTATTATGCTTGTGAAGATATTCATCGATGGAGTAGAAGGAGTTGGCCAACAGGAGGTTTTTTAATTCACTCTGAAACCGATCTTTATCACTTACAAGACATTTGATATGCTTTGGTAAGTTATTGAATATATTAGTACCCATGTATTTGACTGATTTTTGTATTAATGTTAAGCTTTTATAGTCCTTATATATATATATATTTTTGGTTCTGGTATTATAATCATGTTTTGCACTATTTTGTATAAAAAGATACATATTGTAAATGACAAAGGACATCAATGAGTAAATGTACTGAGAAATAGTGGTTAGAATAGCAAGTTTCTTAAAGAGGTCTCTGCATGATGATCTAGGACTAACACCACATATAATTCTAATGACTTGTTTCTGAATTTTGAAAACGTTCTCTTTGTGAGAGGGGTCTCCTCAAAATATGATTCCATAACTCTTTATTGAATGGAAGTAGGCCGAATAAACTAACTTCTTCATTTTTAAATAACCTATTTCTGCTATCAGGCGTACTGCGAATGTAGCTGAACTAAGGCGTTTCATTAACTGTAGAGTGTGAGTTTTCCAATGTAGGTTGTGGTCAATTTCTAGCCGTAAAAATTTGACACAGTCTACAGCTTTAATTTCATTGTTTGAATACATTATACTAATAGGGTCCTGTATTCATTGAGAGGTACTAAACTGTATGTAGTTGGTTTTGTCAAAATTCAGTGACAATCCATTTGCTGTGAACCACCCACTGATACTTACAAATATTTCATTAGCTGATTGCTCAGTGAGATGACGGGTACTGTTTTTTATACCAATAATCGTATCACCTGCAAATAAGACAAAATTTGCATTTTGTGATACTGCATGTGGAAGGTCATTAATAAATAATAGGAACAACGAGGGACCTAAAATAGAGCCTTGGGAAACCCCTTGTCTGATGGTTTAATATTTTGAATGACTATTGTTATGTAGTGAGCCTGATGCAGACACACACACTGTTTTCTATTAAAAAAATAGGATGAGAACCATGAGCCTGCTACTCCTTTTATCCCATCATATTTTAACTTTTGTATAAGGATATCATAGTTAACACAATAAAAAGCTTTAGCTAGATCAGAGAATATTCCAAGTGGTAATAACTTTTGATTTATTGATTCTAATACATCATCTGTAAAAGTGAACATAGCTTGGTCAGTTAACAGTCCTTTCAGAAACCCAAACTGATTGCGAATGAGAATATTTTTCTGTAGTAAGTGTTTATAAAGTCTGATGTACCTAACCCTTTCATACACTTTTGAAAATATTGCCGATAATGAAATGGGACGGTAGTTTCCCACCGATGATCTGTCTCCTTTTTTGTGTAATGATTTGACAATAGCACATTTAAGCCTATCTGGAAAAGTACCACTGGGGAAGGATTCATTACATAAGTAACTCAGTATGTCACAAAGTTCTAAAGAGCAACATTTGATTGTGGTAGTGCTGATTTAATCATAATCACTAGAAAGTTTGTTTTTAAGAAAGCTAATAATATTATATATCTCTTTCAGTGAGGTAGGATATAGTTGAATTTTGTCAAACTTCTGCGGAAACGCATTTCTTAAATATTTTAAGCTGTCTTCTGAGGAACTATGCAAACCCAAGTTGTCTGCTACTGAAAGGAAAAAGTTGTTGAAAGTGTCTGCAATTTTGGAGGTATCTCTAATCAATTCATTATTTACATTTAACGTAATTTCCTCATTTGCCTGATTAGTTTTTCCTGTTTCACTTTTTGCTGTGTTCCATATCGTTTTTACTTTGTTATTAGAGGCATTTATTTTTTCTTGAAAATAAATACATTTTGAGGTTGTGATTACTTTGTTTAGAATTTTGCAATATAATTTTTAATGTGATTTAGCTCTTTAGTCATCGTTTTCCCTTGACATTAAGTACAGTCTTCTTTTTGTTTTTCGAGATACTTTTATTCCATTTGTAATCCAAGGTTTTGAAAGATTTAATCTATTTGCTTTGATTACTTTCTTAGGCAGCAGTTTTCAGTGTGACCTATGACCATATTAGAGAAACAGTTTTACTTTTCATTTAACCTGGGTGAATTGTATGCATCTTTCCAGTCTGTATTCCTCAAACACTTTTTTATACCTTCGGTTCCTGTTTCATTTATTATTCGTATAGTTTCCCACTTCCTGTTATTAGTTGAATCATAACCCACTATATTAAATGTAAGCAACTGGGCATCATGGGCTGAAAAGTCATTAAATATTGCATTTATACTATGATTTGCTAGTGTGATAATATCTATGAAAATGTTATCAATAGAAGTGCTGCTGGTACCCATAACCCTGGTTGGGAACTGTACTAATGGAATGAGATTATACGAGTAAGAAGTGGTAAGAGACTCTAGTATGTCTCTTGAGTAACTATCCTCCAGCAAATTTAAATTAAAATCTCCACTTAGTATGAGTTCATTATTTTTAGAAGTTAAGAAATTGATACTGCATCAAGCTGTCTAGTGAATAGGAATGGCAGCCCATTCTTCCCCAAGAGCCAAAACGAGGGAATATAGTGATGTTCTGCACTGGGTTTGGAGCGACGTCTACGTCCTAACTCATGCCAACGGTTGGGACCCTGAGCAGAGCAGGCCATTTCAGTAGGTTATTGTCCACAAACCATTGCCTCACGGATGCTGCTTTATGATAAGGTGCATTGTACTGCTGATACGGTTATAGTCTCCAAACTGTTCCTCTATAGTACGCAGTACACAATGTTACAAAATGGGTTTCTATCCTTCCGTATATGGCGTTTTCTAAAGCGCAATATGAGGACCTCACCCCAACCGCAGGAAACACTCGGGTATCGTAAGACAGCACGCTCCGTTCTTCACTGTTGGCACTACAAGTGATAGCAGGTTACCTTATCCAGATATTCGTTAAACCCACACCATTCCATCCGACTGCCACAGGTTAAAGGGTGATTCATCCCTACAAATCACACGTGTCCAATCATCCACTCTCCAGTGGCGTCGCTCTTTACACATCTGAAGTGTCGCTTATCATTGACTACAAAGGTGTGTTGCTTAAGAGCTGCTCGAAGATTGTACTCCACTCTTTTTAACTCCCTGCGCACAGTCATTGTGCGATCTGGACTGTTGATAGCACTTCGAAGCTCACGAGTGATCCCTTCCGCTGATAATATGAGATTTTTTACAACCACTCTTCGTAGTACTTGGCCGTCCCTGTCTGTCAATACATAAGGCCTACGTGGTCTTGGTTAGCTGTTGTCGTTCCTTCGCATTTCCACTTCACAATCACATCATCACCTGCCGACTTGGGCAGCTTTGGAAGGGCTGAAATGCTCAAAATGGATTTGTTACTCAGGTGACGCCCACCGAATACTCTGCGCTCGAAGTTAGTGAGGCCCCCTGACTTTCTGATGTTACTGCCTCTCTAGTGACAAAACAGTACTCCCAGCTTCCTTTTATACCGGTTCGAGACATCAACTGGTGTACTCCGCATTACGTCGGGGTTTCGGATACTTTTGACCAGATATCGTACCTATCGGATTAGCACAGTTGTAAGGCTCTGGGTTCGCGTGGAGGAGGACGGCAGCTCATATCCCATTCTAGCCACCCAATTTAGAATGTATTAGTTTTTCCTAAACTGTTTAAGGCAAATTCTGAGATGGTTCCTTTGAAAAGGACGCAGTAGATTTTATACCATAGGGTACGATATTATAACTGGAACTGTGTGACTGGTAGGAGCAGAGAGGGTGGCTAACTGGTGGTCACAGTTAGTAACGGCGAAATTGTGAAAGTTGCTGTTCATAGTAGCGTGGCTGCTGTATAACCCTCGACACGGATATTCGGTTCTCTCGTCTGGAGATTCGTGAACAGAATGGAAAAGCAAAATGAAACCAAAGTCATATCTGTAACACCAATTTACAAATTCATGAATGTAATCAGGAAGTTAGCACCTGTTCGTTGCACAGGTACTAGGATTTTGCGTTACTAAAGGCTTTATTCAGTATGCTGAAGCACATGTCGGTTAGTTGCACCTGCGAATTTATCGACTGTCTGTGCGGGAGGACGTGGTCATCTGCATCGCCTAGCGATTTACGCATAAACGTGAACGAAAGACGTAGAGTCTGACACCACTGACGTCAGTGACTCATCATCAAACTAGCACGATACTAAAGATTTCTATCACCATCCTTTTCCAAGCTAATCTTATACTGTCTTTATAATGACCTCATTGTCCTTTCTTCTTTAGGTATTTTTTATCGCATCTTCACGAAACTAGCGAAGGATAAATATAAATTTTTCTTCTTTAATGATATCATAGAATCTTGTAGAAAACTTGGTCCTAAAATGGCTATCGGGATACACTGTGACTAAAGGTAACATCGGTAAGTATTTTTAATTTATGCACTTTTACTTCTTCCACTAAGAGATTTTGTGTACCTGAATCTGAAATACACTGACGGGATAAGAATCACAGCAGCACATTAATGTAGAGAAATGAAATTTAGGAAATACGTATGTCCAGGTAACGTATTTAAGTGATTAATACTGCAAGATAATAGGTTAACGTACACGCGAGATAAGTCACTGCAAATGTGAAATCCTGGCAAAATAATGAGCGGTGTAACCACCATAATGTTCAATGCAAAGATGCAAAAGTATATATATTGTGTTGTACAGGTGCCGAATATCAGTTTGCAGGATGGAATTCAACGCCTGTTGCACTCGGTCGGTCAATACAGGAACAATTAACGCTGTATTTGGATGACTCTGGAGTTATTGTCCGGTGTTGTCCCATATTTGCTCGACTGGAGATAGATCTGGCGATCGAGCACGCCAATGCAACATACCGACAATCTGTTGAGCATGTTGGGTTACAACAGGGGTATGTGAGTGAGTGTTATCCTGTTGGGAAACACCTGGAATGCTGTTCATGAATGGCAGGACAACAGGTCGGATCTCCAGATTACTTAAAATTTTGCAGTCAGGGTGCGCGGAATAAACACGATAGTGCTTCTACAGTCATACAAAATCGCACCCCATACCATAGCTCCAGGTGAAGGTCCAGTGTGTCTACCACGCAGGCAGGTTAGTTCCAGGCCCTCAACTGGCCGCCTTCCAACCACTAGGCGTCCATCACTGGCACCAAGGGAGAACCAGACTTCATCACAAAACGCTACAGACCTCGACCCTGCCCTTCTATGAGCTCTCTCCTGACAGCAATGAAGTCGCAAACTGTGGAGGCTTGGGACCACTGGAATGCATGTTACAGGACGTCTGGACCCGAACTGTCCTTGAAGTAACAAATTTCTAACAGTTGTTTGTGTCACTGTGATGCCAATTACTGCTCAAATCATTACTGCAGATGCAGTACGATGTCAAAGAGCCATACGCCGAACATGATTGTCTTTCTTCTCGACAATTCCTCATGGGGTTCCAGAGCCCGGACCTCTCGGCTGTAGATTCTCGTGGCCACCGCAGTTAGCAATCGTCTACAGTCGTTACATTCCTACCAAGTCTTTGTACAATGTCGCAAAATGGACATCCAGCTTCATGTAGCCCTATTACATGACCTCGTTCAAACTCAGTGAGGTGATGATAACGGCGTCTTTGTTGCCTTAAAGACATTCTAGACTAATTGCAACACACCATGTCCAATCTCAAAGGTAAATAACGCTCACGGCGTGTATCTAAAGCAAACATGATGTGCATCCTCATAGTGACACTAATGGCGCCAATCTTATGCGACTGGCGAGGAATCTGAGTAGACATCATCTTTCAGATGTTGAAACACACCGACTAACTTTCATGTATGTCGCACAACTCCTTTTTGGTGTTGTGATTTTTGTCAGCGTATTTCCCGCGCAGTATGCCGCATCTGGGGAGTGTGAAGACCCCTAAGGTGATGCAACACACACACTCACGCACACGCACACACACACTCACACACACACACACACACACACACACACACACACACACAAACGAAGATCGAGAGATCAAGAGAGAGAGAGAGAGAGAGAGAGAGAGAGAGAGAGAGAATAACAGAAACAGTAGGATCAAAAGGAGTAGCACAAAGATCACATGGTCAGTTCGAAGAAGAAAATCAGCGCTGGGCAGTGTACATTGACCGCATACAGTCCTTGAGCGCATTCTACTTTCCTAATGCGGGGCAATTTCGTGGGTGTGCACGGTATCAACGATAGTTCAGAGACCATCATCTTCAACAACAGCATCAAAAACCACTTACAAACCTCAAAAATTCCGGCTACATAACTATTCTGAAGAGAGAGGGAGGGAAGAAGAAGTATGGGAGAGCAAGGGAAAGAGACGAGTAAGATTAAAGGTGAATGTTAGAGTTTAACATCGAGAACATGACGGACAAAGTACACACTTGGCTTGAGAAGTGGTGACCTCCATTTAAAGTCTTCTTGCTAACTTGTTAGGGAAGCAGCCACTCTCATGAAACAGGGGACACACTTCATATGCACCGCATCAACCACATGAGTACATCCACATATTCCGTTGCTGGTGCAATATTTCATCTCATTGTCAAGTCGATAAGCTGTTGCCACCAATCTATGAAATCAGAATTTTAACAAACTACTGGCATAATTCGTGCATGATCGTCACACACTTAGCTTATAAAAGCCCCTTTTAGTGTAGGAATCCGTGCGTATTCCTTTCTCCTGTGACGTTCATTCTTTCATTCATTCATTCATTCATTCATTCATTCATTCTGCGTCTTACGAGAAAGTACGGCAAGACATAATAATAACCGTGGAATCAGGGAAATCCACCACCGCTTTACCTCTGTAACTCGAACACATAATCTATGTGATCAAAAGACTCCGGACACTTGGCTGAAAATGACTTACAAGTTCGTGGCGGTAATGCTGGAATTCATTATGGTGTTGCTTCCATCCTTAGCCTTGTTTGGCAGCTTCCACTCTTGCAGGCATACGTTCATTTAGGTGCTGGAAGGTGTAGGCCCAGTTTGCACTTGTGGAATGGTAGCCTATTCTTCAAGGTGTGCTGCACTGAGGAGAGGCCTGGCAAGAAGTCGGCGTCCCAAAACGTCTTAAAGGTGTTGTGCAGGATCCAGGATTGGACTCTGTGCAGGCCAGTCCATCACAGGGATGTTATTTTCGTGTAACCACTCTGCCATAGGCAGTGCATTATGAACAGGTGCTCGATGGTCTGGAAAGATGCAATCGCCATCCCCGAACTGCTCTTCAACAGTGGGAAGCAAGAGGGAGGTAAAACCTCGATGTAGGCCTGTGCTGTGATAGTGCCACGCAAAACAACAAGGGGTGCAAGCCCCCTCCATGAAAAACATGACCACACCGTAACACCACCGCCTCCAAATTTTACTGTTGGCACTACACACGCTTGCAGTTGGCGTTCACTGAGCATCCGCCATACCCACACCCTGCCATCGGATCGTCACGTTGTGTAGCGTGATTTTTCACTCCACACAACGTTTTTACACTTTTCAGTCGTCCAATGTTTACGCTCCTTACACTAAGCAAGATGTCGTTTGACATTTACCAGCGTGATCTGTGGCTTATGAGAAGCCGCTCGGCCATGAAATCCAAGTTTTCTCGCCTCCCGCCTAACTGTCATAGTACTTGCAGTGGATCCTGATGCAGTCTGGAATTCCTGTATTGTGGTCCTCGTGGATGTCTGCCTATTACAAATTACGACCATCTTCAATTGTCGGCGGTCTCTGTCAGTCAACAGATGAGGTCGGCCTGTACTCTTTTGTGCTGTACGTGCCCCTTCACGTTTCCACTTCAGTATCACATCGAAAACAGAGGACATAGTGATCTTTCAGAGTGTGGAAATCTCGCGTACAGAGGTATGACACAAGTGACCCTATCACCTGACAACGTTCGAAGTCAGTGAGATTCTCGGAGAGCACAATTCTGCTCTTTCACAATGTATAATTACTACTGATGTCGCTGATATGGAGTACCTGGCAGTAGGTGGTAGCACAATGCATCAAATATGAGAAACGTCTGTTTTTGGAGATTTCCGGATACTCTTGGTCACATAGTGTAGTAATGTATTTTGGAATAATGTACACAGCCTGGCTAAAAAGGTGAGGCACCCAGAAGACATGGTCGGATCTCAATGCAACTTCGTGCACATACAAACTATGGGCTGAACAATTCAAACCGGGAGAGATCTTCCATCGTATACAGTCACTAAAAGAAACCCCTAAAGAAACAGAAACTAATACATAATGCTGCATAATAGGTATAAAGTAATGCATAGAACTGTAGACAGAGAGATGCTGAATGAACCTCTTTCAGCAGCAAAGACAGCAGTGGCTGAAGGCTTCAGTGAGTACCATAGCAGGCTACAGTAGAAAGATTATTCACAAAACACAAAGAAATTTAGGACGTTGGTAATACGATGTTAGTAGCACAAAAATTATCGTCCAGTCACTCATCGACAAGATTTGAACCGGAACTGTTAGTAAAGGAGCAAAATCGGAAGTTCTTAGCTCTGTTTTCAAATGTTCCCTTACAAACGAAAACCGGGGAGAACTGTCCCATTTTAATTCTCGTCCTATCACACAACACAGAAACATCATAATTTTTCTGCTGATTGATTCTGTAATTTTAATGAAATTTCTTTTGGTGTATGTACTTAATTAATTTTGTCTATATTCACTATTTAAAAAACTGTAATGTAATTACAAAAAAAAATCTATTGAAAAAGAATGTTGTAAAATATTTGTGACAGAAACGTTTCGATAGTTAGGGATGTTCGTATCGTATGGAATTCGACGAACATATCTCAAAGTTGTCAATAGCATCATTGGACACAGCGCGCAGGTTAGTAGCAGAGAGAGAATCGCTAATATCTGTGGTGAGGTTTGGAGAGAAAGTGACAGTGGCCTACGGCGTAACGGACAGTGTTTTCAAAATGGTGTTTTAAGCATGGGAAGGCATTGTGAATGGATGGGCGAGTACATAACTGGACATCGTACCAACCATATGAGAAGACTTCATAACTGAAGAAGAATACTGTGTGGCCAGAATTCTTAAAATTTGATCGCTGTTAAACGAGACCCTGTTGCCAATACTGCTCGCTATAAAATGCATTAGGTCACACTATCTGCAAATAAGCACAAAGTAAGATCAAGCCAGTTTTCTTTTCAGTAATATACGCAGCTTGGCGGCATCGCAGTTTCAGCACTTGGAACTTAATAGTGTTTTTTAGTTGACCAATAAATATTGCCAGTGCTACTGATTATTCCAGTTCATTAACCGTCACCAGGGTCCCACCCTTTCATCATTATTGCCGAGAGTCATAAGTGAAAGAGGTGAAGTCATTTCAGTCCAGAGAAAATTAACTACATTCGCTGTTTATTTAAATTTAACAGTAGCGGAGGCTGTGTGGCGTGGACTGGGCGGTTTTTCAGGTTATAAGTCCTCGGGAAAGTACGGGGTGGGCTGCAATCTCAAAGGGTGCATGGCAAATACAGGATGTGCTTGGATCAAGGAACAGTCGGAATTGTAGTTGTAAATTGTTGTAGTTGTTCTGGGAAAGTCCCTGAGCTTCAAGCTCTAATAGAAAGCACAGAAGCTGAAATCTTTATAGGTACAGAAAGCTGGCTAAAGCTAGAAATAAGTTCTGCAGAAATTTTTATGAGGTCTCAGACGGTGTTCAGGAAAGATAGATTAGGCAGAATTGGTGGTGGAATTTTTGTGTCTGTCAGTAGCGGTTTATCTTGTAGTGAAGTCGAAGTAGATACTCCGTGCGAATTGGTATGGGTGGAGGTTATACTTAACAGCCGAACTAAGTTAATAATTGGCTCCATCTACCGACCCCCAGACTCCGATGACATAGTTGCTGAACAGTTCAGAGAAAATTGGAGTCTCGTAACAAATAAATACCCCACTCATACGGTTATAGTTGGTGCGGACTTCAACCTTCCCTCGATATGTTGGCAAAAATACTTGTTCAAAACCGGTGGTAGGCAGAAAACACCTTCCGAGATTGTCCTAAATGCTTTCTCCGAAAATTATTTCGATCAGTTAGTCCACGAACCCACGCGAATTGTAAATGGTTGCGAAAATACACTTGACGTCTTAGCCACAAACAATCCAGAGCTAATAGAGAGCATCATGACTGATACAGGGATTAGTGATCACAAGGTTGTTGTAGCTAGGCTCAATACCGTTTCTTCCAAATCCACCAGAAACAAACGCAAAATAATTTTATTTAAAAAAGCGGATAAAGTGTCACTAGAAGCCTTCCTAAGAGACAATCTCCATTCCTTCCGAACTGACTATGCAAATGTAGACGAGATGTGGCTCAAATTCAAAGATATAGTAGCAACAGCAACTGAATGATTCATACCACATAAATTGGTAAGAGATGGATCCGATCCCCCATGGTACACAAAACAGGTCCGAACGCTGTTGTAGAGGCAGCGGAAAAAGCATGCGAAGTTCAGAAGAACGCGAAAACCCGAAGATTGGCTAAAATTTACAGACGCGCGAAATTTGGCACGGACTTCAATGCGAGATGCCTTTAATAGGTTCCACAACGAAACATTGTCTCGATATTTGGTAGGAAATCCGAAGAAATTCTGGTCGTATGTAAAGTACACAAGCGGCAAGACGCAGTCAATACCTACGCTGCGGAATGCCGATGGTACTGTTACCGACGACTGTGCCGCTAAAGCGGAGTTATTGAACGCAGTTTTCCGAATTTCCTTCACCAGGGAAGACGAATGGAATATTCCAGAATCTGAAACACGAACAGCTGCTAGCATGAGTTCCTTAGAAGTAGATACCTTAGGGGTTGCGAAGCAACTCAAATCGCTTGATACGGGCAAGTCTTCAGGTCCAGATTGCATACCGATTAGGTTCCTTTCAGATTACGCTGATACAATAGCTCCATACTTAGCAATCATATACATCCGCTCGCTCACCGATAGATTTGTACCTACATATTGGAAAATTGCGCAGGTCACACCAGTGTTTAAGAAGGGTAGTAGGAGTAATCCATCGAACTACAGACCTATATCATTGACGTCGGTTTGCAGTAGGGTTTTGGAGCATATACTGTATTCAAACATGAATCACCTCGAAGGGAACGATCTATTGATACGTAATCAGCATGGTTTCAGAAAACATCGTTCTTGTGCAATGCAGCTAGCTCTTTATTCGCACGAAGTAATGTCCGCTATCGACAGGGGATCTCAAGTTGATTCCGTATTTCTAGATGTCCGGAAAGCTTTTGACACCATTCCTCACAAGCGACTTCTAATCAAGCTGCGGGCCTATGGGGTAACGTCTCAGTTGTGCGACTGGATTCGTGATTTCCTGTTAGGAAGGTCGCAGTTCGTAGTAATAGACGGCAAATCATCGAGTAAAACTGAAGTGATGTCAGGTGTTCCCCAGCGAAGCGTCCTGGGACCTCTGCTGTTCCTGATCTATATAAATGACCTGGGTGACAATCTGAGCAGTTCTCTTAGGTTGTTCGCAGATGATGCTGTAATTTACCGTCTAATAAGGTCATCCGAAGACCAGTATCAGCTGCAAAGCGATTTAGAAAAGATTGCTGTATGGTGTAGCAGGTGGCAGTTGACGCTAAATAACGAAAAGTGTGAGGTGATCCACATGAGTTCCAAAAGAAATCGGTTGGAATTCGATTACTCGATAAATAGTACAATTCTCAAGGCTGTCAATTCAACTAAGTACCTGGGTGTTAAAATTACAAACAACTTCAGTTGGAAAGACCACATAGATAATATTGTAGGGAAGGTGAGCCAAAGGTTGTGTTTCATTGGCAGGACACTTAGAAGATGCAACAAGTCCACTAAAGAGACAGCTTACACTACACCCGTTCGTCCTCTGTTAGAATATTGCTGCGCGGTGTGGGATCCTTACCAGAGGGATTGACGGAGGTCATCGAAAGGGTGCAAAAAAGGCAGCTCGTTTTGTATTATCTCGTAATAGGGGAGAGAGTGTGGCAGATATGATACGCGAGTTGGGATGGAAGTCATTAAAGCAAAGACGTTTTTCGTCGCGGCGAGATCTATTTACGAAATTTCAGTCGCCAACTTTCTCTTCCGAATGCAAAAATATTTTGTTGAGCCCAACCTACATAGGTAGGAATGATCATCAAAATAAAATAAGAGAAATCAGAGCTCGAACAGAAAGGTTTAGGTGTTCGTTTTTCCCGCGCGCTGTTCGGGAGTGGAATCGTAGAAAGATAGTATCAATGTGGTTCGATGAACCCTCTGCCAAGCACTTAAATGGGAATTACAGAGTAATCATGTAGATGTAGATGTACATGAAACCAGAAGCAGTAATAGTCAATATTCTTTTTGCATTGTAGTACTCCTACTTAATCTATGCAGTAACTTAGTAAGGACTGTGAAAAAGAAAAGTAAAACCCATATAAACAAAGCGCATATGCTATTTGGACGAAAGTGACTTTTATATTTCTCCGTGTGTTTGGATATATTTTATGTGTTTTTGAATTCGTAACAGTATCATAGCAAAGGTGTTTGTAATTAGGTTATCAACTAACATATATTAAGAAACTGTGACTAGTCTTGGGTATTTGCATCGCCAGACTGACTGCAGGTACCAATACAGTGCGATTATCCAGTACATCTCGCATTCAGTTCTGGTAGATATTGACCATTGTTTGTTTTTGTTAGATGCAGAGAATTTCGGGGCATTTTTGATTAATTTAAAATCACTTTGTCATACGTGGCCTTCTCATTCAAGCTCGAGTGAACGTATTTTTGTCCCGCTACTGCCTTTCTACTACATGTATTTATTTACGTAGTCTCAGTTGAGTCGAATGGTTCAAATGGTTCTGAGCACTATGCGACATAACTTTTGAGCTCATCACTCGCCTAGAACTTAGAACTAATTAAACCTAACTTACCTAAGGACATCACACACATCCATACCCGAGGCAGGATTCGAACCTGCGACCGTAGCGATCGCTCGGTTCCAGACTGTAGCGCCTAGAACCGCACGGCCACTCCAGATGGCTCAGTTCAGTAATTAAGAGATTTTAACTTTTGCTAATTTTTGAGCTGGAGAGCGTAAACTATTAATCTACAATCAGAATGTCATATTATTTTAATCACTTATTCAAAATTTTAGCTAACTACAACGCATTATTTTTTTCCATAAAAAATCTCTTTCCCATCTTGTCGAATCATTAATTATTTGTTGATAGCGATCAAGTAATAACCTTGTCTGCATTCTTTTGGCGAGCATTGTTTTTCGGAATCGATGTTTTTCCTGCCACATAAGGAACATTAGGCAACACAGGTTATTAAAAACACATAATCTCAGCGAGTGTAGGTTGGCTATAGTACCAATGAAAAGATGAGTGAATTAAATTTTACTGCCAGTGGCGTTGAAAAAGAGCTGAAACCGTTATAATTGAACTAATACCCAAGCCCAGTGGAATTCCAATCAGATTCTATGCCCCATTTCCACTGAGTTAATGCGGCTGTTAAATAGCTATATCGTAGATCTCTCGAAAAAAAAAACAATGCCCAGTGGGTCGAAGAAAGTATAGTTCACAGCTGTCTGCAAGAAGCGTAACAGAAATGATTCTCAAAGCTACTGTCCAGTATCTCTGACGTCCATTTGTTGCAGAGTCTTCTACCATATTTTGAGCTCAAACATAATCTCCCACAGGACGACCTCCTCCATACCAACCAGTGTAGATTCTGAAAACATAGATCGTATGAAACCCAACTGTCGCATTTTTCACATTGTATCCTGAAAGCCATGGATCAAAGTATTCAGGCAGATCCAGCATTGCTCGATTTCCGAAAAGCATTTGACTTAGTATCACACCTACGCTTATTATCAAATGTACGATCATACGAGGTATCAGGCGAAATTCGTGAGCGCATTGAGGATTTCTTGGTAGGAAAGACGCAGCATACTATCCTGGATGGACAGTCATCGACAGTTGTAGAAATAACTTAGGATGGACCCCAGGGAAGTGTGTTGGGTACCTTGCTCCTCATGTTATATATTAATGACCTTATAGACAACATGAATAGCAACCTTATATTTCTCGCACATGATTCAGTTATTTACAGTGAAGTACAATGTGAACGAAGCTGATCAAATATTCTGTTAGATTTTAATGAGATTTCAAAGTTTTTGCATCAAACGTTCAGAAATGTAAAATAGTGTACTTTTAAAAAGGAATAAGCATAGGATGGTAGGAATAACATCAGTGAATCACATTATGAATCGCTTAACTCACACAAATACTTGAGTGCAACACATACTAAAGAAACGAAATGGAACGATCTCATAGGTTTTGTCGTGGGTAAAGCAGGTATTTCACTTCAGTTTATTGGTAGGATACAGGGTAAATGCAGTCTGTCTAAAACCTACATGCTTACAAATCATTCATAAGAACCCATCCTAGAGTATTGCTCAAATGTGTGGGACCCGTATCAAATAGGGCAAAGGAACGTATACAGAGCCGAGAAAGATGAATGTTGACAGATTCGTGTGACCGGCTGGAGAGTGACGCAGAGACGTTGAAAGAGGTGAACTGACAGACTCTTTAATATCGGCGGAAACTGTCCTAAAAAAAGTCGACCAACAAAGTTTCAAGAACCGGATTTAAATTATGACTCTTCCAATATACTATAAACTGTTTATACCGCCCCCATAGATACCGTGAGGATAAGAATAGATGAATTACATAAATCACAAAAGCATTTATACAATCATTCTTCCCGTGCTCCATACGTGAATGCAACCGAAAGAAGGACCTAATAAGTGGTGCAGTGGGATTTTGCGTCTGCCACGAACTTTACAGTGGTTCGAAGAGTATAGATATAAAAGTAGATGTAGATAGACGTCTCAGTTTGTAGTTGTGCCATGACCGAGAATCATGGACTGTTGACAACACCCTTCACACTGTGTTCAGCGATTAATGATGTTTCTGGATGATCATCGTCGGCGAGTATGGGGGCTATCTGGTTAGAGGTCCCATTTTTCCAACGATTTAGTAAATGGCTCTGTGTACTATGGGACTTAACTGCTGAGGTCATCAGTCCCCTAGAACTTAGAACTACTTAAATCTAACTAACCTAAGGACATCACACACATCCATGCCCGAGGCAGGATTAGAACCTGTGGCCGTAGCGGTCGCGCGGCTATAGACTGTAGCGCCTAGAACCGCTCGGTCACACCGGCCGGCCCAACGATTTAGTAAATGGCTCTGTGTACTATGGGACTTAACTGCTGAGGTCATCAGTCCCCTAGAACTTAGAACTACTTAAATCTAACTAACCTAAGGACGTCACACACATCCATGCCCGAGGCAGGATTAGAACCTGTGGCCGTAGCGGTCGCGCGGCTCTAGACTGTAGCGCCTAGAACCGCTCGGTCACACCGGCCGGCCCAACGATTTAGTAAGATACAGTGGTGTTACACCTGGTGTCATTGTTTCGGGAGTCATCGGGTATGATTTCTGGTAACGGCTGTTGTGATTGCCCGAACTCTTACTGGAATCGTCACCTTAGTGTGCGCGAGTAATGAGTGGATGGGCAAATACCTATTAGGTACATTACATATGTAGATTGCGGACAGTTGGGAATGTGGGTCTCACGGGAAGCGTGCAAGGGATAAGTCCCTGCAGTCGCACTATTTATCTGTGTCCTCGTTGCCTCAGATGGATAGAGCATCAGCCATGTAATCAGGAGATCACGGGTTCGAGTAACGGTCGGGACACTAATTTTCAGCTGTCCCCATCAAGGTATATGAACAACACCGGTCGGCAGCTGAGGGTTCAATTAAATATCATTATTTGTCTTCTTGATGCTGCGGCAGTCCCGTGGCCAGTACGATCCCCGGACCTGTCCGTGATAGAATATCTGCGGGACCAGCTTGTACATCACATTGCCCGACTCCAGAATATCAAAGATCAGGTACAGCGGTTGTGGGCCTCCTTGCCTCAGGAGAGAGTACAACAGGTTTATGACATCCATCCCAATCGATTCAGTGCATACATCTAGGCCAGAGGTGATGCTATGTCATGATGGTAAGTGGGCTCATATTGCGAAGTTCTTACTAAATAAGACTCCATTTTCTAATCGCTGCTAGAACGTCATATACAGTATCAACTTGTGAAGTTTCATTTCAGTTCATCTTCCTCTTTTGGATGCTTTACTTATTTTGTCAGACAGTATGTACGAATGTCCACCTCCGTGGCTGAGTGGTCAGAGGAAATGGCTGCCATACGGAGCAACTGGTTCGATTTTTGGTATTGCTCAAGTTTTTTTCTTGGAAACAAATGGGTACTCTCCATAACAAATACGCCAGGTATTAAGAAATGAAGTCGAGATTTAAATCCATGGCTTTCCTGCCATATTAGCAAGAGCACTGGGTAACGGCGCCTCATCCCTCTGGGCAAAGAGAGCTTCTTCTAAGTACATTTTATTTGCAAGTGTTACAAGCTGTTACATTAGGACAGGCCGTGACAATATACGTATCATGCTAATGAAAGTGCGTTGGTTGTGTATCGCTCTACCGTTCTTCATTATGTACGCCAATGGGTATGCCAATAGTACAGTATTAGCAACTATGTGTACAATTAATCTGTTTAACACACTACATACGATTAGTAAGTTCCCGTATTTCACTACCAGTGGTGCTCAGCTTCGTAATTTTGTACTCATCTGTTTCAGATACAGGGTTCTCTACCTCAGATTGTTACATTTGCGTCTAGGGGTGGGGTTCTAAACAGAATAGTGCACAAGACACGCGAAATCTCGAACCAAGACAGTCTAGCAACACAACAGCAGCACCTACAAGCCGTGTTCGTACAGATAATTAAAGCAACTGAAAGATACAGAATGTCTTAAGACCGAAGAAGCCGATACTACTGCCTTTTGAAAATGTAGGGAAACTTGTTGCAACGGTGACCATACCGGGCGCCGGGAGCACATCAAAAAAAGTGGGAAGCATACTCTGGAACCACAACGTCGAGTGATAATTCCACCGCCATCCAAAGCAAAAGTCTTGTTAGGGTCAGGATGACTTACTAGGGAATTCCTCATCGCACCCCCTTCAGATTTAACAACAAAATTGTCCAGTGGATAGCCCGTCGGAAACTAAACACAGATCAAGCATGAAAACAGGAAGATGGTGTACTGAACCGTGACAAAAGAAGAAAACCAGAACCCGTGAACGCTCCAATTTCAAGATGTACAACATCCACGCTACCGCAAGAACTACAGTGTTGTGATTGTGTGGTTACGGTGTTCGACTAAAAAGCGAGACATCTGTGTTCAAATCTCCCTCGAGTCGCACATTTTTTTCCACAAAATTGTGGAGTTTCCGTCCGGTCATTGAAATGACTGTTCTCTTTCCGTAGATTTGGCAGTTGTCATGTTATACAATGGTTATATGATATGAGTCATGTTGTAAGACTATATTATCGTCGCAAGTAAAAGTGATACCAGGCGAGATGCCCCATATACCTCTCACAGAAACGACAACAACAACAAATAAACTGCTGTGAACCACGTTACAACAAAGGAACTCAAGAGTCAAAATTGCCAAAATGAATCGCAGGAGTCATATATGACGTGTGGTACTTGCGTAGAACAAATCTGAGGTACGTACCTTTGAAAGTCTTTCCTTACACTTTGGTGTTGCAAACGGACGTTACACCACGACACAGACACGAATTTGAATACAGCGAAAAACACGTCAGGTCCGGAAGGACAGTTCACAATTGTCTGAAAAGAAGAAGGGGCACTAGGGAAATTTGAACACGGAGCTCTTCCTTTTCAGTCCAGCATATAAATCACATGACCACGATGTCGTGCCTCTTCAAAGGCGCTCAGTGTTGCACATCTTGAGCTTAGACCATTCACTGTTTCTGTTTTGCTTTTTTTTTACAGATCAGTACACCTTCTTCTTGTTTTCATGCTTCATCTCTGCTCAGTTTCTGATTGATTATCTACTGGCCCATCTTACCACTAAATGTGAGGGGGTGCAATGGGAACTTTCTCTTGTTAGAGCTTCAGTAACCAGGAGTCTATCCCATCTCTTGCCAGTGCAGGATTAACCTTCATTAACATTCACGCGCTCGCGCGGGCCGTGACGAGACCGCCTTCTTACAATTTCTCGCCACAGTAACTCCACAAAGGTAAGGGCGGTGGGACGGCCATGTATTCTCTAGTTCCACTCTCTCCCGATAGATACTGCTCAAAGTTCACTGAAATCACTCCTCTCTGCCTCTCAGTATAAGTCTGAACAGGTAGGACGGTCTTTTCACCGTCTTGAGAGCGCACACAACACAGGATCTACGGTCAGTTCACCGCCTTGCGAGCGCTTCTTCTACTTCAGAATGTCAGTATTTATTTCTGTCATTCCTCTACAATTTTACACTTTTATGGACTCTTTCCTTACTCTACTCTGTGCATTGCTTTATATAAATTTTTTGTTTCATAAATTCTATTTTTCTTCTCGCTTCTGCACATTTTTTTTTCAAAGAACTTTTTGTTGTGAAAAGTAACGATTATTACTATTTCATAATGATAACGAGGATCCCTTACGTCTGATGACATACGTCGAAATTCTGGATGAATTGGATAGTGAGGAAGCAGAGGGGAAACTCCACGAGGAACGTATAGTAGGTGACATTTCTGATGACCCAGATTATGAACAATAGAGGATTCAATAGGATATACATCTAAGTGACTCAGAGATTGATTTGGAAATCGGCGAAGAAGAAGAAAAAGACATAGGTCAACAAGAGTTAACAGCAAGCGATTTGAGATTTTATATAGATAAGGATATGGAAACTATTTGGGCGAGCAGTGCCAGTTTTGCTGGTTCAAAAACAAAGCAAAAGAATATAATTGAAACATTACCAGGCCCTAAAGGACAAGCTACACAATATAGAACTCGGCTGGAATTTTTTCAGTGTACGATAACTCCCGGAATGGTAGAAGAAATCGTAAGATACACGAATATTAATGCCGAAAGGACAAACCTTGCACGTCAAACCCTAGCCGAAGGAAGCAATAACTTTCAGGTACGCCGTAGGGATTATAGGCCAACAACAATTGCTGAAATGTTATCATTATTTGGTGCTTTGTTTTTGATTGCGGTGAAAAGGGGAAACCGTGCCAATTTTGCCTAATATTTTAATACTAATGGCGCAGGTCTGACGATTTTGTCAGCCAATTTCAACCTAAATCTATTACATTTTTCCTACGGGCTCTCAGATTTGATGACCTAAGCACTAGTTTGGAATGTCAAGCAACGGATAAACTTCCTCCTATCCGAGAAGTGTTGTCTTTTTTTATTGCAAAGTGCCAAAGATCGTTCAGTTTCCTACTGTTGATGAGAAGTTGGCGCTTACAGAGGACGCTGTCCATTCATCCAGTATATGTCAAAAACACAAGCCAAATAAGGGTTAAATAGTATGCATTGTGTGACGCACCCATTGTTCATACATATAATTTATAAGTGAACTGCGGAAAACAAATTCCATGCCCTAACGTACTATCCAACAAACCGTATGACTTGGTGGTTAGATTGATTGAATGTATATAAGGGACAAATAATTATTTTTCAAGTTACGCATTGGCTGAATACTTCCTTAGCACTGGCCTAACACTTTTAGGTACAATGAGGTAAGATAAAAAAGAAATTACACCCGGATTCGCGACAGTAAATAGAAATGCAGTTGTAGGAGACTACATGTTTGGATGTCAAGATGACAAAACTCTAATTTTCATGATTACAAAAAAAAAAAGGAAAGCTGTAGTAGTTCTCTCAACCAAGCATGATACGGACGCCATTGATGAAGATACAAAGAAACCCTTACAAATCTCTGACTATAATTCAACAAAAGGTGGGGTTGACACTGTCTATCGCATGTGATCTCGAATTTCTACAGCAAGATGCAAAAGCTGCCTGCGTTTATATTTTCCTGCTAACTCATTTTGGCAGGAATAAATTCGTTACGCATTTTTCAATTCAACCCAGTTACTGCGGAAGACATAACAAGAAGACCATCCTTCACGAATTAGCTTTGTAACTGATGAGCGAAAACCTGAAAGAAAGAGTGAAATTGAAGAATATGCCAAAAGATTTGTTAGTGTTTTCAGAAAAGTACAGAGAGAATGATATAATTCATACAGTGGTACCAGCCCCAACTAGGAGAGGTATAAGTTATTTTTATGGCTGAAAAACAAAGCGAGAATGCGGTGATTGTGGAAAAACGTGTGCCTGCAACATTCAACTATCACAGACAAGTGCAATAATTATTGTCAGCCGCACAACGAAGATGAAATGGATATTGAGTGGTTATAGTTACTGAACTCAAAGAAATGTATGTGATATTCAGTATGTAATTTTTCAACCAAGAATACTTTTTCTAAGCCAAAATCAAATTATTTTGTGACGATCTAAGATAGTGAACAATTCTACTCCTAAGTTTTATAGTATACATTCTCAAAACATCGAATTATAAAAATGTTCTTTTCGTGTACCGTTGTATACTTCCTTGATGGAAGAACAAATTTGATCAAAAATGTGTTGGAAATATGAGAGTTCCTATGTCGATGTATTTTGGAAATTAGGACTTTAAGAAACGAAAATCTCAAGAGATTGTTGAAAAATGTTAGGCGGTCGAACGACCACCCGCGCGTGCGCGTACGTGAGTCCGTATAGCGCGTCCGCATAAAGGTTAAGAATGTAGACCTCAGTAGTATGGCAAGGAGATAAATGGGCCAAATAACGTTGACATCAGCATCAGCGCTTTCTTATGTGTGGTGCCATATTACAGCTGTAAAAATTGCACATGTTATATTTCGCTGGCAGCAGCACCAGCACTTCCTTATTATTCCGAGAACCACGTGCCAAGGGAAAGGAGGGGTCAGGGGAGGGGGTGAGCCCGCTCCCTGCGACCCCACAGTTTGCATGTGTGCTTCCAGCATGAAGCACCCCTCACCCCCACCCCGAGCACCTCTATTGTTCAGTCAATGCAGCGCAAGCTCATCTCCCCACCCTTACAGCATTTTCCTTAAAATAATGTGACTACATGCACATCATCATTTGCTGTCCGTCATGAAGTGTTGCCAACAGCTTCAGCAGTAGCAGCAGCAACGACCATTTGCGAAGAAGAAGACTATCATTGCGTATTATGTCAGTCCATCTCTAATTGTTATGATTACTATTATTATTATATGAGTATGCTTCATTATAGTTTTTTCATCTTATTGTTACAGACTAAGATCAAGTTGAACGAGGGTATGCAGCCACTTCCTACAGTACCACAACAGCCACAGTGCACAGGATGCCATTCTGGCGACATGGCGTCGATTGACTACGCCGTAGTTCAGGCACAGCAGTTGCCTGAACCTGAGTCTTGCAGAATACTTCTGTTCATCAGTATGTACAGTTTAACTGTCAGTGGGGTCTTAACGTGTAAATATCTTCCTAGCACCTCACAGCGACTTTGGTTTCGTGATTGGGATGGAAAACGTGCAGCATCTTGGCACTAGGGTACAATATTCATGGAATGAGTGGGGCTATCTGAATAGTATTATAGAGTTGATAGGGAGAAAAGTGACGATTGAACACAATCCACTACTCCAATAAAAATTAGTGTCTTAAAATGTGTGGCGACAATTATCGATATCTATGAGGAGGCAATTCTTGAGTTAAAATCTGATGGTGTGAGCATGTATGTTAAAGATTCTAGAGTGACAAATTGAAATGTCCTCCACAATGCTTTATTAATTGCAGCAGACAGACTGATTAGCTGGTATCAATGTGTGAATTTGTTGAGTTTTTGCTCAATATCAGTACAAATATAAATCAAGTGAGACAATGCATGAAAGACTATATTCCCCAAGTACCAGAGCGTGAAGTGTTGAGCCTGTACCTATAAAATCAGTTGAGGCTGAATTTACTGAAGGAATTGTAACACTACCGCCCTTATCGGACGTAGGCTAGCTATATAAAGCCTGTACTGTAATAAGTTCACGGGCTTCACCTTATGAACAAGGATTTTAGTACAAAAGTTGACCGCGTGTACCTAATAGAAGCAAGATCGGACTTATACTCAGTCAATAACTACAGTTGAAACGTCCCCTTTCAACAATTTATACAGGACTGTGCTTAACCTGACACACAATATTTTTAGCGCAACGCAATCTGACTTTCAAAATTTCCTACTAAAGAATGGCCCTGACAAACATTAAACTATACCTTTCACAAATCACTTACCTCACAAAAATCTTCGCTGCTCAAGCTACTGCAATACAGCGAGCGCCACTACTGCCAGCTAAATAAAAGATTCAAACTACTGAAGGCACTAACTACTGATAGGGATAGTTAGCAAATGAAAGATATTAATAGAGAACAAACAATGTATTTACCTTGATATCATCATATATAAATATATCAGTTCATGAAAAATTACAAAACTCCGCCATCTCTCTCCCCACATCCACCACTGCTGGCGGCTCACCTCCAACTGCGCAACGCTACGCGCTGTTCACAGCCAGCTGCCTAACACTACAATGGCGAGTATTACAACAATGCAAAGCAGCCACAGACTGCACACAGCACAGCCAGTGATTGTCATACGGGTGGTGTTACCAATAAAAAACCTAAACAGCCTACTTACATAGAGAAAACATAAACAGCCTACTTACATAGAGAAAACATAAACAGCCTACCTACATAGCCCCCATGCTCCCCACAAAAATTTTTACAAATGGTGTTGGGCACTGGCCAATACAGATTTGACAAAAATTTTTCACAATTACAGTAACAAAGATATAAAATGCACACACTTATTGATACAACGTTGGTCAAAAGCTCAAATTTTCTCACAGTCCCTAAAGACAGTCCTAATCGTACATAACTGGAGAATAGCAGTGTTTGTCTCAAAGTCTGAGCAGTAAAAGAAAATGCACACGGAAGTAGTGGATTTCCATGCAGTCTTGAAGAAGTAGTGTTGTCCTTCCAATGGAAAGACAGTGCTGACTCTCGACATGCTGACAGGTAATGGGCCACAACAGAGCAAACCCACAGCAGAGTCATTCGAAGTTTGGAAGAATATTGGTAGGTAGGTCATCACAGAGCAGACCCACTGGAGTCCTGGTAGAGATTGTGGTATTGGTGGGCCACCAGAGGTGCAGACCCACTGTAGTCCTTGTAGAGATGACCAGCAGCCATCTGTTGCGATTGTGCAGGTGCACATTCACCATCGAAGAGTCTTGCGGAGAATATAGCAAGTCCATAAACCACCACTTGTGCACTCACAAAGTTTTTGGAATTGTCCTTAGAACAAGCAATGCTGTTATCCAGTCCCTTGCTGAATCATTAACACACATGCAAACACTATCAGTCCCTACTTCTCACATATTGTCTATATACTATGACCAACAGAAACGTGTGCAGTGAAATGTAACTTAATTGGAAGAACTGGTAACAATTACAATTTGATAACATAAGAATACAATTACAAAGGTACAAAATACATCATTAAAAACATAGCAATATAGATAACAATTGCAGTAACACAGGCTTTACAAAAGAATAGAAATAGACATATACGTCAGTGTTACAGGAATTATGACATGAGTACGTACATAAAAGATCACAATAATTTTTGCAACATCAACTTCACACATGAGCATTAAACAGAATAAATAATGTGTAAGCATATTTATAAGGTAAATAACATATTATTGATGCCAATTGTATTTGAGGATAAAAGTATTCCTCATCATAGTGAATGTAGCTTAATATTAAAAGAAGAAAAAAATTCTATGAAATTACACAGAGACAGGAAGAAAACAAATACACAAGGGTACACACACACATAGTGGGATAACACCAATAGGAAAGGACAGGGTTCGTTTTCAGTGTAACATGTGGTACTGCAGTCCAACCCAAAACTTCATATATCTTTCCTCTTATTTCATCCTTTGTTTCCACCAAAAAAATTCTATCTAAGCATGCTTTCCGTATTTATATGTCCACACATTTCTTACCTCAACATTTATTTCCAAGAAAATCCTACCTAAACCTGTTTTCTGTACTTTTTTTTTGTATAACTTCCCTATGCATTTCTTCCAATTCATGGAAACTCATTCTCTTCTATAGACTACCCCCTCTTAAGCTAACTTAAATCTACTGAGCTCAGATGCTAAACTAAGGGACGAGGCAATGCAGCATCACATAACAAATCAACACAAACAGCAATGCAAAAAATGCAAATTGGCAAAGCTAGCAGCATAAATGAGCAAAAGTCAAATTCAATAACACTATGCCTGGTAAACAGCAGCAACTTATACCTAAACATGACATAGCTCAAGCAGAAAAAATATTACACTAAAAACAACAATGCAGATAAGGGAAATGTATAATCACATCTTAATGTCTAAGTAATTAAAGTGGTGCACCACAAGAAGTTATTCTACCAAAAAGTTACCAATTACTTGAAAAGAAAATTATGAATGCAGTTACTAGTTCCTTCTTATTGTTCTTTCCTTTCCAAGTGCTCCTTTTTTTTTTTAAAGAATGTGGATCATAAAATAATTATTTAATAGATCTGTTGACAGAAAGTGTTCACATTAGCAAATGCATTTAATTTTATTTTATGAAACCAATGCTGCAACACAGCTGGAAAACAGATGTCAAATGAAATAAGCAATTACGCAAACCAAAGCATAAAAACATCATTCAATAGCTATGTGGCATTTCGTAAGTCAGTAGCTCTCAATTCTCGTAGAAAGACACTTGTCATTATCAGGTTTGCAGATGTAAGAATATTTCCAAGGATAATGGCCTCCCCCTTTTTTTTTTTGTGCTACCTGTGCCGCTGAAAAGGGCTCGCAATAATGGCTTTTTCTCCAGGCGTCTGACACAGCTGGGTGCCCGCGACGCATTACGTGCAGGTGGTCACTTAACTTTCGTACGGAAATATTTACGACAGGAGATTCTACTACCGTGGTAGTCTCATATAAAAATATTTCACAGGTCAAGAATTAGCGTTGCAAATCTGTAGAAACAAAACCCTATAAATATAACAGTGTCCAAAAAAATTTTCAGTGGCATTGTGATACATTCATGCATATACACACACATTTCATAACTCTTAAAGTACGATTCTTGGTTTCCAACAACCTTTTCATAAATCAGAGTCCCTAACCCCTACTCCTTATTCCTTACCTTATTACACATATACATATTCATATTCATCAACACGTCTTCAATATTTCATCATAATAGCTACATAGCATAATCAGATTCCTCATATAGCATCAGCTTATTTATCATAAACATACCTCAACAGCATAGTACACATCGTCGTCGTAATAATAACATCATAACACTTCAGTCAAATCTTAAAATCGTCGTAACTTCCTCCAATAATTTCAAAACGTAAAAAAAATTCTCTGCTCATTTCAATAGTGTCATCTACCTCAAACGTACTTTAAAATCATGCTCCCTTACCAAATATATCATTCAAATCTCTCATAGTATCACAATGGTTCCGAAAAAATATGAACAGTTTACAATGCACAGACAAAATACAGTTTCATAAGTGTGAAGTTATCCAACCGTGTAATTGCGTAAACATGTGTCACTGATGCAGTAAAATAAATGTTTGTCTCTCTCAGTTAAATAATCAGATAGCTGTGTAATTTGTGTGTTTGAGAAATAAGGTACCGATGTGTAAAGTTGTATAAGCAAATACCATATTAGCTAGGGTTCCTTGTGGTTGCCACACACATGGTACACAAAGTAAGTGTGTACCCCCCTGAGGATAAATGTAATTATACCCTCAGGTGTTACAAATTACAGCAATGGAATGAAATGTATCACGGAAAACTTTCTTTGTAATTAAAAAATCTTTGAAAATAAGTGTGTTAAGTATAAGATTAATCACTCAAATGCGTGTCCTGTAGCGCTAAATGCGCGTCTTGCTGTAAGATAATTCTGTGGAACTGTCGTAGTTATCGTCCTCTGTAAGCAAAGTTCTGCTAAAGTCAATGTACTTACCTCATGATACACAAAAGTGAAATGCTTTGCGTATAGATATCTTAGTTATTACGCTTATTGCCGTGATGAGGAAAGTACTGTACAGTAACGTATTGTTATGCCACGAAAAAGGCTGTCTCATTGTTGCTATACCACAAAAGTTACTACTAAAACATGTTTTTCTTCCTAGAAGAATTCAGAAAACTGTGCAGATATAAAACAGATACACTGCAAAAGCAACATTGTAAATTGTCACTCATTAGTAGCGTCGTGATAAAAATCGTGTAGCTGTCACTGTGTCGTCTGGTATCTCACAGAAAGTACTTTAAATCCGGAATGTATTTTCAAATAAACCAAAATGTTGCATTAAAATCTCATTAGCAGTACTGGTAAATGTTCTAAGTATGTAAGCCTTATAGTCGTTCCATAATCGTGCAACAAACAAGCAAGAATGTACACACAATAACACTGTGACGTCTGTTCACTATAACAATGCATTCGTCATTTCTGTTTAAATAAGTTCTCTTGGTTCTTGACTGGATATTTCACTTCAAACATTGTTACATGTTAACAGATTCTAAATCTGACAAAGCATATTAGTAATGTGAAGCGAAAAATTTTATGACAAAGACTAAGTTAAAAAGCAGATTATCTCCCAATAAGCGGTTTTACATGTGAAGTGTGGTGCAATCCTTTACTCTTCATAGTACTCAGAGTTTGAACTTGAATGCAATTGTCAGGCGGTATACGTCGGTAAAGAATACTGGAGTTTTTCTCAAGGTTAGCGTCTATGTTATTTTTCTCTGAGCCACCTGGCGCACGCGGCTGCCTGCTGTGCGAGTCATTGTCTGTCTCTTTGTTGGCGCGCGTCGTTATTGGGATTAGGAGACCTAACTTCTACAAATTCGCCTTGCCGAGAGGGCCCAGCTCTGTTAGAATCCCGCCAGTTCTGATGAAATTCACGTCTGTCATTTTGTCGGTAGTCTACATAGTTTCTTTCGTGTCGGTCATGTGGTGGAGAATTTCTCCCTGAATCGTAACTGCGCGCTGAACTGTTGCGTCTGAAATTATTCTGTCTCCCTTGATAATAATAGTTCTGATTACCATATTGTCTGTTTCTATGGTTATCTCTGTCATATTCATTACTACGGAAATGCGATCTTTCTCTGTAATTATTACTCTGCCAGTGGTTGTCATATGGGTGGTGTCTGTTTTGGTCACGATATGTGTTGTGAGAATAGCCTTGTCGTGTCCAGTTATTATTTCTTTCATCGTGGAATTGTGACAGATGTGACCTGTAATTGTTGTGCTCCTGTTTCCGCGTTCCCCGATTGTCAGTGTCAATTTCCAATTCTTGTAACAGACCCTGAAATGCTTCAATGTCATCTTTGCAACGTCCTGCTAAAATAATATGTCGTAAATGTTCAGGCAATTTGAGTAAGCAAATGCGGATGAGTTCTGAGGGGCTGTATGGGTTTGACAGGTACTGATTCTTGTGCAACATGTCTTCAAAATATTTCACAAGACTGGAGAATTCAGATTGTTCGAAATGTTTCATCATTATGATACCATGTTTTACCCGGTCTTGTGTGGCTTGAGACCAATATGCTGAGAGGAAGGCATGGTAAAACTCTCCTTCACTGTGGCAATCGTGAATGACCGATCGCATTCTTACAGATGGTTCATTCTCTAAGTAGCCACACATAAATTCTAATCTGTGCTCTAATGACCAGTTGGGAGGAAAACAATGAGAGAATTGATGGAGCCATGCTTGTGGATGAATGTCGTTCCCAGAATTCTTAAATGTTTTGAATTTACGTGTAGTAATGAACAGCTTATAGTCAAAGTCATCATGTCGGCGAGTCGCATATCGGTCATTGTTATGTCGTTTCGGCGGTTCCATTTCAAAATTCGGTGCACCTTGCCAATTTCTTTCATAACTTCCGAAGTGTCCTGTGTTATTATTTTGTGGTTGTTCCGTATTTCTAAGTCCCTCTTCCCGTATTGGGGCGCGAGTATCCTCTGAAATACGTAATTCTTGTATTAACTGTGTCAGCTGATCTTGTACTTCCCGGATTTCTCTTTGGTGTTGCGTATTAATCTGATTCTGATTTTGTTTGAATTTCCTAATTTGTTCGCACTCTTCAGTGTCAGTGAAGGCTACAGGTCTTGTGTCATTCAGATCATCATCTACCTTTGTAGATAAGTTAGTGACCTGATCCGAAAGTTCGGCTACTTTCTCCGATAGTGAACACATTTCCTCAGTGTGTTTTTCTGAACCAAGTTTCAGAGTATCTACTGTGTCCTTAAAGTTTTCCTGAGTTTTTGCAAGTTGCGTAACCGAATCGGTAGATGCAACTGAGTCAATTTTAGCCCACAAGGTCTCATGATTTTCATGAACAATGGCTTGCAGTTCTTTTATGGCTGCTTCGTGATTCTGTAATGCATTTTCATGCCGCGAAAAAATAGGTTGAAAATGCTCACAAATTTGAGTTTTTACGTCATTACAGACTTTTTGACATTTCGATTCAATGTTATGTAACTCAGTAGTTAAATCTTCACGTGTTTGTTCAAGCGTGGTGTGAAGATTTTGTTCCATTGCGTCTAACTGTTGCTGTGTTTGTCTCTGATTTTGTTCCATTGTGTCTAACTTTTGAAGCTTTTGCTGTGTTTGTCCCATTTGTTGTATTAATTGTAATAACACTGCATTGGTGTCTGAAACATGTTCCTCAGTGCTTTTCGGCAGTGAATTTACACCGGAAACATTCACATTTTGACAAGCAGAAAATGTGTCTTGACTTATTTGAGAAAACGGTGAGAATCCAAAACCTGAATCTACAGTATTTGCGAGATCGTGTCGTGTCATTTCGGCTTCCTGAGGCGAGCTATTGCCGACCGATCGATCGATAATGCTTCCCTCTTCACTAATTGTTTCACTGTCCACGCCATTGTTTGCCGCCCGCTCCATTTCCCTATGCACAATTACCAAATTACTACTTTGAACATCAGTTAATTCATTACTCGGTGGCGCTAACACACTGCTCTCATTTTCACTGTCATTTCTCAGTTTACTTTGGAGCCTAGTATTACGTTTTTCACACGCCATTATTGTCACAATATTTCACACGCCAACACAGAAAAGCACAATTTGAAGAGCAAAAATAAGAGAACACATTAACATAACACTGAAAATAATATCTAGTTAATTGCAGCTGCGAAATACTTGGTGCAAATCTACATGCATGCCACAACTGCTTTACTGTACAACAATGAAAGACTGCAACTACAAAGGAGAATTTCTCTACAATTACGCGCTAGCAATAAACAAAAGCTACACTAAATACACAAACTACAAGAAAAATCAGAAGATTCCAGTGAGGTATCCTAGGCTAAGGGTCGACATATGAAACGTCCCCTTTCAACAATTTATACAGGACTGTGCTTAACCTGACACACAATATTTTTAGCGCAACGCAATCTGACTTTCAAAATTTCCTACTAAAGAATGGCCCTGACAAACATTAAACTATACCTTTCACAAATCACTTACCTCACAAAAATCTTCGCTGCTCAAGCTACTGCAATACAGCGAGCGCCACTACTGCCAGCTAAATAAAAGATTCAAACTACTGAAGGCACTAACTACTGATAGGGATAGTTAGCAAATGAAAGATATTAATAGAGAACAAACAATGTATTTACCTTGATATCATCATATATAAATATATCAGTTCATGAAAAATTACAAAACTCCGCCATCTCTCTCCCCACATCCACCACTGCTGGCGGCTCACCTCCAACTGCGCAACGCTACGCGCTGTTCACAGCCAGCTGCCTAACACTACAATGGCGAGTATTACAACAATGCAAAGCAGCCACAGACTGCACACAGCACAGCCAGTGATTGTCATACGGGTGGTGTTACCAATAAAAACCCTAAACAGCCTACTTACATAGAGAAAACATAAACAGCCTACTTACATAGAGAAAACATAAACAGCCTACTTACACAGTGATGCATCAAGCAAATGTACAGTATAATTATTCTTTCGCATGGACAAGAAGTACACACAGTAGATGCTACCTATAACTAACAATTCGGTCGCCAGCCTACTTAGGCAATTAGTGAGTTTTTCCTTGTACAAGTGGGTGCATGTACAAGCATAGTAACACGTAGTAATGATGCGTTATATGGCAAAGTTTGGAACCCGAAAAATCCACTGAACTAAAGTTTTCTCTTCTTGATCCTAATTTGGACGAGCTACATTTACACAACACCACACAGTAATGATTACTACGAACTGCATTTTGTATGTTGAGCAGACTGAAATCGGGCATTGATTGCCCTAGCGTCGACAATCTTAAAAGTACACACACAATATCACTATGAATAATGGAAAAACTCTAATACATTTTGGATTAATATAGAATTTAGCTTTACCGGTCATATTTGATCAGTACACATCAAGGTTTGAACGAATGAACAAGAGCAAAAGGGGGGGGGGGGGCCTGAAACTGTTATAGTCGTTATACTGAAACTATCTAGTACTGAAGTCAAATTAACACACAAATTTATCAATCTCTGGATAACTACTCTTTTGCCTTACTTCTGAATAATTTAACTGTCATTATTTCTGTCTCAAATTAATTAAATAACATCGCTAACTCAATCCAACAAAAACTCTTTTGTTCTTTACCAATATTTGCAACAGCACACAGAACTATAGATTACTTTATGGCATAGATTAATCGGCTGATAATTTTCATTAACACAAATATTAAACTTTCAGTTTAGGATACTCGGATTGCACAATACGAGGTAAGGATCCTGTCTAGGTCAGTGATCAGGATAAGTCATGGCTAAAGCAATTCTGGTGAAAGTCATGTTATTATTGAACCATTAGAAACAGTTTCGACACTGGTCCACACAGATACACTTCTAAAGATGATATAAATGTTTGACCTGTGCAAGTCGGTGCGGCGGTTGGCGGGCAGCGAGATAGCGGGCAGCACGGCACACATGCAAGCACGGCTAAGGCTCACACAACATCGGCACTTTTCATCTTCTTAGCGTCGTAATCTTTCCAATTTTGTGCCTCAGAATATAGCCATGCCAAGTAGTCGTCGGAATCGGTTCATCCGAGGCTCAATGGAATCCACTTATCCTGGGTAGCCTCCTCGGTACAGTACGTGTACTTCCGACTGTTGCTCGCCTCCGACTGTAATACTGTGCCCGTTGTGTCGAACCGCGCCAGTGTGCGTTTTCCCGCCTCGCCTGCCTCCACCTTTTCCCGCTCCCCTACAGGTAGGGTATTCACCACAGGTTTTCTACTACACATATCCTAATGCATTTCCTACGTATGGACCAAGTGTATAAATTACAATTTTCACATCTTACAATAGTTTTAACATTAAATACACTTTCCTTTGATTACCACATTATTTGAAATCCAACATAAATAATATTCGTTTCAAAAGTTACTCACAGTTTCTTTAACATGACACGAAAAGAATCGAAAAAGAAATTCAACACATTGCTATTATTAATTTATCTAAATTCATAAAGAAAAAAATTCTTATACGTATAATTCTTGTTACACATGCCCCTGTTTCCAGAAAATTTTCTTAAGTCCAAATTTTATGGGAACACTAAATCTTACAATTATACAGTGGTTCTGAATTTTTACTTAACTGTCCAAAAAGATTTACACTACATATTTCCTTTTGCTCACTGTATATAGGTTTACACTTTTTTTATACTTCGAGAATACTGACTTGTCATTTACTCAAGTGCCTTTCGCACAGTCCAACTTCCCATCACAATCTCACTAAAATAGCAATTTACTTATTTTTTCTAAATTTCTCAAAGAAATAATTTAAAATTCTGGAATACAAACATTTAACTACAAAAACAATTTCATATTTTGTGTACACTATAAGAAAATTTATCGCTGCATGCTTTGAATAGCAGTCCATTTTCTTACTTACTAAACAAAACACACACACATATATTCAGAAAATTAACTACATATATTTGCTGCCTATTATGTGGATTTGGGCAGTCCTTTTTACTTCATATTGTCACATCTCCTGGATCACATTTACAATTTTCCATCGATTATTTATCTGCCCTCATTAGTATTTGGCAGTCCTTCATATTATGGTTCATACACTGCCCATTTTCATTTTTGACAGTCCCATCTTTTATCTGGCTGATAGCATTTATCCTTTCTTTCAGCCCTTTTCTCCATACATTTTTACAGTTACAGTACAATTGGTAATCTGAAACTCACATAACCACATTAGCACACTTTCAAGGGTATACAGACATTTACCAAGATTAGATACATTTAGAATAACTTGGGTTCAGCATAAGATACAGCACATTTACTCGTCCCTAGGTACATACAGTTTCAGGTCCACCATATTTCTTACGCCTAAAGGTCTTTTGGATTTTGGGTAGATCAGGTAGTAAGCATTGTCGTGTGGAATATTCTGTATTATATAAGGTCCATTATAAATATATTTAAATTTTGAAATTTCATGGTTTAGTTCACTAGACTTTTCGTGGGTTTTTAAAAGAACATAATCTCCAATTTTAAATTTTGAAACTTTTAAATTTTTATTGTGTCTTTTAGATCTAGATTCAGCCTTTTGCTTTGCCCTTTTTATCACCAATTCTTTCTTTTGATCCAATCCCAAACTTGTACAAGGTAGAAACTCTAGTTTTTCTTTTTCAATTAAACTTTTACTACTTCTGCCTAACAAAATTTCTTCCGGTGGAAATCCTGTAGTTTCATGATGCAGTGTGTTCATGACATTCTCAAAATCCGATATAAATCTGCCCCAGGCCCTAATTCAACAAAACAATAATTCACTTTCAGATAACACTGAGTTACAGTAATAATAAAGTCATGCATAATAATAATAATATATACAAATACAGCACCCTGCCCCCTCCTGTCTTTTCCACAAGATACGTTCCTGACCTGTGAACCATTTATATCTGGCGGCTTTTTCGGTTTCTGGAGTTCAAAGTCTTTGCTTACTTGAACTCTTTGCAAAATAAACACTGAGTCGTCCGGTGGCTCTTTCTTTCTTTGTTCGGTCTCAACATCTGGATTTTGCTTTGAAGTTTCTTCATCCTTAGGTACAATGCCGCAATTAACTGCATCCCCTTTATTTTCACTGATTTTCTCATACCCTCTTTCAGTAAAAGTATATTCATTTTCCTTTACACCTGAAAATTCATCTTCACTAGAGTCATCACTACACTCTTCCTCAACCTCAGATTCACTTAAGTACGCTACTTTTGCACAATAGGGAGAGTTAGTACATTCATTTTCGTCTGTATTTGCGTATCTTTCATCATCTGAACTATCGTCGGAATCCGACCATTCCGGATCGCTTTCAGGTTCTAACATAAAAGCTTTTCTGAGACAAGCACTAAGTCCTTCCTCTGTATTGTCGTCAGGCTTGGATTTCAATTCAGTCTCCTCTTTTGGCAAAATGGCCTCATCCTCAGCTTTATTCACATCCACTGTGACTTCATATCCGGTGTAATTCTCGTGGACTTTAATTACTTTCAGGTAATCATCTGCCCCTTCTCCACGGTGCCTCGCGGTAGCGGCTTGTACTATTGGCGGACTGTTAGCAGAAGTTATTTCTTCGTCAATGCTGAGGATTTCATCCTCCAAATCCTTCCTATCATTAACCTTCATCCTATTGGCAGCACGCGTACTTTGCGCGGCGCTATTTATTCTCCCCTCTTCAATTTTGGGCCACGTCACTTTATGGACGTCCCTACTATCTCTCTTTCCACCAACTAATCTCTCCGCCTCATACTCCCTTTTAAAATCCTCCCACTCACATTGCTTTAGGCCCTCGTACAGATCGTCGATCTGCACACGCCAATCAGTAACTTCTGCTAATTCATTATCGCCTTTTACCTCATTGCAAACACTGCTAACTGCACCTCCCTGTGTACTCACAGTCTCATTTATTGTTTCCTTTGCCACGGAATTATCACTCATAAAATTTTCATTAGCTCTGACTGCTACGTTCGTACCTACTGCTGCCGTATTGCTGGCGGCTTCTTTCCGAACAGATGTTCGGCTAGGCTGGGCCGTTGCCCTCTGATGCTCCACTAGCCTGTTAACATGTAGCGCTCTGTGCGGCAGCGATGATTCATTCTGGCTCGCACCTGACGCTTGTTTCGCCACAACACGTCGCGGCGTTCCATGCTCGTCCCTAGCCTGTCTCATTACATTACGGTCGGTCCGGTATCTTTTCTTGAATCGGGGCCGGTATGTATTGTCCGCTTCCGTTTGGCCCGCAACGTTCGCGGAAATTAGTTTCCCGCGTCGTTATTGTTTTGCGCGGTATACCCTCTACCGCGACCTGGATTATTTCCTCTGCCTCTTCCTCTGCCTCTTCCTCTTTGTATTATATTGACGCGAAATCCATCGCCGTCATTTCTTTCGTCATTGTTCCGATTATTACGGTTACAAAAATTTTGGTAATTGGCACGACTTTCGCGCCAATGGTCTTCATCTTCGACCCTTTCTAGAATTGCTTGGAAGCTACGATGATTGCTTCCTACGTACCTCTTGGAATCCTCCGGAAGCTTTTTATATAGCTCCCAGATAATTTCTGAATCTGATCTCCTACCTCTTAAGTGTGTCAATTTTCGGTACCAATGCTCGCAGAAATCTTTCAAAGAATTCCTGCCCCTGTTATCATGCTGTTTGGCCATGATGAACTCGCGCCATAAATGGTCCTGCTTTTGTTCAGACCAATATTCTTCCGTAAAGCTCTGTCTAAATTCCTCGAACGTCATTTGTTCGGTATTTAAATTTATCCCCCAGCGCTTAGCATCACCCGCTAAGGCGCTAATTACTACGTTTATCTTTTCCTGATCAGACAAGTGCTCAGGAAATACTCTCTCGCAATTTTTAATAAAATCTAACGGATGCCACCCGTTATGTTTCTTGGCTGGATCGAAGCGTTCCTCGCCTTCTAACAGCTTCGTAATTGGTGTGCCATTACAGACAACACCAGGCCTATCTTTAATTTTGCTCTCCAGATCGAAAATTCTGCCTTGAATTTTCGTAGTATTTTGTTCACAATTTTGAACACATCCGGTTACTTTTTTACTTAAATCCCTTTCAGTGTCTGAAACTACCTTTTTCAATTGCGATATCCCGTGTTGACATTCGTTTACGACCTCAGTTTTAAGACCGAAAACTTTTTCGTCTACCTTAGTTTCAACCAGAGGTTCTACTTTCTCTTGGATGTTGAGAATTTCAACATCAAATCTACTATTAATGTTTCCAATTTCCTCCCGCATAGTATCCATATTTTTGTTAATGGTATCAATTTCAAATTTCAGAGTATTTACCACAGAACTTAAATTACCCACTTTTTGTTCTACCTGTTCTATTTGTTTACTAATTTTAATTCCCTGTCCTTCGACCTGTGCTTTAATTTGATCCACCTGTGTTTTGAGTTGCTCGTCAACGTGTGTTTTGAGCTGATTAACCTGATTGCCGACTTGTTTTTGAAGTTGCTCATTCTGTGTTTTGAGCTGCTCGTCAACGTGCGTTTTAAGCTGCTCATTTTGCGTTTTGAGCTGGTGTCCCTGTGTTTTGAGCTGCTGATCAACGTGTGTTTTGATCTGCTCACTCTGTCCTGAAATTTGTTTGGTTAATTGTTCAAATAGATCGTTTATGCTTAAAATTTTCACACTGTTTTGTGCTACGGAATCGGTGTGTTCCGATCCTACTTCAAAAGTTTCTTTCGGTTCTTTCTTTATCTGTGGAGAATCAAACATGTCTGTGGATTCATTCACATACGCACTATCATCTACAAAGTCACCCTCTGCTTCCTGTTTTGTCCCTTGCTGTGTTCGAGGCGATCTCAACCTTTCAATCTGTTCATTGACGTGTTCGTGGTATTGTAAGTACGCCAATTGTCTTCCGCTAACGCCATCTGCTATCTGGCCGCGTAAACTCCGGCTACTGCCAGCCGCATTCTCCATTTCGCTTCGCGCACCTACCCCGTCTACGTTTCTGTCCATACTAAATGCCAACTACACCACACTATTATACTTGGCTCACACTGCAGTTTCTTTTACTAAACATTATTGCTATTCGTGCCACTGAACATCCACTGTTCAATCTTTACGTTAATTTGTAACCGACAACAACTGGATGTCCTGTCACCGGGAAGCCACTTGTAACACTACCGCCCTTATCGGACGTAGGTTAGCTATATAAAGCCTGTACTGTAATAAGTTCACGGGCTTCACCTTATGAACAAGGATTTTAGTACAAAAGTTGACCGCGTGTACCTAATAGAAGCAAGATCAGACTTATACTCAGTCAATAACTACAGTGATGCATCAAGGAAATGTACAGTATAATTATTCTTTCGCATGGACAAGAAGTACACACAGTAGATGCTACCTATAACTAACAATTCGGTCGCCAGCCTACTTAGGCAATTAGTGAGTTTTTCCTTGTACAAGTGGGTGCATGTACAAGCATAGTAACACGTAGTAATGATGCGTTATATGGCAAAGTTTGGAACCCGAAAAATCCACTGAACTAAAGTTTTCTCTTCTTGATCCTAATTTTGACGAGCTACATTTACACAACACCACACAGTAATGATTACTACGAACTGCATTTTGTATGTTGGCCAGACTGAAATCGGGCATAGATTGCCCTAGCGTCGACAATCTTAAAAGTACACACACAATATCACTATGAATAATGGAAAAACTCTAATACATTTAGGATTAATATAGAATTTAGCTTTACCGGTCAAATTTGATCAGTACACATCAAGGTTTGAACGAATGAACAAGAGCAAAGGGGGGGGGGGGCCCTGAAACTGTTATAGTCGTTATACTGAAACCATCTAGTACTGAAGGCAAATTAACACACAAATTTATCAATCTCTGGATAACTACTCTTTTGTCTTACTTCTGAATAATTTAACTGTCATTATTTCTGTCTCAAATTAATTAAATAACATCGCTAACTCAATCCAACAAAAACTCTTTTGTTCTTTACCAATATTTGCAACAGCACACAGAACTATAGATTACTTTATGGCATAGATTAATCGGCTGATAAATTTCATTAACACAAATATTAAACTTTCAGTTTAGGATATTCGGATTGCACAATACGAGGTAAGGATCCTGTCTAGGTCAGTGATCAGGATAAGTCATGGCTAAAGCAATTCTGGTGAAAGTCACGTTATTATTGAACCATTAGAAACAGTTTCGACACTGGTCCACACAGATACACTTCTAAAGATGATATAAATGTTTGACCTGTGCAAGTCGGTGCGGCGGTTGGCGGGCAGCGAGATAGCGGGCAGCACGGCACACATGCAAGCACGGCTAAGGCTCACACAACATCGGCACTTTTCATCTTCTTAGCGTCGTAATCTTTCCAATTTTGTGCCTCAGAATATAGCCATGCCAAGTAGTCGTCGGAATCGGTTCATCCGAGGCTCAATGGAATCCACTTATCCTGGGTAGCCTCCTCGGTACAGTACGTGTACTTCCGACTGTTGCTCGCCTCCGACTGTAATACTGTGCCCGTTGTGTCGAACCGCGCCAGTGTGCGTTTTCCCGCCTCGCCTGCCTCCACCTTTTCCCGCTCCCCTACAGGTAGGGTATTCACCACAGGTTTTCTGCTACACATATCCTAATGCATTTCCTACGTATGGACCAAGTGTATAAATTACAATTTTCACATCTTACAATAGTTTTAACATTAAATACACTTTCCTTTGATTACCACATTATTTGAAATCTAACATAAATAATATTCGTTTCAAAAGTTACTCACAGTTTCTTTAACATGACACGAAAAGAATCGAAAAAGAAATTCAACACATTGCTATTATTAATTTATCTAAATTCATAAAGAAAAAAATTCTTATACGTATAATTCTCGTTACAGAATGCCCATGCACTTAATTGTACCAATAGGCTTCAGTACAATTGAGGCTGAAATCAAATCATATAAAATAATGATTTGGGTGCTTTTGTAAAGCTGACTGATTGTGTGTAAATAAAAAATGTATAATATACAACTGTTTTTATTTGCTTTAACCCTAAAATAACTTGCTTAGTGAGAGAGAATCTAATAATTATAATAATAATAATAATAATAACACCGATTCAGTAAATTAGCTCCTGGTATATTGTAATAACAGTAAATTATATTATCAAAAAAGAGGCTGATTGTATGCTAAACGCGCACAATCAGCAATTCATTCGCCTCGTCTTTCCTCAGGCCGATAACCTTCTTGTTCTGAGGTGTTACGTCGAAAGGATTACCGGTCGATATCAAGGTGTGTGAATTTTCCGGGACTCCACCTGTTACTTCACAGGTAACGCAGCCTTTCACCCAGTAGATGAAGCTGTCTGTATCCATATAAAGTAATTTGATATCAGCGCAGTTTGGTTTTGCAGGCTTTCAGTGGAATCGGTGCATGTGGAGTATGGAGAGGTCCAGGACAGACATACTGGCATAGACAGGCTCATTGAACTCCACTGAAATCTTAGCTATCTCAGCACCGACTAGCCCTTCTTTGAAGATGGCGGTTCTCTTAAAATTTGACCTTGTGACATAACCTCTTTCACCATAACGCCCATTCCAACGGTAAACTAAATGAATATAGCAACGATATGTAACATTCTCCATGGTGTCACCAAAAACTAAATTTTTAGTTAATCTACGGAAACCTTTTTCCGAATGACACGCTATGAGAGTCATCTGTTCAATATAAAGGGTGTTTCAAAAAGAATGACTTGACTTCAAATCTCCATTGTTATTCACAAAACATACTGCAAACATGGAATGGATTAATAAATATTCACATTATTTTTAAGTTTTAGTTATGCTATTTCAAATGCTCTGTGTGCTCACCAGCAGCAGCATGAATTAAAATTGGACGATACATAAACTCTTCATAAATTTAACAAAATGTATGTAATTTTACTGAAGTATGGTGACTGTTATCCTCCACAATTCGCCACAACATAAAATCTCATCTGGCCATGTCTGGATATCTTAGATGGAAACAACGAAGGACAGGGTCTCGTGGTCCCGTGTGCCCTATCCGTCGTCTAGTCAGAATTTCACTGACAAATTGACGTACGTTATTGTGCCAGTGTGGTGGAGCTCTACCCTGTCAGAAACTGAAGTCACCAAAGTCGTTGTGACGTTGTGGAAAAAGCCAGTTTTACAGCAACTGAAGATAACTTAATGCTGAATAGGGTACATGGGACCCCGAGACACTGCCCTGCATTCTTGGCTTCCAAGATCGCTAGATACGAACCTATGCAATTTTTTCTTGTGGGTATATGTGAAGAAAAGTCTGTTCATCTCCCCTTTACCCCGTGATATAAAAGTAAAGAACACAATAACAGCTGCCATAGCTTTTGTAAAAGCCATAGCTTTTGTAAAGTTAATGACGTACTTAGCTGTCGTCTAAATATTATTTGTGTTGCTGCGGGTTGTATACATACAACATTTGTAATCGTATAGATAAAACATTAAGATTTTTTTTGGTACTTTGCAATGTTGTAGCATGCTTTTATCAATAAATATGGGGAATCTGGTTATTCTTTTTGAAACCTCCTGTACTCTTGTAACCAGGTACTATGGCCGAATCAGATGCTCCGTGTGATTCTAAAAAGTCACATTCCCGGTATTGAACATTGTTGGAGGTTGTAATAGTGTAGAATGTATGTCTCCTTATTCCCCAGCGTGTTATTAGCTTGGGATCGGAACTGTTTCTCGGGATTGGGCGTTCCCGACACAGTGTCAAAATGTTCAAATGTGTGTGAAATCTTATGGGACTTAACTGCTAAGGTCATCAGTCTCTAAGCTTAACCTAAATTATCCTAAGGACAAACACACACAGCCATGCCCGAGGGAGGACTCGAACCTCAGCCGGGACTAGCCACACAGTACATGACTGCAGCGCCCTAGACCGTTAGGCTAATCCCGCGCGGCACAGTGTTAAGTCAATGTGCTTGTAATGCAAATGGGTGGGATATTCCAGGTCTACCTCTAGGATATGTTCCCTGCCAGCAAAAGCACGTGGATCTTATCCGGCAATTCAACGATTTCATCTTTGGACAGCCATCGGGACCCTCGTAACGGCAGAGCTTGTTAAATCGCTTTTCTGTAGAGATTGTGTACATCCAAGAGAAGGATGTAGCTTGGATCTCCAGATGGCCTGTAACCCTCCTTACTCAGCTGCGGGTTATTCGTCTTGGCTTACCTGTAGACATTCTGGCGAAATCCCGAGCACATCCTGCATTCGGAGAAAAAGCAGCATGTCAACATCGGTCAACAGTTCGAAGTTCATACATATCTTCTTTAACATTGCGTTCCACGAAAGCCCCAGCGTGGTGTAATAGCGAGACGGTCCTACACATGGTGACACAGACATCGTCAGGACCGTCCCGCTACTTCTAGGACATTGGCGGCAGGCAGGTGGCCCTGGAAGAGGTGACGGAGACGTAAATGATACCGCCCTCTGCTTTGTGGTAGCTCGCATTCGGGAGGACGACTGTTCAATCCCGCGTCCGCGCATCATGATTTAGGTTTTCCTTGATTTCCCTAAATCGCTCCAGGCAAATGCCGGGATGGTTCCTTTCAAAGGGCACTGCCGACTTCCTTCCCCGTCCTTCCCTAATCCGATGAGACCGATGACCTCGCTGTCTGGTCTCCTTCCTCAAACAAACCAAACATTGTGGTAGCAGGGTAGCAGCCTCAACATTACGTAGAAATACCATCCCGTAATGGCAGCTGAAGAAGACAAGGGCTTCTTGTCAGCACAATGGCAGAGAGCAGCATACGTCGCTGGCGACAGAGCGACTGAGGAAACTAGATCGTGCTCCGGCGACGTACTTCCCGCACCAACGCACCAGTCCCATGACCAAGACGGCCGGCTAGAGGCTGCCAGTGGGAATGCGGAGGAAGAAAATGCACTACACATTGTTTTAAAGCTCTCTCGAAACCCCTCTAACCTTTTAAAAGAAGGTTGTGGACATAAATTCCGTCAGACGGATAGGAGTTGAACTCTGCATTTACAGTACATACATAAATCCCGCTCTAACTTGTCAGTGTTATGATCATTGTTTTTATTTTTGAGTAATTTAGTCTACAATGTACTGATCTGAACTGCGGCAGACATACATTCTATATCATATACTAATGACGCAGGTCGCCCTGCTTCAAAAGACCCGCAGCCTAGTGGGCGTTATATCCTCCTTGTGAAACGTAGCTAGATAAGGAGATTAGAGGCGTAAGTTCCCGTTCTTATGTCTGCTGGGTTTCAACTTGGCGCAGTGGTGCCCGGACCCGGAGGATTATCAAGGGGTCGGAACCCTGAGCTACACAGCAGTTCATTGGGTTTTCAAATACCACAGTAAGAAATCTGGCTTCCACGCAGCCGTCCTTTACACAGAGAGCTTGGAAGTCTATTTAGCAGCGAGCTCCAAACGAAAATGACCGTTTACAACACAGGCAGTTTTTCAAATTTTTCTGCACGATATAATTAAGTTCCGACGGTGTCTAAGACGAAATCAGACCATTTTTCTCAACTGAATTTAACTGCAAATAAGAGTTACGTATAATTTCAGCGACACGTAAACAACGTTGATATAATAAAATATCACTAAGTGTTTTCCTCTGCGACTGGAGAGTTCTGTGCAAAGTAATTAATCTATTATTTTGTTAACTCGTGATGACTTGGCACTATGATGGGTTGCGTCATTTTTGTCTTTAAGTAAATTTCTTGTCAGTGGACTAGATTGAAAATAAGAAAGACGAAGCACTTCCTTTTATTATTTCTGTGTAAATATTAGTGCAGTTGTGACAGCAACAGTTGCCAGACACTTTTTACCTGAGTGCACCATATTTTTCACTCAGTCAAGATGAACTTGTTTACGCAATTATAATCACACGTCTGTTATCTTCACACTGTCACCTGTCGATAAACCTATCCGTTCAAATCGACCTAATCACTCCCAATCTGCCATCTGTCCTTAACCCTCTGCTCGTGTCTGCAGCCGTCTGGTGACTGCTCTGGTCAAACCCTTTCGAGTCTCCGCTGCTTTCTGCCTATGTCGGCGTTTGCCCCTGTTTCCCGCTGGGTGTGCATGTTTCGGGTGACGTTTCTTGCAGCGTCCTGATCCAATCTACGACGCTTGCCGCATGTTGCACGGTATGTGTTAATATGGTCAACAGATGTTCTTCTTATAACACTTGTCTTTTCTGACTGTTGCTTTATTACGCTGTAGATCGACATCTTCTTCGTCTGGGGTTTGAGTTTGATTGTTTGTCTATGACTAAAAAATAAAGAAAAGACATCGGAATTTACAGTAGAAATCATAGTGTTACAAAATTTAGAACTGTAGTCGTCATTATAGTACCAACTGAGGTAGCAGGTAGAGTAACAAGAGTAGTATGTGGATATGATAGACACAATGGTCTCGGATTATAGATTTGATGAAAAGATTTATTAATACTCCAGACGTAGACGCCAGCATTCCCTTACGAAGTACAAGTAAGGGAGTGAAGGTACGAATGTATTTATGCTTTAATGGAGGAAAACTACAGAAGAATTCTAATGGGTGATGAGAATGCAGTGACAGGAGAAGGCAGTGAAGGGAGTATAGTCGTAAAATTTGAATTAATAAGCAAAGTGAGAGACGAGAAATGTTTATTGAATTTTCGCGGACAAAGGAGGTTTTTATCGCTAATGGATGGTTCGCAGTCCACGCTGTACATGAAGCTTACAAGGATGTACACCTAAGTACAAAATGGGTAATATTTTTGTGAATATCGATGCAGGAATGCAGTGAAAAACTCACACGGACTACCTGGAGATGACATTGATTAAGATCACGTGTTAGTCATGATGCAAATGAGCGTTACGTAGAAATAACTGAAGGAAGCACACAAACTGAAGATGAAATATGTAACAAGAATAAATGAAAAAGAATAGAAACACTAATATAGAAGACAACTGAAACAAAAGAAACACAAAATCAAAGAGGGAGGTGGTCACAAATAAAAAGTGCTATAACAAAAACAGTGGCAGACGGAATAGGACACTTCCAAGAAAATGGAGCAAAGAAGCCACGGGTAATAAAAGACATGATAAAGAAAAAAGAAGAAAGATGATAATGTAAAACCAAAGAATATGAGAATATTGAGACAATATACAGAATATAAATAATCAGTTCAGATGGAAGACAGAAGAAGGGAGGGAGCATTGGTTAAAAGAAGAATGTGATGATATAGAAAGCCTGGAGAGAAATTGGCAATATGCCATATTTTATGGGAAATACAAAGAGTTACTACCACCAACTGGAAAATAAACTGTAGAGGGAGATAAATTAACGATGAAAATGATAAGATACTGTACAGGGAGGAAGACGTAAGAAGGAGACGTTAAAGGGTATATGGACGCCTTTTATAGAACTAAGAAGAAACCAGGTCAAACCATCGAAATAGAAGATGTGATAGAAGCAGGGAAAAAGTAATTTTAATGCCGAATTGGAACTACCAATTTCATTAAAGTAATTGAAGACAGTTACATCTTCTGGACTGATTGGTCTTCCTACATAATTATTCCAGTATACGGATGAAAAACTCACAGAAGAAACGACAACTTTGATTAATGCGATATCTCAGAGTGATACATGGTGATAGTTCCAGTGCCCAAAAAATTAGATGCCAAGGAATGCACAAAATACCGAACAGTCAATATTGCCTGTCATGCTGCCAAAATTACTCTAAAGAGCCAAAGAAACTGGTACACCTGCCCAATATCATTTAAGGCCCTCGCGAGTGCCGCAACACTACGTGGCATGGACTCGATTAATGTCTGAACTAGTGCTGGAGGGAACTGGGACCATGAGTCCGGCAGGGCTGTCCATAAATGCGTAAGAGTGTGAAGGGGTGTAGATATCTTCTGAACACCACGTTACAAGGCATCCCCGATATGCTCAATAATGTTCATGCCTTGGAAGTTTGGTGGCAAGTGGAAGTGTTTAAACTCAGAAGCGTGTTCCTGGAGCGACTCTGTCGCAATTCTGGACATGTTTAGTGACGCATTATCCTGCTTGAATTGCCCAAGTCCGTCGAAATGCACAATGGACATGAATGGATGCAGGTGATCAGAAGGATGCTTACCTACGTGTCACATGTCGGAGTCGTATCTAGACGTATCAGGGATCCCATATCACTCCAACTGCACAGGCCCCACACCATTACAGAGCCTCCACCAGCTTCAACAGTCCCCTGCTGACATACAGAGTCCATGAATTCATGAGGTTGTCTCCAAACCCGTACACATTATCCGCTCGTTACAATTTGAAACGGGATTCGTCCGACCAGGCAACGTGTTTCCAGTCATCAACAGTCGATGTAGGTACTGAAAGGCCCAGGTGAGGCGTTAAACTTTGTGTCGTGCAGTCATTAAGGCTACGCGAGTGGGTCTTCAGCTCCGAAAGCCCATATCGATGATGTTTCGTGGAATGGTTTGCACACTGACACTAGTTGATGGCCCAGTATCAAAATCTGCAGCAATATGCGAAAGGGTTGCACTTCTGTCACGTTGAACGATTGTCTTCAGTCATCGTTGGTCCCGCTCTTGCAGGATCTTTTTTCCGGGCGCAGCGATGTCGGAGAATTTATGTTTTACCGGATTCCTGATATTCACGTTACAGTCGTGAAATGGTCGTAGGGGAAAAATCCCACTTCATCGCTACCTTGGAGATGGTGTGTCCCATCGCTCGTGCGCCGACTGCAAAGTCTCGTTCAAACTTACTTGAATCTGGACAATCTGCCATTGTAGCAGCAGTAACCGATCTAGCAACTGCGCCAGACCCTTGCTGTCTTATGTAGACGTTGCCGATCGCCGCACCATAGTCTGCCTTGCGTATTTGAATACACATGCCTACACCAGCTTCTTTGGTGCTTCAGTGTATATGAAGGATATTCAGTTGTACATTAGGATTTATAATGTAAGAGAACGCAGCGGAAGCGCAATTTGTTTTCAGAAAAGGCAGAGGTACAAGAGACCCTATTCAGTTAGTCAGAATGTCTGACGATATATATATCGTCAGACATTCTGATATATATTATATAAATTAGTTCGTGCTTTATAACGGAAGCGCAATTTGTTTTCAGAAAAGGCAGAGGTACAAGAGACCCTATTCAGTTAGTCAGAATGTCTGACGATATATATATCGTCAGACATTCTGATATATATTATATAAATTAGTTCGTGCTTTATAACTCTAGAAAAGGCCTTCGATCGTGTGTAACAGGACAAGTTGATGGTAATTGCAAAATTGTAGAAGGTGAACAGAAAGGACAGGACATTAATTTAGGAGCTATCCTCAGAACAGGAAATTCCAATGGAGCTAAGAAACGGTAGGACAGATTGGTGGTGAAATGGGGAGGGGAGTGGGTCAAGGTTATTGTCTTTTACCAACACTGTTTACCTTATTTATCGTGAACTTGACAATGAAAACACTAGAAACAGAGAATAAACAAGTACACATATGAAGTTGAATGATAAATTGCTTTGCGTTTGCTTATGACATGGTACTGCTTGGAGATCTCTTCAAAAAGCACTATCCATACTTACATAAGCATTGCAAGTGTACATTAGAAGGAAATTATGAAACTGAAAAGAAAAGAAAATCTAACTGAACAGGTTGGACAGAAGAGAAATTTGAGGAATGTTCTATCTGATTTAAGAAAATAGTAAAAAATAAATAAAATCATGAAATGCAAAGCAAAAGCAAGCTTTCCAGAAACCTCTTGGCTTCTTATGCAGCTAACTGGGGTTAGAGTTAGGGACAAATTTGCTTAATACATTTTATAGAGTGTTTTTTTAAATGAACCAAACGATGAAGTAAACTTTAATATATTTCGTAATACATTCATATCATTATTTGATTATTGCTCTCTGATTAAATTAATCAGAAAGTGCATTAAACAGAGTGGTAAAAAACCGTGGATCATTATAGGGATTAAAGTATTTCATGAAAGAAGAAGAGAATTGTATCTGTAAACAAGACCGGCTGCAGATCCTAATTACTAAACTACTAAAAAAATTTATTAAAAATTAAAGAACATGCGCATTATGTCAGATATCAGTACCTCCGTCAGCAGACTTAAGGCTATATGGAATGTAATTAAACTAGAGAGATAACATATCATTACTACTGATTTCAATATAAAGGCCATATATTATCTGTCACAGGCAGCTGGTGTGTTAAATTTGAGATCTGTGGTAATGTCCTATGGCACCAAACAGCTAAGGTCATCGGTCCCTAGGTTTACACACTACTTAATCTAATTTAAACTAACTTACACTAATGGCAATACACACACACACACCCATGCGCCAGGCAGGATTCGAAGATCCGACGGGGGGAGACGCGTGAACCGTGGCAAGGAGCCTTACACCGCACGGCTACCCCGCGTGGCGGTGTGTTAAACGATCATTTCTTAAACGTGGTAGAAAACATAGCAACAAACAGTTCAAAATAAATATTAATGCAGTACGTTGAACAAGCAACTCACATAAAATTCAATTATATGGCTGTCCTACAGACGTCTTCAGAAATTAAAGGAATTATGCAGGGTGGTAGAAACAGTCTAAAATGCTTGTATGGGTGCTGCAGGGTAGGTTTGTGGTGAGGAACAAACGTTAAGAAAATAATTCGATATGCTGCGCCGTTTCCGAATTAAGTAGCATTGAAGTTAGACAATCAGGCCGTTGCAAGCAGAAATTGAAACAGCATACCAGATACAATTAGTGTCAATTTCTCTCATAGCGTAGATGATAGTGCCTGAGACCGCTCAGCCTTCGGCTCAGGTTCGATCCTTACGACCATCCCATCTGTGATTTTTGTGTTGCTCTTTTCATCAGTTCTAGGAAACCAAACGAAGAACATATTTGGCGACACTGTTTCTGGCGGACTGCTTGGATATTCCGGCGCGACGGCCCGATTGACTAACTCCAATGACAATTAAATTGGAAACAGAGGAACGTATCGAATTTTTTTTAACAGTTATTTCCAAGCACAACCTACACTGCAACATTCATACAAGCTTTTCCTACTGTTCGGACAATTCTATGTATTCTACCTGTAATGGCCAGGGGTGGATGGTCACTACAGTTAGAAGTGGAAATGAGTAATTAGCTCCAGGAAGCCAGCATTACACCACCCTGCACAAGGTAGCAGAGTAGCGGTATGTGGGGGACTGGTTGTCGTACGATGTATCAACATGAAGATGTCCGTTTTGGAGCATGTGTTGGTTACTGAATACGCTACAACAATCCAGACAATACTCGGAAATAACAACGTCTCCTGAATGTAAAAGACAGGTGGCATGCGATAAGGGGTGGCCATCAGAAGGTGACCCGGTGGCTGGCAGCTTTCCATGGACGATGAAACGATGTCTGCAGCTGCTCTGCAAGCGCTGTCCACAGAAGCGCGAGGCAGCCCACAGTGCAGGGTAAAGTTAGCCTGATTGGCCAGGAGGGGCAAGATGAGGATCGTAGAATCACGCTGCGGACCCTACGTGGATGGGAAGATACACTGCAGCAACAGTGCCAGTTCACAAGACTAGAGGCGGGCAGCAACGAGTTTGCGCACAAAAGCGATGGCAGCTGAGCGGCTGCACGGCCTCAGACTCGAATTGTAGACCTCCAGGATAGGATACTGGAAGCAGCTCAGGTAGGCCCACAAGCGGCCCACTATTAGGAGGGCGCTCTATCCGTACCACTGGTCTGGCAGCAGCGGAGACAGAAGATGGAGACTTTTTGATTCATGTAGACTTGCAGCCTCGGTGAAATCCGTATGTCCCCTCTAGGGACTGACGGCTCGCAGGTTACGGCAATTTTGACTGGAAATTAGGAGTATTTATACATACTTGACCACTCCTTGATTTGCTAAAACATGGGTTTCTGAAAAATAAGCCTCAACAGAACCACGGCTGGGACGCGAAGCAATCAGGTCACCTTGAAACTTCCCCTTTGAACAATTATACATTACTGTCCTTAAACTGACACAAAATATTTTTAGCGCAACGCAATCTGACTATCAAAGATCCCTGCAAAAGAATGGCCCTGACTAACATTAAACTATACCTTTCTCAAATCACTTACCTCACAAAAATCTTCGCTGCTCAAGCTACTGCAATACAGCAAGCGCCACTACTGCCAGCTAAATAAAAGATTCAAACTACTAAAGGCACTAACTACTGATAGGGATAGTTCAACGTTGGTCAAAAGCTCAAATTTTCTCACAGTCCATAAAGACAGTCCTAATCGTACATAACAGTAGAATAGCAGTGTTTTTCTCAAAGTCTGAGCAGTAAAAGAAAATGCACACGGAAGTAGTGGATTTCCATGCAGTCTTGAAGAAGTAGTGTTGTCCTTCCAACGGAAAAACAGTGCTGACTCTTGACATGCAGACAGGTAATGGGCCACAACAGAGCAAACCCACAGCAGAGTTCATTCGACGTTTTGAAGAATATTGTAGGTAGGTCATCACAGAGCAGACCCACTGTAGTCCTGGTAGAGATTGTGGTATTGGTGGGCCACCAGAGGTGCAGACCCACTGCAGTCCTTGTAGAAATAATGGTATTGATGGATCATCAAAGATGTAGACCCACTGTAGTCCTTGTAGAGATAATGGTATTGGTGGGCCACCAGAGGTGCAGACCCACTGTAGTCCTTGTAGAGATGACCAGCAGCCATCTGTTGCGATTGTGCAGGTGCACAATCACCCTCGAAGAGTCTTGTGGAGAATATGGCAAGTCCATAAACCACCACATGTCCACTCACAAAAAAATTTGTTTGAAATGTCCTTAGAACCAGCAATGCTGTTATCCAGTCCCTTTCTGAATTAGTAACACACGTGCAAACACTAACAGTCCCTACGTCTCACATATTGTCCATGTACTATGACCAACAGAAACGTGTGCAGTAAAATGTTACTTAATTTGAAGAACTGGTAACAATTACAATTTTATAACATGAGAATACAATAACAAAGGTACACAATACATCATTAAAAACATAACAATATAGATAACATTTGTAGTAATAGGGGCTTTACAAAAGAATAGAAATAGACATATACGTCAGTGTTACAGGAATTATGACATGAGTACATACATAGAAGATCAGAATAATTATTGAAACATCAACTTCACACATGAGCATTTAAACAGAATGAATAATGTCTAACATCTTTACAAAGTAAATAACATATTATTAATGCCAATTATATTTGAGGATAACAGTATTCCTCATCATAGTGAATATAGCTTTGTATTAGAAGAGAAAAAAATTCTATGAAACAGTACACAGAGACAGGAAGAAAACAAATACTCAAGGGTACACAAACTCATAGTGGGATAACACCAATAGGAAAGGACAGGGTTCGTTTTCAGTGTAACATTTGGTACTGCAGTCCATCCCAAAACTTCATTCTATAGATCTTTCGTCTTATTTCAACCTTTGCTTCCACCAAAAAAATTCTATCTAAGCATGCTTTTTGTATTTATATGTTCACACATTTCTTACCTCAACATTTATTTCCAAGAAAATCCTACCTAAACCTGTTTTCTCAATGCATTTCTTCCAATTCATCGCAACTCATTCTCTTAGAGGCTACCCCCTCTTAAGCTAACTTAAATCTACTGAGCTCAGATGCTAAACTAAGGGACGAGGCAATGCAGCAGCACAAAATAAATAACACAAACAGCAATGCAAAAAATGCAAATTGGCAAAGCTAGCAGCATAAATGAGCAAAAGTCAAATTCAATAACACTATGCCTGGCAAACAGCAGCAACTTATACCTAAACATGACATAGCGCAAGCAGAAAAAATATTACACTAAAGATAACAATGCAGATAAGGGAAATGTATAATCACATCTTAATGTCTAAGTAATTAAAGTGGTGCACCACAAGAAGTTATTCTACCAAAAAGTTACCAATTACTTGAAAAGAAAATTATGAATGCAGTTACTAGTTCCTTCTTATTGTTCTTTCCTTTCCAAGTGCTCCTTTTTTTAAAGAATGTGGATCATAAAATAATTATTTAATAGATCTGTTGACAGAAAGTGTTCACATTAGCAAATGCATTTTATTTTATAAAAGCAATGCTGCAACACAGCTGGAAACCAGATGTCAAATGAAATAAGCAACTATGAAAAGCAAAGCATAAAAATATCATTCAATAGTCATGTGACATTTCGTAAGTTAGTAGAAATTCTCTCAACTCTCATAGAAAGACGCTTGTCATAATCAGGTGTGCAGATGTAAAAATATTTCTTGTCATTTTATTAGGCGTTTCAGTAAATATCGTAAATTAAGAGCTAGTGTAATCATATGTTTTCAAGTTCGACCGTGTCGTTTTTGCGATGCTTTCTCTAAAGGAATGACAATGGCCAGGATAATGGCCTTCCCTTTCTTTTTTTTTTTTTTTTCCTGTGCTCTGAAAGGCACGCGCTAATGACTTTTTCTCCAGGCGTCTGACACAGCTGGGTGCCCGCGACGCATTACGTGCAGGTGGTCACTTAACTTTCGTACGGAAATATTTACGACAGCAATTTTCGCTAAAGTGACAGTCTCACATAAAAATACTTCACAGGTCAAGAATTAGCGTTGCAAATCTGTAGAAACAAAATCCTATGAATATAACAGTGTCCAAAAAGTGTTCAGTGGCATTGTGATACATTCACACATGATTCACACATGTCATAACTCTTAAAGTACGATTCTTGGTTTCCAACATCCTTTTTCACAAGTCAAGAGTCCCTACCCACTATTCATTACTCCTTACCTTATTACACATATACGTATCCATCGACACTCGTCAATATTTCGTCATTATAAATATGAAGCATAATCAAATAACTCATATAGTAGCCTCAGCCTATTGATCGTAAACATACCTCAGCAGCATAATACACATCGTCGTCGTAAAAATAACATCATAACACCTCAGTCAAATCTCAAAATCGTCGTAGCTTCCTCCAATAATTAAAAAAATTCTCTGCTCATGTCAAAAGTGTCATCTGCCTCAAATGTACTTTAAAAATCATGAATCCATACCAAATACATCTTTCAAAGCTCTCATAGTATCACAATGATTCCGAAAAATACGAGCGTTTCTCAAAGTGCAGACAAAATACAGTTTCATAAGTGTGAAGTTACCCAACTGTGTATTGCGTAAACATTTGTCACTGATGTAATAAAAAAGTTTATCTCTCAGTTACATGATCAGATAGCTGTGTAATTTGTGTGTTAGAGAAATATGGTACCGATGTGTAAAGTTGTATAAGCAAATACCATATTAGCTAGGGTTCCTTGTGGTTGCCACACACATGGTACATAAAGTAGGCGTGTACCCCCCTGAGGATTAATGTAATTATACCCTCAGGTGTTACAGATTACAGCAATGGAATGAAATGTATCACGGAAAACTTTCTTTGTAATTCAAAAATCTTTAAAAATAAATGTGTTAAGTATAAAATTGATCACTCAAATACGTGTACTGTAGCGCTAAACTGTGCGTCTTGTAACATAATCTCTGTGGAAGTGTCGTAGTTATCGTCCTCCGAAAGCTAAGTTCTGCAGAAGTCAATGTACTTACCTCATGATAAACAAAAGTGAAATGCTTTGCGTATAGATATCGTAGTTATAATGCTTATTGGCGTGATGAAGAAAGTACTGTACAATAACGTATTGTTGTGCCACGAAAAAAGGCTGTCTCATTGTTGCTATACCATAAAAGTTACTACTAAAACATGTTTTACTTTCCAGAATAATACAGAAAAACTGTGCAGATATAAAACAGATACACCGCAAAAGCAACATTGTAAATTGTCACTCATTAGTAGCGTCGTGATAAAATCGTGTAGCTGTCACATAAACTAACTACTGTGTCATCTGGTATCTCACAGAAAGTACTTTAAATCCAGAATGTATTTTCAAGTAAACCAAAATGTTGCATTAAAATCTCATTAGCAGTACTGGTAAATGTTCTAATCGTGCAACTAACAAGCAAGAATGTACACACACAATTACACTGTGTCGTCTGTTCGCAATAACAATGCATTCGTAATTTCTGTTTAAATAATTTCTCTTGGTTCTTGGCTGGATATTTAACTTCAAACATTGTTGCATGGTAACAGTTTCTAAGTCTGACAAAGCATATTAGTAATGTGAAGCGAAAAATTTTATGACAAAGACTAAGTTAAAAAGCAGATTATCTTTCAATAAACGGTTTTACATGTGAAATGTGGTGTAAACCTTTACTCTTCCTAGTACGCAGAGTTTCAACTTCAACGCAATTATCATGTGGTATACGTCGGATTCTGTAAGGTCCATTGTAAACTAGAAAGAATTTGTGACTCAAGTGTTTCTTCTTATGTGACAATGAATGAGCTTTAATGAGAACTTTCTGACCAATATATAATTTCTTTGCATTTGCTTTACCGTGTAGTTCTCTCCTTTTGTCTGCTGCAGATTTTATATTTTTAAGAGCCAAATCAATTATGTCTTTGTGTCGAAGTTTACGTGTATTCGGGAAAGGTACAAGCTCTCTGATTCTGTTCGGTGGTTCTTCATTCTTCAGTACAAGAGTAGGTGGTAAAGCAGTGGAGTCGTGAGGCATTTCATTCAGCACGTTTTGAAATAAGTGTAAATATCTGTCCCAATGCTGATGCTTTCTGTGACAATAAAGTCTGCAAAGCTTATTGATTTCTTTCATAATCCGTTCAGACGGGTTGCAATGTGGTGAGTACAATGAAATAAAAACAGGTTTGATTTTATGGTTGCGAAGCATGCGTGACCAAACAGCAGATCTGAATTGCGGTCCGTTATCTGAAATGACTTTGCTAACGTGTCCAACTTCACGTAAGAAATTTTTAACAAAGGCGTTGGATACAGACCGTCCAGTGGCTTTACGTAACGGTGTGAAAGAAACAAATTTTGAAGTAAGTTCAACAGCGACTAGAACGTACGAAAATCCATTAGATGTTCTGACAAGCGGTCCCAAGAGATCAACAGCAGCAAATTCTTTTAATTTAGAAGGAATAATAGGAAACAACGGAGCACGATGTGAGACAGTAGATGGTTTCGCCTTTTGACAAAGTTTACAAATAGATAAGACTCTTCGAATTCTTTTTTCCATATTGTTAAAATAACAAGTCGTTCGAAGAATATGATAACATTTTCGTGGACCAAAATGTGCGTAGCTGAAATGAATGTACCAAATGAGCTTATTAACAAAATCGTCAGGAATGCAAAGTACCCATAGCTTGTCATCAACAGTGCAGCGTTTGAAGAGTATGTTGTTTCTAACCAGGTAATAATGCCGAATCTGTGTGTGTGTCTTTTCATGCCATTTGCTCTTGATGTCTTTCCAAATCGGATCTTTATCTTGTTCATGAGCAATGTCCTTTAAAGATGTGGTGATGAAGTTTTCAAAGGCGACTTTCTGAATGTAAAGAATACTGAAATTTTTCTCGAGGTTGCCTTCTGTGGTACTTTTCTCAAGCCCAGCCGGTGCGCGTGACAGTGCGTCCGCAACAATGTTCTCCTTGCCGGGAATGTAGACTATTGTGAAGCGGAATTCTTGCAGAAACAATGCCCAACGTTTTAACCTGTCATGATTTAATTTTGAAGACATAAGAAATTGTAATGCACGATGATCACTGTATACTTTTACGTGCTTACCAGAAAGAAAGAAACGGAATTTGTTAAATGCCCAAACGATAGCTAAAGCTTCTAATTCAGTAACGGAATAATTTTTTTCAGATTTTGTTAGCACTCGGCTAGCAAAAGCAATGGTTTTCTGAACAGTAGTGTCATTTTCTGTGGCTTCTTGAAATAAATGAGCACCAAGACCGACTTTAGAAGAATCCGTGCTAAGGCAGAAATCTTGTGACAGATCAGGATGAGCTAGTATTGGCGCGTGAAGTAACGCTTCTTTCAAAGAATTGAATTCCAACTGTGCTTGTTCGTCCCAGTTCCAAATAGTATTTTTTCCAGTGAGAGAACAAAGTTTTGGTGTAACTAGAAGTTGCATATTCAGAAAACGACGATAAAAATTTACGAGACCTAGAAAACTGCGGACTTGTCTTTTTGTGGATGGAACTGGAATGGCTCTGATTGCTTCTAACTTTTCAGGATCCGGCTGAATGCCTTCAGAAGAAATAATATGTCCCAAACACTTCACCTTTGTCCTACCGAATTCAGACTTTTCCAAGTTAACTGTAATTCCAGATTCTGCAAAAATACGTAACAAACTGTTGAGGATGCGATTATGTATTTCCCATGAAGCTTCTGCTATTAGAATATCGTCCACATATAAGGTGATGTGACGTTTTAAGAACTCAGGTAATATGGAATTTAGCCTGCGAATGAATGCTGCTGAAGAAATGTTCAAACCAAAGGGAAGTTTCCGAAACTGATAACAAACGCCGAAACAAAGGAAAGCTGTGTATTTTCTACATTCTGGATGAAGTTCGATCTGATAAAAGCTGGATCTGAGATCAATGGAAGACAACACTTTTACACCATTAAAATTTTGAAGAAGTTCTTCCAACGTTTGCGGCCTGTCTGTTTCAGGAATAATGATCGTATTGATTTGTCTCGAATCTAAGACAAGCCTGATCGATCCATTTTTCTTCTCAACAACATATAATGGATTGTTGTATGAGCTTACTGCAGGCTCAATAATGCCCTCGTCAAGCATAGATTGTATTTCTGTTCTAACACGGTCCCTATAATGTGCTGGAATTACATATGGTCTAACACAAAATTTAGTATGCTCACGAACACGAAATTGGTATTGAAATCCCTTGATTGTTCCTGTTTTATGAGTAAAAACTGTGGAATGTTCTTGTAAAATCTCAAAAAGGTCCTGCCTATTAGTGTCATTACAATTCTCAATTGTTTGAATTTTATTCTGAATTAACTCATTAATTTCAAATATGCCGTCGATATCATCCCTGTCAGTTCTTGCAGAGTGATTGTTAGTGTCTAGTTCCGTAGAAAATTCCGAACTGTTGTCCAGCAGAAGGTAAAGCCGATTGATTTCTTCGTCATGGTTTGAGAGCCAATCTTCAAATTTCAAAGCTATTGACTTACCTTCTTTCTCTAAACTTATTTCAGCATCGTGAAAGTTTAAGATTGCTTTGAATTCATTCAAAAAGTCTACTCCCAATATAATTTCCGTCGACAATAATGGAACAATAAGTAAGTTCGTAGAGAAGCTGTGGCTTTGACAAAAGAATTCTAAGTTGGTTTGTTGGCGTACATCTACACTTTTTCCAAAGATTGCACCTTGTAATTTAATCTTACGTAACGGAAGTGTGGGGCAATCGTTCGATTTGTTGCATTTTCTAAAAGCTGTTTCACTGATTACTGAAATGGGACTGCCAGAGTCAAGTACTGCCGTAAATTTTATGTCATTTACTGTAATGTGAACCACAGGATATGCAATGTTGTTATGTTTTACGTCGTGTTCTTGGAGTAAGATGTCCCTAATGTCTTCCATTTTTACGTAATTACTAGCTACGGCAGCTGCCTCGTTAGTGTCATAAGAACGTTTTGTGGCTGCCAGCGGTGTGAGTCATTGCCTATTGTCTCTTTGTTGGCGAGCGTCGTTATTGGGATTAGGAGACCTAACTTCTACAAATTCGCCTTGCCGAGAGGGCCCTGCTCTGTTTGAATCCCGCCAGTTCTGATGCAGTTCAGGTCTGTCGTTACGATCATATCGTCTGTCGTCATGTCGGTAGATTCCATAGCTTCTTTCCTGTCGGTCACATGGTGGAGAATTTCTCCCTGAATCGTAACTGCGCGCTGGTCCGTTGCGTCTAAAGTTATTCTGTCTCCCTTGATAGTATTTATTTTGGTTCCCATATTGTCTGTTTCTCTTATTGTCTCTGTGATAGTCATTACCACGGAGAGGTGATCTTTCCCTGTAGTTATTACTACTCTGCCAACGGTTGTCATACGGGTGGTGTCTGTTTTGGTCACGATTTGTGTTGTGAGAATAGCCTTGTCGTGTCCAGTTATTACTTCTTTCATCGCGGATTTGCGACGGATGTGACCTGTAATTGTTGTGTTCCTGGTTTCGCGTTCCGCGATTGTCAGTGTCAATTTCTAATTCTTGTAACAGTCCCTGAAAAGCTTCAATGTCGTCTTTGCAACGTCCTGCTAAAATAATATGTCGTAAATGTTTAGGCAGTTTGATTGAGCAAATGCGGATGAGTTCTGAGGGGCTGTATGGGTTTGACAGGTATTGATTCTTGTGCAACATGTCTTCAAAATATTTCACAAGACTGGAAAATTCAGATTGTTCGAAGTGTTTCATCATTATGATGTTATGTTTTACACGGTCTTGTGTAGCTTGAGACCAATATGCTGAGAGGAAGGCATGGTAAAATTCTCCCTCACTGTGGCAATCGTGAATGACCGATCGCATTCTTACAGCTGGTTCATTCTCTAAGTAGCCACACATAAATTCTAATCTGTGTTCTAACGACCAGTTGGGAGGAAAACAATGAGAGAATTGATGGAGCCATGCTTGTGGATGAATGTCGTTGCCAGAATTCTTAAATGTTCTGAATTTACGTGTAGTAATGAACAGCTTATAGTCAAAATCATCATGTCGGCAAGTCGCATGTCGGTCATTGTTACGTCGTTTCGGCGGTTCCATCTCAAAATCCAATGCGCCTTGCCAATTTCTTTCATAATTTCCGAAGTGTCCTGTGTTATTATTTTGTGGTTGTTCCGTATTTCTATGTCCCTCTTCCCGTATTGGAGCGCGAGTGTCCTCTGAAATACGTAATTCTTGTATTACCTGTGTCAGCTGATCTTGTACTTCCCGGATTTCTCTTTTGTACTGTGTATTGATTTGATTTTGATTCTGTTTGAATTTTCTTATTTGTTCATACTCTTCTGTGTCAGTGAAGGCTACGGGTCTTGTGTCATTCAGATCATCATCTACCTTTGTAGATAAGTTAGTGACCTGATCCGAAAGTTCGGCTACTTTCTCCGATAGTGAACACATTTCCTCAGTGTGTTTTTCTGAACCAAGTTTCAGAGTGTCCATTTGTGTTGAAATCGTATCTACTGTGTCTTTTAAGTTTTCTTGACTTTTTGCAAGTTGCGTAACCGAATCGGTAGATGCAACTGCGTCAATTTTAGCTTGCAAGGTGTTGTGATTTTCATGAACAATAGTTTGCAGTTCTTTTATGGCTGCTTCGTGATTCTGTAATGCATTTTCATGACGCGAAAAAATAGGTTGGAAATGCTCACAAATTTGAGTTTTTACGTCATTACAGACTTTTTGACATTTCGATTCAATGTTATGTAACTCAGTAGTTAAATCTTCACGCGTTTGTTCAAGAGTTTGTTCCAATGAGTCTAACTTTTGAAGCTGTTGCTGTGTTTGTCTCTGATTTTGTTCCAGTGTGTCTAACTTTTGAAGCTTTTGCTGTGTTTGTCTCTGATTTTGTTCCATTGTGTCTAACTTTTGAAGATTTTGTCCCATTTGTTTCTGATTTTGTTCAAGTGTTGTGTCTAACTTTTGTAGCTTTTGTCCCATTTGTTGCATTAACTGTAATAACAATGCACTGGTGTCTGAAACATGTTCCTCAGTGCTTTTCGGCAGTGAATTTGCACCGGCAACATTCACATTTTGACAAGCGGAAAACGTGTCTTGACTCATCTGGGAAAACGGTGAGGACGCAAAACCTGAATCTACAGTATTTGCAAAGTTGTGTCCTGTCATTTCGGATTCCTGAGGCGAGCTGTTGCCGACCGATCGATCGATAATGCTTCCCTCTTCACTAATTGTTTCACTGTCCACGCCATTGTTTGCCGCCCGCTCCATTTCCCTATGCACAATTACCAAATTACTACTTTGAACATCAGTTAATTCATTACTCGGTGGCGCTAACACACTGCCTTCGTCTTCACTGTCATTTCTCAGTTTACTTTGGAGCCTAGTATTACGTTTTTCACACGCCATTATTGTCACAGTATTTCACACGACAACACAGAAAAACACAATTTGAAGAGCAAAATAAAATAACGTAGCAATGGAAATAATGTCTAGTTAATTGCAGCTGCGAAATACTTGGTGCAAATCTACATGCATGCCACAACTGTTTTACTCTACAACAATGAAAAACTACAACTACAAAGGAGATTCTCTCTACAATTACGCGCTAGCAATAAACAAAAGCTACACTAAATACACAAACTACAAGAAAAAAAAATCAGAAGATTCCAGTGAGGTATCCTAGGCTAAGGGTCGACATATGAAACTTCCCCTTTGAACAATTATACATTACTGTCCTTAAACTGACACAAAATATTTTTAGCGCAACGCAATCTGACTATCAAAGATCCCTGCAAAAGAATGGCCCTGACTAACATTAAACTATACCTTTCACAAATCACTTACCTCACAAAAATCTTCGCTGCTCAAGCTACTGCAATACAGCAAGCGCCACTACTGCCAGCTAAATAAAAGATTCAAACTACTAAAGGCACTAACTACTGATAGGGATAGTTAGCAAATGAAAGATATTAATAGAGAACAAACAATGTATTTACCTTAATATCATCACAAGTCATAATATATATATCAGTTCATGACAAATTGCAAACCTCCGCCATCTCTCTCCCCACATCCACCACTGCTGGCGGCTCACCTCCAACTGCGCAACGCTACGCGCTGTTCACAGCCAGCTGCCTAACACTACAATGGCGAGTATTACAACAATGCAAAGCAGACACAGACTGCCCACAGCACAGCCAGTGATTGTCATACAGAGGTGGCGTTACCAATAAAAAACCTAAACAGCCTACTTACATAGAGAAAACATAAACAGCCTACTTACATAGAGAAAACATAAACAGCCTACTTACATAGAGAAAACATAAACAGCCTACTTACAACCTGTGCCACAACGGCTCTGCCTTCCTGGTGCGTCAATGCTATTAGCCTTCTAGTGCCTCTGTTTGGCTGTAGCATATGGTAACCGTATCGGCACTTTGGAGCCATTGCTCGCCATGTCAGCATGTATCCCGCGATGTACGTAACTGCGTCTGTTAGACTGTGGCCTGATGCACTTCTGTGGTCTCCTGCACCTTCGTTACTTAATTCCCTCGCACCAAAAAATAATGATTGCGTTACATCTAAAAAATAAGAGCTCATATGTATTTCTTGGACTTTCGAACAGAGTATTTAAGACTTGTTTCCCTATAATACGAACTGTCTTTTCTTAAATATGTAATGCCTCACTATATTAGGGCTCTTGGCCAGAGAGATTAAAATATGCCATTGTTGACCCACTCTGTAAGAAAGGTGATAGGAGAAACGACGGTAGCTACAATAACCTGTTTCACTATCGACATAATTTTCCAAAATTTTTTAGAAGGTGGCGTATACTAGAATAGTATCCCACTTCAGGGACAAGAATACGCTCAGCAAATCACAGTCTGGATACCAGACGAGTTGCTCAGCTGAGAATGCCATTTACAGGGTCACTCATTACATTTTGCAGGCATTAAGTAATAAATTATCAATGGCTGGAATTTTCTGTGACCTGATAATGAGAATCGCAATACTCTGCCAGATAAGCTGAGCTTTTATGGAAATAATGGTATACAGAATCATGGATGTCGAATATAGCCAAGACAGTGTAGAAAGTTGTATTCACTAATCCAAACCATCGTAAGCAGGTCAGATTCTCCTCACTAGGAAGAAACCGCTTATGGGGTTCCACAAGGCTCTGACTTAGATCCACTTCCGTTTCAAATGTATGTAAACGAACTTCTGTCTAATATACAACAAGTAGTATTAATGCCTTTTTGGGATGACGCTAGTATTGTAAGCAATCGAAACATACACACAACAACAGAAGAAATGCTAAGTAATGTTATTAAAAGTATTATTGAGAGGTTTTTAGCGGATAATGCCATTCTGTGTCTGAAAAAGTCACAACGTATTCAGTTCTGTAGATGTAGAAGTGCTACACCGGTGATGAATGTAGCGAAGGGTAAGGATATAATAAGTGAAGTGTAAATTTAAAAAATTATAGGCCTCCATATTGATGAGAATTTAAAACGAAAAAAAAATATTCATTCCGGAACTCCTAAGAAACTTAGCTCAGCCACATTTGCTTGCCCGCATCTCGTGGTCGTGCGGTAGCGTTGTCGCTTCCCACACCCGGGTTCCCGGGTTCGATTCCCGGCGGGGTCAGGGATTTTCTCTGCCTCGTGATGGCTGGGTGTTGTGTGTTGTCCTTAGGTTAGTTAGGTTTAAGTAGTTCTAAGTTCTAGGGGACTGATGACCATAGATGTTAAGTCCCATAGTGCTCAGAGCCATTTGAACCATTTGAACCACATTTGCGATATGAATGCTTGCAAATTTTTGGGTATAGAGAAATCAGTAACTTGACGTATTTAGCGTATTTTCATTCAATACCGCCATATCGAATAACCTTCTTTGGTAAATTATCCTTAAGAAAAAGAAAAATCTTCTTTTTTCAAAAACGTACTGCATGAATAATAGATGATGCTCACCCACGATCATCTTGTAGATATTTGTTTAAGGAGCTATGCTTTTTGACTACTGCTACGAAGTACATTTATTCCTTCTTTATTGTAAATAAGCTACTGTAGTTCAAAAGGAACAATGATGTACATAATTACAATACCAGAAGGAAAAATAACGATCATTACTTCACATTAATGTCGTCTTTAGCACAAAAAGAGGTGCACAATGCTGCAAGCAAAATTTTGGGTCACTTTCCCAGTGATATAAAATGCCTAAAAGAGAGCAAAGTAAAATTTGAAAACCAGCTGGAGCTAACTGCCTGTTGGGTTCTGTCTCTGGTTATTGGCCCACGTTTGCTCGATGATTTTTGCAACATTTCGCAGCACGAGTGGTTGCCACTATCAAAACTTTACCCTCCATTGTCGGTGGAAGACCTATCACGTGCCGCGTGAGATTAGCTGAGCGGTCTGAGGCACTGCAGTCATGGACTGTGCGGCTGGTTCCGGCGGAGGTTCGAGTCCTCCCTCGGGCATGGGTGTGTGTGTTTGTCCATAGGATAATTTAGGTTAAGTAGTGTGTAAGCTTAGGGACTGATGACCTTAGCAGTTAAGTCCCATAATATTTCACACACACACACCTATCACGTGATAGGTCTCTACAGCAAGAACTTCCGCGTCGCAAATTTAACTATGTAATCGGTCTTACACAGCTCATGCTCTACCATGGCCGATTTCTCCACCTGCCCAAACCTGCAATGCCGCTTATGGTCTATGATCCTGGTGTCGATTGATCATTCAGTAATTCCAACATAAATTGTCCCTCATGTACATGGTATGCGATACATACCCGACATTACAAGTGGGCTCCTATTCATCTTTGCCGATCAGAGACACTCTTTGATCTTCTTTGTCCGTTTATAAAAGGTCTTTAAGCTGACTTTGCCCAATATACGGCCGATTCAGTCAGTCAATGTGGTAATGTATCACATAAAGGCCGCGCCCGACATTTCTTTATCCCATGTGTCACTGAGCAGAGTGTTTGACTCTTTGGAGCACCCATTGCTCCTGAGAGAGCTTTTCAAGTTTTGTATCTCACGTCTGAGGTGCTGCAGCTCACATATTCCTCTGCTTGCGTTATGAGCGTATTAATCAAGCGTTTTCGATACACCCTGTGTCCCATGTTTTCACTATCTCCTGTGACCAGCACGTCTAGAAATGGTAGCTGTTTGTCCTTTTCTACTTCCATGGTAAATTTTATGTAGACACAGAGACTGTTAAAGTGTCTTAGGAAGTCATTGAGATTTTCCTCACCATGATCGCTAGCAATCGGTCTTAACTGAACATTATTCTTATCGATCTTTGGCAATGCAGGTAATCCAAACAACCTAGGTGGTAGGGCATCTGTGTTGCGCAGGTTCCTCTTTATGTCTACCGAGAGACAAGATGAAATGAATACACCTTTCGCATTCCGTGTGATCCGCTGCGTCGGATCTGCGTTTAGTTTTCGGTATGTCGTTGGACCTAATAGGTCCCGCATCTATTGTTCATAATCCTCGGTCTTCATTATGACGGTAGTATTTCCCTTATCGGCAGGCAGTTCCCATATATTCTTGTCGGCGTTAAGACCATTCATAGCTTGTACCTCTTCTTTGTTCAGGTTTCAAGCTGGTGGTTTTGTTCGGCGCAGTATCATTGCTGTTCCAGCTCGATTTCCTCTGCTCTTTCACAAGGAATGGTCCTTACGGTAGCTTCGGTATTAGTAATGATGTCCTCCATAGGTATAGTTCTCGCGATGATAGCGAAATTCCCTCCTTTTCAAAGTACAGGCTGTTCGTCTTTGGTCAATTGTCGTTCACTGAGGTTGACCACTATGCATGACATGTAGGGCTCGCCTTGTCAATCTACTTCCGGAATCTCGCAAACATTACCGAAAATAGGTGCAGATCCGACGTAGTGGATCACCAGGAATACAAATCGGTCAATCAAAGCGACTTCTCTCTCGGCGGACATACACAGGAAGCTGCGCAACACTGAAGTCCTACAACCTTAGCTATATGGATTACCAACGATCCGTAAGAATAATGTTCCATTAAGACCGACTGTTGGCGCTCCTATAAACTTTCAAAATGCTTGGACTCTCTGCTCCAGCCGCACATGGAGAAGAAGACAGACACATACATGATGGACTCAGGAAATTTTACCGAGAAGCTGAAGAAACTAAAACTTTGGCCAAACTACATCCAGGTCAGTTTTGATGTTGCTTCACTCAGTTACTCTCTGGAGCACAATGGTTCCATTTTCACGCAAGATATCACCAAGCTCTTTCGTGCATGTCTCATCACGAGCTATTTCACGTGGAATGGCAATGTTTGGACTCTGTAACTCACTCCAACTGCCATCTTGTGGCAGCTTCCAAACTGGGCAGTTCAGACTGTCCAGTATAAGCTGCTCCCTGTCGGGAGACCTTGTAACCTAAACGCAGAAGTGGATCTCCAAGGTCTCTTATGCGCGCGTGTATGATTAGCTCCGTCTTAACGGCCAAACAGGTAGCTTCGAGACCCTGTAGCCAGTAGCCGCAGTTGGCGAGCTGCCTGTGCACATTGTAAAGGTTGTTAGAATAAATATTTATACTAGATGTTGTGTTTCGTCTAATTATTGTGAGTGGAAATAAAGGGGTGACAGTGAGTCCTCTCGCACTATACGCTCAAACTCAAATGTATCAACATAGGAGGAAGCGCCCGTGCGTACATTTTTTTGTCCTCCGGGTCGGACAGAGTGACTACGTGGAATTTACGTTCACGCGTATTTATATTCCGGTATTTGTGACTTTTTAAAAGAACCTTGTGTGAGCTGTGCACGTTATCGGTTTCGTAGGTGACCACTATCGAGTGTCCCTAGGCCTGTTCGGGACTTCGACAATAACAGCCTTAACACCGATAATCGGGGACATATTTGTGAACGTTTAATGTGTGTCGAACTCAAACGTGAGAAGCACAGAGACGTGTCGGTGCCAGCATCATCTGTGACGTCGCCTCCTGCTCCCTCCGAAACTTCACCCCGCCGGAGACTGCAAGGTCTGCCATGCCAGCTGTCAGTGCTTGTGACTCCGCTGCTCGTCCAGTCCGTACTGCCTTGTATTGCCGCTGCAACTTGGTAAGTGTAACTGTAGGCTTCCTGCTATCATCATCCCAGTCCTAAAATGGAGCCCGCAGAGAGGTGTAGCGAAGTCCGCTCCGCACACTTAGCGACCTTTGTGCAGTTTGTGGACAGGGCCAGTATCGAAATGCTGGAATCAAAATTAAGTCGATTGACTCGGATTCAGACCGATTTTGAGCCGTCTCAAGCACATCTGGAAACTGGAGGCTAATCAGTAGATCATTGTAGGACAGCGTAGAATTCGAGGATTCATGGGACTTCGTTGCATCCACTATCAAGGGTTCAATAAAAGGTACACACACCTTTCGCATACCTTGGGCTCGAATCCATCAGGCAGTGTTAGTTCTTTGAAACTATCCGCTATTAACTTGCCATATTTTGAAGACGACTACCTTAAGTGGTCATCATACAGGGATACATTTGTGAGTTCCATTATGAATAATAATTCAAAGTTCAAAAACTTCATTACCTTAATTAGACTTTGCAAAGTGAAGTTTAAGACCCACTGAAACAAATACCTGTCACTGCAGGAAACCAATCGACAGCCTGAAGACTTACTACGCAGGGTATAATAACCCGAAAATAATTGCAGCCAGACGTGCTAAGGCTTTGTTGGCCTTACCTACAGTCGGCCATGGCGGAGCGAGCGATTATGGGCAATCATGTATGTAGCCATTTGAAGGCCTTAGAAGCTCTCCAACCTGATGTTCCACTTCATGAAGTTATTCCTATAGAAGAGATTCTGTCTAGTATGCGACATACAGATCCTCATGAGTGGGAAGTAAAGATTTCTCGATAGACCGTCACCTTTAACTCAACTGATAGATTTTTTGGAAATAATATGTAAGGCCTTTGAAGTGATCAGGTTCAGAGAAAACAAGTGATTCGCTAGGAAATGCCAATAATTCAAATCAAACGAGACTTGTGAGGAGGGCTCATCCAGCTAATACTGATACTGAGGAGTTTTGTAAAAAAATTGGTACAAATGGCTCTGAGCACTATGGGACTTAACATCTGAGGTCATCAGTCCCCTTGAACTTAGAACTACTTAAGCCTAACTAACCTAAAGTCATCACATACATCCATGCCCGAGGCAGGATTCGAACCTGCGAACGTAGCAATCGTGGGGTTCCCTACTGAAGCGCCTAGAACCGCTCGGCCACCGTGGCGGAGTTTTGTAATTTTTGTTCTGAACCTCATGCTATCACGAAATGCAAGGGGTTTCAAGCACTAAATAACGATCAGCGGCTGGCATATGTGACAAGAAGTAAACTTTGTTTTTTTTTTGTGCATTTGCTCTGCGCATTTCTTGAGTAAATGCATGATTTCTTCTTGTAAGACCTGTAAGGGAAGGCACAATATACTGCTCCACAAGCCTGCTGAGCCAAGGAATGGGCAGAATAATGAATCTGGAGGCCATTCCTTGGCCACCAAGCTACGAAGCTACGAAGAGGAAAGCGAAAATCAATTGTAAAGTTTTGTTCGCAACAACTGTTTTCAATATTAAGGACAGCATGGGTAGACAGCAGTTCTGCAGGGTTCTGCTAGATAGTGCGAGTCAGCTATCCTTTATATCTAAAGGAATGGCAGAGTAATTAAAACTGAAAAAAATAAACATGCATTTCCTATGAAAGGCATAATCAGTGCCTTTGCAGCCTCAGTGTCTTACACTTGTAATGTTGAACTGTCGTCTAGGCTCAACGACTTTCATGTTAGAACCACTTGTGCTATCGTAGACAATGTCACCAGCCGGCCGCAGTGACCGAGCGGTTCTAGGCGTTTCAATCCGGAACCGCGGGACTGCTACGGTCGCAGGTTCGAGTCCGGCCTCTGGCATGGATGTGCGTGCTGTCTTTAGGTTAGTTAGGTTTAAGTAGTTCTAAGTTCTAAGGGACTGATGACCTCAGATGTTAAGTCCCATAGTGCTCAGAACCATTTGAACCATTTGAACAATGTCACCAGTGATCTACCAGCGAGCTACGTAGACACAAGGTCCTAGAGTGTCCCATGTAATCTTCCTCTCGCTGTTACAGAATTCTACAAGTATGCCACAGCAGATTTAATTCTTGTTGCTGAGGTTTTCTTTGATGTCGTATGTAACGAAAGGTTGGTGAAACCAAGTCATCCTTCACTGATCGAAACAAAATTCGGCTGATATTTTCTGTTAGGATGCCTTTACCTGCATGTAACATGCCTCATTCTACAGTGACCTCATGCTTCGTTAGAGGCGACAGTTTAGATGCCAAACTGCAGTGATTTTGGGTGCTAGGGGAACTGTCTACGAAAACGATGTGCAGGCAGGATAAAATATGTGAGGCTCACTTTCAGCACCACACGGCATGAAATGAAGAGAGGAGATTTGTGGTTCGACTGCCAGTGAAATCCGACTGTAAACACTTCAGTAAATCACGACAGCAAGTCTCTCAGAGACTGGCCCACCTTGAGAGGAGATTTAAACGGCAACCGAATCTTTAGAAGGAACATGCTGCATTCATGCATTAATATGTTGAACTGGGACACATGGAGGTCTCTAATTCTCAGGTTATTGTTGGTCCTAGGTGTTACCTTCCACATCATGCTGTCTCCAAGGAATGCAGCTCCACTGCTAAGCTGAGGGTAGTATTAGATGGCTCTGTTGCCACTTGAAATGGAGTATCTCTCAATGACATTTTGATAGTTGGTCCCTCGGTCCAGTCAGATGTATTTTCCATTATTATAAAATTTCGCTCCTCTGCTGTGTCTCTGTGAGCTAACATAGCAAAAATGTATTGCCAAGTCACCCTTCATCCTAATGATAGGAACTTCAAGAGAATTCTGTGACAGAATCACCATCTGAACGGATAGAAGAATATAGACAGTGTACATTCACTTATGGAACCGCTCCTGCTGCTTTTCTTACTACTACATGTCTTCAACAGTGGGCTTTGGAAAATCAAACCAGGTTTCCAACGGCATTGCAAGTGTTGATGTCCAGCTTTTCTGTAAACGACTTCTTAGATTACTCAGCTATGGAAGCTAATGCTCAGGAACTTAAAACCCAGCTGACTCAACTACTTGCTTCTGGTGGGTTACCACTGAGGAAATGGTGTTCCAATAGTCACAAGGCCATGCAAAAAATTCCTTTGCAGGACAGAGAAAGATGTTTTCCTTGTTATCTTACTGGTGAACAAGGCATAAAATTCTCCGTCCAAACAGGCCATGGAAGGCCCAGCGGTTCCAACCAGCCACCGTGTCGTCCTCAACCCACTGGCGTCACTGCATCATGCGGATATGGAGGGCATATGGTCAGCACACCACTCTCTCGGCCATATGTTAGTTTACGAGACTGGAGCCGCTACTTCTCAGTCAAGTAGCTCATCAATTAGCTTCACAAGGGCTGAGTGCTCTCCACTTGCCAGCAGCGCTTGGCAGACCAAATAGTCACCCATCCAAGAGTTAGCCGAGCCCAACAGCTCTTAACTTCGGTGATCTGATGGGAACCAGTGTTACCACTGTGAACAAGGCATACAAACGTTAGGAAAATTATGGCACCCAGGTTGTAACACATTCCAGTGCCTTGTGCAGCTGAAGAGTCATCGGCTCTCAAAAATTACCAACCACAATGTCCTGTCTAAAACAGCATCAATCTATGACCCACTTGGTCTTCTAGGTCCAGCAGTCATAAGATGTAAATTGTTTTTGCAGCGCTTTTGGCAACTAAGCCTTGATCGGGATAAAGTTCTTCCATCCAACCTGACTGATGAATGGAATGCCATTTGTGTGCAATTGAGTACCCTAAATGGTTTTTTGATTAGCAGGAAGATCATTCCTTGACCCAGTACGTTATATTAGAAATTCATGGTTTTTGTGAGGCTTCACAGGTGGCATATGGTGCATGTGTATGCATCAGATGTGTTCTTCCCAATAACGATATGTTAGTCTCATTGGCTGCAGCCAAATCTCGGGTTGCCCCTGTAAAACAGCAGTTGCTTCCACGCCTTGAATTATGTGTTGCTCTGCTTCTTGCTCGACCCATTCACAAGGTGGCAAGTGCCTTACACATCATAAATGGAGGTGACATTCATTTGTGGATGGACTCCGCAATAGTCCTCTGTTGGCTGCAGCGTAGTCCTGATCATTCGAAAACTTTTGTTGCCAACAGAGTCTCTGAAATTCAGGAACTGAGTTCAGCTGCCAACTGCAGACATGTCAAATCAGAGGATAATCCTGCTGACCACTTATCATGTGGTATTAATCCAGCTGCTTCAAGTTCACTTGTTCAGTTGTTGTCTGGCCTGTCATGGCTATAGACTTGTGAACTCGACTACACCACCTGTAGTTCACTTAGTGTAGAATATTCGCCTGACAGAAGGTACAAAGGCCATCCACTTAGAAATAGTTAGTGTCTTGGTAACAAGCTCATTTTTGGCCACCCTCGGTAGATTCACTGCTAGAAGAGGGAAACGTTCTCACATGTACAGTTACAACTGCACCACATTTGAAGGTGCACACAATGAACTTAAACCTTTTTTCTGTAATGATGCTACTGTTGAAGGTGAGGTGCATTTTTCGACCTCAGGGAGAATCAGTTGGAGGTTCACTCCACCTCATGCCCCTAACTTTGGTGGACTCGGGGAGGCACGAATCAAATTCATGAAGCCGCATCTCAAATGCATCATCGGCAATGCGGTACTGACATCTGAATAACTGACTACTGTGTTAATTCAGATAGAAGCATTCTTGAATTCAAGGCCATTGTGCCTTCTCTCTGATGACCTAGCTCTTCCTGTCGCTCAAACTCCTGGTCATTTCTTAATTGGACAGGCCCTTTATGCTCATTCTGAACCCTCTGTCCTTGAGGTTCCAGCCAATAGGTTGCACACTTAGTAACTTGTACAGCAGTTGCATCAGTCCTTTTAGAAGAGGTGGTCCACAGAATACATACACGATCTGCGCTCCAAGTACATATAATCTGTTACCACGAGCTTGACTTCAGTCCACCACCGACCATGGAGGGTTAAGTTTAGAAAATGCCAGCCACTCGTCCCGACGAAACGCCAGAAAAATCAAATAAACTTTGGCCACAGAATCCGAGACAGAAGCCAACAGGCAGTTTGTCAACAAGTGGCCACGAAACATTTAACACTTTTGAGACTGAAACAGTTTCCCTTTGGCAACTCCTTCTATCCCATTGAAGTACTTTCCTATTTTTGTAGTTAGAAAAACGTGGTGGATAGGAATTATTAACTCACATCAGTATTTAAAAAGGAAAAAAGTCTGTAGATGGTCAGCATGTAACCACATATACAAATTAACATGTAATGTGAGCGTCTGTATGAACCAAAACTTGTCTCAATTTACCTTTGTCGTCCTTACTAGAAAGATAAATATCCTCAACAGCACCTCGCTAATAGCGCCTCACAAAAGGAACGTCATATTCCCTCCAGTGATTCCCATTTGCTTTCACGAAGCATCTCAATAATACTTGGATGCTGACAGAGCATAAAGTGTAAAACCCTGTGGAGTGTGTAACATATGACATGTGTATGTGTGGTTGTCTAACGTTGTCTCAACATTGGAATTCTCATGCTTAGAAATGATTAGGATGACCATCGCATTCACAATCTACATCTGGGAATGTTCATAACACGAAGTATCGTACTGTGGTTTTGCTTCGCATAAGTTTAATACATGAAGTTCTAAACTCAGATTGGAATGTATACCGCAGAGACTGGCTCGAATAGATTTCCCGACCATGTTATAGTTTTGGTTCCATGAACCATGGACCTTGCCGTTGGTGGGGAGGCTTGCGTGCCTCAGCGATACAGATAGCCGTACCGTAGGTGCAACCACAACGGAGGGGTATCTGTTGAGAGGCCAGACAAACGTGTGGTTCCTGAAGAGGGGCAGCAGCCTTTTCAGTAGTTGCAAGGGCAACAGTCTGGATGATTGACTGATCTGGCCTTGTAACAATAACCAAAACGGCCTTGCTGTGCTGGTACTGCGAACGGCTGAAAGCAAGGGGAAACTACAGCCGTGATTTTTCCCGAGGGCATGCAGCTTTACTGTATGATTACATGATGATGGCGTCCCCTTGGGTAAAATATTCCGGAGGTAAAATAGTCCCCCATTCGGATCTCCGGGCGGGGACTACTCAGGAGGATGTCGTTATCAGGAGAAAGAAAACTGGCGTTCTACGGATCGGAGCGTGGAATGTCAGATCCCTTAATCGGGCAGGTAGGTTAGAAAATTTAAAAAGGGAAATGGATAGGTTGAAGTTAGATATAGTGGGAATTAGTGAAGTTCGGTGGCAGGAGGAACAAGACTTCTGGTCAGGTGACTACAGGGTTATAAACACAAAATCAAATAGGGGTAATGCAGGAGTAGGTTTAATAATGAATAGGAAAATAGGAATGCGGGTAAGCTACTACAAACAGCATAGTGAACGCATTATTGTGGCCAAGATAGATACGAAGCCCACACCTACTACAGTGGTACAAGTATATATGCCAACTAGCTCTGCAGATGACGAAGAAATTGAAGAAATGTATGATGAAATAAAAGAAATTATTCAGATTGTGAAGGGAGAGGAAAATTTAATAGTCATGGGTGACTGGAATTCGAGTGTAGGAAAAGGGAGAGAAGGAAACATAGTAGGTGAATATGGGTTGGGGGACAGAAATGAAAGAGGAAGCCGCCTTGTAGAATTTTGCACAGAGCACAACATAATCATAACTAACACTTGGTTTAAGAATCATGAAAGAAGGTTGTATACATGGAAGAACCCTGGAGATACTAAAAGGTATCAGATAGATTATATAATGGTAAGACAGAGATTTAGGAACCAGGTTTTAAATTGTAAGACATTTCCAGGGGCAGATGTGGACTCTGACCACAATCTATTGGTTATGACCTGTAGATTAAAACTGAAGAAACTGCAAAAAGGTGGGAATTTAAGGAGATGGGACCTGGATAAACTAAAAGAACCAGAGGTTGTACAGAGATTCAGGGAGAGCATAAGGGGGCAATTGACAGGAATGGGGGAAATAAATACAGTAGAAGAAAAATGGGTAGCTTTGAGGGATGAAGTAGTGAAGGCAGCAGAGGATCAAGTAGGTAAAAAGACGAGGGCTAGTAGAAATCCTTGGGTAACAGAAGAAATACTGAATTTAATTGATGAAAGGAGAAAATATAAAAATGCAGTAAGTGAAACAGGCAAAAAGGAATACAAACGTCTCAAAAATGAGATCGACAGGAAGTGCAAAATGGCTAAGCAGGGATGGCTAGAGGACAAATGTAAGGATGTAGAGGCCTATCTCACTAGGGGTAAGATAGATACCGCCTACAGGAAAATTAAAGAGACCTTTGGAGATAAAAGAACGACTTGTATGAATATCAAGAGCTCAGATGGAAACCCAGTTCTAAGCAAAGAAGGGAAAGCAGAAAGGTGGAAGGAGTATATAGAGGGTCTATACAAGGGCGATGTACTTGAGGACAATATTATGGAAATGGAAGAGGATGTAGATGAAGATAAAATGGGAGATATGATACTGCGTGAAGAGTTTGACAGAGCACTAAAAGACCTGAGTCGAAACAAGGCCCCCGGAGTAGACAATATTCCATTGGAACTACTGACGGCCGTGGGAGAGCCAGTCCTGACAAAACTCTACCATCTGGTGAGCAAGATGTATGAAACAGGCGAAATACCCTCAGACTTCAAGAAGAATATAATAATTCCAATCCCAAAGAAAGCAGGTGTTGACAGATGTGAAAATTACCGAACTGTCAGCTTAATAAGTCACAGTTGCAAAATACTAACACGAATTCTTTACAGACGAATGGAAAAACTAGTAGAAGCCAACCTCGGGGAAGATCAGTTTGGATTCCGTAGAAACACTGGAACACGTGAGGCAATACTGACCTTACGACTTATCTTAGAAGAAAGATTAAGGAAAGGCAAACCTACGTTTCTAGCATTTGTAGACTTAGAGAAAGCTTTTGACAATGTTGACTGGAATACTCTCTTTCAAATTCTAAAGGTGGCAGGGGTAAAATACAGGGAGCGAAAGGCTATTTACAATTTGTACAGAAACCAGATGGCAGTTATAAGAGTCGAGGGACATGAAAGGGAAGCAGTGGTTGGGAAGGGAGTAAGACAGGGTTGTAGCCTCTCCCCGATGTTGTTCAATCTGTATATTGAGCAAGCAGTAAAGGAAACAAAAGAAAAATTAGGAGTAGGTATTAAAATTCATGGAGAAGAAATAAAAACTTTGAGGTTCGCCGATGACATTGTAATTCTGTCAGAGACAGCAAAGGACTTGGAAGAGCAGTTGAATGGAATGGACAGTGTCTTGAAAGGAGGATATAAGATGAACATCAACAAAAGCAAAACAAGGATAATGGAATGTAGTCTAATTAAGTCGGGTGATGCTGAGGGAATTAGATTAGGAAATGAGGCACTTAAAGTAGTAAAGGAGTTTTGCTATTTGGGAAGCAAAATAACTGATGATGGTCGTAGTAGAGAGGATATAAAATGTAGGCTGGCAATGGCAAGGAAAGCGTTTCTGAAGAAGAGAAATTTGTTAACATCTAGTATTGATTTAAGTGTCAGGAAGTCATTTCTGAAAGTATTCGTATGGAGTGTAGCCATGTATGGAAGTGAAACATGGACGATAAATAGTTTGGACAAGAAGAGAATAGAAGCTTTCGAAATGTGGTGCTATAGAAGAATGCTGAAGATTAGATGGGTAGATCACATAACTAATGAGGAAGTATTGAATAGGATTGGGGAGAAGAGAAGTTTGTGGCACAACTTGACCAGAAGAAGGGATCGGTTGGTAGGACATGTTCTGAGGCATCAAGGGATCACCAATTTAGTATTGGAGGGCAGCGTGGAGGGTAAAAATCGTAGAGGGAGACCAAGAGATGAATACACTAAGCAGATTCAGAAGGATGTAGGTTGCAGTAAGTACTGGGAGATGAAAAAGCTTGCACAGGATAGAGTAGCATGGAGAGCTGCATCAAACCAGTCTCAGGACTGAAGACCACAACAACAACAAAACAACAGAGATTTTAATTTACCAGATATAGACTGGGAGACTCAAACGTTTATAACGGATGGCAGGGACAAAAATCCAGTGAAAATTTTTAAGTGCATTATCTGAAAACTACCTTGAGCAGTTAAACAGAGAACCGACTCGTGACGATAACATATTAGACTTTCTGGTAACGAACAGACCCGAACTATTTGAAACAGTTAAGCAGAAGAGGGAATCAGCGATCACAAAGCGGTCACAGAAACGGTGATTTCAGCCGTAAATAGAAGTATTAAAAAAGGTAGGAAGATTTTTCTGCTTAGTAAAAGTGACAAAAAGCAGATTTCAGAGTACTTGACGGCTCAACACAAAATTTTTATCTCAAGTACAGATAGTGTTGAGGATCAGTGGACAAAGTTCAGAACCATCGTACAATATGCATTAGATGAGTATGTGCCAAGCAAGATCGTAAGAGATGGAAAAGAGCCACCGTGGTACAACAACCGAGTTAGAAAACTGCTACGGAAGCAAAGAGAACTCCACAGGAAACCTAAACATAGCCAAAGCCTTGCAGACAAACAAAAATTACACGAAGCGACATGTAGTGTGAGGAGGGCTATGAGAGAGGCGTTCAACGAGTTCTAATGTAAAGTTATATGTACTGACTTGCCAGAAAATCCTAAGCAATTTTGGTCTTATGTCAAAGCGGTAGGTAGATCAAAACAAAATGTACAGACATTCTGTGACCAAAATGGTACTGAAACAGAGGATGACAGACTAACGGCCGAAATACTAAATGTCTTTTTCCAAAGCTGTTTCATAGAGAAAGACTGCACTGTAGTTCCTTCTCTAGACTTTCGCACAAATGACAAAATGGTAGATATCGAAATACATGACAGAGGGATATAAAAACAACTAAAATCGCTCAATAAAGGAAAGGCCGCTGGACCTGATGGGATACCAGTTCGATTTTACACAGAGTACGCGAAGGAACTTGCCCCCCTTCTTGCAGCGGTGTACCGTAGGTCTCTAGAAGAGCGTAGCGTTCCAAAAGATTGGAAAAGGGCACAAGTCATCCCCGTTTTCAAGAAGGGACGACGAACAGATGTGAAGAACTATAGACCTATATCTCTAACGTCGATCAGTTGTAGAATTTTGGAACACGTATTATGTTCGAGTATAATGATTTTTCTGGAGACTACAAATCTACTCTGTAGGAATCAGCATGGGTTTCGAAAATGACGATCGTGTGAAATCCAGGTCGCGCTGTTCGTCCACGAGACTCAGAGGGCCATAGACACGGGTTCACAGGTAGATGTCGTGTTTCTTGACTTCCGCAAGGCGTTCGATACAGTTCCCCACAGTCGTTTAATGAGCAAAGTAAGAGCATATGGACTATCAGACCAGTTGTGTGATTGAAGAGTTCCTAGATAACAGAACGCAGCATGTCATTCTCAGTGGAGAGAAGTCTTCCGAAGTTGGAGTGATTTCAAGGGTGCCGCAGGGGAGTGTCGTAGGACCGTTGCTATTCACATTATATATAACTAACCTTGTGGATAACATCGGAAGTTCACTGAGGCTTTTTGCGGATGATGCTGTAGTATATCGAGAAGTTGTAACAATGGAAAATTGTACTGAAATGCAGGAGGATCTGCAACGAATTGACGCATGGCAATTGAGTCTCAATGTAGACAAGTGTAATGTGCTGCGAATACATAGAAAGAAAGATCATTTATCATTTAGCTACAATATAGCAGGTCAGTAACTGGAAGCAGTTAATTTCATAAATTATCTGGGAGTAGGATTTAAAATGGAATTATCATATAAAATTAATCGTCGGTAAAGCAGATGCCAGACTGAGATTCATTGGAAGAATTCTAGGGAAATGCAGTTCGAAAACAAAGGAAGTAGGTTACAGTACAGTTGTTCGCCCACTCCTTGAATACTGCTCGCCGGTGTGGGATCCGTGCCAGATAGGGTTGATAGAAGTGATAGAGAAGATCCAACGGAGAGCAGCGCGCTTCGTTACAGGAGATGATAGATAAACTCCAGTGGAAGACTCTGCAAGAGAGACGCTCAGTAGCTCGGTATGGGCTTTTGTTGAAGTTTCGAGAACATATCTTCACCGAGGAGTCCAGCAGTATATTGCTCCCTCCTACGTATATCTCGCGAAGAGACCATGAGGATAAAATCAGAGAGATTAGAGCTCACACAGAGGCATACCGACAATCTTTCCTTCCACGAACAATACGAGACTGGAATAGAAGGGAGAACCGATAGAGGTACTCAAGGTACCTCTGCCACACACCGTCAGGTGACTTACGGAGTATGGATGTAGATGTAGATAAAACCAATTATTCCTGTCAAGATGCCCCAAAGAATAAGTTGAGTGCAAAAAATTGTATAAACATAAAGCATACATATTTCATTGTACCCTAAATCTAATTTCGATAATGGCAGAACATATGTTTGACTTTCTTCAGACCGTGACCATCATTCGCACAACATATATTTGATTTTCCTTAGACCTTCCGCCCCTACCCTCCCCCTCGCCCCCTCCACCCCCCCTCCCACACACACACACACACACACACACAAGTTATTAGATGATTAAATAGACACAAAGTTGGTTGATACTGATTAGCGCTAAAAACAGCAGACCTTCACTGTTACTGTCACTTTCAGAAAACACTTAGTGAACAAGCAAATGGAACTCAACACATTTGCTGTTAGTGTTTCCCCATGTGCCGAACCGCAGTGTGTATATCACCTATTGAAGTACAGACTGCAGCTGTACTGCACCAGTGATCTGCTAGGTGGGGCGTTGACCACCGTACAGACGACACATGCAGCTACCTGCTGTTCTCTGCCTACACAGTGGACGTAGTGTGCCATCCTGAAACTCCTATGGCTGGGAGTAACTCATTGCAAGACAGACATGAGTCAACATTTCTCTTTGCTCACTAGCCAGGAACAGAAAATCGACTCAAGTATTCTTCTGTAAAGAAGCGCTTCAACGTGTGTCAGATGCATCAGAGAGTAAAAGAATCATAACTCGAGTGATCAGAATAATAACTTTGTCACAGAGAAACGACTTCTAGTGCTCCCCGTGTCGAAAGCAACACCACTCAGTATCAAGCCACAAGATTCTTCACCATGGCTCTCCCCAGCGTAATCTTTTACTCGATGCCCGGAGTGAATCGGTCTCAATTGAACCTGGCAGCGATGTGTTCTAAATCGGTTCCTGGAGGGATGTACTCACTCACCATATACCTCACTCTCTCCTGGACACGTGGTACCTACGTTTTCGCACAGGCGACGAATCCAGGTGGCCATTAAAAAACATTACCTCCCACTACATGGGTCACGATTCTGCCAGCCAATCACCTGAAACTCATAATGCTATCAGAAGATTTTTCCTGAAGGTTCCGTTTCCCCTCCTACATCCTTAGTACTCCGCCAATGAGAAACGCGTCTCTACTTTTTTTCTTCAGGAAGCCTGTTCTGGCATATGTCGTGAGACGATTTCCTGGCGGTCAGCTTGTGACCATCATCTGTGACCCTTCGCATTTCTTTACTCTAAACGGATGTCCTTTTCACATTTTTCTGGCCCCGACGCTCATTTTCCAGGTACACTATACTGAAATATGTTGTCATCCCTCTGGAAAGCAATCTGCCACATGCTCTTTCCATGCTGCAGGGGTTCTGCCACCTCTAACATCATCAACCGGCTACGGTCTTCTCTCTATCTGGGCAGTAAATGTGCACCCCTAGAGAATACAACAAGTTTCTTGACGTCCCTTCTTTAGCTGATAGTAGCTTCTGAAGAATGAGTGGCCCACTTCGCGATTTCTGTCAATTCTCAGACCTAATTAACTCCCCGACATGCCGCACTATAGATATTAATAGTACATGGCGCTAGCCAGTATCAGCCAATGAAACTAGTAATAATTCGTTTTTGCATTGCAAACAGTGATCTAACATCAATATAAATCCACAAGAATATTGAATGTATGGTGGCAAAATCTTGCCTTGCCTTATCATCTTAATACGAGCCAGGAACAGTTGTGATGTTACTTAAGCTAGCAAAAATTTCCACACAGGACTTATTCTACGTGTTCTTGAGAGCAGGCTACTTTCATATTGTGCCAATCATTATCATACCTCTTGTCTGGAGACTGCTTTCTTTACTCAATATTCACTGGACGTTAGCTACACCCTTGCCAGCACCTTGCACTAGAACCCTTGGTTCTGTGTACCGGCAAGTACAAATAAATAGCAGAAAAACCAGTGACGAAATAAAATTTACCAACAGATCAGTATCAACGTTAGCATAACCTCTACACTGTCCATTCTGGCAATCGCAGCCTCCATTCTATCTATGAGTGGGCTTATGTAACTCAACCTGAAGACTTAACACATTCATTCCCGCAAACGTTCATATGACATGACATTTAAATACTAAAGTACTATACGGCGACCAGTGAGATATTTATCAAAAGTCAAGAGTGACCACGATGTGAGAACGTCAATGTGAAAAACATAAACTATGATCGAGTTCAGATAAAAATTACTCTGTTATAAGTTACTGGCAATCTGCATTTATCTTTAAATTACATTTTGAAAATCGTTCAGTTGCACTTTAATATTAGTAAATACTGGCCTTATAGATCAGGATGTGTACTTAGCAGCTAGAACAGAACATGCTGAAGAAAACGTGTATGACGATTAAATGCAGATCATTTTCGCACAATAAACAGAATAGTCAAGGGAAACACGGCTGGTATGCGGAGTCGACCATTGCTTGTTATTAACAATGTGGACAATGGACACACTATTTTGCGTCAGAGAACATTCACACTCGCTCGCAAAGATATGAGACCTTCTGGGACAGGGGCAGGCGTTTGGCACGGCATGACACTAGAATGAGACCTGCCGACACTCGCAGACCCTGGTATGGCAGTTGCTCAACTGCTGACGGAGCTACCATACTGTCACAAGTACGCTGTAATTTCTCATGATGATCATCAGTGTTCAGAGATGCATGAGACGCTGATCAAACACCAAGGTACTGTGGCACAAGGAAATATGTGGGCTGCGCTTCTGAGCTACCTCATATTTGGAGACTAAACTCCGCTGTTAGTGTGCTAGGCATCTCGTGATTGTGGGCGTATAGAAGCCCTTTCTTTATCTTGATGTCTTCGTTTTCTTGAGCTCCTATTTTCTTTCGTCTTTCGAGTTACTTCTTGCATTTATTCTTCTCTTGTACCTTCAAACACTGTTACTTGCACTGTTCAGAGTCTTCCTTTCTTATGTCGGGATTAAATTTGCTTTCAGGGTGGTTCTGCTTCTGATAGTGGTAAAAATAATAAATGGAATCGTCAGAAATTGAGGGTTGAACACCAGGTACTGATGCTTCCGCGTCATGCGCTTCTGTATTTGGCTACAAGACCTAGGTGACTAGAAATCAGCTCTATGTTCGCGACGATGTCACAAGATTGCCCTGTATCCATCTGAGTCACCTAGTATTACATTCACGGACTGTAGTTATGATAGTATAACAGCATCTATCGTCTCCCATTTTCCTCAGAACTGCGCAAGTGTCTTTCTCAAGGGTATGCATGTTATTGTGGCTTTACAAACGAGCCCTTCGCATTGGCTTCTGACTTCACCTGCCTTCACGCCTGGCATACCTGTTTGCCAACGCGGCGTCCTCCAGCATGGTTGTTGTACTGTCGTCAGAGCGCTCCACTGGGATCGCCACTAGCCACCTGATTCAGGCCAGGGATGACTGTCCCTTTTGTATAGCTCTGATGCAAAACAGACATCAGTTGTCGCCTATGCCCCACTCTTGCTCCCCGTTACAACCCCTTCTGCTTTCCTCCTGGGCTATGGTAACAGTAACTCATCTTGTCATATTCATCAGTCTGCACACACTCTACAAGATTGCATAGGAGTACACGATTACGCAAGATGAGTCACTAACTAATACCACCAAGAGGAACTCTGAAAGTGTTATAGGAGCTGAAAAGGTTGTGGGACAAAAGTAGCATGTGATAACAGGCGCCATAATGTGATGTCGGTTTTTTGTTTCTAGGACAGGTAGCTTCAAAGCTATGAAGGTCAACTTAGTTTTTTAAAATGGGATGGTGGAATGGAATGCTATACTTTGATACTTATTTTCTGATAGCTGATGTTGAGACAGATCCAATCATGTGTAACAATAAGGCCTTCTAATAAAAATTTAAAAAGTGTAGGTTCTGGCTCAGATTCCATTTTCTAGCTCACTCACCAGTTCCACTTTTCTTCACTAGAAAATGAAAAGTTAACTACAACCTACACTTTTTACCAACTATAACCCACTTTTCAGGTCTAACTCACTTAAATTCATTTAAATAACTTAGAAAAATTAATAAATGTGAACTTTTTGTATCATATTCACCGATTTTTACAAATTATTAACTTTTTAAAAAAGTTAATGTAAGAGAATAAAATTTAATACTTTTTTATGAAAGGTGAATGTAAGAAAGTAAATAAATTGAATTATTATGAATGTAAGAGATCTATTCTTTACCTAAAATTTTCCTTTTCACTCTTCTTGATAAGTCATATCCCTTATTGGTCTTATATTTCTAGAGTCAGTGACGCCAGACTCTGCATTTCCATAAAATTAATTACGGTGAAGGTAAAATGTAAGTAAATAAATAAATTCACATCAAAAAGGACAAAATTTTCACATTGTGAATTCAATATCATGAAAATCATTATTTCTATTTCAAAGTTTCTTTCTTCCTTTATTTTCATTTCCACCTGCTAGTTTTCATTTAATTGATAATCCCAATCAGTAATTAATTTAGAATATCTATCTGGTAAAATAATGTAAGCTCATTATTAAGCTCAATACAATTTTTTCTCTGTATGTAGTATAAAAATATTTACATCCAGTAACATTGTATAAAAGAAATATCTCTACTCATTTACTTTTGTAATCTCTTTGATACATTTGCATTGCTCAACATCTTGATTGGAGTCTCCATTTATATACATTTTTTTTATTATACTTACTATAATTTGTAATGTCATTAAGTTAATGTATCTATTTTATTTTCCAAAACATACCGTTTGACATCTTGAAGACTCTACGCTTTCTTCTTTATTTTAACCATGTGTGCTTTATGTTTTTCACTTCAGATCATATTAATTCTTCTTTGCTGTTCACTATTCTTAAACAAACTATTTTTATAATCTTCTAAGCTTCTTTTTTTGAAAATACATTTTTAACTCCTTCAGATATTCATTTATTTTATCACCAACTTTATAAGCAAACATTTTTACTCTCTGACCATAAAATTCTTCCATTATTTTTCCACTGCATTCATCTTCCATTTTTCCAACAACTTTCTTGTTGGCTTGCAGAATACCACAAATATTATTTTCAGGATTATCATTACTATCTAATACACCAATCATTGACTTCATCTCTTCAAAAAGACCTTGAGTTTGTATGTTATAGTTATAGATGTTCATATGTTGATTGCACAATTCAGTATTTTCTCCATATTGCAGTTTAATTACTTTATTTTGAAAATCATGTATCAGTTCTTTAGATAAAAGTAGTAAACTGATTCCACCATTCATTGATTTTTAAATGTCATTTTTGTCTAATTAATATGAACAGCAGCAATATTTTCATTAAATGTAGTTCTTGCTTTAACTTTTGGTTTGCTATTAATTTATCACATTTTTCTCGATCTGATACTAAGTTTGCATCAACACGGTTTCTGAAATTTTCCAATGTCTTGCCAAAGATTGAATTATTGATAACTTCTGTTTTCTGTATTGAAATCTATATGCTTCCTCAACCAATACAAATGCTTAAATTTTAAAACTCCATGTATTTTTGTTAATTTCATTCCTAATGATAAATGCTGCTTCAAATGTCTCTAATGAACCACTACAATTCAAAGTAGTTAACAATTAGCTTCCTTAAGTGGCAGCAACAGCTGAAGCAGTCTTAGGGCTGCGTCCTTGTACGATTTTATTTTAGGAGCAAGTAGTAAATCTTTATGTAAATGATTTAATTCTTTTGGATACTGTAAATCTAATTCAAAAATATATGCAGTTTTATCAGTATCTTAAATTTCACTTATTTTTGTACTATCAAAAGAATGCGAGTTACCTATTTAAAATCTCCAAAAGGTAAATACTAACTCATAGCACATTCTTATAAATTATTTGCATCTAAATACGCTGGATAATGTGATATCTTTTTACTATCAAAACCTTTCACACATTTATTATTTGCTTTAACATATCTTTTAAAACATTATTATATTGCCCCTTTTATTTCCTTGCCAACCATTAAAATCAAGTCATAATAACATAATAAATCAAGTGGTTGTTTAGTCATTTTCAACAGTGCATCCTAAGATAAGCCTGGTGCAGTAATGCTAAGATGGATCTAATCTATATCATATGCTTTTATACAAACATTTCTTCAATTATCAAACATCAGTTCTAAGATACATATCATGATTTTTAGTATTATATTTTTTCCAAACTATTTTTGCATCTTTGTAACCTTCACCACTTACTTAACAGTCGTTTAGTTTATTATAGAAATCTTCTTTTGCTGGTAATTGTATCTCTTCAATTTTTTCCCAAGAATCGATGTCATCATATGGATATATACATTTTCTGACCATTAAATTGAATGTCTCCTGTGGAAAAATTTTCATTTGATCTGTTTTCAAATTTGATGGAAGTTTATCAGGTAAAGAAGCAACAAATTTAAATTTGTCAATAAATCTCATTTTTAAAGCTTCTGTTCTTACCAAAACCGATGTATCTATCTTCATTGTTTGGTATTAAATCTGTTTCTTTCCTTTCATAAAGAAGTCCTTTCACAAACAGATGTGAATCATACCCTGATACATTACGTAAATAAATTGGTAAAAACTAGGATCTTTTAACTGTAAATTACATTTATTAAATAATGGATTTATATCTTTTCCAGTTAACTGATTATGGTGATGAATCTTTTTATATTTTGGTGAATAAATGTATACTTTTTCGATCTGGAATAATTTGATTGTTCTTCAGCAGTTAATGGTTTCATTTTTTCAACTTCAGAATAAATTCTTCCAAATATTTCACCATTTTTATACATTCAATAAATTTTTATGGCAATGTGGAACTGTATAAAAAACAGGGTCTTTATAGTGTGCATTAACATATTTAATATAATAACAGCACCCACTTGGTTTATGTTTCTGATATTTGATTATGTATGAATTTTCTGTATTTTTTGACAGTTGTCCCTCTTCAATACCAAACTTCAAAAAGCTGTATAAGTAACAAATGGAACTTTCTGAAAATGTTGATAATTTTTAAAACTTACATAGGAACCATTGTCTGTAAACATGTATCACAAATAAATTTTACTTCTTTGTGTTTATTAATTTGAGCCAAAAGAAGCGTAGATAAATTTTTTATACAAGAGTAGTGTGAATTATTTCCTTCCATGAAATAAAGAAGATTTACATGTTTCTCTTTCCTATTTTCGTAATTTTTTGGATACACTTCTTAGTTTTTATCAAATGAATAAACATTGATAGACACATTAATTTTATTTTACATTTTTGGAATATGATTAACCACTACAGGAAACTCAAAATTTTCAAGTTTTTAATTAGAATCAAGGCCAATTTTTTTATATTTTGTACCTCTTTTTGAATTTATATCTACAGGATATGAAGCAGATTTTATAGCCTACAGAAAATGCTTTTGATCTTTATTTTTCACATTACTCCACCATTCCTTATTTTTCTATTTTATCAGGTAATTCAAAGTAAGATGATCCTCTCAATGGAGCATATCTGTTAAGTCCTAGTTTAAAAATTATTCTATTTAATGTGCATCCTGATCTATATGTTAGAAAATTACCCCACTTTGATAAAATATTTACTTTGTCATTCAAAATGTTTTTAAAATTATCTCTCTTTCATTTGAGATCCATTAGTTTTCTGTCTGGAACTAAAGTTCCAGAATACTTTTGCTTGTCCACATTTGGTATTCTCTAAACAGTTTAAAACTTATTGTCAATCCATAATGTATTCGTTGTTCATCCCTTAGAACTTCCATAATTTTCTGTTTTACTGTAGTTAAGAAATGATAAGGTACAATTAAGTCTATATTATTTTCAAAATTTATAGTTTGTAATCCGTTTTCAGATGCAGTACCAGATAGATAATCTCTAACTGTTCTTCTGTCTCTTGGTTTCTCAAAGCAATGAGCATAAAAGAAATACTATTTCCTTATTAGTTATAATCTTTTGTTTTGCAAGCACACGAGAAGAAAATGGAAACATTATTTTCAATGGTTATTTTTAATTATTAGTTCTAGTTTTTTGTTTCTCACACATGTTGTTTGAAAATGAAAGCATTTTTTTAAATTTTTAATCTTATTTAGTTTCGAAAATGTCAACACCATTTTTAATTTTACAGTAAGTTAATTTCTTCCAAAGACTTCCTCCTCACTGATTAAAGTTTGTATTTGATGTCTTTTAATGAATCTAATAGATTGGCTTTATTTAATTTACTATATCCTCTTAAATTATTTCCTTTATAATAATCACAAAGTTGAACCACTGTGAATTACTCCATTTGGCCATTAATTTATAGGAAATATAATTCATTAGATTTGTAAAAATTCTTTTTTCAATATTCTATCTGCCAGCTGACAGACATCTCAGTGATGATGTTAATGGATTAGCTAGTTTGGATCCAGGCATGTGGACATTTTCTAACACAGTTATTCATTATCACGATATTGTTCAAAGCGGTCATACACAGCACTTAAATAACAGTGATGATTATTAGCCCAAAAACGACGATCATATGCACTTTTATAATTTTCGTTAGTTAAGAAAACTAAATAATGGTGAAATTCAACATCGTTTGTGATTGGTTTATTGAAATTTCCGAAATAATGTTTCCTTTCTTCCATGCAGACTATTTGGCAAATCTCAGACTGATATTGTACATGGAGGGTACTATGACTGGAAACACTGAAGAAGTATTAAACAAAGCATGAGAATATCAAATAAGACACGACCTCTTATATTCCAATGGATGAATGCAACATGGAGGAACAGTAGACCAAGAAAACGAAAGACTAATTCGTGAATCCCAAAAACACTGGCACAATTTGTTTCTGAGATTAACTGATGTCCTCAGTATCTTAGCCTCTCATAATCCGGCATTTAGGGAGCATGGAGAATTTTTCAGTATAAGCAAATCGCGAATGCATGAAACACAATAATGACAAACAACTTACACAGCATCATTTAATGCACGATATTCAGAACGAATTAATCATATGGATGTCAAAACATGGCGGGTATAAATAGTGAAATTAAAACTTTAATATTAAATATAGATCACAGGGTATCTTTTATCCAGTGGATGTCATAGTTGGAATCTCCTGTTGTTAGAAGCAGCTAATTCTTCCATGGCAGCAAAAACATTTTTTTTTGTGTTATTCAGAAAATTGACTTGCTAGTTTCAATATCAAGCAATCGTTGGAAATTAATCTCTGACAAATTAAAGCCTTCTACGAAACCTTTATCAGACACAGGGTGGGAAAGCTGAACCAATGCAGTTTAGCCCGTACTACTGCAATTTGATGTCCTCAAATTTATTGAGAGTTTAAAAACATAAATAGAAGAATCTGACATAGTCAGTGATTGTGATTCAACGTAGGACGGAACATTCAACTTAGAATTTATCATATCATTGCATTTATGGTATGAAATATTATCACGTGTAAATGTTATAAGCAAATTGTACTGGTATATAAAATATACCTCAAGTTTACTCTTGAACATTTAAGCACATTTGGCCACTGGATCAAAGAATATTGACAATTTGGGATCGAGCAAAGCATAAAATCTTTGCCAAACTGGAAAGGATATTCGATTCTGTAAGCAATGATGAAACTATACAGTCTCACGAAAGCCGATAAAAAAACTAAATTTTTTAACAGAATAATTTATTTCATACTTAGATATATGAATTGAAGATACAGATCTTTAAACCACCATTTTGAACACTTTGATATCCTCTATAATCTAAATATGTCGAAAATCATTCAGAAAGATCTTATATTAAAAATATGTCAAGATTTATGTATAGTCCTGCGAGTGGGTGAGAGTTGCGACTTCCAACCTTAGGAATTACATGAATGATTGCAAATAATGATTCCATATTTACGCTACTTCATTAAAGCTGTGAAGCAGCTACTGCAGTCCACTCTCAGAGTGAACGGGCGAGGCCAAAAGGCCAACCTCCACATTGTCTCTCCGCCATGAACGACGCGACAGCGTAGCAACCCCCGCTAAACCCGCTGTGAGCGCGGATCCCTCGCGTCGGGTCCGATGATAGCAGCCGAGCCCGAGGTAGGAGCCTGCAGACGGCTCACCGTGGCCATAAACATATTCAGCTGTTCGTAAACTGCGGCCAGCTAATGCTGTCGGCGCACAGGATACACACGTCCTATCCATCCTTTTGCTACTAACTATGAAAACACACATACAAAGCTAAATATTTGACTCTATGGTCTCCTGATACTTGACAGACGGAGGATAGCAGCTGAATGAGTTGTGACCAACAGTTACTGGCCGTCGAAAACAAACAAATGACTGCTGCGCTATAGACTGCACGAATGTACTCGCAACGGTTAATAAAACGCGATACTCTACCTTTCAAATACGAAAACACTCTGTGAACTGAGGAACTGAACTTTGCAAGCACACAGTAGCATGCGAAGAATTTAAGAATTAAAGTGAAGACACAAACAGAAAATCTAAATGTACTACTCGATAGTGTAATGTATATGTAACCAATATGTAACGTTGATACAGCCAACATTGCCTATGTTCGTCTCTGAAAATGGACTCGATAAGCAACCTGAGCTATCAGTAAATGGAATCAAGCCTGCATAACACAGAGTGCGCGTTGTATGAGTGTCAGTTTCACTGTCATTTAAGCCCTCACCAGATCGTTACACGAGAAACTTAAAACTAACATTTGGATAAGCTCTTTGACTGCGTATTTGAATAAGAGTTTACAAGCGATACAGAATCTGACTTGTGCAACGGAATTTACTGGATTTGAGTACATGACATGTTGTGGTGCGTCAGTTTCTCTGTTTTGGCCGTAAGTTTTGCACTGACGTCTTTACATGAAAGCCCTTTTTCTGTGTGGTTCACAGCAATTCGCAGCAGCAGCGACTAAAGCTTATTGTTGCTAAAAATGAATGTAATGAAAAGTAGTTTTCTTCGTCCTGTTAACTACTAAATAACTTGTAAGAAGGGGTTATATGTATCAAGTCTATTTAAAACTTCAGAATCATCAAGACCAATAATAGCCAATGACAATGACATAGGTATCAATGATGGCTGAGTGTCAGATTAACAAGGTATTTCAGTTTAAAAGTTATATTAACACTTAATAACCACAGTATTTATTTATTAATTAGATTAGAGGAACAATTATTATTATTATTATTATTTGGAGCTTAAGGGGGCTTCTTCAACTGACAAGAAAAACATGGGATTATTGCAACTGGTATTAACTATCACGACCCTAACCCAGCACTTGCTTTTGCGCTATGCTTGCGAATTCCACCTTCAAGCGTAGTGACGCCTTTTAAATCTCTCCTGGCTATATAAATGAAATCAGGCCTTGAGTATGGTAACATTTGCCATCATCGACATGAGGGCAGCGTGACACGTCTTCTGTCTGCGAGCTCCCGACCGACATTACTACTTTCACTCTCGCAGCAGACCTCGACTCACAACAATGCTTAAAATCACGCGCCCATGTTCCGCTCTCAGTTTGTTACTATCGATATCTATATGCTAACACAGTGCAAAGAATAGCGTTAAGTTGGATATATTGTTTTCAGTGTAATGGAGAGTTCTGACACACTCCTTACAAGAGTCTCCTGGTGCTTTACCAACGAAGGCCGATGGTTTTCTGGCTGTAGTTAACAGTTACCGGCGTACAAAACAAGCAGACAATAGTCTACTGCACTATATACTGCGTCAATGTACACATTACAGTTACTAAGACACGATACTACACCCCTCGAAAGCCAAAACACGAAGGATTTCAAGAATAAAACTGTGGGAGCATACAAAAACAAGAAGAGAATCGAGGAATAAAGCTGTGAAAACGAACATAAAATCTAAATATTTTACTTATGAGTCTCTCTGTTCTTCAGCAACGGAGGCTGACGGCTGACAGCGCTACACACTACGTGAGAAAGCAATTCTAACTCAGCTGTTGAAGGGGCAGTGGAAGACTATCACAAAATAGGAAACAGAACAATAAATACGATAAATAAAGTGAAAAGTCAAGAAGCCAGACTAGGAAACAGTTGGCCGGGAATTAGATCTGATGGAGACTGTACTGATGTCAGTAGCCTGTCAATAGGCAATAGGCAATATTCATTAAGATAATAATAATTTTGAAATTAATTCTTGAATGTACACTCCTGATTACAGGCTTTTAGGGAAACGTTATGTTACTGCATGAATGTTTGCCGACCGTTGTGGCGGAGCGGTTCTAGGCGCTTCAGCCTGGAACCGCGCGACCGCTACGGTCGCAGGTTCGAATCCTGCCTCGGGCATGGATATGTGTGATGTCCTTAGGTCAGTTAGGTTTAAGTAGTTATAAGTTCTAGGGGACTGGTGACCTCAGATGTTAAGTCCCATAGTGCTCAGAGCCATGAATTTTACATAAATTAAGTTTGATACCTCCTTTCTTTTATTGTGTTCCAATGAGCGACTACCATCACTGCTAGTGGCACTTCGAAAGTTTACTGCTGATACTGACGAACAAGCTAGTTGCTTACGTTGTAATAACTGGGAATCCTGCATGGTGCATGCAATGTGGCTATACTCCGCCAAATACCAACCGCTGCCGCATGGGTGAAATTGCAATCATCAAGCCCGGACGTTAGTGAGGACTGTGTGTGTGGGTATGTAATCGAGTTAGGCCGTTCCTCCCCAGAGACTCTACGCTACACACCCCGTCTAACATTAATTACTTTGACCTGATGGCTCCGGAATTAGGCAATTACGGCGGAGGTGCACGTGGCACTTCGGAGCTTCTCGAGAGAACCTACGACAGTGGAAACTCTCAAGATTCTTCGGCAACATAGGCAATGCGAAAATACACATACAAATTGAACACGGTACATACAGCGAATTATGAACCTAATCCCAAATTTTAGGTACTTGATAAAATCTAATGTGTCTTCGACATCATGCCCTTCAGAGAATGTTATTATTCAGATGTTAGGCGTAACAGAAAAAGAATAAAATGTTACTGTCGACATTTAACCCTTCTTGTGACACCGTAACAGAAAATGTACGAAGGAGAGAAACTATTCCAATAGTCGAACTATTCCTTCGATATATGTAGAGTACAGACAACATTTTGCAAAACCGTTGCTGCATTTTCCATCTCAAATTCTACTTTCAGTTTGCAATTTGCAAGGCAAGAAAATGCAAACAAATTACATTCTGGTCGTTTTACCATCACAGACATTTTATTCTCATTTTGAAGTCTTCCATTTTTCCGGCAAAAATAAACAGTATGGCCAACGTGAAGTAATTGTGAGCAGTTGCATCGCAAATCGTATACCAAAAATGGTTCAAATGGCTCTGAGCACTATGGGACTAAACATCTGAGGTCATCAGTCCCCTAGAACTTAAAACAACTTAAACCTATCTAGTCAAAGGACATCACACACATAAATGCCCGAGGCGGGATTCGAACCTTGACCGTAGCAGTCGCGCGGTTCCTGACTGAAGCGCCTAGAACCTCACGGCCACCGCGGCCAGCTAAGGGCAACTGAAAGCAAAGATCCCAGTTACTGATTACAACTAAAATTTGATTCTGAATGAGAAAATAAACAGATGCTGATCCATTACAGAATTACATTGTTACCTGAAAGCCTAATTTATTACAGTCCGTACTATGAACTCGTGTCTGTACATTATCTGGCAACATTGCATCGCATGTACAAGAAAGAAACGAGGTAAAGAGAGAGAACAAACGAGAATTAAGTAGGGTCTACGACAGTTCTTTATATGGGTATAGCTTGTGCATACAAAGGGTCCGATAAGTTGAATGTGTGGTATTCATTTGACATCAGTATGATTTGTGATTATCCCTCGTAGCTACACAGGCACAGTGCTCTTTATGGCGGACTTCAATGGCAATGGCCGACGTCAATGGCCGACAACATCGCTACGCCACCTCTATGACACTGGTCCTTTTCTCTGACGTAATATGTACTGCAGCGGATTCACACTTCCCACTAGATCGGCGAACGCCTTGTGTTTTCGTGTGAACTCGATATATATATATATATATATATATATATATATATATAAAAAATCATTTAATACCAAAATTAATACTTACTGTTCTAACCAATAGTCAAAGATCAAGCGTATTTTCTAGGTCCCAACAAGTACGCATAATCAAGACGTGAGAGTTTATATCCAGAACACGAAGTTAGAAGAGTTCCAGAACAGTGAAAAGATTAAGTTACAGCGATGTCCGTTATCAGAGGATTGATAGTCCTTCAAGGTACAAATGCTCGCTTCTTTGAAGGCGGGTCGTGATTCGTGCTTGATTATCCGTGTCGTGTGACTATTGCCCACAAGTAGAGTTTCGGTTCCAGTTCTAGACCATGACACTGTACTTTCAAACAGTACATACTCTACTGTAGAGTGAAAGATTTATCCTGAAAACAACAGTCAGGCCGGACCAAAGCGATTTCGTCACCTTGTTCTTTTCGGCAAGAATTCTAGACCATTGACGTCCGCAGGAAAGCTACTGTGAAATTTTAAAAGTGAGAGACCTGTATTATGAGAAGTATAGTTGCATGTCATGCTTCTACAGACGCAGCGACAAGGCGTTTTACAGTAGAGACAGAGTGTCGACATATTTTGCCACTATTCACACTACACGTGATTCGCAGTGCCAGCAGAATATTACTACTATTGTAAATACTGATATAAGGCCACTATTATGAATAACAGAATGAGAAAACACTTTAAAATTCCTTATTTGTTGTGGATATAAAAGCCCGAATGTAGGAGGGGTAGGAAACAGTTCGTACAAGTCTGTGTAAGGGCTAAGCATGCCCTAGGACTGCAGTACGACATCTTAACAAACGCTGCCAACGTTAAGGTCTCTGACTAGTAGAGCCGACTCCGACAAACGGAGAGGTCTTCTAAAGTCATGTACACATGTAATCAAATCTGTAAGACAACTGTTTCCTACGAGTATTTGATTCTGGGAACTGGCATTTATTCGAAGTCGTGTTCGAAATGTAATCAGATCGAGTCTAGCAGAGAAACCCCCAAATATCCAACTCTCCACCATTTAGTTCTGAAATATGGCTGACAACAAGCACTTAAAAATCTATAACGGAGTAAAATATAAAAAAAAAGATCTGAAGAAGAAGCATCTAAGCGGGACAAGGCGCAGCAACAACTAAATAAGATCCTTTAACGAGCAGCAGTGTGGTACTAGCATGAAAATACTAGAAACTTTCGTTGCATCACAACTAATGTACGGTTTCAGCTGGCTGCAAATCCTTTTGTTGATTAATCCTAAACCAGAAGTCATAACAGCGGCAATATCGTAGCTTAAAACGCCAATAAGAAAAAAGTTCGCAAACAGCCCTTAAAATACGCACAGTTAATGCAGAAATAAAGCGAATAATACGCTGAGCTGTAATGAAAGTTGCAGTTGACAAGGAAAATTTAGAGATGGCACTGATGGAGCTACCCCTGATGAAGCGGAACAGCAATTTTACCAGAGAGGAAGAGAAGACATTAATATGGCTGCAGAGAAGCAAGAAGCCAAACTGATGGCAATCGACGCCCGCACGACCTGGACAAGAATAAAATGCGATCAGAAGGGAGCAGTAAAGTAACCTAATGCAACAGTATGAAATATACTCACAGAACATTAACGTAATCAAATTCGATGTTTAACTCCAGTGCCTCAAAGTGTGTTTGTAGGCAGTAAATATAGATATTATTATCATGTAACTGGGTCGTTACAATATAAATTGCAGAAATCTTGAGTTTTGATGCAATTATTGTCATAAGCAGCGAGTGTGGTACGCCAGTTTTGCATAGTCTGAGTATTCAGTCCAGCATACAAGTAGTATTAGAAAAAGAAATGGGTTTCTCACGATCAAAACACGATCTGCTACTACTTAACATGTACGTCGCAACGGCGAGCTCTGTCACACGACAAATGAGCCATTCCTCTCAATAGTGCGTACACCAAAGAAAATACTAGTTAGTAATTTTAATTGCATGTTACAGGAAGAAAATCTGATCCTGGACTTCAATAACTACGAAGAATTTCAAATCTTCCGAGACGTCCTCGATCTGGCTCTAATCACTATGGGACTTAACAACTGAGTTCATCAGTCCCCTAGACTTAGAACTACTTAAACAAAACTAACCTAATGACATCACACACATCCATGCCCGAGGCAGGATTCGAACCTGTGACCGTAGCAGCAGCGCGGTTCCGGACTGAAGCGCCTAGAACCGCTCGGCCACAGAGGCCGGCGTCGTCGGTCTGATAGACACTTGGATTCACCTCCTCCCGAACGTCCTCGCTTTCACTTATGAATGCACTGTATCAGCAACAACATTTGATGGCGTTGACTTCACAAGATTTTTCACCGAGCATTAGTAGAAACGAAGGTGACCACGCAAATCTGAAAGGCTTGCTCATATTTCAGTATAAAAGTTTTGCTCAAGTACCAGTTTTCAGTTTTTTCACAGGCTAAAAACAGCGCAGGTTGTTAGTGTGTTTTGATTATGCTATAACAAAGAATCTGTCGCTGATGGAAACGCTAATTTCTAGCAGCCTTGCACTCCACGCTGCGCTCCACGCTGGCAGCGGCACGTACGGAGCGGGCCGAGCAGCCATTTATCAGGATGACTGGCTGGCCGGCCGCCGCATCAGCACGCTCATTAGTCAGTCTTATCTGCGACATCACGGCCCACCTAGCCCGGCCTCCAAGCCAGCCAAGTTACATCGCTCAGCTTACCACCCACATGTCCCTGCGAGACGCGTGCTGCGTGTCGGAAGCCCAGATAGCTTTCCAGAATTACGTATAGAGTCCAACAGCGTGCGTACACTGTTACAATGACATGTCACCGGAACATGACACTAGAATGCGTAACCGGGTATTCTGCTGATGAATTTCAGACACTCTGGATAAATAGAATGAACTGGAGCGCTGGTTAAGGCAATGAACCCGTGTCAGGAAGGCACAGGGCTGAAATCTCCATCATATCATTCTCACTTCACATTTCTGTGACTTCTGTAAATCAAGTAAGGTGAATACTAGAATTGTCGTTTTGAACAGGTCACGGTCAATTTCCCTAATTTTACTGGCCACATTTCAGAGGCACTTCAACTGCCACTTATCGTTCTCTTACTGTTCTCTATGAATTAATACTATGAATGAATCTTTTATATGGAGAGACCATGCAAACCATTGCATCCACTAACGTTTTTATGGGTATTCGCAAAACAGCCTCGTTATTCACTTAAATGGACAGGAAACAAAAGACAGTTGGAAAAAGCGTAGAATATCACGGTGGGTGTGCCTTGTAACCTTCTCATAAAGTAAACTCTCAGTTCTTGTACACTTGCCTCATTGCAAGATTGAAAAGACGACGATTCTACTGACTACATGCGCCATCCATTTCAGTGACCCTAGATCATTAGTACAAATATTCTTCGAATACTAGGGTGCTGCAGAGCGCTCGGGATACCGACCTAAGTGATGCAGTGGCGAAACGCTAAGCACGAATTGTGAAAATATCAGGCTAAAATCGAAAATAAATAAAGATCAGTTTTCAGTTTTCAGTCACACAATTTGACAACGATGACATATGTTTCTTGTGAAAGATACCTCAAGCTGTTTGGAAACAGTCAATAATAACAAGATATTTCTTCGTCAGCCTAACGAAACAAAGGAGTCTGGGCAAAATGCGCACGTATGCTGCAGACGCCGGGCTCAAATACAATATGGAGGAGGACTTCCGTTTAATGGTCGGCAGCATGATTCGACCACGTTTATGTACTTTTATTCTAGAAGATACTTTCAAACCCCTGTAAACAATCATTAGTAACAACAGTTTCCTTCACGGGTCTAATGAAACAAACGCAAAAGATCAAAGGGCAATGATGAAACTTTAAAGGACTGCTGCTAGATAACAATTATGCACTGAATAATAAACAAACAGGAAAAGGTTAATCTCCCGAAAACACATGACGCTAATACTGCGTAACATGACTTCCATGCTGGCCTGGGTGGCCGAGCAGTTCTAGGTGCTACACCCTCGAATCGCGCGACCGCTACGGTCGCAGGTTCGCATCCTGCCTCGGGCATGGATGTGTGTGATGTCCTTAGGTTAGTTAGGTTTAAGTAGTTCTAAGTTCAGGGAGACTGATGACCTCAGAATTTAAGTCCCATAGTGCTCAGAGCCAATTGAACCATGACTTCCAGAATTGAGTCCGCAAGATGATTCAGGTACATCATATCCAGATGTAGCCACTCACTGATCAGCAGATTTCATCGACCTTCTAAACTTCAGACTTATTAATCGCTGCGTTTCCCCAGCTGATCCAAATACTTCCAGAACTTTTCTATGGGATTAAAATCAGGTGATACAGCAGGCAGTCGAGGTGCGACAGGCTGCCCGAGTGTTCGTCAAACCAGAGATGTATGCATGTAGTCTTGTTATCTTGCAACATGAAAATGTCCACAGAATACTCATCATGAAACTGTAGAATGACGGATAATATTTGGAGCTGAGAATGTTAACAACCAGGTTGAAGGTAACCTAAATGAGTGGGCTCAAATCATGGTATGAGAAAGATACCCACAACGACAACCTGTCAATCTTGTCTACTCCTAGGTTATGTGAGCTAATGGGAAAGACTGTTGTATGGAATTGCAATGACAGGCCACAAGTCAAATTTCTGAGTGTTGATGGCGAATATATATTAATGCTACTACATCCCGATTTCCTGCATGATTTCAGTATCTCTAGTGACAGCTAAAAACATGCCTTTGGATACAGCTATTCCAAGATATAGAAGAAAATACGATATTACAGTGCCTGTGTTATTCTGTTTACAATGCAAAGTTTCTTTAGAAAAGCATGCTTCTCAAAAGGAAAATGCACTGCATCGACCACAGACGTTACAAAACACATCAAAACACATCGAAATTGCGAGTAGGGACTACCATCAGCTGTAGAATGGAATGACAACAATTAAACTTTGTGCTGAACTGGGACTCAAACAATGATTTCCCGCCTATGGCTAACGGTCGCCTTACCATTTTTTAATCATCAGAATGACTTGGTACTATCGTGACACTCCAGTAGACCATAGTCAAATCATGATGTTGTACAAGCTGCAAATGGGAGAAAAAATTTGTTATGATAACAGAATGACAAATAAAAGGAGAAAGGAAAAAATAAATCGAGAAAATAGACGATAAACCACCACCAAGCTCTCGCGATATGTGTCAACAAATGTTTTATAGAGTTTTTTTAATTAATTTTTAAAACTTTTTTGTATTCTGTATTTTTTTTTTTTGTTACACAAAATCTAAAAGCAAAAGAATAGTGAATTCGGATTATATTCCAAATAGCAAAACTAAGAAGAAACCCAATTTGATTGCAAGGATTGTATACGTTCATGTGTGTGTATATATACTTCATTTATACACATTTTACAACAGAACTGGAGCGACGCTGAGGCAAAACACAAAACAAAAACGAACAGGGAACTAGGAGAGAAGAAGCTGAAGCAACTAGGATAGGAACATACATAACAAAGAAAAACATCTATCATCACAAAAATGAAATTAACCAACACCTTGTCGACGGAAAACAAGATTCAATATGTTGGTCAAGAGGTCTCGATATAGAGCCATTCGCAAGCATGTCCAATCGGCCGCGATCATGTACTGCATTAAGTTCTTGTGATCTTCCCCCTCGCCTTCTACTACATTATGAATGAAGTGTCCCAGCAAGCACATAACGTTACGGGTCTTAGACCGTGGAAAGAAGGAAGAATCTGGGCGCAATATAATGTCCGTAGTGTATACAGCCTCAGAAGATCGAGTAAGACAGGCCAATTGTGTGCAAATCCGAGACCAATTTGCCATATGACTCACACAAGTAAAGCGATGTCGTATCGTTTCTGTAGACGTACAACGACTACATAAATACGTGTCGCTAAGACCGATACGGAAAAGTCGCTTGTCCGTTGGAATCAAGTTATTTATTACCTTAAACCACGAGGACGATACGCGCATCGGCAAAATCGGAAAATTTATATTCAACCAAACTGTCAAAAAAATGGCTCTGAGCACTATGGGACTTAACATCTATGGTCATCAGTCCCTACTTAAACCTAACTAACCTAAGGACATCACACAACACCCAGTCATCACGAGGCAGAGAAAATCCCTGACCCCGCCGGGAATCGAACCCGGGAACCCGGGCGTGGGGAACCAAACTGTCGTCCAGGTCGTTTGCGAAGACTCCCTTTGAACAAGGTTCGGGCAAGGGACTGCTTCCCAACGTGTCTTTAAGAATTGCATGGTGAGGATGGGTCTCCATAAAATGTCCGCTCCTAAATAGCTCACCGCAAGACACAAGTCACAAGTGTGTTTTAACTTCTAATCTATGTGTCCAAAATTAATAGGGGGTTCAAGACTAGCAGACGGAGCTGTGGGAGGGGACATAGGCACAGCTTCCTGCCCTTCAGAACAAGGGACACGTAGTGCAGGTCCAGTCACTAAGGCGGAAGCATTATGTGGAACTACCAATGCAACAGGTGACAATTGGCCGCTAATTTTGTTCTCCTCTGGAGTTGCTGCAAGCGGAAAATTCGGGAAACAGTCGGCGGCTGAAGACGAAGGAGCAGGAGGATATTGCATTGTCTCAGATTCTAACGGAGGACACAAAACGAAGGGGGAGACTCCGCTCCCTCTCCACACATAGGCAGCTCAGAAGGAGCCACTTCGCGAGTAGGAGGGATGCTGGAGATAACGTCTTCGCCACTCTCCGTACCACGGACGGGAGGTATTGTAGCATTGAGAGGACCAGGGGACATAATCGATGCGGAGAATGTTGGGGCGTATGGCACATCCTCACGCTCACCATCTTGAGTGCGACGTCGCTTTTTTCTCACTGTTACTGGTTCTATCCCGGGGGCATAGTGTTCTGAACCTGTCGTGGAGGTAAAGGCGGAAATTCATTGACACGATTATCAGAACTGGCTTTTTGTTCATTATGATATGAGGCAGAAGTAGGTCTGAAGTCGGAAGTGGAAGGAAAAAGATCAGCAACCGTCAATTTGCGACGCTGCATTCATCACGGCTTTAATACAAAAAGGCTCCGCATGCAATTAAACGGGACGTGTCCATTTTCACTACATAGGAAGCAGGTTTCCTTTTGACCAGTCTACATGACACGAACGCAGTAACCACACACTTTTAAATGTGATGGAATATTGCGTCTGACATGCATTTCCACGGAACGAATTCCACTATAACACTGTAATTGGTGTTCAGTAGACCAGCGTTCACGATGGACGTTTTTCACTTGACCCCAGGGAGTCAATATGTCCTTTAGAAAGTTGTCATGAACCTCCGGCGGGAGGATGAACACTCGAAAATTAGCATAGTTAATTTCAGCATCTGGGTGTGACACCATAGTAACGGAATTATCGCGATGCTTGAACGAGACTTGAGAACTATGTTGCGACAGTAATTTGTCAAGGTGAGGGGATCCACAAATTTCGTTTAAAGCACGTACTCGTCTGCGTCAAAATAAGTGGTGTGGACCTGATCAGAGCTCCAAATCAAATGGTTCAAACTGGTCTAAGCACTATGGGACTTAGCATCTGAGGTCATCACTCTCCTAGACTTAGAACTACTTAAACCTAAATAACCTAAGGACATCACACATATCCATGCCCGAGGCAGGATTCAAACCTGCGACCGTAGCAGCAGCGCGGTTCCAGACTGAAGCGCCTAGAACCGCTCGGCCACAGAGGCCGGCTTATGATCAGAGTTCACACGAATTGTTCACGAGCCATTCGTGGATTTACAGCGACCCGGGCAGCACGTGTCACGTTGTTTTATCGAAAGTAAAGCTTACAGTACCTTTTCGTGGAATGCACGTGGAACCCAAGGTAGCCACAGCGAAGCGGCTGACGCCGCTGCAAGTAGACGTACACAGACAGTAAAGCGGAGCAGTGGCGGTACGACCCACTCGGCAGACAGAAAGACATAAACGAGGAAAACTTCACAGAAGCGACTCTGCGGCAAGTGAAATAAACAAAAATCTTCCCGCACGGCGCTCGAAGCGTAAGTGATCCGTGCTCGACTCATGGCCAGACCCAAACTTCCATATGTCGTCAACCACGCGTCTACGACCTGTACTCGTGCATCCATTGTGTACAGTATATTCCCATACAGGTCAGACATTGACGACGTATGGACGTTTGAGTCTGGCCGTGAGTCATCCACGGATGGTCAAACAGAGCCGGCACGGTAGCTCAGCCGGTTTGGCCAGAGGTTGGATCAACGATGAACATGAACAAGCATTATGGAACGTCCTCGCTGAACAAACAGAACGAACAATAACGAACAAAATGGGACAAACAAAAATAAAAAAAAGAAATAAAACAGTAAGGCGACCCCTCGCGATAAGTGGGAAATACGGGTTCGTGTTCCAGTCGGTATAAATTTTCATTGTTGTCATTCCATTCTACCTCTGATGGTAAACCTTATTCGCAGCTGCGAATTCATTTGATAGAAGAAAATGTCGCTCTATGTCATAAGCCTATGCCTATTATTGGCATTAAAAGAAACAACAAGATTTCTGTAACCAGTCACTGTTTATTTATCTCCACGACACGTTTCAAAGGTTTAAACCTCCATCATCAATTAGATATACATTTGTTAGTATTACATTTATACAATCACGTGAAATGTTACAGACTTTAATTACGATAATAATATTGGTTACAGTGATAAAATTATACACAAATAACAATTTTTGGTTGAGGTTCAGAGATAGATATGAAAGGCTGACGTCAAAACAAAGACAAATGTGGTCAAGAAATTGAAAAAATAAAACAAACAGCTATTGCAAATGGTTATAACAGCTCCATAGTAGACACCCTACAACACTCAATAATGGCAAAGCAATCACTACACAGAAAACAAAGAAAAGGAAATATCATCTTCCATACAATCCTCCATCTAGGTAACATTTCATATCAGATTGCCAATGTCTTCAAACGAAGAGGCATAAGCATATCCTTTGCCACAGACAACAAGATTGGACAGAAGTTACCCCACATCAGCACACGAAATCCACTTCATCACACAGGTGTGTACAAAATCGACTGTTTGGACTGTGATTGCTTCTGCATAGGCCAGACAGGCAGATCAATTGAGATTAAATTCAAAGAACACATGGCAGCACTAAAAAAAATACCACTCATCAGTAATAGCCACCCACCTGCATCAAACAAAATACCATGTTAACCACACATGTATCAGTATCCTACACATCCAACCAAAAGGCAGAAAAATAGAAATTGCTTAAACACTCCAATATACAAACACCAATCAAAACAACCTGAATCCATCTTAAATGACAAAAATGATAGTATTTGTAACAGTATCACTTCTTTTTTCAGCAACTACATATAGCATTAAAACTGCAATGCACACACACACACACACACACACACACACACACACACACGCACACACACACACACACACACACACGCACACACACACACACACATACCCTCAAACACACACTTAAATATTTAACATAAATATTTAGTTGTATTACCATGACAGCCGCCTAGTGTACACGAACCTCATTTACAGATATCACACCAGCAGCTTGTACCCTTTGTCAGCTTGAAACTATATGTACATCAACTACTGGCACAAACTGTACATCAATCTGCATATTTTAAAGCATTAACCAATGTACTACCCCAATCTTTAGGCAGTTATTACATGTAGCAGATATAATCTTCAGACCCCTTGCTTTGTAAAGTTTGCTCTCATACAATCACTCTTTCTGAAGTGTTGGCAAAAGTGCCAACACCGTGTTGTTAGAGGAGGCCGAAATGCACGCGTTTAATTACACGCTGACTGACGTGAGGTCTGGAACATTACAAGGAAATGAGAACTTAGAAAATGGACGCAGTTGCTGTAATACTTAACTTTAATCCACATTTGTAGAACATCGCTCTTGAGGAGACATACTTCATATAATAATTATCAATTGAATACGGCGCCTTGCTAGGTCGTAGCAAATGTAGCTAAAGGCTATGCTAACTCCGACGTATACTAATGGACCGCGGCCGATTTAAAGGCTACCACCTAGCAAGTGTGGTGTCTGGCGGTGACACCACACTTTCCATCCTCTCTCTCTCCCTCTCATTTTCTCTTTCTCTTCCTCTCCCTCTGCCTCCAACCTTCCATATCTATCTATGAATTCCAACCAAAAACTCTTATTGGTATTCAATTTTATCACTGTAGCTAATATTATTATGTACTAAAAGTTTGTAACATTTCACTTGATTGTATAAACGAGTATAAAGTTTAAGCTATTTTATCTTCTCAAAATGTATATACCACCTGAAGTATTTATTCCAATGCATGTATTCTACACCTGAAACCAGACACCTCCAAATCCTCTTAAATTTATTCTTTAATAATGTTGTTACGATGAATATTCATGGTAATTTTCGATAATGATTTTTCTCTTCTGCTATACGATCCTAGCACCCAATAGTTTCCAGACGCCATATTTGCTTATATACCACCTGAAGTATTTATGCCAATGCATGTATTCTACACCTGCAACCAGACACCTCCAAATCCTCTTAAATTTATTCTTTAATAATGTTGTTACGATGAATTTTCTTGGTAATTTTCGATAATGTTTTTTTCTCTTCTGCTATACGATCCTTGCACCCAATAGTTTCCAGACGCCATATTTGCTTACAGAATATGACAGTGTACATGTGATGTGTTATGACAGTGAAAGGAACCTTTGAGCAATGGAGGTAATCGGTTTCACTTATTCTAAGTTTACAAATAGATATACGTTTAATTTTTTGTCAAAAGAAACTCAAAACCATGTTCTGAAATAGTGTTTTGCTTGTCCCCTAGACAGTGCTACAGGTTCCTCCAAAAAATCGTAACACAACACACACAAATGTCATACTAACAAATGTAAATCCACCTGATGATAGAGGTTTAAACCTTTGAAACGCATCCTGGAGATAAATAAGCAGTGACTGGTTACAGTAAACCTGTTGTTTCATTTAATAACAAGCACAACTGCTGTATCACAAAATTGAGGCTTTTGCTATACTTTGGCCGTTCAGGAGGATTCGTCTGTTACATAATTGGCAGAAATACAAAAGCATAAGCTGATCATCTTCCTCCCTCCCTCCTCCGCTCCCCAGTTTTTGTGTCTACAAAATTAACACACAGATGCATAATGCACTGGGTTATTTGTCTGCACGTGTTTCACTTCTCTGTGGTCTATGTTTCTAGGGCTTAGAATATCATTGCTGATGCCCTGTTATTAGCACTTGTCGGTTTAGTGCATTTAAGAAGCTCTAACTGATAGTAATTTCAGTCCTTTGTATCTTATAAAGTTGTATCTTAGAACTATGTCCATTCTACTCTTACGGATGTAGCAAAACAGCAATATATTCTATTCGGCAGGAAGTGGATTGACAAGAAAACTGTGGCACTGAGATTATAATATTCTCTAAGAATAATATTCTATTTGGACATAAGAATCAAGTTGACGGTTATTGAGTTGTATGTACTCGACAAGTTACTACATAAACTTATCTATCATACATGCACAGACACAGACACAGACACATACATATTTATGTATATATACTGGTTATAGCGAGTGATTTCACCAACTAAATGATGCATGTCATTTCAATAACATAGGAAAGATAATCCGTTGTGTTGTTGCTGTGTACAAGCTTCATCAGATGGCTACTTCACGCAACACTCCATTGTTTTCTGTAATCTCGGAAAGAAAGAGGTAGCAGCTGCCGATATCTTTGGTACCATATCATGGACCAGTTGTGGTTTTTCTTATGTTGTTAACGTAAATCACTTACTTCACAATTTGTTCGCTTCCACACAATGAAAGCTTCTGCCAAAGAAGTGTCTGTAGCATATGTGATGCATTTCTTCCGTGAACTTGATTACGTCGCCAACGTTATAGCTAACAATGGATCTCGGTTCTGTTTGCACCACTGGATGCAAACTTCATGAGGCATAAAGATAAAACTAGTTTTAATTTCCCACTACCATCCCACCTCAAATCCACCAGGGTGTGTGATGAAGGAATAAGGAAAGCTATGCATTATATTGTCTTCAGCGACATAAGGTGTGGGGCAATATTCGAGTGACTTTTAGGATGTCTTGAACACAGTATTCAACAAATTTTCTTCACTGCCTTCCATTTTTATACTGAAAAACAGGCAGTCACCAGATTGGGTGAAGGAATTAGGGACACTAGCAAAGCATTGATGCTTACATTCGCATGAGGTGGCTGATCTGCAATCACAAATACCAAGGAGGTGGGCAACAAGTAATAGATTTTGCAATATTCATGAGTGAGTATAACGGAGTTATGTGTGAGGCAAAGGGCACTAGTCAGGTCCCACCCTTTGTCTAACAATGGCAAGTCCCTCAAACATAAATTATACTTTGTGTATAATGGTCCATTTCAGATTCAGGGAATTACACATTCCAATGTCACTGAAGTGGAGATTTAGTAGATGTGTAAATTGGGAAATTTCCATCATGTGTTGACTGTGAAATTATGATATGACTTGTGGTAATAAGGGTGTACATGTATAAAATCACTTCTTTAAGAAGACTGATAGTTGTTAGATCAAGTATGAATTGTCCATTTGGGACTCAGCTGTGATAATATTGAGCAGACAAGCATGACTACAGTCTGTCCATTGAGATGGGATCTGGAACAAAACTGGGAACCTGTAAGCTTAGGACAAAATTCAATATTTTTTACATGATGATGCTGTTATTTCCATGTAAGGTGAGATATGATATAGTGGTGAGCGCTTTTCTGTTTCTCATTCTTTATATACTCTGTTGACATTAATATGGTGTGTAATTTTCGCTGAATTAAATTTTGTTATGTCTGTTTTTGCGCCTTATGCTGCATTTTCTTACTTAATACTGTAGAATCATTTACATCACTTATTGTGCGACAACATCATATTGTTGGTGAAAGGTTGCTGAGATCAGCTGAGAGATATTAATGGCCATAGATCCTAGTTATGTCACTTAGGGTTCAATTTAGCATTTTCTTTTCACAAACAAATATAACATTTCTCTTCAAACATTAAGGACTACTGAGTTGGCTATTCTTCTCGAGAATGGTCTATATGGTTACAGATATGAAAATACCATGTAATGCTACTTCCATTGTCACAGAGACATTTTTGGCTAGCCATATTCGAATGAAATTGCTCCAGCAGAAGATTCTGTGAATGGGTAGATACAGCACGAGGAATACAATATTAGCTAGAAATAATGTAGGTGTACAGGCTGCACTTTATCCATCTTTGTGAACGCACGTTTTACTATCTCAGATGTCAAATTGGTCTGTAGAGTCAAATTTAATGAAACCTTTTTGTTACTTGTGGGACATTACCGTAGTTGTATTGTGTTCACGAACTTACATTTGTGTACCTGGCATCTTACTGAGATTGCTTATGAAATTGGAGGAACATAATTTATGAAGTGTTAAGTATTTTGATGGGAATGGTTGCCTGACTGGGATATATTGAGACAATGATGAGATGTTGTGTGCAGACGTACTGAGTATCCTCTAAAGAATAGTAAATAATCGGGGATGTGAAGGGAATGCTCATCTGAAGCAAAAGAGCTCATTTGAAGAAATGCCTTATTTCAAATGGTTTCCGAGATAGAACATATTTAATTTACACTTATAACTGATCTAGTGACACGCACGTATGTGTCTTAGCCGACAAAAATTTTACGTTTTATTCTGCCCCAATCTACCTCGTTGCTTTCAATGGCGTTGCTGTTGATGTCTTTGTGCCATTAAACTAGCACTTTAAACGCGCAGATGTGTTCTGAGTGGAGTTGTGCGAGGGACTGAGATTGTATCAGGGAGAAGTATCGTTTTTCTGTATTTGTACAGACATTGGTTAAAATGCCACACACCTACACAAATGAAGAATATATAGATATGAAGTATACGTACAGATTCTCCGACGGTAGTACTCCTACTGCTGTCGAAGAATACCATCGGCGCTTTTCCGACGCATCTTATTTCTGATCGTAGAGTATTTACGAGAGTTTGTTCCAAGGTACACTGCAGAGTACCATTTTTCTTTTGAGCGTCTGGTTCAATGCATGTAGGAACAGTATTGTTGAAATGCTGCAGCTCAGTCCTACTACCCTTACACATCTACTTTCTGGACATATGAGTGTCCCACGAACATGTGTATGGTGAACATTACTTGAGAAACTTTGTACATTTTTCACATACAGCGTGTCAAAGATATTCAAATTAGCTACAGCGATAAACGATTTGAATTTTGGCACTGATTAAGTGACACTCGTCATTTGCTTCTGTTAATACCATTCATTGATGAAGCCACGTTTACACGGACTACGGCATGAAATGAACACATATCACCAACATCGGTGGTTGAAGGAAAATCGACACGCTATGGTGGAAAACACTTTACTAGTTCGTTTCCTGATAAATTTTTTGTATGGCGTTATCAATAACATATTGAATGGTCCAATCCTTTTAGAACAGCTAATGAAGCGACAGAATTAGTTGCATTTTTGGAAAATTCGTTTGTTGATCATCTTGAGGACGTTCCTTTGACCACGCGGTCTTCAATGTATTTCCAGCATGACGGAGCACCTCTGAATTTTACCCCGCGTATAAGGGAATATGTCAACCGTATTTACCCTAATCGTAGGGCAAGTCATGATAGTACCGTTCACTGGCCATCAAGATCGCCAGCCCTTATGCCATTATATTTTTGTTGATGGGGTTGGATGAAGTCTGGGGTGCACAAAAGTAAGGTGAATACGCGACATGAAATGCTTTGCCACGTCATGGACACTGTTGCCCTCATTACGGAACGAGAAGGGGCACTCAGACAAGCAAAAAGACATGCTCTCCCAAGAGTACACAAATGTCTAAAAGTTAACTGTGCGATTCTCGAACATTTATTGTGTAACACACAAAAGTTGTAATGCGACATCTACGATAATGCTTATAGGTGAATGACTCAAAAATTAGTATTCTTTCTTTGGCACTTTGTAAAACCCGTGTTGCAATGTTCACTATCTCTTGCACTTGTTTACATTTGTAAACCTGACAATATATTGAATGATGTAGTTGTTGTTATGGTCTTCAGCCCAGAGACTAGTTTGATGCAGCTCTCCATGCTACCCTAACCTGTGCATGGTTCTTCCTCTATCGTCCATGTCTAACTTCCATACATGGCTACATTCCGTACCAATACTTTCAGAAATGACTTCCTGACTCTTAAATCTATACTCGATGTTATCAAGTCCCTCTTTTTCAGAAAAAAATTAAAATTTAAAATCTACATTTAAAATCTTAATTTTATATCCTCTCTACTTCGACCATCATCAGTTATTTTGCTCCCCAAATAGCAAAACTCATCTACTACTTTAAGTGTCTGATTTCCTAATCTCATTCTCTCTGCAACAACTGATTTAATACGACTACATTCCATTATCCTCGTTTTGTTTTGGTTGATGTTCATCGTATATCCTCCTTTCAAGACACTGTCCATTCCGATCAACTGCTCTTCCAGGTCTTTTGCTGTCTCTGACAGAATTACAATGTCAACCGGAAACCTCAAAGTTTTTATTTCGTCTCCATGAATTTTAATTCCTACTACGAATTTTAGTTTTGTTTCCTTCACTGCTTGCTCAATATACAGATTGAATACAATCTGGGATAGGCTACAACCCTGTCTCACCCCGTTCGCAGTCAATTCTTCCCTTTCATGCCCCTCGACTCTTATAGCTGTCATCTGGTTTCTGTACAAATTGTAAATATCCTTTCGCTCCCTGTATTTGACTCCTGTCACCTTCAGAATTTGAAAGTGGGTATTCCAGTCAACAATGTCAAAAGCTTTCTCTAACTCTACAAATGTCAGAAAAGTAGCTTTGCCTTTCCTTAATCTATCTACTACGATAAGTCGTGGTGTCATTATTGCTTCGCGTGTTCCAACATTTCGAAGGAATCCAAACTGATTTTCCTAAAGGTCGGCTTCTACCAATTTGTCCATTCGTCTGTACAGAATTCGTGTCAGTATTTTGGAGCTGTGACTTATTAAACTAATAGTTCGGTAATTTTCACACCTGTCAACACCTGCTTTCTTTGCGATTGGAATTATTATATTCTTCTTCAAGTTTGAGGGTATTTCGCCTGTCTCCTACATCTTACTAGATGGTAGAGTTTTGACGGAGCTGCTTATCCCAAGGCTGTCAGTAATTCTGATGGAGTGTTGTCTACTCCCGGGGCCTTGTTTCGACTTAGATCTTTCAGTGCTCTGTCAAATGCTTCACGCAGTATCATATATCCCATTGCGTCTTCACCTACGTCCTCTTCCATTCCCACAATATTATCCTCAAGTATATCGCCCCTGTATAGACCCTCTATATACTCCTTCCACCTTTCAGCTTTCCCTTCTTTGTTTAGAAAGGGTTTTTCAAATTAGCTCTGGATATTCATAAAGGTATTTCTCTTTTCTACAAAGGTCTCTTAAATTTTCTTGTAGGCTGTATCCATCCTACCTCTAGTGATATGTGCCTCTATATTCTTGCATTTGTCCTCTAGACATCCCTGCTTAGCCATTTTGCACTTCTTGTCGATCTCATTTTTGAGACGTTTTATTCCTTTGCACCTGCCTCATTTACCGTATTTTTTAATTAAATATCTCTTCTGTTACCCAAGGATTTCTACTAGCCCACGTCTTTTTACCTACTTGAAGCTCTGCTGCCTTCACTATTTCATTTCTCAAAGCTACTCATTCTCCTTCTACTGTATTTCTTTCCTCCGTTCTTGTCAATCGTTCCCTAACGCCCTTTCTGAAATTCTCTACAACTTCTGGATCGTTCAGTTTATCCACGTCCCATCTCCTTAAAATGCCACTTTTTTGCAGTTTCTTCAGTTTTAATCTACAGTTCATAATCAATAAATTGTGGCGAGGGTCCACAGCTGCCCTGAATATGTCTCACAATTTAAAATCTGGTTCCTAAATTAATTTTTAACCATTATATAATCTATCTGAAATCTTCCACTGTCTCTAAGCCTCTTCCACGTATACAGCCTTCTGTCATGATTCTTAAACCAAGTGTTAGTTGTGATTAAGTTATGCTCTGTGCAAAATTGTACCAGGCGGCTTCCTCTTTCATTCCTTACCCCCATTCCATATTCACCTACTACTTTTCCTTCTCTTCCCTGCCTTTTCCTACTATCGAATTCCAGTTCCCCATGACTATAAAATTTTCGTCTCCCTTCACTATCTGAATAATTTCTTTTATCACATCATAGATTTCTTCCATCTGTTCATCACCTGCGGAGGTATTTGGCATATAAACTTGCAGTACTGTGGAGGGCGTGGCCTTCGCATCTATCTTGGCAAAAATAGTGCGTTCACTATGCTATTCGTAGTAGCTTACCCGCGCTCCTATTTTTTATTCATTATTAAACCTACTCCTGCATTACCCTATTCGATTTTGTATTTATAACCCTGTTTCACCTGACCAGAGGTCATGTTCCTCCTGCTAGCGAACCTCACTAATTCCCACTATGTCTAACGTTAACCTATCCATTGCCATTTTTAAATTTTCTAACCTGCACTATTAAAGGATCTGTTGTTCCGCGCACCGATCCGTAGAACGCCAGTTTTCTCTCTCCTGACAACGAGGTCCTCCTGAGTAGTCGCCGTCCGGAGATCCAAATGGGGGACTATTTTACCTCCGGAATATTTTACCCAAGATAATGCCATAATCATTTAACCATACAGTAAAGCTTGATGACCCCGGGAAAAATTACGGCTGTTGTTTTCCCTGGCTTTCAGCCGTTCGCAGCACCAGCACAGCAAGGCCGTTTTGGTAAATGTTACAGGGTCAGACCAGTCAATCATCCAGACTGTTGCCCCTGCAACTGCTGAAAAGGCTGCTGCCCCCCTTCAGGAACCACACGTTTGTCTGGCCTCTCAACAGATACCCCTCCGTTGTGGTTGCACCTACGGTACGTCTATCTGCATCGCTCTTGCACGTAAGCCTCCCCACCAATGGCATGGTCCATGGTTCATGGGGGAAGATACTGAATAATACGAAGTGTAAATAACAATATACATTAAATTTATTTTATATCGGAAACCATTCGAAAAGGGACAGTTGTCCATAACAAGCTTTTTGCTTCAAATGCTCGTTCCCCTCCTATCTCTGAATATTGACGGGTCCTCCTGGGACTAAGTGTATTAGGATTGGGTGCTCTGTTGTTGCGGTGTTGAGGTTTCTTGTCATGAGGGAAATATATTTATATGCCAGTGTCTAGGAACGTCCTGTGACACTTATGAGGTACTACATGGGGAAGTTACTGGTGAAAAGGAGCATGCTCCTTATGATGAATAATGAAGCTTATTGATTGCCATTGACTCAGAGTGACCTGTGGTACCGTCTAGAAGTCTGTGACGATGTATTCAGGATGTTGGGTTTCGGTTATTATTGATGATTTGCACATTTTTAGACACAGGTTCAAGTGAATTATCTTTCTACAGATCCAAATAAGACTCTTACTGTAAGGACACATTACTTTACGTTTATTCTAAACAATTTCCATCATTCTGTCTGAGCTCAGCTAGCGTTGTTTTGGTGACTGGAGTTTCTTCAGCAGTGATGGGATGGAGCTCTAAGAATGAGACGTCTTGTAACCTCACAAAACTTGACGATCTGAAGATTCCAAGATTAGATATCTGTATATGTATATTGTTTCGTTTATACGATTTACTTATGGTGGCGTGTTTCAGATGATAGTAATGACTTTTGCTGATGTTGTTCTTGTAACTGACATCAGATTACGCTCATCAAGTATTATTACTAATGTTTCTGCTTCACTAAGTCAATGGTAGTTTATTTTATAATAGGGATTCATACATTTCATTAGAAAAAGGCTAGGATTGTTTAAATTGTTCTTACCTTTACATATCGATTGAAGGAGAAGATAGGCACATTAGTATCAATATTGTGATAAACTTATAAGTCGCAGTTATGGACTGATACATATCATTCCACCACTTTTATGAATTCTATAAAACAGTACTTTTCAATATATAGGTGCATTTGTGGATTACTTTCAGTACTTACACTACATTGTGGATTATCCACAATGAGGATTATACTAAGCCACTGATCTGGAATCAAAGTATCAAGGAGAGTGCTGTGATGCACACTCGTGTTTAGAAACCTTGGACGTCTAGAAATAGGGCGTTCATATTCGCAGGACACATACATTATTATGTTCTGCAGGAATGATTCGAATTTGAAACATGTCGCCCCGTGGGTTCGATGTCAACTTCGATATCGTTTCACAACGCCACCTACCGGTAAAATGTGCCTGCGGCTCTCGTTATCGCTATAAACCGAAGGGATAGGATCAGTGTGACTTGAGCAGACGTGCAGGATCCCCGTATGCGGAACCTTACCGTCAAATCAGTGAGTTTGAAAGAGGGGGCATTATTTCCGTGAGAGAATGTGATACACCCATTCAGGAAATTGCTGTTCTTGTGGGACGAAGTGTTTCCCCAGTGTAATGGGTGTGAGAAAATAGTTCACGGAAGGCCGTAGAACACGATGAGATGGGTCATGTCGCATTACCCACACAAACTCACGGAGAAGATCGACACCTCATCCTGATGGCACTGCAGGACAGACCTGCGTCCTCCTCGGCTCTGACGCAACAGTGGAACGGTGTAAAACATCTTACACTATGAGCGGCGATAGTCCGTCGCCGTTGATTACGCGGATGATGCTGTAGTATACAGAGAAGTTGCTGCATTAGAAAATTGTAGCGAAATACAGGAAGATCTGCAGCGGATAGGCACTTGGTGCAGGGAGTGGCAACTGACCCTTAACATAGACAAATGTAATGTATTGCGAATACATAGAAAGAAGGATCCTTTATTGTATGATTATATGATAGCGGAACAAACACTGGTAGCAGTTACTTCAGTAAAATATCTGGGAGTATGCGTACGGAACGATTTGAAGTGGAATGATCATATAAAACTAATTGTTGGTAAGGCGGGTACCAGGTTGAGATTCATTGGGAGAGTGCTTAGAAAATGTAGTCCATCAACAAAGGAGGTGGCTTACAAAACACTCGTTCGACCTATACTTGAGTATTGCTCATCAGTGTGGGATCCGTACCAGGTCGGGTTGACGGAGGAGATAGAGAAGATCCAAAGAAGAGCGGCGCGTTTCGTCACTGGGTTATTTGGTAACCGTGATAGCGTTACGGAGATGTTTAATAAACTCAAGTGGCAGACTCTGCAAGAGAGGCGCTCTGCATCGCGGTGTAGCTTGCTCGCCAGGTTTCGAGAGGATGCGTTTCTGGATGAGGTATCGAATATATTGCTTCCCCCTACTTATACTTCCCGAGGAGATCACGAATGTAAAATTAGAGAGATTAGAGCGCGCACGGAGGCTTTCAGACAGTCGTTCTTCCCGCGAACCATACGCGACTGGAACAGGAAAGGGAGGTAATGACAGTGGCACGTAAGGTGCCCTCCGCCACACACCGTTGGGTGGCTTGCGGAGTATCAATGTAGATGTAGATGTAGATGGGTTACGTGCGCGTCGTCCCCTTCTCCGCCTACCTTTGACGAATGTGCAAAAACATGCTAAACGGCAACGGTGTATGCAACGACGTCACTAGATACAGGAATGGCATTAGATAGTGTTTCCGTACGAATCCAGGTTCTGTTTGTTTGAAAATGGTGGCCGCATTTTTGTTCGCCGCAGACAGGAGAAGCGGCATCACAGTGACTGCATTTGCTCAACACATACACCACCAGCTGAAGTCCTTATGGTGTGGGGTGTTATAGCGTACAACCACATATCACAGCTGGTGCGTGTCCAAGGCACTGCGAATAGGGTGATCTACATGAATGACATCTTGTGATCCGTAGACATACGCTTTCCGTACATAACCCAGGCACCATTTTACAGCAAGACAATACACGATCACATGTTGCTGTACAAACATGTCCCTTCTTGGTGTCGTAGGATGTCATCTTTTGCCTTGGTTCGCCAGATCACCAGACTTCTTGCCAATCGAAAATGTGTATGATATGGTGAAATGACAGGTGTAGTGTTGTGACCCAATGCCAACTACCACAGATAAACTTAGGTGAATGCAGCATTGATAGCTATACGACAAGAGGCTATTCGCACCTTATACGCATCGACGCCATCACGCACGGGACAAGTCATTAGGACCCATGGCGGTCATTGTGCCTACTAGGAAACAGGACACATGCTGAACCGAAGTGACTGAAATGCTAATCATATCAGCAGAACATACTAATGTACATGTATCTCTCGTCGTTCAAGGTGTTCTGTTGTTTCTGAACATGAACTTACATATATGTGTCTTACTGTAGAATATCTTAAAGATGATGCTGGAAAACTACCTGTGGTGTGTGCGGCAGAAGCACTACTAACCATAAATCCTATTATACACGAACCCCTCTGGCCCTATTTCAGTAGTGATATAAGATTTGTTTTCATAATACCTTACCAGGTTGATATTACTTTTTCTTTCTTTTGATGATACCTAGGTCCTGCGTGGTAACTATTTATGGATTACGAGCACTAGGATGCTAAAATGCGCATTAACGCTCTCACTCTTTTTTTTCTGTGCTCCAACAGGTGATTTCGCGTAGCGTTATCGCTGACTATAGAAACCATAAGTGTGTACTTGAACAGTTCCAGCTAAATCAAGTGGCGTAGTTATTGTCTGCATGTGGGAAGCAATTTTACTCGCCTAATTTATCATTTACGGCAGCACACTGTAAAGTTCCACGTGGATCCAACGCGGTAACAGAGATTGTAATGCTGGTCCATGCCTATTTTTGTTAAACTTGTTTGTTAAGAACTTTACTTTTTTATTACTTGAATTTTACAACCAATGTTTATTCCGTTGCATGCTGTTTCTTTGTTTAATCTTTTGTAAATCTACACTTACTACCATAAGAATTTGTCATGTGTTGTGCAGTGGATCATGTCATGACAATTTCCTCCTTAAGTAACCGACTCATGTTTGAGGCACATATAAGTACAGTGTGTATCTTGCTGCTTGCTTGTGTTTCATCTAAGGGAATGGGACGAGTGTGAGACAGAATCCTGAAGACGATCCAAGTATGAACCTACAAGGGATCGGAAGGGCTGGCCGGACCGGTACGTCACAACAGAGCAGTCGCGCCTAACAACAGCTATGCTTACGCTGTGGGCATATTGAATGGCTCAAATAACAAGAAACCGCTTGCCTGGACCCTCCACAGCTGATCGAAGGGGCGTGGCCCAGCCTGGTCGCCGTGACATGTCTCAACTGCTTGAGGCATGTTTGCACCGCTGGCTTATAAAGCCATGTTTAACATCCTCATACAATGTCAACTACGTTTGTTATTGAACTTGGGAACTTAAAGACAATGTTATCGATTCTGATTTGGAAAATGAATACTGAGAATCTATTGAGCCTTTGCAGCCGTTTCTTTTCTCACATGTACTACTGGTAATATTATTTGAATTAAAAAAAGAGTTCATTTTCTTTCTCATACATTGTGCTCCTAAAGCCAAACTGGTTTTCCTAATTACATCAACATAGCTCTAACAAGCTACTCGTTTATCTTTTCGTTATTCTTGTGCTACCTCTGTGTGCATGACTGTGTAGTGTCTACTACGAATTTATTACTATGATCCGATTATAAGAGTCATCCATACATTCAGGGTCCACCGACAAGTTTCTTAAGGTTGTTCAGTAACCTTTTGAGTATTTTGGTATGAGGGATCCTTGGTCTCTGGCAAATCGTTACGGAGTAGTAATGTAATTATGATTTCCTCTGTTTCATACCGGAATCATACTTTTTCTGTGAATATAAGTTCACAACAGTGAAGAATTCTTGTAATACGCGATAACTATAAAGTACAGTACGCAATACAGAGCAGTGCAACAATACCTCAGTAATGACTGTACTGTGATGTGATTGCCATTGCTGCAGGAACAGCCCAGCAAAGCGTCATTACGCCACTCCCCCACTGCATTCAGTGAAACCCTATACGAGACGCATCTCGACCTACTCTTCATCAGTTAACTATTCCTTAATACTGAGTATCACGATTAACGTACTATTAACATTGCCAGAAAAACAGACCTACGACGGAACAGAGCAGACTTTGATGCAAGCTTGAAAGCAAAAGTAAAATATTGACGGCTGCTGTCAACAACAGCAGCGTTAAAATTTGGCTTCCTTTTTACGAATGTCGCTCTCTTATGTCAATTCTCGCAGTCTAATTTACCCGGACGACGTTTATTACCCGAGGAAGAAACACAACTCTCTCACGTGGATCAGAGATCACTCGATTCATTATTTATTTAGAGGTGGAGTCATAGAACTCTGGGATTTTTGGAACTATTTAAACGATCGTCATTGTGCTATTGTGAAGAACCCTAAGTACAGACAATACTTTTGAAACTTCTTGCAGAGCAGCTTCCATGATCCGTCCCGTAGATGGATTATTCATCGCAGGAGATAAATTTGATGCATACACACAAGGAGATGAACTCATATGCACCTACACGACATTACAAGAAGCCATGCCATTATAAAGGGGTGACGGTGTCCGTGGGGTTTCGACGACGCATGTGCGTGTTACAGAAGTGTAGCTTATTGTTTATTTTTCTTTCTTTTACAGACAACTGATTGTCAATAAATAAATGAATATTCTCATATGACTATTCACCCTTCCATATCATCCTGTTTGGCGACGGAGACATCGTAGTCTGTCCACTTTGCCCGCGAGACGATTCCTTCTATTCCTTTAAAAAAAGTAAAAAATAAAAGAACCAAAAATGAAAGAAAAAATGAAAAAAGCGGTAAGAGATCGGATTTCGCATTGAAAGGGTTGCAGGTTCGACTCTGCCCAGTGGCAAATATTTTTGTGCTCCTTGGCAATGGGTACACTAAGGACATCTCAAATAACAGCAACATCATAGGGTTATTTTATTAATTTGTATAAGCACAAAAAATATAGGCATAGGATGAAATGCAGTCCAGCATTTCATCCTATGCCTATAAACATTAAATAACATGAAACATCCCAAAACCAGAATCAGAACTGTTAAATTAACAAGGATGTAACCAGAAAGAAGTTCGTGTGGTACTTGCTCGGGTGGCTGGTAAGGACGGGGGCACGCTGCCACATCCAATGCGTCAAAAAATGGCTCTGAGCACTATGGGACTTAACTTCTGAGGTCACCAGTCCCCTAGAACTTAGAGCTACTTAAACCTAACTGACCTAAGGACATCACGCACATCAATGCCCCAGGCAGGATTCGAACCTGCGACCGTAGCGGTCACGCGATTCCTGACTGAAGTGCCAAGAACCGCTCGGCCAGAACAATAATCGTTCGCCACAGAAATGAGAAAGGTTACTCATCGAAAAAAATGATTTGTTGCAATGGAAACGTTTATGGACTACGATGTTCCAATATAATGATACAAAAGAAACATAGATTCAATGAAACACCTATAAATGACAATTATGTGAATAGTAGTGTTTGTCTGTCAATGTTGGCCTGAAGTATTGGAGTTCTCTATGCGACCCCTCCGTCTATGAGTTTGACATTAACGTTATCTGACTGACACTGTCTTATGTGACAGCGATTTTGAGCCACTAAACTGTACGGCTGTGGTATATACATAAAGTGAACAACTGCTGCCACAAGTCAAAGGAAGACGCCGCTGACAATGTAAAGCAAGCCAGAAACTTCACTACGTACCGGAACTGCAAAGTGTTCACCGCAAACAACTGCCGTCATGAGTGAACCACGAGCACAGCGGTGCCAAAATCTGCAAATCCGCGACCAGGGCACTCACCCCCAGACTCGAACATTGGACTCCACAACGATCTCAGCTCTTGGGTGAACCCTGTGATGCTTACACAATGCCATACCTGAAGATTGGTGTGCCTGCATGAACTCCCATTAAACACTTCATGTTGAGTACCTCGAGAAAACTCAAACTGCCAACTGTACGTCACAGGATTTTCGCCACGCCAGTTGTGTAATCAGAAAGCCATGTACTGTCTCCCTCCAGGAGACTGGTGAAAGTCCCTCCACCAAACGAGATGCTTGGTGGCAAATGATACTGACACCCTTATTATGTCTTCTGATGTTACCGTCTAATATCCTATTATGATGCCTATTTTCATCTCAAAGGGGGAAATGACTTGCTGTGAGTATCATAGCATCACGAAAACACTCCGGCTGGTTTGATAACAAACAGTTATGCACCCAGCAGCACTGGACAGTCTCGGACTCTGAGGAGAAATGTTTTACAACGCTAGCAGATATGATTCCCTGAAGAAGATCTTCAGCCATCTGGTACACAAGTACCTGTCGATTCCAAAAAAGTTTTCTCTCCGGACAGGGAACAATTTCGATAGCACCAGAATGTCGTGCTAGAATGGCTGAAAGTTGCAAAAAGCACTCCGGCTAGCATTGGGGGCAATACGCCATCCCGTGTTAACAATGTGACTCCGCTGGTCACTTTGCAGATCGTCGTCTGAACCCGTGCACAAGCATTGCTCTGTAAGAGCGACCACCAGCCCAGTGCGTTCTCTGCCATTCTACCTGCAGGTGCCTGGATCCACATTCCTAGAATTCCAACCAATTGAGGCAGCCCTGCCGTAACACTCCGACCAGTGTCTCTCTCCCCACATATCAGAAGCACAAATAGATAACAAAACCTTAGTCACCAGAAGGAAAGACCCGTCACCTCTAACTGCCTAGTACAACTAGGTGCCGAAGCACGCAGTATACCATCTCTGTCAACCCCCTTAAATTAAGCACTATAACAGTAATAAAAATGAAAGAGACGCAAGCTGTTAGGATTTGTCGCCTTTCATCACCCTCACTAACAGTAAATTTTGGCACAGGGAATGTCACACATAAGTTCAGATGGTGTGGAATGAACAGTTAAAATTATGTAGATAATGTAACACAACTGTTAGGATTATTAGGTTTAAATTGCAGTGATAACCTGGGATCAACTTTGCCAACCTCAGAGTAAGAGTAGTGCATAGTAAGTCAGCATGCAGCATAAAGTCATTGTCAACGACGTCGACACAGTCGATGCCTTATGATCCGCTCAGTCTACCCAGACACTAATTTAGATAATGAAAAACATAAAAAAATGTACCAAGCGTTACAACATTCGTAGCCCTTTACTGAGGTCATAGGTAGAGATTTTAAAAACAATTTGGAACCAGCATTGTTCCCTCTGTATCTCTTCAACATATGTTTTCCCTGAACAAATGCAAAGAAATGAACTTCACAGTCAGTTCAATTTGACTGAAGGTCCACACTGCCGAATTCTACTTCAAGAATACAATTAGTTATTGCACTCTCACCAGCATCCAAACATCCAAGATATATCTAAGAAAACATACGTGTGTCAATGAAATGCGTCATGTACAAAATACATCCATAATCAAGATTTGGGTCAAGGTATGTGGTGGACAGAGAATGAACATACAAACTATTCGCTGTACAATTAACGTACTTGTTAACATTTGTGAATGTAAACTGTATCAATAACACCAAAGAATAATTTTTTTTTTACTGTGTGACAGCAGTGACCAGTTGTGAGGATGGCTAAAGTATTTTTGGCAACGTTAACAAAAGACTATGAGAATGCAAACAAATAATCATAATGTTGTCATATGTATGGATTCAATGTGGATAAAATAAGAGTATAGCAAGACCCATATGACAGAATATTTAACAGATATTGAAAAATCCTTATGAACAGAAATACGATACATAAATACTAGGTGTTATATAATCACAATGAGGACTGTGCAAAGTATCAAAATGACTTGTCTATCACTTCTGATAGTTAACATGAAAAGTTACAAAAATAAATGAACATGGCCTAGCGGCTCTAGTGCCACTATTATATCACATGAGTACTCAGAGCTTATATATTGTCACTTAACACAACAGGTCTCACTTTCACTCAAATCTGCCTGATCAAGGTGGGCTGGAATCGATTGACCAACAAAGAATATGTAGCTCGTGGGCAGTGTCGAGGACCAAACTGGAATTATACCTCTGGGTACGGAACAGGATGAGGCAGTACCGAACATCCTTCCTTCACAGTAGTGGCGACGTGGTGTGTACCAAGTGACTCTCATCAGCTAAATGAAAGCGTACATTATTGACAATCTAGTGGACAGCTACAACTGCTCAAAATAAAGTCTCTTTAACAATGACTCTTCAAGGGTGTCGTTCTTGATGTTGATGCTTGTCCGTGGTTTAGGAGATAACATTGTTGCTCAACTGGCAGATGACAGTAGGATGTACGTAGATCTAGTATGAGACAGACGGGGACGAAAAATGGAATAATATAACTGGCGTGTTAATACTATACATGGGCAAACCGAAGATGAAGTAACGCTGATCAGTACCATATTTACGGATGGACTGATATTCCTGCAAGGAGAGAAATAGTTAATATTGGTGCACTATTTCACAGCAAAGATTTGGGTATGGCTACAGTCTGACTGAATGGTCGGTTAACAAAAACTTGAAGATCAACGGGGTATCGTTGTGGGTCGAAGAATGTCACTAAAGGAAGTGTTGTCGTGGTGAGCCACTGGTAGTTAAGAGTCATTTGTACTCCCTGGTCACTGTTGAAGAGTCGGGTTGCATCCAGGTTGGGCATCCACCTGGGTGCCAAACTACCTGTTGCCTGTCATGTTTACAAACTGCAGACCGCCACCTTGGGACGGTTCCCGCCCTTGGGCTCCGCTCTGTAGCACCGCCCAAGTAGATGAGGATTAACTGTGCCATTCGTGACTCCCTCAGGTCCCCAAGATTGCTTTAAGCCATCCAGAATGTTGGTTAGTGAATCTCCATCAAGCCGGCCGGTGTGGCCGTGCGGTTCTCAGCGCGTCAGTTTGGAACCGCGTGACCGCTACGGTCACAGGTTCGAATCCTGCCTCGGGCATGGATGTGTGTGATGTCCTTAGGTTAGTTAGGTTTAAGTAGTTCTAAGTTCTAGGGGACTGATGACCTCAGTAGTTAAGTCCCATAGTGCTCAGAGCCAGCCAATCTCCATCAACTCGGTTGTCCCTTTTTCCATGGTCGCCACCATGAATATGGTTGTCCGTTTGCTTTCTCAGCACACTGGATGTCCATTGTGCTTGTACCGCGTTGCGTGTGGTATAGATAACAACTGGCATTATACGTGCTAAATTAGTGATCGATTCACTGAACTATCTAAAGTATATTCATATATATGTGTGACACTGAGTAAGTACAACCACAATATTCCTTGACCATGATTACAAAGTGTGATGTGTGTGTGTGTGTGTGTGTGTGTGTGTGTGTGTGTGTGTGTGTGTGTGTGTGTGTGTGTGTGTAAGTTTGTAGGTTTGAGCACATGCAGCTGGTAGTACTGGGACCACCCACTACCTCTGTAGCAGCGTGAATACTTTCACCTTGAAAATACTTCATACATAATTATTACCACCATCACAAAAGAAACGTAGTCTACTTATTGTCACCACTGACGTAAACATGGCTTAACCTAACATGCTATATAAACATTCAAAGAAATTACAAGAAAAAACTACCGCCAAACACGATGGGGTAAGCCAGATTTTACCTGTGTTTTCCCATGTCCTTCTACAGGTCGCATATCGTATCTGACAATGGGTGCATACTACTGCATTGACTGGACAACCTGAAGATGTAGCTTTGGCCACACAAAGAATGAGAAAAAACGTAATATCACGTTAGAGTACCGTGAGCAGAGTGTCTGACTTAATTTTTTCACACCAATGTACTGAAATGGGCTGAAGGTCTTGTGGTTACATACCTTTCGTGGATTAACACTCACAGTTACCAACCTGCTGGCTTTCTTCACCGCTTAACGTTCATGCAGTAGAAGTACGCCCTGGAATAACATCGTCATTCGATAAACCCATCGTCAGGCACTGAATTTTGAATTCCAGAATAACAACGTAGATGTAGAAAAATAGACCAGCATGCCCAACATCATTCGTGGCTGTTAGTGAACTGACACGATAATTGTCTACAGAAAGCATGGTCTGCATGATTCCTACTCTTGGTCTAACTTATCCTACAACAAAACAGGTAGAGTTGAAACTCACAATGCCTTGCACTGTCGACGCAATGTAAAACATACCTCTGTGGGAGGAAAAGAAACACTAGTCACGATGTACATGTACTGCGACTTTGGGATCTGGCTAGTAACTCCCGACATCTTCGAATATAATCCTAGTTTTGCTGTAGCGTGGACCTTACTCATCGCTCGTATCCTGTCAGACATGCATCTGTGGCACGATCACAACACAAACTCCCTCGAGAAAGCAACTCAGTCACAACGCACCTCGGCGGGACCAAACACAACTGTAGATCAAAATCTAACAACGCTATCAATCTTTGTAAAGACGAACAAATATTGGAACGAAAAAAAAAACAACCATAAATCCACAACCTGGGACAGCCAGCCACCTTCTCCCACGTGACAGTCAGCTTGATTCAAAGCAAAAGTGTGCGCAAATCTAGGAGACTTTTTCAGGAGATTTAATTTTCAATATAATTTAGATGAGTCCACAGCACATTAATTACTCCTTTGTATAAACATAATAGGATAAATGGGCCAGTACAGAGTTTAGACGTCATTGTAATGTTGTTACGAACTGCGTGATATTACAGCTATTAAACACTAACAGCATTCAGATGGTGCCCATTATTACTAGAAGGCAATCACATATGCCTAATCTGATTGATTCTGTATCGACACTTCGTTCGACATATGATTTAATACGACATGTGTGATGTACTCTTATCGATTTCTTGGTTTTTATAGATGCTGGTTTCTGGCACTAAACTTAATCTTTCTCTTCTAGTTTAAACTGTGGTATATTTTCATAGTCTAGCATATTTATATGGCTCGTTCTGACTTCTGTTGTTGGTGTATCATGAGCCTTTCTTGCACCTTCATTCTCTTGATCGCGAAGGGCCACCGGTACGGTGCTTGTTTGTCAGGTATGGTGGCCAAATCCCCACGATTTCTGCTGGTTGGTGATTCCTCTCAGATTCACACTAGTTCCATTAAAATCTACTACCGTTTTTTCTCTCATGAAAATTGTTCCAATTGCCTATTCATTCTGGCTGCAGTTGGTTGTAGCCATGTCCTCACAATATCCCCTTTTTACCGTTGGTCCCGTCACTATTTTTGTGACGGCTCGTGATAGCTTCCTTTACAATTTCTCCTCTTCTCTTGCATTATGTGCGTCATAGGCATACGATAATTAATGAGAGAACGCTCTTGAAAGCTTCCACATTAACTTCGCATCAGCTGCTGATAGTTAATGGGTAGGTTCACATGGCAGAATCTAATTATTGCGCTACACCGCGCATCCACGAACTGATTCTTCTTAACTAATGACTCGGAATGTTTCACAGGGGTTCTGAACTTTAAAGATTCCAAATCTTGGCACATCGTTACCTCTTGCTTAACCCAGTTCTACATCTCACCCAATGACTGGTGAGATAAGCTGATCTGAACTCTTTGTATGACCTGCTGGTTTTTTCTCGTCTACCGAACTTTCGACGTGTCTGGAAATAAACTCTAATTTATTGTCCAGTGGCCTGGGTTCTGGGATTGATCTACTAAAATGAGTGATTCGAGCCTTTGGATGTAGTGTGTTCCCACTATCCCGATAACTTTGGAAGTTCTGCACTAGCATGAAGTGGTTGCAACTGAATTCCATGTCCTCTCCTATCCTCGTTCTTATTCCCTCTTCGGCAGCTCCTGTTTCCTCCGGATGATGCATAACCTCATGAAACAGTTTATTATTACTCTTTCTTCATTTATTTTCATAGCTGGTATATGTATCGCATCTCCTTAGTACGACACAGTTGTGAGATCGGTTGCTCTCCGTGTCGCAGCTGGGACGCTGGTTTGTGAGGGACATGCATTAACAGATCGCCCTCTACCAAGGACTTTACTGCACACACCATTTATGTTACGTCAGACCACGATCCACCCTTTCTCATTTCCTGCTCCACAGATTTTAGCTGGTCGTCTCTCTTCTTTAACTGCTTCTTCAATTTGTTCTTCATGTGTTCTAATCGCCTCTCGTTTGTTTAATGTTGTGTAGCATTTATACTGACTGTGCATCTGTCTAATGTACTTTCTCCGTTTTGTCCGATATTTCTTCGTGACTATCTTCTGACCCTCCGTTTGCTGTGCGTCCAGAAATTTCTTATTACAACTCGCCATATTTTTTGCTAGATTTGCATGTCTCCTGACTACTAGCGCCACGTTCCTGGCTCCGAGTGAATCTATCCTGGCTACACACGCATCTTTCTTAGCTTCAGCGGCTACTTGAGTTGACTCAGTTGATATCTTCGTAATGTCCGTAACCATGTCGTTGATTTAGTGTAAGTATCCAGTGAGTCTCTTTTCTAAGACCTTAGTTTATTTCAGCCTCCCCTTTTCCAGTCCTTAGCTTCCTTCTACCTCCTCTCTTCCACTTCTTCTCTTCCGCCTGCTTTAAGAACTCTAGTATGGTGCACATCCGATTATTCCTCCCTGCAACTAATACGGGTATCAAGGTGCGTGAATCCACTGTGGTTCGACACCTTGGTGGGGTGATCGACTTATCGAAATTCAATATAAAGCGATACATATTTTAACAAATTCCTCAACGTCTCCAAAATCGACTGCATTGTCTTCTAAACTCGCATCATTCCCTCCATCTAAACGGTAAGTGACGGTTATCGCGTGATGGTTAGCTTCTTGCAGGAAATGGCACCGTAGTGCGCATACACAAAGCACGCAGATAAGAAAGCCACACATTAAAATTTCATAGCCTTGTACAGAGATACTCGCGCGTCAGTTTAACACAGCAAAATGAGACCAGTAGGACAAGAGTGACTTACCACCCTAGAATCCTCTTAAGCGTAACGCAACTCTCCTGTTTGGTGTAATTCACTTCCCTGTGGCTGCCAGTTAATTCAATTTTTTTACTTCTTACGATTCGTTCGTAAAATCCATTGCACTAATACCCTATCGTCACTCAACTGTCTGGTTATCATGTATAGCATCTCATTGCATCTCTCACTACTCTGCCTATTTGTTTCTCCTTATGCACAGACAAGCGCAGTTCTCACATTCATGAGATGCGTATCCACACTGCACGCACGTGACACGAAATTTCTACATTGCCTGATCGCACGGCTCCCTATGCTCAGGTAAACGTCACTGAGTGCACTAGGTTGGCTGTAGAGTATCTGTTCCCCTTCAGTTCCCACTGATGTGACTCAAATCAGGTAAACCAGTCTCCCGTACCAACAGGACTTGAAATAATGAATACTATTACATATTCCTACCCCTAAACAGTGATGAATGTCTTAACTCTCAAAAAAAAATCCTACAATGGTTATCAAATTTCCTGCACACAAAAAAACGCACTCACAGAAAATACATACGCAAATAAACATTTGGAAAAGAATTCACATCACTGATATCGATGGCATTAAAACATCAACCACACACGGTGCAGAAACATCAAAACAATCACAAGAAAAATGACAAAATTAGCTGAAAAGTAAGTACATAGGTTTGTCAGCTTGCTCCAGCAGCTATGGCATATCGCGAATCTAAATGTTCACAATCCTTCACACAAGATAAAAAACTGGAAATCTATGTTTAAGTTACTGACTACTTACCAAAACCAAAGTAATAACGCCTGATGCATGACAGTGTTGCCAGCTTATACAAGATGCACCGGTGATATCGTACTGTGAGAATTACATGTATTTTAATTGTGCACTGGAATGACGTCAACGCAGAGACACTCTTAAGATACAATACTGAAATCTTTGGGCAGCTCACCTCCTGAATGCGTATTAATACCATTTGGCCCTAGCACTGAACTCCAAGTCGACAACTTGCGATAAAGCAATAAATAAAGTGAAATATTCCATAAACAGCTGTTAAATGAACGAGGATGGTTCTCCACTGAAACGGGAAAGGTTATTCATCGAAACAATTGGTTTATTGCAATGGAAACGTGCATGGAGTATGGTGTTCCAGTATAATGATACAAAAGAAACATAGATCCCACGAAACACCTATAAGTCACAATTATTTAAATAGTAATGTCTGGCTGTTAACGTTGGCCTGAAGTATACGAGTTCTCTATGCGACACCTCCGTCTATGAGCATGAACATTAACACTCTCTGACTGACTCTTTCTTATGTGACAGTGATTGTGAACCACTAAACTGTAAGGCTGTGGTGCCTGGATGAAGTGAACAGCTGTTGCCACAAGTAAAAAGAAGACACCTCTGACAGTGTAAAGCAACACAGAAACTTCCCTATGTTTTGAAGCTGCAAGTAGACTGATCACAAACAGCTGCCATCATGAGTGAACCCGTGCACAGCACTGCAGAAATCTGCAAATCCGCGGCCAGGGCACCCACTCTCAGATTCGAATATTGAACTCCACCTCGATCTCCGCTCCCCAGTGATTTTTGCGGTCTAGACACAAAGCTATACCCAACAACACTCCGTTACATTGGTGCCCCGCATGAACGTCCGAAAAACACTCCGCGTAGAACACCTAGAAAAGACTCAATCTGCCAGATGCCCACAACATGATTTTTGCCAAGCCAATTGTTTCATTAGAAATCTGCGCACTGTCTCCTACTAGGGGACAGGCAAAAGTTCCTCCCCCAGTGGAGATGTTTGCCGCCTGAAGTTATTGACGGCCTCGGTACTCTTCTCCCATCACAATCTGATTTCCAGTCATGACGCTTATTTTCATCAAGCACGGGAAATCACTTGGCGTAAATATCAAAACATCTCAGAAGTACATCGGTTGCGTTGGCGACAAACTCTAAGGACACAGCAGAACAATAGATTCTCTAACTCTGAGGAGAGGCTTTTCACAGTGCTACCAGGTACGGTTCTCTGAAGAAAGTCCTCGGCCATCCAGCTCGCTAATATCTGCAGATTCCAAAAAAGATTTTCCTCCTAACAGAGAACAAGTTACAGGCCACCAGCCGGTCGTGCTATAGGGCCTGAAGGTTGTAAAAAGCACTCTCGTTAACACTGATAACAATATGCCCTTCTACATTGTCAATGTAACACCATTCGTTGGTTGGCAGCTCCCGAGCATCTCAAGCCATTCGCAAGCCTCGCCCGGTGAATGAAAGTGGCCACCAGCTCCTTCCCTCCTACCTGTAGCTGGCCGCCTCCGATGCCCTGAATTTCGGATCATTTAGGGGGTCCTGCGGTAACATTCCGAGCAGCACATCCCTTCCCACATACTGACAGCACAATAAGATCACATAATCTCAGTCAACTGAAGAAAAGACACACCACCTCTAATAACCTGGTGATACTAGATGCTGAGGCATGCTGTACAAAATCACTGTCAACCATTTCCGTTAAATATCATAGGAATAATAAAAATGAAAGAGAGGCAAGCCCTAAGGATTTGCCATCTTTCTGCATTTCTCCCCGTAAGGGACCAGTTTGTGGATACCATCACTGTACAATGTTTGACGTTGCTGATGCAGTCACCTCACCTCTGCTTGCACTATTTCATCACTATCAAAGTGAAGTCCTCAAAGGTGTTCTTTAAGTGTCTGGAAAAAGATGATAATGACGTGGAGCGAAGTTGGGACTGTAGGTAGGATGATCCATGATAGTGAACCCAACGCGTTGGATTGTTGTAGATGTAGCAGCAGCAGGTATGGCCTGGCTTTGTCATATTGAAGGAGAGGCTGCTTCACGTGTGGACGAATACTTCAAAACGGCACGCTGTTTCTTTGGAGCTCTTTAGGGAGCACGCTGTTTCTTTGGAGCTCTTTAGGGAGAGAGGACTGCTAATACGTACACATGAATAAGAAAGATATGAAATGTTAATAACGTTTGTTTTATTTGACAGTTTTCTCATAAAAAGTTGGGGAATCATTGCTTATCAGCACACCCTCATACTTGTGATCCAGTAGGCACTATGGCAGGTCAGCACTGTAGTCATATGATGCTCATTTGCTCTGATTTCGTTAGCATTTTAGAAATATTACAAGGGCAACAGAGTGACAGGCTTAAAATATTTGTGAGTCACTTCTCCTGTTTCAGAAACACCTGAGCGTGGATGAATGTGGAGAATGAGCAAGCTAATGCAGTCTCCTGACTTAAGGAATGAGAAAGCTAATGCAGTCTCCTGACTTAACTCAGACTTTCAGTGTCACTGATGTATCTATATATGGCTTCCAAACACTTTTACCTAAGGTTATTCGCATAGAGTTGGTGAAAGTAGCACCACTGCAAGAAAAGTGATAGTGAAAGTCTGCAGCTTATCATGCCACAAACAATATACAGAGTACTTCAAAAGTCTTGGCAGCAAACGTCAAGGGGTTAGAGACAACTTTATGGGGAAAATTTTTTTTAGGAACAAAGTATTCGCTGACACTTCACACTGTTGTGCTGGTTATGCCTCTGAGATGTGGCAGTTCACACCCACTCTGCGATGTGTGTATGTCTTGTGTGTTTCCTGTAATCCAGTCATAGGCTATGTATGAAATGAAAAGGAGTATTTTGATGAAGGCGGTTCTGCTACATTTTTGATATCAAAATAATATGCAAATTAATTAAATTGTGACAGATAATTGATTTACGACCTTAATCTACTGTTCTGATAATGGTTTTTAATGTGACCCCTACCCCTCCTCACCCCAGGGTTCCCTTAGCCTCTTGTCCTACTAAGTGGCTTCCTCCCTCACCCCTCACCTTCTGTCAGTCTGCTGCTCTGCTCTTCCCTTCCCCTCTTGGAAAACTGAAACTTATTCAGTTCTGAGTCACTTGTCCCCCTCTTTAGGAAATCACCTGATCCATCTCTCCCCTCCCCCACCCCTCATCACTTGCAGTCTCAGAAGCGTGAATTGGCAGTAGAATGACTGTATGTCCTGAGCTGTTACTGTGGAATGATATCACGACATGAAACTCAAATCAGTGTCAGTAATACATTACTGCATATTCTTTGTTTAATCAATTTTCAGGGGACAGGACTTCATCACTTGGGTAGAGCTCACATCTACCCCCCTCTGCCACCACTACCTATGATACAAAAAATGTCAGCACTGAGGAATGGAGTGAAGTGATGTATATTAGCTGCCACTTTCCATCAAAATAGTGTATGCCAACAAGCCAGGTTGCAGAGTGACTAGCATGTGCATGTGCACACCACGGAGGTTGGGCTGCAACTGAGGCTCTTGAAATCGCTGGTCAATCCACAGTGAAAGATATAGTTTCTACTTATTCCACTACCCCACACAGAGTTAACCAGAGGAGCTCACGTTCCTGTATGGGAATTGCCATTAACAGGTTTTGTTCCCCAGGACCAATAGGAGCACAGCCTGCTCCCCTTCCCTCAAATGACAATTGACTGTGGACCAATAGGAACGCTGCACTGATCATGACTTTGAGAATATATGACTAGCACGACAGCTCACTGCGCTCAGTTATAACCAGTCACTGGCAGAACAATGAAGTGCCAACAGCAACTAAGATCCTCATCCACCTGCGACCTGTAGAAGAAGCTGAAATGTAGGTATATGTTGTTTGGATCCATATCTTTGCTGACCTTCGAGTCTTTGTTTGGGGATTCCTATTCTGCAACCTCAGGCCTGTCAGGCCACAGCGGCAGCAGCGCTGTGTAATCCTGTAGCACACATGACCAGTATGTTGGAGCATGATAACAAGCTGCTGTTATGCATTCCACTCATCCATGATGACACCCAGCGAGCGCCTGACTCTCAAAATAAGTCCACACAGGGGTTCTAAAGAGCATGATGTAGACTACAGAGGAAGTGCACCCTGATTCAGGTCAGTGCTGGTCTCTGGCATATGCACCATCCTTGTTACTGCAAAGACAGTATGTTTACGAAGAAGGACGGGAAGCTGTCAATTTCTCCCAGTTTTCTGTTGCTGTACATTTCAAGTTATAATTTCATGAATTGTGGGCAAAATAGTTTAAATATTTGTGCATAAGCATCAGTGGACAGTAACAGGCGTGCTGTATTAGAGATTTAAAATCTGCTGATAAGTGTTAAAGTGTTGTTAAAGGAGTTGAAATGAGATGAACTGTGTCGTGCAGGGCCCTACATCAATCAACAGGTGACACCCTAATAGTTTCCTTCTCGTCCACCCCTGGACATTAAATGTGCTGGCCCAACACTTTCTATCATATCACTGTAGGAGGATGCTGCACTGATGCTGAGATGAGGTGGTCAATCCATTTATTGACAGCACTCCAATTTGTTCAGCCAACGGATGGTGGTATGCCTTATGTTGGAAAGACTAACAGATGCTTATCTTATGTTCAGACTGTGTATAAAGACATTGTGGACTACCTCCATATCCATAGTGGGAGTGTCGACGATTTAGAGCCGTATATCAACAAGTTGCCAAAAGAAGAAGCTAAAGGAATACCTATCACACTGGTGGAATGCGTGCTAAATTCTGTTCATAAAAGAATATTTACTAACCAAAGTCTGTAGAGTTCCAGCTTCTGTACAGGTGTGAAGATGAAGAAAGAATCAGTTGATTTTGTCGATGCTGTGCATCCTCCATATGGCGTTTGAATGAAAATAGTACATTAATTACAGCAAACTGTGTTTTATTGTGTATACCTCTCACAGTAATAACAATGATAGAAATAATAATAAAACAATGCATTTACTAGAATACTGCAGAAGCAGCAAGCTGTATAAATGATGACAACACCACAATCAACGTCTTCAGACACTCTTAAACTTAATGGTAGGTGAAATTTTTAATATATATGTGGCTCAATTGATCACAAACATATCTCTATAGAACCCTGTTGCTCTCCCACACCTAATGCAGTAGGTATCATGGCGGAATGAGTGGAACATCAGGACATTGTCATAAATGACTGGCCCTGTGATGATGTGGCAGGATATCAGAAGAGGAAGAATGGGATATATTTACCTGATATCACATGAGCAACAATTGTATGTCCATCAAACTTCAGCGAAAGATATGTTTTCATCTCACTGCTAGCACACGCAGATGGAGTCCGCTTTGAGATTTTATGTGTATTTTCAAAACCGCTGATACTGCGCAGATACAGCGAAGGATACTTCATGGACCCTGTGGTATTACACCCACGGTATTGGGTCTAAGCAGCTAAATCCCTCCGCCAGAAAAAGTAAACTCAAAGACAGTATTCGTATCTGACGATGTTGCTGTGGAACACCAGCTTCACGTTCTATGATATGTCAGCTTTGGTCGAATAGTGGGTGAAGACGTATTTTATTCGAGTCAGATGTATTCCAGAATGCCCAAACAGCTGGTGAAGGGTAATATAAATCTCATTATAGCTTTCAAACAAGAGAATCTGAGTTTAAAACACATTTCCTGGGGGCGTGTAAGAACTGACATGTCATTCAATGATTTTGTAAAGATTTGCGCGGCTTCCTGGAATCACGCACAATACAGGTTTCTCGTTATTCATACTCAAGAAAAATGATTGACGGTAGTTTCAGACGGAACTTCCCGGAGATTCCTTATACACTTCTGGAAATTGAAATAAGAACACCGTGAATTCATTGTCCCAGGAAGGGGAAACTTTATTGACACATTCCTGGGGTCAGATACATCACATGATCACACTGACAGAACCACAGGCACATAGACACAGGCAACAGAGCATGCACTATGTCGGCACTAGTACAGTGTATATCCACCTTTCGCAGCAATGCAGGCTGCTATTCTCCCATGGAGACGATCGTAGAGATGCTGGATGTGGTCCTGTGGAACGGCTTGCCATGCCATTTCCACCTGGCGCTTCAGTTGGCCCAGCGTTCGTGCTGGACGTGCAGACCGCGTGAGACGACGCTTCATCCAGTCCCAAACATGCTCAATGGGGGACAGATCTGGAGATCTTGCTGGCCAGGGTAGTTGACTTACACCTTCTAGAGCACGTTGGGTGGCACAGGATACATGCGGACGTGCATTGTCCTGTTGGAACAGCAAGTTCCCTTGCCGGTCTAGGAATGGTAGAAAGATGGGTTCGATGACGGTTTGGATGTACCGTGCACTATTCAGTGTCCCCTCGACGATCACCAGTGGTGTACGGCCAGTGTAGGAGATCGCTCCCCACACCATGATGCCGGGTGTTGGCCCTGTGTGCCTCGGTCGTATGCAGTCCTGATTGTGGCGCTCACCTGCACGGCGCCAAACACGCATACGACCATCATTGGCACCAAGGCAGAAGCGACTCTCATCGCTGAAGACGACACGTCTCCATTCGTCCCTCCATTCACGCCTGTCGCGACACCACTGGAGGCGGGCTGCACGATGTTGGGGCGTGAGCGGATGATGGCCTAACGGTGTGCGGGACCGTAGCCCAGCTTCATGGAGACGGTTGCGAATGGTCCTCGCCGATACCCCAAGAGCAACAGTGTCCCTAATTTGCTGGGAAGTGGCGGTGCGGTCCCCTACGGCACTGCGTAGGATCCTACGGTCTTGGCGTGCATCCGTGCGTCGCTGCGGTCTGGTCCCAGGTCGACGGGCACGTGCACCTTCCGCCGACCACTGGCGACAACATCGATGTACTGTGGAGACCTCACGCCCCACGTGTTGAGCAACTCGGCGGTACGTCCACCCGGCCACCCGCATGCCCACTATACGCCCTCGCTCAAAGTCCGTCAACCGCACATACGATTCACGTCCACGCTGTCGCAGCATGCTACCAGTGTTAAAGACTGCGACGGAGCTCCGTATGCCACGGCAAACTGGCTGACACTGACGGCGGCGGTGCACAAATGCTGCGCAGCTAGCGCCATTCGACGGCCAACACCGCGGTTCCTGGTGTGTCCGCTGTGCCGTGCGTGTGATCATTGCTTGTACAGCCCTCTCGCAGTGTCCGGAGCAAGTATGGTGGGTCTGACACACCGGTGTCAATGTGTTCTTTTTTCCATTTCCAGGAGTGTATATAGATACGAGAAAAGTAATGAGTACGTTAGTTTTCATCACACCATGGACAAATTCACACTTACGTCAGACTCTGCGTCTATACAGAGATGGAAAATTTCAGTCTCTTTAATGTAAAGTTAAAGGAGCTAGAGACGTACGCTCAGATATTCCTCAAACTGATCAACAAGTTAGATGTTATGGTTAGGGAATAAGTGATGTACACCTGGATCATTCTGAGAAAAAAGGATGTGAGTTAGCTGTGAATATTGATGGAATGGAAACGAAATACATGATTTAACTGTAAAGACTGAATGTATTTAAGATGCACCCTGCAGTGGAGTCCGCTGCTATATTTAACAAGATGTCGACTAAGCACATGGTGACTGCGGCTCGGAAGGTTGTCTGAGAGAAGTTTGGACTGCTGACGTTAGGACATTTGAATGCACAGCAGACACTGAGACAAACCTTCAAACTAGTTACTGAATTTAATGACGAACTTTCAGCGAAATCAGACAACGACAACGGCGCTGGTGATTCCATTAACCGTTACAGCGTTAATAACACAGACAATACATTCGCTGTCAGTGGTGAAAAACAGTACATATTGGGCACACAACCTCTAAGTTTAAAAGAAAAATACGTGGCAGGGACTTTCAAAGAATATTTGGTCTAATGACTCATTATCCTAAATCCTACAGAAGCTGTGAATTATTCACTCGTAGGTGTTGAGATATATGTTGAAATACTGCACATGACTGACAGGCATAGGAGAGCAGGAAACAGGCGCAATGCGAAATACAGAACCTTTACGAAACCTAAATTACACTGAAGAGCCAAAGAAACTGGTACCCCGGCCAAATACTGTACAGGTCCCCCGTGGACACGCAAAAGTACCGCAATACGATGTGACATGGGCTCGACTCATGTCTGTAGTAGTGCTGGAGGGAACGGACACCATGAATCCAGAAGGGCTATCCATAAATCCGCAAGAGTACCACAGGGTAGAGATCTCTCCTGAAGAGCACGTCGGAAGGAATCTCATATGTGCTCAACAATGTTCATGTCTGGGCAGTTTGTAGGCCAGAGGAAGCATTTAATCTCAGAAGGGTGATCCTGGTTCCACTGTGCAGCAAGTCTGGGCTGTCGCATTGTCTTGCTGGAATTGCCGAAGTCCGTCGGAATGCACAATGGACATGACTGGCTACTGGCGACCAAACAGGATGATTACATGCGTGTCACCGCTCAGAGTCATACCTAGAAATATGAGGGTCCATGGATTCGTTAGGTTGTCTGCAGACCTGTACACATCCATCGTCACGAAACAGTCTGAAACGAGACTCGTCCGACCAGGCAACTTCTTTCCAGTCACCAGCAGTCCAGTGTCAGTGTCTATAAGCCAAGGAGAGGTATAAAGTTTTGTGCTGCGTAATCTTCAAGGATAGACGATGAGACCCTCGGCTCCAAAAGGCCATATTGATGATATTTCAATGAACGGTTTGTATGCTGCCACCTATTGTTGAGTGAGCATTGAAATCAGCAGCAATTTGCGCAGTTTGGCACTTTTGTGACATTGGACGGTCTCTTCAGTCGTCGTTGGTTCAGTTCTTGCAGGACCTTTCCCCGACTGCAGCAATGTCGGAGGTGTGATGTTTTACCAGTTTCCTGATATTCGTGGTACACTCGTGAAATGGTTGTACGGGAAAGTAACCACTTCATCATTACCTCGGAAATGTTGTGTCTCATCACTCTCACGTCGACTATAAGACCACGTTGAAACTCACTTAAAACTGCCTTTTCGGCAGAAGTAATCAATCTAACAAGTGCAACAGACACTTATCTTATATAGGCGTTTCCGACCGCACCGCCATATTCTACCTGTTTACATAAGTATTGGGACTAGGGCGGTATCGAAGGTGGCGGCGTTGACGTCATCCATGATGGAGGTGTGTAGACTTGGCAACAGCGCCTAACGTCATCCAAGATGACGGCCATGATGTGATCCAAGATGGCAGCAAGTCTGGATTTCGGCTGGAAGAAGTTCTACTGGGCTACATCCACTAACCTAAACCCCCAGAAAAATGGCGGGAAGTTCCCATTCCAACAGGATAATGCCCCACACCCTGGTTATCTCTACTATGCAAAGGAAATCGTGGGAAGATAGGTCACTTGGGCTAACCTAAGTCCCCTGACCACCACTTCTTCCTATGAACTGGCGCCAAGTTTGAATTTGTGTGGGAAGATAGGTCACTTGGGGTTTCGATGCTGAGATAAGAAAATGGCGCAAAAGAAAGCAGACTTTAACTAGCCTCAATCGCCACCTCCTTCTCCTAAGGTTTCATGGGAAAAAGGGATTTTTCTTTATTATTTAAACAATTTCATGCAGGTGTGTTGGCCAATAGATCTGGACTCCTACTCTCTTAGTTCAGAGGGCGCTCTCATGACGTCAGGTGATGATGCAAGTACTGTTATTCAAGATGGCGGCACCAAGTGTGACCACCACGAGGACCAGAGCCCAACTGACTTTGTAAATTTCGTCACCGCCTGAGGGCGCTACCGTGACGTCAGATGATGATGCCAGTACCATTATTGAAGATGGTCACATACATGTTGTTCGCCATGTGCTCTAGGACACATAACCACTGCATGGTTCCATTACGTAACCCAAGATCATACGCATTCTCTCCCACACGTTTATAACAGGATGCGCGTCGATTCTGCCGCGCGAGCGCACGACTGCTAACGTCACAGTGTCCAGCCCGCACCTTTGTACATGCTCAGAGATAGTCTTCCGCAAATATCCTAACTAATGTAACACCCACATCCTGCATGTAATCGATCAGTTACTTAAGTACTTAATTCCATTTCAATTTTAATCATATTCAATAATTGAATGTACCATTTCCTTATTCAATGATCAAAGGAGAAGTGCTACATTTCCCCACTAGGAGCGCTGTGTTCCATCATCACCAAGCATCCCCCACCCCTAGACTGCTGCTCTCCTATTGGCTACTTCATTAGTCATGTGAATCAACGTCATAGGACCTAGGACTTGGAATCAATTTTCGCGAATGCCACACCCATTTGGACCTGGAATGAAATAGTTAAAATTTCCTCCAAGATCGTCAACCGACCGCCACATCCCCTCACCAGTCCACGTTGTCGGGCTAACATGCACTAACGTGTACTAACGTGGATGATGTAATCCATGATGGTGGAATGAAATGGTGGGAAAACCGCTCTGGACACAAGTATTTACTTTGCAGGCAATGTCTCCACCACAAGATCTAGACTCCAACTGACCTAGTACGCATTACTGCCACCAGAGGGTACTGTCATCCCTCGTGTGACGTAAGACCAAGATGGTAATCTGCAGGGGAAAATGGCTCCAAACTGATGCAGACTGTGCTGGGATGCTGGACAGAGTAAGGAAGGAGTGTACGCTATTTATTTTAGAAGATGTTAGGCATGGAGCACAATTATCACACTGATACAAAACAACCGCTCTCATATGCTTGGGGTCATCTCACAGAACCCACAGACCTGCAAACTACTTCTAAATAACACTCTCCACACATGCAAACAACTCCTAAATTAACCAAATAATTTCACTACACACTTCCAGACTACTCCTAAATAATGCAGCACAGTGATGTATAGACAAGCTAAGTACTTGTAAATGGTCCAAATAGCGCATATTACAGCCTACAGACCTGCTCGCAAAATAATGCAATCACCACGCAAACACCTTCCACCACCTCCGGTCTCCCCACGATGTCGCGCAGCTGTCAGCTGTCAAACCACACACAGACACCCATTCAAGACCATGAGCTCTGTCACAACCGCGAGCCGCCGCCACCGAACACAGGTGAGAGTTGCTTCTATACAGTCTTCGTTATACCGACCGCACAGAATTCCAAGGCGCGATCATGCCAGTCTTACATGGAGGACATCTCCAGATACCACTTGTCTTTACCATTGATGCTAGAATAGCACAGGGCGCATTGCTCCTAGCGCGACGTTTAACCATACTTAACTACCTAGCATGACTGACGCAACACCGCCAAGTTCAAATGCATAGTTACAATCGCATCTAACAACGTTCCCCATGTTATTCTTACGTCATATGGCTTTGTATAAAAAAAAAAAAAAAAAAAAAAAAAAAAAAAAAAAAAAAAGTAAGAGCCAAGTCGACCTATTAGGAATTGTATAGTGTCCCAGAAATAGTTAATGCTCACTTTCTAGATGTCTCAACTTGTATGCACGGAAATTCTCGCCCTAACAGAACCTGTTTACGAAAATAACAGCGAATGCACTCTTCGCAGCGCTCCTGACGTTATACCATTCCTACTCTCAACATATGCAAACGTTCGCTCCACTCTGTAGCAGCTCCTATATCCCAGCTCAAACGATGTGAATGAATCGAGCATTCTGATTGGCTCTTATCGAATTTAACCGCCGAATTACTGATGCCACCAGTATCGAAGCACCACCCACCTCTTCTGACTTAGGCTCTTACATGTAAAAATTATTTGGCACAGATCGCTAAATTGCATTGACAATTAAACCCACAAACTTGTCTACAGATTATCAAATACATACAAGACTCGCAAGAATATTGCAATCCAGGGAAATATTTACCAGTGTAACTACAATTTAATATTATCATTGCTGCTACAGTTTGACACAGATCAATGTACAGCTAATGTCTCCTCTTGAGGACTGTGCTTCTGAAACGAATCTCAGTATCTATAGAGCGTATAATTTTCCACGGAAAAAATCTCGCTCATACCCTCGCGGTTATCGATGTGCTCAGCCTATACGTCACTCACGATAGGACACACAATCATCCTCTCTAGTCATGCCATAACATGAACTAACTTTATAATGCAATAATACACATTTTACACAATGTAAGCCACAGTAACTTTACAATACAATATATACACATTTTACACAAACAGTGAAGTTATCTTTTATATCTGTTCAGCACCCGAAAAAATTATGGTATGCCTACACTCACACAGTCTATACGTCACGACGCTCCTCAGTCCTAGGGAATCAACATCTGCCTTTTCTGTAACGTGTACTAACGTGCACTCATTTCCCCTCGGCACTAAAGCGTTACTATTTGTGGAGGAAACGAGAATCATTCCCAACACAGGCAATGCATACAGAGAATCCTTCCAGAATCAGTCACATGTATGTTATATCATTATAATTACAATTAAATGTTACGATCGCGATCTCAATTGAACGGCATTCGACAATGAGCGAAGTATCGAAAATACACCCTGGTGACTGCTGTGGCTCTGCAAATATCTATACCTTCCTTACGACTGGACATACTCTTCCCTTTGCTATCACAGTACTCCAAGTCAAATACATACGCTCCTTACGACTGCACCTAGTCATTTCCTTTCCACAAACAATTACTTTATAAACCAGATTCTCAAATGCGAACATATTATGCACCCACCAATACTACTAAATATAATACAGGGTGATCAAAAAGTCAGTATAAATTTGAAAACTGAATAAATCACGGAATAATGTAGATAGAGAGGTACATGGAATGACATGGGGTTTTATTGGAACAAAAAAAAAAAAGTTCACAAAATGTCCAACAGATGGCCTGGACAGCAAAACTGCTACCGTGACGGGTGAGTGGTATGCCGATATGTTACAGAATCGCATCATCCCCAGCCTGGCTGATAAACACCTGCAGGAACGTACGGTGTTTATGCAGGATGGCGCTCCACCCCATATTGCTAGACGCGTGAAAGAGCGATTGCGCGCGTCGTTTGGTGATGATCGTGTACTCAGCCGCCACTTTCGTCATACCTGGCCTCCCAGGTCCCCAGACCTCAGTCCGTGCGATTATTGGCTTTTGGGTTACCTGAAGTTGCAAGTGTATCTTGATCGACCGACATCTCAAGGGATGCTGAAACACAACATCCGACGTCAATGCCAAAACATATCTCCGGACATGCTTTTCAGTGCTCTTCACAACATTATTCCTCGACTATAGCTATTGTTGAGGAATGATGGTGGACATATTGAGCATTTCCTGTAAAGAACATCATATTTGCTTTGTCTTACTTTGTTATGCTAATCATTACTATTCTGATCAGACGAAGCGCGAACTGTCGGACATTTTTTGAACGTTTGTATATTTTTAGTTGTAATAAAACTCCATGTCATTCCAAGCATGTGTGTCAACTTGTACCCCTCTATCTACATTATTCCGTGATTTATTCAGTTTTCAAATTTATACTGACTTTTTGATGTCCCGGTTCTTTGTCAATAACTGTTTGCCTACTATACTAAATAACACTAACCGAAAATTAGCGATGGGTGGACATGCCTCTTAGGTTTTCTTGCGAGTCCTACAACTGTGTCATAGAAAGAGAGACGTAATCGACCAGATGTTAAAGAAAAAACCTGATCCCAACAACTACTGCATGTTTCTCTCACAAGTGCTGTTGGTTCTATAGGTCCACACAAGTATCCATGTTAAAAGCTACACCTGCTTTGCAAATCGAGGTACCACATTACCTCTGAATAAGGTGATTTCCTTTTTTATGGACAAATACCGTGACATCAATCTTAGAAATATGTAAGCCCACCATGCAACCACGTGATAAAATCAGTGAACTTTGAAAGTGATTCCACTAAGCAATGTGGTATGTAAGCGGTATTTGCAGCTCCCTCACACTGCCGCAGCTAGATAATTCTATAGTATTGGCAACGTATTCTATCTTGAGATCATATCACAGGTTCCACGATGTATCGGCAGAGTTATAGGATGTCACTCACTGAGAAGGATCACAAACAGTGTAGTAGATGATGTGCTGATTGAGGTCATAAGAAAATGTACCTTAGCTTCTCATATCTCTAGTGTTGCGATATCCGTTAGAAATGATGGCCATTATTTGGAATCAGGTCTTTCCATTCAAGCACATACTTGACTTAGATCCTATTGACAACTTATATAATGATTACAACCTCTACTCAATCATATTTCTCGCACTCCCATATCTCGAAACGATTCACCTTTCCCGAGCATAGCTGCTACAGTAAAATTCCAACATGGTCTTAATCAACCCCTACACATCTTGCAACTGATCCCATTTCTACAGCTTTCCAGAACTGATCGTTCCAGTTTAAGTCGGAACTGAGCAGAAGTCGGAGACAGACATATTCACCACATTCTGCAACCCATGCTATCATCATTATTCTTTACCCCCAACAGAGAAAAATTACCAACTATAGAAGCTCATACGATTTAGAAGTCACCAAGGGACCGATGTGGGCGCAATGATGCATAACTGAGGCGTGGTCCACTGCGGAGAAACTGGTTTCACAATACTTTCCAGAATAGCGTACCACGCAGCCATCCAAGCATTCCTAAGGGTATAACGCGTTCCTCACCGAATTTACACATCAAACTGCTGCTGCTGCTGCTGCTCTCTGTATGACACGATCCTATTAAATATACAGGCACCGCAGAGCCAGTTTAAATTTTGATCACCTATACTTTAGGCGAATGATCCTATGAGACGCTCCCTCTGGACATGTTTAGTTGTTTCAAACACTGTTTTCTAACATGCTTTTGTACAGCGCCAAACATTTCGTTTTTCTGTCACGACTTCGATGCATGTGACAGGTTCCAAACTGATATTAAGACACTCTGATCCATAGCCTATCAAAGAAAACTAGACATCGCATGGTGTAAATCATTTTCTTACTGCAACGACCATAACACGCGACAGACGGTGGATATTTTAAATAAAAGACAGTTACAACATAACTAAACCAGAAGAGTTTTGCTGCGTTGTGGAATGTTTCCAAACTGATGTCCGAAGGTGATTGACAACCTCTACATTTAAACTCATCTGTCACAGTGACGTAATAGATGATGGCTATGCGTTCCACTTCGAGTGATTCCTCGTTTTGTACTCATGTATGCGATCACTGTTTCGCTGCTAGCAACCCCCAGAAACTGTCACCCATCTACAATACTCATTCCCCAACTCAAACAAGCGTTGTCAGTCTATTATTATGTGGTAACCCACAGCGCAGCAATGCATGGGTTGGATGGAAAAGACACCGTCAATGTACTGTGATTAAAGCAATACAGTTGATAGTGCGAACAATTTTTGCAATTTTACACTAACTCCAAAACCGGCCAATCATGTGACAGCATAAAAAAATGGTTCTGAGCACTATGGGACTTAACTGCTGAGGTCATCAGTCCCCTAGAACTTAGAACTACTTAAACCTAACTAACCTAAGGATATCACACGTATCCATGCCCGAGGCAGGATCTGAACCTGCGACCGTAGCAGCAGTGTGGTACCGGACTGAAGCGCCTAGAACCGCTCGGCCACACCGGCCGGCTGTGACAGCATATTTCCCCAATTTCACTATCATAGCTAAACCACCCCTTTTCCCCTTTGAGAGTATCATAGGAAACATGGATAAATGACTGCTCAGTACACCCATACAGTGTTGATTCTCAAACACATAAATCATTAAAGTATACCAGACATTGCTCTACATATTTCTAAGACCTCGAGCATAGTTCTTATTTTACGATCAATCTCTCTATGTATGGGAGTCATAGAACATTTTAGGTGTCTTAGGGTTCAATTAGAAATTGAAATGCCAACCTCACACTGTCATTGACCACTGTATTTTGTGATTTTCAGGAGGACAGAGAACGTAATGGCACCATGCAGTGGCTGTGTGTCCTAGAGCACATGCTGAACAAAATGTACATGACCATCTTGCATAACAGTACTTGCATCATCACCTGACGTCACAGTAGCGCCCTCTGTAGGTGGCGAAATTTACAAAGTCATTTGGGCTCTGGACCTCGCGATGGACACAATGGGTGCCGCCATCTTGTATAACGGTAGTTGCATCATCACCTGACGTCGTGAGAGCGCCCTCTGAACTAAGAGAGTAGGAGTCCAGACCTAGTGGCCTACACACCAGAATGAAGTTGTTTAAATAATAAAGGCAAGTCCTTTTTTCCCATGAATCCGTAGGAGGTGGAGGTGGTGATTGAGGCTAGTACGAGTCTGCTTTCCTTTGTGCCATTTTCTTACCTTAGCAGCGAAATTCCAAGTGACGTGTCTTCCTGCACAAATTCATACTTGGCGCCAGTCCAAAGGAGGAAGTGGCGGTCGGGTGACTTAGGTTAGCCCAAGTGACCTATCTTCCCACGATTTCCTTAGCTTAGTACAGATAACCAGGATGTGGTGCATTATCCTGTTGGAATTTAAATTTCCCGCCATTTATCTGGAGGGTTAGGTTAGTGGAGGTAGCCCAGTTGACATTCTTCCCGCCGAAATTCAGACTTCCCGCCATCTTGGATCACGTCATGGCCGTCATCTTGGATGACGTCGTGCGCTGTTGCCAAGTCTACACTCCACCATCTTAGATGACGTCATCGCCGCCACCTTCGATACCGCCCTAGTCCCAATACTTATGTAAACAGGTAGAATATGGCGCTGCGGTCGGAAACGCCTATATAACATTCGTGTCTGTCGCGGTTGTTAGATTGATTACTTCTGCTGCAAAGGTAGTTTTAAGTGAGTTGCAACGTGGTCTTATAGACGATAAGAGACCGATGAGACACAGCCTGTACGAGATAATGATGAAGTGGTTATTTCCCCTTACAACCATTTCACGAGTGTACCATGAATATCAGGAATCCGGTAAAACATCAAACGTCCTACATCGCTGCGGTCAGGGAGAGGTCCTGCAAGAACTGGACCAACGAAGACTGAAGAGAATCGTTCAACATCACAGAAGTGTCAACATTCCGCAAATAGCTGCAGACTTCAATGCTCGGCCAACAATAAGTGGCAGCATACAAACCATTCAATGAAACATCATCAATATGGCCTTTCGGAGCCGAAGGTCTACTCGTCTATCCTTGATGACTGCATGACGCAAAGCTTTACGCCTTGCCTGTGCCCATCGACACCTACATTGGTCTCTTGGTGACTGGAAACATGTTGTCTGGTTCGACGAGTCTCGTTTCAGACTGTATCGAGCGGATGGGTGGGTACAGGTGTGGAGACCACCTCATGAATCCATGGACCCTGCATATCAGCTTTTGAAGCTGGGGGAGACTCTGCAATGGTGTGGGGTGTGTGAAGTTTGAACGATATGAGGCCCCTGAAATTTCTAGATACGCCTCTAAACGGTGACACGCATGTAATCATCCTGTTTGGTCACCAATAGCCAGTCATGTCCATTGTGCGTTCCGACGGACTTCGGCAATTCCAGCAAGACAATGCGACAGCCCAGACTTGCTGCACAATGGAACCAGGATCACCCTTCTGAGATTAAATGCTTCCTCTGGCCTACAAACCGCCCAGACATGAGCATTGTTGAGCACATATGAGATTCCTTCCGACATGCTCTTCAGGAGAGATCTCCACCCTCTCGTACTCTTGCGGATTTATGGATAGCCCTTCTGGATTCATGGTGTCCTTTCTCTCCAGCACTACTTCAGACAATAGTCGAGTCCATGTCATATCGTATTGCGGTACTTTGGCGTGTCCACGGGGGCCCTGTACAGTATTTGGCAGGGGTACCAGTTTCTTTGGCTCTTCAGTGTAATTTAGGTTTCGTAAAGGTTCTGTATTTCGCATTGCGCCTGTTTCCCGCTCACCTATGCCCGCCAGTCATGTGCAGTACTTCAACATATATCTCAACACCTACGAGTGAATAATTCACAGCTTCTGTAGGATTTAGCATAATGAGTCATTAGACCAAATATTCTTTGAAAGTTCCTGCCACGTATTTTTCTTTTAAACTTAGATGTTGTGTGCCCAATATAAACTGTTTTTCACCACTGACAGCGAATGTATTATCTGTGTTATTACCGCTGTAACGGTTAATGGAATCACCAGCGCCGTTGTCGTTGTCTGATTTCGCTGAAAGTTCATCATTAAATTCAGTAACTAGTTTGAGGGTTTGTCTCAGTGTCTGCTGTGCATTCAAATGTCCTAACGTCAGCAGTCCAAACTTCTCTCAGACAGCCTTCCGAGCCGCAGTCACCATGTGCTTAGTCGACATCTTGTTAAATATAGCAGCGGACTCCATTGCAGGGTGCATCTTAAATACATTCAGTCTTTACAGTTAAATCATGTATTTCGTTTCCATTCCATCAATATTCACAGCTAACTCACATCCTTTTTTCTCAGAATGATCCAGGTGTACATCACTTATTCCCTAACCATAACATCTAACTTGTTGATCAGTTTGAGGAATATCTGAGCGTACGTCTCTAGCTCCTTCAACTTTACATTAAAGAGACTGAAATTTTCCATCTCTGTATAGACGCAGAGTCTGACGTAAGTGTGAATTTGTCCATGGTGTGATGAAAACTAACGTACTCATTACTTTTCTCGTATCTATATATAAGGAATCTCCGGGAAGTTCCGTCTGAAACTACCATCAATCATTTTTCTTGAGTATGAATAACGAGAAACCTGTATTGTGTGTGATTCCAGGAAGCCGCGCAAATCTTTACAAAATCATTGAATGACATGTCAGTTCTTACACGCCCCCAGGAAATGTGTTTTAAACTCAGATTCTCTTGTTTGAAAGCTATAATGAGATTTATATTACCCTTCACCAGCTGTTTGGGCATTCTGGAATACATCTGACTCGAATAAAATACGTCTTCACCCACTATTCGACCAAAGCTGACATATTATAGAACGTGAAGCTGGTGTTCCACAGCAACATCGTGAGATACGAATACTGTCTTTGAGTTTACTTTTTCTGGCGGAGGGATTTAGCTGCTTAGACCCAATACCGTGGGTGTAATACCACAGGGTCCATGAAGTATCCTTCGCTGTATCTGCGCAGTATCAGCGGTTTTGAAAATACACATAAAATCTCAAAGCGGACTCCATCTGCGTGTGCTAGCAGTGAGATGAAAACATATCTTTCGCTGCAGTTTGATGGACATACAATTGTTGCTCATGTAATATCAGGTAAATATATCCCATTCTTCCTCTTCTGATATCCTGCCACATCATCACAGGGCCAGTCATTTATGACAATGTCCTGATGTTCCACTCATTCCGCCATGATACCTACTGCATTAGGTGTGGGAGAGCAACAGGGTTCTATAGAGATATGTTTGTGATCAATTGAGCCACATATATATTAAAAATTTCACCTATCATTAAGTTTAAGAGTGTCTGAAGACGTTGATTGTGGTGTTGTCATCATTTATACAGCTTGCTGCTTCTGCAGTATTCTAGTAAATGCATTGTTTTGTTATTATTTCTATCATTGTTATTACTGTGAGAGGTATACACAATAAAACACAGTTTGCTGTAATTAATGTATTATTTTCATTCAAACGCCATATAGAGGATGCACAGCATCAACAAAATCAACTGATTCTTTCTTCATCTTCACACCTGTACAGAAGCTGGAACTCTACAGACTTTGGTTAGTAAATATTCTTTTATGAACAGAATTTAGCACGCATTCCACCAGTGTGATAGGTATTCCTTTAGCTTCTTCTTTTGGCAACTTGTTGATATACGGCTCTAAATCGTCGACACTCCCACTATGGATATGGAGGTAGTCCACAATGTCTTTATACACAGTCTGAACATAAGATAAGCATCTGTTAGTCTTTCCAACATAAGGCATACCACCATCCGTTGGCTGAACAAATTGGAGTGCTGTCAATAAATGGATTGACCACCTCATCTCAGCATCAGTGCAGCATCCTCCTACAGTGAAATGATAGAAAGTGTTGGGCCAGCACATTTAATGTCCAGGGGTGGACGAGAAGGAAACTATTAGGGTATCACCTGTTGATTGATGTAGGGCCCTGCACGACACAGTTCATCTCATTTCAACTCCTTTAACCACACTCTAACACTTATCAGCAGATTTTGAATCTCTAATACAGCACGTCCGTTACTGTCCAATGATGCTTATGCACAAATATTTAAACTCTTTGGCCCTTAATTCATTAAATTATGACTTGAAGTGTACAGCTACAGAAAAATGGGAGAAATTGACAGCTTCCCGTCCTTCTTCGTCAACATACTGTCTTTGCAGTAACAAGGATGGTGCATATGCCAGAGACCAGTACTGACCTGATTCGGGGTGCACTTCTTCTGTGGCCTACATCATGCTGTTTGGAGCCCCTGGTGGACTTCTTTTGGGAGTCAGAGGCTCGCTGGATGTCTTCATTGATGAGTGGATTGCATAACAGCAGCTTGTTATCATGCTCCAACATACTGGTCAAGTGTGCTACAGGATTACACAGTGGTGCTGCCACTGTGGGCCTGACAGGCCAGAGGTAGCAGCGTAAGAATCCCCAAATAAAGACCCGAAGGTCAGCAAAGATATGGATCCAAATGACATATACTTACACTTCAGCTTCTTCTACAGTTCGGAGGTGGATGAGGATCTTGGTGGCTGTTGGCTCTTCATTGTTCTCCCACTGACTGGCTATGAGTGAGCCCATTGAGCTGTCATGCTCGCCTTATATCGTCAAAGTCATGATTAGTGCAGCATTCCTACTGGTTCCCAGTCAGTTGTCATCTGAGGGAAGGGGAGCAGGCTGTGTTCGTATTGGTCCTGGGGACCAAACCTAATTACGTCAAATCCCATATACCAAGGTGAGCTCCTCTGGTTAACTCTGTGTGGGGTAGTGGAATAGGTAGAAATTGCCACCAGCTCTGGAGATTGACTAGACATTTCAAGAGCCTCAGTTGCAGCCCAACCTCCGTGGTGTGCACATGCACATGTTAGTCACTCGGCGACCTGGCTGGTTGACATACACTGGTTTGATCCAAAGTGGTAGCTAATATACAGCACCTCATTCCATTCCTCAGTGCTACAGTTATTATATCATCGGAATTGGCGGCAGGGGGCGCAGACGTGATCTCTACCCAAGTGATGGAGTTCTGTCCCCTGAAAATTGATTAAACAAAGAATATTTAGTAATGTATTACTGACATTGATTTGAGTTTCATGTCGTGAGATCATTCCACAGTAAAAGCTCAGGGCAGACAGTCTTTCTCCTGCCAATTCAAAATTGGGAAAGTGCAGGTGATGTGGAGTGGGGGATGGGAGGGAAGGATCAGATGATTTCCTAAGGAGGGGGACAAGTGACTCAGAACTGAATAAGTTTCTGTTTTCCCAGAGGGGAAGGAAAGAGCAGAGCAGCAGACTGACAGAAGGGGAGGGGTGTGGGAGGAAGCCACTTAGCAGGACAAGAGGCTAAGGGAACACTGGGGTGAGGAGGGGTAGGGGTTACGGGAAATACCATTATCAGAACAGTAGATTAAGGTCGTAAATCAATTATCTGTCACAATCTAATTAATTTGTATATTATTTTGATACCATAAGTGCACCACAACCCCCTTCATCAAATTACTCCTTCCCATTCCATACAAAGCATATGGCTAGATTATAGGAAACACACAAGACATACACACATTGCAGAGTGGCTATGATCTGCCACATCTCAGAGGCATAACCAGCACAATAGGATGCTTAGTACCACTGTGAAGTGTCAGCGAATATTTTGTTCCTAACAAAAGTTTTCCCCATAAAGCGGTCTAGACGTTTGCTGCTAAGAATTTTGAAGTACTCTGTATATTGCTTGTGGCATGATAAGCTGCAGTCCTTCACTATCTCTTTTCTTGCAGTGGTGCTATTCCCACAAACCCTATGGGAAAAATCTCAGGTAAAAGTGTTTGGAAGCCATATATAGATGCATCAGTGACACTGAAAGTCTGAGTTAAGTCAGGAGACTGCATTAGCTTGCTCATTCCCCACATTCATCCACGCCCAGGTGCTGAGCAGAATGATGCATAATATCGCTGTTTCTGAAACAGGAGAAGTGTATCACGATTATTTTAAACCTGTCAGTCTGTTGCCCTTGTAATAATTCTAAAATGCTAACGAAATCAGAGCAAATGAGCGTCATATGACTACACTGCTGACCTCCGTTAGTGCCTGCTGCATCACATGTATGAGGGCGTGCTGATAAGTAATGCTTCCGAACTTTTATGTGAAAACTCTTAAGACTTGTGAAATAAAACAAACGTTATTAACATTCCATGTCTTTCTTCTTCATGTGTACATGTTAGCACCTCTCTCTTCCTAAAGAGCTCCGAAGAATCTCTCTAACCCCTAGACGTTTGCAGTAAATACTTTGAAGTACTCTGTATATAGTTTGTGGCATGACAAGCTGCACTTATCACCGGAAAGCAAACAACAATTTTGAATAGGGAAACGGTAACAGGAACACATCTAATTATAAATTTCAAAGGGGTAATGGGAACTGATACTTTCGTGTCAGGGACTGACAGCAAGAACTTAAATTTGTGGGACTGGCATGTGACTAAACGAACCAGCGTAATGGGTAATCGGAAAACTAGGTTTCGGTGCATCTCAGATTTGGAGATAGCAAAATAAACCAGAGATGAATAGGGCGTGAGTAAACAGAAATGTGATAGGTGTTAATAAATCGGCAGAAGGGTTTCAGAATTTTGAAATGAAATTAGTAAGAGATCAGAATGAATTAGGTAAATTTTCAAATTAGACTGTACATAAAATGCGTAATCCTAAGATAATGAAATATAACAATAAAGGCGATGACGACGATTTAGGGCTAAATGATTTGTTTTATGAATGTGAGTCCTAAGATCATGTGAATGTTAATACAATGAAAGTTACTGTGTACCAAAATGAGGCTGAGGTGGAGTGAATTTGGTCGAGTTAGATGGTATAGAAAATTCTAAAGAGGTACTAACCAGCAGTAACTATTGTAGTGATGAAGGTGATGATGGTCCAGGTGATATTGTGGCGGCGAAAGTTGTTAAGGAGGATAATAAGGGCAGCGTCTCACTAGTCTCGTCAGCTGTTGATGAATTTCTGTGTGTATCGGAGGATATTGGGGAATTATTTTTGAAGGAAGGTAGTAATGGTGTTTTATGTGCTGAAGTTACGAAAATTGGAGCTGCTAGTATTGATACTTCAGAGAAAGAAATCTGTGCGCACCTTGCTACTAATGGAGGTGAACCCGAATTGCTGGATGGATCTGTGGATCTTGAATGTTTCTATGAGAATGAATGTGGATCTGAATTTGACGTGTGATCTGAAATTAATGTGGCGCAGGAGCGTGCAGGAGGATAGAAGGTATTATGCTCAGGTTTAAATCAAAACACAACGGAATTTAATGGTACTGTTGATTCTGAAATTGCACGACGCTGTAGCTATAATCTATGTGATGTAATGGAAGAGGATGGTAAAACTATGAACGGTTCTTATCTTGATGATTTGTAGCCGGAGGTAAATGAGGTTTTATGTGGCGAGTTGTATGATGTATCAGCGGCTGTTGAAATTGCTGTTCGTGAAGGTGTTTGTAATGACGTGGAAGTAAAAAGTAATACTTTATTTCATGATAATGATGTTGTGGCTACTAATGTCGGTAATTTCAAGGGAGAATACAGTGAGTTTGATTCTAATACAGAAAGTGATATTTGGACAGAATGGTACCTTAAGGAGGGATGTGGTTTTACTGTAACTGATTGGCGATAGTACAGTAGAACATTGTTATCGTTATTGCCTTATTTGTGGACTCGAGAGAAGTCTAAATTAGGGAGAAAATGAAATTGGAGCGAAAGAAGCGTTTAATGAATTATTTTAGGACGAGTATGAAACTGAGGGGTAATTTTCAATGTTTTATTTCAGTATTTATTGCTGCTTGTTTGTTGTTTCGTAGCGTAAGGATTTTTTTTTTTTTTTTTTTTTTTTGGTAGAGGTCAGTGCAATTATAAAGAGATAGTTTAGACACACATTTGGGTGTGAAAGGGTCGGAGAACTCAAGTATTTAGTGAGCTCATATTTGTTGTTAGTTTTGAGTCTAAGGGAGTTATTTAATTAAAAGAAAATATTAATTTGCCGATGAAGTCACGAAATGTATGTCTCTAGTGCGAGTTGAATAACGTGTCAGAATCACTGAAGAGCTTACCAGCATCATGCAAACGCTGTAAATCAATTGTTTACTGTGTGGTCTAGATCTGTTTGTATCGATTCCTTGGGGGAAGCATTCATTGCAGATCCTGTGTGGTTTCGGAAAATGTTTTCTGGTGTCTACTCCCGATTCGAATTTCACCAGATTTGTTCCCGCAAAACGATGGCGATGGAATGCAAAGCGATACAGGATTTCGGCAGGGTACTCGGTTCCGAATCTCTGGCACGCCGCCGGAGAATTCGTTGTGCTGAAAAGGTTCTGTGAAAGCGAGATCAGTGGCGTTGATATTTTTGCTGCATTTTAATAGACAGTCGAATCTGATAAATCTATAGTTTTATTTGGCATGTAGTTAGTATGCCGCAATTCATAATTTGCGTTAGATATAAGTTTCTTTAAATTTAAAGCATGCAGCATCAACACCACTACAAATAATTACACTATTGATCTGGTGTTTAGGATATTAAGTTTTTGTATTGTGAATTTGTGTTTTGTAAGGTTGGTGCTACTTCATAACATATATGGCACTCCCAGATGTTATGACGCGGAGATGTGTGAGTTAACGAGCACTGCACTGTCATTTAAATATATAGACAAAAGAGTTAGCCTACAGGAAACGAACCCTGTCGTTCAGGACCGCATACCACAAAGGGCGCAGATTCACCACGAGATGGAGAAACTCACAAGCGTCTATTGTCTATTGAGGCCTAAGCGCTGAAGTTTGCGAGTGACACAGACCACAACCTATGTCATGGGGATACCCAGTAGGCCGGCTGGTGCGGCCGTGCGGTTCTAGGCGCTACAGTCTGGAACCGAGTAACCACTACGGTAGCAGGTTCGAATCCTGCCTCGGGCATGGATGTGTGTGATATACTTAGGTTAGTTAGGTTTTATTAGTTCTACGTTCTAGGCGACTGTTGATCTCAGAAGTTAAGTCGCATAGTACTCAGAGCCATTTGAACCATTTTGGATACCCAGTAGAAGCCGTTTGTAGCCAAGAAGCCGTAGCAGTGTTAAATATGGTGGAGCTAAGATCGGCCATAAAGGGAAACATTTATGAAAACTATTTAATTCTGCAATAGTGCAGGAATCATGCCACAGTAATTTTAATCTGCCATCCTCCTTCAATTTTCATGGTGATCCCAATGAAACTTGAATATTGATCATATCTATAATAGTTTAGGATTTACTGTTCAAGGGAAATTCACTAGTTTTGTAACAAAGAGCTGAATGCTAAAATCTGAACGCCTCAGGAAAGGGAATTTCCCTAGTCAGATGAGGGAGGATATTCGGCGCGTGGGAAACGGGGCCGGGGATGGGCAGGGGGAGTGCCGGGTGTAGAAGCGAAAGCGGACAGTTCGGCATGAGACACCAAAGGGTACAGTTCGGATTGAGACGCGAAAGGAGGCAGTTGGTCTTTAGGTAGCTTAGGAAGTGAAACGACTTAGAAAATTTCGCGTTGTGTGGTATCATGGGAGTTGGTCTCTAAGCGGTGAGCAGCCGCGCGCCTGGCGTGAACTGCAACTTTTCGCGTGTTAACGAGGCGGAGTCTTGGACTTTTAATTAACGATGAGACTGTGAATGATCGAACTGTGTCAAATGGAAATGCGCTCGATTGTAATAGTAATTCTAAATACGACCACTTTCGCTATTAGTTTGCTTTCTGAATAATCATTATTCTAATCAAATCGTAAATGTGTGGCCTACATCATTTATGGGTCGTTAATTTAGTTCCCGATATTATTATCGCTGTTATTATATGTTATGTTAACTTTGTATTTCGCAAACTTTCCATTAGCCAGACAATTTAACCAAAAGGTCACAAGTGTCTAATTCAGGGCGTGTAATGCGATACCTGCGGTTCAACCCCTGGACGAGTTTGAGTCAAGACATTTCAACGAAGAGGAACCGCATGTGTGCCCGAACATCTTCGGGGATGTTAGTTCGGAACCGGTACACTAAACTAACCTGTAACGCAGACATACATTCCGCTAGAAAATTGAAAAATCAAGAAATTCACATCCATCCTCCTGTCAGCGGAAACTTGTACAGTGACTGAAAGACAAAAACATTGTGTCAAATAGATTGTTGCTGTTTCACTGGTAATAAGAAACCCTACCACCACAGAGCTGCCAATCACGGCGACTTATATGTATCAATTTATGAAGCAGCAACATTTTATAGCTTAAAAGCGTTTATATGAAGTGACAAGGTGAATTTTAAAAATCGAAATCCCAGTAAATATACATGTCATGCAAGAATGAAATTTTTACAGTAGTAGCGACGTATAAAAAAATTGTGTGAGACACTTCGTGAGCAAAAATTTCAGATACCTTTACAATAGAGTGCAGCACTAACCAACAGCAGATGACCACAGCTATGTACATGACACAGCACAGAACCATCAACTGGCAATGTCAAACAAAGAGGTCCAGTGAAACTTCCTGGCAGATTAAAACTGTGTCCCCGACCGAGACTCGAACTCGGGACCTTTGCCTTTCGCGGGCAAGCACTTGCCCGCGAAAGGCAAAGGTCCCGATTTCGAGTCTCGGTCGGGCAAAACACAGTTTTAATCTGCCGGGAAGTTTCATATCAGCGCACACTCCGCTGCAGAGTGAAAATTTCATTCTGGAAACATCCCCCAGGCTGTGGCTAAGCCATGTCTCCGCTGTATCCTTTCCTTCAGGAGTGCTAGTTCTGCAAGGTTCGCAGGAGAGCTTCTGTAAAGTTTGGAAGGTAGGAGACGAGATACTGACAGAAGTAAAGCTGTGAGTACCGGGCGTGAGTCGTGCTTCGGTAGCTCTGTTGGTAGAGCACTTGCCCGCGAAAGGCAAAGGTCACGAGTTCGAGTCTCGGTCGGGCACACAGTTGTAATCTGCCAGGAAGTATCATATCAGCGCACACTCCGCTGCAAAGTGAAAATCTCATTCTAAAGAGGTCCAGTGATGGACGACAGAACACACAGCTCATCCACATACTGGCGCATCATACTGCAGCCAGCCAGTTGCTGCTGACTGACGTAGTATAAACATCTACAGGTCTAGCTTACTTCCCCCAGTGGTCTCCCAGGACACAGCTGTGTTTTTGGGCCTTACACGGCACACATAATATCAAACGCCACCACAGGATTTTTAACTGGAGGCAGCTGACATACACACATCATATCATTGAAATTCCACGTATGTTACGGTGAAATCAACTAATATTGTACTGAAATCAACGAAATTCCCATCTACGGGAACGTAGAGGCCCTCGCTATGTGTCGTGTCATGCACCTACAACATTGTATTTTTGCTTTGAAAATAGCGAATACGCCACCGAAATCAATGAAGTTTGCACCTAAAAAGTGTAAAGTCACTCTCCATGTGCGATCACAGGCTTTTTAGACGAATTTTATACCAACAACAGTCAATTTTGCGTTGGAAATACACTGAAGCGCCAAAGAAACTATTATAGGCATGTATATTCAAATAAAGAGATAGGTAAAGTGGCAGAATACGGCGCTGCTGTCGGCAACGCCTATATAAGACCAAGTGTCTGGCGCAGTTGTTAGATCGATTACTGCTGCTACAATGACAGGTTATCAAGATTTAAGTGAGTTTGAACATGGTGTTGTCGTCGGCCAACTACCGGTGGGACACAGCATTCATGAGTTTACCGTGAATATCAGGCATCCGCTAAAACATCAAATCTCTGACATCCCCGCCGCCGGAAACAGATCTTTCAAGAACGGAAGCAACGACGACCGAAGAGAATAGTTCAACGTGACAGAAGAGCCACCCTTAAGGCAAATTGCTCCAGATTTCAATGCTGGGCCATCAACAAGTGTCAACCTGTACACCATTCAATGAAGCATCTTCGATGTGGGCTTTCAGAGCCCTTGATGATTGCACAACACCAAACTTTACGCCTCGCCTGGGTCCATCAACACCGACATTGGACTGTAGAAAAATGGTTCAAATGGCTCTGAGCACTATGGGACTTAACATCTGTCGTCATCAGTCCCCTAGAACTTAGAACTACTTAAACCTAACTAACCTAAGGACATCACACACATCCATGCCCGAGGCAGGATTCGAACCTGCGACCGTAGCGGTCACGCAGTTGCAGACTGAAGCGCCTAGAACCTCAAGGGACTGTAGATGACTGGGAACATGTTGCCTGGTCGGACGAATCTCGTTTCGGATTGTACCGTGCAGATAGACGTGTATGGGTATGGAGACAACCTCATGAATCCATGGACCTTGTATGTCAGCAAAGGACTGTTCAAATTGGTGGAGGCTCTGTAATGATGTGGGACGTATGCAGTTGGAGTGATATGGGACCCGTAATACGTCTGTAGACAGGTCTGATCACCTGCGTCCATTCATGTCCATTGAGCATTCCGACGGACTTGGGAAATTCCAGAAGGGCAATGCGACAGTCCACACGTCCAAAAATGCTACAGAGTGGCTCCAAGAACATTCTTATAAGTTTAAACACTTCCGCTGGCCACCAAACTCCCCAGACATGAACATTATTGACTATACCTGGGATCCTTGCCACTTGCTGTTCAGAAGAGATCCCCATCGCCTGGTACTCTTACGGATTTATCGACAGTCCTGCAGGATTCATGGTGTCAGTTCCCTCCAGCACTACTTCAGACATTAGCTGAGTCCATGCCAAGTCATTTTGCTGCACTTCTGCATGCTCGTGGGGGCCCTACGCGATATAAGGCATGTGTAGTAGTTTCTTTGTCTCTTCAGTGTAGCTAATGTAGCAACGAAGTCCATGAAATTAATACCTGAAGGAACGTAAAGTCACTCTCCAGGTGTGGTCTCTTGCTTATGAAATGAATATTGCATAGACAACACTGGATTTGGCGTATCAAATAGCAAGTGTAATACACATATCAGTGAAGTCTCTATCTAAAGAAGTGTAAAGTCACTCTCCAGATCAAGTCACGCTTTTAAAACGAATATTGTACCGACAGCATTGATTTTTTTCCTTGAAAATTGAAAATATTGTACTAAGTCAATTGTCCGCAGCTCGTGGTCGTGCGGTAGCGTTCTCGCTTCCCAAGCCCGGGTTCCCGGGTTCGATTCCCGGCGGAGTCAGGGATTTTCTCTGCCTCGTGATAACTGGGTGTTGTGTGATGTCCTTAGGTTAGTTAGGTTTAAGTAGTTCTAAGTTCTAGGGGACTGATAACCATAGATGTTAACTCCCATAGTGCTCAGAGCCATTTGAACCATTTTGAACCGAAATCAATTAAATTAGTTCCCACCATTACGGACAGCATACTACTTTCTAGGATCTCTTCAATCTAATTATAAATCCAAAATGATATTCTATATTTTGCTCATGTGTTGACATCTCTGAGTTGTATTTAACACTGGCCAGAATTCAGAAACGCTTACTGAATGTTCCAGTAAATGCTGACAACATAATCGAAGAGTAATTTACGATATGTCACTCACAGATTCACTTTCTCCTTAGTAATCCATATCGCAGAGTACATGTCACACAGCCGCACTGAACGCTTCAAAGATACTCCACAGAGAACACTTAATATACAGAGGCACATAACTGTTCTCCCATTGCTCTATTTGCAAGTAAGATAGGAAAACAGATAACTAGCAGTGATATAAGGTATGCTACACAATTAATTGTTTGAAGGCTTACAAAGTATATGTAGTCTCTTTCGTAAGGTTTGAGGCCTAGCAGACAGCACTATACCAAACACATGACACACCACAAACCAAACATCACACACTATACCACACCACAACGCATAGCACACACAAACTCCACAACACACCACAAAGCCACACCACACATGATACCACACCACACAGAATACACATGCAACACACCACTCATCAAACACCAGAGACCACCACAGACAACACACCACAGGCCACACCACACACCACATGATATATCATAGGCGACAAACAACATACACACACCAGACCCCCTATATCATATGCCTAAAGCAACTCACACAATACACAAAACTCCTACCACATACACCACACACTGCCTACACCATGCTCCACACACCATATACATCTCACACCACAGCTCACGCACAGCATATAACACCTACAACATGCCACACAATCAAACATGTCACACATCACACAACACCTAACTCAACACAGAAAAAACAACACCAGGCCACACCACACCACCACACACCATACAATACACAACAGATGACATAATACACACACCACAAACAACACACTCCAGAAACCACACATCACATGCACAACACACCTCACACAGCACATTTAACACACACCTTACACATGACACATCACACTCACCTCATATATACCACACAACACCTCCCATTTCTGATGAATTGTAAGGGAGCTTGTACATGTAAATGTGCTATAATAGTTCATATAGACACATGGGTCACTGTGGATCCATTGGTATAGAAGTAGTTATTGTATTAGTAGTAGTAGTAGTAGTAGTAGTAGCAGTAGTAGTCGTAGAGCCAATAGATTCAAACATTAGGTCTTATGGTGAACTCACACAATGGTGCCTAACACTTACTGCTGAGAGTAGTTGCTTCTCCAAACAGCAGGCCTTATTAGCAAAGCAGTAGTGTCCCTACCTGCTGCTACTCGTACTTTAGAGACTAAGGCTTTGCTTAGTTCTGATTAAAGAGTACAGCTCGATGGAGTTATAGGGTTGAGCTGCACGCATCAGTTTTCAAGCCCCACAACTAATTCGCTGCAAAGTAGCTATGATCCTACAGTTAAGTAGTCTATGCACTGGCTAGATCTGCGAGTTCATAAAATACACAAAAATATGAAATAAATGATAAACGAATAATTGAATAAAAAGGGTTCTTTTCTAATGTCTATAATTGATGAGTACAACAGATAATTATATTCAACAACCTTTATTCAAGAAAAGACATCTCGAATAAATGGGAACTGGTCCCACAATATTCATTTAAAACACAGGTATAAAATACCGTTATCAAATGCACTAAAGTTACGTTTAGAGTGTTATGAGAATGGTAGCAAAACCCCAAACTAAACAGTCATCAAAGAGACGCGAAAACTAGCTCCATTCCGTGATCAAAGTACATGTAAGGTTCTCTAGCTCATAATAGTTCAGAGGTCAACATGATAATTCACAAATTAACACACGCAATACAAAGAATAGACGCTAACTATTCTCAGTTCCGCAAATCAAGTGGCAAAAGTTAGTCCTACTCTGTAGCACATTCAGACCTCAGACCTCTTTCAAACATTCGAGTACAATAGCGGCCATTCACCGCTCAGAAGCAATCACATATACGACTGAATCACACAAGTTTCTCTACACAGGTTAACCTTCTTCCAAAACTCACCCCAGAGTGTCCAAATTACTTCTTACAGCTCTTCACTTGGAAAGTCCTGGTCTCTACTTGACTCCGATTGTTTTCTGCCACTGGCTGCTTTTCCATTGGCTGAAGGCCATCCCCACCAAAAATACATCGTTCTTACATGCTACAGACATCATTTGATTCATCTTTACCACTTACCCATACTAAACTAATATATTAGAACAAAATTTGAATAAAGAAATGTTATAAACATTAAGTCACACTCAGATAACTTTCCGTAATTGTAAATAAAGGATTCTCCAAAAATAGATAAGTTAGTATTCTTGTGCGGCTGCACTCATGTTAAACGGCAACAAATTGTCATTAGATATTTTTTGTTTTTAAACTACTTATGCCTTCACCTCATGGTTCTCTTTTTAAGTGTACTGTCCACTAACACATGCGACTGACCACCTTCAGGTTCACGCAGTTTCTTAGTAGCACTTGCAATCAACATTTCAATTAAGTTACTGGCAAAATAGTCAACGCTTCATTAAATAACTCCGAAAGTGTGACACAATGAGGCTTTGATGCTGCATTCATTTGCTTTGTAAATTTGGAGAATGCGATGTTCCGACAAAACCTTCATAATGAAAAAGATGTAAAGGAAGTCATAAATCAATGAATATAATAAATACAAATATGTATCTTTCAGAGATCATAGCTAATGTGGATTGCTATCATCTGAGATATTCTTTGTTGAAATTGCAAGAAGCATTTTAAAGTTGTTAACGTGCAGGTTCATTGTGAAAATGTTTGTTCACCGTGAAATACTAACTTCAGTAGTTCTACAGATATAGAAATATTATTATGTCACTGGATGCACCTCATTTTTCTGGAATCGCCATGTATTCTAATTTGCTTTATTATTTGATTGTAAATTATTAGAGACCCCAAAGAACTGTAAGAACCCATGTTTCAGCTTTTCTGACAATCCGCCATCTTTTGGAGCATTGTGTCCTGTACAAACCCCATGTGAGCGACAGCCGTCCAAACTTCCAGTGTTGGCACCTACCTGTTTCCGACGACGCTGCTCGTCTCTGTACCTTGCAGGTCTGGAGCGCCCACTGTAGCCTGCCCTGAGCCCCAGGGCCACTGGCATTCAGCCGCACAACAAATTCATTTCTCTTCAAAAGCAGGCCTAGGCAGATGAATAACTCACCCAAATACTCGTAGCATTTAGTTCAAATAGGAAGTATTCTCAGCCTGCTGTAGCACAGCGACCCACACACTCTTTTTATGGATGACAGTATTACGTTTTAATTAATACCGATTTACATTGTAGACACACATTGCTGTGATGAAAATTTTATATCGATATAAATGAAACATTAAACGCCAACCATCTTTCCTATCAACAGAATTTTATCTAGTGTCAAGGCTAGCACTACATTTTAAGTAATTTCACATAAATTATAAGTGTTTTAAGTTGCACGTAGGACATAACTTTTCCAACAGATTTCTATCACCACTCACGTGTAGCGACCAAGCTAACTAGCCATGAAAAAGATGTAAAGGAAGTCATAAATCAATGAATATAATAAATACAAATATGTATCTTTCAGAGATCATAGCTAATGTGGATTGCTATCATCTGAGATATTCTTTGTTGAAATTGCAAGCGGCATGCAGAACTCTTTTCATACTAGCTCCATCAGACACGTAATGGTTTCCAGACTTTGAGTTTCCACTATTTCCAGTACCTACACCACTAGCACTGCACAGTGCTGTAATGAATGTAGTATTACCTGGAGATATGGGCAAATAAAAGTCAGCTGTTCCAGTCGCTTTGGCGCTGCTATCATATGTGTTGTTATAGGTTTGTCACCAGATCAAAAGTTCAATCTAGTGTTAATATACAGAAGTCCACGATCAGATAATATAAAAGTAGCGCTGGTAGACGGCGATTGACATCAATTATATCAGAATTCAACGCAAATAACATGAATGTTCAACTTTCAAGCGCTAATTGTGTTACTGAATTACAGTGTTTCAGAACCACACAAGGTCAGTGTAAATGTACTTCAATAAAGATAGCACCATACAGTACACTCTCTTTGAGAAACATGACATGTGTCAGGAAAGCCATCCAGTACGGGAGATCCTTAAGTATACAGATATTGCGGAAATTTCTTGAGAGACCATATAGACCTCACCCATCAGTGCACTTCAGAAAAAGTCTTCGCTATGATTCTCTAGTATGCCATTCACACGTGACATTCCAACACAGTAAAGCGCCAAGCAGGGTAATGGTATTTTTATGACATCACCCTACAGATGCTAAGCCGCATGTTCGAAGTTTAGAATCCAAGATGGCGATATGTGACGTCTTCGGTATAATGAGAATGCAAGATGGCTTACCTGGAGATATGGGCAAATAAAAGTCAGCTGTTCCAGTCGCTTTGGCGCTGCTATCATCTACTCTCAGCACTCATCCTCACCGTCCTGGTTTGTTGTCCATCAAAAGGACCTATCGCTTGTGCTCTATTCTCTCTAGTGAAAGGTTTATCATCAACATGAAGTGTCATCTGAGATCTACCACATCCAGGAAGCAAAAACAGACTTACAAGCATAAGTAGTCATCCATAGCCCAATGTTTATTATTCGTTCTGTGTGTATGAGTGTGTATGTGTTTTTCATGGTCTCTTTTCATTTCTATCTAAATTCAAAAGCTCCTTGATTCAGGCGATACAGTACCTGATACATTTGAGAAATAGCAGCAGCAGTTGACATACAGACACGCTCCCTGATTCAGCTCATGACATGCTGGAGTGGAAATAAAGTCAGCATGGAGAGCTATATACAGAGTGAGCTTCCATTATGGTCATGTCCAGTACAACTAAATTATCGTGCATGTAAGCCCTCTGATGAAGCGCCAGACATATTGGAGCAGGACATGGAGTTGTTTCCAGATTCTGAGCCTGCACAACTCGTTATTCGTCTGCTAAGTCATTAAGAATGGTGTTGTTCAACACCGCTTATCAATTCACCAATGGATTGAAGTGTGATAATTTAGCCTTAGTACCTGACATAGACTTCAAAGTCCTAGTAGAAAGAGAGAACGTTTGTGGGTGTAAATAAGTGCAGTTCAGTGATACTGAGTGGGATTAACTGTGCAGAAAGCTTAAATACATCGAGAATTGAATGACAACCCAGCACAATCCATTCAATTGAGACACCGATGTATTCAGCGGCAACAACGCACCCATTTTTAACAGGTTTGCGGGTGATATGATGAACTTAACACTGCAGTACCCAACACAATGAGTATATTTAAAGTATCCAACTATCATGAACCTGCGTGGCCAGTGAAATGCAATATGGATCGCTATGGAGACACTCAGTCTATGGCGAAGTACGTTAAACCGCTCTTCCATGATATTGTCAGCTATCTGTTGGTACTTGAATTTTGCATTGAGAATGTGGAATTAAATGTGTGTATAGATGTGTGTGTGTGTGTGTGTGTGTGTGTGTGTGTGTGTGTGTGTGTGTGTGTGTGTGTGCGCGCGCGCCGTACTTAAGACTGCTATGACCTAAAAACAGAATTTCCAAGCCGGCCGAAGTGGCCGTGCGGTTAAAGGCGCTGCAGTCTGGAACCGCAAGACCGCTACGGTCGCAGGTTCGAATCCTGCCTCGGGCATGGATGTTTGTGATGTCCTTAGGTTAGTTAGGTTTAAGTAGTTCTAAGTTCTTGGGGACTAATGACCTCAGCAGTTGAGTCCCATAGTGCTCAGAGCCATTTGAGCCAGAATTTCCACTACAGAAGAGTTTACAGATTGCTAAGCCTGGTTTGCAGAAATACATGCTGAATGTAATGCATACAGAGAAACAGTAATTTGTAAATTATTTGTATTGATGAATAGGGTCGATTGAAGAAAAAAAGAAGGACAATGTTTTTAACGATGGTAATTAATTTCTCACATTTTGCGAAGTGCAATGTGTATATAAGCAATTTACAAAAGTTTTATCAGAATTATTTTAATACATAACTTTTTTACAAATTGTAATGTGTTTTATTCCATCACACACATATATCATTAGACTTAACTGTTAAGACGTTGGAGAAAGTACCGTAGTGATATATAAATTTGCAGTATCAGAGAGATTCATGGCGCAGAGAGACTTAGCACATTTATGGCCTTCACAGTCATATACTGTTGTGGTCTTCAGTCCAGAGACTGGTTTGATGCAGCTCGCCATACAACTCTAACATGTGCCAGAATCTTCATCTCCGAATAACTACTGCAACTCACATCCTGCTTAGCGTATTCGTCTCTTGGTCTCTTTCTATGATTTTTACCCTCCACGGTTCCCTCTAGTACTAAATAAGTGATCTCTTGATGCCTGAAAACGTGTCCTACCAACCGATCCCTTCTTCTTGTCAAGTTGTGCCATAAATTCCTCTTCTCCCCCATTCTCTTCAGTATCTCCTCATTAGTTACGTGTTCTACCCATCTAATCTTGATCAGTCTTCTGTAAGACCACATTTCGAAAGCTTCTATTCTCTCCTTGTCTAAACTGTTTATCGTCCTCGTTTCACTTCCATCCCTGGCCACACTCCATACAAAAACTTTCAGAAAAGACTTCCTGACGCTTCTAGCGTTTCGTGATGCAAAAACCCAGAAACAAAGTGTGACGGACTATTAGTACGACGATAAATGTAAAATACCTGCGTGAGAGGTAAATACTCTGTGGAATTTAAGCACCTCCGAGTGAACTCGATAACATCTACATCTACATCTACATCTACATTGATACTCCGCAAGCCACCCAACGGTGTGTGGCGGAGGGCACTTTACGTGCCACTGTCATTACCTCCCTTTCCTGTTCCAGTCGCGTATGGTTCGCGGGAAGAACGACTGCCTGAAAGCCTCCGTGCGCGCTCTAATCTCTCTAATTTTACATTCGTGATCTCCTCGGGAAGTATAAGTAGGGGGAAGCAATATATTCGATACCTCATCCAGAAACGCACCCTCTCGAAACCTGGCGAGCAAGCTACACCGCGATGCAGAGCGCCTCTCTTGCAGAGTCTGCCACTTGAGTTTATTAAACATCTCCGTAACGCTATCACGGTTACCAAATAACCCGGTGACGAAACGCGCCGCTCTTCTTTGGATCTTCTCTATCTCCTCCGTCAACCCGACCTGGTACGGTCCCACACTGATGAGCAATACTCAAGTATAGGTCGAACGAGTGTTTTGTAAGCCACCTCCTTTGTTGATGGACTACATTTTCTAAGCACTCTCCCAATGAATCTCAACCTGGTACCCGCCTTACCAACAATTAATTTTATATGATCATTCCACTTCAAATCGTTCCGTACGCATACTCCCAGATATTTTACAGAAGTAACTGCTACCAGTGTTTGTTCCGCTATCATATAATCATACAATAAAGGATCCTTCTTTCTATGTATTCGCAATACATTACATTTGTCTATGTTAAGGGTCAGTTGCCACTCCCTGCACCAAGTGCCTATCCGCTGCAGATCTTCCTGTATTTCGCTACAATTTTCTAATGCAGCAACTTCTCTGTATACTACAGCATCATCCGCGAAAAGCCGCATGGAACTTCCGACACTATCTACTAAGTCATTTATATATATTGTGGAAAGCAATGGTCCCATAACACTCCCCTCTGGCACGCCAGAGGTTACTTTAACGTCTGTAGACGTCTCTCCGTTGATAACAACATGCTGTGTTCTGTTTGCTAAAAACTCTTCAATCCAGCCACACAGCTGGTCTGATATTCCGTAGGCTCTTACTTTGTTTATCAGGCGACAGTGCGGAACTGTATCGAACGCCTTCCGGAAGTCAAGAAAAATAGCATCTACCTGGGAGCCTGTATCTAATATTTTCTGGGTCTCATGAACAAATAAGGCGAGTTGGGTCTCACACGATCGCTGTTTCCGGAATCCATGTTGATTCCTACATAGTAGATTCTGGGTTTCCAGAAATGACATGATACGCGAGCAAAAAACATGTTCTAAAATTCTACAAGAGATCGACGTAAGAGATATAGGTCTATAGTTTTGCGCATAACGAAGATATACCGACTGTATTAAGCTACGGTAAAGAGATAAGTACTCCATGTTGGACTCTGGAAGAGAGTTGTTCCATGTCCGATTGAGAGGAGACTGTTGGAATCCGCCATTGAGGCAGCAACCTATGTTTTGTGGTATTGAAGAAAAAAAAGGAGTATCAGGTGTATAGAGTTCATAACGCTCAATCATTTCAAAAGAAATATTCAGTGATTATAATGACACAAGTCGTTCGGAAGTGTTGTGTAGTTTGATGGTGCGAACCTGCTGTTTTACACGGTTTTGGGATTCGTCGAGAATATTTCTTCGAGGACCTAAATACTTTCACGAACTAAAGTTGGACGCCACATTCCATTCACATGACACAGCATAACACTTGGCTGTACCAATCGATTTCCGTAGAGCGATAAATTGTCTTTAGCGATTTCAGGTGGGGACGTTCCAGCAAGGAGACTCAACGAGATCTGCAGCTGCGATACGCATATGGTATTACCGCAATCTTTAACTTACGGAGAACAGTAACCAATATAGGCTTCATAAGCACCGCAAACATAATTAAAAGGACTCATCTTAAATAAAAGGAGCAAACAGTGAAAAGGAATAGCTAAACCAAACCATAAATAAAAATCAATTAATAATAATACGCAATCACATTAATAAAGCGCTCATTAAATAATAGAGAGAATAAAAATAAGAACTTTAAATTGGCGTCCGAGTACAGGACGGCCCACAATTACGAATTGTTGTTGTGTATTATGTGTATGTACTAATCGTTTCATTGTGTGTGTTCCATGTACGCTGAACTTTGGTGCAATTCGGTACGGTGAGCAGAGCAGTTACGATCCCCACCGCAGAACTACGCACCGCTGCAAACTGAATAAGGCAGGCACACACAAAAATTTCGCAACCTTTAGTCAGTCTGGTCTATCTGTAGAAAGAAATTAATATTCTAAGTCTGTAGAGGAAGAGGTAGTTAGATTTTTCATTTCTTTTCAGTACTGCACCAGTAGATATAGAGAAATATATGTTCATTCTTGTCAGGTGTAATTTCATCTCATAGTGTATTTACGTGTGAAACCTGTTAGGTATTTTGTGTGTTTTTCGATTTGTTATGGGAAAAACTAGAGCTCAGGTAAAGATGGATCAGGAAAAATTTCCAGACGTTCATGAAATGAGTGATAATTCTGATGTAGAGGAAACAGCAGCTTCGTCTCAGCAACAGACAAACCCCATGGCTCAGATTTTAGAGCAACTAAAACCTTTGTCTGTAGTGGTACAAGCTGTATCCCAGAATCAGGAGGATATGTCACAAAAGAAAACTGACATGTCAACTGTAGTGCAAACTATGTTACAAGAGCAAACAGACATGGCACAAAAGCAGTCTGCCTTATGTCAGAAGCAGACAGATATGTCAGTGGTTATTCAATTGTTAGCGACGTAACAACAGATCTCAAATCAGATAACAGAGTTGCGTGTGGCCCAAGAACAAGTACCTTTAGAGTTACAAAAGGTGACACAGGAAATGCATACCTCGAAATCGAAACAGGAGGAAGTGGCGAATTCCGTAGTTGAGTTGACAGAAACGGTAACAAATATAGCAATGGAAAGACGATATAGTTCATTCTGTGAAAAACATTTCCAAAGATCTCGAACAAATGCAAGGGGCGGTAAAAGAGTGCCGGAATGAACTGCGTGAGGTTGAACGTACGCAGAATTCAACACCAGAATCTTGTTACAGGAATGGACATGCTTCGCATCCTATGAAATTGAGTTATAACGGAGTGCAAGCAGCGCCGCCCATCAACAATGTTTACGCTGCGATGTTGATGGAAGAGAAATTGCTTAAACACAGACAATTTCAACCGCTCTCACCCGACAGGAAGTCAATAAACATTGTAGTGTTTATACGTGGATTACGAGGTATATTACCCAGGGCATGGACGGAAGCACAGAAAATATGATATGTGTCAGAATACATTCAGGGTGACGGTGCATTATGGGCTACAGACATGATGGACACGTGAGACCTACGAAGAGTTTGAAAAGGAATTTTTGGCGACGTATTGGTCACGAGGCGCACAGGAACGTTTACGTAAGGGAGTACTTAATACGGAACCGTTCTGTATAAGGACAGGCAACCTATGCAGATACTTCGAGAATATCTAAATAAAATTAGATAAGCCAGATATTGGGACGAGCCTATCACACATAAAGATATCTTACGCATTCTGAAGGCAAAACTTCCCTCAGAAACTAAGGAAGAAATTAATTCACGCACCAGAAGGTGATGTTGAAGAGTTTATGTCGGTGTTAGATTCAATAGATCTAATCCAAGAGGATATAAAAGCGAGAACAGATAAGCAAAACACTTTCTCGCAGTCAAATAATGTTTACGGCGGACGGGCTTGTAATTAGCTGATTGGCGAGACAAATGCCAGTCGCGCTTCGCCACAGAATAACAACTATACCCAGAATAGAAATACACGCAACGGCAACGGAAATAACCATCGTTACGGCCGTAACCGACAAAACAGACAAGACAGACGATACAACCCAGGGTACAATGTAAATGCAAATTCTTCGAATTGGCATAATGCAAGTAGTAGTAATAACAGGTAGACACAACAGTCAAGACCTGTAGAGAATGATTGGTGGCAGAGGTCACCAATAATTACCGAAGTGAGAGAGGATGCGGTTTATAGAAATGAATCGCATTTGGAAAACTAACGCCGACAGAATCATGCCCCGGAGAAGCGGTCGTGGACAAGGATAGGGGTTATGTGCCGAAAGTAAATACGTTGATCTATAATGAAGGGCAGTTAATGCAAGAGGAGCTTTGCGTGGATACAACAAAGTGTAAAGAGGAATATTCATATGAGCCTATTTCTGCTATGAGAGTGAAGATAGAGGGTATTTCAGTGATTGTAGTTTTGGACATAGGCGCATCGGTTAATGCAATTTTACTGAGTTCATTTAACCAGATAATGAGGAAGACACCGTTGCCTACATTTCCTACATTTCCTGTGCAGTACTGTAAGATACTCGGATGGTTTGGTTCGCGATCAAAATCTGTGCAGACACAGACGATGTTGCAGTTAAATTTAGGAAATGCAGCGATAATATTCGCGTTCCTAGTTATGGAGAAATTGATAGTCGACTATGCTCTGGGAATTGAAACTATGCAGGAGAAGGACGCCAAATTAGACTTCTCGGCCACTAAAGGGAATTTTTGGATTGACGGAACCCTAGCCCAAGTAGATTTACTGAGAAAGGAAGGCAAACATGGAAGGTATTGTAGAGGGGCGAAATTGCAGTTAATGACGACAGAGTTCCGGAATTACCAAACAAGTTTGATCACGGTCATGCAAATAGTTGAGATATCTGATCAAATAAAACATAAGTTGAGCGAGCCAGAGCACTTTAAAGATGAACAGAGGACACAATTGTCTGTCATCTTAAGCAAGTTTATAAAGACACTCGAAGAACAACCTGGTATAATTAAAGGTTATATCTGTCATTTAAATGTAAAGCCACACAAAACATACTGCCATAGTTTTTATCCCGTTCCATGGAAACAAAGAAATGCAGTAGCCCAGGAAATACAGAGAATGTTAGAGTAGAATTTAATCGAACGCTCAACCAGTCCGTACTGCAGTCCACTTCTCTTTGTACCGAAACCAGGTGGAAAGGTACGTCTGGTACTAGACGCTCATGTGATATATACAATCATAATACCACTCTGTACTCACCTTGAGGACATTGATGGGTTGATACAGAAATTCAACGGAGTGAAGTTCAAATGGTTCAAATGGCTCTGAGCACTATGGTACTTAACAGCTGAGGTCATCAGTGCCCTAGAACTTAGAACTACTTAAACCTAACTAACCTAAGGACATCACACACATCCATGCCCGAAGCAGGATTCGAATCTGCGACCGTAGCGGTGGCACGGTTCCAGACTGAAGCGCCTAGAACCGCTCTGCCACTCCGGCCAGCCGGAGCTAAGTATTTCACGACGATTGATGTACGTCATCCTACTGGCAACTTAAGTTAGATGAAGAATCCAGGAAATGTACTGCATTTTTGTATGCTGGAAGAAGTTATCACTGTAAGGTTCTTCAATTTAGACTGAACATAAGTGTGGGAGTATGTATATCAGCACTAGATGCAGCATTAGGACCAGAACTAACTTTGTTTGTGGATGACATCTTAATTGCTACTAGCACATGGGAAGAGCATATGAGTATACTGACACGAGTGATGCGAAGATTTGTGAGCTTAGGAATAACAGCCAATCTCCAAAAGTCGCATTTTTGTGTGGAAAGGGTAAAATTTTTAGATCATCTGATTACTGCAAAAGGCCTGTTACCTGATGAGAAGAAAATAAGTGCTATCATACATTTTCCTGTTCCTAGGAATAGGTGTGACGTCATAAGCGAGTGACTGCGTGTGAGATCGCTCCCCAAGTTTTTATATATTTTTAGGTTTCAGATACAGATTTTAACGGTTTTTGTGATAATATTAACTATATAAGTGACTTATTAGTGGTTTCTTCATTCACCTCTGCCTTTCCTGCGTTGTGACCTGATATTTGTGTTTCGTATCGAGCAACGTAACCTCTTACCTGTGTTTACATTCCGCGCTGACCAGTTGCAGCTGTAGCGGCGCATCGAAAGCTAAGTACTAATTAATTGTTTGTGTATAGTGGTTTATTTAGGAACTTTAGTAGTCTTCAACCGGAGTTTTTTGTGCTTTGTGGTGAAATAATTTCAGAAGAACCTTTTGGGAACTGTTTTCAACTTCGTTACTGTGTCATTAGACGTTTGATTCTCTTTCTGTATTAGTCTTTTGTTATATTCACATTTGTTGTTTATTAATACTGTTAATAATAGTAGTTACTTCTCTTGTAGGGTAAGTTTGTGATTATTGTAGTCAGATTTTTAACATCTTCTTACTGAAGTAGCGGAACTGAGTAAAAGTAAAATTTTACCATGAGTGAGAAGTGTGGGCTTTGCCGTAGGTTCGTGAATAATGGATTGCGGTGTGAGACTTGTTCGAAGTATTTTCACTGGGGGGAATGCAGTGGGGAAGCTAGTGGGCATTCTGGTGAGATCCTCTCCTGGAACTGCAGGTTATGTAGCAAGAGTAAGTTGATAGAGGAGCAGGAGCGTAAGACTGTGCCCTTCAGGTGCAGTTGAAAAACGCACAGGAGGAGCTAGATAGGAAGAGGAGGGAGAAGGGGGTTGGGGAATGGGAGCTGGCTGTTGGCAAGAGATCTGCTAGGAGAAGAAGATTTTCAGATAGTTTTACTACTGGTGTTTACAATAGGTATGACCAACTGTCAGAGTCTAGTGGAGAGGAATCTCTAGTAGCTGTAGATGTAGGAAGTATGCAGCAGACCTCAGTAGTTACTTTGGCTAGAACAGTTGCAAAGTCGAAGAGGAAGAAGAAGGTTCTGCTGTTAGGTAGTTCTCAGGGCAGAGGTGTAGGCCAGCAGTTGCAGGAAGTGCTGGGGAGTGAGTACCAGGTCACCAGCATTGTGAAGCCTAATGCAGGATTAGCTCAGGTGACTGTTAACATAGGGGGGTTATGTAGGAATTTTACTAAAGAGGATCAGGTAGTGATTGTGGGTGGGGCTGGTAAAAGTATTGATAGGGATGGGGAGTATGACATAGATGGTGACCTGGAAAAGATAGCCACTCAGACTGGCAACACGAATGTGCATTTCGTGGAAATGTTTCAGCGTCACGATCGGCCTCATCTTAATACAGCCGTCAGGCGTAATAACATGAGACTTGGGGGTGCGCTGACGACAGAAATCATGGGTCACATTTCAGTGGTGTCGGTGGAGTCTATCAGCAGGACGGGTTTCACTAGACATGGCCTGCACCTCTACAGGTATGGGAAGGGGAAGTTGGCAAAGCTTATAGGTGACAGTATAGGTGGGGTGGGTGGGATCACTCATGGGAAAATTAGTGCAGTAGTGGGTGTTAGAGCTGCACCTTTTTTAGATTGAAGTGAGCTGATAGGTATTCCCGCTTAAGGGAAGTCTCTCTAACAAAGGAACCACTATTGACAAAGCTTAGGTGTCCGAGTAATGAGGGAATTAGTATATTTCATCAAAATATACAAGGTATTAGGGATAAAGTTAGTGAACTGCTTATAGATGTTGACTCTGAAATTATTGGTATATTTTAACACTTCTTAAATAAGGAGACAATTCAGAGGCTTCCTTTACCAGGATACAGGTTGGCTGGCAGCTTTTCGAGGAGCTCTTTGCGGTGTGGGGGAGTAGCCATGTATGTGAAAAACGGCATCCCATTTGAGTCAATTGATGTTTCAAAGTACCGCACTGAAAAGACGTTTGAATGTTGTGCAGGTGTGGTTAAATTTAACGGAGCTAAACTTCTAACTGTTGTTATTTATAGATCCCCAGACTCCGATTTCACGACATTTTTGCTAAGGCTAGAGGAGGTTCTTGGTTCACTTTATAGGAAATACAAAAAGTTTGTTATATGTGGTGACTTCAATATTAATTGTATAAATGATTGTGCAAGGAAGAGGATGCTGGTAGACCTCCTTAATTCATATAATCTTATGCAAACCGTATGCTTTCCGACGAGAGTGAAAGGGAACAGTAGAACAACCATAGACAACATTTTTGTTCATTCCTCATTACTAGAAGGGCATTCTGTTAGCAAAAAGGTGAATGGCCTTTCAGATCATGATGCACAAATTTTAACTCTAAAAGATTCTTGTGCTGCAACACGTGTTAAGTATAGTCATCAGCTGTTTAGGAAAGCTGATCCAGTAGCTGTAGAGACCTTTGTAAACCTTATCAAGGAACAAGAGTGGCAAGATGTTTATAGCGCTGATACAGTACACGATAAATATAATGCTTTTCTCAAGACTTTTCTCGTGCTCTTTGAAAGTTGCTTTCCGTTAGAACGCTCAAAACAGGGTACTAGCACAAACAGGCAGCCTGGGTGGCTGACTAGAGGAATGAGAATATCTTGTACAACAAAATGGCAATTATATCAAAACGTTAGAAACAGTCAAAATCTAAATGCAACAGCCCATTACAAACAGTATTGTAAGGTGCTTAAAAATCTTATTAGGAAGGAGAAAAGTATGTGGTATGCAGGTAGAATAGCTAAGTCTCAGGATAAAATTAAAACCATATGGTCAGTCGTAAAGGAAGTTGCTGGTCTGCAGAGATAGGTCGAGGATATAGAATCAGTGCGTAGTGGGAATGTCCGTGTTACTGATAAGTCGCATATATGTACAGTATTTAATAATCACTTTCTGAATATAGGAGGTGAACTAAATAGAAACCTAGTCCCAACAGGGAATCATATAGCGCTCTTAGGAAAAAGGGTTCCGGGACTGTTACCTGAAATGCTCCTCCATGATACTGACAAGAGGGAGATTGAGTTAATAATTAAATCACTAAAGACCAAGAACTCTCATGGATATGACGGGGTATCTAGCAGAATACTGAAGTATTGTTCTATGTATGTTAGCCCAGTACTTAGCCATATCTGTAACCTTTCCTTTAGGAGTGGTCGGTTTTCTGACCGATTAAAGTACTCGGTAGTGAAGCCACTTTATAAAAATGGAGACATTAATAATGTTTACAATTTTAAACGTATTTCTATGCCATCGGTGTTTGCTAAAGTTATCGAGAAGTTTGTATATACAAGGTCACTGGAGAATTTAAATTCACATAATTTGCTGTCAAATCTTCAGTTTGATTTTAGAAATGGTTTAACAGCTGAAAATGCTATATTCTCCTTTCTCTGTGAGGTTTAGGACGGATTAAATAAAAGGTTGCGAACGCTAGGTGTTTTCTTTGATTTAACGAAGGCTTTTGACTGTGTTGACCACAAAATATTACTGCAGATGTTGGACCATTATGGAATAAGGGGAGTAGCTTACAATTGGTTCGCCTCTTACTTTAAGAACTGAAAGCAGAAGGTAATTCTCCCCAATATTGAGAGTGGTAGTGATGTTCAGTCCCAATGGGGCACTGTTAAGTGGGGCGTTCCCCAAGGGTCGGCGCTGGGGCCACTGCTGTTTCTTATTTATATAAATGATATGCCTTCTAGTATTACAGGTGATTCAAAATTATTTCTGTTTGCTGATGACACCAGCTTGATAGTGAAGGATCTTGTGTGTAATATTGAAACAGTATCAAATAATGTAGTTCATGAAATAAGTTCGTGGCTTGTGGAAAATCATTTGATGCTAAATCACAGTAAGACTCAGTTTTTACAGTTTATAACTCACAATTCAACGAGAACCGATATTTTGATCAGACAGAATGGGCATATTATTAGCGAGACGGAACAGTTCAAGTTCCTTGGCGTTCGGATAGATAGAAAGCTGTTGTGGGAAGCATATGTCCAGGATCTTGTTCAGAAACTAAATGCTGGTTTATTTACCATTAGAACAGTATCTGAAATAAGTGACACTTCAACACGAAAAGTAGTCTACTTCGCATATTTTCATACGCTTATGTCGTATGGTATCGTTATTTGGGGTAGTTCTTCTGATTCAAAAAGGGTATTTTTGGCTCAAAAACGGGCTGTTCGAGCTATATGTGGTGTAAGTTCGAAAACCTCTTGTCGACCCCTATTCAGTAGTCTGAGAATTCTGACATTGCCCTCACAGTATGTATTTTCTTTAATGTCGTTTGTTGTTAGTAATATTAGCCTATTCCCAAGAGTTAGCAGCTTTCACTCAGTTAATACTAGGCAGAAATCCAAACTGCATGAGGAATACACTTCCTTGACTCTTGTGCAGAAAGGAGTGCAGTATTCTGCTGCATCTATTTTCGATAAGCTACCACAAGAACTCAAAAATCTTAGCAGTAGCCCAAACTCTTTTAAGTCCAAACTGAAGAGTTTCCTCATGGCTCACTCCTTCTATTCTGTCGAGGAGCTCCTGGAAGAGCTAAAAAATTAAGCAAATTCCAGTGTTACATTGTTGATTTTCCTTATTTAAACTTACGACTTGTCACTTGAATATGTTTTTTTATATTTCATTTTATCTGTTTCCAATATCGTCTTATAATTTCATGTATTGACTCGTTCCATGACCATGAAGACTTCTCCTTAATTTGGTCCCACGGAACAATAAATAAATAAATAAAATAAATAAATAAGAAGCAATTGAAAGAATTTCTAGGTCTCGCGTCGTTTTTTCGCTGATTTATCGAGGATCAGTCAATGAATTCTGAACCGTTGCTACATTTACCAAAGAAAAATGTGCACTGGTAGTGGACTGGCGAATGTCAATGCACATTTGATGCAATCAAGAAAGCTTTGATAAATACAATGATTTTATACCATCCGGATATGTCACTCGAGCTTGCATTGATTACGGATGCCTCATCTGTGGGACTTGGAATTTGTTTGTTTCAGATTAGAGAAACCAATGGTAAATCCACTTTTTGTCCTACAGCATTTGCCAGTAGAACCCTGTCTAGCTGTAAAACATCATATACAACCACAGAACAGGAAGCTCTTCCCGTATTGTGCGCATTTAAGAAATTCAATTACTATTTGTATGGTGCAACGACAACAGTATACTGTGACCATCAAGCTTTCAGCTTGCTGCAAACTTGCAAACTCCTACATGCAAGTTTAGGAAGTTGGACTGTGGCTCTCCAAGAGTACCAATTCTGAATTTTATATATATATATATATATATATATATATATATATATATATATATATATATATATATATAAGGGAAGGAGAATATAATAATAGCTGATGCGTTATCACGTCTTCCTGAAGGTTTAGAAGAAGGTATAGCTGCTGATGAGAATGAAGATGAATTCCCAGTACTATTGATGAGAGATCAAGTTAACAGGAAATATTATTTGGAATTATGTTGTCACATGGTGAAACTTCAGCAAGATTATCCACGATGAAGACGGATTAGACAAAGATTGGAAGATCAGCAAGAAGAGAAGATAGCCCAGTGTTACAAAGTAGTAAATGGTGTTTTATTTCATCGTCTGAATGATAAAAGTCAGAAATGGTGCGTTTGTATACCGGAGGTATTTGAAGAAAGATTGATATGGTATAGTCACAGTACCTGGGGACATTTTGGTATTGCAAAATGTGTAAATAAACTTAGACTATATTGCCATTTTCCGGATTTAAGAAGGAAAGTGTGGAGAGTTTTAGGAAAATGTTTAATCTCTCAGAAAAAGAACCCAGATAACAGAGACAGTAAACACTCTATTTTACCGGTGTAGCCACTATCTCTTTTATCAGTGGATGTATGTGGACTACTACCGAGAGCTAGAGGAGGATGTAAATACATTGTTGCTTTTCTGGATGTATTTGCCAAGTATGTGGAGTTCTATCCACTGAAAACTGCTACAGCAGCGCCAATCCTTAACCGTTTGTTTATTGATTATATTTCACGCCTTGAAAAGCCAGACGCGATACTATCCGACAGTGCTACGAGTTTTACTGGACAGAAATGGAGAAATGCATTAGCTCGAGCTAACATCAAGCATATATTAACATACAGATATAATCCGAGCGTGAACCCGATCGTAGAACGTTTCGCGGATTTAATCGATTTATGCGATCGTATTGCCACAATAAGGAAACAAGATTGATTCAATACTTGGATAAGTTTGAGGAGATAATGAATAATTTGCCTCACATGTCAACCAACTTCACACCAGCTGAACTGATGTTTGCAAGAAGAGAGAGGATTGAGTGGATAAATAAGATACCCAAGTTATCAGAGGGCTAACTACAATGGCAAGACAAAATAAGAACAGCTCTCATAAATCTGACAGAGAATGCTAGGGAGAGAAAAGTAAATTTTGACAAGCATGTTCTATGTAAACGATCAAATGTAGTTGGAGATAAAGTATTGCTACGCACACATCCAAGTTCGTCTTTGTTACATAAAACAAATAAGAAATGGCAACTAATGTATCAGGGGCCATATGAACTCATGAGAATACCAAATCCTCCAGTGTATGTATTGGGTCATCCTGCGAGCGGGAATGTAAAGGGGTTATACCCACTTCATGACTGGAAAAGGTTTCATTCATGAGAATGTTGAACTATGAGGTAAGGTTGTTGGTTGGTTGTTTTGTGGCGGCGTTCGTAGCGACAAACAATTCGCTGTAGAAACGGCTTACGAAGTCACCGCCACACTTTTAATAGCGGGCCGTCCGGTCGGCTGGAACAGTGAACAGAGCGATGAAAACCCAAACACTCTGATTAAATAAAAGTCGGTACTTATCTTTATTAACGAAGATACAGAAACACAGTAGTGAACTCCGTGTCTACAGAAATCTGTCTAGTTCGAGTCGGAGCGGCTAGGTCAACGTCGGCTGACGACAAACAACAACTCTGCTGCGATGAACATACAACTGACTAGCAAGTACACAATTCGGTGGCGAGTATACAACTGAGCGGCGAATACAGAACTGTCCTATTGCTCGCGACTCCAGCGCTTAAGAAACCAGAAGCCAGCGGTGGCGCGCGCAGACTTGCGGCGATTTCCTGTCTCGCTGGCGCTGCTTATGCGGACGGCGTCCGGACTTTGATGCTGCCAACCTTTTGGCAGCGGGCTCGGGTGGCATTACTGGCTAGGTTATAACACTCCTCCCCCCCAAATCGCCGCACCGTCGTTGAATAATGACGTGGCGAGCGTCGACGGCGGGGGAGGGGTCTGGCCGCAGGCGTAGCAGAAGAGACCGGGGCAGAGACTGTTGTCGGTGGCAGTCCCCGATCCGCACCCCAGCATTGGCTGCGCGGAGCACCGGGAAACACCGACTGAAAACCGAGGTCAGGTTGCACGCCTGTGACCACGGGCGCAGCTTCTGATACTGGACGCGACGGGGCGTCGGGACCCACGAAGAGAGGCAGCGTCTCCTGACGCTGCGTCGACGGCTGCTGAGTGGGCGCCGGACAAGGCGCTGCGGTGTCAGACTCCTTGGGGGTGCCCAAGGAAAGCGGCTGCAAGACAGGCTGCACAGCCACCGCTTGGGAAGGCGGCCAGGCTGAGGGGTCGACGTCCATCAGCTCCGAAGGCGGTGGCGACTGAAGAGGGACCGCAGGCGCCGGAGCGACCACCTGGGGCGCTCCCGGATGAAGCTGCGCGGGAGGCATCAACGGGACGTGCTGTCGGCGTGGTAGCGGCGACGGCTGCTGCTGCTGCCCTGGGGGCGGCAGCGAAGTCGGAAGGCGCGGCTGGAACCCGCCGCGGACCAAATCTGTGGACAAAGAACGAGCGGCAGAATCCGGGCGGCCAGCGCGGCGCAACTGGTTCTGATGCCTCCTGTGCACCCCAGTAGCACCTTGAACAGTATAAAAACCGCGACCCTGGACACTTATCACGGTACCACGTTCCCAAAGACGGCGACCGTGATAAACTCTGAAAAAAAACGGCGTCGTTGCGCTGAAAACGCGTGCGATGCTCAGAAGCGGCGGGTCGATCCGGGGGGTGCAACAACCGTAGTAGGGTGCGATGACGACGGCCGTGGAGAAGCTCCGCAGGCGAAGGGCCGTCGCGTGGCGTGGTCCGGTACGACGACAAGAACGTGATGAGGGCCTGCTGACGAGAGTGCGTAGCACGAAGGCGGTCCATATGATCCTTGAATGTGCGTACAAAACGTTCCGCTGCACCATTCGATTGAGGGTGGAACGGCGGAGTAAGAACATGGCGAATGCCATTGGCAGAACAAAAACTTTCAAATTCAGCAGAGGTAAATTGTGGACCATTGTCAGACACTAAAACTTCTGGAACACCCTCAATACAAAAAATTGAAGTCAACGCCTGTATAGTTTGTGCAGACGTTATAGACTGCATGGGCACAACAAACGGAAAATTACTAAATGCATCTATCACGATGAGCCAACGAGAATTCCAATATGGACCAGCGAAATCAATATGTACCCGCTGCCAGGGACCGGCAGGGCGTGCCCACTCAAAATGGCGTTGAGGCGGAGCAGCTTGGTGTTCGGCACACGTCGAACAATCTGTAGACATCCGCGTAATCTGCTTATCAATGCCGATCCATGTACAATGACGGCGGGCAAGCTGCTTGGTGCGGAACACTCCCCAATGACCTTGATGCAACAAGTCGAGGACCTTGGATTGGAGCACTTGGGGAACCACTACACGAAGCTGGTCATTCTCGGTGCGTAACAGCAAAACTCCGTGCGAAACAGACAACAGATGACGTTGCGGATAATAGCGACGAACCACAGGATCCGATATGTCCTTTGCCTTGGACGGCCAACCACGTTGAACAAAACGCAATAGTAAACTAAGATGAGGATCCGTAGGTGTCTCACGTGCCACCTGACGATAATCAATCGGAAAATCCCGGAGGGATTGATGCTCATCAGCGTCAATCTGATGGCAAGAGTCGTCAGAGGAATCGAAGACATCATCCGCAGCAATCGGCAATCTAGAAAGCGCGTCAGCGTTTGCATGCTGAGCTGTAGGGCGATACAGTATCTCATACTGGTATTGTGATAACAAAAGAGCCCAACGTTGTTGTCTCTGAGCTGTCCGCTGAGGAACTGGTTTAGACGGATGAAACAGTGACGTCAGGGGCTTGTGATCTGTTACTAAATAGAATGGTCTACCATAGAGGTAGTCATGGAATTTTGTGACACCGAACACAATAGCCAACGCTTCCTTGTCCAATTGGCTATAATTACACTGAACTTTGTTTAGCAATTTAGATGCGAACGCAATAGGACGTTCGGTGTTACCGACTCGGTGAGACAACACAGCACCGAGGCCGAAAGAAGAGGCATCACAAGCTAACACCAGAGGCTTGTTAGGGTCGTAATGGACCAGACAACGATCATTCAATAAAGCCTCTTTAAGCTGCTGAAAGGCTGATTGACAATCAGCTGACCACACAAACGGAACATTCTTACGGCGGAGACGATGCAACGGTGCAGCAATCTGTGATGCATTAGGTATAAACCTAATATAATATGTCAATTTGCCAAGAACTGCTTGCAATTCCTGCAGATTGCGAGAGGCGGGCAAATCACGAATAGCTGCTAAATGTGACTGGGAGGGATGAATGCCTTAAGCATTAATAACATGTCCCAGATACTCCATCTCCGTAAGGAAAAATGAACATTTATCGATGTTGCAACGTAGGCCTGCCTGAGACAACACTGTAAACAAACACTCCAAATTACGGAAATGTTCAGCAGGCGTCCGACCGGACACAACAATATCGTCTAAATAGTTGCAACACGATGGCACATTAGCCAGAAGTTGTGACAAAAAACGCTGAAAAACAGCTGGAGCTGACGCACAACCAAAAGGCAAACGCAGAAAACGGAACAACCCCAACGACGTGTTTATGACAAAATACTGTTGTGATTGCTCGTCGAGGGGCAATTGCAAATATGCTTCACGGAGATCAATTTTGGAAAAGAAACGAGCTTCCCCTAACTTATCCATCAGCTCGTCCGGTCTAGGTAAAGGAAAAGAATCAATGACAGTCTGAGGATTAACTGTCGACTTAAAATCAGCACACAAACGTAAGTTGCCCGACGGTTTCTTTATAATAACTAAGGGAGAAGCCCACTGGCTCGCTGAAACGGGTTGAATAACACCGTTGTTTTGCCAACGACGAAGTTCATCTGCTACAGGTGCCCGGAGGGCGTGAGGCACTGGACGAGCACGAAAAAATCGAGGTTGAGCATTATCTTTTAACGTAATATGAGCGGCAAAGTTCGCAGCACCACCTAGTTCGTCTTTAAATATGTCACTGTATCGTTTACACAAATCGGTTATGCTGTCTTGAGGAACAACAACAGAATTAATTTGCAACACATTGTCTTGGATAGACAGGCCAAACAAGTCAAAACAGTCTAATCCGAAAATGTTTACACTGTCTGTAGCGCGGAGCACTGTGAATGAAACTGTTTAGTATTGCCACGGAATGTGGCTGGCACGCTACATACACCTAACACAGGAATTTGTTCTCCACTATAAGTAGCCAAAGAATGTTTTGCCGCTGAAAGTTTAGGGCGGCCGATAGCCGCATACGTAGCACTATTTATGAAAGTCACAGACGCACCAGTGTCTAATTGAAAATTGAAGGTCTTATCCTGGATGCGTAGCTTCACAAATAGTTTATTACACTGTCTCTGGATCGGTGCAGTGGAGGCGGAAGACACAAAATCAGCGCGTTTAGCGCGTGTTCGCTGCTTACGACAACTCGTGGGTTGGGCGGGTGGAACAACAACTCCCGCTTCACTTGCAGTCTGTACATTACGTTTTACAGCGTTTGAATTACGCTTGGGTCGCATAGCAGAGGGCTGGGTGGGTGGCTTATTGCGAACAAGTTTATTACCCACACGAACCGTAAAAGAGTCTTTAAACGCGACCTTCTGGGCGGGCTAGCTTTGAAGAACATGAATATCCATGGGCTGGGCAGCACTAGAATTGTTCTTGCGTTTACGCAAACAAACAGTCTGGATGTGTCCTTTCCTTTGACAATAGTGACAAACCGCGTTTCTTAACGGGCAACGTTCACGAGGATGAGCAAGAACACACTTAGGGCAAGACTTAACTCTATCATTTTGCACACGCGGCTGACGAATGTGTTTAACATGACGCGGCCGGCTAGTGTTTACAGTCTGACTCTGCCGGTGGGGCCGCGGGCGTGACATAACTTGCTTAGCACAGGCAATTTGAGAAATACATGACTGATCTAACTCACACTCAGCATAGTCAAAAGTATCTTGGGCTTCAATGATGTTCATCACAGTCTCTAATGACGGGTCAGGCAACTTTAAGATAGCAGCACGAATACGAGAATCTGCAATGTTTTGAGTAATAGCGTCGCGTAACATGACATCACTGTAGGAAGCTCCACACACACAATTAAATCGGCACTGACGGGTGAGGCCCCGTAAATCTGTTAACCACTGTTTATTAGATTGATGTGGCAGTTTCTTTAATCTGAAGAACTTGAATCTGGCTGCGGCCACATGAACTCGCGACTCGAAATACTCAGCAAGCTTGTTAACAACAACGTCATAGTCTAAAGCTTCTGGCTTGGATTCCGGGAACAACTTACAAAGTAGTCGATAGACTTCCACGCCTGCAGTGGAAATTAAATGAAGCTGCCGCTCAGTACCCGTGATTTTGTAGACTGTCATGTGCGCCTGCAACTGCGCGAAATATTCTCGCCATTCTTCTCTTGATGCATCAAAAGCACGGAAAGGTGGTGCTGCCTGTGCTTGTTCCTTTTGTGTTGGGGGATTAGCCGCTTGTTTGGCGATTGCTTCCACCAGACTTTGTATTTGCTGACTCTGTAACAAGATTAACTGTTGTAATTCGGCAGACATAGTGAACACAAATTAAACCAGCCCCCAAAATTTTATCGCTATAATTAGTATAACCAGAAACAAGTTGAACCAGCCCTGCACACGAGTTCGGAAGCCCTCGTCGCCAGTTTTGTGGCGGCGTTCGTAGCGACAAACAATGCGCTGTAGAAACGGCTTACGAAGTCACCGCCACACTTTTAATAGCGGGCCGACCGGTCCGCTGGAACAGTGAACAGAACGATGAAAACCCAAACACTCTGATTAAATAAAAGTCGGTACTTATCTTTATTAACGAAGATACAGAAACACAGTAGTGAACTCCGTGTCTACAGAAATCTGTCTAGTTCGAGTCGGAGCGGCTAGGTCAACGTCGGCTGACGACAAACAACAACTCTGCTGCGATGAACACACAACTGACTAGCAAGTACACAATTCGGTGGCGAGTATACAACTGAGCGGCGAATACAGAACTGTCCTAGCGCTCGCGACTCCAGCGCTTAAGAAACCAGAAGCCAGCGGTGGCGCGCGCAGACTTGCGGCGATTTCCTGTCTCGCTGGCGCTCCTTATGCGGACGGTGTCCGGACTTTGATGCTGCCAACCTTTTGGCAGCGGGCTCGGGTGGCATTACTGGCTAGGGGAAGGAGACCAGACAGCGAGGTCATCGGTCTCATCGGATTAAGGAAGGACGGGGAAGGAAGTCGGCCGTGCCCTTTGAAAGGAACCATCCCGGCATTTGCCTGGAGCGATTTAGGGAAATCACGGAAAACCTAAATCAGGATGGCCGGACGCGGGATTGAACCGTCGTCCTCTCGAATGCGAGTCCAATGTCTAACCACTGCGCCACCTCGCTCGGTATATGAGGTAAGGAGACAATCGTGTAAATAGTAGTATATTCTCTTAATTTCAGATAAGATGATGATGGATCGATAGAGGATAGTTTTAGGAGAACGAGAATATTCATCCTAAAGACATGGAAAAGTAGCTATTCGAAGTAAGGGCACAGTGATATTGCTGACTAAAGATTTCAATGATTAAGGCCATTCCACTTGGTGGAGTTTTTGAAGTATTTAAGATAGATTATTCGTAAGATGATTTGGAAGGTTAGTACCGGACCAGATTTGGAGAGGATTGTGTGATCATTGTGTGGTCTTTGATGGTAAAATGTAATTTTTTGCAGTACGTAGAAGGATGAAAGGGAAACTGACTGTGCTGAATTTGTGTAGATTCGGGGGTAGTAGAAAATTTATAAAGACATTCTGAGAAACGATGAAAACTATTTTGAAGAGTGAACGAAGTGTGAAATAATGTGAGATCCTGTGAACAGCAACGAACTTCCAGTGAAGGATTGTGTGTTTTCAGATATCTATGAAATTCTGAACACGTGCCAGGGCAGTGTCATATGTTAGACTAGTGAGGTGACACACGAGTGACTATCTAGGTGCTGAGAAGCAGAGATATACTCACGTGCGTCATGTTTGAACTACTGTTGTGAGTAATCAAAGAAACAGGAAAGTCTTAAGTGCGAATAATCACAGCAGTTTACCAAGGACAGTTAAGGGAAATATGGTACTCTGACAGTGATGGACAATTTTGCAAAAGTAGAAGGAATAGAGGATTGTAATGAGAGTACCCGACTACGAAGTGATAAAAGTGTATGTTACTTCTCCCGAATCACGAAATTCAGACCAGCAACATGAGACTGGCAAATATTTTGTAGTAATCCGTTCTCTCACAGCCTTTTTCCATCAGTGATTATGACAACTGATACCAGGTATAATTATGTTTCATGTGCAAACCATCCTTATATATGGCTTTATCAGGGTCTGATCCAGCCGGGATACTAATTGAGGATCAACGCTGTTCCTGTCCAGCCATACCATCTCACCCACGCTAACAAGAGGTCATCCCACATCTCAAAACTCACCTGTCCTTAAACTGTTACCAGACGGTGTGCAGACGTCGCTACCAAGATATCCTCGCAATTACCCGACTCCACCAATGCAAGAACAACCCTTGATAAAGATATTTTTCAGATTGTTTGTTCAAACCTTTAATCAAATTTTGTAAATTATTGAGTGGAAACATAAGGTTAAATGAGCCTTGTTCCGGATTTTCTATGGTTTTCTTTAGGAACCCTCGCCCTAATGGGAAGGCTTTGTTCATCGAAAGTCCATGGCGACATTAGTCGTTAACAGTTACCCAAACGGCTAATGTCAAAAATTTTACCTTATGACAAGTAGCGAGTGATTATAAAAGTTACACAGTTAATGAGCGGCAAATGTTGTTGTCAGCCGCCAGTACATTCCGCCTAGTAATATGCTAGGGTAAGGTAGAGTCATGTTGTGAATGTTTTGGTCGAGTATTGTCTTATACAAAAAATCCCCTCCCAAAAAAGGGGCTTCTGTAGCGTTTCGTGATGCAAAGACCCAGAAATAAAGTGCGACGGACTATTAGTACGACGATAAAATGTAAAATACCTGCGCGAGAGATAAATACTCTGTGGAATTTAAGCATCTCTGTGCGAACTCGATAACAAAGGTATACAGACTGTATTAAGCTTCGGCAAATAGGTAATTATTCCGAGTTGGACTTTGGAAGAGAGATGTTGTATGTCTGATTGAGAGGAGATTGTTGGAAGCTCCCATTAAGGCAGTAAGCAATGTTTTATGGTATTGAAGAAAATAAATACACATAATAGAACTAAATAAGTATCAGGTGTGTAGAGTTCATGACCCTTAATCATTTCTAAAGAAATATTCAGTGATTATAAAGACACAAGTCGTTCGGAAGTGTTGTGTGGTTCGATGGTGCGAGCCTGCAGTTTTACACGGTTTTGGAATTCGTCGAGAATATTTCTCCGAAGACCTAAATAATTTCACGAACTAAAGTTGGACGCCACATTCCATACACATGACACAGCATAGCACTTGGCTGTACCGATCGATTTCCTTAGAACGATAAATTATCTTTATCGATTTCAGGAGTTGAAGTTCCAGCAAGGAGACTCAACGAGATCTGCTGCTGCGAAACGCATATAGTATTACAGTATTCTTCAACTTACGGAGAACAGTAACCAATATAGGCTTCATAACCACCGCAAACATATTTAAAAGAACTCAACTTAAATAAAAGGAGCAAACAGTAAAAAGGAATCGCTAAATATGAAAATAAATAAAAATCAATTAATAATAATACGCAATGACATTAATAAAACGCTCATTAAATAACAGAGAGAATAAAAATAAGAACTTTAAACACTTAATTCTATACTCGACGTTAACAAATTTCTCTTCGTCAGAAACGCTATCCTTGTCATATCCTCTCTACTCCGATCATCATCAGTTATTTTGCTCCCAAATAACAACACTCATTTACTGCTTTAAGTGTCTCATTTCCTAATCTAACTTGTTCTGATATATAGTATCTATAAAAATAATTTTTCATGAAATTTACTCCATTACTGACTTCTATGGCATTCATCCAGTACAGGTTACAAAATTTTGCAAAGGTCCTAGAGACGTCTTTTGAAATGGCTGTGAGCACAGGCTGCCTGTTCTCATGGACCAATATACACAGCGCAATAGGCAATATCAGAAGCAATTAATTAGTATACTGTCTCACATTCTACTTCTTCTGCAAACTTCACTTTCTTATTATTATGTGTAGACCCCCCCTCCCCCCTCCCCCCTCCCCATCAACCACGGACCTTGCCGTTTGTGGGGAGGCTTGCGTGCCTCTGCGATACAGAGCCGTACCGTAGGTGCAAACACAACGAAGGGGGTATCTGTTAAGAGGCCAGACAAACGTGTGTTTCCTCAAGAGGGGCAGCAGCCTCTTCAGTAGTTGCAGGGGCAACAGTCTGGATGATTGACTGATCTAGCCTTGTAACACTAACCAAAACGGCCTTGCTGTGCTGGTACTGCGAACGGCTTAAAGCAAGGGGAAACTAAAGCCGTAATTTTTCCCGAGGGCACGCAGCTTTACTGTATGCTTAAATGATGATGGCGTCCTCTTGGCTAATATATTCAGGAGGTAAAATAGTTACCCATTCGGATCTCCGGGCGGGGACTACTCAGGAGGACGTTGTTATTAGGAGAAAGAAAACTGGCGTTCTACGGATCGGAGTGTGGAATGTCAGATTCCTTAAATGGGCCATGTTGGTTAGAAAATTTGAAAGGGAAATGGACAGGTTAAAGTTAGATATGGTGGGAATTAGTGAAGTTCGGTGGCAGGAGGAACAAGACTTCTGGTCAGGTGAATACAGGGTTATAAATACAAAATCAAATAGGGGTAATGCAGGAGTAGGTTTAATAATCAATAAAAAAAGGAATGCGGGTAAGCTACTACAAACAGCACAGTGAGCGCATTATTGTGGCCAAGTTAGATACGAAGCCCACGCCTACCACAGTAGCACAAGTCTGTATGCCAACTAGCTCCGCAGATGACGAAGAGATTGATGAAATGTATAATGAGATAAAAGAAATTATTCAGATAGTTAAGGGAGCCGAAAATTTAATAGACATGGATGAATGGAATTCGATAATAGGAAAAGGCAGAGAAGGAAACTTAGTAGGTGAATATGGAATGGAGGTAAGGAATGAAAGCGGAAGCCGTCTGGGACAATTTTGCACAGAGCATAACTTAATCGTAGCATCTGGTTCAAGAATCATGAAAGAAGGCTGTGTACATGGAAGAAGCCTGGAGATACTGGAAGGTTTCAGACAGATTATATAATGGTAAGACAGAGATTTAGGAATCAGGTTTTACATTGTAAGACATTTCCAGAGGCAGATGTGGGCTGTGACCACAATCTATTGGTTATGAACTGTAGATTAAAACTGAAGAAACTGCAAAAAGGTGGGAATTTAAGGAGATGGGACCTGTATAAACTGACAGAAACAGAGATTGTAGAGAGTTTCATGGAGAACATTAGGGAACGAATGACAAGATTGGGGGAACGAAATACAGTAGAAGAAGAATGGGTAGCTTTGAGGGATGAAATAGCTAAGGCAGCAGAGGATCAAGTAGGAAAAAAACGAGGGCTGATAGGAATCCTTGAGTAATAGAAGATATATTGAATTTAATTGATGAAAGGAGAAAATACAAAACTGCAGAAATGAGAACAACAGGAAGTACAAAATGGCTAAGCAGGGATGGCTAGAGGACAAATGTAAGGATGTTGAGGCGTATATCACTCGGGGGTAAGATAGATACTGCCTACAGGAAAATTAAAGAGACCTTTGGAGAAAAGAGAACCACTTGCATGAATATCAAGAGTTCCGATGGAAACCCAGTTCTAAGCAAAGAAGGGAAAGCAGAAACGTGGAAGGAGTATATAGAGGGTCTATACAAGGGCGATGTTCTTGAGGACAATATTATAGAAATGGAAGAGGATGTACATGAAGATGAAATGGGAAATATGATACTGCGTGAAGAGTTTGACAGAGCACTGAAAGACCTAAGTCGAAACAAGACCCCGAGAGTAGACAACATTTCATTAGAACTACTGATTGTCTTGGGACAGCCAGTCCTGAAAAAACTCTACCAAGATGTGTGAGACAGGCGAAATATCCTCAGACTTCAAGAAGAATATAATAATTCCAATCCCAAAGAAAGCAGATGTTGACAGGTGTGAAAATTACCTATCAGTTTAATAAGCCACGACTGCAATATACTGTCACGAATTCTGTACAGCCGAATGGACAAATTGGTAGAAGCCGACCTCGAGGAAGATCAGTTTGGATTCCGTCGAAATGTTAGAACACACGAGGCAATAATGGCCCCACGACTTATCTCAGAAGATAGATTAAGGAAAGGCAAAGCTACTTTTCTAACATTTGTAGACTTAGAGAAAGCTTTTGACAATGTTGACTGAATAACCCTCTTTCAAATTCTGAAGGTGATGGGAGTCAAATAGAGGGAGCGAAAGGCTATTTACAATTTGTACAGAATAAGATGGCACTTATAAGAGTCGAGAGGCATGAAAGGGAAGAATTGACGGGGAACGGGGTGAGACATTGTTGTAGCCAATCCCCGATGTTATTCAATCTGTATATTGAGCAAGCAGTGAAGGAAACAAAACTAAAATTCGTAGTAGGAATTAAAATTCATGGAGACGAAATAAATACTTTGAGGTTTCCGGTTGACATTGTAATTCTGTCAGAGACGGCAAAAGACCTGGAAGAGCAGTTGATCGGAATGGACAGTGTCTTGAAAGGAGGATATACGATGAACATCAGCCAAAACAAAACGAGGATAATGGAATGTAGTCGTATTAAATCAGGTGCTGCAGAGAGAATGAGATTAGGAAATGAGACACTTAAAGTAGTAGAGGAGTTTTGCTATTTGGGGAGCAAAATAACTGATGGTCGTCGAAGTAGAGAGAATATAAAATGTAGACTGCCAATGGCAAACGTTTCTGAAGAGGATAAACTTGTTAACATCGAGTATAGATTTAAGTGTCAGGAAGTCGTTTCTGAAATATTTGTATGGAGTGCATCCATGTATGGAAGTGAAACGCGGACAATAAATAGTTTAGAGAAGAAGAGAATAGAAACTTTCGAAATGTGGTGCTACAGAAGAATGCTGAAGATTAGATGGGTAGATCACATAACTAATGGGAAGGTATTGAATAGACTTGGGGAGAAGAGAAATTTGTGGCGCAACTTGACTATAAGAAGGGATCGGTTAGTAGGACATATGTTGAGGCATCAATTGTTCACCAATGTAGTACTGGAGAGCAGCGTGGAGGGTAAAAATCGTAGAGGGAGACCAAGAGATGAATACACTAAACAGATTCAGAAGGATGTATGTTGCAGTAGGTACTGGGACATGAAGAAGCTTGCACAGGATAGAGTAGCATGGAGAGCTGCATCACATCAGTCTCTGGACTGAAGACAACAACAACAATGTTTAGACGCAGCAAAATGTGTATTCATGGTTTAAGGCTTCTTAAGTATATTCCAAAATCCAAGGTGCTAGATGGTTGATTCTGCACAGTCAAGTGACAAAATCATGCGACAGCGATATACACATATACAGATGGCGTCAGTATCACTCACACAAGTTATAAAACGCCAGTGAATCGGCGGAGCTGTCCTCTTGTATTCAGGTCATTGATGTGAAAAGGTTTCCAATAAGATTATGGCCGCACAACAGGAATTACCAGGCTTTGAACAAACAACGGTTGTTGAAGCTAAATACATGGATGGACATTCCATTTCGTAAATCGTTAGGGAATGTTACGAGATCCACAGCGTCAAGATTCTGCTGAGACTACCAACTTCCAGGCATTACCTATCACCACAGACAACGCAGTGGCCAAATGTCTTCACTCAACGACTGAGAGTAGTGGCAATTTTAAAGAGTCGTCAGGGCTAACAGTCAATCAACATTGCGTGAAATAACCATAGAAATCAATGTGGGACGTGCATTGAACCTATGCGTTAGGACAGTGCGGCGAAATCTGGCGTTAATTGGCTGTGGCAGTAGACGACTTGTGCGAGTATCTTTGCAGTCAGCACGACGTCGCTTGCACCGACTTTCCTGGTCTTGTGATCATACCGGTTGGACCCTAGACGTCTCAAAAACGCTGGCCTGGTCGCACGAATCCAGATATCAATTGGTATGAGCTGATGGTAGGGTTCGAATGTGGCGCCGAGCCCACAACACCATGCTGTCAAAAGGCATTGTGCAAGCTGGTGGTGGCTTCATAATGTGTAGGCTGTGGTTACATGAATTCAAGCCCAAAGTACATCACCAATGATGTCGTTGGAGAGTCGCTGGATTTCCCCGCCTCTCCCCAGTCTGACAAAGGCCAATTTCCCTAAGTATGAAGTTGGTGGAAAATCAAATTTTGAAGGAAAATTCAAACTTTGATGAAGTGTTTTTCTCACTCCTGTGGAATTATGGCTGTTTTTCATAAGCGTATATAGGATTTAAATTCAAAAATCCAAGGTGTTATGTGGGGGGATGGGTTTGCTAATTACTTCTGCGAATTATAGAATTCATGATAGCCACCTGGATTTTCCCTGACATCACTGTGCAATTAGGTCACCAGTACGAAGTACAGAATTCTCTGTAAAACTGTCACAGCTGTACTGTGACTTCTGAATCGGAGATGTAGCGGAAAAGGGATGTAAACTGCCTGTAGAGACCTGTGAGTAATTGTGATCGTTTCATAGCTATGGTTAATGATAATAACTTGACAGCAGTGGCTATGAGTTTAATTTGTACACCACAGCACTGAAGATGATCACTTTGTGATTGAAAATCGATTTTGCTGTCAATAAACCATCAATATTACGGCCAACGCTGACCTTCTTTCTAACCTGTGTGGCTACTTATAGCATTCAGATCACTATGTAATACCATCCTTATTATTATTATTTATTTATTTATTGTTCCGTGGGACCAAATTAAGGAGAAGTCTCCATGGTCATAGAACGAGTCAATACATGAAATTATAACACGATATTAGAAAGAGATAAAATGAAATATAAAAAAAAGCATATTCAGGTGACAAGTCGTACGTTTAAATGAAGAAAATCAACAATGCAACACTGGAATTTGCTTAATTTTTTAGCTCTTCCAGGAGCTCCTCGACAGAATAGAAGGAGTGAGCCATGAGGAAACTCTTCAGTTTGGACTTAAAAGAGTTTGGGCTACTGCTAAGATTTTTGAGTTCTTGTGGTAGCTTATTGAAAATGGATACGGCAGAATACTGCACTCCTTTCTGCACAAGAGTCAAGGAAGTGCATTCTACATTCAGATTTGATTTCTGCCTAGTATTAACTGAGTGAAAGCTGCTAACTCTTGGGAATAGGCTAATATTACTAACAACAAACGACATTAAAGAAAATATATACTGTGAGGGCAATGTCAGAATTCCCAGATTTTTTAATAGGGGTCGACAAGACGTTCTCGAACTTACACCACATATAGCTCGAACAGCCCGTTTTTGAGCCAAAAATACCCTTTTTGAATCAGAAGAATTAGCCCAAAAAATAATACCATACGACATAAGCGTATGAAAATATGCGAAGTAGACTACTTTTCGTGTTGAAGTGTCACTTATTTCAGATACTGTTCTAATGGTAAATAAAGCAGCATTTAGCTTCTGAACAAGATCCTGAACGTGGGCTTTCCACAACAGCTTACTATCTATCCGAACGCCTAGGAACTTGAACTGTTCCGTCTCGCTTATAATATGCCTATTCTGTCTGATGAAAATATCGGTTCTCGTTGAATTGTGAGTTAGAATCTGTAAAAACTGAGTCTTACTGTGATTTAGCATCAAATTATTTTCCACAAGCCACGAACTTATTTCATGAACTACATTATTTGATACTGTTTCAATATTACACACAAGATCCTTCACTATCAAGCTGGTGTCATCAGCAAACAGAAATAATTTTGAATCACCTGTAATACTAGAAGGCATATCATTTATATAAATAAGAAACAGCAGTGGCCCCAGCACCGACCATTGGGGAACGCCCCACTTAACAGTGCCCCATTGGGACTGAACATCACTACAACTCTCAATATTGCGGAGAATTACCCTCTGCTTTCAGTTCTTAAAGTAAGAGGCGAACCAATTGTAAGCTACTCCCCTTACTCCATAATGGTCCAACTTCTGCAGTAATATTTTGTGGTCAACACAGTCAAAAGCCTTCGTTAAATCAAAGAAAACACCTAGCGTTCGCAACCTTTTATTTAATCCGTCCAAAACCTCACAGAGAAAGGAGAATATAGCATTTTCAGCTGTTAAACCATTTCTAAAACCAAACTGAACATTTGACAGCAAATTATGTGAATGTAAATGCTCCAGTAACCTTGTATATACAACCTTCTCGATAACTTTAGCAAACACCGATGGCATAGAAATAGGTCTAAAATTGTTAACATTATCAATGTCTCCCTTTTTATAAAGTGGCTTCACTACCGAGTACTTTAATCGGTCAGGAAACCGACCACTCCTAAAGTAAAAGTTACAGATATGGCTGAGAACTGGGCTAACATTCATAGAACAATACTTCAGTATTCTGCTAGATACCCCGTCATATCCATGAGAGTTCTTGGTCTTTAGTGATTTAATTATTAACTCAATCTCCCTCTTGTCAGTATCATGGAGGAGCATTTCAGGTAACAGTCTCGGAACACTTTTTTCTAAGAGCGCTATATGGTTCCCTGTTGGGACCAAGTTCCTATTTAGTTCACCTGCTATATTCAGAAAGTGATTATTAAATACTGTACATATATGCGACTTATCAGTAACACGGACATTCCCACTACGCACTGATTCTATATCCTCGACCTATCTCTGCAGACCAGCAACTTCCTTTACGACTGACCATATGGTTTTAATTTTATCCTGAGACTTATCTATTCTATCTGCATGCCACATACTTTTTGCCTTCCCAATAACATTTTTAAGCATCTTTCAATACTGTTTGTAATGGGCTGCTGCATTTTGATTTTGACTGTTTCTAACGTTTTGATATAATTGCCACTCTGTTCTACAAGATATTCTTATCCCTCTAGTCAGCCACCCAGGCTGCCTGTTCGTGCTAGTACCGTGTTTTAAACGTTCTAACGGAAAGCAACTTTCAAAGAACATGAGAAAAGTCTTGAGAAAAGCATTATATTTATCGTGTACTGTATCAGCGCTATAAACATCTTGCCACTCTTGTTCCTTGATAAGGTTTACAAAGGTCTCTACAGCTACTGGATCAACTTTCCTGAACAGCTGATGATTATGTTTAACACGTGTTGCAGCACAAAAATATTTTAAAGTTAAAATTTGTGCATCATGATCTGAAAGGCCATTCACCTTTTTGCTAACAGTATGCCCTTCTAGTAATGAGGAATGAACAAAAATGTTGTCTATGGTTGTTCTACTGTTCCCTTGCACTCTCGCTGGAAAGAATACGGTTTGCATAAGATTATATGAATTAAAGAGGTCTACCAGCATCCTCTTCCTTGCACAATCACTTATACAATTAATATTGAAGTCACCACATATAACTAACTTTTGTATTTCCTATAAAGTAAACCAAGAACCTCCCCTAGCTTTAACAAATATGTCCTGCCGCAATAGTCCCTACTGTAATAATGTCTGGCCAACATATGTGTCACCCAGCATCGTAAGCCGCTCGAAGTAGCCGTGCGGTCAAATGGTGCCTTGTCACGGTTCGCGCGGGTGCCCCCGTCGGAGGTTCGAGTCCTCCCTCGGGAATGGGTGTGTGTGTTGTCTTTATAGTAAGTTAGTTTAAGTTAGATTAAGTAGTGCGCAAGCCTAGGGACCGTTGACCTCAGCAGTTTGGTTCCATAGTCCTTACCACAAATTTCCTAATTTTTCTACCTTTATGTAAATCAATACTGGTAGAGGGCAACAGCCATCCAAACCACTGCCCCCCCATGGCACCATGCACCACAACCGCCACCTCTGCCATCTGTAGTACTAAAACAATTTGTCCCCCCCCCCCCCCCTCCGACATTTCAGTTTAAACAACACTTCCCTCGACGCCAGTTAGCATAATTTCGAATATCAGTTTCACCAAATTTTAAAAGGTGGTAAATCTGCTGCCTGGCAAAACTACACAGCACTTGACCTAACTTTCAGACCGAATAGCCAACTGATGATGTGGGTTCCTGTCCATTCGTCTCTTACAGGGTGCCTAAGGGGTGCTGCTTTCTCAGACAACCATACAACAATTCAAGCAACTCACATTAATGGTTTTTATTTAAATAAAGCAGACTGACAATACTTAAATTTGTTTTACACTGGTGCCGCAAGCGATGGGCGAAATGCAAATAACCAGTCTTTCGCCGTATACAATGTACATGAAAGTAATGAATATGGATCACAAGTCAGGGTCTACTAGTGTCCGTCTTCTACCGTCCGGCAGAGGTTGGCAGAAGCGGCGTTTACATTCTCTTCGGCTAAAGGCCGCTCGTGTCGTGGTGCGGTCCTAGTCAGCGACCTATTGGCTGACGTCGACTCAGAGCCTTCTCTCCTCTTGCGTTCTTCATCTTCGTACCGGCGCTTGTCGTTAGGCTGGAACAGATGCAACCTGTATGATTGTCACCATAATGTTTAGTTGGAACAGGATAAGAACAACTGCGTCTTTATTTGAACAAACACCTCCTTATGGAGGGTCTCTTCTAGTCACAACATGAACCTTCTCATCTGCCGCAACCAAAGCTTTACCTAGCCTCATTCGATCCATGTGCCACACAGCACTGGGTCACAACCACAAATGGGTGCACCGCACTGTGTGCCACTCCACGCCTGCCATCAAACTACTGAGAAACCTTGGCGCGCGATTGCTGCAGAGCACTGCTTAATCCTGCGAGATGGGTTTGGAGCAGGAGCAGCCAGAGCCATGTCATATAGTTAGGAATGTCGACAGATGTCTGTCAGGCTACTATTGCCGATACGGGCTGCATACTTAAAGACAACCTGTTACAATATTTCACACTTATTGCTTTACGACCAATACGAACTGTGACTGCTTTCAGTGTTCTGCACTCCTGTCTCATTTCGCATGCACCAACGACATTAGGATCACTGTGTTTTTATCTTGCGCGCTATGGCGTTCTGTGGCATGCATAGCAGGCATTTACTTATAAACTTTCCTAAGGCCTTAATCATATCTCAGTTTTTAAACTGCACAATGGCTTACTATGTAGGCCAACGACCAGACTGAGCACTGAGGCTTTAGCCAACACATGGCAGTGTAATAGTTCTGACAGTCCATAGCTGGAGTAGACTCGATGCTATTGCATCAGCTCCATCAACACATTCTGCTCGACAAGAGTTAAAATGACAAAAACATAACACCTGTGATCCGTACGTAAGTTCTGCTTTGAAGATAAAAAGTCGAAAGATTTACATTCGTCTTCCTACATTGAACACTGCATTGCACACCACAAAAAAGATGTGTGCAATGGATGACATCCATATCTCCAGCAATAACAGTCAACCACCACAGACAAATGAAACTCACAAACGTATACATACATACATTTACATGAAGTGAAAAGGTTAATCCTAATCATTAAAATCGCTGTAAATACATAGACTGTGTGATCAAGAAGTATCCGGACATCCCCCAAAACATACGTTTTTCGTATTAGGTGCACTGTGCTGCCACCTACTGCCAGGCACTCCATGTCAGCGACCTCAGTAGCCATTATACATCGTGAGTGATCAGAATGGGGCGCTCCGTAGAACTCAACTCATAGACTTCGAACCTGGTCCGATGATAGGGTGTCACTTACGCCATACGTCTGTACGCGAGATTCCCACGCTCCTAACCATCCCTAGGTTCACTGTTTCCGATGTGATAGTGAAGTGGAGACGTGAAGGGACACGTACAGCACGAAAGCATACAGGTCGACCTGGTCTGTTGACTGACATAACCGACGACAGTTGAAGATGGTCGTAGCGTGTAATAGGCAGACATCAATCAAGACCATCACACAATAATTTCAAACTGCATCGGGATCCATTGCAAGTACTATGACAGTTGGGCGAGAGGTGAGAAAACTTGTATTTCATGGTCGAGTGGCTGTCCATAAGCCACATATCACTCTGGTAAATGCCAAACGACTTCTCGCTTGGTGTAAGGAGCATGAACATTGGACGATTGAACAGTGGAAAAACGTTGTGTGGAGTGACGAATCACGGTAAACAATGTGGCGATCCAGTGGCAGGGTGTGGGTGCAGCGAATGCCTGGTGAACGACGTCTGCCAGCGTGTGTAGTGCCAACAGTAAAATTCGGAGATGGTGATGTTATGGTGTGGTCGTGTTTTTTCTGGAGGGGGCTTGCACCCCTGCTTGTTTTGCGTGGCACTGTCACAGCACAGGCCTACACTGATGTTTTTAGCAACACCTTGCTTCCCACTGTTGAGACCAACTCGGGGATGGCGACTGCGTCTCTCAATCCGATCGCCCACGGCCTGTGGCGGAGTGGTTACGCGACAATAACATCCCTATAATGGACTGGCCTGCACACAATCCTGACCTGAATCCTATAGAACACCTTTGGGATGTTTTGGAACTCCTACTTCGTGCCAGGCCTCACCGACCGACGTCGATACGTCTCGTCACTGCAGCACTCCGTGAAGAATGGGCTGCCATTTCCCCAAAAAACCTTCCAGCACCTGGCTGATCGTATGACTGTGAGAGTGGAAGTTGTCATCAAAGCTAACGGTGTGCCAACACCATACTGAATTCCAGCATTACCGATGGAGGGCGCCACGAACTTGTAAGTCATTTTCAGTCAGGTGCCCGGATATTTCTGATCACATAGTGTATGACTCGAAAGAACGTTATTTTTACGAGAGAAGCGATATGAAACCAATTTACGTGAAATATTTCGTAATGAAAAACCCCAAATATCTTCACAACAGAGTGTTTAGCTATTACCAGTAACACAGCATATAGCTATCTACATGTCAAACAAAGGAGTTCAGTGATGGAGAATAGAAAGCTTCCTGACCATAAGCATTTCCCAGTATGCAGCAGTAGCTGCACACGGTTCACACAAGACTACGTACTCACATGATGGTTGCTGACGTTGCTATCACAGGATCTTGTGGTAGGAATATGAACACTGCACCTCTAGAGTTCATCCAGAGGCCAAATGGGAAACCACTGGCTTTGTCACGCGCCACTTGTGCAGTAGAAATTTGCTCCATGTGGGTACAACGACATTAGTACAACTCATCCAGGTACCAAAGTGTCGTGTTGCAACCAGTTGACTGAAAATAGCTAACATGGCATAACCCTGTGCCAGTCCAGCCTGCCACCGCCTACCAGTCACCCAGCACACATCCATGTTATTGTGGCTTACGCTACACAAATATGTCAGATGTCTCTATAGCTTTTCTGAATGGAAATACCAAACGTATATAAAAGCAACAATTGAATTTCTGCGTCATGGAGAAATCAACGAACAATATACCGAAAATCAATCACATATGGAAGTGTAAAGTTACTCTTATGCTTTTAAAAGGAATATTCTACAACACTGAAGTTTGCGATTAAGACAGTGAATACCCATTTCATTATCATGTGAAGGTGTTCCCATTTCTGCTACAGGTCCTAGATCAGAACAACAAGGAAAGAAAGAATGCCACACACATGTTAAGCAAATATTGGTGCTACTGACATAAGAGCTCTTTATCTGTCCACTTCTGTACTTTACAAAGCCAAAGAATGACTCAACTCTAACTATGAAAGGTTTTCATAATCATAACTGTAAGTCTTATACCTTCCACGTAGTGTCATACGTCTAGTGACACTACATCTTGCAAGTATATTATGTTTATGTATTTAGCAACTGATACACCTCTCAAATGTCCGAACATCTCAGTGTCTTACATCTGAAATTAAAGAGAATTCTCCACCAACATTGCAAACAAGGACATAACACAAAACTAGAGCAACACAAGCTCTTAGTCACACACACAACAACTGTCAGGCAAATGACTAAAAAGTGTGTACATAGAACTCACAGAACCTCACCCAAACTACAAGAGTATTGGGGCAAAGTCTGTACAGCCCCAAAAGTACCATTATCCAAGATGGCGGCGATGATGTATGTCGCCCGTGACGTAAGTTTATGATGTCATCCAAGATGGCGGCCTTGACGTTATCAAAGATGGCGGGAAAGTGCCACTCACCCCTAGCACGGCGCCACCCCTGGCGGTGAGTTCAAATTCCATCAGGACAATGCAACCCCTACTAACTTAAGAAAATGGCGGGAAAGAAAGGTCACTTGGGCTACCTCCACTAACCTAAGTCACCTGACCACCACCTCATCCTATGAACTGGCGCCAAGTTTGAATTTTGGTGGGAAGATAGTTTAACTAATCTAAGAAAATGACAGGAAAGGAAGGTCATTTGGACTACCTCCACTAACCTAATTCACCCTACCGCCACCTCCTACTAGTAGGGATGTGCGGGAAAAGGACTTGACCTGTGCTGGACATAAATCCTCATTATTTTGCATGCACTATTTATTTAAACAATATGATGCAGTACACCCTTACAGTGTGTTCACCACAAGGTCCGGACTCCAACTGACTTAGTACACAATACCACCACCAAAGGGCACTGTCGTCCAAGACGATAGACACGACGTCAGCTGATGACATGAGTACCATTATCCAAGGTGGTGGGAAACAGTGTGTTCACCACGAGGCCTAAGTGGTCTAGTACACAGTATCACCACCAGAGGGCACTGTCGTCCATTCTGTGATGTAATCCAAGATGGCTGTCTAGGGTTGGGGAAAATGGCGGGACCCAATAGGAACTCTTAATCCGGTCATGTGCTAGACTTCAGCTAATAGGATGGTAGTATCTGGTGACATCATTGTAGGCTCAGCAACTCTGGTACCTCAGATATGTTCAGTCAGTGAGCAGCAACAGCAGCAGCAGTAGAAGAAGAAGAAGAAGAACCATGAAGTGTCAACAGCAGTCACAATCCAGCACCATCATGCAGGACAGGATCAAACGGAAAAGTAAGCGTCCCATATCACATTTTTCTTTCTGGTTAGCCTTATTATTATTATCAGTATTCAATGTTTTCCCATCTTGTTCCATGTCTAATGCTTCCCCATATTTGTTCAACAGGGTCAAGCACCAACATGCCAAGCTCTGCTGCCACGTCCAAACCTGAAGCAACCTCGTCTGCCATCCCATCGATACCTGCAGCAACAGCATCCAGCGTGTCTGATCCACTAGCGCCCAAGTGGGATCTGTTAGCTCACATAGCCCACTTGATAGAGAGGGACAAAGAGTTGCTGTTGTCTGTTCCAATTATCGATTTGTATGATGACGACATGCGATCTGCCTCCAACACATCAAATGCTGTCGCTGGCTGTGTTGAACAACAAGATGTAGGTCAGTACTGGTCACCAATATATGACTCATCCCAGCAGAACATCCCTGTGATAGTGCAACCACAGAGTGCAGATACTGTGGATTAGAAGGCGTCGAGTGCACCTATGCTTATCACCTCCACATATAATTTAACTGGCCGGCCGCGATGACCGAGCGGTTCTAGGCGCTACAGTCAGGAGCTGCGCGACTGCTACGGTCGCAGGTTCGAATCCTGCCTCGGGCATGGATGTGTGTCATGTCCTTAGGTTAGTTAGGTTTAAGTAGTTCTAAGTTCTAGTGGACTTATGACCTCAGATGTTTAGTCCCATAGTGCTCAGAGCCATTTGATTTTTATAATTTAACTCCCAGTAGATGGAAGCATGTGAACATTGCTATAGAAGCGCACCATTTCTTGGGCTTGCATGGGAGAATGGAGATTGAAAATATACCCAAGTGAGTTAAAGTGCCAATTTCCGAGTTCGACTGGTATGAAATATGTCATGCAAAGCACTACGTCAATCAGCATACATTCGCCTTAATGACGTGAAACATTATATAGCAACAGTGTATGATGACTGTGCATTATGTGTGAAATCGTGTGACAACTGTGTTCATGTAAGACATGCCTCAATTATAAAGTTATACGATCTGGATACTGCTATACATCTTGCACAAGAGAGACAACCATTCGTTGCCTATCATAGACTCTGCATACAATGATGTTGTAAACTACGTGTGCACAGTGTGCATAGTGTACATGTTGATGATATGAAGCGGCACCTTTGTTTGTACATGAACGCTGAATGTAAAGAGAAACAGAGTAAATGTGTATGTGAAAAACGTGAGTGTTGTGGGGCATCTATCAGCTTGAGTGACATGCGCACTGAATGTATTGCATGTCAAAAAGCTTTATTTGGTGAATACTCTACAGGTGCGCTGGCAGGTGTGGCCGAGCGGTTCTAGGCGCTACAGTCTGGAACCGCGCGACCGCTACGGTCGCAGGTCTGAATCCTGCCTCGGTCATGGGTGTGTGTGATGTCCTTAGGCTAGTCAGGTTTAAGTAGTTCTACGTTCTAGGGGACTGATGATCTCAGAAGTTAAGTTCCATAGTGCACAGAGCCATTTGAACCATTTTTGTACAGGTGCAAAGAAGAAGATACATGCAGATTGTAATTATATTCCTGAAATACTACACCCCATGAATGATATTTAAATAAATAATTTATGTATACATAATCTCAAACCGTGTTTGTGTTTTATTTCATACCTCTCGAATTATAGTCAAAGTATTACAGTTATTAATTTTTATTTTAAGTTATTGATTACTCTTCAAGCGTAAAATATATAGATGTTTTCTCTGTGTGGTCATTATAGCTCAATCGGTTAAGTGATGGAACTATAGTGGCTACACATACTATTTTTATCCTTTCCAATGTATTTTTCTATATATGTCAACTACTTGTCTGTACCTGGCGTAGGTAGTATTATGGAAGCGTGTGTGAAATATCCTGATCACAAGGACTTTCTTGTCGGTGACTGGTCCTGTGAAGATGCAAATGAAGACCTGAAGAAGAAAAAGATTAATGGAATTCTCCTTCCTGATAATATACAAGCAATTATTGTAGGTCCATCCAAATGTGGGAGGACTAATTGTCCTCATGACGCTGCTAACACATGTAGATGGAGTCCGATTTCAACATGTTGGTGTATTTTCAAAAACACTGTTTCAACCCAAGTATCAGTTATTGCAGGAGATATTGCATGGTGTAGATGGTGTTACATACACGACATTCAGTGAAAGTGGTGATATCCCAGCACTTGGAAAAGAAAAGCCAAACACTTTCTTCATCTTTGACGATGTTGCTCTGGAAAACCAAGACCAAATTAGAAAACATTTCTGTTTCGGTCGTCACATGGGTGCTAATGTATTTTATCTAAGCCAAACATTTTCCAGAATCCCCAAACAGATGGTTAGGAATAACTCAAACCTCATTATAGCCTTCAAACAAGACTATCTGAATTTAAAACTCATTTACCAGGCACATGTCGGAACTGACATGTCGTTCAATGATTTTGTAAAGATATGTGCTGACTTCTGGAATCATTGACCGTATGGGTTTCTTGTTATTGATAAAACAAGAAAACACAGTTATGGTAGATACAGGCGAAACTTTCAAGAGTTTATGCATAGTACATCAGTATATGCTGCACCATGGACAAATTCGGGCATATGTCTAGCTCTCAACCCAAGAGAATGGGTTTACACAGAGAGAACATTCGGCTGTACATGGATGCGAAAATTCAGGCTATTGCGCATAAAGTTGGAGGTATGCGCAATGAACTAGAGACATGTTACCAGACTCCTTTGAGAATGGTGAATGCGTTAAATGTATTAGTTAATGAAGTCTGTAACAAAGTAAACGACTTAACTGAAAAGGGCGAGGCTATTGAGGGGAAAATAGATGTAGAGTTCCTTGTTGCTGAGAAGGGGGAGCAATTACATAGTAAGAGGAAAAAGAAAATGACTGGATATATGAAGCCTCACGCTGCGGAGATGTCTGATTAGTATACACCGAGATGTCGATGAGGCAGAAACTGATTCAAGCGCGGAAAGCAGTTCGTCAGAAATTATGGTTGCTGAGGTTAGGGCATATGGATCGACAGCAAACACTAAGAGAGACCTTTAAGCCGGTTACTGAATCTCTCCAACAGCTCTTAGCAAAAACAAAAACACACGATAACGAGGGCGTTGCCTTGACGAATTTGCTATCCGTCACACTCCCGGTCAGAATGATAGAACATTCGACGTTAGCAGGGGAAGACCGTACATGATGGTTACGCATCCTATAACTGTAACTGATGACACAATACAGACTGGTGATAGACGGTTTGAGAGAACACCGGCTTAATTAATCTTACTTTCGTAAAACCTACCAAAAAACCTATAAATTATTCAGTTAATGATAGGAAAACATAAAGCGAAATACTGCACATGACTGGTGTAAATGAGTTCACGAAAAGCCTGAGCCACAAGAAATATTAAATTATTATAAAACCAAAACATGAAGGCGAAAACTGTGGTGTCACCGCCAGACACCACACTTGCTAGGTGGTAGCCTTTAAATCGGCCGCGGTCCGTTAGTATACGTCGGACCCGCGTTACGCCACTATCAGTGATTGCAGACCGAGCGCCGCCACACGGCAGGTCTAGTATAGACTCCCTAGCATTCGCCCCAGTTGTACAGCCGACTTTGCTAGCGATGGTTCACTGAATACATACGCTCTCATTTGCAGAGACGACTGTTTAGCATAGCCTTCAGCTACCTCATTTGCTACGACCTAGCAAAGCGCCATATTCAGTCACTACGAATGTAATCTGAACAGATAATATTGTGAATCATGTACCGTCAAGAGAGACGTCCATCATTAATGGATTAAAGTTAAGTATGAAACTAATTACGTCCGCTTTCTGAATACTCATTCCTTGTAATGTTGCAGACCTCACGTCAGTATAGTTCTTCCCTCCTCACGCCAGCCTGCGTGAGCTAGAACGCGTGCATTTCGGCCTCCTCTAGTAACACGGTGTTGGCTCTTCTGCCAACACAACAAAAACAACAACAGAAGCAGCAGCAGTGGTGACTGTATTGACATTGAGCATAAAACAGTGAACAACGAACTAGTAGATTGACTATGGTTGCTCATGGCATCAGCTGGTGCAAGTAATACAGCTCAATCGAATGAGGCTGTTTCAATAATCTCGGAGCTAAGAGAGAGAAGTGTCGTCGAATAAGTATGGAAACAGTAGTTCGAGAACTGCACAAACCAGCACGCAAAAGATACTCTCGTAGGCATGTTATGATTAAAGGGTTGGATGACTTGTGGGAAGCTGATCTAGTAGATATGAGGGAATATTCACATGAGAATAATGGATTCAAGTGTATTTTAATGGTTACTGATACATACTCCAACTTTGCCTAGGCTTTACCTGTCAAAATAAAAATGAGTAGAAATGTCGCCGATGTTTTTGAGCGTTTGCTACAGACAGGGACGAATCGATGTCCAAGCAACCTCCAAACCGATCACGGTGCGGAGTTCTACAACAGGTATTTCAAGACCGTGATGCAGTGGTACGGAATGCCTCTCTACTCAGCATCTAATCACTTGAAGGCAAGTATCGTAGAGCGTCTGAACAGAACAACAAAAGGTCGAATGTGGATGCGTTTTAACATTCGCGGCTCATACAAATGGACAGATATCCGCCCAGAAATAATTGCTCAGTATAATCTAACAAAACATACCACAATAAAAATGAGAGCAATCGATGTTCGTGATAATGGACTCATGGATACGCATTAAGATGCTGGATCCACGCAGACAGAAATTTAATGTAGGTGATTTGGTGCGGACCTCAAAACACAAGACCGCATTTGAGAAATCATGCCCACTGAACTGGTCAACTGAGATATTTACAGTTCCAAAGGTGCAACGAACAAATCCTAGAACTTACATATTGAATGATAGTAAAGGTGAAGAAGTTGCAGGCTTCTTCTACAACTAGGTGTTGCAGAAAAGGTCAAAACCAGATGTTTTTCTCGCGGAGAGAGTCATAAGACGTCGGGGAAGCAAAGCATTAGTCAATCGCCTTGGTTTTCCTGCTACACAAAACGCTGGATTGATGCTGACGATTTGCTATATAATGGGCATACATAGTCCACAACCACTGCAGTAGCATAACACACGTGCTAGGAGACGCATTACAGGAGGTGGTGGTATTCTAGACAAACTCCTAGTGGAATTACACATCCCTGGGTATAACTACTGTGGACCTGGGACAAAGCTAGGCACAAGGTGATAAGGGGGTTAATCTGATCGACGAAGCGTGTATGGAACACGACATTGCATACGCTGCAAATAAAGATCTGTCAATTCGTCACATTTCACACAGGATTTTAGCTAATAAGGCTTAGGCGATACGGAGAAGAAATGATATTGGTATTGGTCAACGCATCGCTGTATTTGCAGTTGATAAAACCATGCGTGCAAAAATTAAGTTGGGTTTAGGAGTGATGAATTTCAAGCGAGTAATGAATGCTGCACATTGTGCACTAAACAAGAAGAAGTAGGACAATGGCGGGACGCAGAGCTGTATGAAGAACTGTACCCTGACAGCGATGTATGCAGCTAAAAACTCACTGAAGCAGAAAGATGCGGGAAGAAGAAGAAGAAGAAGTAGGAGAAGATCGGTTAAAGCACCTTAAGTTCTACCAATACCCAAGACATCTGGCAGTTTTATTCCATTTCTCATCCCGGCCCTCTCCGCGCTTTCGGCGGTAGATTCCCTCGCTGGTGGTACTGTAGCTATTGCTCGAACGGTCAAGAACGCGCAAAACTCCCAAGCATAGTTAGAAGAGGCAAGAAGACATAACAGCATGATGGAAGCCGCAGACATCGGAAAAGGGCTATACTTGAAACCGTACAGGAAAGAGCTTGATCTATTCATAAATTTAAAAAAAGCCCTTTAGCGGTCCTACCAGATCGACGACTCACAAATACAGATCTTCTTAATTTTGGTACAGCCAAATTGAAGATACCAAGATTCCTTGGTGTATTTATGCAGGATACATTACCGAAGACTTTGTGGAAAACTGGTGAAGGCGGTATTGTGAATTCAGATGTTGCTGGAGGACCCGGCACCCACTGGGTATCATATGTTATGAAAAATGCGGATACCGTCTACTATTTCGACTCATTTGGTGACCTGCAACCACCAGAAGAATTACAACGCTACTTCGCTCACAAAAGACGTGTGCTCTACAATTATCAGCGATATCAGGACTTTAATACACGCCTCTGTGGACATCTATATAACATGTTTCTCTTGACGTTGACAAAGAAGAAGAGGAAGAAACATGCTATACAGGGAGGAGGTTTTAACATTCATTCATAAGTTGAATTTCAGATGAAATGTCGTACACTTTGACGTTAAAAGAACGATTATCTGTATTGCGTGCAGATTGCTTCCTGCCAATTGATTTGATTGTTGGTGAATGGAGTATTGAATTGATTGGACTGGAGACGTACAACAACATCCCAAATATCACTGAGACTAACTATAAACTTCATCTGGATATTTATGGTGAAAAAGATATTGTGGAAATAGAACCGGGTGCATACTATATCGACGATTTAAATGAAGTCTTAAAACAGTCTGGAAAAGGTATTGAACTACGTGCAAACATCAATAAACTTAAATCTGAAGTAAGGACTGTAAACGCAACAACTTAGTTTAACCAGAAAAGTACAATGGGGCGTGTGCTGGGTTTCACCAAAGGGCATATTTTGAAGTAGGATCCAAGTAAATTTTACAAGTCAGATCAGACTGTGGACATACTTCCCGCCAGCACAATCCGAGTCGACTGTAACATTGCAACGAACTCCTATCTCAATGATAGTCTGATTCATACTATTTACGGATCCTTCCTCTCAGTTGCAACGGGGTTTAACACTGTGGACCAGAATAATCAACTTGTTGGCTTTCGTGGTGAGGAAATCATTGTACCATATTAACAGAACCTTCCGTCGGTTCTTGGTAGAACAACATTATAATAATGAATGAAAAGCACCAGTTTGCTTTTGTTCTACAATATTATTTTTATTGCTAACCGGTTTTCGGCTTACAAGGCCATCTTCAGGCATTTACTGAGTATTATCACCAAAGAAGTGAATTGTTAGCAGACAACACTGGAAGAGAAGTAACACATCTAGAGTGAAGTAGAAACATACAGTGAGTAACATCTTTGCAATGAAATAGTAAAAACTGAACAGTACATAAATAACAATGGAGTTGACAGGAAAACCTTTAGCACAATATAAGAACAACATGCCTACATAACGGTATCTATTGATAAACAAAACTATTGAAATAAGATAACCTTAGTACTAGGCAAGGCTGCATCAAGAGGTATGAAACATGGAGAGTGATACACAACCAATTAAAAAAGAAGAGACAGTTGTCAATGTAAATACAGAATACACGAAGAACTTAAGCTATATCAATACGATAAACAGAAATTAATAAATGCAGGAAAATTGAGGTGTTTGAGGGAACCTACAGTTTGAGAGTGTGGTGGTACTGCATTTTAACATTAACTTTATAATCAAAGCAGTGGCTGTATACCAGTTTACATTAAATAAATGAGCAAAATAAAATATGAACAGTATTTGATGAGACAACTACAAGGGGAGTTAAACATGGACAGTAATACAAGTACAAGTTAAAAGCAAACCCTTAACTATTGAAACTACAGCATATGTGGAATACAATGATCTCACCATTGACATCAGTACACACACACATTGTTTCAAAATTTACAGAAAAACAACAACTACAGACACAGTAATACCTTCTTGCTCACAACACCCCGTAGCTCACAAACATGCAGCTTTCCACTCAATGGTACACCGTCTCATATCCATCCCCATGTCCAGAGATGATTTTAAAGCAGAGTTAGATACAATAAAATTTATTGCCTCAGCCAATGGCTACAATCCAGTTCTTATTGACCACATCTTGCACAGGAAACAAAAACGGAAAATTATACCCCTCCTCTATGCCCCACCTGCTTCCCCATCCACTGTCTGCAAGAAATGGTGTACTCTACCATTTCTAGGTAAGGTATCACAGACTATAGCCAAAGCACTGAAATCCTGCAAGTATAGGGTTTCCTACTATGTCAGGAACACTACAGCCCAGTGTGTTTTTAATAGCAAAGATAAGATCCAGTTATTAGCCAACAGTGGGGTATACAAAATCACCTGTTCTGATTGTGACAAATTTTACATTGGTCAGTCAGGCAGAGACATATCAACTAGGCTGGCTGAACATGAACGCAGCTGGTGGTTGCAGAATTCAGACTCTGCATTTGCTGAGCATGTACTGAGTGAGGGTCACAACTACCAGCCAGTGTCCCATGTACTTCACTTAGCAAACAAAGGCCACAAACTCAACCTGCTGGAAGCCCTGGAAATTAACAAACATCTTGCTCACAGTCCATATCTCATCCTAAATGACCAGACACAACTCAACACTTCCCCTCTCCTAAACTTCATATAATCATCTTTGTTGTTCATTACTTCCCACACCCTCTCTTCCTACATATTCCTATTTTCCTGTAGTCATTAAGTTGTTTTATTTGTTGCAGTTGTCATTGTATTCCACATATGCTGTAGTTTCAATAGTTAAGGGTTTGCTTTTAACTTGTACTTGTATTACTGTCCATGTTTAACTCCCCTTGTAGTTGTCTCATCAAATACTGTTCATATTTTATTTTGCTCATTTATTTAATGTAAACTGGTATACAGCCACTGCTTTGATTATAAAGTTAATGTTAAAATGCAGTACCACCACACTCTCAAACTGTAGGTTCCCTCAAACACCTCAATTTTCCTGCATTTATTAATTTCTGTTTATCGTATTGATATAGCTTAAGTTCTTCGTGTATTCTGTATTTACATTGACAACTGTCTCTTCTTTTTTAATTGGTTGTGTATCACTCTCCATGTTTCATACCTCTTGATGCAGCCTTGCCTAGTACTAAGGTTATCTTATTTCAATAGTTTTGTTTATCAATAGATACCGTTATGTAGGCATGTTGTTCTTATATTGTGCTAAAGGTTTTCCTGTCAACTCCATTGTTATTTATGTACTGTTCAGTTTTTACTATTTCATTGCAAAGATGTTACTCACTGTATGTTTCTACTTCACTCTAGATGTGTTACTTCTCTTCCAGTGTTGTCTGCTAACAATTCACTTCTTTGGTGATAATACTCAGTAAATGCCTGAAGATGGCCTTGTAAGCCGAAAACCGGTTAGCAATAAAAATAATATTGTAGAACAAAAGCAAACTGGTGCTTTTCATTTATTATTAAATCATTGTACAATTACATCTAAGGCTGGTTGGGCGTACGGTATAAAACAAGTGCACGCAATCCACAGCATGCCACTTCGCTACTGAACAGCAAAGTGCTAACACGTGCGAACTATGAGTTTCTTAAATCAGTTTGCCTGAAGCTCCGCAATGACGTCTTCGCCCAATATAACCAGTCCAGTAGAGTACAATGAGAGAATTATACGTCAGGAAAACTTCTCTCATACACCCTACGCTTCAAACACATTTAACAAGAACGATTAAATCAGGATTGTTATACAGCACTAAGACGCACTCACGCTTCCATGCAGGAATTTCATATATCTAGAGGGATCATTCAAGATGATGGCAGCGATACAGTGAGATCCAAGGTGACACGGAACACTTTAGCATTCCTGTTCCACGATATACGCTATGAACTCAGTGGGTCTGAAATCGACAGTACACGCAATGTCGGCATAACATCAGCCCTTGAAAGATATGTCTTGGCATCACCAGCAGATTTGCATAGTTTAGAAAATGCAGGATGGTTCATAGACGATCCACAGGATGGAACAGTTGCAGAGTACAAGTGATTTACTGCCTGCATACCTCTAAAAAGCTTATGGGCTACTTTAAGGACATGTGACGGATTATTATGACCGCTAAACAGGAACTCATTCTGGTACAGAGTGCGACAGACAATAACTCATGCATTAAAGGAGCTCAAGAGAAGAATATCATCACAATCAGCAAGATAATATGGAAAAGACCTCACATCAGTGTATCAGACGAGGAGCGTTTGAAGTTTTAAAACTCCTGAATTCACGTCCATTTCTGTCACTGAGATTTCGCTCGTGGGAGGTTTTCGAGTATCCAATGTTACTGACTGTGAGCAGACAAACATGGGCTATTAAAACGTCCTCCGCTCTAGAGACACCTAGATTCATCATACTTGCATTTCAGAATGAAAGAAGAGGTAATATAGCAAATGATTCCACCGTGTTCGACAACTGCAAGTTAACTAATGCCCAAGTCTGCCTCAATTCAGAATTCTACTCATATGACAATCTACATCTGCAGTGGACTCAAAATGTATACATTCTAGCGTATGACATGTATGAAAGGTTTCGCGCTTCTTACTATGAAATTGCTGAGGGAGGAGGGTGTCTACTCAGTCCACATAAGTTCAAGGAGCTTTCACCGATCATCGTAATAGACTGCTCAAAACAGAATGAGATAATTAAGTCTGGACCTATAGATGTGAGAACTGAATTTGAATCATCGAAAAATTTCCCAGAACACACTGCAGCGTATGCTCTAGTTCTAAATGACCGTGTGATCAACTACTGCCCACTCACAGGTGTTGTGTAACGAGCTGTATAAATGAATAGGTAAAGCATCATACCTAGAGCATTTCACAATGACCTCTCAAGGCAGACACTCAGGGCTTCTACGATGGTGAGCGTAGACAATTCGTATTTAAAGATGCTGTGTTTGTAGTGTACACACAAGATGCTGGAATAATAGAGACATTCTCAGCAAACATTGCATCACCAAGGTCTTTCAAGCATGTGAGGTGTTCTAAGACACGGATGAGTGCAAAGTGGTTAAGACATTTCTACCATGGAATTCACAGGGATGATCCTGGCATACCCTATAAAGATATGGTGACTGCACTTAAATTATTAGATTACATGGATACCATCATCTACAAGAACGGGAAGGTGGAGATCTTATGGATGTGTCGAATCTTTAAATTTGCTTCTATTCCAGACCTGGAATTCCACGGATATCCTTCTCTCCATCGACTCAGGAACGTGTATCAAAAACTTGTTGCTGTATCTGCTTATGAAAATGTAAAATTACTTTTAAGTTGGATGAGATATAAATGAATTTTTTTTCCTAACAATGCTTGCGTACTTTTTTTTTGAGACTTGCGTCCGTAGCATGTAAGTTTAACCATGATACTATACCTGCTTCCATCTATACCTGCATTCCACTGCGTGACTCACTTACCACAGCCTTGCGTGCTGCCAACGTGGGAGTAGCGCTACCTGTGCTATTAATAGGTACGCTGTCACATTCCTCTCCCATTGCCTGCAGTGAATTCTCTGAAAATGTGTGTGTTAAAGGAGCTATGTCTTGTAGATGTGTGCGTGCAATGCAGATTTGACTGCAGAATGTTCACAGATATGTTTTAACAAAAAGATATTGATTAGGTTATTTTAAATATCAACAGTGATGTAGGGTAACAAATTTTTTTTCTTTATTCATTTTAATTCAATTCTCGTTATTACAATTTACTTTATGATGTGCAATATATATATAGTACAGTTCACAGTACAGTTCAATGCAAAGATACTTTTAACTTATTACTAGAATCCAATACATGTTGGAGATTCCTGGAAGAGAATGTTTTTTTCCTTACAGGGCCATACTTAAAACTAAAGCAGAGGTATAGACTGACTTACATGCTAAATGCTATTCCTAATGAAATTCCATCCAGACAGACTATATTAAACTGAGCTGCTCTGTGAACTAACGTTCTCCTACTTATCTAGATGGCTCTAAATATTTTTTGGGAGTAGACATCATTTTCTGTCAAAGAATTAATTGGGTATGTGTGTGCGTGTGTTTGAAATATACGTATATCATTCAAATACTTTAATAACAACATTTAACTGGATACCCCAACCCAACAACTGAGCAGCTCTAAATATTTTTTTTAACTGGGTGGCCCTAAACATTTTCCACCACAGATCGCTGAAATACTTTAATAATAACAATTAATTGGGTGGTTCCAAAGCATCCAACCCAAACAGCTGTACTAAAAAAAATAATGTGGATGGAATTCAAACTACTTTGACTGGATGGCTAGTGGTAGGTGAAGCTTAAACACTACTCTGCTTACACACACACACACACACACACACACACACACACACACACACACACACGCGCGCGCACACACACACACACACACACACACACACAAACACACACACACACACATGAATAACGAAATTCACATTCATACATATTTTTCATTCACACACATATGCCCACACATTCATACATATTTTTACACTCACACATACGCACACACACTCACACCACACATCACACACAAACAATAATTACACTATGATAAAAGAGCCATACTATTTTATGCATAAGCCCCCTCACCCATTCACACACTCATTCTCTCTCTATCTCTCAAACAGAGTCCCCCACCCCTACTTTCGCATCAAGTAAGTAGTGTGAGTATGGGAGGGTTTCCACCCCATCCTCACAAATGACTCTTTTATCGTCATGAGGAGACAATCCGACTTTAGATTGCAGTACAGTGTACACCTCAGAACCTCGCGATCGAATACTAGTTGCCGAACGATGTGCAGAGGAGCGACTTGAACACTGCGACTGTACGGGCACTGCAAGTAGTCTTGCACCGTGAGGACGTGAGATGCCGCGCGTCGAACACCCTTTTCCCGCCTCTGTGTGCCCTGTCTATTGTACGGTATGCATACATTTTGGTCCTCAATCCCACAAACTCTACAATCCGTAAACCATTCGCCTCGTCTTTCATGAGATCGATAACCTTCTTGTTCTTAAGAATAATACCATATGGATTATCAGTCTCGAAAGAAGACGTGTCTAATTCTTTACTGTGGCACCTAATTACTTCATATGGATCAGAGTTCTTGATCCAATAGATAAAGTGGTCTGTATCCACATAAAGCAACTTTGGTTCTATGAAACGAGGTCTCGCAAACTCTTAGTGGAAGTGGTACATGTACCTATCCAGTATGCACATCCCAAAATAAATAGACTTCATAAACTCCACTGCAGTTTTCGATATCTCCACAGCAACAAAGTTTTCATTGAAGATTGTAGCACGCTTAAAATTTGGTCTGGCGATGCACTTTCACACGCCATAACGCCCTTCCTATGCGGCTCTAATCAAAATATCGCGTTCATTTCTCACATTCTGCATAGTTTTCCCAAAAATGGAATAGTACATTAATTTATAAAAATCTTTTTCAAAATCATTACTCATGACCGCCCTCTTTTCGGTATATAGTTCAATATACTCCTTCAACCAGAGGGATTGCCTGAAGGAGATAGCCTGGGTGATTCTAATAAGCTTCATCCCTAAACTGAGAGACTGCTGGAGATTATGATAATGAATAATATACCTCTGCTTATCTCCAACAGTAGGCAACAGTTTAGGGATGGTGCTTCCTCGCAGAATTTGTTGTTCTGGGCATAGCGACAAGTCGCTTGTCTCTCTATGCAAAATTTTACGATATGTGATGTCTACCAAAAAAACATACCCTACATCGGAATCGGCCTCGAGACGCATTATTTTAGCACCTAATCCCATCAGTTCGTCTTCGGGCACCCATCGAAACCCACCAACCGGTAGTGGCCGCATCATGGTGTGCCCATATAAGTTATTCAAGTACATCATGTAACTAAAATCAAGGGATGCTTTAAACCTGACACCCATCCATGGGATATTTGCCTTGGCATGTCTGTGAACGCATTTACAAAGTCTCCCACGGATCCCACTCTCAAAAAGTAGAAGCATTGCAGCATCAGTCAAAAGTTCGATGCTGCGCCCAGATTTTTTGAGCATAGCATCTTAGGACAACCCAGGTACCATGTAATAAAAGGCGAGGTCCAAACAGCACGTGGCCATGCATACAATCCGGAACTTTTTGAAACCATCTGCAAGAAAACCCACATCCGTGTCCATGTATAGTCTTGCATAGTCTCCCAAATTGGGGATGTTGAATTCCCACCAGACATTCATGGCATGCTTATAATATACTGTAGTTATGGCATTGCCTGTGAGAGTACTGGTAAATGCAGATATGTCAGGAAGCCTGGTTTAATTGAGTTTTGCCATAGTATCAACATACTCGTATGGGAAAAGTCCTTTCCTAGCCGCAAGCTGGAACTTTTCCTCATCAGGAAATGCAGATCGAGTGATATGCATATCATTCGGAGACAGAGTTTCAACGAGTTTCTGGAGCGAAGTCTGCATAAATCGTAAAGAGTCAAGGAATAAAGAGCGTAATTTTTGGCGTTATTCGTTTTGAGAAATGAATGTACTTCTCAACCCTTTCAGGCAGGACACTGACCGCATCGTTCTTCATACCGAAATCAGCCAGGTGCTCAACCAGCAAATGAGTGTCATACCGGCTCAAATTATGAAAAAAGACAGGTACGTGCCACCACGCGGGATTAGCCGAGCAGTCTAGGCCGCTGCAGTCATGGACTGTGCCGCTGGTCCCGGCGGAGGTTCGAGTCCTCCCTTAGGCATGGGTGTGTGTGTTTGTCCTTAGGATAATTTAGGTTAAGTAGTGTGTAAGCTTATGGACTGATGACCTTAGTAGTTAAGTCCCACAAGATTTCACACACATTTGAACCTTTGAGGTATATGCCATGGTAACTTATACTTCAAATTGCATGCATTATGAGCTGCACCGCAGAACTTTCACATAAAATGGCAATGATCTCTATGGGGAGTTTCCACTTTTCTGTCTAACGGCAGCCCACAAATACGACAATTAACCGCCTTTTCATACAATTCGCCATCTCCCTTTGGTTTGGTCATGGGAATCTTGGTGCTGTAGAGCTTATCAACTTTCCATGAAAGTTTTTCCAGCTCAGTGAGAAGCCAAACCACAGGATAGTCCCCGACATAAGACTCGTAACGGCTGAGTTTAGAATAATATCCACATACAACTGGGAATGGTGCTGCATAAGGTAAGTGTTTTTGCGTGTAGGTTATATGTGAGGCTAAGGGGTTCCCTTCACAATGAGTAATAGGAGACAGCAGGCATTCAAAGTCAGAGTACACTACAAACGGACATCGCTGCTGGTGGTGAGCATTTTGAAATTTAATGAAGTTATTTTCCTCTTTGAGCATAATAACACATACCAGGTCCTTGGATGCACAGTCTAATAGATGTATCGCTAATAACTTGTCTGATGAGAAATGATTCATGCATCTTAAAGAAATACATTGTTTATGATCATGTTTATTTAGTTGAGAGGAAAGGAGTCAGGACATGTCTTTGATCCAAACATTGTGATAATTATCATCTTCGGAGAAGTTTAGCATGTTTACATGCAGCTCTCGCTCACCTGCAGATTTTGAGAAATGGAGGGGTCCAACTACCATATTCTTGTCTTGCTCACCTGACTTGTCGTTATTCTTCTCCAGGTCATAAACGTGAACGGATATTCCGCTATTCTGCGCCTCAAATTGAGGTATGTCTTGGATCTTTATGGTGAACTCTATACCATCAAAGTTATAATATGCCTTAATATCACGGACTTTGTAACTGTTCGGACACTCAGGATGATATACCACTCATCAAGGGATGTGCTCCGAGAAATAATGCCATTATCACTCCATATATAGTGCAGACTTGTAGCCTCTGCATCACCTGGATGCTTAGATGGGTGATTCATCTCGCAGCATAGTACTGTGCTGCATATAATGGGATTAAATCTCGGATCACATAGGACTTTGAGGAGCTCTATCTCCAAGACAGGAAGGCACACTTCTAAAACCCCGACAGGGTCGCGAGACCTCCCTCCCGAATTCTGAATCCTTGTAAATGAGTTACACCCCTCAAAAGCCCTAGAAACTACTGAGAATTCTAGAGGGCTCATTATATCATTATTCTGATGTCCTTCACTATCAATAGGATGGGGGAGAGCACTAGTGCTAGACATAGAATAATCAATATTTCTGTTACTACTACTACAACTAGGAGTCCATTCTATAGATGACAGGGCTGGTGAGGGTGCGTCTGCTGCAGGGAGAGGTCTGCGCCATGGTACACACACCTTTCGCTGATGGCGAGGGCGTGACTGTGGAGGAGGAGGCGGTGTGGAATCAGTCCGCTTTGAGCAGTCTAACTGCTGCAGCCCTAACCCGCTAGCCTGGGGGAGGGCGGCCCATGGACGCCAGAGCGATGCTGTGGCAGACGCGGTGGCTGCGATGGGACCTGAGGTAGCGGCAGTGGCGCGGCGGTGGCGGGGGCGGCTGCGGTAGCAGCTTCCCAGTGAGAGAGGCCTGGGCTTGGTGCAGGTGCAGGTGGAGCATAGCAGATGATGCTAGCTCTTTTCGGTGGACTTGCCCCTTCGACACTTAGCCTGCAGCCACTTGCAGAGGCGCTTGCAGCCTCCTGCAACCTCTGACGAGCAGCCAACAAAGGGATGTGAGCCAGCGACGGGTGACGGTCGGGACCTGTCGCTTTTGCAACCCCACGTGCATCAGGGGAGGCTGCAGGAGCGCACACCATGTGCGAGAAGGTGGTTCTGCAAAGACAGGATGAAGGCAATAATTAGTAATATTCGATATTATATTGGGAATAGAACACTTGTTGATACAATAATAATAATAATAACAATAATAACAATGGTAATTACCTAATTCACCCTGCTGCCACGACTGCATCTCCTCCAAAATATCCGCGTCGAAGAGTACAAAAGTGGCTCTGAGCACTATGGGACTTAACATCTATGGTCATCAGTCCCCTAGAACTTAGAACTACTTAAACCTAACTAACCTAAGGACATCACACACATCCATGCCCCAGGCAGGATTCGATCCTGCGACCGTAGCGGTCGCTCGGTTCCAGACTGTAGCGCCTAGAACCGCACGGCCCCTCCGGCCGGCATCATCTCCTCTGCAACCTTCGTATTTATTTCTCCTGAAATGTATAGCCCATATGCTGAAACGAAAGGAGAGAATATAGTGTAGGAGAGAGAGAAATAAAATTTGAGTGAGATGAACACACAAGAACTGAAACAATTTTCAGTTTGAAGTGTGGAAGATTGATCACACATTAAAAAAGATAATGATAACTTATGCTGGGACTCGGATGAGCGGACACGTTTGACGTCTTCAGAACCATGAGCGAGACCATTTCCACTCCTCTTCATCTTTGCAGGGATAAAAGAAGTAGCGAACACACACACGAATGAGTAAACTATGCGACAAACAATGGAAAAGTGACAAAGACTGATGGATAGCGCTTCCTTATATAGATGTTATGATGCAGTACCACGTGATCTCAGTGTGAACCCATGGGTGTTGAACGTTTTGGGGTGGTGGGGGGTGAGCTCACTAGCACTCCTAGTGACTGAAAGCTGAACGAGCCAGATGCTTCCAGTACCTCCAGGAGACCAGAGCCTATGATAATTTATCGATTTACAGCGAACAAATTCATATTATGAGTGAAGATACTATTTGGAATATACACTGGATGATATTGAATTCAACCTTTGAACCTGATGTCATTATGCCTATATTACGAACTCATCTGAGGACGACTTGGCGCTTATTTAGCTACAGATGTGAAGTCAGTATGCGCATGTGGGCTATACGCTGTTATGTCACTATGCACATGTAGGCTGCACACGTTGCACATGTACCGTTAGGATCACAGGAGAGAGAAAGCGGTTGAACAGATGAGAGGGATGATAACGCTCTCTGGTGGTGGTACTGTGTACTAAGTCATTTGGAGTCCGGAACACTGGCAGAGAACTGAAAGGCATATCGAAATGAGAATATATACTCTGATGAGCTAAAACATTATGACCACTTACTTAACAGCTTTTCGAACGAAATACATCACTGATCCTGCGTATCAGCGATCCGACAGTTTGTTGGTAGGTTTGTGGAGGTATGTGGCATTAGCTGTCTACACGCCAGGCACGTAATTTGCGTAAATAATGAAAAGCTGATACGTGTATGCAGTGATGGGGCATGACAGCGACCCATATGGGTTTCATAGAATTAGCATCAGGAAAAATTTCGTCACTGAGACATCAACCTGGGTTTATTATACTACTTCTCAGTCCACTGTACCACAGTTCTGGCTCCGAGATATGGACAATTATTCTGCCGAAATATGACATCACAGTAGGGGAAGACATCAAGCATGAAGGAATGCTGGTAGTTCGCAGCTGTCAGCGTGTCCTCGATTACTACCAGAAGTCCCATGCAAGTGCAGGAAAATGTCTCCCATAGCATAATGCTACTCCCATCAATCTGTATCCGTGGCGCCTGCACATTTTGGGCCACCGTTCGCCTCGATGGTGGCGTTTGTGGAGACGACCATCCACCTAGGTAGCAAAAATCTGATTCAGCCGAAGATCCGACAAGTTTCCATTGATCGATGGTCAAATCCCGATGGTCCCGTGACCACTGCGATAGTAATTGAGGATGTCATTCAGTCAACATGTGGACACGTACGGGTGGTCTGCTGTGGAGTTCCAAGTTCGACAATGTACGGTTAACGGTACAATCTTAAATATTTGTATGTGCACCAGCTTTGTGCTCCTTTGGCAGAGATTCCACAAATCACCATCTATCCTACTTTACACAGCAGTAAAGCTTCCGAACTCCACTCTCTTTGAAGAGTCGTGGATGTTCAAAAATTTTCACTGTCCTTCTACTTCTTTCCGTAGGTGTTCATAAGCTTCGTCGTCTTCGAGATAGTCGTTTACAGGGTTTCCATAACAACAATCTGTCCCTCGTCAAAGACGCCTATCTCAATGGGTTTCTCCATTTGCAGCCCATATCTTCACTGTGTTGATTCCCCGTCCATGTCTGCTCCGTTTACATACTTTCGTTACAGCGTCACGTGCCCACAACGCCACCAGGTGACATCCTACGTCACTATGGGCGGTGATTATAGTGTTTTGGCTGATCAGTGTATACATAATCTACTTGCAAGCTATAATATCGCTAAACATGTGATATTATTTGAAAAAATATCATATCGTTGCGATTATGGTCATGAAAACCCTCTTCATTTTTTGGCATCATTAAGTACAGGTGAAGCGGATTATTAACAAGCAGATACATTACTAGCACCATTATTCGCCAAAAATGTGTGTGCAACTCTCAGTTTCCTAGTTGTTGTGATTTTAGATCTGTAGCAGAGACCTTCACGAGATAAATCAATGCATATTCACTCTTCTCCTTAAAATTCTGTGTTTTCCACGCAATACTCGTTTTAAAAAAACGTGAGGCTACACCTGAAGAGCAACATTAGACTTATTCATGTGGAAATTTCATTGATTTTCGATACATTATCAGTTGATTTCTCCCTATAATTTAAGTGAAAATTCAATGATTAGTTGTACGTATGTAGCCTGCCTCCATTTAGATATCCCTTGGAGATATCTCATGTTATGTGTGCCGCCTAAGATGCAATAACATATGCTGGGTGCTCGGTAGGGAGAAGCAGGCTGCACCATCACATGGTTAAGCCACGTGAGTTACCGGTGGTCGGCTGGCTGCAACAGCGTGCACCAGTCAGTGGCTGAGTTGTGCTGTTGTCCTTGCTCGAACGTGTGGCATATTTCTACTGCACTACAGGCGCGTGACATAGCTAGTGATTTCCCTTTAGGCCTCTGGCTTTACTCTCGAGGTATAGTGCTCGCAACTCTTCCACCAGATGTGACCAGAGCTGCAATAACAATGTCAGCCACCATCGGTCGGGGGGTGTAGGACCTTGTATGAGCCGTGAGCAGTGACTGCCTCATACCTGGAAGTGCTTATAGCCACCTATAAGGGTCATACTGCCCATAACTGGACCTCTTTGTTTCACATGTATATGGATCTGAGCAGTGTTGCAGGTGACAGCTAATGTCATTTGCCGACAGTTGGCCCTGCCCTCTGTTGTGAAGGTGTTTGGGGTCCTTCATCATGAAATATCCCGCGCTAAGTGTTTCCATACCGCTACTCTCGTGAAAATGTCGATCTTTCCCGTTATGTTGTTACAACGATTTTAATGATTACGATTCACCTACTCACTTCACATCAAAGCATTTAGCTTTCAAATCTCTACTGCTAAATGGTTGCTATCAATAATTTCATGTATTTGATGTGTTTGTGTTGCCTGACTATGTTACTGCTAGTGACATAACTGCCATACATTAGACACATCTTTTTTGTGGTGCGCAGCGCAGTGCAGGCTCCACTACAGGAGGACGAATAAGCATCTATCGGTTTCTTCAATTTGCAAGCAGAACTTATGTGTGGGTTATAGGTTTCATGTGTATATCATTTTAACTCAGGTCAAGCAGATTATGTTGATGAAGGCGTTGCAGTGCCTTGAAGTCTGTTTCATCTACGGACTGTCAGAACTGTTGAATTGCCTTGTGTCGACTTATCTCTCTGTGATCGGTGTGGGCATTCGCCTATATTATTAAGATCCTGTGAGGCATCAAAACTGAGATCTGAGTATGACCTTATGAATGCGTCTCTCAAAGTACCTCCTAAGTGCGTCCTCCGTTGTAATGTACTGTATGCCACAAAAAAACCAAGAGTCTGAGATGGAACATAGTGGCGGTCCCTATTATTGGTGAGCGTGAGGAAAGAGAGGAGCCCAGAGCAATGAAGATAGTCGTGGCTTATTATGATCGATAAGCAATATAGGACGTCTTACAGTTCTTAAGTGTGAAATATTGCAGCAGGATGTGTCGAGGTATCAAGCCAGTATCGGCAATAGGAGAGTGGCCAACATCTGCCTGAAATCCTAACAGTAAGACGTGGTGCCAGCTGCTCCAGGCACATGTCATGCAGAAGAAAGGGGTACTGTGCGGTATTTGGGTGCCAGTGTTTGTCTGTACTTTGATGACAGGTGTCGAGTGACACACAGTGCGGTGCTGCCAATGGTGGCGGTGGTTCAAATGGTTCAAATGGCTCTGAGCGCTATGGGACTTAACTTCTGAGGTCATCAGTCCCTAGAACTTAGAACTACTTAAACGTAACTAACCTAAGGACATCACATACATCCATGCCCGAGGCAGGATTCGAACCTGCGACAGCAGTGGTCGCGCGGTTCTAGACTGTAGCGCCTAGAACCGCTCGGCCAATGCGGCCGGCGTTGTGGTGGTACAACACTACATGCACACGGATAAAATGACGGCAAGTACAAATGGTAAGCTTTGCGTTGAACACGGAAGAGATCCTCTTCCACGTGAGGTATGTTTAAATAAAGACGCAATTTTCCCGTCCTACTCTTACTAAACACGATAATGACAATCATACAGGATGCATCAGTTGGCTCTTTACTCTTGACGTTAGGGTGCATGTCCTGTAGTTTTGACAGCTGTAAGACTTGCCATCATTTTTAACTTAACTTAAGTGGATATTCTTACCATTTTAAACTTATGACAACTGGTGTGGAGGGGGGGGGGGGGGGGACAGGAAACTTGTTTCAACTCTATTATCAGATGGGGTAGGAGAAATTTTTTAAGTGCCACAGATGGTGGGAATGGCAGTGGTGCTTCAGGGTGGAGTGTAGGAGGCACGGGTGCTATGCTGGAAAGTGCCATTTACGGTTCTTTCCTTCCCCCACTGTCTGTTTAATTAAAGATGAAAATGTTCCTATTACACAGTATGTAATTTTAACTTAAGCTTACGATGCTATATGACATATGTGTTTGTAAAACATAAACAACTATTTCAGCGGTGGCAGAGAGAGTGCTCAACTTAAGACAGATAGGATAGAATTACATAGTGACCTGACTGCTATGAATAACCGTAGAGATCTGCAGAGACCAGTTACTGCTCTTTGCGCTATCATCTCGGATGTTAACATCACAGTACAGCCCCGGAAATATTTCAGAAAATCCTATACTTAGCAAAATCTAGCTATTTCCATAGTCCCATCGGGGAAAAGCCCAGTGGCCATCATGAACTCTGCACTTAGCGCAGATGATCTAAACCTCTCCCCAATGACAAAGTTCCATCTTCGATTTTTCAATTCCCTCCCCCCCCCCCCCAACAATTTCGACAACAACCCTATTTCCACACAAACCCATCTAAATTGGAATTTATTGTCAAAATTTGAATTTTCCGCCATTTTATACATAATCTTCGTATATCCATAATTAAAACGGACGACTTGGGACGTCAGCTGGTATAATATATGTCAAAAATGATGTAATTCCTCCAACTGTATTAAGGTGTTGGTTTTATTGGCAACTAGTTTCGATGTTGTTACAACATCATCTTCAGGCCCATACCTGTTGACAGTAACTGTATGTGTCTAACACTAGTAGTCAGTGGTGAGATAGGCGCGTTCCATGCAGAAGGCACCTACCTTATCTGTGGAAGGCTTTGTTAATACTGAGTTACTACGTACATATCAAAGGAAAAGTATATTTCTTTTGTATGTAACCACTTGTGCATTTACCAGTACACGTACGAGGTGTGTTTTCTAAGTAATATCTGTTTGAACATAAATACATGATGAAAGATTTTTTCCCAAAGAGTAAATTTATTTTCACACTTTTATTTTCAACACTGATGTGTTGTCTGAGGTGGAGGAAAAGATGGTAATCGCTCAGCGCAAGATCAGGACAGTAGGGTGTGTGGTCTAAGACTTCCCAGCCAAATCTTTCCAATAAATCGCAGGTCTGATCTGCAGTGTGAGGTCTTGCATTGTCATGGAGATGGACAATTCCCTTTGCAAGTATGCCGCATCTTTTGTTTTGAATCGCTCTGAATAGTTTTCTCAGGGTTTGGCAGTATTCTTCTGCATTGATAGTGGTTACTCGTTGCATGAAGTCGACCAACAAAACACCATGCCTATCGCAAAACACCGACGCCATGATTTTGCACTGTGACAGAGTCTGTTTGGCCTTCAGCTCTACAGCCGAGTGTGTGTGTCTCCATTCCATACTCACTTGCTTCGATTCGGGCGTGACATACAAAACCCATGTTTCGTCTCCAGTTACGACCTGACTCAAGAAGCCGTCACCTTCTTTGTGATAACGAGTCAAAAACTTCATCACACACTCAAATCTTTGGTTGTTTTGGTCCTCTGTTAGGAGTTTCGGGACCCGACAGGAGCACAGTTTCCTAAACCTTAGGTGTTCAGAAACAATGTTGTAAAACACTGATATCGACAAGTCACGAAATTCATTTGAGAGATCTGTTAATGTGAAGCGACTGTTCTCACGAATCCTCGCTTCAACTGAAGCCATCAGATCTTCTGTAATCAAAGAAGGGCGACCTGAGCAGTCCTAATCATGGACGTTGTCACATCCATCTTTGAATTCTCATACCCACTTACGCACTTTGCATTCATTCATAACAGTATCACTGTACACTTCGCAAACCTGTCGAGGAATTTCTGCAGCAGACAGATTCCTTGTTGACAAAAACTGTATCAGTGAGCGAACTTCACACGCGGAGGGCGAGTTGATAGTCTTAGACATTTTGAAAGCACGGAACAGAACTGTACAGGTTAGCTACAGAGCTGAAACTGAGCATAGTTGTTCCCGAGGCATGCCGGTACACGACGCATGCGCCCGTTGCTGTATGCGCGCGAACTACTAGTGGCCACAAAAAAACGGACCTCACTTAAAAAACTCGCCTCATATATCACCCTAGAGCACCTTCCTATAATTCATTAATACCTTGACTGCAGCTGTTCCCAAAGTGGTAGCGTCTATGAGAGCAAATATTGACAACTTATTTCACTTCCAGACAATTTTTTTATATCAGATGGGTTGGAACTGCGTATTTGGCCAATTCTCTGACAAATGTAATGAACACATTCATTAAGGGTTCACTCGATGAATACAACACAAAAGGTAAAATTTTCCACTGAAACATCTTCCTTTCACACTCTCTGCATTGAATGATCATGGTTAGTGATGAAAAACTAACAATCTGTAGAGGTATATGGCAATTCTGTGGAAAGTTACACGTTTGGAAACAAATTAACGCATCTCAAGAGGTGATTATAATTATTATTCAAACCCATGTGCAACAATTGAACTTCTATTACTGAAAAATAAATTTGCAGGGATTTTTACGAGGGGGAGTTGGAAAATAAGTTTCCCCTGTCGACTGTGGGCCGAGTTGTGTGATATGGGCGAAAGACGACACGGCAGGTGAACACGCACGTGCAAGACATCTATACACCATTGGGTAGAGGTCGCTGTCTCAGTGCCTGCACAAAGCGGAGGCCAGCCGGTCCGTCTTTATCCGCTATGAACGGGCACGTGGAGTATCAGGCACAGAAATTCATAACCGCCTTGTTGAGGTGTATGGGTCAGGTGTGGCGTCGAGGCAGATGGTGTGGAGATGGTGCTAGCAATTCAGTGATGGAGGTCAGCAAGTGCAGGACACAGCGAGACCTGGACAGAAGCGCACCGCAACTACAGAAGCAAATGTCAGGAAAGTGGATGACATGATTAAAGCGAACCGGCGTATCACCATCGATGGAGTAGCTGCAGAACTTGGAATCGGACATGAGCTAGCTCACAAGATCATCCACGACATTCTTCGACACAGGAAGGTGTCAGCACGATGGGTGCCCCGCCAACTGCCCCCACACACACGGAACAACGCATGGCGTTCAGCCTGCAACAGCTCGTGCGTTACCATGAATCTGGCAATGACCTTCTGTTTCGGATTGTGATGGAGGATGAAACGTGGGTCCACCATTACACGCTCGAATCGAAGGTTGCATCCATGGAGTGGAAACATCAGTCATCAACTGTCCGAAAGAAGTTCAAAAGCACTCCGTCTGCAGGTAAAGTGCTACTCACCGTTCACTGGGACGCCAAAGGAGTTTTGTTACTGGATTTTCTGGAGGATGCAACCATTAACGTTGCGCGGTACTGTGCCACTCTGTCGAAACTGAAAGAGGTGATTCGGAAAAAGCTGCCTGGCCTTCCAAGATCTGGCGTTCTGCTGTTGGATGACAATGTGAGATCACACTCGGCGACGGCAACACAAAACCGTATTGCAGCTCTTGATTGGGAGCGCCTACACCATCCGCCTTACAGTCCGGATCTCGTATCAAGTGACTTCCATCTGTTTCCTGCCTGGCGGAAGGCGCTTGGCAACAGTGCTGACGTTAAACAAGCCGTTCAACGCTTCTTCCATATGCAACGCCCTGATTTTTTCCTGGAAGGCTTTTTGAAGTTTGTAAAGCGGTATGACAAATGTCTCAATGTACTTAGAAACTGTGTAGAAAAAGAAAGATATATCTCATCTTTAATGTCTCATTCTCTTGTTTTTCTCTCTGACCATAGTCGACAGGGGAAACATATTTTCCAACTCCCCCTCGTACATGGCTTCACTTCCTCCAGTTACCCTTCATTGTGTCCCTCCCTGCTACAGATTTTTACCTGCCAAGAATCAAGATGGCCGGGGGTGCAGTGCAACCTCTGTTAAAATAAGTTTGTTCTTCTGTGGTTTCCTTTAATAGAATAACATGCAGGAGTGTATGACACCTTTCACTTCCATTTTCATCAGTAAAATAAATAATTGTCTTTACAACAATTTATTTTCTTAAATGCATAAATGATCCATTTGTGAGGTTTCTAATTCCACAAAAAGTCAAATAAAAAGTTGAGTTTTGAAATTTAATAGATTTCGTCTTCCTGTGCATCAGTTCAAAAGTCATAATGTACAATTTCTGAAATTATACAGTACTTAACACTATAATGACGTATAATTAATATTTTTACAGGAAATGGACAGTTGAAGATTTACTCAAAGTGTATAAAAACCATGATTTCTGGTACATTACATTTGGTATAATATATTACTTTGCTACTTCATTGGTCTAGTAAATCATTTAGAGACCACCAAAAAACTTTCATACAATATTTAGAAACACCTTTTTATATTTTAGAAATGAACAATAAAGTAGTTTAACTCATTCGCCTCCATAATTTTATACTTCACACTATGGCTGCAGGCACCCAGAACAGAGCCTGATGCTGTGTGCTTGTCAGCATGGTGGTGAAACACCCATCACTGTGCATGCTGCATTCAATGTGTTTTAAGGAAACATTACTGCGCACTCCAGACTGATTTAAGTGAAATCATATTGTTCATCAGAATGAGGCGAGCAGTACACACTGAAGTAATGAAAAAATCACTATTTACACAGCAGTGGCTTACACACCTACCAGTACAGTTTCATATGGTATTGTATCTGATTATCTGCTACATGATAAGCTAGGTGTTCATGCCTTTAATCAGGAAAGAATACTTCAGAAAAAAAATTATAACTTAAAATGATTCTGTGATGGAAACAGAGCATCAGGTTTGGATGTGTAAAAGCTAGACAAACTCTCATTACTGACTGCATATTTTCTGTACAATGTAAAAACTCCCTAAATAAAAGTTGTCAGGTACAGCTGCAATGGAATAACACCAGGTCTCTTCCAAACACTCAAGTGCACAAGCTCTGTACCATTGGGAAACATGCAGTATATATGATTGTTGTTTGGAGATGGCACAGACTTCCAGTTTATACCTAACGGCAACTAGAGTGTTCAAGAAGAAACATTCATAAATTCTTTCATTGCCTGTTGCATTAGTGAAAACTTTTCGTTGTTTAATGTGCAGTGCGTTATTAAACCAGATTCTGCATAAAGACATTTGCACTAATCTGTTGGATAACATGCCAGGGAACGATGTGAAAAAGAAATTGAGTTAAATCGCTTGAGAGAAAAGGGAATACATTTGTATGGCCAAATGAGGATGATACAAGTTGACAAGAACCTATCACAGAATCTTGGGAAATAATAACTTTTTCAGTGGCGAAATTAAATCCTTCACATTACATCTGTTATCTTAATGCTCTTTATTTAGTCATAAACGTGAAACTGAACAATTATTTTAACATTTCAGTTATATTATTCAGTCTCTTGCAATAAGTTAAACTAACATGTTACATCTGCAACATTTAATATGCTGAGTCCCGCGATCCCAAAACATAGCCAATAGTGTTAGTTAATTGCCTCATTCTATATTAACACTAACTTTTGATTTTTTTGGAGGAAATGTGTTCAGAGTGCTTCATAAGATCTTGGTTGTATATTGTTCATATTGAGGTCACTCCATACAAAACTTTGTAGCCTATGGATTTTATTTTCGTGTTATTTGTTCACTTTCAATTGTATGAATGTTATGCCCATAAGGATGGAACTGTCCACAGATATTTTTAAAAAATTATGGTATACCACGTAACTCTCCCTCACACCCTATTATCAGCACTTTGCCAGTGAAATTCATTTATGTTATAGAATATCTAATGACGCTGATACTGGGTAACATATAATAACAAACGAATAAGAAAGGGAAGTGCTTCTTTACTCGTATTGGGGTGAAGTATACATGTACAGTTCGAAAGTTTTCCAGCGCATTGAAAATTGATTTCAAGTCACAATTGTGAAATTACAATAGGTTTAAGGCTTATGCAAACAGACACAATTTTCAGACCTTTTGGAGTGAATGTTAAATTAAGATGTTGCCAGATGTTAAATTTTGCCAGGTAGTTAAAAGGCACATTACTAAAAACGTGCACAATTGGCCTCAGCTGTGCCAGATACTTCCACAGCAAACATAAGAGAAAACAATTTAGCACTGAATTCTTTAAATACGAGAACTCAGTATTCAGATAAGTAGCACATAAAGAGAAATACTTCTATGTGAGAAAAAGCACCCAAAGCTAAAACTGGAACAACCTACCCTCAAAGAATAATTTGCTTGGAGAAAGTGGAACCACAGTATACTTGACACTTAAGTTTCAGAACTCAGACAGTATATGTGAGAACCACAGTATACTTTATGCTTAAGTTTCAGAACTCAGACAGTATATGTGAAAGAAGGACCAACGTTCACTATACTTCCAAAGGGCATCAAAGCTACTTTATTCTTGCAAGATCGATCCAACTTGCTTTTGCGTGTTATTCACTGAATAGTTTTGCTGAAGCGTTTTAGAGGTGGAATAAGAACTAGCACAGCTTGAAGAACGCTTTACAGCTGTGAAACACTGTAGCATTTATTGCCTCCATATCTGCTCTGCGACAAACATACACATCACCATTACTATTTTTCAAAAATGGTTTGAATGACATTTACGAAATTAACACAAAATGAAATAAAAGATTTATCCGAAGTTTTACACTGGAGGGACATATATATGATAAGTATCTAAAGCTCCTTGGTGTAAGGCGTCACAGTTTAAAATATCCATAAAGTTGACTTGTACCATTATGGTTTCAAAATGTCTTATAAAATGTTATTCTGTGTCCTCTCTGTTGGTTGAAAACAGACAGGACAAAGAATAACGACAGATTATTTTGCTGAGACGTTTGCAACAGCATAGGGGAGACTAATCACACAGAAACAGCCACCATTCTCTATAACCTCGTTTGTAATGCGTAGGAATGGCATTGGAAGAATTTACAAGTTAAAGTTCACCCATTACCAACGAAAATACTAACGATGTATGTCATATAAGCAGCTATCTTGCTGCTTTCATTATACATTTCTACTTTACGACATTCTTATATTCTTCAATTTTCGTGAGCTACTATTTGGGCCAACATGAACCAAACGATTTGACTTCTTTTGTATAACGTTTATGTTAGGCAATAGAGCTAATCGACTGCATCCGTGGCCTTACTACCGACACAACAGATTCAAGTCCATTGTTTTCGCATTGTACGCTTACTCTGCTGTTTCCTTCGAATGGACGTATTATAATAAATGAATTAGTTAATGCAAATTTCTCATTATTTCCCTTAAATAACAACAGGTAATTTGCTTTCAATTCTCTGTAAATACTTTTATTTCTTTAATAATACACATTCATATTATATTACTATCCAGACAGACATAAATTTCTTATTATTCAATATCAGCACACTCTAACATGTGTTGGACTGTGACGACAACAACTTTGACGTAGCTTCCAGTCTGCGGAACTGGCAGCTGTTTAGGGGAGGACCTTACACTATGGATAGACTTGGACAGAACTTGTTTACGGGTGAAATCTTAGCGCTAACTATTGCTGGTGGACTCAGCCCTGTGGTCGCTGTAGGCTACGGCCATTGCAGGGTTCCCACACGTTGCGGCGTGGACAGAAACAGTGTTCAGTAATGTTCTTCCTAAAAACAGTATACCCTGTATGGTCACAGTGGTTATAGTTTCTGATAACCACGAAAGAGAGGTTCGAAACTAACCAACACTTTCAGTTATATGTTTATTATGGGCTGAAAAACGGTTGACATCTGTAAACATTTCCGGGCTAAGTGGCCGTGGTCGATCTGTAGAACTTCTTCTCCCTGACGTTTCGTTCTCAGCTACGGAGAACATCTTCCGAGGTGAGTCGACGACTGGCTGCTAGGAGCTGGGGCCGCCGCTTAAATGGAGATCGTAGAGGGTGCCATATAAGCGGCGGCCCCAGCTCCTAGCAGCCAGTCGTCGACTCACCTCGGAAGATGTTCTCCGTAGTTGAGAACGAAACGTCAGGGAGAAGAAGTTCTACAGATCGACCACGGCAACTTAGCCCGGAAGTATTTACTGATGAAGACGCCGGCCGTGAAAGCCTACATGGGATGAAAAAGGGTTGGTTTAGAAAAATGATGGGAACTTTTTTAATAGTAATTCCTGTAACTCGAGACTTACACCGTCGATAAATGTGTCTACAGTATATTAAAATTTCATTGACCTTGAGCAAATGCGTTTCAGGACATCTAGTTTTTAGGTGAGCAGTGCGTAGCGAAAACGCACAAATCTCGGACAGTTCTCGCTACTATCTTAAATAAAAAAAAATATTTTCAAAAATTTAAAACCAAATTGCGTCATGTATCCGGACTCAGATTTAAACAAAAAATATAGCTGCTTTACTCATTTCGTGATAGACCCATGGCTTCATTTGTAGTTATAGCCTAAATTCGATTCTGCACGGTAAGATATCGGATAGTAAACGTCTACCTTCTTCTTGTTCACTGGTTCCTTTTTCAGCTCGTCTTGTTCACTACTGTTTACTTTACTGGTTTCCATCCTCATTTTTGACGCAGGCTTTAGACTGCCACTGGCTGAGTTAAAAATTATTTTTTTAGTTTTATTTACTTTTTTCTTTTTCTTTTTATTTTATTTTACTTTCCTTTACTTGAAACGTAGACAATTACTAAAAAATATTTCTTTAGTGTGTGCTATTTTTCTCAAAATGGCACCATGAAGAAAGCCATATGACACTTTAGGCATCTTATGCGTGTCATTTTTCGTTGTGAAAGAAAAGTACGTACTACACAGCTTCTCTGGAGAATCTCCTTTTTCTCCGTTGCTATGAAGAACCTAGAATAATGTCCCTCTTCATTCTGCAGTCGAAAAGGGCTTTCTTCTTTGGTTGTCCATGGGATCGCACTTTTACACGTTTGACTGTGAAATTTATCAAGCAACTGAGGGATTATTTCCAAGTGGTATTTCGCAAGTGGTATCTTCTGTTGCCTTTGTATTTCAAAAATTATTTTTGCATTAAGCACGCACAAGTCAGTCCTATGAAAGAATACTTTCTTGTACCACTTCATTGTCTTTAGGTTAGGTTAGTGTTGTTTAACGTCCCGTCGACAACGAAGTCATTAGAGGCGGAGCGCAAGCTCGGGTTAGGGAAGGATGGGGAAGGAAATCGGCCGTGCCCTTTCAAAGGAACCATCCCGGCATTTGCCTGAAACGATTTAGGGAAATCACGGAAAACCTAAATCAGGATGGCTGGAGACGGGATTAAACCGTCGTCCTCCCGAATGCGAGTCCAGTGTGCTAACCACTGCGCCACCTCGCTCGGTCATTGTCTTTCGGATGCACTGTACAGAAGATAACAGTATGTCTGTCTTATCAACTGCTGCCATTGAGTTATTATAGCTGACAACACAGATTGGTTTCAATTTGTTTTAGCCCTTCTATATTCTTTTCTCTCTGTCTCCACAAACTCCGGTCCATTTACGGTGGAAAGCATCCAGACTTCTTTCTTGTCCATCCATTTTACTGCCATTAATGTTCCTCAGGACTTGAACCGTATTTCCCGTTTTTTCAGCTTGTCTGGCAACAGTGGTAGAAGTTTCCTGTTTATGCGTGCTGTTCCGACGGCGTTTGTACATTTATCTTGGAGTCACAGGAACGATTCGGGGCTCTAATACCAATTGTCTAAATAAATAGTATGACCTTTTTACAGGTATTTCCATGGCGGCACTAGTGAAGACATTATAATAAAAAATATAATTGGATTGTACGTAACAAAAGACGATAATTTTAATGCCAAAACGGCAACGTTCATTCGGTATGTACTGCTTATATCGGGGCCTACCTTTGAAATGTAGCATATGGGTTTTAAAGGGTACTACTGCCTCGTGGAATTTATTTTTTGTGTGATCTACAATGTGACTTACTTTTTACAACAATATCTTGAGATGCGGTGGAATTGTCACTGAAGTGCAATAAACGCAGGATCAGCTTGTAACGGTCCCTAGCCATTATGTTAGAAAATATTGGTGTTTGAAGCAAAGAATGGGTCGACCTGTATTTATTAACTTCTAACTATTTACTTCTAGGCTTAATCAGAGATCGCGCTAGGAAGCAATAAATTCGTCTGGCTCTATATGCTTCCAGCGTACTAATCTCCTGCGTACTTTTTCACTAACAAATTTACAATAATTATTGATCTGTATACATATGGCAGAAACGAATTCCATGGACATGAAGTAAAAACTAAATCTATATATAAATGACTTGCTGACTCTTCAAAGTCTGCTTTTAACCTGCTAAATGTGTTCAGATAACGCTACCGTTTCGTCACTGGATGATTCTCCGTCCAGACACACTTTCTTTATCCTGACAAAGTTTCACTTACTTCATCTTCTTTTCCGTCTTCAGAGGAAGAATCTTCTGTTCGTGATGTTGAGGATTCAGCAATACGTCCAGACGCATCCAACTCTTCGTCGGAAGAAAGCTCAGACGTATCACAACAATCTTTGTCGCTACTATTCATAAGAATATCCACGATTTCCTGCTCCAATAAATTGTGTCTCGACATGGCAGAGGCTACATACGCGAATGCTGTCATCTCACCAGAAGCGAAAACAGGACTGGCCAAATGTTTCACTCGTAAGCCGAAAGGGCCCAAGGGAGGTGAAAACTAAAGCTCTTTCCTATGTTACAAAGAAGACCAGATAATGACACTCTTGTCAGAAATGGGAACAACATCGAGTAGCCGTTTTATTGTGTACGTTTACCTGCTCCTGAGCTCTGCATATATGAATGCCATTAGCCGTCTGGACTTTCCACCTGCCAGGCGTACATGACTGCCCGTAGCCGTCTGGACTTACCGCAGGCTGGCCTGCGCAAGTAGCCGTCTGGCCTTTCCACCCGCCGGGCATACATGTACGCCTGTAACCGGGAAAGGGTTAAGCAAGAACCAATTTCTGAAAGTCCACGCGAGGCAGTAGTTCCAGAACACATATACATGAAAGCATGATCTGTTCTGCAGTCATGTATTCCATGACAAAATGTACAAAGCGGTCTGTTGTAGTAAATAACATGGGTAGTTAGCGTTGTAGTTGGTAATGTTTTTCAAGGTAGAAAGTAGGTACATGTGTGGAGCGTTCTTTGACTTCTGCAATCCTTTCTTAGAGGCTCTTGTTTGCTCGACTTTCCTTAGATGAAGCTCTTTCTCCAGCTTTAGATTGTTAATTTTACTGGTATCTACCTCTGCTTTGATTAAATTTTCTTATCAGTCACAAGTATTGCAGGTGTCACTCCTCAGCTTATAAAATGATAGATTAAATTCTGAATTGAACACTTTACGGTAAATGCAGGGTTTCACTGGCAAAATGTATTCTTCCTCACACTTTTTAGTATAAAGTATATGCATTTTTGAGACAGATAACTGAGGCGACAGGTATTTCATTTGAGGATCATGTTTGTCAGAATAGTGACTTATGTAATGAGGAAATCTTTTCATGTGGTTCCTTACGGTAATGAGGCGATCTTCTGGTACTTTATTTTGAGGAACATGTTTCCCATGTTGAACAACCGGAGATAGGTCTTCCACTCTTGGTTTGTAAAACGCAGCTGTGGTCAACCGGCGATTGCTTATAATTAATGTCTTTAGGAAGAACTTAGGTTAGGTTAGGTCTTACACACTCGATTACCATCCGGGATGATGGCAGTACTTTGTGTTTTTGACTTCCTACAGTTTTGTTTTTGACATCTTGGTTTGGCAGTTGATACACATTTTGCTGTGAAGGACGGTTTTAGTTGCCAAGAACCAGTTTTCCAGAATTCTTCACGGACAGTTCTTCGCCTTTCTTCGGTGAAAGCCCTACATTCGTATTGGCAGATATGTTGAAATGGCTGGATGACTCTTGCATGCATAATTTTTCCGGTTGTAGATATATGTTCTTGTCCCAGGTTTGTTAGGCGTTTTCTTTTATTCACTTTCCATGATTCCACGTTACCTTTTCTCTTTTTTTGAAATAATTTTTTCTTGAGTTTCTTCATGAGGAGCTTCTACACACGACTTTTCAACAATGTTATGGATTTTTCTATTGTTTGGGCTTTTTCCTGGCTTGTTATGATCTTCGTTTTCGTCGGAAGATGATGCATCTGGATTAAAAAGGAAATACACCATCGATATGAAGCAAATATCTATATAAAAACAGTTTCATATATAAGATTCCCAGAACAATCTCGTTGTTTTGGTGAATGTAATGGTGCCAAAGGAATGCTAAGGGACTTCAAAGATGTTAAGCATTTCAGTCAAATACCAGTACAAGTGGCAATATTTAAGTGACGGTATTTTTCACATGGAACATGATTTTTATTGACAGTAAGAAGAAGTTTTTATGCTAGTTTGATGTGTGCTTATGTTCTAAAAAATAGTTTAAGACATTTCTCATGACCACAAAAGTGATTGAAAATTTCAAAACAAAACCTTACGTAGCCACTAAAACGTTACACAAAATGCTTCCACCTTAGTTACCTTGAACAGGAACATAATCTTCGTCTGCGACTGAATCATTGTCTGACAAGTCTTCAGCAGTCTTATTTAAACGGCACTGAATACCTCGAAAGGTAGAACTACTTATTTCTGATCGAGATTTCGTCGGTAGTTGAGAGTATAAATTGAGTTTCTTGGGAGCGTCCTGACACTGTCTATCGATTGTGATTCGATAAATGTAGTTATACCACATGCCGATAGATGTCAGACGTTAACAGTAGGCCCCTGGATTTTTGTACCACTGACAAGCAAGTATCCCTTATTTCGTGGTCGAAAGTGCACTTAACTCAGTTTTGCAAAAACATCACTTATACTATTATGGTTTTCAACCATTCACATATGGGACGGTGGATAAATAAACAAACAGTCGATATTTTTGTTATGAAAAGACTCTTCAATTGTCTGTGTGTGCTTTACACCTACCTCCGCCGTTTAACAAGAGCCTAGGAAGTATTTCTGCGGTCAGCCAAAAGCGATAGAGACTATACTGACAATAATTTCCAGTCTGCAAGTCCAAATTACTCTCTGTACTCAATGATATAAAATATTTCTATTTGGAATGAGGAACGATGACGATAAATAAAAGTTTTCAGTTCTAACTGGTTGATATATTCTTCAAAAGTTCACAGCCACAAAATATAATAATATTACCAATAGTAATAATAATAATAATAATAATAATAAGGAAAACAAAGACAGAGGATGATATGGTCAGATGAATTTAATCGACACCTCATGTTCTGTTATTACCAAACAACAAACCTAGGAACCAACACAACTGGATACAGATCACAAGTATACACAACATTTATTACCAGATACCCAGAATTAAAATTTTTAACAGAACAACGACTAGCTGATCAGATCCGTGTAATAAAAAAAATAACAGGATACCCCAGTCAGAATTAGAAAACATCAAACAACAAGTACAACAAATACTGGAACAAAATAATGTGCAATCAGAAGAAGAAGAAAGTACAGTAATGGACTCAAACATCCCAGAGCAAATGAACAAAGACCAACACGCATCAATTAAACAATCAGAGGAAAACGAAATCTTAAGACAGCCAGAAGAAGAAGCACAAATAGAACACGAAGTGACACACATGTTAGATATAGAAGAGAAATTTCAACTGACATATATAGAATACAAAGACACAAATACAGACATTAGACCATTCTTGCATAGACCGCCAAATAACCCACAAGTCGAAACAACAATAAAAACTATCAACACAATCATACACAACAAAATAAATGAAAACACAACTATGGAAGAGTTACAACTACTGGTTTATATAGGAGCACTCAGTACACTAAATAAACACACTAGGCAGAGATCAGAACCAACCAACACACAGAAGAAACCCACAAAACCAGCATGGCAACACAGGCTACAGATCAGAATAGAAAAACTGAGAAAAGACATCGGACAGCTAACACAATTTATAAGAAATGAAATGTCAGAAAAAAAAACGAAAAAGGTTAGGTAAAATCTTACAACGAGAAGCGATAGAGCAATTACATGAAAAGAAGCAGAAATTACAAGCACTGGCCAAACGACTTAGAAGATACAAAAAAAGTGAAAATAGAAGGAAACAAAACCAAACATTCAACCCAAACCAAAAGAAGTTTTACCAGACAATAGGTAACACACACATTAAAATAGACAATCCACCAAGCATAACAGACATGGAACACTTCTGGAGCAACATATGGTCAAACCCGGTACAACATAACAGGCATGCACGGTGGATACAAGCAGAAGCAGACACATACAAGATGATACTACAGATGCCTGAAGTGATAATTTTGCAACATGAAGTCACCCAAGCAATTAATTCTACTCACAATTGGAAAGCCCCTGGAAAAGATAAAATACCAAATTTCTGGCTAAAGAAGTTCACCTCAACACATTCATATCTAACTAAATTATTTAACAGTTACATTGCAGACCCATACACATTCCCTGATACACTTACACATGGAATAACTTATCTGAAACCTAAAGATCAAGCAGACACAGCAAACCCAGCTAAATATCGCCCCATAACATGCCTACCAACAATATGCAAAATATTAACTTCAGTCATTACGCAGAAATTAGTAACACATACAACAAAGAACAAAATTATAAATTAAGAACATAAAGGCTGTTGCAAAGGAGCACGAGGATGTAAAGAGCAACTGATAATAGATGCAGAGGTGACATATCAAGCTAAAACTAAACAAAGGTCGCTGCACTACGCATACATTGATTACCAAAAAGCTTTTGATAGTGTACCCCACTCATGGTTACTACAAATATTGGAAATATACAAAGTAGATCCTAAATTGATGCAGTTCCTAAACATAGTAATGAAAAATTGGAAAACCACACTTAATATACAAACAAGTTCAAATAATATCACATCACAGCCAATACAGATTAAGCGTGGAATATACCAAGGAGACTCATTAAGTCCTTTCTGGTTCTGCCTTGCTCTGAACCCACTATCCAACATGCTAAATAATACAAATTATGGATACAATATTACTGGAACATACCGACACAAAATCACACATTTGCTATACATGGATGATCTAAAACTACTGGCAGCAACAAATCAACAACTCAAGCAATTACTAAAGATAACAGAAGTATTCAGCAATGATATAAATATGGCTTTTGGAACAGACAAATGTAAGTAAAATAGCATAGTCAAGGGAAAACACACTAAACAAGAAGATTAAATATTGGATAACCACAGCGACTGCATAGAAGCGATGGAAAAAACAGATGCCTATAAATATCTAGGATACAGACAAAAAATAGGAACAGATAATACAAATATTAAAGAAGAACTAAAAGAAAATTATAGACAAAGACTAACAAAAATACTGAAAACAGAACTGACAGCAAGAAACAAGACAGAAGCTATAAATACTTATGCTATACCAATATTGACCTACTCATTTGGAGTAGTGAAATGGAGTAACACAGACCTAGAAGCACTCAATAAACTTACACTATCACAATGCCACAAATATAGAATACATCACATACATTCAGCAACAGAAAGATTCACATTAAGCAGAAAGGAAGGAGGAAGGTGATTTATCGACATAAAAAACCTACATTATGGGCGGGTAGACAATTTAAGAAAATTCTTTCTAGAAAGAGCAGAAACTAACAAAATACACAAAGCATTTACTCATACAAATACATCGGCTACACCACTGCAATTTCATAACCACTTCTACAACCCTCTAGATCACATAACATCAACAGATACGAAGAAAGTAAATTGGAAAAAGAAAACACTACATGGCAAGCACCCGTATCATCTAACACAGCTACACATCGATCAAGACGCATCCAACAGATGGCTAAGAAAAGGTTATATATACAGTAAGATGGAAGGTTTCATGATTACAATACAGGATCAAACAATAAACACCAGATATTACAGCAAGCATATTATTAAAGATTCCAATACCACAACAGATAAATGCAGACTTTGCAAACAACAAATAGAAACAGTAGATCACATCACAAGCGTATGTACAATACTAGCAAATACAGAATACCCCAGAAGACGTGACAATGTAGCAAAAATAATACATCAACAGCTTGCCTTACAACGTAAACTTATAAAACAACACATTCCCACATACAAGTATGCGACACAATGTACTGGAGAATGATGAATACAAATTATACTGGAACAGAACCATTATAACAGATAAAGCAACACCACATAACAAAACTGACATCATACTCACCAATAAAAAGAAGAAATTAACAAAACTAATCGAAATATCCATACCCAATACAGCAAATGTACAAAAGAAAACAGGAGAAAAAATTGAAAAATACATCCAACTGGCTAAGGAAGTCAAGGACATGTGGCATCAGGATAAAGTTGACATTACACCAATTATACTATCCACTACAGGAGGCATACCACACAATATCCACCAGTACATCAATACAATACAGCTACATCCAAACTTATATATACAACTACAGAAATCCGTAATTATTGATACATGTTCAATCACCCAAAAGTTCCTAAATGCAATATAACATATACCGTACAGTTAAAAGGAAGTCACGCTTGATCAAGGTCCGCGTCACTTTCCATTTTTAACCAGACCTAAGGTCTGAGGAAGGAAAGAAATAATAATAATAATAATAATAATAATGCTATGCGAAACAGCACTGTTAACAGTTCAGAGGTGACCACTACAAGGAATTCCAAGTAAAATGGTCTTTCACCTTGACTTCTAATCACGAAAGTTAATTGCTTGCCATAAAAGTGGTATATAATCACGCCACTTTCCACGTGGTTTTGTTAACATTACGGTAGGCACACAGACAGTTATTTCCCCCAAATCTAAGCGATCCAGGACGGTGTACAGTCCTTGCGAGTTCACTTCCTACTTTTAACAATAACGTTTTTGGCAGCTGCCGAGCTCTATGACTGACATGAACAATTATTTATATATGGGCGCAGCAGAGTACCAAACTGAATATCTGCTATCAACGGCACTATGCACATGCAGCAGTATCTACATGGACCCTTTCTGTAACATGTATTAATATATCTGTTGTTTAACAGTTTGCAATCTTAGAGTTATGTTTGCTTCTGTTACTGGAAAAGTTTTAGCTCGACTGCACATAAAGCTTGCCGGCTACACTTTTTAGAATGGAACTGACAGTGTAACATTACCTCTCAACTACAGCTTTAGGATTCCTCCTAACTGCAGTTCCTTACACAACAGTCTTGAAACTTGGTACAGATGTATTATTTCCTGAATGTAATCGAGTGTTGTAATTAGAACATTCTATTACAAATACAAATGATAATTTCTGTTATGAATAAGGACATCAAATTTGTTTTTTTAGTAAATAACTTGAAAACTAATAGAGGTAGCTTATTGGTGTCACATAGTTCCAGTTTTTATATCAAAATGAAGCTACATAAGAATTTCGATCTTTCTGAGTTTAATATTTAGTGCCCTCAATATTTCGAGAAGACAGCAATTTTGGAAGAACTATTGCTCTGATCCAATTGAGACCTGTATGTTTTAATTGTCATACTTTGGTATATTCTGACAAATTGTTAGCTTTTTAGTTTCATTATTTAGCGCCAATTACTTATCTTACGTTTGTATATTTTGCTCAACATATTGATTTGACCATTTCTGAGACTTTTCCATGTTAACATTAATATAATGGGACATACATTGACGAAGGCAGGAAAAGCTTTTTAATTTCTAATTTCACTCTTAGGCTGCAGTGCAGTCCTTTGTATTTTGAGCACAGGTGCGTTATAATGATTTGGCGCTGGTAGTAATGATCTCGGGTAAACCCTGACACACTCACTCATTTCTGTATCTCTTACAATAATACAGCGCTTGTTTCTCCTCGATTTGAGTTTCTTATCTGCTGTGGCAAATCACAGCTCCTACTTCCCATTAGACTATCCTTTCAATATATGCTTAAATTTTCCCCAAAATCTCATTGCTGTCAACTTCGGGTTTAAATAGTTTTTTTCACCAAATTATGTAACTGTCACTGCTTTTTAGCTGTGTTTCAAACTCTGGCATTTTGTTGCGAATATTTTAACAATTGACCTTTATGATGTTAATAATCTCGCCTTTGAGTGCTCATTTTTTGGATCGTACGCTGATTCTTCCCGATCTCCTATATATATTGTTATCTAGAATTGATGGAGAGTCGCTTAAACTAAGACATCCCCGTGTGCACTCCACACGCAGTCAGCTACATCAAGAGCAGTCTGAAATGTGTAGTGCACATTTGACCGATTTAGGAGGCCCATACAGATCTTAACCCTCTGGTGCAAGACTAGGAAGTCACAGAGTAGTTTGTCACAGAATTTTCTCAGTCTCTGGTTCAAGCCTCCTACCCGACTCATAATGAGACGCCACGATCTGTTCCGGGAACAATGCTGCAGATTGTGAGTTTCGTTAATACTCCGTGAGCAAGACTGGCGTTCTCAGCCTTATCCGCCAGTCACTGGAAAGATACAAGTACAACCTCGGAGCCCAGATGAATCATATCGTTAGTCCAAACGTGCATCACAGTCTGCAAATGGTTGCACCCCGTTGCCTCAATGGCTGCTGGAACAGCCTTTTCAACATTTGAATGAGGCTCCCAGGCAGACACACAGTGTTCATTCCTTGGTGCGAATTCCATAAGGGGCACCATTATTCGCAGAAAGTCTTAACTCCCGTCGATTTATAGGCCCTACAACAAAAAACAGGATTATGGGGTTTCTGAATCAATTGAAATTGGCGATTCTATCGCTGCTTGTCGATCGAATTTGCTATACCATCTAGGGTTGCCAGACGTACAGAAACAATACGGAATTTTCCCGTTTTGTTCCGGATACGGTGCAAACCTTTAACCGTACACCACATGTTCCGAGTTTGAACATGAGGCATAATGACATATTTTTTAATCTTCCAGTAACAAATTTTACGATGCAGATTATGTTTTCATGCTAGGACGTGCATGTGACAGCAGTTGAGACTGAGAGTGAGACGGATATGACGTCAGAAGCTGAACTGTGTTGTGTGCACTCTTAAGGGTGAACGAGGCCTGCCTAGTTCTCGCTCGGCAGAAGTCGGTCGACTTCGGCCTGTTCATGTTTTGTGTCGCTCGCTGCCAACGTTAGCGCTCCAACTTTGAACCTTGCGTTGTAGCCATTACGAAGTGGTTATTGTGGTGTATTCTTTTTATTGCCAAAATGTAAATTTTATTACTGGCTTTTTGAATTTTTCAAATTCGAATTGTCTATGATACGGAATTAGGAGCAAAAAAGTGCCAATAACTCAACATGAAACTATTAGTTCCGACTGGAGCCTTGTTGGGCACAAGTAGATACCGGTATGTAACTGCGAATGTAGTATTAGTACTGCGTGACGGAAGTACGGCTTGTTCTCCCAACACCGCACCCCCTCAGAATTTTTCTTCTTTTTGTGAACAAGCTGTACTTCCATTCCATGTAACAAGGCATATTGTTTCGTTCATTTCGGGAGCAGGTTCGACACTTTATCGCATGCCATCGTATATTTTACGTTTTAGAACTTATTTCTTTGTGGAAGTAGTGTGTTCAAAATGTATGGGACTGTGACAAATCCTACGAAAAGAAAAGTAGATATTTAAACCAGCACACACCGCAATAGAAGACTCAAGTGTATTGTTGAGTTTGGGAAAAATAATTTCCACAATTGCGGCAAGTTCCAGGAAATGTATGTGAAGCAAAGCGTACCTTACGCGTTTGTAAAGCCGTAGAGGGATTTCAGTTTCACACTGTGGCGTAACCATGTTAGTCATAATTTTAACAGTGTCAACCCCAAACGCAGAGGCTCAACATCGGTAAAAACCACACCGATGAAAAGTCTATACAAGGTGAACTCTGTTGAAGCAGAGCAAGTATGTAGTAGGCGCATACTAATTCCAACATTTCTAATTTTCAAGGTAATAATAGACCTGTTTAGGCAGTTATAAAAAGACACTATTAATAGTGCTTCTTTCTTCGTTTTTAGGTAACAGCTTCTGAACTTACATTCGCGTTTCACACAGTTAAAGATCATCTTAGCTATGCCCACGCTGACTGCAGTGTAAAAATATCTTCCCAGTTATTCCCGGATTCGACAATTGCCAAAAAAATCACGTGTGGTAAAACAAAATGTGAGGCATTAATTACTGGGGTTTTGGGAGCTAATAGCGTGAATTACTTAACTCAGAAGTTCAGGGATAACTAGGTTTTTGGTGTGGTTTTTGTCACTTCCAACAAAAGTAATCAAAAGTGATATCCTACAGAATTCTCGATTTCTATGAGACCTCTGGTCAGTTTGCATCCGCAGTGACTGAGCAGATCTTGAAAAGGATTCCCAAACACGAGTTGAATTGGTCCCAGGTTTCAAGTCTTACTGCAAACAATACAAATCTAAACTATGGGAAGAAAAACTCCGTTTAAGTCCACTTAAAAAAGACAACGAAATGGTAGTAATTAAGACTTTCAACTATTTCTCAAATTCAGCTAAAAGGTATCTCAGTTGAAAAACTTATTTCAATTTGTTGATATAGAATACAATGCTTTGTTGAAACATGTACCCGGAAGGTGGTTAAGCCTAAGGCCTGCATAGGCAGGCTGCTGAAAAATCTTCCTGCAATTATATCATTTTTTCTAGTGTAGATGCTTGCCCCAGCTTCATTAAAAACAACTTCATAGGTGTGTCTGGTTCGTGGAAACAACTTATTTTAGTGGAATTGTATCCACAATTTTCCTTGCACTTAACTGACATTTTTTCGAAGGGTGCATTCAACATAAAAAAATTAACTGACAATTTGTGAAGTATACCATGTGATGGAGAATATAACAATGCAGTTAGAGCATAGAATGAATAATCTGTTTTTGGGTTACAAGATGCAACAGTTGCTAAATAAATTGGAGGACCTAATCTCACAAGAAAAACCAAACACAACTGGAAGGATGCAGACATATATATGCAGGTCGTCCGAAATGTTTAAAGAAAGGGTTTGATTGTGATGACAGTAATTTATTGTCCTTAATGGATAAAATATTACTTGAAAAATCGTGAGTTTCAAAATACTTTGAAATTAGCCGAATCACTTTGTGTTATTGATTACCTTAGTGTAGATAATAAGTATTCAGAGGTTGCTATGATTTCTGATTTCTTGTTTTTTTTTGAGGGTGGGGGAGGGAAGGAGCACTTGAGCCGGCCGTGGTGGCAGAGCGGTTCTAGGCGCTTCAGTCTGGAACCGCGCGACTGCTACGGTCGCAGGTTCGAATCCTATCTAGGGCATGGATGTGTGTGATGTTCTTAGGTTAGTTAGGTTTAAGTAGTTGTAAGTTCTAGGGGACTGGTGACGTCAGATGTTAAGTCCCATAGTGCTCAGAGCCATTTGAGCATTTGAAAGCAAAGTTAGCTACTACGACAATACCACAGAGATTGGTCTACACTACTGATATAATTGGCACATCAAAATTGCGCATTGTTTTAGTTTTAGTTACATACTATATCTGAGCATATTTCTTTCAAGTGCATTCACAGAGAAAGATTTCTTCATTGTGAAGATTAAATGGAGGGCCGAGCGAAAGAGATGTTCAGTTGATCTAATAAAAAATGAATTGTACACTTATTTCAATTATCATGAAAGTTGCAGTGTTTCTTATACGACAGTACAGCCTAATGAAAAAGTGTTGAGAATCAGATGCTCAACTGAAAAGTAATCTTTACCATTGTGCTAAGTGTATTATGAAGAAAATGTGGAGTAAATAAAATTATTTTAAAAAATTCAGTGTCGATAAATTTGTTTCTATTTTCCCTCACTGAAATCTGGTGACCCTAATGTTTATTCTGATTTTGGTTGTACAGTACGAAATTCATGAACTTTATAGAATTACACTACACTTTTAAGTATTTATGAAGTTACACTCATTTCTAATTTTGTTTCTAATATGATTACACATTCTAGTGAACTATTATATAAGTTATTTAGGGCAGCAGCAGAACAGTAACAATAACATTAAAATGATCTAAGTTCAATTAAAATTTTAAAGAAAAAGGTTAAAAAATCGTATTTATATTGAATATATAGTTGTAAACAGTGAAATAAGAAACTTGATGTAAAGTCACAAGGCAGAACATAATAAAAAATAGAGGCCGACTACTGACCCCTTGTGCCCTATGCCTGGAGCATTCATAGCTCCAAAACAGTATAACGCGTGTTACTAATTTACATTTACTTACAAGTTTAATTTCAAAACCTAATCACATTCCCTTACATCTCCAAACACACAGTAAGCACATAAGTTTAAAAGTGACAGAACGTTAATGACTTTGGGCATAAAAATCCCATATGAGTTCAGTTCCTGCACAAGAGTTGGCTGACCATTTATCGCAAGAAACACAAGCCACTGAAACTTCAGTCGACTTGTATATCATTTGTTGCATTAAAGACATTCAGCGTCAGTCCCGTCTCTATACTTCCGACATATTTTCTTTCAGGAATAAATCTCTCTTTTTAGCCTTTTCATTCTACTTCTGCTTCGATATGTTAGAACTTTCAACAGCTGCCTGAAAGTAATTTTTGTAGGGATACACAATCAGAAACACAGCACGGTTTTTCTTTCTTTTTGTGGCTCTCTATAGGTACTTTCACTTCAGCTTTGAAATAGCAACAACGTTTTGTTGAGAAACTTGGGGAAATGTTCTGGAACTAGAACGATAAACTGTTTTTCCAACAAATCTGCTTCTGACTTCTGGTGCAGTCTCTTTCGGGGAATTATCGAACACAGGAGTTATTGCTGGTTCTCCGATAATGACAGACGAATTTAATGGGCATGGTGCCTTGTGTTCCACTGGAGGACCAGTTGGTGCTGATGGTAAGAAGTCTGCAACAGTGCAGATGTTTACAGGATAAATTCCTGTAGCTTCAAGCCTTTGATTGCAAATCTTAGGGTCGTAGTATTCAGAAAAGCTGAGCCAAAATGAGATGTTATTTGGCATAGCGTGATAACTTTTCCATGATGTGTTGCTCATAGTATGTCACTTAGGCTTCATTACCGGTAGACACATCACACTACGTTCCATCGTCAAGTGAATGAACTCGAAATTCCTTGTGCGCATTCAGTAGCCATCTAGAATAAACAGCATCACATTTTCTTTGATTGACCCTGTGGGCTTTCAAAACAATATTAAATGATGAAAGGTGGCCCTCAACTACGTAGCCTCCGACTCAACGTTGAAATATTAAAAGTTTTGTCTTGTTTCGTTGTCTAGGGCTGGGATACTTAGTTGCTGCATTACAGGCCAGATACTGCTGTGTCTACAGTATACATTAAGAATACACACATGAATCGAATGGTCGAGGGTTTCTATCATTCGGAAATTGCGAATTATGAAAGTAATATATAAATTTGTAAATGAAAGATTGCAATTAAATAAAATCAGCAGGAACTATCTTAACGACTTTAAATGATGAGTACAGTACTAGAAGTACTTTTGAGAATGCGGTATATATCTGCAAAACATTTATTGGTGTCGATGGTCCATCAATTAAATAAAATATAAGTTGAATAACGGGGAAACAATAGATTCCTACTTCACGTAATTAGTTATGAACAAGAACATAGCTCGCGACATATTCACTGCTGAACGCATACTACATCTTCAAAGTAGAAACCTCAGAAATCTCTCAGGTTCCGCACTCCGAAGTATTGCATATCTCTCGCGACCTCGCGCAAACCACTCCACACTCCAAGTCTTTCCCGCGACTCCCCCTCCAGTCCGTTCGGTAATCGCCTCTCCTAGTAACGAGCGCTGTGGTTGGCGATAGCGCTTCCGTCATGTCTCCAAGCCAACGCACACCCACAAACATTTTGAAACACTTTCTAAATACTGGATTTACATTTAAGTAACTTGAAATTAAATAAATATTCATGCGGCTGGAGCATAAACACGCACTAACACATATTATTAAATAAATAAAAAAGTTAAATAAACATATATCAAAGGAATAGAACCGAACGTAGCCAGTGGCCTAATGTCTCTGTGCTTTCTAAAACACAGTAAAAATTTAACCAATTTCTTCATGTATAGTATATATCGAATATAAACAAAGACCTAGACGAATAAATATATTTAGAAGCATGCTGCTATCTTTTTTTCGTGTAACTGTGAAGTACTTACGGCCTGACGCAATCGATAGTAATCGGCCACTTTGACCTCCAATAACTCATGTACTATTCAAGTTACATGCCTTAATTTATACAAATTTGGATTTATACTAATATCTTTCTAAAGATATGTCGATTGACGCAATCGGATGAATCGTTTAGATTTTGGAAATTCGTGGCTGAGTGTTACGTTTATAATTTACAGTCAGATACTAAACTTTAAACTAATAAAGATATTGGAAATCTGATTACACCATCAGAATCGTCGTGCAAATAATGATAATGTACATGTTAAAATGTACATGTTTCTTTTTGAGGTATCATGATTCATCTGGCTATTATTAATTTCTGTATGAACTGCGAATGTCTGCCATTAAGGTTTCACAAAGTCCCTCATCTTTGGCACTCCCGGCGTGTCACCTTCATCGACACAACGTCACTAAGGAATTCTCAGCCACGTGCTCACTGGACCACACGCTGGAGCCACCACTGTTGCTCAGCTAACGTTCGGCACCACGTGGCCGCTGCCGGGCCCCAGCTTGCCAAGCAGTCTGTGCGGCCACACCAGCTCCGAACTTAGAATATTTCCAGGGCGCCACAACTCGCCCATTACCTCACAACCTGAGGAACTCCACGAATGAACCATGTTTTAAAAATTTCAGTGTTCATCTACTCCGATTCACTGCATTCTGCTCAGCAATCAGCATGAAGACTCAGTTACAACTCCTTTTGCATCTTTATCTTGGTGAATATCAGCATAGAAATAACTTAAGCACCGGCATTTGAAAAGCATACTGCTGCTGTTATAGTGAGTCATACACCATTCACCCCGCCATTTTCTGATACTTTTTAAATGGTACTTCATTACGTTTCTCTGTCAAATGAAAACGTAAAGGTCCTTTATTGGCAATCCAAACACTCTTCCCTCCAAGTCTACTAAATTCTGATAAGTTATAACTCTTGATAATTCGAAAAAACACAACAAAATTTTCCATTTGACTTGTCAATTTGAAAAGTCTCATTTTGAGGCCTATTCTGAACTGCTCTCTGAAGAGTTGTTTTAGGATCACTGGGCTGAATACTAGCTTTTCAAAGGCTCATTTCGTTTTTCACAACACCTCTCACAGCCTTTTTCATGGTTTCTGTAGACTATCTTGACAATTATTTTTGCGTTCACATCCCTAAAAATTTATGAGAAAAGGAGAATTTTCAGAAGGAAAAAACATTTAAAAACCTGACAGTATTATAATGTGTCTTAAAGAGTATTAGAGTAAATATGAATACTAAAAAGTAAACAGTAGGAACGAATGGTACGCTTTCTACATCAGAATGGAATGTCAGTCAGTTTTGCCCATTCTGATCCGACTCGAACTGTGAGGTTGGGTACAGTTAAAAACTCACATAGCACTTTACAAAACGCGTTAAAATAAAGGGCCATTAATGCATTTTGAGAATTTAAGAAAGAGAAAACTGGTAGATTGCTGATAAAGAGTTACTAATATTGTTATAGCCACAGGAAAGAGAAAACTGGTAGATTGCTGATAAAGAGTTACTAATATTGTTATAGCCACAGGAAAAAACTTACAATAAGCGCAAACATGTTACTGGCACAAAAATGACAGACAAAATCTTCAACAATGGCTTCTTTCCATTCTTACTTGGATAATAGTTCCTAAAAATGATTCTGGAGTGCGCTACTTCGCAGTTTATTCATTCTGTTTTTAAAACTTTCTCTTACCGTAATGTTTAGAATGAACATACAGCTTCTAGAACAATTTAGAAAACATGATTTGTTAAGCAGAGCTAAATGTGCTCCAGATGAGTCAATCTGCATTTAGCCTATGATTAGTAATTAAGATGGCACATGTACAGCATGTGTATTATGCATTTTGTTAAGAGGAAGGACACATGTCTATATTTTTCTTTGTTGTTAAAACTGTATATTGTTTTTGTGAACCCAACTTCTTGTTATCAAAACAATGATGAGAAAACGTTGAAATGAAAATGTCAGATTCAAAACACTCTATGCTTCAGTTTTGTATAACTAAAAACCTATATGAACTACATCATAACGAAGACAGTTACATGTAAACATCCCCTAAACACTGATGTGAAATGAAGGTATGTAGTGATGCAACATCTTCAGTAGCAGCATTTAAGTAGCAGATGCAATATTAGGGATACCCGCTAGAAGTGTGTGCTTGAATAATTCGTAATTTATCCAAAAGTGGATTGTCATACATGGTACAGTCACAGTAACGTGACCACTGCCTATGCCTGACGCCATCGTGCAATAGCTGCTCACAGACTGCAGGTGGCAGCATTATCAGAGGAGGGTATATATAGTGTGTCAGAGGAAAGCGGAGAACACTGCAGTCGTCGTAACGTGGAAATGTTGCAATTTATCTGACGTTCTAAAGTCATGATGACTGGATTTTGGGCCAAGGGTGGAGGCATCCACCGAAAGGTTAAATTTGTAAACTGTTCGTATGCCAGCAATATTAACAAAAGTAGTGGGACGTCCTTCGTTCTGGCGCATTTTGTTAGTGCGGGTTACCCACATCAGGGGCAGGTATGCACTCAGGGGCTGACCTATTAATCTCCTTTGATTGACAGGTGCTTAACCCATTCTTCTCTGCTGATTGACAGGTCCTTAGCCTATTGTTCTGTTAAGTGGTTTTCCATGTCACTGCACTTAACCTTTTGTTCCCACCACCCCCTTCCCCAAGACCCCTCCCGTCTCACTGCTACAGGTACACTTACAGGTCTGAGTTAACCTATTGTTCTGTTAAGTGCTTTTCCATATCACCCCCATTTCCTTTTGATTGACAGGCACTTAACCTATTGCTTCCCCCCTCCCCCCAACCACCCCCCTCGCTGCTACAGGTACACTTCCAGGTCTCAGTTATTGGAGTAGGCCCCACTCCCACTCTTATCAATTTGATTGACTACTTAATTAAATTGATCAATTAATTAACCTCTCTGGTGGGAAAGTGCCACACCCCCATGGAGTGAAATTCAAGTTCCAACAGGATACTGCCTCACACCATAGTTATCTCTACTAACCTAAGCAAATCGTGGGAAGATATGTCACTGACTACTGTATTTGATGCTTTTCAGGAAGCCAGAGAACCATTCGCCTCTGAACTTACTTGCATCTGCGTTAAAGGATAGCAGAGAGTGGATGGGGTGATCGATTGAGATGGAGCTGTAACGAGGTACCATTTAATGGTTGACTGATGACGCATTCTAGACAAGGAGAACTAGCTGCAGGTCCGTTTTTACACAGTTCTGTCAGTATGCATCAGTCGTGTGATATAGCCTGCATTCTACTCGTATACAGCCACGTGTTCTGTATGTGGTTTAAAGCACTGTCTACTTGCGATCATTGATGGTAAATCTGTCGGTCAACAGAGGACGTCCATCTCATGTGTGATAAGACGTGACACATTCCTCTAAACAACCTTTGATTTATACAATGTACTCCATCCCCCCTGTCTCATCTTGGGTGTAAAATCTAGACTTCAGTGTCATAACTAAGTCAGCGATAGGTACTTGCGAGGCATTTCATTCCCAGTGTACGCATTTGCCTGATGGGTGTTCCGTTTACAGAGTTAGTGACGGAATGACTGGTAATTTTCAAATGTCGAGGCTGCTGCTGCTAAGCGTTTATCTGTTCCCTTGTAAGAGGTATTCGCTGTTACTAACGATCATTTTATATAGGGCTGATGCAGGCATAGTACAATCTACGAACCATGATTGGATGTGAACAGTGGGCGCTATACATCTCTGGAAAGCTATATTGTACCCATATCACACAGAGCCAATGTTTTAAAGAAGCAGTTTTTCCGTTTTACGATTCAATAACATAGTTTATTGTAGAGAAACTGTAGAGAAACTTGAAATATATCTCTTACATTGAAATATTAACAGCGCTACATTCCATAAGACTGATAGGTTGGAAATGCAGGCGGTCTAACATTATAGCCAATTTTAAGTGCGGAATGTTGTAGCCCTAGGAGTGCATGTGTTTATCTTCTATCTTGCCAATACCTTCCAGGTACCGATCCTAGACTCAAGAACAACACTTTTGAGTATGTTCTGTGACTCTCATACGCAGAGAGATAGATCGTAAATTAAGCACTGTGCTCGAGGTCTTAGAAATATGTAGATCTCTGTCTGGTATACTTTCATGATTTATGTGTTCAGGAATTAACACTGAATGGACGTGCTGTGCAGTCATCTATCTATATTCGCAATGATACTCGCAGAATAGAGAACGGGCAGTTTGGCTATGATATTGAAATTGGGGAAACATGCTGTCACATCACTGGCCAGTGTGGAAATTACTGTAAAATTACTACATTTGTTCACGCTATCGACTGTGTTGCTTATTATTACAGTATATCGGCGGTGTCTTTTCCATCCCATCCATGCATTGGCGCGCTGTTGGTTACCACATAATGACTGACTGACAGCGCTTGTTTGTGTTGGGGGATGAGTTTTGTGCATGTGTGACACCTTCTGGGGGTTGCTAGTACCGAAACAGTGATCGCTTGCATGAGTGCAATATGAGGAATCAGTCGAAAGGGAATGAAGAGCCATCATCTATTCCGTCACTGTGGCAGAATAGTTTAAATGTAGAGGTCATCAATCACTTTTAGACATCAGTTTGGGAACTCTGCACAATGCAGCCAAACTTTTCTAGTTTCCTTATGTTGTAACTGTCTTTTATTTAAAGCCATCCCCCATGTGTTATGGTAGCTGCAGTAACAAAATTATTTACACTGTGCAATGTCTAGCTTCCTGCAAGAGGCCGTGGATCAGAGCGTCTTGATGTCAGTTTAGGACCTCACACAGACCTCGAAGTTATGATAGAAAAAGAAAATGTATGGCAGTGTACAAAGCATGTTAGAAAACAATGTTTCAAACAATGACACAGGTCACAGGGAGTGTCTCTTGCAACTTACAAAATAGTCTGTAGGATACCGTCATCATCCTACAGTATGGGTGATGAAACCTTAAACTGGTCTGTGCTGTTGATAAATACCAGTATATTTAATAGGACAGTCACATGTGCTCGATGCTTGCATGCACGCAGTATTTGGCTTCGACATATGGGAGGAGAGAGATGGGTTAAAATCTTATCTTGTTCTCTATCAGATGAAGTTATTTGAGCTCTTATAGTTCATAATTTTTCTCTAGCTGATGGAATAGAATAACGAAGACAAAATGTTGGGGTGATAGACGTGAATGGACCCTGAGGGACACAGATCTTTAGTACCGGCTTGTAGTTTGGAGAAGCACCACAATGCAGTAGGAAAATCCACATCCTTCCCCCACCTCCCGTATTGTCTTCTATACTACCTCGTGTTGCGGGATCAGGCTTCGTTTCCATCGACTGATCCAAACACAGTTCTGTCACAGTAACTCAGCTTCGCCTGTGTCTAGATGGGTTGCCGAAGGTGGTAGATATAGCTTTCTCTGACATCTACTCAGTTCTGACTTACAATGGAACAATCACATGTGCAAAGCTGTTGGGATGGGAGAACAGAGTCTGAAGGATTGTTGCAAGATGCTTAGGGACTACCTAAAACCATGTTGGAATTTTACTGTAGCTGATAGTTTCGAGAAAGGTGGCTCGTAGTTGGAGTGTAGGAATGTAGATGAATTAACGTCTTGTCCTCTAGACTACCGAATAGTAAACTAATACTTAGTACGTGTTGCATACCTTTTGTGATCGCATGGAAATTTGAGACTGAATATGGAGGTGCGTTTGTGCTGGACCGTTATTTCCTCCCATGTAAATCGTTCGGTTGACTGCTTCTGCACATTTTGTGCCTATATTTACTTTAGTGAATATGGCTTATGGTGAGTGCATCTAGCATGTGGAAGACCCATTTACGGGATCTCTAGACATGAGAAACACTTTATTTGACCTTGTAAACTATAGGGATGATTTGGAATCTGCTACATCACCGGCATCACTATTCATGAATGGAAATATCGATTTTCTCTATTTTTCTCAAGTTTCCACGTAAATGTCTTCACAGATGTGACAATTTTCTATTTAGTGGTTTACAGGACGCTCCCACCTAGCTAAACTTTCAGGTTTTGTAGAGAAATAATTTCCAGTCTATATCTTCGGAATTATGTTGCATGAGCGATCGGTAGGATACTGCTGTGTGCTTGATATCGAGAAGTACCGCGAAAATGGTATACTATTATGGTGAACCATGCAAAAATACGTGTGTTCTTGTAACACCCGAGTCTGGAGATGTGTGGAGAAAAGCAAGCAAGCAAGCAGGTCCTGACAAGAAACAGTAACGCATTTGTGGCGAGGGGAAACAAGTCTGAATTTGTAGAACAATTCTGAGAGTGACTTCGGTCCTCTGAGAGCACTTTGGTCACCCGTCGGGGGTCGATGACCACCTACCTCGCATGGAAATATCCAGTGCTGCAAGGAGTATGTATGGTGCTATCTGTCTTTGCGGTACACGTACGGATGACGTAAAAGGGATGGTTTTGTATGCCGCAGGATAGGAAATGTATGTTTACTACATCGGCACGGTATGTGCTGATACATTGCCAGGTTGGAGACCTGTTTCGCGCTCTAATATTCAAGCTCCTGTACTCATTGGAGATCAGTGTAATTGAGTATGAGTCTTTCCGTATTTTATGATATGTAGGGCATGTTGCAGGGTTTAATTGTCTGTTCAGTATGGTGCTCTGTACAAAATACAATCATAATGCTCAATTCATTTACAAGACATCCATTGTGCTGAGACATAGAAGCGTCCACAAACGGATACGAACAAGTTGAACACAAGGTATGTTCTGAGAAAGCAAGTGTTCAAAGACAAGTTGAAGCAGACCATCCATATCTGGAAGGGATGCTGTCACTCATCCGCCACTGTGGAATTAGGACATCTCCAGACCTGTATCTGTAGGATACCGAAAATTGCTGCCATTTTTTTCTCTTGTGTAGGACAGTGCTTCAAACTCTGTTTGTGTAATTGTTCTGATTTCCACATCTTTGCTTAGAGAGTGCTCTCTTTCCAAGCAATGCCTGTAGCTCTTTTGAACTGAAGCGATTAACAACCAAAACCAGATATCTCCTATGATAGCAGAAACACTGGTACAAAGTTTACTCTTTCTTTGAAACGTTTTTCAGGTTATGGTTACGATCAAGACGGAAATATATTATTAGTTTATGATAATTACAGACAACGTAAATTTCTGTTCAAGGAGAACCTTATGTGACATGATATGTTAGTAGTTTACAGAAACTATAAATCATAAATACTTATTTAGTATGAAGTAGATCATGCACAACACTTGTAACGTAAGAAAATTCTCGAATATATACGTTAACAATCATCCAAAAATTCTCAGAAACGTCCCATTTTCCATTTAATGTACAAAGAGGAACGGATTTGTTTTGAACGAGGATTCATAAGCCAAAATTTTCACAAGTTAAGTTTGCAGCCGACAATATAGTATCGTGCTGAGGCTCATATTGTTTCAAGGATGGGGAAGGAAATCGGTAGTGGCCTTTCAAAGGAAACATCACAGAATTTGTCTGTAGTGATTTAGGGCAATCACAGGAAACCTAAATCAGGATGTCCAGGCATGGGTTTGAATCGATATTCTCCTAAATGCGACTCCAGTGTGCAAACCACCGCACCTCCTCGCCCGGTTGTATTCGAAAACACGCAGATATAATGATACACATCAGTACTGACTTAATCAATGAAACATTATGTTAAAACAACCAAAACAGAATTGTCAAACCATAAATTCTAGAATTTCAAATCGGACCTCTCTCACACAATGGAAAATTTTTAAGCTGGCTTACATATGTAAATAATTATGTGAATTGCTTGGGCTTTTTTACATAATTAGGCTTTCAACCTCTTTTAATTTCCATAGGAATTCTTATTCAAGTAGTTATTGTACAGTACTATAGTTGTGGCTATTATACACGTATTTTGATGTGGACTGGTCTGACTATGAGAATAATCGACTGGTTAAAAACAGTTAAATAGGTCCCAAAAAAATTTTTTTGCCAACTTTAGTTGCAGAGTCGCACTGTGATTATTTAGTGTCACTCTTATTCCCACGAATGTTCTGCCATTTTTGGAAGCAGAAAGGATTCATTGTAAGCCAGGTTTGCTACGTTCATATGATATATTAAAAAGAAAATGCAAATTATTTTAAAAATGTACCATTAGTTACATTTGTCTAAACTGGTTATGGAGTACTAGTGACTGATATAGTCTATTCTGCTACATCTAAGAAAACTCTCCAAACTAGTGTATTTCATTTACAGCAAGCCCAGCGCCATTATTCAAATCAATTACAAACTGCAACTACACATATGAACATCACTTTAATATCGCTTCTAATATATCCTGTAGTGATACCGATCAATATACATGTAATGGGTTAAGCAGAATTTGTGCATGTTATACTTTGCATGTGGAACATATTTTATGTTACACTAGTAGAAAATATAATTACTCAAAATGTATTTGAAATAATTATACAGATAAATTAACTACTGTACTTCCCATGATTACCTTCATAGCATTCCACCATGCAAACAGTTAGCTCTTGTATTTTAAGGCTAGGAACTGTATCAGTAGTGTAAAAAATTTGCTTATGAAATGATAGCAAATTTTATTGAAAACAGGAAGTCACATTTATACAGCTCATGTGTATCTAGTTATATGGGTTACAGATCCATTTATTAATCTTTTCATTCTTCCAATAACACGAATTTCATTCAACTTTAAGGTATGTAATTCAGTGAATCTAATAAGTCCCCAATTAATAAACCATGAGAGGTATTATTATACATGTTTGCACAGCAGTGCATGGATTGGAGTAATAGTTTTGTCTCCCATTACATTCCCAAAATTATTTCAGTTCCTTAAATTTCTGTCTATGCAATAATCTTGATATACAGCCCATAGAGCATCAATGATTATGGGGAATAAAAATAAGATAACAGAATATACTAGTGTTATAAAGAAAATGGTAACACATTCTAGAAAATTCATTGTGGATGCTTCTCAAGGCTGCTCCAGTGGTTTACGTATTAGGCTTGGAATTCTTCTGCACTTAAATTCTTGTAGCACTTCGTTGTCGTGGAATAAAAGATTTCTGCCAATAATCTTCTCATCAATCTGGAAACAGAGACAGAAAATGGAAGTTCTTAGATGGCAGCATTGTTTTCATCTAACAGACATCTCTACATGAGGGTGATTCGACAGCCAGTGTGATTTACAGATTACTAGAAAAACAAGATATTCTGCAATTTAAAAGGATCAAAAGTATTCATTTGAAATAGTAAGGAAATTAATGATACAGCAACAAGAGATTGTATAATTTGAAAACATGCCTCAAGACTGTAGAAATAATTACAGCAGCTTTGTTCGTTATAATAGGAAATGAATATGTGAAACCACTAAAACAGTTAACTAGGTGTTAAAAATCTTAAATAATACTACTTACAAATCCTTCTTTGATTAGCATATTTAGTGTTTGGTAACTACAGAAATACATTATTCCAAACGGCAAGTGAACATTCTGAAATAACTGTCACAACTTGAGTACAGTTTTATTGTTCACGTTTTAAATGGCTATCACAGTATTGTTTAAGATGACAATATTAGTCTAGCAGCAAAGGAAAACAATCACAAGATTTGACGTTTTACCAAGAAAATTGTTGGTAATTAATATAAAGCAGGCGTGACGACAACCTATCATGCAACACGCCCCCACATTTTCATTAGCAACAGTTCTGGTTAAACTAGACCAGAAGATTTCACGCCCTTTCCCACATATTCTAACATGTGATAAATGTGATCTTTATATTGGCCACAGGATTTGCCAAATCTTGCAAAGCATGATACTTGCTGGAAGAAGTGAAGGCATAAGTCCTGTTCTGTTGGAAGATAGCATCTCTCTCTCATTACAGGATGGGAAACTCAATTATTTGGCTAGTATAATGGATGATGCCTGCAGTATTCAATGTTTTTCAGTCAACACTAATGATTTACACCCATTCTGAATAGTGAATTCACACTTCATTATGCCTATTTTTCCATATACCCTCCAGTACTTGCCACTCTCCTAAATTATCTGATACATGTATAAAACAATCGTAGATCTGTGACAGAATTTCACTATTATCGTTACTCATAGCCATGCAAAATCCATTTCCCTTAGGTTTCTTTCTCCTACACTACTGGAGAGGAACTGTGCTGATGTGAAAATGCATATCTAGTAGCCAGTAAATGGTTCCTGTCTCTCCTACATGACACAATAAGCGCCACTTTCATCCTTTTTATGTTGCGTTCGCCATGTGATAATCACTACCACTAATACTGGCAGGGCTAGTGCAAGGTCAAGCAATGCAAACAGCCGCTGCCTGTTCTCATCTCCTTTTTATCAAAGTAAAGTTACTTCTCATTTTCATTGTTCCCCACATTTAATGCTCTTTTCACTTTAGTGACTGGTGCCCTACTGAGTCATTTAAGTAGAAATTTCTAAATAGGGTGCTACATAATTAGTAGTAAAAAGTTGACACAGATGAGAGCATATTCCGGGGAAGAGGGTGGGCGCAAAAGTATATGTCACTTGTGAGGAAAAGTGTTCTCGACCAGACTATGGCTGCTGGAGTCTCACAATAAGATACCAGCTGTAAGTGAGGAATTTGTGACAGACACATATCACGTAACAACATAGAGAAATAACAGATGTGAGACTTATGAGAACAATTATAAAGAAGGAAATTGAAGAAAGAAAGGGTAAGGGAAAAACGACACTGAAAATAAAAGAGTGCTGTTAAACAGCAAGAACACTGCTTAGCTACACCAAGAGAGAAGTTATATGAATAATAATGGGGAGTGCTTCATTCTCTTCTCGAATATCATATTGTTTAGGACTGAATGCAAGTTAATGGCTTTGTTGAAATGGTCATGATATGGCTACAGATTAGTGGAAAATTACTGAAGGAGTATTAGGATGGAAAGGGAAAGAGGTCCTCAGGGACTAAATATTCCTTTGCTGGGTATGGGTTTGGCAACAACAGGTTTCCTTAGCTGGCAAGTTGTAAGCACCGTCATTCCCCTGTCACCCATGCTTCAGTGATTACTGTACAGTGCAGCAGTGGAACGTTGTATGTCACAGGGAACAGGGATCTTGGCTTGACCGCCTGGAGGATGGTAGCAACCTCCATAAAAAAATTAAAAAAAACTCTCAGTCGCTGTTTGCGTTGAACGCCGATGAGATGCGTGTGGCTGATTAGGTAGAACAGTCGCTATTGGGCAACCTCTGGGGATCCTGCGGCTCCTCAGTTGTATAAGACTTACGGAGGTGTGTGGGGCTCTGTTCAGGTGGACTTTCATTTCCCTTGCTGCCCGTGGGACTGAGATAGAATCCTCGAAATTATTTCCTTCTCTTCCCAGCGGAAATGGCGGGCCGCTGGGTGGTACTAACATGGAATCAAATAAGAGGGCTCGTGTATTCAGTCCTCCTGACTCGGGAGTAAATTCTAAAACTGGGTCGAGTAACAGAACAAATTCTAGCAATCATAATGTGTTTTCGATAGTAAAAAGGAAAAATTTCAGCTTCGAGAAAGTTTCGCCACTACATATTCAAAAAGGGTTACAAGCCATTGCTAGCGGTTTAAAATCAGTTAAGTAATTGTGTAATGGAACACTGTTGCTGGAAACATATACACACCTAAAAAAAAGTTTTGCATCACCTTAGTTCCGAGAGTTCCGGAACCCGTACAGAAAATTCCGTCCTTTTTGTTGCTCATGAGAACCACACATTAAATGTTGTACCACCATACAGCGAGACCTTCAGAGGTGGTGGTCCAGATTGCTGTACACACCGGTACCTCTAATACACAGTAGCACGTCCTCTTGCATTGATGCATGCCTGTATTTCTCATGGCATACTATCCACAGGTTCATCAAGGCACTGTTGGTCCAGATTGTCGCACTCCTCAACAGCGATTCGGTGTAGATCCCTCAGAAAGGTTGGTGGGTGACGTCGTCCATTAACAGCCCTTTTCAATCTATCCCAGGCATGATCGATAGGGTTCATGTCTGGAGAACATGATGGTCACTCTAGTCGAGCGATGTCGTTATCCTGAAGGAAGGTATTCACAAGATTCGCACGGTGAGAGAGCGAATTGTAGTTCGTGAAGACGAATGCCTCGCCAATACGCTCCCGATATGGTTGCACTATCGGTCGGAGGATGGCAGTCACGTATCGTACAGCCGTTACGGCGCCTTCCATGACCACTAGCGGCGTACTGCGGCCCCAAAACACCAGTGAACCTCCTCCACCTTGCTGCATTCGCTAGACATTCCACCTAAGGTGTTCAGCCTGACCGGGTTGCCTCCAAACACGTCTCCGACGATTGTCTGGTTTATGGCATAAGCGACACTCACCAGTGAAGACAGCGTGATGCCAAACCTAAGTGGTCCATTCGGCATGTTGTCGGGCCCATCTCAACTGCGCTGCATGGTGTCGTGGTTGCAAAAATGGACCTTACCATCGACGTCGGGAGTGAAGTTGTACTTCATGCAGCCTATTGCACATCATAAAACGACGTCCTGTGGCCGCACAAAAAGCATTATTCAACATGGTGGCGTTGCTGTCAGGGCTCCTCCTAGCCATAATCCGTAGGTAGCGGCCATCGACTGCAGTAGTATTCATAGGGCGGCCTGAGCGAGGAATGTCATCGACAGTTCCTGTCTCTCTATATCTCCTCCATGTCTGAACAACATCGTTTTGGTTCACTCCGAGAAGCCTGGACACTTCACTTGTTGAGAGCCCTTCCTGACACAAAGTAACAATGCGGGCGCGATTGAACGGCGGTATTGACCTTATAGGTATGGTTGAACTACAGACAACACAAGCCGTGTACATCCTTCCTGGTGGAAAGACTGGAACTGTTCGGCTGTCAGACCCCCCTCCGTCTAATAGGCGCTGCTCATGCATGGTTGTTTACATCTTTTGGCGGACTTAGTGACATCTGTGAACAGTCAAAAGGACTGTGTCTTTGACACCATATCCACAGTCAACGTCTATCTTCAGGAGTTCTGGGAACCGGGATGAAGCAAAACTTTTTTTGATGTAGTTCCCAACAAGTTAAGAAAATTAAGAAAGATCAATGCCTTAGACAACATGCCATCGGAACTGAGCTGCACACCACCTTGAATTTCAGCAAAGGTGTTGTGACGTGCAGGGTATCTATTGGACATTCCCAAGGAGGAATTGAAAGATGAGTGGGCTCTCGAATGTATAGTCTGTGTGCAAAATACCATAAAGAGGGTGGATGGGGTTCTTGGAAATTCCAGCTCCGGTATCCTGACGTCTAACATCACGAAACTTCCTGAGCACAGTATGGCAGATTTCCTTCATTTACGTTTGTACCTTTCGGCATACTACTCATGGGCATAATGGAGATTGTGGCTAATGCAGTAGGGCCGCCCACAAGTGAGTTGCTTCTACATCTCCCTTGAAGTGTGTGAATTGCTCTAGAGCTCACCCTGTCTCGAGTTGGGGCTGCAGCATATATCTTGAAGAACAAAAGATACAAGGGCTTCGGAGTATGACACGCGTCCCACATAATTCGCCGAAAAGAAGTATGAAGTCATTCTGTCCCCAACGTTCGCTACCGACTTTGCTTCGATTCTTAAACAGCCAATGCAGAAAGCAGATGCTGCTACACAGCTGAGGTTGCTAGTGTCAGAGCTAGTACCTGCGTTGGTCCATGCACTTACGCTTCTGCAGCCATTTCCAAGCCTGTCCTTCCCCCAATAACTTCAGAAAAAGCTTTGGTTCCCGGTGTTGAGGCGGTCCCTGCCCCTCCAAAGATTCAGTCTGGAACGTCGTCCAGTGCTTCCACAACCACAGCTGTAGTTATGGCTCTGAAGCCTACCCACAGAAAAAAAACAAAAGGCAGAGCATCCGCCACTGATGGAACTAGAAAGTAAACAGTTAGATGATGTCGTCGTCATTCTCTCAGACATGTCTCTCGAGTCTGCTTTAGAGATGATCGACCTTTGTGGTGGACTGGGGCAATCATCTCTTCCCAAGACTGAGCCTCCATCCATTACTGGCTCAGCTCCTCGGCAGAAAGCCTGGATCAAAATGCTTGCCCCATGATAGGTGGCTCCCATCCTACATTGGAACATTAATAGGTTCAGGACACATGTGGAGGAACTGAAACGGCTAGCACAGGAACACCCCTTGTGTTTGCGTTTGCTGGAAACGCATTTTAAAACGTCTGATGCTCCTGTCCTAAGGGACCATACACTAAATTGCAAGGATCATATGACTGGGGAGGGGGCCAAGGAAGGTGTCGCTTTGTTTGTCAGTAATGGGCACACTTTTCTGCTCCCCCCTTGCTACTGACCTGCCAGCAGTTACATTTTCGGTTTATATATGTCAGAGGCTCGGAGTTTGTTCTCTATATTTACGTCTGCACCATGTGATTGACTCTGGAGCTCTGCCAAGTCTTATTTAACAACTCCCTCGACCATTTCTCCTACTAGGAGACTTCAACGTTTGTCATATATTGTTGGTTTCGGCCTCTAATTGCGCTAGGATCGGGTTTTGGAGAGCCTCATGACATCCCACAAGCTCTGCATTCTCAACACAGGCACCCCCACTCATTTCTGCGCTTTTACAGGGCCATTATCTGCCATCGAACTCTCTTTCTGTTCTCCAGCCCTCGGGGACTCTGTTAAGTGGGAGGCTCTTGACTATCTTCATTCCAATGACCACATTCCACTCCGCATTCATCTCCTGGATGGAGCATTATCTGCACAGAGGCCACAAGAATGGTTGGTCAGCAGGGCTAACTGGATGCTATTCAACCATCTAGCTGTGCTTGAACTTAGCAACAGTGTCCAGGAAAGGGTGGATCACATCACACGAGTGATCCATCATGCTGCTGACCTATCGTTCCCTAAGTCTTCAGATCATCTTAGCAGGCGAGCCGTCACCTGCATTTTACACTGTGGAGGTTAGAGGAGTGGGCTGCAAAGATGGGTTTTCAGTTTTCTGCATTAAATCGTTCTCATCTTATTTTTAATTTACCTGACTTGTAAACGAGGGATACCATTATACATTTAAATTATTCGGTGAGGTTCCTGGGCTTCATTTCTGACTCCAAACTCTCGTGGATACCACACCCGAGAGACTTGAAAGCAGGAACCCAGAAGCACTGAATATGATAAAGTGCCCTAGTCACAGGTGTTGGGAAGCTGACAGCACGCGTCTCCTCCGGTTTTATAGGGCTTTTGTCTATTCACAGCTAGACAATAGATGCACAATGTATGGGTCAGCAAGGCCTTCTTAATTAAAGATATTGACACTATCCACTACGAGGTGATTAGGCTGTCCATAGGTGCTTACGGAACCAGCCCCATACCCAGTCTCCACGTTGAGGCTGGGGAACAGGCGGCAGCTCCTCATAGGACGTCAGGCATATAAATTCCTCACAGCTCTAAATGCATCTGCATACCATACTTTTGCTCGTCCACCTATAGAACGCCTTTTCTCCAATCGTTCACGAGCAACAGTGCCGTTTGGGATCTGTGTGTAGCGTGTACTGAAGTCATTTGGTGCTGAAATTGTACGACCGCCAATCCAGTGCTTTAACCGCCTACAACCATGTTTACCGCATAGGTCCACGGTAATTTTAGATTTAGTGCAATACAGGAGAAATTTCACTGTTGTATATGCGTTTAACATTGTATTTTCTGCCATTTTAACAGAATACCACACCTCTGCATCTATCTTTACGGATTGGTCGAAGCAGGAGTACTCAGTTAGTTGCTCTGTTGTTTTCCTTGAATGTATCGTCATGTTCTAACTGTCTCGAGACTTCAGTGTATTCAACGCGGAACTGTATACGATCTTCTGGACACTGTAGCAGCTGAAGCGTACTTAAAGTGCTAAGTTCCTTGTTTGTGCCTTGTTGAGTGTCCTCCACTCTCTACAACTCTTGTACCCACCAGGTAAAGTAGTCCAGAATATATACGACACCTTCCTCCAGCTACAACGGAAGGTGAAGGAGCTGTCTTTTTGCTGGGTACCAAGACACATGGCTAATGTGGGGAACGAAACGGTGGATATGACAGCCAAGGAGGTGTGTGGTGTCCTCAGTCATTTCAGTGTGCTATCCACTGCTGTTGAAGTACAGGGTCATGCGTCGATGGGAAACGAGTGGCTGGAAGTCACTGACAATAAGCTGCATATAGTAAAGCCCACTACGTGGCCGTAGCGCAACTCCTTTGGACCACGAAGACGGGATGAGGTTCTGCTTACTCGGCTTTGCAGAGGCCACAGTCCCTTGAAACATGGCTTCTTGCCCCTGTGAGACCATCCTCCAGTGTGTGAGATTTATGACGTACGGATCACAGCGCGCCACATTTTACCATACTGAGTTTTATTTTCGAATCAGAGGGCAGTGGCAGATTTACCATCAGATCTGACCTCTAGTTTCAGTGACATAGAAACGAATGTGGTTAGAGTTTTAAGATTCTGTGATGTGTCCAACTTGTTTTTCAGAGTGCTTGTCTCAAAACACGTTTCTTGTGAGGGGTCAACTAATCAGATTTCTCTGATCTTTTCTTTTAGAAAATGTGTGTGAAATCTTATGGGACTTAACTGCTAAGGTCATCAGTCCCTAAGCTTACATACTACTTAACCTAAATTATCCTAAGGACAAACACACACACCCATGCCCGAGGGAGGACTTGAACCTCCGCAGAGACCAGCCGCGCAGTCCATGACTACAGTGCAGCAGACCGCTCGGCTAATCCCGCGCGGCTTTCCTTTTAGCTCTTGTGTGGTTTTACTTATGTTTTACTCCCAAGAATAACTGGCGCCTTTCACCCTTCTCCATTTGTACTAACACCTGAGTCATTGTGTGGGTCAATGAGAGCGTGGTTGGAGTGACTGAACGAGTGTCATTTCATAGGTTCCCTTCTGATTGCCTGACAACAGTTACTCTTTTTATTCACATTAGTTTCTTTAAATATGAGTAACGGCACTGCTAACCTCGAAATTGAGCACCTGTAAGCTCCAAACACACGCACACACAGACACACACACACACACACACACACACACACACACACACACACACACACAAAGGAATGGAAGAAGGAATATTACATACGGTATAAGGGCACTGTATGTGGAAAATATCTTTATGCTATTGAAAGAGATATAAGAATGGCCAGCACATTCACTGAACACTACTACAAAGCTCTTGTACAATCATTATCTAACAGTATTTCGTGTAGAGGAGACAGAAACACAATTGTTATCATAGATGCAACTTTTTGTATATCCTCTACCCGTTTCATACAAAAACTGCATCATAAGGAGAAGGAATTGAAAGAGTGGTGAGAAATACATGAAGAATGAAAATTTGATGGCTCTGACACATAATTTTTCAGAAACACAATTGACGTTTTGCTATAGCGACAAATAATGAACCAGAAAGAAGTAATAGGGTGCTCTAGTGGTTGACATGAGGATGAAGGATGGAGGACTTGTCAAATGGGGGACCTAATCACCATTTTAAAAGAGAATACAAGAATATATTTAAGAGTCAGAATGCAGTTGAGAATAATTAAATTGGTAAGAAGGAGGATATGAGAGAGACCAAAAGTTGGGTGAACCACTACAGATACAGTATTAGTCGACTGCTCAGAAAAGTGTTTGAGAGAACCGATACTACTTCATTAGAGAATTCGTGGAAACAGTGGGTTCCACCTCAATTCATATGAATTCACAGCACTCATCAGCCAGATAATGCTCAATATAAAAATTATTTTTGGCAAATAAATATTAATATCATAGCGTTGTGAAACAATGTTTGAATTTGGATGAAAACAAAGCAGATTTCCAATTTCGGCATTTTCAGTTGCACAGCTGTAAATTCAGATTTTCCTTCAGAAAATTTCAACGTTTAAGTACATTACAGACACTCTTTACATGGTTCATTAGCTACAGAGACCAAATAATTGGTTTTTCTGTCTACTTTTATCTAATAGTGACCTGTTCATCATGAGTGCCAAAAACCAGCACAACCCTTATTGATAATATTTCTTCAAAGGTACATTATGAAAGCAATTACATATTAGTTCTCATAGACAGAAGCACTTTTTAAAAAAACTATTGCTATGTAACCAGACTGATGAGTTATGCATTGTAGCACAAATTTGAAGAATTTTTCATTCAACACATAATTAATTAATAATACACAGTAATAAATGTTTGCAGTTGTTTCTTAATTTTCTGTAAGCAGACCCCTAAGGAGGTATGAAAGCACAATTACACGTAGAGTTACAGAACTTCTTGTGGATTAAGCAAGCGTCAAGACGTCCTGAAGAAGGGAGGGAGAACACAAAAGAGGCACCATTATTGTGGTTTTCTTTTCATAATGGGGAGGGTGAGTGCAGTATCGCAGACTTGCAGTTCTGGGTCTTGTATGAAAATATAAACTCTGCCTTGATAGTTCTTGACAACATGAACAGAGGGAAGAACTATAACAATACCAACACTTCAGAAGACTTAAAAACAAGAAAATTTTTTGATAAGTTATTGGTAAATAATGAACAATAAGAAGCAGATATTATGAAAAAGTATGAAAGTAAGGTATAGTAAAAGAGGAACGTAGAGAAGATAATAAGAGCTCAGAAATATAAGCTAAGAAGAGATAATGGAGATGATAAGAACTGAGAAATATGAAGAAAGAGTGAGAGCCCGTAGGACAGAATAGATAGCTGTGCCTAATCAACCAGTCAGTTACAGCATCGCCGAAAGGTTCCAAGTTCAAGTCCCAGTCAAGCACACAGTTTCAATTTATCAATTAGTTTATAAAAAATGTATGAGCTGCTGAAGAGTGAAAATTTCGTTCCAGAGAATACTCCATATACTGTGGCTAAGCTACTTCTTCACAATATCATTTCTTCCAAAAGAGCAGCCCAGTAATGTGTATAGAAGCGTGCCCGTATAATTTGGACAGTGGGAAAGAAATATTTAATTAATATACATATTTATTCATCAACTTTAAACATTAACATGCAGTCATTGTGACTGTAGGCAATTTAGTAACCTCTTTTACAGTGAGGATTGATGTGATAGATAAAATGTAGTGACATATTGTTTAGTACTGCAAACTATTTACAAAAATATGTACAATGAGAAAACGCATACATACATAAGAACACTATGCAAGACCATATACATACATATTGAATGAAGGTAGAATCCGTCTTAGGAATTATGTGGTAAACACAATACATTTTTAACAGTGTTCAAATTTTTCTAATGTACAATAATCCTTGTCTTGCTGCCACTTTTGTGCCTTTTTTAGAAGACATTTAATGAGCCATTCTGTGACTGTCAGGATAATGTATTAAATTGCTTTATATTTAGATTTACACAGCTACAATGTATTTTCCTAAATTCAGAGCTAGTGGTAATATCGTTGTCCAGACTAGTACAGAGTATCATTAATCTATTTTTAGAGAAATAAGACATGCTGTTATGTTCATCATGAGAGACCATGTGGATACACTATGAGACTGTAATAGGTGGAGTTTGAATGCAGTTTTTTTTGTAACAATATGTAAGTGAAGCGTCACTGAACGGATAAATGTAGTAAGACTGTGCAGTTGACACTGTGCAATTAACAGACCATCAAAAATATAAAGAACCGTGTGATTTTACTGGGTTTCCAGTTTCAGATCATAACTTTGTGTCTTTACGTTGGACAATTAGGTTCCATCTTAAGATGCATAATGTAATTAGGCCCATCCAAAAAGTGGTTACCACCAGACCTTGTTCTGTCGATACCAACTGTTCCAGCACTGGTTGCTTGCAGAAGAATCCGATATTTGCTGTGTGATTTCTCTACACACATCCATGACAAGCTGCGGTAATAAGAATACCAATAGGACACTGAGATCCAGTTTTTCAACAGTTCACTTCAAGGGCTTTTAGTTAAGTGAGTGCGAGTGGACAGATGTTGGCAGAAATGGTAAGACAACTCACAGACTTATTTATGCTTGTCTGTGAGCCTGCTGAATCTTTCATCAGAGGACTGTCTCAGCAAATAATCAATACTTGCTGCAATATGATGTATTTATATAATTGATATACTTTATTGCATTAGCCAAGATACCACAAAAGTTAAAAAACATATTTTGGACTCAGTGTTGTAATTTTTTTCTTAAACTCCAACTGAATCACGAAGTCGAAATTTATACTGAAGGTATTATAGTCTGAAATTTTCACATTTTTATACGGTTCACAGTAAAGATATTGCAGACCAAAAAATGAAAAATTCAAATAATCTGTTTTTTAAATAGTTTATTTTTTAAGTGTAAGCAACTCATCATAATACTCTATAAAAGGTAACTACAATATATAACGTAATAACAAAAAATACTGTGGCTGAGAAATTACTCCTCTGGCGGAAAAGCACTCATCTGAAACAGCTTTTTTAATAATTTGGGACCCATAATTTTCAGCTATTAAAATATGTTAAAGAACACATTCAGTTTGGCGATAATGGTTTGATCTGTATGTCAGTGTGCTGAATTAAATGTTTTTATTTGAAAGGCCGAGGGCAACTCATTACTGAATAATAAAAAAAAACTGCAGATGCTTGTAAATTAAAAAAACCACTTGCAGCCTGAAACAAAAATAGCAGCCTCACTTCTAAATCATAAACAATAAAAAAATTGGGGATGTTTTTACTTCCGTTAAACGTTAGTGAATTCACCCAGGAGATAACAAATTTTTCTGAGGTGGTAAAGCTAATAATATTTTTTACACCTTTTATGCGTTGACCTATTTGTCACTGATGATAAGCTGATAAATTCATAATGCCTTTGCTGACAGAGACTGTCGTGGCCAATGTTATGGAGATACACTTAATTCTTTACCGAATGATATGTCAACAATGGTAGTATTTTAAAGGTGTTTTAAGGCGTTATAATGCAATTATTTCACAGCATTTCAATACATAAAAGCTTCCAAAGCAAGTTTTCAGAAAAGAATAAACCGTGGTATAGTCAGCTGACTTATTTGAGAAGCCAAGTTATGTTGTAAACTTTAAACCTAACAGTACAAGTTTGTTACTGCAGTTGATGAAAGCGCATATTGCAAAGTAGAAATGATTTCACATCACAAGGATTCCCAAAAGAGAGGCAAATGAACTATACAGGAAATTACAGCGTGCAGCAGCAACCAAAATGCAGACCACAGTAATCCAAAATACTAGAATAAAACCATAGTGATTGAGGAAAGAAATGTCGTACAAAATGAAAAAAAAAGAACAGTGAGATAACAGTACAGTTAGTAAAATCGAAGGTGATAATCCAGCAATAAGACAAGATGGTACAGCATTAACTTTAGTATTATTGGAATCATAAAACTCTAACAGATAGAAAGATCACAATGTTGCTAGAGAAAAACAAGCTGCTGCATCACTAATTCGATCAACGTATAGAAAAGGAACAAGTCAGCTACTTCAATGAGAAAAGTTGAACAAATGCAAAAGGAACCTAGATAGGCTTTGCAAAGAGTATGAGACGTTTCCCACTATTTGTCAAAAGAGTTTTTATCTCACAGCCAATAGAAGAGAAGAGAGACAAGATCAAAAATAATGAATACAATGTGGTCCCATGCCTGTTTCCAACTACATCTTCTCTTCAACAATTCAGGGGTCAGAAAAAGGAAAATAACATTGAAGTCATTCACCCAAACATTGAGCATCTCAGTAACAAATAACTTGAAGTGAAAGTGCTCCCAAGTGAAACACAACCAGATGTATTATTCCTTAGTGACCATAGGGTAAATGAAGGAGAATATTAGAATTTGTTAATTACTAGCGGAGAAACTCAGAATTACCCAGATATTATTAACTGCTGTGCCTAAGACTTCATAAGTGTGGAATTTATTTTTTTCATGTAGAGCTCCTTTTTATACAATGTTTGACTTAGTATAATTGGGGAGATGATCGAAGATCTAGTTTGCTTCACTAACAAGGTAGGGTCATGTAGAGCTAGCAGTGAGCTAAGCCACTGACACTAAGGTCCAAGCCCACAATATGCATCTTCTGGCCTTATGCTTTGTTTACGTTCATGGCATAACAATAGGTCACTGGGAATTGTACATGTTTAAAGTGAAATGATAAATGGTTCTCCTCCACATTTCCGCTTCTATGATGTTATGTTGGAGAGCAATAGCTTTAAGACTCCGCAAATGAAGGGTTCTTGGTAACTCCCCTCTTATCCTCCCAAAATTACTGGGCCACCCACCCTGCGCAGACCAAATTCCTGGATGATATACCATATTTTGCTAAAGTATTGGAATGTGTAATTTAACAACACTTATCTGTCTACTTGGAAAATCTACAAATAATTAGTGGAGCACAGCATATACTTAGGTAAAATCTCTGACGTTTTAATGATAAGGACTCTGTAGTCAAATACCTTGTTTGAGTGTTTGAGGACACAGGCTTTGTTCAAATCACTTTTGTGATGTAGGCAAGGCTTTTAACTGTGTGAAGCATACATCACTTCTAGGAAAATAGGACTTTTGTGACATTGCAGATAAAGGCCTGAAACTATTGAAATCCTATCTACAGATCTGGAAAGAAGCTGCCTGTGATGGCAAAGAAATATCCAGCCCAGAACAAATTATCAAGGTGGGTACTGAAACGTGATCTGTGCTGGGCCCTTTCCTGTACCTAATTGTGATTAATGACCTACCCCCAATTATCAGACTCAGTTCAGTATTATATGCATCCAACATAGTTTTTCTTCACTGTTGTAATGGTATCAGTAGCCTTAAAATTTGTATAGGAAAAGCAATTGCTCAAGTATCTTATTGACTTGCTGAATGAAAACAAAACTTAACAGATGGCTCTTACCCCAAAATTCGATCTTTCCTCAGATTATGCATGTTATGCTAAGTTTTTGGGTATATATTTAGACAGTAAATTACCTCGGTGTCAAAATGTGAAATACATTAATGGTTAGTTGCCTAGAGAAGTTTCTATGTGAAGTTGTCTTATTGATTGTTACCTGAAATATATGTCAGGACATCCTAGCTTAAATATGTGATTTATTATGTTAAAGAACAGTCTTACAGAATAAAAAGTCTAAAGACCCGTTTGACAATTCCAAAGACAATACCGTAACTAAAGATCGTATGTAAAGGCGTTGTATCTTAGTCCAGAATGTTTGGTTCGTAATAACACAAGCTCCTTGTAAACAATAGCCAGTAGTTATCTGAAGATGGCCTAATAAGCCGAAAACTAGTTCATACAAGTAAAAATCAGTAGAACAAAAAACTGCCTAAGTGTTATTCAAGCCGCAATATGGAATTGTTCTATCAAGAAGCAACGGAAGAATCCATAAATAAGGTTTATCGGTATTATTTTTTCTAAAATATTGCCAACACACAAACTGCATGAATGAGTTCTATTTAAGCTGTTAACAAAAAAAAAATTACCTTTAAAATACATACGTTTACGTATTATGAACAAGCTGTAATCCTTACATCAATTAAAAATTCCAGTAAAACAGTAAATAATGGGGGAATTGAAAATGCCATTATTCTCCCTACAAGTAGCCAACGTGACATAATGAAGCAATTCCTATCTGAGTTTGGCTTGTAGTTCAGGACCAACATAACAAGCAATGGCAGTGCGAAAGATATTTTGCTACTTGATTGCTTGTACTGATTGTCCACGATAAATCGACGATTGGAGCGATGGCTGTCGGGTACGCCAGTGCCGAAGGGACAGGAGAGGTGCGGGGAAAGCAGCGTTGGCTGCTTCCTGCTGTGCTGGCACCACTACCTGTGTTTACTGCTGAACACGAAATCGCAGACGGCACTCGTTGCAGCAGTTCCCGGTTAAGTGACACATCCGTCTGATAGTAAATCACCTAAGTTGTTGATATATTCATGCTCAAGAGTTTATCCACCGAAAATAATGAACAATGACAGTAGATGAATGCGCAACCTACGATACTGTGAAACGAAAGTAAAAAACTTATTTTTTAAATCTGTTTACACACTGTGTTTATGAAACACAGCCCAACAGTAACGTTTACCGAGTGTAATTAACTGTACCTGAAAGAACTGTCAAAATGATGTTCAGTAAAGATCACGGTCATTTGTGTTTGCTTCAAGATCATCATCACCATCGTTTGAAGGCGTGGTATTGATGATAACTTTAACAATGGCCATTTCCATTATTCCATCTCGTGTACAATACTTTTGCTCCAGCTGCTGCACTTTCCTGCAGTAGCCTTGCCGGTCCTGTGCAGTAACTGAAAGGGAAGCAGCATTTTCTGCAATCTTCCCTTCGACATGTCATCAATGACATTGTCCGCCCATGAGAGTTCTATGGGATTTAGATTGCAGTTACAGCTCTGTAAACGGTCTCTTTCTGGCCTCTGTTTTCAGTGATTTTACCTACGACATACATTTACATGGATGGTTTATTTCCTTTTATTTTAGGTAACGTTTCAGCCTTCCTCCTTCAGTCGTAGCAATTTATTTGTCTCGCAAACACTCAAACATCGTAATCCTGAAATCATATTTATTATGCATTTTGTTGAACTTCCAACTGTTGCATGGCACGTTATCCATACAATCACAGAAGTGGGTGTAATATTAATAACCACTATACCTGCGACCCATCACCCCCTCCCCCCACCCCCTCCTCATCTTCCCGTCAACGTCCGCTACTTTCGTAAACTTCAAGAAGTTTTCAGGTTAGTGCAGACAGCTTTTTGCATGAAACTTCCCGAAATCAGACGGGGTTCCCAGGTTCGAGTCCCCCAACATACAGTTTTCATTTGGTCAGGAAGTTTCCAATCAGCGCACTCTCCACTGCAGCGTAAAAATTCGTTGTTTTCTTGCATCTTGCTGCAAGTACTTGCCGAATTTGTCATTTCGAGGAAGTTTTTCTCAAACTTACAGAAGTTCCGTGTGCTCAGTACCGATGTGAAAATATCAGTGCCGGAAAGGAGACTGGCACAAAGAGAGAGGCGCCAAAAAAAATGTACCATTGGAACCGCTAAAGACATATAACTTGCACCACCAGTCAAGGAAGTGGGAAATGCGTTTACCAGTCAATTTGTTTCACCACAAGAGAAAGTAAAATGACAGTACAGACATCTTTAAATTTTAGTTGACTTTTTAATGTTGCCGTAAACACAAACTCATCACATCTGTGAAAATATTACTAAATACTGATTGCAAAAATCGAGCAGTAGTTAAAACGCAGTCTATCGGTGAGAAGTAGCGCCATATTTTTGTTTCCCGTTATGGAATATTTGTTTATACAATAGAGATGATAAGTTTGAAATTTGCATACGACCTCCTCTAAGTTTTGAATCTTATTGAAGTCCTCTGATTTTAGTTAACTGAATAGTGTTTCTTGGTGACGTCAATATGTATTCCCCTAAAATCTTTTCTATGTTTCTATTTTTGTGTTTCGCCACAATTTCTATTCATTAACAGCAATGCAACAACAGTTGCTGGTTTTTAAGAGTAACTGCACTTCTTCAACTAGAACTTCCAGGAAGTTCCTCAAATAAACTTTCCCCAGTGACTTGAAGAATTAAACTTCGGTAAGTTTTTGTTCTAATGTAAATATCTCATACAGCACTTACTTGATAGTGAACACAAGCCTTTCGTAACCCTTCACGTTTAGGACAAGCTTGAAATTGGCAGCGCTCGGTGACGAATGAATATCTTTCAAGTAGTGCCGATTTTCTCCACTTCTGGTAGCACTACCGAAATCGTCAAGTTATAGTGGCCAAACAGTACTCATGTTTCCGAATGTTGATGGCCCCACAAACATGGTCCCAATAAAGCATACAGTGATAGAGCGATTCCCACAATTGTCACTTGACAAAATACAAGTTTGAAATGTGATGCTGGAGATTGGATATTAATTGTAAACCTGATGTAAAACGCAAACTGCAAAAAGAACTTCCTCTTATGTGTTTGTAATAATGTTTAGAGAACACTGTTTTGAAAGAGAATGGGACATGTAGGCAACTTTTCGTGGCACTGGTGTAACACTGCTTAGCTGTATAACTTTTGCATATTACTCGTTGGAATTACGATAACGGTACAGGAATAGGTGAGGAATTTTGGGCCATACTTTTAGGTGACACTAGTTGTCCACCAATTTACAAAAGCAATCTGCTCTCCTTGGGGATAATCCCACGTTCTGGAGTGTAATTGGTCTAAGTATAATGAAAATCGTGGTAGTATAGGTACCGAGGAAGAAAGGGACATGCCCTTTGGTAGGAGGCATCATTTAAAACAGACCACAAATTTGTACGGTTCGAAACTCTTCTAAAGACAAACACAGTCGATCTCAGCGAATTTCGTGAAATGACAGAGGATACATTAATTAGTAAAGTTAATGTATCGTCGCTACACGTAGGAACGCGGTAGCATTCATCATCTTAAATGCTCTCGTAATGTCTTTTCACGAGAATTATTAACTGTAACAGACAATAGCAAATGAAATTTTATGAATCTCAGTGTAATGCTTTTTACTCTACAAATTTTTGTAAAATATAGTATTACCTGCTAGAAATAATTTTACGTCATAGTAACAATGAAAGCATTACGATCGCAATACTGTATTACTTGCTCAAGCTCCATAAAACGACGTAGCTTCAGACTTACAGGTCGTAATTAATCGTGATTACGTGGTTTTAATAATTAACTTACAATGAGTGGCCTCTCGTTTCCAACTCAGCCTGTTCCTTTCAGGTAACAATATGATAAAAAAGATGAAATGAGGACTTACCTCAATCGGTTTTCGTAAACCTGCCACAAATAATTATGCGTCCGTCAACAGAATGGATGACGTGTAACAAATTCAGTTTTCAATCGGCTCAACGTAGTTACTTAAAGGCTAAGATGATATTGATCAGAGATTATTCGCTAACAGCGTTAGCATGTCTCTGATTTATAGCATATTAAGCTCATAGTTTGCACAAGACAGCAAAACTTATTTATAATATCTACTATGACATGTAATATATCTGCTTTTGTAATCAAATATATTCGCCGTTCAGTTTTAAGGTAACTTGCCAGCGAACGGCTGGAAAAACAGTAAGAATTTTCATAAAGTTTATGAGGATCTAACTACATAATGTGAACTCTGAATACGAAGAAATGTTAGGACAACGAAAGTGTTTTAAGGATGAAGATTTTGGTATAAGAATAATCAGAATAGCTTCGATGTAAACTATATTATATAAACATTTACGTCGGTTAGTAATTTAAAAATTTTCCTGCCAGTCTATGTTTGCAGTCTATAGACTTATTAACTACTTTTCTTAGATGCTTAAAACTTTGTGCACACATTTTTGACACTGATATCTAAAAATTAAGATACAATGAAATGGTTTCATTCGATATTTTTCATACTATAAATATACAAATTAAACAATCAAAATTAAGCTATTTTATTATAATTAATAAGGGTATATTTTTCCTCCTGGTGACAGTAAGCTGGTGTCTGTAGTCTACTCTTCTCCTAGTGGTAGCCTGAAATATCACAAAAAATTTCAGACCTCTAGCTCAAATAGTTTTTTTTTCATAAAATAGACATGTCAGAAAATTTGATTCTTGGGAAATTCAGTTTAAAGTTACATTTCATCTGTTACTCACCTCTGTTGTTCTTAAAACCCTCCAGTTGCGTAATATGCTTGGTTTGTTTGTTCCTCACCTTCTCTCTTCCTATTCTTGCTCATCTTTACTATTCTGGCCTCTTTAGTTGCCTCAAGAACCCAATTTTCGCCTTCGGCCGCTCTCAAGGAATGAATTACCATCAGTGCTTGTCTCAAATTGAAACCAGGAGTTAGTCCCAACAACTCTAAAACATCACATCTGCTAACTGTCCCATCATTAAAGCAAATAACAGCACTTAATACACCTAATCTCATGGTACTGAAACCAACAAACACAGTTTTAGGCATTCCTTCCCATATCACATGGTTGAAACATTCATTAAAATTTTGTGTCTTTCCATGTAAGCACCGTTACAATAGTTTAGTGTCACTTAGGTCCTTGTATATGGGCTTAATTGCTTCCAATACCTCAAATGGCAAAGAATGATGGTGGGCACAAGTCTACAATTCGCTATTGCTTTTTTGTATCCACACCATGTGTCTGCACCACTGTCGCAGAGAGCATGCTGTCGATGTCATCCGTAGAAGTTTTATGGAAAAAGGTAGCCCTTACTGCATTCTTCATGGCCTCAAAACTGTCTCGATTCCTTCTTATGGCTAAACCATATTAGAGCTGCAGTTTGTTCACCTCTTCCATTGTAAGACGACCCCGACCACCAGTTGGCTTGCCATCACTGAGCTTTTTCCAATTCATATCCTTTATTAGCTTACGTAAACGTGTGCCCATCCCCTTTTGCGCATGACCAACACACTCTAACTTTTCAATTTTTACAGTTCTTCCATAAGGCATATTTTCCAAAACATTTGCAAACCCTGTGGAGTGTCCGTCTCCAAGATACTTTACATACCGACACATATTTAAATTAGTTTTTAAAAATGTTTCCGATGTCCGAATCGATTAATTTAACTACCATTTTGTTCACAAAACTCTAAATATTGATTTAAGGTGGAAAAAAATTCAAATGTTTGAAGCAGATTCACTATCTAGTCACCTTAATGCACATGTAATTCCATCATTTCTCTGCTACTAGTACATTCTTTCGAATGAAGATTCCTCGCTCTATCACTCTCGCTTTCGTAGTGTCATTTTCGCAATGTAATATAGAAATAATGAAACTAATTTTAAGTAATGAAACAATCATTGAGTGTTATATGATTAACTGAGTCTTTTAATTTACAGGAAGGCCAAAATATAGTAACCTTACAAGTCAGGATGCTGAATTAACACAAAATTATATTGCCCTACATTACGAAAATGAGTTCAAAATTTCATCTTGCTTAATTTACTCATACTCGTACCCAACTCATCTGTAGAGTACATAAATCCAGAATACCATAAAGAAAGATATGAGCAAGAAAATTTGTAACAGTACAGTATATATGTTCTTTTCTTTCATGTTCATATGATCTGTATGGTTTTCTTAGCGTATTCCCCGTAGAGATGCGACCATTTCCGTATTCTGTTTCACCACCCTGATTCATTTTAGTCAAATTTGATTTATGTGAACTAATAGTGAAAGTGGCAAGCATCTGCTGCTTTATGTCAGTGAAATATGTACATGAATTAACTCTTTTCCCCATGCACTTAAGAAAAGTTCGACCTGGAGTTGTCTCATTACTATTTCTGAGAAAGACCGCTTGATAATTTCATATCGCGACAGCTGAGCGCAGCAAGAAACTATGCACTTAAGAAAAGTTCGACCTGGAATTGTCTCATTACTATTTCTGAGAAAGACCACTTGATAATTTCATATCGCGACAGCTGGGCACAGAAAGAAACTGTTACTGGCGTTTGCCTTCCCGCGCTTGTGACTTTATACACCAAACAAATTTTATAAACTATATGCACCCTGATTTTCGTTTCATTTTAAAATGTAAATTCAATTTTTTGTCTTCTGCCTCTTCGCTGATTTTTGCCATTTCTTGTTTAAATACATTGTCTTCTTTGGTTTTACCGTAACCATTGTTCCTTCTAGCGTTAAAACATAAAGTAAAAAAAAATACTGTTTTCTTTATGTTGCAGTTCGTGAGATGCTCGTCACTTTTTCCCCTGCAGAGGAAAGACAATGTTCTGAGATACCATTGGGAATGGGGAGACGCCTCTGAACCGATTATCATCTATTACATTACACCCAGAAGTACGGATTGGATCTGTAAGTCGGATTACCACATCCAACCTCTCTTGCTCGAACAATAAGGTTCCTATGGCTCCTTGTCTGAATAAATACCCATATTACTTCCATATGACATTTTATTATCAACGAGAGCGAAAGTTTAAGATCTTCGCGCTTGGTACGTTCTGAATGTGGGTATCGCATGGGAGAGAAAAATGTTTTTCGTCTATCGTTTCATTGGCTCGACTATAGTAGAATGTTCGATGGTACACTACAATTTTCTCGAAAAAGAGTACTATAAGCATTAGTGCCCACTTTTCTCTCCGTCCAAGTGCTGCCCTACCTATTATCAAATCATACTGATAGGGGACCAACCTGAACCATTGGAGCCTCACAGTTAGTCATATTATTTTTTCACCTACTTCATCTGTATCTCACAAAGCGGTTCAGCCTAGTATTCTTAATGTAAAATTATAAATATAAATGTTCTATGAATGCCTTAATTTCATTCGAGGCTGTGTGCATGTGTATTTTCGATAGAATCAACCTAAAGATTAGAACAAGCACCAACATCCCAAATATAGCAGCACTGAAATTGGTATTTTCCTATTTCTAATATATCATTTTGGTTATTTGCTATTCCTCCTACACCTCACAGTTTTACGTTTCCCTATTTGTCGATTAACAGAAAAATTGATTTTTTCCACGTCAAAGGTTTTAAAACTATATGATTTTTATCATAAATCTAAAGAATCATTATGATTAATAACTTCGTCACCATTCATTCACAAATTATCTTCTATCTGTACTGTATACTATTCTTTCCCTTTAATAACCTATTAAACTTGTGAATCACTCCATTACTTTTTCATTATATTTATCAAAAGTGTGTTTATTTCAGTGTGATATTAATCCCCGCAAAGGAAAAAGAGAACTTTTTATTTCACAAAACTACTCGCAACATATTTGACAGATACATCACTTCAAACCTCCTTAGAACGAGTAAATTTTAATATTTGTAGCAAATGCAAAAATTTACATTACACCAAACACAGAACAAACTACAGTTAAATTATTTGTCACAGACAGCACTAATTACGTCATGTATTACAACGGTACCTCACGCAATTCACTACTTTGAACGCTGACACTCAGTGCATCGTTCCCAGGAAAATATCCGATTGGATCCAAGCTGATTACACAAATGATGATCGACCTCTGCTTGTCCTATGTGCAAAGATAAACAGGCAGCCATCTGTGACAGAACTGAGGCAGAGTACAATTCTGGTGAAGGCACAAGTGTTTTGGAGAACACCGTTAAGCGAACATTGTTGAAAATGGGGCTCTGCATCAGACCACCCCAATGTGTTCCCATATTAATCCAATGACATCGTCAGTTAGGTTTACAGTGAGCAACGGATCATAGAGACTGGACCATGGATCGATGGAAATGTGTCACCTGATCTTAAAGAATCACGTTTCTTGTTACACCATGTCGATGGTCGTGTCCGGATACGTCGTCATCCAGGCGAAAAGCTGGTCGAAACTTGCACCGGTAAGGTGGTACTACACGATAGGTGACATCCCTTTCTCATGTGACCTGTGATAATAACCGAGTACGCCATGGCAGCTGTTGACTATGTGAATATTGTTGCGGACCATTTGCATTCCTTCATGCTTGGTGTCTTTCTCGACGACGACGGAGTTTCCATCAGGATAAATGTCGGTGTCAAACAGTTGTTTGAGAAACTTAATAGCGATCTCACATTGTTGTCTTGGCCATCAAATTCACCTGACCAGAACCCAATGGAATACATCTGGTACGTTATTTGACACCTGGTTCACGCTAAAGAATCAAGTGCCTGCAATTTTTGGGAATTGCGTAATCTGTGCATAGACGTTTTGTGCTTCACACCTTCGAAAAACTACTAAGGACTTGCCAACTCTATGCCAGGCAGAACTGCTGATGTATTTCCATCCAAAGGTGAACCAACACACTATTAAATAGGTGGTCATAATGTTTTGGCTCATCAGTGTAATCAAATGACCAATTGCAACATAGCGTTTGTCTTTTCCTTAATTTGTTAGCGATGTATCTCTCAGACAGGGCGCAAGCAAGTAACTACGTACATGATGCGTGAAGTCTGTACTTTCGGACATGTCTGAAGGAACTGACACCACGTATTCATATAATTGATTTGCTCGATGGGCATGAATTCGGAATCTTCAGTGCTGATACTCATTTACGTTCGACTACAAACGGGAATTTAAAATTAGCAAGCGTGGAGGACATTTATGGGAACGGTAGATAGGTAGTGCCAGGTGGGAGAGTGAGTCGGTGGAGGAGCGTGCGGAAATAATATGGCCGTTTGCGATAAATATTGTATCTGGGTGGAGCGGTGGTTAATGCAATTGCCTACAAACCAGGCGATCCCGGGTTGGAGACCTGGTGCCCCACACAATTTTACTCATCGCCGCTGATTCTGCACAAAGTCTTGATGCTGCTGATATCATTAGTTCCTTCCCTTTCCTTCCCTTTCCTTTCTCCCCCTTCTCCCTTCAATGTACGTAATACTTGACAGGTAGTATTAGTGATTTGTGTTAACTGATATAATTTTCTTTTTGAAACCCCGATTAGCGCTAGTGCGCAAAAGCTCCAAATTCGAGGGCGTTGCTTTTGGTAGTGGTTCAGTCTGGTAGGTATCATTTCCCATGATATATTTTCCAGTAAAAATACCGAGCGAGGTAGCGCAGTGTTAGCACACTGGATTCTCATTCGGGAGATCGACGGCTCAGACCCACGTGCAGCAAGCAAGATTTAAGTTTTCTGCGATTTCCCTGAATCACTCCAGGCAGATGCGTGGATGGTTCTTTTGAAAGGGCGTGGCCGATTTCCTTCCCTTTCCTGGACACCATCCAAGCTTGTGCTCCGTCTCTACTGATCTCGATGTCGATGGGACGTTAAACCCAATGTACCCTCCGTCCTTTTTCCAGTAAAAATCACAGTGAAAATTAAAATATGTCGGAAATGGGCCACTTGCGCTACACAGAACTAACAGAGTAAATAGATGGCGGTCAAAGTGGCCTAACTGTTCTTAACAGTACACAACTGGTTAGAAATTCAAATTTTGATGACATATTCGATAAAAACCTCACCCACATCAACTAAAATAGCGGTTAGTCTAAAACAGAAAAGTGACGAAATGGTATTGATATCATGAGGGTTTTTGTGCTCCTCAACCGCCATCATGTACCTAAACATTTCAAAAATTTTCCTGCTCACTACCCATCATCCTCACTATTCAGGTCTGAATATACCCCCCACCTGCGATATTATTGATTTATAGGTGTCACTACCTGTGATGAATCATAATGTATTAGGTAAAAAGAGTATTATGCTGTTGACCAGGTACTTCTGAAGGTAATTAAGATACAGTACTTTCGTAAATGTTCGTATGAAATCAATGATTGATGCTCTTAATTAAGTTGTAGTAATATACACACTTAAAAATCTGGCCAAGTATGAGTAGAACTCACATCCTGACGTTAGCGTACAGACTTTCTTCTATAACTAGTTTAACGGTGGGCATTGTGGTATGCTGTTTTGGCGCGCTGGAATTATCGACGATGTCATCCCTCCCTCGCTCCCTCCCACCTCTGATAAAGGCGAACCGCACTCTGCACAAAATGGCGAGATATTAAAAATGGCGTGAAATTTAAAAATATCTCAATCGTGATAGTGTGTTTCCCCAACCCTTACTCCTTTGATGTATGGCTGTTGTCGTAACTATGAATTGGGGAGAGGGGGAGTCCAAAAATCCAAGATGGCACACTGTCATGCTAACTGACCTGGAATACTGGGACAGGCTACGACGACAGAATCCAAGATGGTAACTCAACATGGGTGACCTGGATTACTGGCACTGGTTCTATGATGTCAGAGTCCAAGACGCAGAATACTGGCACTGGCTCTATAACGTCACAATCAGAGTTCTGAAGTACTGGTATTGTCATGTCAGATTACCACCTGAGACGAAAGATGTTAGACAAAGGTCTGCTGAGAGCGAGGTGGCGCAATGGTTAGCACAGTTGACTCGGATTCGGGAGCACGACGGTACAAACCCGCTTCTGGCTATCCTGATTTAGGTTTTCTGTGGTTTCCCTAAATCGCTTCAGGCAAAAGCTGGGATGGTTCCTTTGAATGGACACGGCCGACTTCCTACCCCATCCTTCGCTAATCCAATGGGACAGATGATCTCGCTCTTTGGTCCCCTCCCTTATACCAACCAACCAACCAAAGGTCTGATGACCTAGTTGTCATGTTTTCCCCAATTTATTATTAACTTAAGAGGTGTAGGGTCACTGCACACTGTGTCTCCTAACTCCAAGTTTTGGTCTCTCCACTTGCATCTTTATCTAACACTATGCTAGGAAGGTAACGGGTCCTGTGGACACGCCGCTTCCCCTGGGAGCAGCCTTTGTGCACCTGCTACCTCAGTAGGGCTGGGTCTGCTAGTGAACAGCCACCGCACTACGCCAAACAATGTGGAAAGAGACCTCTGCTGTATAGGCAAAATGCGGCGTTACGGCCACACAGGTGGGCTATTGGTGTACTGTAAGTTACAGGCATCAGACATGAAGTGCACACACAAAGTAGAGTAAAGAAGTTCCGATTCCCGACGCTACTATGCTGTTCTGACAGCACTGCAGCCACAGCCCACATGACCAGAGTTAAAATGACAGGAATTTTGAAAAATTCTGGAAGCACACTTGTACCTTAATACATATGTTAAGGAATCAAATTGACGTAAGATGAAAATAACCTAAAAACCCCCACGAACTGTCTGATTGGAAATTGAAAAATCAAGATATAAATATTCATCCTCCTGGTGGTGGACACTTATGCAGTGGCTAAAAGGTAGGAAGTTAGGTACAGGTACCATACTTGTAGGCTCACCACTAAAAATTTATGTGGGATAGATGGTGGCTGTTTCACGAGCAATATCATAGACATGCATTGCTGAGTCGGGTTTTTTCACTTTATTGTTACTCAGTTTCCGAAAAAGGGGGTGGGTTGGCAGCAGATAAAAACTACTGTTCAGCCAAATGTTACATGTATTGTATTTAAAAGATGATTAAAGGATATAAGAAGACGACAATAACAGACGATATTGTAAAAACACAGTGGTGGACGTTATTTACTGCAAAACAAATGACAATAATTGAGGTTTTTGTAAGAAACACATAAATGGAAAAAAAGATAGTTTTTAAACTTGTTTGACAGTTTTATAATATATTTGAAATATGGTCACTGATGACTGTAAATGAGGCCATGACGTAATGGTAATGACGGTACAAGTAACTGTCGCTTTGAGGGTGCAAGCATGTCTATGACTATAGGGCCATGTAGAACTGCAGGTAGCGACTTAAAGTTGTAATTACAGTTGGAAGGAGATACGTATCTCAGCACGGATTTCATTATTGTTGAGTGGGAGTTTGCTGAAATTCCGGTTGGAGAGGCTGGATAAGGCATGAAGATGAAATATGGATATAGTTGTGCAGCACGATGCGTGGTCTGATTAATAATGGATGCTGACGCTGTGTTTTGCAATTAATGTACCATATCCGAGGGAACCCGGAAAAATGTGGGAATTGGATCAATTGGTACAGGACGCGAGTCGGGAAAGGTAGGTGGATGCAGAAGGCAAAGCAGAGTACATGTCTTTCCAGTATTTCAAGGGACTGTAGAGATTCTTGGAGGCAGAGATTCAAGCAACGTTTCATGAGCCCATGTGAATAGGAAACAGCTGTGAAAACACACTTATCCTCTTCGCAACAAATAATCCTGAGTTAATAAAGAGCGTCAAATCCAATACAGGGATTAGTGAACACAGCTTTGTCGTAGCGAGACTGAATACTGTAACCCCCAAATTCACCAAAAGTAAACGAAAAATATACCTAATCAAACAAGTAGATAAAAATTCACTTGCCGCCTTCCTGTGAGACAATCTCCACTCCTTCCAGATTAATACCATAAGTGCAGACCAGATGCGGCTTGAATTCAAAGAAATAGTATCGGCAGCAATTGAGAGATTTGCACCAAATAAATTAACAAACGAAGGATCTGATCCTCCTTGGTACACAAAACGGGTCAGAACACTGTTGCAGAAACAACGAAACAAACATGGCAAATTTAAACAGATGCAAAATCCCAAAGATTGGCGATCTTTTACAGAAACTCTCAATTTAGCGCGGACTTCAATGCGAGATGCTTATAACTGTTTCCACGACGAAACTTTGTCTCGAAACCTGGCAGAAAATTGAAAGATATTCTGGTCGTATGTGAAGTATGTTAGCGGCAAGAAACAATCAATGCCTTCTATGCACAATAGAAATGGAGATAGTATCGAAGACTGTGCTGTCATAGCAGAGTTACTAAACACAGCCTTCCGAAATGCCTTCACAAAACAAGACGAATTAAATATTCCAGAATTCGAATCGAGAACAGCTGCCAGCATGAGTAACGTAGAAGTAAATATCCTCGGAGTGGTGAAGCAACTTAAATCACTTAATAAAAGCAAGTCTTCTGGTCCAGACTCTGTACCAATTAGGTTCCTTTCAGAGTCTGCTGATGCATTAGATCCATACTTGACAATAATATACAACCGTTCGCTCGACGAAAGATCCGTACCCAAAGACTGGAAAGTTGCTCAGGTCACGTTAATATTCAAGAAAGGTAGTAGGACTAATCCACTTAATTATAGGCCCATATCGTTAACGTCTATATGCAGCAGGATTTAGGAACATATACTGTGTTCGAACATTATGAATTACCTCGAAGAAAACGGTTTATTGACACACAGTCAACATGGGTTTGGAAAACATCGTTCTTGTGAAACACGACTAGGTCTTTATTCGCATGAAGTGTTGAGTGATACAGACTAGGGATTTCAGATCGATTCCGTATTTTTGTATTTCCGGAAGTCTTTTGACACTGTACCACACAAGCAGCTTGTAGTGAAATTGCGTGCATATGAAATATCGTCTCAGTGGTCACTGGATTGTGATTTTCTGTCAGAGAGGTCACAATTCGTAGTAATTGACGGAAAGTCATCGAGTAAAACAGAAGTGATTTGTACATGGTGGCAGCCAGTGAAGGAATACATTAGAGAATTGATTAAAAAATTTATTTCAAAGCCCCAGTGAAATCTCTACAATTTTCTCCCAGAGTAACTTACGTTGTGCCTAAGTGACAAAACTTGCCTGTCTTTCAAAACCGAGGCAGTTCTGTCCAGTTAGAGCTGATGACAACTGCTGAAACTGCTAGCGAATTCACGCCATTGGTTTTAGCCAATAGCGTACGTGGGATACAGGTCACGTGTGTGGACGCTGGAGTGTTCTGTGGTGCGGAACACAGTTGCCTCTCTCTCTTGTAATCCAGACCTCGAGCAGAACAAACGTCTTTTCGGCCACCAACATAAGTTAACATGAACTGCTTCCCCTTCCATTGTCCATTTCAGTTAATTGTTCGACCTTCTAGACTGGCCCAAACCTGGTAACTTCCGACCCAAGACGCGCCCCTTGTATGCCATACACTGAAAAATATTGTCTTCATTCTACCTAATTTCCTGTTCTGTCATTTAACGGCAGACCTGGATGCCCACTCTCAAGTCCAGACCACTCGAACTCCTGCACACTGTCATCACGAGGCATATGTAACAACCTATCCCCCCCTTCCCTGCGCATATACATTAACATTGGTGACCAGAAGTGGGGTCATAAATATTAACAGTGGTGTCAGAATCGCAATTCGTTCTCACCGTTCGGTCCATAGCGAGGCCGTTAACTTTTGGTTCATGTTTGACATTGTGTGGTCGGTCAATAATCGTCGCTGTTATTCCGCTACGAGCCAAGCCTGGGTGCTGCAACACGCCGGCTGCGATGCCGTGTCAGACGCTGCGTCCACACATACCAGCACACAGGGCAAAGTCTACTGCCTGCCTCTCGTAGTGTGCTGCTCCTACATGTGCCTGCTGAGTCCACCGAGATGCGCTTCAGAGTGTAGATGTTGGTCGCAATCGGCCCATCTTCTCGGTCGCCTCCTGGTACCTCTGAACCGAGGTGCGAAAGGAAAACGAGCGATGCGTCCTAGCCTCCTATGGCTTGCTGAGCGCACATGCGCGCTGTTAACTTTCGGCACGGCTTCCCTGCCGCCCCACGTTCGTCGCCAGTCAGCTCCCAGCTGCCATCTACGTTTGGGTCCTGGCTTCAACGCCTGGGGCGCGTACTTTCATCGCCGTGCAACCAGCTGCCCAACTGCCCATGCCGCTGCTACGCCAGTACTGCTTGCGTATGGCCCTCAGCCGTCACATAGCCACTGCCACCGTCTCTTCTGTACTGCGAGTGTTGATATGTGCTGAGGGCTTTAAGCCACTTATCCAGAGAAGAACTTAGAGATCAGTAAATAATAGCACAGATTTTGCGTCTTATACAGTTATTGCCTTTTGTTTGGATGTGACTTTATTGACAAAAACGATTTGAACTTTAAATTTTTTTGAGTTTAATTACCATGAGGTATGGTGAATTCCTAGATAAGCCCCTCAGACGTATGTTAGTTGGATGTTAGTTTAAAATTACACTTTCGTTGAACATGTGTACTGCCATAAATTGCTTATCCTTGTTTTAAACTTTGTTGTCGTTGAGGTATGTTATGCCTAGTTGTTGTAATGAGAAGTTTTTTAAGATTTTTTTAGAGCTTTCAATTAATCTCCAGGAATGTGTAGTTTGCAAAATTTGTTTGGCAACCACAGAGTCTCCCAGCTGTTCATGGCATTTTCTTCCGTTTCGTTTTCGTGTCATGACCAGCTCTTTTTTTTTTTCATCTTTCCTATAAGCATCATTTCTCTGCACTATGATGAAAGTAGGTTCCTTCTCCTTGCTCCACAGACGTGAGCGCATTAAGGGCTCTGTAACGCCCTGTGCCGTCATACCGCATCTTCAAGGCTTCCGAAATCGTTGGCGCACTAAGGACTGGACCTTTTTCTGCCTTCTCTTTCTTTTCTTTCTCGTCTCTCTGCATCCTCTTTCCCAACCATTTATTCTCTTTCTGCCCATGCCATCTGTTTTCCATAAGTGGTAGTTCCTTGATTGGTTAACTCAATGCACTAAGCTATGATGTATTGTAATAGGAGTTATAATGATGAAAGGGAAATGATCGATTCTACCCCTGATAAGAGAGTATAGATGACTTGCGGCTATTATCCCCCAGAGGGCAGAGAAGTTTTGTTGATATGAAGATATGTAATACATTGTTTTATTGAGGTTATTTGTGAGCAGGCACGAGGTCCTGTGGTTATATGGCTGAAGATAATTACGTACAGGCAAGAGTTCCTGTGTGTGTTGTTGTAAGTGATGTACATGAGCAGTATTATCCCATGAGGTGATCTAAAATGGGTTTTAAATAAATAGGTGTACCTTATCTTTTGCTTTTCTGAGATTTTCACTACTATTTGGCTGTAATGGCCATTTCGAATGATGTATCCAATCTGAGGTAGTGACAGCACATCAAGGGCTCTGGCTACTTTATGTTACAATTTTAACAGTTGAAACTACTAAGTAGTTTAGAAGTAGGTGTAATATTTCACTGTTTTTCTCTCTTACTGTGTATTCCTGAGTGTTCCAGTATGCCACGTTTTAAAGGACGATTGCTATATGAAGTAATTTAAGGTACTTTAAAGTGAGAAGGTAGCATTTTTGTGGGTTTTGATGTGTAGCCTTTGTTATCCCCGGAATTCATCCATAATTACAGTATTTTACAAGAAAACCTTTGTACCTTGTGCATGAGTAAATGTGGTTAAAGATTTTAATGTGATTTATGGAACATCATCACTTCAGCTTGCTAAACGCATCCTCCGTTCTATTGAAATGTGTTAATATTTTGTAGCCTGAGAAACTTTTCGTGCTACTGTTACCCATAACTAATATGTGGAGGATATAGCACAAGTTTACGTTTGTTATCAATCTTTTTAAATGTACTTCATCCAGTTCTTACCCAAGTCAGATTTTAACGATTGCATTAAGATGATTTATTACGTTTTTTACCCAAATACTTTCACTATCCCAGAACTGAGTATTCTGTCATGTTGTTGATGCATTTTATTTTTGGTATTAGTTCCACTATCTAGCAATGACATTAATATTTACTAAATAATGCAAACAACGCCTGTAAACCATTAGAAGATCGGTGCTGATTCAGTTTGGCCACCATCTACTCCCTATGACAACGAGTTTGTACTGCAACAGCAAATTAATAACAGACTTTTTTCCTGAACCTAACAGAAACCTAAATAGTTTATTACTGCTTTGTGAATCTTTCTGGTATTCCGAGGGCTATCCACAAAGTACATTACGTTTTCGTTTGTGTCCGTTAGGGGCGGGGCTAGCGCGGCCATCTTGGTGTCATGGCATTTCGCCGCTCAGTCGGCATCCTGCCGTGCTAGTGAGAGGTTCGTGCTGTACTCCGTTGAGTTACTGTGACAGTTTGAAAAGTCAGCGTTAATTGAAAATGACGCGAAGTGTGAAGTGCGTGCTGTAATAAGGTTTCTGACTGCAAAAAACTGTACACCGATAGACATCTATCGGCAGCTTTGTGAAGTGTATGGGGACAACATAATCACTGAAGGTGGAGTGCGTCAATGGGTCATAAAATTTAAAAATGGCCGAAGTAACGTTCACGATGAAGAGCGAAGTGAACGACCCAGCATAGTGACTGCCAAACTTGTCGAAAAAGTCGATGCCGCAGTCCGTGAAAACCGTAATTTCACAATAACAGAACTCTCTATGAGTTTTCCACAAATTTCACGAAGTTTGTTGCACGAAATCGTTACCGAAGAGCTTGGTTACAACAAGTTTTGCAAGATGGATACCAAAAATCTTGACAGAGATTCACGAAAATCAACGAATGGCTGCAGCATTAACGTTTTTGGACGCTTACGAGAAAGATGGCGACTCATGACTCATTACTCGATCGCATCGTCACTGATGACGGGTTAAGCATGTGAACTGAGAGACAAAATTGCAGTCAATGCAGTGGGGGCACACAAATTCCCCCCAAAAACCCAAGAAATGCATGCAGACAATGTCGGCAAGGAAGATGATGGTGACTGTCTTTTGGGACACAAAAGGTGTGATTTTTGTGGATTTCCTGGAAAGAGGCACTACAATAAACTCTCAAAGGTATTGCCAAACCTGCACAACCTCAGAAGTGCAAAACAAAACAAGCTCAGGGGAAAGTTGGGCTCAAAGATCTTGCTGATTCACGACAACGCCCGGGCCCAGAGGTCAAATGCCACTCGTGAAGTTCTCGAATCTTTTAAGTAGGAGTTGTGTCCTCATCCACCGTGCAGTCCCGACCTGGCACCGAGCGACTTCCACTTGTTCCCAGCAATGAAGAAGTGGTTGGCTATGCAGCGTTTTGATGACGACGCACAGCTTCAAGAAGAGGTAACCACATGGTTGAAGGCGCAGGCGGCCGAATTTTACGACGAAGGAATTTCCAAGCTCGTCCTTCGCTACGATAAGTGCCTTAAATTAAATGGCAGCTATGTAGAAAAGTAGTATTTAAGTGTGGCTTTCATCTGTATATAATAAAAAAAATTTCCAATACTTTACTTGTTTTTAATTCCAAAAGGTAATGTACTTTGTGGATAGCCCTCGTATTTTAACATCGTATATTTTAAGATCTGATAATATGGACAGTGATGATTTCAACTATTACAGGCGACATTGCATTGTAATCTGGATAGTTAATATTTTACTATTTTCTTAACTCATGAAATTTGATAAACTTAATTGCATGTAAGTTCCCTCCCACTTACATACACTAAATGAAATATTGTAAAAGATCCCTCCCATAGTATTAAAGCCCCTACTAGGGCTAGATAGGCGTTTTTCGTTGAGACGGAATCTTCTCACGGAATTCCAATTACCAATTTTCTCCTCCGAATGCGACAATATTTTGTTGACACCGACCTACATAGGGAGAAACAACCACAACGATAAAACAAGGGAATCAGAGCTCGTACAGAAAGATATAGGTGATCGTTCTTTCCAAGTGCTATATGAGATTGGAATAATAGAGAATTGTGAAGGTGGTTCGATAACCCTCAGCCAGGCACTTAAATGTAATTTGCAGAGTATCCAGTTAGATGTAGATGAGGAAGGGGTGTATGAGTGATTAATAGCTAGGATAGTGGATGAATGATGTAGACCCAGGTGCGGCCTATTAGTACGTTTACTCAGTTGTTGGATTTTGTTTCTGGATTTTAAAGAATTGTGAGTTCCATGTCAGTTTGCTGTCTACAGTTATTCCTAAATACTTTACAGTGTTATTCAGGGGGACGGTTTGTTTGTAGAAGGAGAAATGTAAAATCTGACTACAGTAAGGTAGAGTGATCTGACCAGAGGTGGTTGCTTGGCTCCTCTGTGGATTTCCTTGCAATTTCCACCAGTCGACCAGGAGAGGCAGGTGGAATTGAAGAGTGGCATGGGAGAGTTGAAGAGAATGGTGAGTGACTGCGAAAGCCATGTCGTCAGCTTACTGAGAGAGATAGGTTGGGGTATCGGTTTGGAAATGTCTGTAGTGTACAAGATGTAAAGTAGGGATGATAGGACAGAACATCGATGGTGAAATATGTGGGAGGTGGCCTGGTTGATTGTGGCATATGTAGGATGCTGCGAAGTAAGGGTCTGCGAGGGTTTTTTATAAGGGTGCAGGAAAAGAAAGACTTTGAATTTTTTCCACTTCTCTTGGTAATAACCTATGTAGATGATGGTAGTCTTAACGATGGCAAGGATTTCGCGATAGGCTCTGACACATTCCTTCATGTGGCAGTACATAATTGTATCGTGACTGACTGTAGTGTTTTGGTTTTTAGCGAATGTGTAACATGTAAAAGCAATTATTGACGTGTTTAGTCCACTTTTGGAATGTTGTGTAAGCAATGGAAGTGTGGTGTGAGAGATTGGATGGTTGTGTTGTTATGTTCATAACATGAGGGTCCACTGAGAAACTGAAGTTGCGATCATGTGGAATGATGATTGTGTCTTCAGGGAGGATGCAAGGGGTATTCCAGTCTGCATGGGAATGACGTTGGACGTGTTGGGATGGATGATTAGGGGTAGGGCGGATTTTGTTTGGTACACAATAAGAGATCTGGTGAAGGAAAGGTAAGCGATGAATCCTGGTTGGATCTAGACTCCCCTTTAGTGCGCCTCAAGATGTTAGACTGTAATGGCTTTGGGGGGTAGAATCTTTGCTAAGGATGGATGTAAACAGGGATATGAATATTGTGGCCATTGAGGATGTTGATGAATTGATGTCACTGCTGTTTTTCTGAGGCTGTTAGAAGTATAAGTTAAAGTCAGCTAAAATTATGTGTGTGGTATGGTTTCGGTACACATGGGTTACTGTCAATGTTAGTTTTTGGACAGAGATGGTAAGGATGAGATGCTCAGTTGTATCATTTAGGAGTAGTTGGGGAGTAGACAGAATATTTCAGAGATTGGCGATGGTTACTCCACTATGGGCAATAGAACCGGGATTATCAGTGTGATGTAAGATGTAAGGTGACATACATACGGAATGGTGGGATTGAAGAAAGTTTTCACTGAGGAGCAGGGCGTGTATTTCTTATTATTGAAGGGTATCAACAGGAAGATGTTTATTGAAGTGGAGAAAACAGATATTTTGGTATAAGATGTTGTATGTCTGGGGCACCATTTTCTGTAATACAAGGCGATGTTTAATGGGTAGGCTTAGACTAGTATTTCGAGATAATAGAAAACAAAACAGGGCTGATTTTATGAATATGTTTCATTTATGACATATAGAGATTGAAGATTGTGTGGGGGACGAGGTTTCTTTGTTGTATGATGTGAGGTCTTTCAGAAGGATGTTTGTCTTGCAGAATTAAGGTTACAAAACATATATTCAACAGAAGGTGGAGAATGCTAGAGTTGTTCGAGTGGATTGGTGTATCAACTATACATACGTAGAAGCTGAATTCCGGCATTTGGGGAGAGCGTTTGGATTTACATTTGTGGAAGTAGGTTGGAGTGATGTTGGTCCCAAGTGTTGTAGATGGGTGGGGAGTTTAAGTTCAGACGTTGCTTATGAAGGTAGTTCTGCTTGCAGCGAGGACAGCTGGTTGGATTCCTGCAGTTCTCTGTCAAGTAGTCATTATGTTGGGTTCATTGTTGACATTTATACACTTCTGTAGTGGGCCCAAAAACTTCTACAGGACGCTTTCTGTAGTAATAAAGACCATGTTTGATAAGTGTTTCACAGGTGTCAGGTTACTCTGAGTCTGAGAATACTCACACTAAGAAATGAGGTCCATTGTCGTTATGACTGAAGAACGCCTTAGGCACTCTGAGTCTTGGTTGTCAGTTGAGTTCACTTTCGCTCTCTTCGTCTGTGTACTCTATGTTAACCTTCTTGATCACTGCTGTGAACACTGGGGATCGGCGTAGAAGCTGGGATTATACAATTGGAGATTTTGTAAGAGTGGTTAAGGTGACATTTGATCGAAAAGGGGGATAATTCGATGGAGGGATAATTGGGAATAAGGATCAATAATTTTAATGACGATGAAATCTATCCTACGTATGAGGTTCTGGATTTTTACTGCTGGTATATAACTCTGAATGTAAGGAAAGTCTTTGAATTTAGAAATTTGGTGTCACATCTGGTGAGCATAAAGGAAGAGAAATGTACTTGGTTTTCCAGTACTGAGATGATTTCGATGTCGTCAGTATCTGGAAGAGTTAGCTGGGTCCTTTAAGTTTCACCCTGACGTTGACTGGTACTCGCTCTTTTGTTAGTTTTAGTGATATCTTTTGGTTTGGTTTGGAAGGGAGGTTGTGGGATGACTGGGAGTGAGGAATGGCTACGTGCCTACATCGGCGTGTGCGTCATAGCTGGTGTTGTCAGTGGCTGTGTTGGGGCTCTCCTGTTTATGTTGTGGCTGCTACTCTTGCTGGCGATGCGGCAGCTGCAGACACTGTTGGTGACGATGTGGCAGGTGCTGTGATACCCCGTGATGATAGTGAGGGTGGTGGCATTGGTGGTCGCTGGCGTGTTGTCAAAAGGTCTTGCAAATGTTCAACAGGTAGGTTGTTGTTCATTTTGTTGTCCAGGTAGCAGGCAGTTTCGTGTACATTGCTGCTGTACTTGTTGTCACAGATATTCCAGTCGATGTCCCCACTCTCATGTCTTGGTAGTTCTAAAGCATTCCAGTGTATGGAGGTAGCAACTGTTCGCGGCAGGAGAAGCTGACCTCTTGGCGTCAAGACAGCTGCCGATGAGTGTAGGGGCAGTGGTGACAGTCTGATGCGATAACAGAGCAATTTTAGTTAACAGATCCAAATCTAGAAGAGTAAATCCTAGCACTTCAGTCACTGTGAGATAAGCGACCCCAACCCTTGCGGCACACAGAGGTATGAAAGACATATATGTATATATACACTCCTGGAAATGGAAAAAAGAACACATTGACACCGGTGTGTCAGACCCACCATACTTGCTCCGGACACTGCGAGAGGGCTGTACAAGCAATGATCACACGCACGGCACAGCGGACACACCAGGAACCGCAGTGTTGGCCGTCGAATGGCGCTAGCTGCGCAGCATTTGTGCACCGCCGCCGTCAGTGTCAGCCAGTTTGCCGTGGCATACGGAGCTCCATCGCAGTCTTTAACACTGGTAGCATGCCGCGACAGCGTGGACGTGAACCGTATGTGCAGTTGACGGACTTTGAGCGAGGGCGTATAGTGGGCATGCGGGAGGCCGGGTGGACGTACCGCCGAATTGCTCAACACGTCGGGCGTGAGGTCTCCACAGTACATCGATGTTGTCGCCAGTGGTCGGCGGAGGGTGCACGTGTCCGTCGACCTGGGACCGGACCGCAACGACGCACGGATGCACGCCAAGACCGTAGGATCATACGCAGTGCCGTAGGGGACCGCACCGCCACTTCCCAGCAAATTAGGGACACTGTTGCTCCTGGGGTATCGGCGAGGACCATTCGCAACCGTCTCCATGAAGCTGGGCTACGGTCCCGCACACCGTTAGGCCGTCTTCCGCTCACGCCCCAACATCGTGCAGCCCGCCTCCAGTGGTGTCGCGACAGGCATGAATGGAGGGACGAATGGAGACGTGTCGTCTTCAGCGATGAGAGTCGCTTCTGCCTTGGTGCCAATGATGGTCGTATGCGTGTTTGCCGCCGTGCAGGTGAGCGCCACAATCAGGACTGCATACGACCGAGGCACACAGGGCCAACACCCGGCATCATGGTGTGGGGAGCGATCTCCTGCACTGGCCGTACACCACTGGTGATCGTCGAGGGGACACTGAATAGTGCACGGTACATCCAAACCGTCATCGAACCCATCGTTCTACCATTCCTAGACCGGCAAGGGAACTTGCTGTTCCAACAGGACAATGCACGTCCGCATGTATCCCGTGCCACCCAACGTGCTCTAGAAGGTGTAAGTCAACTACCCTGGCCAGCAAGATCTCCGGATCTGTCCCCCATTGAGCATGTTTGGGACTGGATGAAGCGTCGTCTCACGCGGTCTTCACGTCCAGCACGAACGCTGGTCCAACTGAGGCGCCAGGTGGAAATGGCATGGCAAGCCGTTCCACAGGACTACATCCAGCATCTCTATGATCGTCTCCATAGGAGAATAGCAGCCTGCATTGCTGCGAAAGGTGGATATACACTGTACTAGTGCCGACATTGTGCATGTTCTGTTGCCTGTGTCTATGTGCCTGTGGTTCTGTCAGTGTGATCATGTGATGTATCTGACCCCAGGAATGTGTCAATAAAGTTTCCCCTTCCTGGGACAATGAATTCACAGTGTTCTTATTTCAATTTCCAGGAGTGTATATATATATATATATATATATATATATATATATATATATATATATATATATATATATATATAGTAATGGTCAATATCACACCATATTAGTACAGCACACATCATGACGAAAAACTGAACTGCAATCACCAGCAGAACCGTCGTCATGTACTGGCTGTAAAATATAGTCTAGAGGCCCCCAGCCTCAGCACGCTGTCTCAGTATGGGGATAAGCAGTGCAGTTCCATTAACAAACTACAGTTATATGATACACGTGGTTCCCTACACACCGCAACATCTGACAACTCATACCACAGCACCGTCAACCCAAAGCTGCTATGAATCAGGCCCATAGGATTTTGTCATGCAGACGTATTTCTATTAGCAATGTGTGATACACACACAACATTGGTCATGCAAGTGTCTTCTACGCTATTCCCTTTACAGTACGTAACAGCGTACCAGCTCACATCAGTTAGGAAGACACTGAAACATCTTTGAAAGCTTCGAATATTGTAACGAAATTAATGGAAACATGTACCTACCGAATTGAAAGCTCCCTGTCCAGGTGTGGTCTTCTGCTTTTGAAACGTATGTTTTACCGACAACATTGAACTTGCATTGAAATCTGCGAATTTAATACAAAATAATGAAATAGCCATATAAGTCGCAGAACTTCCACGTCAAATCTATGCGCCCTTGGTTGAATATTTACATCAATGAATCAATTGTAATCATCCAATCAGAAAAGACACATGTCATATTAATATACTCTACGCTCCATGTCCGCTGCATAAAGGATTCTATAGAATACATAGCCGCTTTTCTAAGGCTTTTCTAAGGCTTGTAACTCGGCAGAAGCAGTTAACATGATAATTTCACATGTTCTTCAGTCACACTAATATTTGCTGTAGATATGCCTTGGTTTGACGGAAATCTGATATCGATGTACACGAAACGTTACGCTGTCCAGCGTCGTGAATGAACATAGTTTCCCAGACATTAAGAAGAACGTACTCTTTACTAGGAACTAATCAGTTCAGTTGCAAATCCCGCATAAATATTACATATTTTTCTCAAGTGGTGACATTTCGGAAGTGTATTTAACACTAACCTTAAGTCAGGAACACTAACTTGATGTTCGAACTGGTACTGACGGCATAATAGAACAGCTATTTAAGATATGTCCGCTCTTCCCATTGAAATTAAAAAAATTAGTTTTTTCCATCATTTATAGTACCATATACCATTCAGAGGAACTTGGCGCTGGTGAGTGTCTTAATGTGTGATGGCGTGTAGCTATTCTAACTGATCTACGGGTTTGATTTGGTAATTCAGTTTCCAGTTTGGCAGTCGAATTTTTATATTTTTCAGACTTTAGTCACGGGTATATTTTCTGTATTCAGTAAGCTTTTCCGGTGCTCGCTCTGTGTTACCAAAACACGTGGTGTAGGAAGTTTGTCACTCAAGAACAGGTTCAGTATTTAGTTGACTGAATTCACTTATAACTAGAATGTATGTGTCAACTTTCCTTGTGTGTATGTGTTTTGTTTTTTCTGCTTTTCATTTAGTTTCAGATTTAAGATTGGATAGCTTTGTCCATATCATATGCTGGTAATTTTGCTGTGTGTAATTTTAGTGCCAAGTTTTATTCTTAATTCTGCATGATATTTTACTGCTCTTTGTTTCTTACGGTTCACATATTTTGTGTCCTTTTCACGAGTCTTAGTAATTTTACTTTGTTGTAGAATATTCACGGCATTTGCGGGTGTTTCACGCCACCGTACCTTAGTTTCCCGTGGAAGATGTTGCACATAAATGTCTTTCTAGGAAAATGTTCCATAGTATTCATATTCAGAATAATTCAGTCACAGCTATGGGGATGAACCTCTGAGTCTCTGACTTAATGTGAAGGGCAAAAGTCTTTTTATCTTCATTCTTGTGTGTGTGAATTTTGTATGTTTCAGTTTCTGAAACAAACCTCTCCTCTTGTGTAACATTATTTTAATGCATCCAACATGGCCTTCCTGAATTTCAGAAGGCAGGACCTTTATTCCTACACTACTGGCAATTAAAATTGCTACACCAAGAAGAAATGCACATCATAAACGGGTATTCATTGGACAAATTTATTATACTAGAACTGACATGTGATTAGATTTTCACGCAAATTTGGGTGCATAGATCCTGAGAAATCAGTACCCAGAACAACCGCCTCTGGCCGGAATAACGGCCTTGATACGCCTGGGCATTGAGTCAAACAGAGCTTGGATGGCGTGTATAGGTACAGCTGCCCATGCAGCTTCAACACGATACCACAGTTCATCAAGAGTAGTGACTGGCGTATTGTGACGAGTCAGTTGCTCGGCCGCCATAGACCAGACGTTTCCAATTGGTGAGAGATCTGGAGAATGTGCTGGCCAGGGCAGCAGTCGAACAATTTCTGTATCCAGAAGGGCCCGTACAGGACCTGCAACATGCGGTCGTGCAGTATCCTGCTGAAATTTAGGGTTTCGCAGGGATCGAATAAAGGGTAGAGCCACGGGTCGTAACACATCTGAAATGTAACGTCCACTGTTCAAACAGCCGTCAATGGGAACAAGAGGTGACCAAGACGGGTAACCAATGGCACCTCATGCCATCACGCCGGGTGATACGCCAGTATGACGATGACGAATACACGCTTCCAATGTGCGTTCACCGCAATGTCGCCAAACACGGATGCGACCATCATGATGCTGTAAACAGAACATGGATTCATCCGAAAAAATGACGTTTTGCCATTCGTGCACACGGTTCGACGTTGATTACACCATCGCAGGCGCTCCTGTCTGTGATGCAGCGTCAAGGGTCCCCGCAACCATGGTCTCGAGCTGATAGTGCATGCTGCTGCAAACGTCGTCGAATTGTTCGTGCAGATGGTTGTTGTCTTGCAAACGTCCCCAACTGTTGACGCAAGGATCGAGACGTGGCTGCACGATCCGTTACAGCCATGCGGATAAGATGCCTCTCATCTCGACTGCTAGTGTTACGACGCCGTTGGGATCCAGCACGGCGTTCCGTATTACCCTCCTGAACCCACAGACTCCATATTCTGCTAACAGTCATTGGATCTCGACCAACGGGAGCAGCAATGTCGCGATACGATAAACCGCAATCACGATAGGCTACAATCCGACCTTTATCAAAGTCGGAATCGTGATGGAACGCATTTCTTCACCTTACACGAGGCACCACAGCAACGTTTCACCAGGCAACGTCGGTCAACTGCTGTTTGTGCATCAGAAATCGGTTGAAAACTTTCCTCGTGTCAGCACGTTGTAGGTGTCGCCACCGGCTCCAGACTTTTGTGAACGCTCTGAAAAGCTAATCATTTGCATATCACAACATCGTCTTCCTGTAGGATAAATTTCGCGTGTTTAGCACGTAATCTTCGTGGTGTAGCAATTTTAATGGCCAATAGTGTAGTTCTTATTTGATTTATCGTGTGTAGTTAAACTTTTCTTTTATGCTGATTCCATGAACTCATTTGGATCTTTTCTTTTTCCAATATTTATTTATTTATGCATTTATTATACCTGGCAAGATTAGGGCCTTCAGGCCCTCTCTTACACCTAACCAGGCATACTCAGATTCAACAAATTTCAGTTTCTACAGAACATTAAGGACATATAATATGTTATACACTATTAATGTTAAAGAAAAAAAGAGAGATTATAAAAGTAGTACAACGATAATTATAAAAATCAAAAATAATTATAACAATCAAGAATAATAATAATAGTAATGACTATGCATATGAAAGTAAACATATTTTTCTTTTATGAATGTCAGTCCTATTGCTAGTTGGGAATTTTCTCGTTATATTCTTGCAGCTTGTGAGTTATTCTCATCAAGCAGAGACATAAGACGATAGAATGGGGTGAAAAAGATATAGAAGAGGTAGATAGGTTAGAGGAAGAGAAATAGAGTGGTAAAATTCGATGCTATAATGGAGAGGAGAAAGAAAGAGATGAGAGGGGCACAACAATGGTGGCTATACCGTCCCTAATATGTAAGTCTTGAGTTCCCTCTTGAATGTTGAGTGGTTCTGGATAAGACACAGATCACAGGGGAGCGCGTTCCATAGTCGTATGGCTGAGAAGGAGAATGACACGGAGAAAGATTTTGTGTTATGTAAAGGTACAGCCAAGATGCTAGACGTATCCGATCTGGTATTGCGGTTGTGGAATGATGATAGGTGTTTAATGTGAGAAGATAAGTATTGGGGGCACCAGTGGCTAAGAAATCGATGAAGTAAGCACATCGTGTGGAGATTGCGTGCCTTATGTGGGCGTATCCAACCTAGCTGGGAGTATGAAGGACAGATATGATCATACAACCGTATATTGCATACGTATCTAACACAAGCATTCATCACTAGCTCGAGGCATCTCGAATTTTCACTATTTGTGCCGTGTTGAACTACATCACAGTAGTAAAGATTAGGCAAGACTAGCGTTTGGACTAATTTTTGTTTAACACGGGTTGGAAATATTTTTCTAAATTTTTGAATTGCATGTAGGGAGGAGAGCGATTTCCGGCAAGCTGTGACTGTTTGTTCTTCCCAGTTTAGGTGTTCATCCAAGATTATTCCAAGGTCTTTTACTGTTTTTTGGTATGGTAGTTGGGTACCATTGAGGAGTATTTGAGGGACTGTTTCGCGAAAGTATCGGCTGATTAACTTTGGATGAGATATAAGTATGACCTGGGATTTCTTGGGGTTTAGTTTCAGACCTAGGTTCTGTGCCCATCGAGAAACAGAGCAAAGATCTGCGTTCATACTCGCTACTGCGTCAGCAATGTTCTTGGGGCTTGCACTTATGTACAGTTGGATGTCGTCGGCATATAGATGGTAGTTGCAGGAGTGAATCACTGAAGAAATATCATTAATGTACAGTGAGAAGAGTAATGGACCAAGGACGGAGCCTTGGGGAACTCCAGAGCGCACGTTTTTCCATGATGACTTTTCCGACCCACAAACGACTTGTTGACGTCTGTTTTTGAGGTAGCTGTCGAACCAGTGTATTGCGCTGTTTGAGAAATTCAGCTGCTTCATTTTAATTAGTAATATATCAAAGTCAACTGTATCAAAAGCCTTGTTAAAGTCAAGCAGTGTTAGGATAGTAGCTTCACGTCTGTCCATAGCATGTTTAATGTCATCAATTACCTTGATTAATGCAGTTGCTGTACTATGGTGCTTTCGAAAGCCTGACTGATATTTGTCGTGGATGTTATAAGTTTTGAGGAAATCCGTCAGCTGTTCATGGACGATGTATTCTAGGGCTTTAGATATTGCAGGTAGTATGCTGATTGGCCTGTAGTCACCTGGCGACTTGGGGTTGTCAGTCTTGGGTATAGGTTGAATTAAACTTTGCTTCCACTCAGTAGGATATGTACTACTGACAAGAGACAGGTTGAAGATGTCTGTGATAACTGGAGTAATAGTGTCTACGACGTTCTTAACCATGCCAATGCTCACTCCATCATTTCCTACTGCCTCGGAAGAGATTCTCATAATTGCCTTGTGTACTGTGCTGGTAGTGACATGTTTTAGGAAAAACTTGCCTCTCGACAGATTGATATCTTGGGGCTGGTAATTTGTCGCTGCGTGGCAGTTTACAGCTGTTGAGAAGAAATCGTTTCATTCTTCTGCAGACGCTTGATAAACAGCGTCAGATCTTCGCTTCCCTATACCGAAACTGCGCAGCTTTTTCCACAGTGCAGCAGGTTTTGATATGCCGCATACAACAGAGCGGGCATGTCTGGTTTTGGCATTTCTCACGCTTTGCTTGGTTCTATTTTGGAGTTTCCTATAAGCTTCGTACGCCTCGGGAGTTGGGTTACACTTGAAGGCCCTATGTGCAGCATCACGTTTATTCATTAACTGACGTAATGCAGTGGTGAGCCACGGAGCGGGAGCTCTCTTTACTTCGACAGTGCGTTGAGGAGCATGTTTATCATATAGTGCAATAATTTTGCGACATAATTCCCGAATTTTTCCGTCTAAAGTAGGTTCATTCCTTATATCATGCCAAGGGATGTCTGAGCAATCCTTTTGAAGAGCGTCATGGTTAACGTTTTTTAGGTTTCTGTAGGTTACCAGGTGAGATTTTTCTTTGGTAGTATGCACTGAGTAATTTAAGAATATCATGTCATGAGCAGAGAGTCCCAGAGCGGATGTCTGATTGGCGCGAATTATTTTATCTGGTCGCTTTGTTGCTATTATATCTATGAGTGTATGGCTGTGTGGCGTGTGATGAGTTGGGTCCAGCGGTGTTAAACTCATATCATTGGAGTGGATCAGTCTCCTTAGTTTTTCTGCAGAGGGAGATTTTAACTGTAAGTCAATGTTTGTGTCGCCCATAATGATTATGTGTTCATACAGTGTCACGAGCGAGGACAGGGCAGACTGAAAGGAGGACATAGCACCGAGGTTTGGAGGTTTATAGATTACTCCAATTAGCAGTTTCTGATTTGATGTATTTATTTCGAAAAACAAGAACTCTGCTTCTCCTTCGCCCTTTGCATCCGATGTGCATAGTATAGTAGGTCTCAGATCAGAGCGAACATAGGCACCCACACCACCCCCGTGTCGTGTTTCACGATCTGCCTTAGGAGAGAGTAACCAGTGATTCGTATAGCGTCGGAAGAAATGTTTGGTTTCAACCAAGTTTCAGAGACGAGGATAATATGGAACAGCGATTGGCAGAACAGGTCACGGAACTCGTCGAAGTGAGCCGTTAGCGACTGCGCGTTCGCGTGGGCCACAAAGAGCCCGCCGCCGGAACCGGTCCGTCCCATTGTGGCCGCCTGTAGGACCGAGCGTGCTCCGTTTACCTGCTGGCCGGAAGAGGGACAAAAGCTGGATTTCGCGGGGGAAGACATATTTACAGGTGTGTCCAAGGTCGTGACTGACTGAAGCGTCTGTGGGCTAAAGGTGAAAGACAAGCTGGAGGTATCGGAGAAGGGAGCGAAAAGAAAGATGGAAAGTGGCAGTAGTGGTTACGAAAAAGATAATCGTAGTAGTAGTGGTAGTGACGAGGATGAAAATAATAGATATGGAAAGGCGGTTTTAAGGAGATTCCTGTTAATGGTGAACGTTAATTCCCGTTTGACTGACAATATGAATATACATGAGCACTTATGACAGACAAATAAAGAAGCAATATTTATGTGAAACAATTGCAATATTAAATTTTCTCAATTTTAATTAAATACGGTGGCCACCCAGCAACATTTTTTAGGTACGCGGAACTTACAGTAGACCGCAGAGTTCCATATTATCTAACTTCCCCCAGTTCCTGTTCGCAAGTCACCTTCTAGTTAACCATCACCCATTAATAACCAGTAACCATTTCTCCTACAACTCCAATACCACCGTCATTCCCATTTCTGAGACATATCGAAGACGGCAACAAGTACGAAACTGAAAGTTACACATACATTTTTGACGAATACTGCTGCTAGAGATATAAGGACCTGTTAATGTTTCCATGGAGTGTAAGTATTCCACAAGTTTTTTCTGAACTTAATGAAACCAAAGATTAACTCAACGATAGCTATGAACGATTTTCGTAATCATAGCTGTAACAGTTAGGAAAGAGTTTGATACAACGGTTTTTTACTATAACATGTGAAGTGTTGTTCAGTCCCCAGTGCTCAATTTCCTGCTTCATATAAATTCCTCAAAATCCAAACGTCATCTGAAAATTTCAGCTTTATCAGAAGACTGCAGAAGCGGAACACTCTGCCATGAATTTATAGCGTATTATTCACATATCACAATCCAGCATGACAACCCTCTGAGCAGAGTAATGGTGTGACGTTACCCTACATGCACCAAACAGAATGGTTCAGAATCCATGCCGGCCGGGATGGCCGAGTGGTTCTAGGCACTACAGTCTGGAACCGCGCGACCACTACGGTCGCAGGTTCGAATCCTGCCTCTGGCATGGATGTGTGTGATCTCCTTAGGTTAGTTAGGTTTAAGTAGTTCCAAGTTCTAGGGGACTGATGACCTCAGAAGTTAAGTCCCATAGTGCTCAGAGCCATTTTGAACCAGAATCCATGACGACCTCGATGACGTCCGAATCCTAGGTGACGGACTTGGGGTATGGACACAATTCAAAACCGTGGCTCCAGTTCCCATGGTGCTGCAGTCGTCTATATACCCGACCCCGACCCAACATTCTTCCTTGGTATCCAGGCTTATTAGCCATCAAGTGGATATTCTCCTCTGTACTCTATAGTGAAACGCCGATCAACATCTCAAAGCGTCATCAGAGTTTTCCCACCTTCAGGCAGGAAAAACTGACTCGCACACTCGATTGTATGTTTTCAAACATTCCACTATCTGAATTTTTATTATTTGTTAAGTGTACGTACATATTTTCCATGGGTTTATTTTGTATCTCCCTCAATTCAACAGCTCCATGATGCAGTCGATGCGGTGCCTGATACATGTGAGAAGCTGCAGCCGATATTATGCCAGCATGCAGAGAAGCTCCCTGATGCAGCTACGGACACGCTCGAGAGGAAATAAAGTACATCTCAGAAGCAGAAATCAAGTCAGAACGCAGATAAGGTTTCTGATGCACACTCACTGGAGTGGAAATTAAGTCAACACAGAGAACTGTTTCCAGCCTTCGAGACTCCACTATATCCATCACTGGCACCACTAAGTCAATGTGCAGACAAGCTCTGTGATGCAGCACCTAAGATATCGGTGCAGGACACAGAATTGTTTCCAGACTCCGACTTCCACTATATCCAGTCCCTGAACCACTTATTAAGCCGCAGTTAAGTTCATTAACTGACTCACCTCAGAAGGTGTTGCCCGCAGTAGGCAACGAAACGTCAGGAAGGAAAAGAAGTTTTATATATGGACTACGGCAATTCAGCCTGGAAGTTTTAATTAATGAAGGCGCCTGCCGTGAAAGATTACATGTTATGATCCTCAGTTAAGTTGTTACAGAGTGTTGTTCAACATTACATATCAACTCTGCACCAATAGGTCGCAGCGTGTTATTGTCAGTTTAGCATCTGACATAGATTTTGATGTTGAAATGGAAATAGGAAATGTCTTTCGGGGTGCAAAGGTGTTCTTCAGCAATATGCAGTGGGATCAACAGCGCAGCAAGCTGAAGTACATCGAAGATTACATGATACCCGAGTACTGTCCATTCCCTGAAAATAACAGTATCTTCGACAACGCATCCATCGTCGACATGTTTGTAGATGATACGATGTAATTAACATCTCAAGACCCAACACAATGTGTATATTTAAAGCGTCCAAGTGTCACAAACCTGCGTGGCTTATGCGTCTCAGTAGGGATCTACATCTACATCTACATGGCTACTCCGCAAATCACACTTAAATCAAGGGCAGAGGGTTCATCGAACCGCCTTCGCACTAATACTCTGTTATTCCACTCTCAAACAGTGCACAGAGAAAACGAAAACCTATATCTTTTCGTGTGAGCTCTGATTTCCGTTTTTTAATTATGATGATAGGTTAACGTCAGGGAGGTGTTTACAGTGTAATCTGCTCAGGCTTTCCACATCATGTGCTATATCTTTGGTCACGATGCAAAGCAGTGTAGAGCATCTAGATAGTTGATGATACGGAGCAAGTTGTAGTGGTTTTCTTTTTGTCAGTTAGTCATTTTTATTCACTTGTATTGTATATGAAAGAAGAATAACGGTGTTTCAATGGCAGAGTCAGAGACGCAATGTGTCACTGGGCAAAAGACAGTGCAGGCACTAGTTTTAAGGAGATAGCGCAACGGAGAGCATAAAATACGATCTTGCTTTATAAGCAGCCACTAACCTAGTCAGTCCCTTTTCTGGGAGCTAGTATGAAGGCGTGAAGTCGTTCATGGAGGAGTTGACACTCTCAGTGAGTTTTGGGGGCTTAGTTCTATAACCAGTTGTTGCACAGAGAGAGTCACGTTCGCTTCAGTCCGGAACTGCACGACTGCTACGGTCGCAGGTTCGAATCCTGCCTCGGGCATGGATGTGTGTGATGTCCTTAGGTTAGTTAGGTCTAAGTAGTTCTAAGTTCTAGGGGACTGATGACCACAGATATTAAGTCCCATAGTGCTCAGAACCATTTGAACCATTTTTTTTTTTTAGAGTCACGTTTGATGGGAGAGACAAAGACTTCTGTCAGATGCACGGAAGCATTAAATAAGATGGAGACCTTTGAGCAGTTGAAACAGGGGCTTCTGCAGAGGCGTAAGCAGCAGAACAGTGTGAGATTATTTCGGGAGCTATTTACAGCTATTACGGAGAGGCAAGGGGTACTCATGGAAGATTTTGCTGACAGAATAAGAAAACTCAATGAAAAACGTATGAATTGACACAGTGTGATGAAGTGAATACAGTTTTGCAGGAGGAGGTTGAACAGTGGGAGCTCGACGCATTCTAAGTAGCTGACCAGCAGATATGTCGAGAAGGACGCGCACAGGATGCCTAACGGTCTCCGTGTGGCTGAGGCATTAGCAACGGAGTGTGAGCAGATTGATGTGTCGACTGGTGTTAAGTAGAGGCGTGGTGTATTCTCTGTAAATGCGAAGTACTGCAATTGGCATGTGCAGAAGTAGTGCTGCCAGCGTCGGTGGAACAGGGGTGGTATGGATAATCAAAAGCAATTTATTGTAATTGGAGTAGACAAGGAGGATGTGAACAGCTGTTAAACGTAAGAAGGGTGCAATTAAAATTAGATGCGACTAGAACATATGCAGAGGAGGAATGTGCAACAGTAGGTGTGGTGAAGGGAAGGGATCATAAGGTTTTATTACATTACTGACCATTAAAATTGCTCCACCAAGAAGAAATGCAGATGATAAACGGGTATTCGTTGGACAAATATATTATACTAGAAGTGACATGTGATTACATTTTCACGCAGTTCGAATACATAGATCCTGAGAAATCAGTGCCCAGAACAATCACCTCTGGCCGGAATAACGGCCTTGATACCCCTGGGCATTGAGTCAAACACGGCTTGGATGGCGTGTGCAGGTACAGCTGCCCATACAACTTCAACACGATACCACAGTTCATCAAGAGTAGTGACTGGCGTATTGTGACGAGCCAGTTGCTCGGCCACCATTGACCAAGCGTTTTCAATGGGTGAGAGATCTGGAGAATGTGCTGGCCAGGGCAGCAGTCGAACATTTTCTGTATCCAGAAAGGCCCGTACAGGACCTGCAACATGCGGTCGTGCATTATCCTGCTGAAATGTAGGTTTTCGTAGGGATCGAATGAAGGGTAGAGCCATGGGTCGCAACACATCTGAAATGTAACGTCCACTGTTCAAGGTGCCGTCAGTGCGAACAAGAGGTGATTGAGACGTGTAACCAATGATACCCAATGCCATCACGCCGTGTGATACGCCAGTATGGCAATGACGAATACACGCTTCCAATGTGCGTTCACAGCGATGTCGCCAAACACGGATTCGACCATCATGATGCTGTAAACAGAACGTGGATTCATCCGAAAAAATGACGTTTTGCCATTCGTGCACCCAGGTTCGTCGTTGAGTACACCATCGCAGGCGCTCCTGTCTGTGATGCAGCGTCCAGGGTAACCGCAGCCATGATCTCCGAGCTGATAGTCCATGCTGCTGCAAACGTCGTCGAATTGTTCGTGCAGATGGTTGCTGTCTTGCTAATGTCTCCATATGTTGACGCAGGGATCGAGACGTGGCTGCACGATCCTTTACAGCCATACGGATAAGATGCCTGTCATCTCGACTGCTAGTGATATGAGGCCGTTGGGATCCAGCACGGCGTTCTGTATTACCCTCCTGAACCCACCGATTCCATATTCTGCTAACAGTCATTGGATCTTGACCAACGCGAGCAGCAATGTCGCGATACGATAAACCGAAATCGCGATAGGCTACAATCCGACCTTTATCAAAGTCGGAAATGTGATGGTACGCATTTCTCCTCCTTACACGAGGCATCACAACAACGTTTCACCAGGCAACGCCAGTCAACTGCTGTTTGTGTATGAGAAATCGGTTGGAAACTTTCCTCATGTCAGCACGTTGTAGGTGTCGCCATCGGCGGCAACCTTTTGTGAATGCTCTGAAAAGCTAATCATTTGCATATCACAGCATCTTCTTCCTGTCGGATAAATTTCGCGTGTTTAGCATGTCATCTTCGTGGTGTAGCAATTTCAACGGCCAGTAGTGCAGATACAGGAGCATGTGTGTCGGTAGACAGTAGGGACCTGGTTGGTCGGAGGCGATGGAACCCACCACGCTATTGACTGCATGCAGTGAGGGATTATGACATAAAACCATTGAGATTGGTGGAAACAGATTTTTGGGTTAAGGAAGTCAGTTTTAAGCCGTGTGTCGAGGTAGTGCTTCACATAAGTGATGGCTACACCACGATTCTAGGCATAGATATTTGCAGCAGTATCATGATATAATTGATGTGTTACAGAAATTAATGGGAAGTCATTTCGGTAAGCCATCAATGATGTAGATCTGCTGCAAGGTGCATCCATCGTGATTGTGCTATCTGGCACTGGGAAGTAACTTTGGGAGAGTGTGGAGCTGTACTTGTCAGCTGATACATTATGCATAAAAGAACCACGGGAAGGGAACAATGTATTAGATTCAGTGTGTTGTTTGGTTAAAAGGGATATCATACGTGTATGGGACACGGCAGTGGATAATGTTACCTATCAATATTGACAAGTTTGGTGCTGAAGACGTTAAGTTGACAAAGGGGATGTTGATAAGGAAATTTGTATTTCTGGGGGAGGATTGCTGCATAGAATGTGAAAGACATGAGCTGTCACAGGATACCATGAAGTCTGCATTACATAAGAGGGTGCGTCCATGGGCGTACCCAGCGAGGGGCAGGGGGGGGGGGGGGTGGCAGCTGCTCCCCCCCCCCCCCCCCCCTAGAAGATATTCGCAGTTTTTCACTAGTTTACTCTTTTATTTAATAAGAAATGCTGTATATTTTCTCGGATTGTACAAGTGCGTTCTTGTATTTAAAATGTTTATTAAAAGCAGTTTTTCACTGGTTTACTGTTTTATTTAATAAGAAGTGCTGTATGTTGTCTCAGTTCCTTGTTTTTTGAGACTAGTATGACCTACCCCCTCCCCCCCCTTGTTCAGATCCTGGGTACGCCCTTGGGTGTGTCATTTAAATTGCATAGAGAGAACTCAGATAGGACAGCTATGGTGGAATATGAGGATTGCTTTTCCTAGGTGTCCACTGCCTGGGATGCCAACTATGCAACACAGAATTCAGATAAAGAATGTAGCACCAGTGTAGCACAAACCACACAGACTATCTCAGTATTTGCAACCAATTCTGGAGCAATTTATTAATCAGCAGTTGGCTTATGGGATAATAGAAATGGGACGGTAATCATGATTATGCAGAAAAATTATGTGGACGGTTCCAAGAAATGCAGATTTTGCTATTATTACTGTCACCTTAATAGTAATACTTTAATGGATGCATATCCTATATCCAGCATCAAACAGTCTATTGGTAACATGGGGCAATTCCAGTATTTCTCTATCATGAATTTAAGAAGTGGATACCATAAGTTGGGGCTGGTTCCCAAGGAAAATCCAAGGATAGTTTTTTGTTACATTGGAGCCATTACCAATAACAGGTGATGCTGTTTGAGCTGAAGAACGCTCCTGCAATATTTCCGTATGTGTTGGACGTAGTGTTTAAGGGACTGAAGTGTTGCCACTATATCATTTATCTGGGTGATATAATTCTGTTCTCAAGCCACATGGAAGAACATGTACAACATTTGAAGGAAGTGTTTATGAGGTTGCAGGCTGCACATCTGACACTGAGTATGGACAAGTGTCATTTTAGGTTGGAGGAAGTAATTTACTTGGGGCATGTGATTAGTAAAGATTGGATAAGAACAAATCCAAGACTGGTACAGTCAATGCAAGACTTTCCCAGATCTGAATATGAGTAGAGAACTGTATCATTCTTGGGGCTCTCTACACAAAAAGACACACAAAAAAATGTTCAAAGTTCAAATATTTTTCACACATGACTACAGGTCAGAATAAAATTGCTCATTCGCTAACAAAGTACTGTTTGTACATGAGTACTTAACATCACTCCACTCACGGTTCCATATCATGCAGTCTGATGAGAGTTCATCACCAAGGGTTTAGCCTAATGATCATGTCTGGGTCACCAGTGTATCACTACTGCTGCTGAAACTGGAATGCTAAGGAAAGTGTTCCATAACACTAACTAGGCTTGGAAATAAATTTTGAGATTCTAGAGCATTAAAGTCAGCAGTTGATTACTGAAGATATTGTCAGTACATTTTAAATTCTCCTCAATTCTTGTGTTTTGCATGCCACATGGGTTACTTACATTCATTATAAACTAACTTCTTCCACCAGTGTATAGAACGATTATGTGAGCCTCTCTCTCTCTCTCTCTCTCTCTCTCTCTCTCTCTCTACCTCTCCCTACCTCTCTCTCTCTCTCTCTCTCTCTCTCTCTCTCTCTCTGTGTGTGTGTGTGTGTGTGTGTGTGTGTGTGTGTGTGTTTGTGTGTGTGTGTGTGTGTGTGTGTGTGTGTGTGTGTGTGTGTGTGTGTGTGTGTGTGTGTGTGTATGTGTGGGAACTGTGACAAGGACTGCATAAAACCAAGAGGCACACAACTTACTGCAGTCATCATGACTTATGCCTCTTGCAAATTTTCTCCAATACTCCAAGTAAGGCCGGTGGTGATAGTGTCCCAGTTTTCAGTTATTTATTGTGGCAGGAATTCATCTTTGTCAAAAGTCAGTAGATATCCCTTTTAGAGACTTGCCTTTATTTTGAAATGGTATGAATTACATACTTTTCCTCTTTTCCACCTTTCCTTTACCGAATAGAAAAGATACATACTGTAAACTCTTAAAAATGTTACTCACATTAAAATTCCATTGTTAAATACTTGAGCTCATGGCTTTGGATTGGTTTCATATACACACCAAAAAATGCAATCCAGGTGAGAGGTAATAATACTATACAGACTTTTCAGTACATTGGCTAAGCTCTCATAAAGCTTAATAGTCCCTAAATGATACCCCTCTGCCTACACAAAATATTTATTTTATTCAAGTAATTTACCAAAAATCTTACAACAAAAATCATTTTAGGCATCCAGGCTTAAGCAGTAATGGAAAGCACATCCTATTTGGCTGCACTGCAGTTGGTATCAGAAAACTGTGGGCTTTTCCAGTAGTTTCACACTGATTTGATGTAGCAGGTGCCTTCAGTGCTTACATAGCAAACCACACTGGAAAAATTTTACATGCATTTGCTTTCATCATTCCTGTAGCTAGCATATGAGAAATTCATTTCCACATTGCACTACAAGCTAAACATTTTAAAGACCATTGTTGGGGTGGATCTTTGTGAAGTTTTACTGATATATGCGCAAACACTAGATGTTGAAGGATGCATGTAGGATCACTGGTTGTAAGTCACTGGTGCAGTGAGCTGGATTTTGCCAGATTCATGAACTGTGCTCAGGGTGTAGGCTGTGATAATGGTAATAATTAACAGTATTTATAATAGTGAAAGTCTGTGCTCTTGTGATCACATGACCAAAGTAACAGCCATTGCACACTAGATCTGCTTGAACACAGTTCCTGGAGGGTGTATGCTCTTCGGTGAACAGCCACCTGCTTTAAAACCAGCTCACTGCACCACTAACTTGTAAGCAGCTTCAATCCAATGCACATTAACTCCAAACGAGAGTTATTCGATAACAAGCACTAGTTGATAAATTGGAGCAAATTATGATTTTAGCATAAATGAAAAGGCTTTCAGTTAAAACAATTCTGAATATATGATTTAAATCAAGTAAAATAAGTGATGCCAATAATAGTGTATTGACCTGGCATGTTAACTACAAAGCTATTTATCATACATTGTACAAGTTTGGAGTCTGTATCCAATGCATGTCTATTGATGAAACTGAACAAAGAACATCAAGGGAGAAAATTTTGTGTAAACTTTGGTACACCAAGTGTGCTGGTATCATAAGTAACCACCACAGCTCTTGGGTTGTCTCTAACATACTGGTAATGCACTGAATGTGCCATCATGTGCTCAAGTATGAGTGTGATTGAGGAAAGAGAGACAAGTTAGCAGTTACAGTATTATGTATTAATAACGAACTACTTATATCCTGGTGTTATATAGTTGATGCAGAGTATCTACAATCCAAATGTCTACAGTATTTGAATATCCACCTGCCTTCCTGTAAATTAGAGCTGACTTCCACAGCAGACCCACCAGTCCCTTCTTAAATGCTTAGCTTCATCCCAGAATCTCTCCAGAGTCTATCTCTCTCCTCATCCCCACCAGTCCATGCACTTCTGCCTTATAGATGTTCCCTAATGTCCATAAACCCAAATACACATGGTGCCTCATTGTGGCTGGTTACTATGCCCCTACAGAGAGAATCTTTCTCTCTCTCTCATGGACTAACATCTTCAACCTATTACCTACAATCCATCCTCCTATATAAAACACACCTCCCATTTCCTGCACCATCTCTCCACGCAGCGCCAGCTTATCACTGTCAACACCTCATTCCTCTGCACTAACATCTATTTTTATGGTCTTGCTGCTGATGAACATTACCTTTTCCAATCAACAGACTATTAATTTAAACCCCCTTCCTGGTCATCAAGACCAACTGTATCACCACACCACAATTACTTCTCTTTTGAAGCCAACACCTGCACATAAACCCATGGTACAGCAATGGACACCTGCATGATACCATTATGGGCCAACCTGTTCATGTGCCACCTAGAGCAATTATTGATAACCATCGATAATCCCAACCCCTCAACTGGTTCAGACTCATTGATGACACCTTTGTGATCTGGGCCCAAGATGAGGCCACCCTATCCACATTATTCAAGAACCTCAAACCTTCTCCCCCATTTGCTTCAAATGGCTCATCTCATCCCAACAAGCGATCTTTTACAGTGCCTACCTCCATCTGAAGGATGGCTACATCAATACCTCCATCCACATCAAACCTACCAGGAATCAAAAATACCACTATCTTGATAGTTGCCACCCATTCCATACCAAGAATTCCCATCCACGCAGCACAGCTACTAATGGTTGTTGCATCTGTAGCGACCATCAGTCCCTCTCCAGATGTGACAAGGCTCTCACTGAGGTCTTAAAAGAAAGAAATTACCCTCACAACCTTGTTGACAAACAGACCTCTCATGCCTTGTTTCTCTTGTCACCCACCAGCTCTCACATAACCTTTGTGTGGACACAAAGGACTACTTTCATGCTTTAGTACCACCTAGGACAGGTGCACTGAATCATATTCTCCCCAAGGGTTCAACTACTTCTCATCACATTCTGAAATGAGGAATACCCATACTCACTGTCCTCCCTGCTCCTCCCACAGCTGTAGTCCATCACCTACCAAAAATATACAATATCCTTGTCCATTCCTAGGCCACCTGTTCTCCCAAAGCTTTGCCTAATGGCTCAAATCCATACAATAGGCCTAGATGCTAGACCTGCCCCATACTTCCTGCCACTGCCTCCAGCTCCAGTCCTGTTGCAGGCATCTGCTATCCCATAGAAGACAGAACTGCCTGTGAAAGCAGCCATGTGATGTACAAACTAAGCTACAACCACTATGCTCCTTCCCCATGGGTCTGGATAACTAACAAGCTGTCGGTCTGCATGAATGGCCACTGCCAAACTTTGGTCAAGAGACATATGGACCATACAGTTGAAGAACATGCTGCCCAACTTGATGTGCTTCACTTCCATCTTGCACTATCTACATCCCTCTTGCCAACACCAGCTTTTCAGAGATGCACAATTAGGAACTCTCCCTACAACATATCCTTTGCTCCCATAATCCTCTGACCTCAATTTTGCTAGTCCCTGTCCTTGATCTGCCTATCTGTTCCCTGCTCCCACTACAGCACTGCACATTCCATCTACTCCAATAACACACCTACAGTCTCTTCCCATTTCTCTACCTCTCTTTTCATCCCATTCACATGTCTACCATAACCCCTACCCTCCCACCACATCAACAAGCATACAAATCTAGCAGTCCTACCTAGTCCCCATCATGTTCCTCTATGCTATAATAGGCAGCACTTGCATCCTCCTCACTTCTATCACAGAACACAGACTGCTGCTCAGGTTGGATGCAGTTGGAATCTGCAGTCAGACCGCAGTGGTCAAAGACAGTGGCCATGTGGGCATGAGTTGTGTTTGTGTAAATGTGTGTGTGCATTTTTTACTTCCAAAGAAAGGACTTGCTTTTCCATAATAATGTACACCAGTCTTTTCCTTGTGCCTGTTTGTGATGCAGTGTGTCCTCTATGTGGTATGTAGCAAACTATTGTTTCCATAATATTGTTGTTATTCCATCCTTGACTTTTTGTTGTTTGTTTTGGGTTTATAGAACTCACACACAGTGAGAAACTAGTAATATGTTGGCTTCTTGAACAATGAATGCCAGTACCAAAAGAAATGAAAAAGCATGTTATAATGTTTGCTACCAGGTAACAAAATTGGTGGATTCCTGCTGGATGGGTACCTCTAACAAAGGAACACTAAATTTATACTGTGGAAAGTCTCCTTGCTGAAAAATGTTACCACAATTCAAACATGGGCAACTGACTTCATAGTAGTTCTTAATGGCAATTAATTGACTGCTGATAGTTAGGAAACAGATATGTGAATCCCCAAATTTACTGTACAATGATCAAATTTAGTTCAGTTTCTCACTCCTTTTATACCATGTTACAATGTCTACATAGAAAAAGATTGGTGCCTTTAGTCAAAAAAAGCTAATGACACAAATCTCAAACCTGTGCACATTGCTCTATTACAATATATGTTAGTTCATAATTCTTCTCAAAGCTGTGCTAATGAATTCTGTAAACTGCATATGTAACTATCATTATTTTCAACAGATATATGTTAACAGTTTGAATCAATAATTGATATGTTGAGATGTTGATGTGTTTATCTTTTATTTGTTCCCATATTTGGGATCAGTTGTGCAGTAGAAAAAGGGCTAGTAACTCAGAACCTAGGTCATTAAGTAATGATTGTTTTACAAAACAAGGCTAAAATGGTTTCATTTACTTAAATACAATAATTTAAGTTATTGTAAGCATAATTTGTCCTTAGTTTAGTGAAACCAATCTAAGCTATAGCAAATATCAGTAATAATTGTTATGATAATAATTATGACGGGTGGTGTGGATTGCAGATGAAAACCACATGGTCTGTAATCTCCCCATCTTGAGATACAGAGTAGCTAAGTTCCTCAAGGAAAACAGTGACACAAGACCAAACTTCTATTGCATATGCAACAGAACTAAGATTGTGGATAGAAAGGGACATGAAGTTACATCACCCTTATGTGAAGGGGGAGAAGGGGTGGAGATATGTCAGCCAAGTACAGTTGAGTGACCCAAGCATCTTGTAAGTTATGTTGTGAAGAATCTTCAGCAGGTGAAGTTCCACTACCCTTATATCCTAAGAATGATTATGATGATTGTGCTGATGACTGTTTAATGGCAATGTGTCTGAAATACAGTTTACTTACACTTTTCAACTGGGAGGCTACAGGTTCTATGGTACATCAGAAAAAATATCTGCTAAGCAGATTTCTGTTCTGCATATTGTAATGAACCCTGCCTCCTCAGAACTTTTGTTCATCGAGTGATATGTAACATTCTGTACAAATTTTGGCCAGACTTGGATTAATTTCCTTATTTAAATTATATATTTGTCATCCAAAAATATCTCGGAACATATTTTATTGGTATAAAACTGTTTCTCTTATATTATATTTTTTGTTACTCATATCAATTCACTTTGCAATAACAATCTCAAACCATGAAAATCAGTAATCACAATTGTCTACTTAATCAGTCTAAAACCAATTTATCCTTCAGTTTTCAAGATAACAAAATTTAATACTTCATGCATAATTTTTCAAATTTTTACAATTGACAATTAAATCACTCTCATAAAATTACAGAAAGCTGCTATTTTTCATACTATCAAAATATGCAATCTGCAAATTTTGTTATGAAATATTAGGCTCAAATATCTTCATGTAAGAATTATTTTCAGAAAACATTATACAAATAAAATCTGAAAAACAATTTAAATTAAGACATTCATGTTAATACAAATTTGGACTACATCCTGCCATACAACGTACTGGAAGATGGGTTCACAACACAATGCTGGTAAAAGATTAGTCAATCCTTTTAGATATTTCCTGTTAACTCAAGATGTAGTGTGGCAACATTTCATATGGAGTGCAGAAAATAATTGCGTTTACGTCAGTATGACAAGTGGTTCTGAGTAGTGAAGTGCTGACCCATGCTGAAACACCCATATCAGTACATGGTGTAGCATCCCTGCCAGCAATGTAAGCCGGCAGTGTAGGTACTGGCTCTGACACCCAGTTGACCATACAGATGGCAAATACTGTCCTGGAATACATTACTCCTCACCCTTTTGACTTATCCCATCATATTCCACATTTGCTCCATTCGAGACAAGTCTGGAGATTGTGCAGGGAATACACTGCACATCTTGCAGAGCACAATGAATTTCACAGGCAGTGTGTAGGTGAGCACTATCCTGTTGGAACAACACATACCTTCCTCTTGCAAGAATGGAAAAGGAATGAGTCTAGCTACACTCCGTGTGTACAGAGTGCTAGTTAGTGTCCCCTCCAGGTACACCAAGGGTTAGCAAGAGCTGTAGCTTATCGCAACCCAGACCATAAGGCCTGGGGTGGGACCTGTGTGTCTTCGATGAATGCACTCTACAAGACAGCACTAACCAGGTCTATGTTGTACACACACAGAACCATTACTTGCATGCAGGCAGAATCTGCTGTCATTACTGAAAACCACGGCACACCATTGCTCCTTCCTTGTGATCCTCTGATGGCACCAGTTGAGCCATGGACATGATGCTTTCATGTTGTGTGGGTGGAAGCCAGGCAGAAGGTGTGCATGCCCATCACTGCCAACAATCAGTTTGCAACAGCTTCTTCGACAGGTCTGAGCTCACAAGCCCTCTTATATGTGCTGTGGTAGCTGTATGATCTGCCACTACTGCACTTATAATTTTATGATCCAGACAGGTGTCTGTGCTGAATGGAGATCCAGAACCTCATCTCTTGATTTAAGAATGTTCATGTGACCACTGATATCAGCATCTTTGCACAAATGGTACATCACACCCAACTTGCATGGAATTTCTCCAGAAGGTTCATCCCACCACTCAGAAGGCCACCATCTGATCCCTTTGAGACTCGATCATTTGGCTGCAGGAAACACAACTGTGTCTCCATGGCATAGCTGCCTGCTTGCCTCACACATTTACACCAAACTGAGCCTCCTGGATGTGAGCATTCAAAATGAAATGTTAGACACAGACAACACCATGTCACTATGCTATATGTTGCCAGATGATGTTGAAACCATTGTCAGTACATCTACTATCCCCCAGGTGTCATATGATTGTATTGGATCAAAATCAACAATGTGATTCTTGAGTTTCTCCCAGCGTATTTGATAATCAAAATATCCACGGGTGTGCTGCCGGTCTATAGTGTCCAACGGCAGCACACCCGTGGATATTTTGATTATAAAATCAACATTGTCTGTCCAAGTGTACTTTTTATTCATAGCAGTGTACATATACAGATATTCAGCACCACACATGTCACATAAGATTAGAGTTGCCTTAGAGTTACTTCAGTTAGGGTTGGTGCAGAGTGAGTTTTACAGCAATTGAGTTTGGTACTCTCTGATTACCTTCTCTGGCTAAATAAAGAATGTTGCAAAATATTTTTGTTAAGAAGTAGTGTTGTTAAAAGTATGTAAAAAACATTGTAATAAATGATGACTGTGTTTGAAAGCAGCATAATATTCCAGTGACTTTTTACTTAAAAAACCATGGAACAGATTTTCTGAAAGTTTATCTAGAATTAAAGAAACAAGCCCAGACACTGGAAACAGACTTAGAAAGAAATATTTATCTGCTAATACAATGTCTCTGCCCTTACAAAATTATTTAAGCATTGATTACAGCATAAAACAATTAAGTCCAATGTAGTACTTTTACTTTAGTATATCTATGAAAGATAAGCAGAAGGGAGTCACATTACACATGGGTGCTCATCCAGCATAAAGTACATATTAACTGGAATATTAATAGTGTTGTCATTTCTCAGGAACATGTGCCAAATCATGATACCAAGTACTTCACATATTCATCATGGGCCAAAGAAGTATAAAATATGGCTGCAGAAGTACTCCTGTAAATGTGGAAACTGTATCAAAACTTGAAGTACCATTTATATGGACCACGAGTAGATGAAATTCAAGAAAATGACCAGAGGCAACAAAAGGAAAGGCATGGTAGCGATATAAAATCATTAAAGCTTGTTGTTTGGGGAAGTGTGTGTCTGCAGAAAATAAAAGTGTAACAAACAGAAAATGAAGAAATGGCAGGTGGGTGTAGATACCAACAAAGATGTTTTTAACAATTTAAATGAGTCATCAGTGGACAAAAAGCAGATCAAACTGATCTACTGAGCATTTTGTGAGGTAAAATAACAATAACAATAGTTTAAAAGTGCATTTACAGGGATTAGTAAAAGAAAGTAATGAACAGTTAATGCTTAAATTGGAAAATCAGATTCCAGATTTTAAAAAATGAATTGAAGACTGGTTCCCAAAATGTTAATGACAAATTAGAATCACTGAAAACTGAGTTATAATTTTCACAAATAAGGTCAAAAATCTTTGTAGCCCATTTGCTAAAGAATAAAAATTGGATGTAGAAATTGATAGTCCTTTTGTGGTACAAGAAAATTGTGTTAACACAGTCACACCAAACCCCGATTTATCTGGTGTTGATCACATTGGTAATGAAACTGAAACTATTTCTGCAGAAAAAGGCAAAAGAGCATACGATTTGGTTAGAACAAATGAAGAATGAGCATTAGTGATCAACAATCATTCTGAACCTCTCATATGCAATCAGTGTGAATAAAGATGTCTAACATTTTCAAACACAACTGTTTTCCTCAAGACATTTGTCATTCTGTAATGAGTTACAGTTTGAGTCATGGTCATTTCACCAAAAAGAATTTTGTGAACAGCTTAGAGACAGTAACTTACATGTTTGGAATAATTGCAACTAGTGAAATGTTCAATACAGGACCCATGAGCACAATGCTGTAGTCAGTGTGCATAGACAGGTAGGCAATGCTGATGAAAAATTGCCAAATATTATTCTTTCCTCCAATGCAGCTGACGGTATGTCAATGTGAAAAAGTGAAATTGTGTTTGTTTCCAGTCAAAAAGTATAAAACTGTGGTTTGTTAGTAAGTTTAAAAGAAACAGTGAATGTAAGAGGTAGTAGTGACATGGTTATAGAAACTGTGTTGAGGAAAGTATTTTTGAATCTGCATTTGAAAAAGAAAAAGTTGCAGAAATTATGCTACATGAGAGGCCATGGAGTTCTCCTGGCAGGTGCACAAGTCATACACACATAAAATAAACATTAGTGATGTGCTAACACTTTTTCCCGTGGTTGAAAACCTAAACACTTTTCTGTATTATTAGCTATACCAGATTTTGAAATTTTGCTGGGCTGCAGAAAACGTTTTATAGTGCACTTAAGCTTTTCTTTTTTGTACTGTCAGACTACTGGAACTAATCAGTTATGATAATTAATGATTTAGGAGCCTTCAAACATTTCATATTCTTTCTGTTTTATTTAGCAATACTGTGTAACTGTCAAATGAGTGCATATAGTGGTCTAGGGAATTTAAAAAAAAATTGTCATATTAACAGAATCTTCCGTCAGTTCTTGGTAGAACAACATTACAATAAATGAAAAGCACCAGTTTGATTTTATTCTACAATCTTACTTTTATTGTAAACCGGTTTTTGGCTTACAAGGCCATCTTCAGACATTTACTCAGTAAATGTCTGAAGATGGCCTTGTAAGCCGAAGACCAGTTTACAATAAAAGTAATATTGTAGAACAAAAGCAAACTGCTACTTTTCATTCATTAAAAAAATTTGGTTTCTACTGGTATGCTATGGTAAGAGTAATACATGAAAAACAGTGTAAGTTATTAAAAGCAGTTTGAGAAGTAGAGATTTGATTAGAAACCTTTAGCATAAATATGAGCTATTTTCAGTCTTTGCACATCTAATTTGAACCATCTGTCATGTTACAACTACTGCATGAGAAATGAATATGCTCTTGTCTAGTTTTATGTACAGTAGGTAAGGTTATTAAGTCAGTCAGTTCCAGAATGAGATTTTCACTCTGCAGTGGAGTGTACACTGATATGAAACTTCCGGTCGACTCACGCCCCGTCCTCACAGCTTTACTTCTGCCAGTACCTCGTCTCCTACCTTCCAAACTTAACAGAAGCTTTTTTCAAATAATTGTATGAATTTATTGTGGAATAGTTTAAATCTTATGTTAGTATTTGGTTCATTATAAATTACACCCCATTCATCTCCTATATACTATTCTTAAAAACATGTGTCCTGGAGTCATTAATTATTCAAACCAATTTCCACTAAGCAGTATCCATACCTTACAGTGCTCTATTATTAATCCTTACTAATTGTGCATCATGATAAGAAAGAGCATTTGTTACTGGGTAAACAGTTACTTTCTTTCTTTGAGCTTTAGCAGAGACAACATTATCAATTAGTGTTCTACTGTCTTTATCCACCCATGTTGTAGAGTTAATTTCGTACACCAGCATAAGATCAAAATAGGTTTCCCATATCATTTTTCCTATCAGAATTCTTTAGAAAACCTACATTGATGTCAGGACAGACTATTAACTGCTTGCTGCTGTCTGACATATCGTGCAGTACAGAATACAGAGTTCTCATAAACAGTTCAAAATTTCCCAGTGAGGATCTATATACCATTACAATGAAAAGTGAACTATTTTTCAGCATTAATTCACAAGCACACACTCCTATGAGCTGATCACTAAAAATATACATGCATCAATGTTTTTGAACTTATGTTCTGTCATTACATATGCAAGAACTCGTCCTTTTCCTTTGTTATTTCTGCATGAATAGTCTACAGCAGTGTGATATTTATACATAACCCTATGGTTATGTGGTGTTCAGACAGGCACAGGATGTCTATCTTTCCAGAGCTCTTCTACCTTACTACTCGATCCTTTCATATTTTGATTAAATAAGCTAACCTTACTTTCCAAGGCATTATTAAGCATTTTGTGGGGTTCTACTCATATTTTCACTTCTTTCAACAGAGGGTGCCTCAATTCTAATTCTAACCCAAAAAAAGGTGCGACTCTTTACATTAGATTAGTACTTGTTCCATAGATCATGAATACGACACTTTGTAATGATGTGGAATATGTCAGGTTAACAAAAGGTGTCTATACAAGATATTACATAACACAAAATATTACATGACACTCAATATATATATTTTTTTTTTGGGGGGGGGGGGGGGGGGGACGGTTGGGGAAATTACCCACTTACTATGCCCAAAAATTCATCTAATGAGTAGAAGGAGTTGCCATTAAGAAATTCTTCGAATTTCCTTTTAAATGCTATATGGCTATCTGTCAAACTTTTGATGCTATTAGCTAAGTGACCAGACTTTTGTGGCAGCATAATTTACCCCCTTCTGAGCCAAAGTTAGATTTAACCTTGAGTAGTGAAGATCATCCTTTCTCCTAGTGCTGTAGCCATGTACACTGCTATTACCTTTGAATTCGTTCGGATTGTTAATAACAAATTTCATAAGTGAATATATATATATATATATATATATACACTCCTGGAAATGGAAAAAAGAACACATTGACACCGGTGTGTCAGACCCACCATACTTGCTCCGGACACTGCGAGAGGGCTGTACAAGCAATGATCACATGCACGGCACAGCGGACACACCAGGAACCGCGGTGTTGGCCGTCGAATGGCGCTAGCTGCGCAGCATTTGTGCACCGCCGCCGTCAGTGTCAGCCAGTTTGCCGTGGCATACGGAGCTCCATCGCAGTCTTTAGCACTGGTAGCATGCCGCGACAGCGTGGACGTGAACCGTATGTGCAGTTGACGGACTTTGAGCGAGGGCGTATAGTGGGCATGCGGGAGGCCGGGTGGACGTACCGCCGAATTGCTCCACACGTGGGGCGTGAGGTCTCCACAGTACATCAATGTTGTCGCCAGTGGTCGGCGGAAGGTGCACGTGCCCGTCGACCTGGGACCGGACAGCAGTGATGCACAGATGCACGCCAAGACCGTAGGATCCTACGCAGTGCCATAGGGGACCGCACCGCCACTTCCCAGCAAATTAGGGACACTGTTGCTCCTGGGGTATCGGTGAGGACCATTCGCAACCGTCTCCATGAAGCTGGGCTACGGTCCCGCACACCGTTAGGCCGTCTTCCGCTCACGCCCCAACATCGTGCAGCCCGCCCCCAGTGGTGTCGCGACAGGCGTGAATGGAGGGACGAATGGAGACGTGTCTTCTTCAGCGATGAGAGTCGCTTCTGCCTTGGTGCCAATGATGGTCATATGCGTGTTTGGCGCCGTGCAGGTGAGCGCCACAATCAGGACTGCATACGACCGAGGCACACAGGGCCAACACCCGGCATCATGGTGTGGGGAGCGATCTCCTACACTGGCCGTACACCACTGGTGATCGTCAAGGGGACACTGAATAGTGCATGGTACATCCAAACCGTCATCGAACCCATCATTCTACCATTCCTAGACCGGCAAGGGAACTTGCTGTTCCAACAGGACAATGCACGTCCGCATGTATCCCGTGCCACCCAACGTTCTCTAGAAGGTGTAAGTCAACTACCCTGGCCAGCAAGATCTCTGGATCTGTCCCCCATTGAGCATGTTTGGGACTGGATGAAGCGTCGTCTCATGCGGTCTGCACGTCCAGCACGAACGCTGGTCCAACTGAGGCGCCAGGTGGAAATGGCATGGCAAGCCGTTCCACAGGACTACATCCAGCATCTCTACGATCGTCTCCATGGGAGAATAGCCGCCTGCATTGCTGCGAAAGGTGGATATACACTGTACTAGTGCCGACATTGTGCATGCTCTGTTGCCTGTGTCTATGTGCCTGTGGTTCTGTCAGTGTGATCATGTGATGTATCTGACCCCAGGAATGTGTCAATAAAGTTTCCCCTTCCTGGGACAATGAATTCACGGTGTTCTTATTTCAATTTCCAGGAGTGTGTGTGTGTGTGTATATATATATATATATATATATATATATATATATATATATATATAAAAACAAAGATGATCTGACTTACCAAATGAAAGTGCTGGCAGGTCGACAGACACACAAACAAACACAAACATACACACAAAATTCAAGCTTTCGCAACAAACTGTTGCCTCATCAGGAAAGAGGGAAGGAGAGGGAAAGACAAAAGGATATGGGTTTTAAGGGAGAGGGTAAGGAGTCATTCCAATCCCAGGAGCGGAAAGACTTGCCTTAGGGAGAAAAAAGGATGGGTATACACTCGCACACGCACACATATCCATCCACACATACACAGACAAGTGTCTGTATATGTGTGGATGGATATGTGTGTGTGTGCGAGTGTATACCCGTCCTTTTTTCTCCCTAAGGCAAGTCTTTCCGCTCCTGGGATTGGAATGACTCCTTACCCTCTCCTTTAAAACCCACATCCTTTTGTCTTTCCCTCTCCTTCCCTCTTTTCTGATGAGGCAACAGTTTGTTGCGAAAGCTTGAATTTTGTGTGTATGTTTGTGTTTGTTTGTGTGTCTGTCGACCTGCCAGCACTTTCATTTGGTAAGTCACATCATCTTTGTTTTTAGATATATATTTCTTACGTGGAATGTTTCCCTCTATTATAACTATATATATATATATATATATATATATATATATATATATATATATATATTGTGAGGCTACAATGAAGATCTCTAGCTCTTTAAATAAGTGTCTGCCAGATGATCTTACATGAGCTCCAGCAAGTATTCTGATTACATGCTTTTGTGCAGTGAATACTCTTTTACTCAGTGATGAGTTACCCCAGAATATGATGCCATACGAAAGCAGAGAATGAAAGTAGGCATGGTAAGCTAATTTACTCAGATGTATATCACCAAAAATTACAATGAACCTAGTACCTAATAGCATAAGTTGCTGAGCTCAAACGTTTCAGCAGATCCTCAGTGTGTTATTTCCAGTTCAGCCCCTCATCAATGCATACGCCTAGACATTTATGATATTCTACCTTAGCTACGGATTTCTGATCGAAGTCTATATTTATTAATAGTGTCATTCCATTTACTGTGTGGAACTGTATATACTGTGTTTTGTCAAAGTTTAATAAGAGCCCATTTTCTGAGAACCACTTAATGATTTTCTGAAAAACATCATTTACAATTTCACCAGTTAATTCTTGTCTGATGGGTGTGATAGCTATACTTGTATCATCGGCAAAAAGTACCAGCTTTGCATCTTCGTCAGTATAGAATGGCAAGTCATTAATATATATTAAGAACAGCAGAGGACCCAAGACCGAACCTTGTGCCACCCCATTCTTGATTGTTCCCAGTTTGAGAAATCACTAGTTTTTTTAATATTATGTGAACTGCTTATTTCAACTTTCTGCATCCTTCCAGTTATGTATGATTTAAACCATTTGAGCACTGTCCCATTCGTACCACAGTACTTGAGTTTGTCTAGAAGTATTCCATGATTTACACAATCAAAAGCCTTTGATAGATCACAAAAAATCCCAACACGTGACTTCCAGTTACGCAGAGCATTTAATATTTCATTAGTGAATGTATATATAGCATTTTCTGTTGAAAAACCCTTCTGGAAACCAAACTGACATTTTGTTAAAACTTTATTTTTACAAAGGTGTGAAGCTACTCAACAATACATTACCTTTTTAAGAATTTTGGATAAGGCAGTCATCTACATCTACATCTACATCTACATCCATACTCCGCAAGCCACCTGACGGTGTGTGGCGGAGGGTACCTTGAGTACCTCTATCGGTTCTCCCTTCTATTCCAGTCTCGTATTGTTCGTGGAAAGAGGGACTGTTGGTATGCTTCTGTGTGGGCTCTAATCTCTCTGATTTTATCCTCATGGTCTCTTTGCGAGATATACATAGGAGGGAGCAATATACTGCTTGACTCTTCGGTGAAGGTATGTTCTTGAAACTTCAACAAAAGCCCGTACCGAGCTACTGAGTGTTTCTCCTGCAGAGCCTTCCACTGGAGTTTATCTATCATCTCCGTAACGCTTTCGCAATTACTAAATGATCCTGTAACAAAGTGCACTGCTCTCCGTTGGGTCTTCTCTATCTCTTCTATCAACCCTATCTGGTACGGATCCCACACTGCTGAGCAGTACTCAAGCAGTGGGCAAACAAGCGTACTGTAACCTACTTCCTTTATTTTCGGATTGCATTTCCTTAGGATTCTTGCAATGAATCTCAGTGTGGCATCTGCTTTACCAACAATTAACTTTATATGATCATTCCATTTTAAATCACTCCTAATGCGTACTCCCAGATAATTTATGGAATTAACTGCTTCCAGTTGCTGACCTGCTATTTCGTAGCTAAATGATAAGGGATCTATCTTTCTATGTATTCGCAGCACATTACACTTTTCTACATTAAGATCCAATTGCCATTCGCTGCACCAGGCGTCAATTTGTTGCAGATCCTCCTGCATTTCAGTAGAATTTTCTATTGTTACAACCTCTCGATATACCACAGCATCATCCACAAAAAGCCTCAGTGAACTTCCGATGTCATCCACAAGATCGTTTATGTATATTGTGAATAGCAACGGTCCTACGACACTCCCCTGCGGCACACCTGAAATCACTCTTACTGCTATCTAGGAACTCTTCAATCCAATTACATAATTGGTCTGATATTCCATATGCTCTTACTTTGTTCATTAAATGGCTGTGGGGAACTGTATCGAATGCCTTGCGGAAGTCAAGAAACATGGCATCTATCTGGGAACCCATGTCTATGGCCCTCTGAGTCTCGTGGATGAATAGCAAGAGCTGGGTTTCACACGACCGTCTTTTTCGAAACCCATGCTGATTCCTACAGAGTAGATTTCTAGTCTCCAGAAAAGTCATTATACTCGAACACAATACGTGTTCCAAAATTCTACAACTGATCGACGTTAGAGACATAGGTCTATAGTTCTGCACATCTGTTTGATGTCCCTTCTTGAAAACGGGGATGAACTGTGCTCTTTTCCAATCCTTTGGAACGCTACGCTCTTCTAGAGACCTACGGTACACTGCTGCAAGAAGGGGGGCAAGTTCTTTCACATACTCTGTGTAAAATCGAACTGGTATCCCATCAAGTCCAGCGGCCTTTCCTCTTTTGGGCGATTTTAACTGTTTCTCTATCCCTCTGTTGTCTATTTCGATATCTATGATTTTGTCATCTGTATGACAATCTAGAGAAGGAACTACAGTGCAGTCTTCCTCAGTGAAACAGCTTTGGAAAAAGACATTTAGTATTTCGGCCTTTAGTCTGTCATCCTCTGTTTCAGTACCATTTTGGTCACAGAGTGTCTGGACATTTTGTTTTGATCCACCTACCGCTTTGACATAAGGCCAAAATTTCTTAGGATTTTCTGCCAAGTGAGTACATAGAACTTTTCAACTCGTTCATTGAACACCTCTCGCATAGCCCTCCTCACACTACATTTCGCTTCACATAATTTTTGTTTGTCTGCAAGGCTTTGGCTATGTTTATGTTTGCTGTGAAGTTCCCTTTGCTTTCGCAGCAGTTTTCTAACTCGGTTGTTGTACCATGGTGGCTCTTTTCGATCTCTTACAACCTTGCTTGGCACATACTAATCTAACGCATATTGTACGATGGTTTTGAACTTTGTCCAGTGATCCTCAACACTATCTGTACTTGAGACAAAATTTTTGTGTTGAGACAAAATTTCAGAAGAGAAATTGGGCAGTAGTTGTTGACATCAGAAGTATTCCCTTTCTTATGCAGTGGTTTAACAATGTCACACTTCAGCCTGTCTGGGAAAATACCCTGCTTCAGAGACCTATTACATATATGGCTAAGAATCCCACTTATTTCTTGAGAATAAGCTTTTATTATCCTGCTGGAAATGCCATCAATTCCATGTGAGCTTTTATTCTTGAGAGAGTTTATTATCTTCTTAATTTCAGAAGGGGAGGTGGGTGGAATGTCAGTTGTATCAAATGGTGTGGGTAAGGCCTCTTCCATTAACTTCCTTGCTTCTTCTAATAACATTTAAATCCTATTTTCTCTACAACATTTTAAAAATGATTATTCATAATGTTTTCGACTTCCAGCTTGTTGTTTATCAAGTTTCCATTCGCTTTGATAGTGATGCCGTCATCCTGTACTCTTGGTTGCCCTGTCTCCCTTGTAACAATATTCCAAATTGTTTTGATTTTGTTATCAGGGGTATTAATCTCAGGCATGATGCACATGCTTTTGGTCTTTTTAATAACGTTTCTTAATGTAGCACAGTAGTTTTTATAATATTTGGCTGTTTCTGGGTCATTACTCTTTCTTGTTGTTAGATACAGTTCTCTTTTGTGGTTACAAGATATTTTTATTCCTTTAGTAAGCCAAGGTTTTTTGCATGGTTTCTTATAATTAGATTTAACTATTTTCTTGGGGAAACTGTTTTCAAATTCTCTTACAAGTGTATCATGAAATAAGTTATATTTTAAATTAACATTGGTTTCCTTGTACACCTCATCCCAGTCTAACTGCTGAAGATTTTCCCTGAAATTTCTAATTGTTGAGTCATTAATTGACCGCACAACTTTGGAGGGTAGTTTTGAATTACTGAACAGAGCTATGTCATATACTGTAACTAGCTGAGCATCATGATACACCAGTAACCACAGGCGTCTTGCTTTGTGTGTTGGTGGTGCCATATATATTATCTGCAATAAGCTCAGCCTACCTATATTTCCCTCTCCTACTTGGGTGTAGGCCATGTCTGGTACATCCCCATCTCCCAATTGTAACAACAGGGTACAACATGGTACTGACGAAATGAACGTTATGTTACTGCCATGAGGGTTCTCTAAGGTGAGTTTATTCCTGTTCATGATGTTTAGTAGTGAATTGTAAGATGAGGAGAATATTTTGTGAGAAGAAAGAATTAATGAAAACATGTTATGGCTTAATTATGGCAATTGTGATAATAATGGTTATTATGTTGATGTATGGTAGGGAAATATCATATTAAGGAAGCAATGGATTACAGACTTTGTATCATATATGGTAGTAATTTACATTCAGAAAATCATGTAAGGTGTTGTCGCTAAATACTTGTATCAGGAGAAAGTGGTTAATGAGGAATCTAAGACAAGAGCAAAAGTAAACTTCTAGCTGAGTTTTGCAAACATAAATGTAAAGACTTATATAGAACAATAATAATTTAACTGAAAACTCCATCCTGACAGGCCTTGGAAGGCCCAATGGAACCGAATGGCCACTGTGTCATCCTCAGCCCACAGGCATCACTAGATGCAGATATGGAGGGGCATGTCATCAGCACAATTCTCTCCCGGCTGTATGTCAGTTTACAAGACCAGAGCAGCTGCTTCTCAGTCAAGTATCTCCTCAGTTTGCTTCACAAGGGCTGAGTGCACCCTGCGTGCCAACAGCACTCAGCAAATTGGATGGTCACCCATCCAAGTTCTAGCCTAGCCTGACAGTGCTTAACTTTGGTGATCTGACGGGAACCGGTGCTACCACTGCGGAAAGGTTGTTGGTCCTAATTTAACTGAGCTACTATATAAAAAGGAAAATTTATGATTAGCATCTATGCTCTACAGGTAAGTTGTAATATACAGTGAGATGATAATTAGAGATGCGGTTACTTCTGTTTGAGATCTGGAAAATCTAATTCCAAAATGCAAATGTAGGCTGTAGTTAGATGAAAGATCCTTTCTGAAAAATACTTTTGATTTATTGATATGAAAAAAAATTCTAATATGAGGTAGTCGTAAGTGTACTATGTTCTTTCATTCTGTGCATGTGCTGTGAAAATAGGCAGGTAATATTTGCCTATTTTTACTTTACTATGCCCAAACATACTATTTCATTTATTGTTTTTGCTTGTAAATAAACCTTCAACAATTTGAATTTCTATCCTGCAATGTTTTTCTCTTGTTTATCTCTGCATATTTTTATAATTACATTATACTATGCATTTGTCTTCTTCTACCTTGTTATAAAAGCCTTGTAATCGTGTAGTGGTCTAATAATCTCACATCTGTTAAATATGCTGAATTAAAAATATGTATGGGGAATTAGAAAGCAGACAAATGAGATTTATTTACCTTTTATAATGGGACACCTATTATATGTAAATCATCATTAGTGCATTTTCAACTTCGTATTTATCTCATGATGCTTATGTGAGCCAGAGACAGATATGGAAAAAAAATTTTTTGATTTCTTAAACCACAGTCAGCAATTGAGTATTATTACTTTTTAGAATTAACTGAAAATAAATATATTTGGATATTTTATGTTGGGGAACTTCGAACATTTTATAAATGAAATTTAAAATTTCACATATCAGGAAGTCAGACTGAGAAAATGGTTCTCTAGTTCGCTTGCATTAGCAGTACAAAAGTATCTAAAGCATTATTGGAAGAAAGACGTTTATCTAAAACGAAAATATAACAATTTTGTAAGCCATGTCATGCGACTGGTTGATGCAGAGGACAGAGCCAAACAGTGAGGTCATACGTTCCATCAGGTTAGGGAAGGATAGGGAAGGAAGACAGCTGTGCCTTTCAGAGGAACCATCCCTGCAATTGTTCGAAGCGATTTAGGGACGTCACGGAAAACCTAAATCAGAATGACCAGATGTGGGTTTGAACTGTCATCCTTCTGAATGTGAGTCCAGTGTGCTAATTACAGTTCCACCTCGATTAATCTATGTCAGTTTGATCATTACTGTGGTGTTTTCATGAGAGAATGGCACAATGGAGAGTCTTGTTTTTCAGACCTATGTAAAGAAAAACTTACATGAAGTATGTGAAAGTATAGTAATGGACTAAAACACATGTTGTATGATTACAATCGAATACAAAAATTGTAATTCACTGCAGTTTTTTTATTTGAGGTACAATGATAATATAATGAAGAAATTTTGTGAGATATTTTGTAATGCTATCGAGGTCTATGTTGAGGTGAAATATTATGCTATGTTTGAGGTTTCTGATACTGACACACGGTTTAGTCTACAATACATGTATGGATTCTGTGGTTGTGATGATTATGATGACGATGGAGAAATGGAATGTGTCATACTTTTGTTTATGATTGTATGCTGTATGATATTCTGGGAAATGACTATAGGGAAGCTAGATAAAACAATGATGGTTAAATATTGGTCTTTATTTGTATTAATGATGTATATGAAGTTGGAGTTGGATCTGAATTGTTGCTAATATGTGAATTTTAATCAACAACTGTACAATTACATAGCATTGGCATGACAAAGAATTACTCATGGTATGTAATGGTTTACGTGAGGTACTAAATATATTGCTGCTGACTCTCAAGTTTTAACAGCTTTTGAAAATCTTCAAAGCTGTATGACATTGGAAAACGATAGCTGCACACAAGTAAAAAGTGGGGTATGGTACAGTGTAAAACAAAATGTCAGATTATTATGGTGAAAATACCTACCACATAAGATTTGTTTTACTAAAATGTAAGATTAGTGGGACCAGTTAAGGCCTATAAGAAAATTCTTCGCGATACTTGAAAATTATTATTATGCATATATTTTTCATGAAATATATTTTTACTGGTTAATATTAATTGTTTATTACTGAGATAGTGTAGTAAAACTTGAAAATATATTTGAAATTTAAAAACTTAGTGAACTTAATGCTTTGATGTTTATTAGAATATCCAATGTTATGTTGAACACTTGTGTATTACTTTGAAGCCTTTACATCCATGATTATATAAAAGTTAAGATTTCAGTGCTTAGCAAGTAATGCAAACCCTAAGTGGATGACTGTAATTTTCCGTTTACTCAAGAAATCTTGTCTTCCACTGTCTTATCTGTAAATCATAAGAAAGCTAATTAAGTTGTATTTATAAAATTATTGCAAATATTATATTAAAAACAGTTTATTCAATTTTGGAAAGAGGTTTGGAATCACACTCTTAAACTCTAATTAATTTTTATTGTAATTACACTGAAAATGTTTTTCAAGAGGTTGACTTTCCTTGTCTTTATGCAGTTTCTATGCCTAGTATATAGTGAGCAATCAAATTAATTGTTACAATCAATTAAATATCTCTACATTCTACTGAAAATGTTATCTACTTGTTCTGTGGAACTATACTTGTGCCTCCGGTCAGTGCAGAAGTCAGTAAAAGAAACTGAATTACTCAAATTTCATTATATAAATATTTTATTAATATCTCATGATACACTTTGTAAGTTTTCTTTCATATTTTTATTAATATCTCATGATACACTTTGTAAGTTTTCTTTCATATACGGTTATTCAAATAATTTTATGGTTTTGAGTATCCTCTGGAACCATTTGTCAGTCCTCTAGTAAATTAAGAAAGACTTACAGTCCATCAAGCCACTGTAAACTGTGTCCTGTAGTAACTGTCCATATACTCAATATAAATGTTGTGAAGAGGCTTTCCAAATCCAAAGGCTTCCAGAACCTTCAACATCCAGTAATATTTTTGTAAAGTAACTAATTTTTGTGTGTTATTCCTAGAGGGGCAGCAGCCTTTTCAGTAGTTACAGGGGCAACGGTCTGGATGATTGACTGATCTGGCCTTGTAACACTTACTGAAACGGCCTTGCTGTTGTGGTACTGCGAACGGCTGAAAGCAAGGGGAAACTACAGCTGTAATTTCTCCTGAGGGCATGAAGCTTTACTGTATGATTAAATGATGATGGCGTCCTCTTGGGTAAAATATTCTGGAGGTAAAATAGGCCCCCATTCAGATCTCCGGGTGGGGACTCCTCAAGAGGACGTCGTTATCAGAAAAAAGAAAACTGGCATTCTACGGATCAGAGCGTGGAATGCCAGATCCCTTAATTGGGCAGGTCAGTTAGAAAATTTAAAAAGGGAACTGAATAGGTTAAAGTTAGATATAGTGGGAATTAATGAAGTTTGGTGGCAGGAGGAACAAGACTTTTGGTCAGGTGAATATAGGGTTATAAATACAAAATCAAATAGTGGTAAAGCAGGAGTTGGTTTAATAATGAATAAAAAAATAAGAGTGCGGATAAGCTACTACATACAGCATAGTGAACACATTATTGTGGCCAAGATAGACACGAAGCCCACGCCTACTACAGTAGTACAAGTTTATATGCCAACTAGCTCTGCAGATGATGAAGAAATTGATGAAATGTATGATGAGATAAAAGAAATTATTCAGGTAGTGAAGGGAGACGAAATTTTGATAGTCATGGGTGACTGGAATTCGAGAGTAGGAAAAGGGAGAGAAGGAAACATAGTAGGTGAATATGGATTGGGGCTAAGAAATGATAGAGGAAGCCACCTGGTAGAATTTTGTGCGGAGCATAACTTAATCATAGCTAACACTTGGTTCAAGAATCATGAAAGAAGGTTGTATACGTGGAAGAACCCTGGAGATACTAAAAGGTATCAGATAGATTATATAATGGTAAGACAGAGATTTAGGAATCAGGTTTTAAATTGTAAGACATTTCCAGGGGCAGATGTGGACTCTGACCACAATCTATTGGTTATCAACTGTAGATTAAAACTGAAGAAACTGCAAAAAGGTGGGAATTAACGGAGGTGGGATCTGGTAAACTGAAAGAAACAGAGGTTGTACAGAGTTTCAGGGAGAGCATAAGGTAACAATTGACAGGAATGGGGGAGAGAAATACAGTAGAAGAAGAATGGGTAGCTCTGAGGTATGAAGTAGTGAAGGAATCAGAGGATCAAGTAGGTTAAAAAGACGAGGGCTAGTAGAAATCCTTGAATAACAGAAGAAATATTGAATTTAATTGATGAAAGGAGAAAATATAGAAATGCAGTAAATGAAGCAGGCAAAAAGGAATACAAACGTCTCAGAAATGAGATCGACAGGAAGTGCAAAATGGCTAAGCAGGGATGGCTAGAGGACAAATGTAAGGATGTAGAGGCTTACCACACTAGGGTTAAGATAGATACTGCCTACAGGTAAATTAAAGAGACCTTTGGAGAAAAGAGAACCACTTGTATAAATTTCAAGAGCTCAGATGGAAACCCAGTTCTAAGCAAAGAAGGGAAAGCAGACAGGTGGAAGGAGTATATAGAGGGTCTATACAAGGGCGATGTACTTGAGGACAATATTATAGAAATGGAAGAGGATGTAGATGAAGATGATATGGGAGATACGATACTGTGTGAAGAGTTTGACAGAGCACTGAAAGACCTGAGTCGAAACAAGGCCTCTGGAGTAGACAACATTCCATTAGAACTACTGATGGCCTTGGGAGAGCCAGTCCTGACAAAACTCTACCATCTGGTGAGCAAGATGTATGAGACAGGCAAAATACCCTCAGACTCCAAGAAGAATATAATAATTCCAATCCCAAAGAAAGCAGGTGTGGACAGATGTGAAAATTACTGAACTATCAGTTTAATAAGTCACAGATGCAAAATACTAACATGAATTCTTTACAGACGAATGGAAAAACTGGTAGAAGCTGACCTTGGGGGAGATCAGTATGGATTCCGTAGAAATGTTGGAACACTTGAGGCAATGCTGATCTTATGACTTATCTTAGAAGAGTGATTAAGGAAAGGCAAACCTACATTACTAGCGTTTGTAGACTGAGAGAAAGCTTTTGACAACGTTGACTGGAATACTCTCTTTCAAATTCTAAAGGTGGCAGGGGTAAAATACAGGGAGCAAAAGGCTATTTACAATTTGTACAGAAACCAGATGACAGTTATAAGAGTTGAGGGACATGAAAGGTAAGCAGTGGTTGGGAAGGGAGTGAGACAGGGTTGTATCCTCTCCCCCATGTTATTCAATCTGTATATTGAGCAAGCAGTAAAGGAAACAAAAGAAAAATTCGGAGTAGGTATTAAAATCCATGGAGAAGAAATAAAAACTTTGAGGTTCAACGATGACATTGTAATTCTATCAGAGGCATCAAAGGACTTGGAAAAGCAGTTGAACGGAATGGACAGTGTCTTGAAAGGAGGATATAAGATGAACATCAACAAAAGCAAAACGAGGATCATGGAATGTAGTCGAATTAAGTCAGGTGATGCTGAGGGAATTAGATTAGGAAATGAGACACTTAAAGCAGTAAAGGAGTTTTGCTATTTGGGGAGCAAAATATCTGAAGATTGTCGAAGTAGAGAAGATGTAAAACGTAGACTGGCAATGGGAAGGAAAGCGTTTCTGAAGAAGATAAATTTGTTAAAATTGAGCGTAGATTTAAGTGTCAGGAAGTCGTTTCTGAAAGTATTTGTATGGAGTGTAGCCATGTATGGAATTGAAACATGGATGATAAATAGTTCAGACAAGAAGAGAATAGAAACTTTCGAAATGTGGTGCTACAGAAGAATGCTGAAGATTAGATGGGTAGATCTCATAACTAAAGATGAATTATTGAATAGAATTGGGGAGAGTAGGATTTTGTGGCACAACTTGACAAATGGAAGGGACCGGTTAGTAGGACATGTTCTGAGGCTTTAAGGGATCACCAATTTAGTATTGGAGGTCAGTGTGGAGGATAAAAATCATAGAGGGAGACCAGGAGATGAATGCACTAAGCAGATTCAGAAGGATGTAGGTTGCATTAAGTACTGGGAGATGAAGAAGCTTGCACAGGATAGGGTAGCATGGAGAGCTGCATCAAACCAGTCTCAGGAATGAAGACCACAACAACAACAACCTACTGTCACAAAATATTGTGCACTTTCTCTGTCCAGTATTGTGTGAGGTTGATTTTGTAATGAATCTATCTTTCCTCGTTGGAACTTTCGTATGTCAATTGAGTTGTTCAATACCATATCAATTTTGGCCAGACTTGAGCTAATTGCCTTACTTAAATTATGTATTCGTCACCTGATAATATATCTCAACATATTTTATTGCCAAAATAATTTTTGTGATGTCATACCTTTTATTACTCATATTAATCCAATTGATAATAATGATCTTGAACCATGAAAATTATTAGATGAAACTTTGAACTTCAGAGTGTTCTAAATCCTGAGGAACAAATTGCCATAAATTTTGTTAGAGGAAGTATGAATGTGAGTCTGAAACTGTTAACAGTTAGCAGTTGAAGAGGGGAACTGGATTTCTAATATACTTTTGTGTGCGTACTGTCCTCTTATCTTGTGTAATATCTCAATATTTTATTAACACACTGGTGCCAGTAATTTGATTTGAAGTATTGTTAGTATAATTATTCATTGTTAACAGCACAGGTACAGGGTAGTCAGCATTTCTTGGGATCCCAGGCTGTGTGTAGAGAATGCTGCATCACTAGGTAAATAAGTTAATGTGGAAAATGGTAACATTTCTAATAATTTTGTGTTGATATGATCTTTGAATATCTTGAAGAATTACATGAAAGTACTTTTATATATGTGTACTGGTTTTGGTAATGAATGGAAAATGTTTTCTCACAGTGCTCATGTATATTCAAACATTAACCTTTACTAAAATTAACCATGCTACTCGTGCATAAATGTGTCTACTGACTTTATTGGTGCCCTAGGTCACAAAAACATTCTGAACTTATCTGTACAATAACTAACAATAAATAGCTCTGACCACACGAGTATAATTAAGAGTTATCATATGTATGGTAGCTATTTCCACTGACGTATATTTAGAATATATATGAGTGTACTTTTGAGTCAGTGACAAGTTATCTGGAACTCACCTTACTACCTATGTACTGAAGTCTTTCATTTATGATCTGTTGCAGTGTGGACAATGAGTGGTAGCAGCCTATGTCCTGTCAAAATATTTGTGACTGATATAAAATGTCACACTCTTCTGACACATTAGTAAATAAACAGATGCCCCATGCACATTTTATGTCATAATACACCACATGTAGGTATGGATAACATAATAAAAACAGTATCTATGAGAGACTCATCATCATCATCATTTATTGCATTAACGGGCCTTTGAGGCTAACAGCAGAAGAACAATAGGGGAAAAAAAACATTACAAACACAAAAACCCCAATGAAAAGAATGTCAGTCAATCACAAGAGTGGAGGTATTTGCTGCAGATGGCACTCCACCTTTTTCGGTCTCTAGCATCACCCTCCATGGCCACTGCTTCCACTTCTTGAAGGATCGTCATCACTCGATCCTTCCATCGCGTTCTTGAGCGCCCTCTCACGCGTTTTCCCACTGGTTGAGAGTGGAGGACTCTCCCAGAAAGGGATCCGTCCACTCATAAGATGTGAGCAAACCAATGTGGTTACCTCTGCCCCTTACACATTTAGTAGAAGCATTTATTTGTTAAGTAATTTTAGATGATTATCTGAATGCAAGACAACTATAACTGAAGACTGTTTTACAAATACGGTGGTTTAGGTGTGTTATTAGAAATATGTTTAGCCAGTCATCAGCAAAATATTTATTAATTACCACTATTCATATGGGAAATTGTGAGTATGAGATCATCTGTAACAGAAAGCATTAATAATGGCCAGGCAACAGCTCCCTTCCTCCCTTCTTCCTTAGCAAACCTGTAATTATATTAGGGGTCTACTCAGAACAGCAGAACAGTCAAGTAACATGATTCACAGTTTATACGCATATGAAGGTGTTTTATTGCGTTTATCTGTAAAATCTAGTCTTATGGAAATTATAGTACATTGCAGTATGAACTGGACAACACTAACAAGGGCATGTGCTTGGCATCTGAGACTTTATAGTTTTGATATCTTAGTGTATTTGTTGGATCGTTGGTTTACAGATTAAAGGGACTAAACTGCATGGTTATCAGTCCTTAGTGTATTCAATATTTTATGAATGTCATTAGTCATCAGTATTTGTAATGAGTTGCATATCTGGAGCACAAAGCAATGTGGTCTAATATTAGAAGAATATGAAAATCCTTAGTCATTTTCAGTTCTTCTCATTGAATATCAGAGCTGTTAACTTAGAGACAGTTGATATGGTGTCCAAGACTTGCAGGAAGATTAGCAAGTAGGCTAGCAAGCCCCAAAAAACATAACCACTCACTCGCAAATAAACTAAGTGTATCATGAGTGGGTTCACCAAACAGTCAAGAATTTATTGAATCGAGTGTAATGTGAAGACCTCATCCAGTGCAGAATGTAACCAACTGAATGGTGTCTGGCATTAAATAATATGTGACAAAAACCCACTGGAGTTGTTCACAGACTAAAAGATGTTGATAGAGTTGGTTAGAAACATTTGGCTCTAGTTTCTATTGGCAAAAATCGAGCTTAAATTATTTATATACAGTTTGCAGTAACTGAAAGCATCTGTAGTGAGCCACAATCCTAGAACTGCAGCACTGTTTCTTGAATAATTTACTATCCACATCAGACAAATTATAGGTAAATGCACCAAGAGTACGCGGCAAAAAAAATGCAGCGAAAATGACGATTCCAGCAAAGCATATCTGATCAAATCATTTCACTTCCTGACCCTAATGTTGTCTCTCTATTATGAGAAGTCAACAAGTATAAGCAGTATGATAAATTATCACTATACTTTTCTATCATTGTAATTAATTAGGAAGCAGTGGTTGACAGTCTCAGTAAAATGGTGTGCTGCATAATGGCAGAATATGCAATTTCTGCTGATACAGACTGATAAATAAGGAACCATGGTTTCTGCATTATGAAAACTGAAAGATAAATGTCAGAAAACAATTAGTGTACAGTATGTTGAAATGCTGTCAAAGACACTTCAGAAGTATGATTGCCCCCTACCACCACAATACTTAATGTGATAACATGTCGGATACTGATACACTGCCATTCAACATTAATTGGAAAGTGTCCTACCCAGGATGAGCTCAATGTTAAGCCTTGGGGCATGACTTGACACTGCAGAAAGAATATTATGTGAGAATACAAATGGGTGGATGTTTCATGTATTATACTACTTTCAGTGCTGTGGCTTAAGTGAATTTCATGTGCTCTCAGGGTAGTGGTAAGGGAGAGAGCAAAAAAGGTGGGAGAGAGGAGGAAGGGAGTGGTGATTGTTGTTTGTGTGGTGAGGGGTATTAACACTTACAACACTTGATGACAGGTCCAGTATTCTTATTTTCTCATGTTACACAGGTCGTAGCAGGAATCAGTCGTGTCAATCATCATACTTTTTACAAGGTAAGATACACAGTCCAGTCACATTAATGTGACCATCTTCTATATTTGATGTCAATGTGCAATAACCACTCAGAGACAACAAATGGCAGCACTAGTAGTTGGAAGGTATATAAAGGTATATTGCGGGGTATTGAAATTGAGCTATTCATATGATGTACGAAAGAACATGATCATTTTCTCTTAGGTGAAGGGTGGAAGCTTGTCCAAAATGGCTAACTTCACAAACTGTTCAAGTGCCTCCATGGTTAAAGTATAGCACCCATGCAAAATGGTAGTATTCTAAACTGGCACTGAGGCATCTGTGGTCCACACTATGGGCTTTATGTGACAGGAGTGGAAAACCACTATGGATATGTGTATGTCAGAATAGAGATGCAACTGTTGAGCAACTGACTGCCCAGATGAAACAAGGGGCTGCCAACAGTGTCACTCCAATGACCATTCAGTGAATGTTTCTGTGTAGGGGGTTCCACAGCAGGCACCTCGTTCATGAACCTATGCTGACTGCTGCTTATTGGCAACAAAAGCTGGAATCTGCATGTCGATACCCCAACTGGACATCAACTGAATAATGACAGGTGACCTTATCAGATTAATAATTTTTTATGCTGCATCTTACAGATGGCAGCTGGCATGTGTGGCATGGAATGTCTGAAAGCATACACCCGGCAACAAATGTCAAAAATGTCCAGGAAAGAGGAGAGAGAGTTTTGGTCTTCAGAATGTTTTTGTGGAATTGCCTGTGTGATCTTGTCATTCTGGAAGGTATACTGGATCAAAAGAAATATCCACTTGTCCTCAGTGAGCACGACCAACCCTACATACAGTTTGTTGAGCCTCAGCAAAATGGCATCTACCAGCAGGACAATACAGTGTGTACACAGCTCACATTGTATGTGTGTGGTTCAAAGAGCAGGAAGATGAGTTTAATATACTCCCCTGGCCACCAAACTCCCAGGATTTAAAGCCCCACTCAAGAATCTGTGGGGTCACATTGAGCAAGCTGCTCATGTCATGAAATCTCAATAGAGTATCCTAGAGCAGCTGTTAATCGCACTGGAGTTGAAATGAGTAGACATCCTTGTCAGTACCTTCCAGAATGTCACTGACTCCCTTCCTGCATATCTTACAATGACTGATCATGCTTTTGACAGGTGGTCATATTAATGTGAATGGACAGTGAATATATTTGCCTTTACGTTTAGCTGCTCCTTAGTATAAGACTTCCTGACAATTTGTTTTTTACTACTGCTTTATTGTCTGTTAACAAATTTGTAAGTACTTTTATGCTTGTAAATTGTATATTGCTTACATGCTGCAACAATATGAAAATGCACTTGTAATACCATGTACTACTTGCAAATTCACAAATTCTTAGCTATTTCATTTTTCTGTAATAAAGTCTGTTAGTGAAGTGGAACCGTAAATTTAATAATGGGCTTCCTCATCATGCACACCTCAAGTTCACCCTAGTTGGGTTGAAAAATTGGTTTTTTAGTACAGTATTTTTGCTGTACTATATGAAATATTGGATTTATGTTTACCTAAAGGCCTTTGTCCCTCTTTTCCTTATTAAAACCATTTTGGTGTCAGTTAGTTCATTTACCTCTGTGAATGCCATTAACACCACTGTTATTATAGAACCATTTCACGTGGTGACATGTCTTTTTAGTAACATTTTTCAATGCTCATACGAAGTTAGTTGAACACTGATGGTTAGAGGGTATGTATATGACACTATACTTCATATGAGGCATTTTTGTGGTATGAGCAATTTATTTTGAATGTTTTTGTAATTGAATTTTGTATGGTATGTTCTTTCATGATTTTGTATTTATTGTGGGGGACATTCTAAAGAGATGCTACACCCAAAATATGCCTTTTATAATTTGTTGAACAGAATGTAATGCACTGATTCCATTAAGCAGTGACACAAAAAGTAATCTCCAACTTGTTATATGATTTATAATGTTTACACAGTCAGGATTCCCTAGTCTTCAATTTAGTTTAGTGTATATCAGAGAGAAATGAAATTGCTTTACTTTCTAATAGTAATTGTTCCACTCTTGCACTATATTGTCAGTGCTATTTTACTGAAATAATGATTACTGTAGTCACCAAGTACAAATACCATAAGTGCATGTGAATGACCTTGTGACAAATAATTAAAGTTTTAAAAACACACAGCCATCCATTGAATTGAGTTGCAGAACTAAACTTCCTTAAAATGAAGGTGACTTGTGTAGCCTAACCAGCAAGACAGAAGTGAAGGTAAAAGGCACAGAAATACATAAATATGTCCTGGGAGTCTATGGACTTTGTAATTCAAATTACATTAATCCTTTCAGTTTACTATCCAAGATGACAGTATAGCAAGCAGTGGATAACGATGAAGTCCAGGATTAATTACTTTAAATTAAAAAAAGGCAAACTTATGGAGACTACAAGCTAAAAAGGATAGTGTAAATGAAGAATGTAGTTCATTTTCAGGCTTGTGATAATGCTGATTAAGACTAATATTTGATCAATGCGCAGATATGTAGGAAACTTTATGAAGTGACACCCTACAAATAATGTCACGCATGATTACTGCATCAAGAGTACTACCCAATAAAAAACATACCAGCTATATTACATCTCAACTTTTTGATCAGAAAACATCACCCATCTCCTTCAAAAGATTATGCACATCCCTGCACATTTCTAGTCGTCAACTCAGCACTGTAATATGTTAAACATTTTAAAGCTTCTGCATTTGAAGGCATCCATGCTGAATTCCTGATTCATATGGGGGTGTATGCTAAGAAGTTTTAGCAGAATTCTTTATTGATATCCGGCTGGTTGTCACGTACCATGGAAAATTAAGTAGGTGTAGATGATTTCTATTTTGAAACCTAGAAAACACAGCAGCAAGGTCAGAACCTATCACCCCATACCTCCTCGTCACTGCAGTTACAAGCTCTTTGAAAGACTACACTATAACATAATAAATAGTGGTATCATGAGCATATTCCTATAGATCAGGCATTCTTCAGACCTGGAGACAAATCCTGTATTCAAGTACTGTCTCGTACATCCTTTGTAGTGGCAGGGTTTCAACTATAGCTAGAAACATCCATGGCAGTTGTTGGTCTCACAGCTGCCTTTGGCACTGTGAAGAGGGAAGGCAAAATCTATACACTTCTTCAAATTATACCCTTCGGGGAAATATGTTAAGAGCATGACTTCCCTTTTTTAGAGCTAAGTAAGTGATTGAAAGTTCTAGGTAATCATTTAAAGCAAAATAAGCAATGAGGAAAGCTCAATCACATATTGCTGAAAAAGGAAAAAAAATGACAAAAAAAGAACAGTTCTCCCACTTTTACCTGATGTTCCTGACAGTTCGTCCAGAAAATTTTGCTATTCTGATGAGTTGGATCTTGTCTTCCAAATAAGGAACTGGAGCACAAAGAAGAGGTGGTGTCAAAATCCTTGTCTATACTAGAGACTTTTTCCATATCTGGAGTCACCAAACCAGTGTGATGAAACAGAAAGTGTCTTGCTTTCATCTGAGTAACCATGTGGGGAAAATGAGTTATGCATCACAATTACAGGTCAAAATATCTGGAGTGATCCTGAACCAAACACTAATCTTTAAGAAACATTTTCTGAACTGAACTCTGAAGCTGAACACCCATGAAAACATCCTCAATAAATTTTGGGGATTGTGTTTAGGGATACTCAGTAACCATTTTGCATTCTTCAACATTGGGTTTGGTGTTCTCAAGTGTTAAATGTTGTCTGTCTGGATGGACAGCCATCATACAAAACTTGTTGGCAGCCAACTGAATGCTACCATGTTCACAAAATCTTGAGCCATCAAATGCACCTTATTACATGGACTCCCACACTCAGTAAGATCTACAGGAGTCATAATATACCAACACACAGGTACTTATCACTTTTAATCTCAAAAGGTGACAGGCATGGAATCCTACCCAGCATGAGGATTCTGACTTGGTTGGCACACATTTGAAATCTCATGAAGAATGGGAAGTCTGGTGGTATGTATAAACATGTGTGTGCCAGCGTAAAATCTTCTCAGTTACTAAGCTCACCACTTGTCACATTTACCATACAAAACTCAGAATGCCCAGAAATGAACCCAAAAGTGCCATGGCGGGTGCATAAATGCACTCAAGAAATCGAATATCCTGCCCAGTTCAGATTATGACTGCAGGACTCCACATCAGTCTGTACATTAGTCATGTAGCTACATATACTATTTGATTACCAGTATCAAGAGCTGTTGTAACCTAAATGAAATTGTACTATCCACTGGAAAATAAATATATGCCTATAGTTGCTTGAAATCTATCAGCAGGATATATTTGTTTGCATAAACTTCCATTAATTTGCAGCATCAATATTTAATTGTGCAGAAATCATAGTAACAACATTACTGTACAATTATTAGCATAATTCCAATCTCTCAGATATAGTATAGAAAATGAAAGTAACAATTCTACATCTATTTTAGCACTGTATTCGGTTTACAACTTTGACTCCGCTGTATTTTGCTCTAGTAAAATACTCACAAAAAATTTACAATTTGAGGTATTGAACCTCACTGGTCACCACTTCCTCCCATCATATAAGCAGGATATGAATCCTGCAGCAGGAAAACTGGGTATCCTGGGAGTAGATTAATGAATCAATTCAGTTCTACACTTTTTCATATGAACACAGTTGCTGGTCAGCCACGCCATGTGCCATTGATCAAAAGAGGTGGTAGTCAGAGGGAGAAATGTCTGGAGAATATGGCAGATGAGATAGGAACCCCATTTCAACATGTAAAAGTATGTTTTGACAGATTTTAAGACACAGTGTCAATAGCTGTCATGCAGCAAAAATGACCTTTTCATATCTATCATTGTATGGGGGGGGGGGGGGGGGGGTGTCAATAGTCACTCAATGCTCAACTCAAACACATCAACTGTTTTTGTTAAAGATCCATGAATGTTCAGTCAGTTTCAGTAGGTCTGAAATCTTCTCTCTTCTACCACCATGCCTATCTTCAACATCAGAATCAATGTTCTTGAAGCAATTAATACAGTCTCTGTATGATTATTCTGTAATGTGTGCCTCACGATAGGTTATACATGGCATTTGATGAGACTTAGCAGCAGCGTCCTTCATGTAAAAACACAACATTAAAACTGCCTTCAAATGGTGAGAACTGGGCACATGAATTGAGAGATTGAATCAAGAATAACTTAGTGATGCACTCACAAATTGACTAACATTTTCATGGTGTTATGTTTACTAATGGCCAAGCTTACAGTCTGAGAAATTGCAGAAGCAAAGCTGTAAACCTAATACTGGACTCACTCATAAATTTTAACTGAGGTATTATATAACATCAGAAACAAATCGAAGTTTTCCAAAGGCAATCATTTATCACAATGTGGCCAACAACAAGATTGTCAGCCTACTGATAAATGATTGAAAAGAATGCCCATTGTCCAGTAAAAAACCTATTGAAGTGCAAATTTAAGTATGTCATCAGGTAGGATCTTCACCACTAGAGATTCTGTAGTCTACATTAAAGCACCATCACCAAATGCTCAGAAGAAAATACAGACACACTGCTACTAAATTTTCACTTGGCAAAGGGCATGTGAAAATCTAAGGTAAGTGTGTAATACAAAGAAACAACTTCATAGTATCCTATTACAAGATTTGTGCAGTATATCTTGAATATATAATGTCATGTACATACCTTGGGTTAGCTTTAAAAAGTTATGTAAAATGAGACAATCAAGAGAAACCAAATATGAGAAAGAAAGTTGAAGTACACTTTTGTTGTATAGGACACTGCAGTGCATCCATTAAGAAAGTCATATATAAATGTTAAGTCAACAAATACTAGAGTATTGTTTTGTTGTTTCAGGCATTTTCAGCTGGTGTCACAAAAGACACTTACAAATTCAGAGGTGAACTTCCAGGAATGTAACTGGTTTGTGCAGCCCCAAACAAAGTGTGCCTCAGTGTCTCAGGGAATTTTTATAAAAATGTTGGATGAAAGGGGAACATAGTTTTCATAAAAGCCTGCTCAGTAAATAAAGAAAACTTAAGCATGAGAAGAAAATATGATTATAATGCTGTCAGTATTAAATGTATCAGGTATGTGTCACCACAGTCATATAATTCAGATCGTGGTCCATACAGTGGAATACAGGAAATTAGCTTTCCGATGCTTAACACTTGAATATCATATGACAAAATATCAGATGTACCGTAATGAAGTGTCCTCTGGCCTGCACTGTACGTGGTGTACAATGTATGGATGTAGATCTAGGTTTTCACAAAGGGCTACTCTGTCAAAACAACTTTCTACTCATTTTTAACAGCTTACTCATATCTCACAGAGCAGATGAATGAAAACATTCTTTGCTACATTCATTACATGTTTCCAACATTACTAGAAGGTACTCAAACATTTTCGAAATGACAAACAAACAAGCATATGTAAGGAACTACCCTTTGCAAGTAAACATTATTCCAGTGGTCTTATTCCTTATGTGTAATTCCACACATATCTAGACACCTGCAATAAATCTCGTAAGTATCAGGATTATCTGAAATGGTCTGCATTAAACCATTTAGATTATACTTTTCTCAATTCTCAACAGGTCACATTTGGCATATCTATGTTAAATGCAATGGTTATAATAAACCGGTCATAATAAATTTGTTTTTGTAAATAGGATCCCAAATTCCCAACATCTGCTACTATCTTGTAATGTATGAACAAGAACTATAATGTTAGGACAGATCTCAGTGTTGGCTGACAAGTCTTCAAACATAGTAACTTATAATAGAATGAAATGAAAATCCACTCACTGAGTATACCTTAATTGTTACTTTATTGAAAATAATGAAATGAAATGTTCGTATGGCATTGTTGGCTGGGAGACCCCATGCGGGGTGTTTGGCCGCCAAAATTGCAAGTCCTTTTTAGCTGACACCACTTCGGAAACTTGCAAGTCAATGATGATGGAATGATGATGAAGACACACAACTCCCAGCCATCTCGAGGCAGAGAAAATTCCTGACCTCGCCGGGAATCGAACCCGGGACCCCATGCGGGGGAAACGAGAACGCTACCACAAGAACACAAGCTGCAGACATCGAAAACAATGATAATGTCCACCTGAAAGTACAGCAGTTGTGATTACCAGACAATGAAAAAAAAAATTAATAACAGAATTAAATACTGCTGCCAATCATGTAACAAAATTTTATAATTTTTAATGTTGTAACAAATAACTGAGTGAAGTAAATTAAGGAAGCAGCTGATTCATCTCTTATTTTTAGATGAACTAATTGGTGAAAGAAGATACTCATGAAATCTTGAAGTGCTCTTCATTTTATATAGCAGTGATAAACAAGATTAATCCATCAATATTTAATCAAGTCACTTCACAACATTGGAATTTTTGTTAAATGCATCTTTAACTTTAATGATTTATAAATGGAGTTATAATGTATATGAGTAATTACTGTTATTGTGGTTTCCTTTTCCATACTGAGATTATTATTACTTGTATGAACATGTACTGACTTGTTCCAAATCCTTGCACCACTCACTCACACACACACACACACACACACACACACACACACACACACACAGACAAACACCCCTTGAATCTATATGAACCTCATTTAAATGCACCAGGGAAGGAATTACTTGACATAAAAATACATACTTGGATTTCAAGGAATAGTGAAGAGAAGAGGATAAGTGGCACACAAATGAAAAGTAAGAGATGTTTTTGATGAATTACAATCAAAAATGTCATCAGCCAAATACTAATCACCAAGTGGTTTAGACTGAATAGGCCAGGAGAAAACAATTAGATCAACAGTGAAATGCAAATTACAATGTGGTTTAAACTGAAGACGAATGAGCTGAATAAACCAAAAATTATACACACTCCAGCCATTAGCTCACCTGTTGACTGCCACCAACAAGCAGAAGCCAGACAAAAGAACGACATTGAAAAATTTTTCTGCTGAGTGATGTGTTAGAAATGTGATTAGTTAATGAACTAAAACTGCTTCAATTACAGTTTCTAAATGCTCCGATGTTACTGCTTTACACCATAATGTTCAGTCACTCACAAATAAAATTACTATGTTGGAAGCACTACTCGAAGATAAGCTAAATGTAGAAATAATTTGCTTTACTGCACATTGGTTGCAAAATGTAGAAATAAAATTAACCTCAGTCTCAGTATATGCATCAGCTAATCATTTTAACTGAGAATTCTTCAAACACTGTCTCTGACATCTTTGTGAAAGAGCAAATAAAATTCTGGGATATCAATAACAGTTATACCGACCAAATTGAAAAAGAATTAAAACTTTGTATTACTAGATTTCCAGACCATAATTTCATAATTATAAACATATATAGGGTACAAAGTGGAACTCTAATTGTCTTTATGAGGAAACTAGAAATTCTGCTGAACATGATCAGTGGATTAAATATGAAAATAGTGCTTTGTGGTGATTTCAATATTGGTTTTTAAAAAGACAGCAGTACCAGATATATTTTAATAAATTGGGCCAAGACCTTCAATTTAATCCCCTCAGTCCCCTGCCCAACAAGATTACCAAAATATACAAACTCTATTAGTGACCAAATATTCATCTCAGAGACAAGTTACAAATTCACAAGTGGAGTACTGAGCGTGGGTAAGGGTAACCATGAGGCATGGCTGCTGTGTATATAAATGCCAACAGGTAGCAGCAGTTGCAAAAAATTAATTGAAAAAGAACTTTTTGTGAAGATAATGTTAGAACTTTTAATTTGTTACTGGCTAAGAAGAATTGGGAAAGCACCTCAATTCAGTACAATGTTGATACACTATGTGATCAAAAGTATCTGGACATCCACAAAAAGATGCATATTAGGTGCACTGTGCTGCCATCTACTGCCAGGTACTTCATATCAGCAATCTCAGTAGTCATTAGACATGATGAGAGAGCAGAATGGGGCGTTCTGCGGAACTCATGGACTTCAAACATGGTCAGATGATTGGGTGTCACTTGTGTCACATGACTGTACATGAGATTTCCACACTCCTAAACATCCCTAGGTCCACTGTTTCTGATGTGATAGTGAAGAGGAAACGTGAAGGGACACCTACAGCACAAAGTGTACAGGCTGACATAGTCTGCTGACTGACAGACACCACTAACAGTTGAAGATGGTCGTATAGTGTAATAGGAAGACATCTAACCAGACCATCATACAGGAATTCCAAGCTGCATCTGGATCCACTGCAAGTACTATGACACTTAGGCAGGAGGTGAGAAATCTTGGATTTCATGGTCGAGCGGCTGCTCGTAAGCCACACATCAGGCCAGAATATGCCAAATGATGCCTCGCTCATTGTAAGGAGTGTATATATAGGATGATTGAACAGTGGAAAAATGTTGTGTGGAGTGATGAATCATGGTACACAATGTGGTGATCTACTGGCAGGGTGTGAGTATGGCGAATGCCCGGTGAACGTCATCTGCCAGCATGTGTAGTGTCAACAGTAAAATTCAGAGGTGGTAGTGTTATGGTGTTGTCATGTTTTTCATGGAGGGGGCTTGCACCTCTTCTTGTTTTGTGTGCCACTATCAGAGCACAGGCCTACATTGATGTTTTAAGCACCTTCTTACTTACCATTGTTGAAGAGCAATTTGGGGATGGTGATTGCTTCTTTCAACGTGATCGAGCAACTGTACACAATGCATGGCCTGTGGCAGAGTGGTTACACAACAATAACATCCCTGTATGGCATGCACAGAGTCCTGACCAGAATCCTATAGAATGGTTTGGGATGTTTTAGAAAACCAACTTTGTGCCAGGCCTTACCAACCAACATCGATACCTCACCTCAGTGCTACACTCCATGAAGAATCGGCTGCTATTCTCCAAGACACGTTTCAGCACCCAAATGAATGTATTATGCCTGTGAGAGTGGAGCTCTCATCAACGCTAAGGGTAGGCCAACACCATATTGAATTCCAGCATTACTGATGGAGGGTGCCACAAAATTGTAAGTCATTTTCAGCCAGGTGTCCAGATACTTTAGGTCATGAAGTGTAGCATGTACATGAATTTTCATTATATATTTCTTCACTGTTTTAATGTAGCATTTCCAAAAGAGGTAAAAATAGTAAAATGTAACCACAATATGCAATGGGTAACAAAAGGCATAAAACTTCCCAGCGAGAGAAACAGATTTTTTCAGTACTGTTTCAAGAAATATAGAGTCACCCAAGAATTTGCACATTATTCTAAATCCTACAGAAGCATCTATGCTAGAGTAGTCAGACAGGCAAAAATTACGTGGAATGACAATTTGATAAGTAACTTCTCTAATAAAAAGAGAACCATGTGGAGAGCTATAAAGGAAGTAACTTGTAGCTCAGTACCAAAAATAAAGGAATGTACCATGAACACTAGATGGCTCAAAAGCCACAGATGCAAAATCTGTTGTGACAAAATTCAGTGAATATTTCACTTCACTAGCTGATGACCTCATTCTAGTAAACTGTAAAGGACCAGTCCAAAGATTCTCCAGCAAATCAGTGATAACAGATGCCTCTGTGTATGTTTATGAAACAAATTCCAATGAAATTATAAGTAAAATTAAATCATTAAGCTATGACTTGGACAGGATTTGTGATTGGTGTAAACAATGACAGCTGACTCTAAATATAGATAAATGTAAATTAATGCAGATGAATAGGAAAAAGAATCCTGTAATGTTTGAATACTCCATTAGTAGTGTAGCGCTTGACACAGTCACGTTGATTAAATATTTGGATGTAACATTGCAGACCCCCCCCCCCCCCCCCCATGAACCATGGACCTTGCCGTTGGTGGAGAGGCTTGCGAGCCTCAGCGATACAGATAGCCGTACCGTAGGTACAACCACAACGGAGGGGTATCTGTTGAGAGGCCAGACAAACGTGTGGTTCCTGAAGAGGGGCAGCAGCCTTTTCAGTAGTTGCAAGGGCAACAGTCTGGATGATTGACTGATCTGGCCTTGTAACAATAACCAAAACGGCCTTGCTGTGCTGGTACTGCGAACGGCTGAAAGCAAGGGGAAACTACGGCCGTAATTTTTCCCGAGGGCATGCAGCTTTACTGTATGATTAATTGATGATGGCGTCCTCTTGGGTAAAATATTCCGGAGGTAAAATAGTCCCCCGTTCGGATCTCCGGGCGGGGACTACTCAAGAGGATGTCGTTATCAGGAGAAAGAAAACTGGCGTTCTACGGATCGGAGCGTGGAATGTCAGGTCCCTTAATCGGGCAGGTAGGTTAGAAAATTTGAAAAGGGAAATGGATAGGTTAAAGTTAGATATAGTGGGAATTAGTGAAGTTCGGTGGCAGGAGGAAAAAGACTTCTGGTCAGGTGACTACAGGGTTATAAACAAAAAGTCAAATAGGGGTAATGCAGGAGTAGGTTTAATAATGAATAGGAAAATAGGAACGCGGGTAAGCTACTATGAACAGCTTAGTGAACGCATTATTGTGGCCAAGATAGATACGAAGCCCACACCTACTACAGTAGTACAAGTTTATCTGCCAACTAGCTCTGCAGATGACGAAGAAATTGAAGAAATGTATGATGAAATAAAAGAAATTATTCAGATAGTGAAGGGAGATGAAAATTTAATAGTCATGGGTGACTGGAATTCGAGTGTAGGAAAAGGGAGAAAAGGAAACGTAGTAGGTGAATATGGATTGGGGCTAAGAAATGAAAGAGGAAGCCACCTGGTAGAATTTTGCACAGAGCACAACTTAATCATAGCTAACACTTGGTTTAAGAATCATGATAGAAGGTTGTATACATGGAAGAACCCTGGAGATACTAAAAGGTATCAGATACATTATATAATGGTAAGACAGAGAGTTAGGAACCAGGTTTTAAATTGTAAGACATTTCCAGGGGCAGATGTGGACTCTGACCACAATCTATTGGTTATGACCTGTAGATTAAAACTGAAGAAACTGCAAAAAGGTGGGAATTTAAGGAGATGGGACCTGGATAAACTGAAAGAACCAGAGGTTGTACAGAGTTTCAGGGAGAGCATAAGGGAACAATTGACAGGAATGGGGGAGAGAAATACAGTAGAAGAAGAATGGGTAGCTCTGAGGGATGAAATAGTGACGGCAGCAGAGGATCAAGTAGGTAAAAAGACGAGGGCTAGTAGAAATCCTTGGGTAACAGAAGAAATATTGAATTTAATTGATGAAAGGAGAAAATATAAAAATGCAGTAAATGAAGCAGGCAAAAAGGAATACAAACGTCTCAAAAATGAGATCGACAGGAAGTGCAAAATGGCTAAGCAGGGATGGCTAGAGGACAAATGTAAGGATGTAGAGGCTTATCTCACTAGGGGTAAGATAGATACTGCCTACAGGAGAATTAAAGAGACCTTTGGAGATAAGAGAACCACTTGTATGAACATCAAGAGCTCAGATGGCAACCCAGTTCTAAGCAAAGAAGGGAAAGTAGAAAGGTGGAAGGAGTATATAGAGGGTCTATACAAGGGCGATGTACTTGAGGACAATATTATGGAAATGGAAGAGGATGTAGATGAAGATGAAATGGGAGATACGATACTGCGTGAAGAGTTTGACAGAGCACTGAAAGACCTGAGTCGAAACAAGGCCCCCGGAGTAGATAACATTCCATTGGAACTACTGACGGCCTTGGGAGAGCCAGTCCTGACAAAACTCTACCATCTGGTGAGCAAGATGTGTGAAACAGGCGAAATACCCTCAGACTTCAAGAAGAATATAATAATTCCAATCCCAAAGAAAGCAGGTGTTGACAGATGTGAGAATTACCGAACAATCAGTTTAATAAGCCACAGCTGCAAAATACTAACACGAATTCTTTACAGACGAATGGAAAAACTACTAGAAGCCGACCTCGGGGAAGATCAGTTTGGATTCCGTAAAAATACTGGAACACGTGAGGCAATACTGACCTTACGACTTATCTTAGAAGAAAGATTAAGGAAAGGCAAACCTACGTTTCTAGCATTTGTAGACTTAGAGAAAGCTTTTGACAATGTTGACTGGAATACTCTCTTTCAAATTGTAAAGGTGGCAGGGGTAAAATACAGGGAGCGAAAGGCTATTTACAATTTGTAGAGAAACCAGATTGCAGTTATAAGAGTCGAGGGACATGAAAGGGAAGCAGTGGTTGGGAAGGGAGTGAGACAGGGTTGTAGCCTCTCTCTGATGTTATTCAATCTGTATATTGAGCAAGCAGTAAAGGAAACAAAAGAAAAATTCAGAGTAGGTATTAAAATCCATGGAGAAGAAATAAAAACTTTGAGGTTCGCCGATGACATTGTAATTCTGTCAGAGACAGCAAAGGACTTGGAAGAGCAGTTGAACGGAATGGATGGTGTCTTTAAGGGAGGATATAAGATGAACATCAACAAAAGCAAGACGAAGATAATGGAATGTAGTCGAATTTAGTCGGGTGATGTTGAGGGTATTAGATTAGGAAATGAGACACTTAAAGTAGTAAAGGAGTTTTGCTATTTGGGGAGCAAAATAACTGATGATGGTCAAAGTAGAGAGGATATAAAATGTAGACTGGCAATGGCAAGGAAAGAGTTTCTGAAGAAGAAAAATTTGTTAACATCGAGTATAGATTTAAGTGTCAGGAAGTCATTTCTGAAAGTATTTGTATGGAGTGTAGCCATGTATGAAAGTGAAACATGGACGGTCAATAGTTTGGATAAGAAGAGAATAGAAGCTTTTGAAATGTGGTGCTACAGAAGAATGCTGAAGATTAGATGGGTAGATCACATAACTAATGAGGAGGTACTGAATAGGATTGGGGAGAAGAGGAGTTTGTGGCACAACTTGACCAGAAGAAGGGATCGGTTGGTAGGACATGTTCTGAGGCATCAAGGGATCACCAATTTAGTATTGGAGGGCAGCGTGGAGGGTAAAAATCGTAGGGGGAGACCAAGAGATGAATACACTAAGCAGCTTCAGAAGGATATAGGTTGCAGTAGGTACTGGGAGATGAAGAAGCTTGCACAGGATAGAGTAGCATGGAGAGCTGCATCAAACCAGTCTCAGGACTGAAGACCACAACAACAACAACAACATTGCAGAGCGATATGAAGTGCGACAAGCATGTAATGGCAGTTGTGGGGAAGGCCGATGGCCGTCTTTGGTTCATTGGTAGAATTTTGGGAAGATGTGGTTTATCTGTAAAGGAGACCCCTTATAAAACACTAATATGACCTATTCTTGAGTACTGCTCGAGCATTTGGGATCCCTATCAGGTCAGATTGAGAGAGGACGTAGAAGCAATTCAGAGGCGGGCTGCTAGATTTGTTACTGGTAGGTTTGATCATCATGTGAGTGTTACGGAAATGCTTCAGGAACTCGGGTGGGAGTCTCTAGAGGAAAGGAGGCGTTCTTCTCATGAATCACTACTGAGGAAATTTAGAGAACCAGCATTTGAGGCTGCCTGCAGTACAATTTTACTGCTACCAACTTACATTTCACAGAAAGACCACAACGATAAGATAAGAGAGATTAGGGCTCGTACAGAGGCATATAGGCAGTCATTTTTCCCTCGTTCTGTTTGGGAGTGGAACAGCGAGAGAAGATGGTAGTTTTGGTATGAGGTACCCTCTGCCACGCACCATATGGGGGATTGCGGAGTATGTATGTAGATGTAGATGTAGATGAAATGCCAAATGACTTTGGTGAAGTACTTGATTTCAGCTTAAAAGCATGTGCTCACCATGTAGCAAAACCGTTGGCAAAAATTTTCAACCTCTGTCTAGAAACTGATGTCTTTCCAGATGTTCTCAAAGTAGCAAACATTTTACAGCTGCCAAGAAAAGGGTCTTGTGATCAAATATTTAATTCTGACTATCTCAAAAATTCTAGAAAATGTGTTATATGACAGGCTTTTAAGTGTCATAAATAAATATTCCACCTCTTACTGTACAACAACATGATTTCAGGAAGTCTAAATCTACACAGACAGCAATTTTTTGAATTCTTAGACTGTGCTGTAAAATCCCTTAATCAACATAAAGTACCCACAGGTATTTCTCTACACCTCTCAAAAGCCTTCAATATCCTGGACTATGATACTGTGCTCAAAAAATTAGAGAGATGAGGAGTTAGAGGTGTAGCACATAGCTTGTTGTGTTCATACCTCAAAAAAACTGCAGGCAGAAAGTATCACTTCAGTATGAATTCAACACTAAAAGCAAAACAAGAAACAACTCCTTCCTTTTTTAGTGAATTAAGAATGCTATGGTGTATCACAGGGCTCAATCTTAGGTGCACTGCTCTTCTTGATTTATGTGGATGACTTTGTTGAATATATGAATCCCCAGAAACTATCCTATTTTCCAATGACCCCAGCACATTGCTTACTAGATCCAGCTCAAAAACCTTGTAGTCAACAGCTGAAAGTTCTATGAAAAAACTTTCTGAGTGGTCTACAAAAAACGAACTCGCTGTAAATACTGAAAAAAAAACCGTGTGTGTTAACTTTCATTTTATTCCTCTGCCTAACAAAATGTCTACTAAAGTGTGATTAAAACATTATCCCTTAGACAATATGTCACAAAATTTATTGGTTTGTGGGTTCAGCAAGGCTTAAAGTGGGACACACACACAAATAACTAATCTAGAAAATTCTCATCCATGTGCTATGGTCCAAGAATATTAAAGTCTAGAACACCCAAAACAACAGTACTGTAGGCATATTATGCACAGTTTCCCTCACTGCTTCAATATGGGATCAGTTTCTGAGGTCACTCAACACAGACCATTAAGGATTTTATAATGCAAAAAAGAGCTCTAAGAATAATCTGTGGCCTTAAAAAGATGAAGTCTTGCTAATCTCATGTTACTGAGCTTAGTGTTTTGATTGTTCCGAGCTTGTCCATTTATGAAACTATCTTGTTCACTAGAGGCTACCTCTTGAATAAACACAAACTACTGCGAAAGAAGAATGTACACAACTTTTATACCAAAGGGAAATAAAATGTTCACCAAAAATATCATAGGACTACAGTGTATCAGAGCAACACAATTAACATTGTTGTACTACTAAAAAATACCAATGGCCTTGCCACAGTGGTAACACCGGCTCCTGTCAGATCACTGAAGTTAAGCACCGTCGGGCTGGGCTAGCACTTTGATGGATGACCATCAAGTCTGCCATGCGCTGTTGGCAAGCAGGGTGCACTCAGACCTTGTGAGGCAAACTGAGGAGCTACTTGATTGAGAAGTAGCGGCTCCGGTCTCGGAAGCTTACACACGGCTGGGAGAGCGATGTGCTGACCACATACCCCTCCATTTCCGCATCCTGTGATGCCTATGGGCTGAGGATGACATAGTGGCCAGTCAGTACCATTAGGCCTTTACAGCCTGTTAGGGAGGAGTTTAGTTTTAATTTTTTAACACTAAAAAATAAGATACTGGGGGAAATAAAAATTTGATATTCATCCAAAATTTAAAGCTGAACCAAAAGCAATTCTAATATATTTGTTTCTGTTCTGTAAAAGAATTTCTGAATATGTGACAAAAAACGTTAGTTAAAAATTAAATTATAATTTGTACCTAATTTTTATCTGCTTTTATTTGCTAAGACTACATATTACTTCAACTTGTCTTTGACCTGTTCAATATCAATTTTACAGATTGTGCTGTATGATATCACTGGACTAATAAAAATATTAATCAGTCAATAAATATAATATTTATAGAAAAAAATAAATGTATGAGCACTCTTGGCTAACGCACTTCCATTGATAATAATGAACAAAAAACATTAAAATGTCCAATAGTACCACTGAGTCAATATGCTGTTGAGCACTGTTTGGTAAGCAAGTGCCTGACTGTGTACCATACAATATAGTCCTCATCACAATTAATAATATGAATATTGCTACTAGCTGCACTGTTTTTGTGTGCTAAGACTGACACAGTGAATATATGCATCCTGTGAATTCTGAAATCCCATTATGCATTATTTAGTGAGATATGACTCACATGTAGCCTTAGAAGCATAAGAAAATCATTCCTACTCTACATTTTCTGATCACCTGTTTTACAACATTTCCTAGTTATAGTGCAGGTGAAACTATGACTAACAACTGAAAGAAAAGATCTGAATATATTTCAGTCACATGCAGTACACAAGTAAATTAAAACTGACACCAAATACATTAGCACTCTCTCTCGTAAGAGTTTATGACATGACAACCCAAGGGATCCTGCTATGGAAATAAATGGCACCCTAGACCATCACTCCACATTGTCATGCCATATGGCTGGCAACAGTCAGACTAGTATCCCACAGCTGTCTAAGGCATCTCCAGATATATCTCTGGTGGTCACCCAGACTCACTTCAATGTGGAACTCATCAGCGAAGACAGTTCTACCCCAGTCAATGACATTCCACCCCGAATGTGCTTTACACCATTGTTGGTGAAAGAGTTCAATGGTAGTCAGTAGAAGAGGTGGCATGAGCTCAGCCTTCTTAATGTGAGCCACCTATTAACGATCATTGTGGTCAATGAAGCACCAGTTGTATGTTGTATCAATGATAATGGTGAATGTGGGTGCTCCGAGTGCCTCTGTGATGACTGCTCTATCCTTACATTCCCTCATCTCTCTAGGTCAACCTCTTCCTTCTTGACACTGTGTGCAGCCATGATTCATCCATTCCTGACAACATCATCAAATAGTGGCATTGCTCCCACTCAAATTTTGAGTAATTCCCCAATTACTCTAGCTGCTTCTTTGAGCCCAACAACATGTCTTCTATCAAATGCTGATATATGCATGTATTGTCTGCCCCCTTAGCTGTGTTCAGCACATCTGACATGCCATGCAGTGGGCTCAGGTTCAATTCTCGGCCTGGTCCAAGATTTATTCTACTCATGGACTGCGTGTTGTGTTGCCGTCATCATTATGGACACACAAGTTCCCCACTCTGGTATGAACTGAAAAGACTTGCAACTCAGCGGCCAAACTTTCTAGGGTGGGGATTTCTGGAGTCAGTGCTATATGATAATTTCCCTTTATTGCATATGTTTTTCACATACCTGTCTTCAAGGCATGGTTACTGTCCAGCTAAGTAAACATAATAAAATTTGAAAAGACTTTATGCTCTGGGTTTCACCACATTCCCTGTTTACTATCCCACCAGCTGCATAGTGAAATTTTGCTGCAGTGTCACACATTGATCCTTCAGTCACTGAAGTTTACTAGTTTGCATTTCTCATTGATACTTGTGTGAATATCAATTTCTGATCAATTTGTGTAACTCCTTGTTGTTGTTGTTGTTGTTGTTGTTGTTGTGGTCTTCAGTCCTGAGACTGGTTTGATGCAGCTCTCCATGCTACTCTATCCCGTGCAAGCTTCTTCATCTCCCAGTACCTACAGCAACCTACATCCTGCTTAGTGTATTCATCTCTCGGTCTCCCTCTACGATTTTCACCCTCCATGCTGCCCTCCAATACTAAATTGGTGATCCCTTGATGCCTCAGAACATGTCCTACCAAGCGATCCCTTCTTCTAGTCAAGTTGTGCCAAAAACTCCTCTTCTCCCCAATCCTATTCAATAACTCCTCATTAGTTATGTGATCTACCCATCTAATCTTCAGCATTCTTCTGTAGCACCACATTTCAAAAGCTTCTATTCTCTTCTTGTCCAAACTATTTATCGTTATTATGTTTAACTTCCATACATGGCTACACTCCATACAAATACTTTCAGAAACGACTTCCTGACACTTAAGTCTATACTCGATGTTAACAAATTTATCTTCTTCAGAAACGCTTTCCGTGCAATTGCCAGTCTACATTTTATATCCTCTCTACTCCAACCATCATCAGTTATTTTGTTCCCCAAATAGCAAAACTCCTTTACTACTTTAAGTGTCTCATTTCCTAATCTAATTCCCTCAGTATCGCCCGACTTAATTCGATTACATTCCATGATCCTCATTTTGCTTTTATTGATGTTCATCTTATATCCTCCTTTCAAGACACTATCCATTATATTCAACTGTTCTTCCAAGTCCTTTGCTGTCTCTGACAGAATTACAATGTCATCGGCGAACCTCAAAGTTTTTATTTCTTCTCCAGGGATTTTAATACCTACTCCGAATTTTTCTTTTGTTTCCTTCACTGATTGCTCAATATACAGATTGAATAACATCGGGGAGAGGCTACAACCCTGTCTCACTCCCTTCCCAACCACTGCTTCCCTTTCATGTCCCTCGACTCTTACAACTGCAATCTGGTTTCTGTACAAATTGTAAATAGCCTTTCGCTCCCTGTATTTTACTCCTGCCACCTCCAGAATTTGAAAGAGAGTATTCCAGTCAACATTGTCAAAAGCTTTTCTAAGTCTACAAATGCTAGAAACTTAGGTTTGCCTTTCCTTAATCTAGCTTCTACGATAAGTTGTAGGGTCAGTATTGCCTCACGTGTTCCAATATTTCTATGGAATCCAAACTGATCTCCCCTGAGGTCAGATTCTACTAGTTTTTCCATTCATTTGTAAAGAATTTGTGTTAGTATTTTGCAGCTGTCACTTATTAAACTGATAGTTCGGTAATTTTCACATCTGTCCACACCTGCTTTCTTTGGGATTGGAATTATTATATTCTTCTTGAAGTCTGAGGGTATTTCACCTGTCTCATATATCTTGCTCACCAGATGGTAGAGTTTTGTCAAGACTGGCTCTCCCAAACCTGTCAGTAGTTCTAATGGAATGTTGTCTACTCCTAGGGCCTTCTTTCGACTCAGGTCTTTCAGTGCTCTGTCAAACTCTTCATGCAGTATCATATCTCCCATTTCAGCTCCATCTACATCCTCCTCCATTTCCATAATATTGTCCTCAAGTACATCGCCCTTGTATAGACCCTCTATATACTCCTCCCACCTTTCTGCTTTCCCTTCTTTGCTTAGAACTGGGTTTCGATCAAAGCTCTTGATATTCATACAAGTGGTTCTCTTTCCTCCAAAGGTCTCTTTAATTTTCCTGTAGGCAGTATCTATCTTACCCCTCGTGAGATAAGCCTCTACATCCTTACATTTGTCCTCTAGCCATCCCAGCTTAGCCATTTTGCACTTCCTGTCGATCTCATTTTTGAGACGTTTGTATTCTTTTTAGCCTTCTTCATTTACTGCATTTTTGTATTTTCTCCTTTCATCAATTAAATTCATGATCTCTTCTGTTACCCAAGGATTTCTAGCAGCCCTCGTCTTTTTACTTACTTGATCCTCTGCTGCCTTCACTACTTCATCCCTCAAAGCTACCCATTCTTCTTCTACTGTATTTCTTCCCCCCATTCCTGTCAATTGTTCCCTTACGCTCTTCTTGAAACTCTGTACAACCTCTGTTTCTTTCAGTTTATCCAGATCCCATCTCCTTAAATTCCCACCTTTTTGCAGTTTCTTCAGTTTTAATCTACAGGTCATAACCAATAGATTGTGGTCAGAGTCCACATCTGCCCCTGGAAATGTCTTACAATTTAAAATCTGGTTCCTAAATCTGTGTCTTACCATTATATAATCTATCTGAAACCTGACAGTATCTCCAAGCTTCTTCCATGTATACAACTATCTTTTGTAATTCTTGAACCAAGTGTTAGCTATGATTAAGTTGTGCTCTGTGCAAAATTCTACCAGGTGGCTTCCTCTTTCATTTCTTCCCACCAATCCATTTTCACCTACTACGCTTCTTTTTCTCCCTTTTCCTACTACCGAATTCCAGTCACCCATGACTATTAAATTTTCATCTCCCTTCACTATCTGAATAATTTCTTTTATTTCATCATACATTTCTTCAATTTCTTCATCATCTGCAGAGCTAGTTGGCATATAAACTTGTACTACTGTAGTAGGTGTGGGCTTCGTGTCTATCTTGGCCACAATAATGCGTTCACTATGCTGTATGTAGTAGTTTACCCACACTCCTATTTTTTTATTCATTATTAAACCTACTCCTGCATTACCCCTATATGATTTTGTATTTATAACCCCGTATTTGCCTGACCAAAAGTCTTGTTCCTCCTGCCACCGAACATCACTAATTCCCACTATATCTAACTTTAACCTATCCATTTCCCTTTTTAAATTTTCTGACCTACCTGCCCAATTAAGAGATCTGACATTCCACGCTCCGATCCGTAGAACGCCAGTTTTCTTTCTCCTGATAACGACATCCTCCTGAGTAGTCCCTGCCCAGAGATCCAAATGGGCGACTATTTTACCTCCGGAATATTTTACCCAAGAGGACGCCATCATCATTTAACCATACAGTAAAGCTGCATGCCTTCAGGAAAAATTACGGCCGTAGTTTCCCCTTGCTTTCAGCCGTTTCCAGTACCAGTACGGCAAGGCTGTTTTGGTTAGTGTTACAAGGCCAGATCAGTCAATCATCCAGACTGTTGCCCCTGCAACTACTGAAAAGGCTGCTGCCCCTCTTCAGGATCACACGTTTGTCTGGCCTCTCAACAGATACCCCTCCGTTGTGGTTGCACCTACGGTATGGCTATCTGTATCGCTGAGGCAAGCAAGCCTCCCGACCGATGGCAAGGTCCATGGTTCACGGACATCCTTAGTGATGTATAATAAACCACACTCATTCTCAGGCACTGAACAAAATAAGAGTATTTGGCATATTAAACGCGCATTGTATCTTACAAAAAATATATGTATCTGAGAACTATTCCTGTCACATATCTACATTAATTGGAATCATAATGCCATAGAGACTTTTAATTAATGGAAGGAAATGTAATGAATGTAAGTACTTAATAACAAAGATTGAAGAGCAGTAAGATTTAAAGTGTCTTTGCTCAGTTCATTAGTTCCTTACATATTTTAGAGTTCAACTATTCAAATGGACTCTATGCCGTAATACAGAATTTGATAATCAGGATTAGCAGTTATTTTTTAGTGAGGTTCCACCACCTGAAATGTATATTAGACTTCACTAAACAAATCATCTTTTTAGGCTTGTTTTCCAAACTTAGTACCATGTAGGGTGTTTCAGCAAAAATCCACATTTGAATCAATTAAAATGCTATATATATATATATATATATATATATATATATATATATATATATATATATATATTAGACTAATAGTGCAGTGTAAACCGAAGGATGTGAAAAGCAACTGATGAACTAGTTTTGCATGTTAGCTGATAAGAAACACATCATTTACAGTAAACTGAAATCAAATTATTATCAAAAGCAATACAAAATGAAAATCAACTACTGATGAGCTCAAACTTCATATCAGTATCAGTACCTGTTACCTTCTTTCAATCACTGTATAAGGTTTCTCCGACCCTGTAATTCATTCAAAGAAGCACTATAATTTACATAAAGTTTCACAGCAATTTTGATATTGGATTTATCATATTCCTTGTAGTTGTGAATTTTCACATTGCCAACAGAGTACCATATATAAGAGTTATTTAATATTACAGTTTCATAGATAAATAATAACAAAATCAGATCAATGTTGTAATCTATTCACCACACAGATGGCCAACTCAAATGCACCCAACAGCAATGTTAGTGTGACATCCACAGGTAGAAGTTGCCTGTGAAGACCAAATGGTAGCCACATTTGGCAATTTCCAAATTGGTAATCTGCTGCTTCATTGTACGTTGATTGAACAAATCACATATTAATAGCGACATTGCTTAAAGAGGAAACTTGTAATGGACATCAATCTCTGCAATAGTTAACATGACTGCAACATATAAGAATGTGGCATCATTTGAAACAATATTTAATTTTTATCATCTTCAGTTCTGCTCATTGAATATGCCTGCAGTTGCTTGAGAGAAAGTTCAAATGCTGCCCAATACTGTAAGTGGAAGTCAAATGAAAACTGAACATCTTCAACAGGGCCATGCAACTGTTCCAATTGAAGAAAATCATCACACACATTAAGAAATTCAACCTACTGAGAGATGAGATGAGCAATTTCTGCTTTGTAGAATGCAGTTGGTTGCTGATGGCTCCACAACCACACCCAGTGTTGCACTTGGTGAAGGGGGTGGCAGGCATTATCTTGCAACAGGATGCTACTGTCCAACAGCATTCCTGAGTGTTTTGATTTCATGATACATTAAATTGTCTGTGAGGTGAGCTACACATTGATTGTGGTTCCATGCTCAAGGAATGCTATCAGCAGAGGCCCCTGCAGTTCAATCTGTTAATCATGAATTTATTGTTATTTGTGTAAACAGCTTTGGATTTCCTTGGCAAAGGAGATGTGGACTGTTCTGACTGCTGGCCTTGCCATTTGCCCTCGGGCTGTAGTAATGATACTACACAGAACCACCCTGTCACATGATAACATCTGCACCCAGACTGACAGTTGGACAGAGTCTATACTACAGCAACTTGATTGGAAGACACTGCAACTTCCTTCGTACAGCCCTGATATTTCATTGTGTCATTATCACATTTTTGCCAACCTAATGAAAGAAATGCATGTATGTCAGTTTCAGTGAGAGATTAATGTGGAAGAATGGTTGTGGTTGTGGAGAGGTCAGCTGTCAACTACATTTTATGTAACATGAATTGATTGTCTCATCTCCCAGTTGCATAAATGTCTTAGTGCATGTGGTGATTACTTTTGACTGGACCCATTCGATGGTCCAGTTGTAACAGATGTTCAGTTTTCACTCAACTGCCCCACATACCAGAATGTACCCAAAGACTGTTGGGAAGGTCTAAAGAACATTTCCAATTGTAATAAGTAGAAGAGACACAAGACAAAAGGGAGCAATGACACTTATATTTACAAGATGCTAAAAGAAGTGCACACTGACACAGGTGTCTCATCAAAGACAATCCCACATACAGACAACATCTGCATTCCAAGCAATCCACAGGTAATAGCATTCTATCAGTTTGCTACACTAAGAACTTCAAAAACTGTTCAGTACCAGCTAAGTCTGCTATTAGTGAATGAAATCTGTAGTGATGTCTCTGGTACCACCAAAGGAAACACTGTTGTAGAATTTTGCAAGGAATGAACCATACATTTGACAGTGGAGTAAAGTGATGTTTTATCTGTTTACCAACATGATACGTGTTTCACAATATTCTTGAATAAGCAAAATTAAACTGCTTAAATGTTGTTACAAATAAATGTGTGTGTGGGACTAAAATTGTCAGCCAGAGAAACATTTATAACACAAATCAAGATGGGACCTACATTTCTGTCAGACACATATATGAGGAATTAAAATGTATAACTCATTATGTTAGTTTGTGTCGATGGCTGTTCTATGTGGCCAAATGCCACACTTTGCTTACACACTTCAGATGACTTACAATACACAACTTGCTCTTTAAAATTTAGTCCATTTCAGCCCCTTGAATTAGTAATAACACTTAAAACCAAATACATAATGATAGTTTGAACTGTTTCCACACGGTATTATTACTCTTCCAATATCATAAAAATCTTCTTCACAGTGTATTTAATTCACTAGGCAGTCATTTTTTATTATACATCTGGTATAATACTTGGAAACCATCACCCAATAATGCAATACAAGTGTGTTAGTCTATGAGCAATTAAAGTATTCTAAAGGCAAGTCTTAAATAAAAATGGTTGTACTGGTGGCACATTAAGCAGTGCAGTCTGACAGTAGACTACAAGATGAATGGGAAAAAGATCCAGGTACAATTAATATGTGGCAGTATTTTCTGAGTCTTGAAGAGGAATAATAAAATTATCAACAAACTCTGCAGTGTATTAAATGCCTGCAACAACAAGCAATCTGGCTTCTGACTGAAAGAAAAATAAATTATCATTTCCAGTCCTCCTCTCTTTGTTGATGCTTTATGTAAAGTTGTCAAAGAGTAGCAAGGAGTCTCAAAGAAAGAACAGCAGTGCCTAAAGTACATTTTGAAGGGCAACAATGAGTAGAGCAAGACCAGGGAAAGTTATGCCAACTATATTTACTAACTGATGGTAGTGGTGCAATCTGACACTGCAGTCTCTTCAAATGCAATGAGTACCATGCACAGCTTCATCAACAATATTTTAAAGAGTGTCATCGCTCAGGTATTGCATCATTCACATGACAACAAGGGCTCAACCACCATATCCCAGACATCCAGAGTATTGTAGGGTTTTAAATGTCCAGTAAGCTGGTCAAGCACATCAAGAGTGAGGCAGCCACAGTGCTGAGCAGTTACATAAGTTCAAAGTGGACGGTGTCGTAGAGTTTACCATTTTTATTCAATTTCTGAGAGCCTAATATTAGTGAGAGGTAACCCATGTATTACAATGAATGTTCATAGAAATTAAGCACTGGAATATTTAGAGGTCAAACCAGCACCTCTGCTCAGGGGCAAACTGAGGCTCCTTGAGATTATCATGCAGGGGATGCACTCCTATGTCCCCATACAGCAATGAAGAGGATTATGAAAGCTCCCTTCAAATTTAAGAACAGGTACCATACATGTAACCAGAAAGTAGTATCAAGGCAGCCACTTGAACATTGTAGGCACTACTGAAAGCTCTGCAGAAAAAAGTTCAAAAAATTGTTACATTTTAGAAAAATGTGACCCCCTGGCAGTTCTCAGAACTCTTGCAGATAGACGTTGACTATGGATGTTGTATCAAAGACGCAGTTGAGAGATGTCACTAAACCCACCTAAAGATGTGAACAACCATGCATGAGCAGCACCAATTAGATGGAGGGGGTCCGACAGCTGATTAGTTCCAGTGGTTCCACCAGGAAGGAGGTACATAGCTCGTGTTGTTTGTAGTTCAACCATGCCTAGACAGTCAGTATCGTGCGTCAGTCACATTTGCATTGTTACTTTGTACCAGGAAGGGCTCTCAACAAGGGAAGTGTCCAGGTGTCTTGGAGTGGACCAAAACGATGTTGTTCTGACATGGTGGAGATACAGAGAGACAGGAACTACCAATGACATACCTTGCTGAAGTGCCCAAGGGCTACCACTGCAGTGGATGACTGCTACCTATGGATTATGGCTCAGAGAAACCCTGACAGCAACACCACAATGTTGAATAATACTTTTTGTGCAGCCACAAGACACTGCGTTACAATATAAACTATGTGCAATAGGCTGCATGATGCGCAACTTCACTCCCAGAGTCCATGGTGATATCCAGCTTTGCAACCACGACACCATGCAGCGCGGTACAGATGGGCCCAACACCATGCTGAATGGACTGCTCAGGATTGGCATCAATACCCTTCACCAATGAGTGTCACATGTGCTTTCAACCAGACAATAATCAGAGACATGTTTGGAGGCAACCTGGTCAGGCTGAATGCCTAAGACACACTGTGTAGTGAGTGCAGCAAGGTGGAGGTTCCCTACTGTTTTGGGTTGTCATTATTTGGGGCCAATGTATGCCACTGGTGGTCATGGATGGTGCCATAATGATGGTACAACATGTGAATGCCATGCTCCAATTGAGAATGCAACCATATCGGCAGCATCTTGGCGAGGCATTTGTCTTCATGACAGCAATTCGTGCCCCATCATGCACATCTTGTGAATGACTTCCTTCAGAATAACAACATCGCTCGACTAGAGGGGCCAGCATGTTCTCCAGACATGAATCACCATTCAGGAGTACAACAATCTGGACCAACAGTGCCGTGATAAAGTTGTGGATAGTATGCCATGATGAATGAAGACATGCATCAATGCAAGAGAATATGCTACTAGGTATTAGAAGTACCGGTGTGTACAGGAGTCTGGACCACCACATCTGAAGGTCTCACTGTATCGTAGTACAACATGTAGTATGTGGTTTCTGTGAGCAGTAAAACGGGTGGAAATGATGTTTATGTTGATGTCTATTCCAATTTTCTGTACAGGTTCCAGAACTCTCAGAACTGAGGTGATGCAAAACTTTGTTTCATGGGTGTAGCAAGAAAATAAAATTGTATCTATTTAAAAAGTTAGTGCGCATTCAAGATTATTCTCTTATTTTGAGGAATAAGTCTGTTAAATTTTGTTAAAGGATATGTGAATGCAAATCTGAAATTGTTACACAAATAGTTAACAGTTGGAGATGTGAACTGGATTTCTAACATACATTTGTGAGTGAACTGTCATCTCATTTTAGTAATATCTGCGTATTTTAGCTCTTCATGGGTGCTCATAATTTGATTTGAGGCACTGTCAGTGGAGACAGTCATTGTTGCCATCACAGAAATAAGATAGTCAGCATATGTCAGGATCTCTGTTAGCATCTACAGAATGCCATGTCACAAAGTAAACCAATTAATGTGAAAGATGATAACATTCCTAAGACTTATTTGTTGCTATGATGTTTGAATATGTTTATGTGTTCAAAGAAAGTATTTTTAGAGAAGTATACTGTATTTTCTACTGAACGAATGTGATGTATCTTCACATTGTTCATGTATATATGAACATGAATTGTTATCAAGTTATCTGTGACTGTATCACTGAGAAACTTCAGTAACATTACTAAATTGAACTGTGCTTCTTGTGTATAGATATGTTTACTAACAGTATAACTCGTGAACTATTCTGAAGTACTAGGTGGTGAAAATAATAGCATCTTCCTAGTACAATAATGAACAATCAATAAACAATTCTGGCCAGAAGTATAATTAACAGCTATCACATGTCTTGGATGACAGATTATTTTCACTGAAGGAATTTCAGATTATGTGTGAACGTATTTTTGAGTTGATGATATTTTATTTGGAACTTGCATTGCAACCTATGTTCCTCAGCCTTTCATGTGTGATCTGTTGCAGTGTGGACAATGAATGATTGCTACATATGTGCTGTCAAAATGATAGTGATTGATACAAACTGTCATACCCTACTGAGACATTAGTGAATGTATAAATGCCCCATGCTCATTTCATTTCATAAGGCTGCATGTACAGGTATGAGAAACATAATAAAAGCAGAACTACTATATAGAATGGAGTATGAAAGGCTCTTTACACATTTAATAGAGGAATTTAAATGTTGAAACTGTCACTTCAGTCTGTGCTGATAGCTGTTCTCAGCTACCAACAATAACAAATTGTGTTAACTTGTATGCTTCAGTGCTTGGCATTACACAGTTTGCTCTTTAGAAGTCAGTTAATTTCTGCAAATTCATTTGTAATAATTTACTGAAATGCATTTATATAATGAAAGACTCAACTCTTTTACTGTTTTACTCTGCCAGTATTGAAAATATCTCAGTGGTTGTTCATTTAAGACAATGTTGTCACTTTTTATAATATTTCCTTTGTCAGTACTGGGCATAACACTTGGAAGTTTCTTGTTAACAGACTTGAGATGATTATCTTATTGTAAGGAAACAATAACTGAAGAGAGTTTTACAAATACTGAGGTCTATGTGCATTATTAGAAATATTTTTCGTCTGTCAACAGCAAAATCCTCATTAATTACCACATTTAATGTGGGAGATTTTGAATATAAGCTCATCTGCAACAGAAAGCATTGACAGTTTTCAGGGTGCAGCTCCCTTATTTCCGCCTACCTCACCAAACCTGCAATTAGACTGGTGATCTAATTCAATGTGCTATAATAGTCAAGTAACACGAAATACAGTTGATATTCTGAATGTAGGTGAGTTACAGCATTTAGCTGTGAGAAACTAATCTTATACATATGTTAGTAGATTGCAATATGAACTAGACAACAATAACAATGGCATGTACTTGGAATCTGAGGCTATCATGTTTTAATATCTTAGTATAATCTGTCGCTTGAAGAGGGATAATAAAGTGATCAACGTTATCTGTAATGTGTCACATATCTGCTGGGTGATTGGCTGACTGGGTGACTGGCTGACTGGATGACTAGGTGGTAACAGATTGGCAGAATATGGATAGTCTTGTTCTTATTCATCTGCAATTCTGATCATTGAATAGCAATGCTGTTAACTTAGAGACAGTTGACATGTTGTCTGAGACAAACAGAAAGACCCGCAATTAGGCTGTCAAGTCTCAAAAACATTACCACTCTTCCGTGGATAGAACAAGCAAGTGTATCATGAGTGAGGGCACAAAACAGTCAAGGACCTATTGTACTGACTATGATGTGAAGATCTCAGACAATGCAAAATAAAACCAAATGAATGCTGTGCAGAATTAAATACTACATGATGAAGAGCAAGTGGAGTAGTCCACAGACTAAAAGCAATTGAGTCAGTTGGATTCAAAGATTTGGCCACGGTTTATTTGAGCAATAATCAAGCTTAAATTATTGATATACACCATGCAACAATTGAAAGATAGCTACCAGCTTGTATGCCATGACACTTCTGAAAGCAAACACTCTGGAACAAACATCAGTTGGTTCGAGGCCAGAGATAGGAGTGTCATCTTATTAGGAATGTTTTTGTAGCATTCCTTGGGTTATTTCATAATTTTGGGAAGCAGAAACATCTACCCTTGGCAACCATGTTCATCCCTACAGGCAGTTTGTCTGTCCTCGGCACAATGGCATCTACCAGTAGGAAATTGCAACATGCCACATAGCTTGCAGAGAACGTGCACAGTTGGAAGAGTATGGGGATGAGTTTACTGTACTCCCCTGGAACCAAACACTTGGGATATAAACCCAGTCAAGACTCTGTGGGAACACATCAATTGAGCTATTGGTGCCATAAATTATCAGTCAGGCATCATAGAACACCTAAATGTGGTACTGGAGTCAGCGTGGCTCCTCATCCCCATCAGTACCTTACAGTACACCATAAATTCCATTCCTGCACTCTCACAGCAGTTCATCATGCTTTCAAGAGGTGGTCATGTTATCATCACATCAGAGTGACTGGACAGTATACGTAGTTTCACTTACATTTAGCTACTCCTTGGTTATAAGGCTTCCTAATATTTTGTTTTTCTATTACTGCTTAGTCACCTGCAAGCAAAGTAGTAAATACTTTTAAGTTTGCATATTATATTTTAGTTGCATGGTGCAACAATAATAAATGACACTTGTAATTCCATGAAGCATTGTAAATCTGTAAATTCCTAGATATTTCATTATTTTATAATAAAGTCTGTTGGTGCAGTGGCACCACAAATTAAATAAAGATGGTTTCCCATCATTTATGCCTCAGCTTTGCCCTCTATGTGACTTGGTAGACAGACTATCATGTTTTATTACTGTACTTTTCCATATACTGGCTGAAATATAGCATTTAGTTTTAAACAAAGGTCCTTGTCCCTCTTTTCCTTATTAAAACCATTTCCATGTCATCTGGTTAATTTACCTCTGAGATTGCTATTAATACCACTACTGTGACAGAACCATGCCACCTGGTGGCATGTTTTGGTAGTTGCATTTTGAAATTCTGACTCACAGATAGTTATTTTACTGCTTATAATGATTAGTCTCCAACTGACAATACCGTAAATGCATGTACAAGATAATATGAAAAGTTAATAAACATTTTATGACTGTACTACCATCCATTTTTTGAGTCAACTAAGCCAGCTTGCTTTAAATGAGTGTCTTTTAAATCAGCAACATACAACTGAAGGACAAAGGGACAAAAATATGTACCTGGGACTCTAAGGACTTTGCAATTCCTATTGTGTTAAGCACTTCAGTGAACTATCCCAGATGACCTCATAGGAAACAATGGATAGTGATGAAATCAACATATTATCACTTCAAATTGTAGAAAGCATGCTTATGGAGATAGCTAGCTACCAAGTGATATATGAGTATGTAGAAAACTTAATGAAGTGACACTCTCCTACATAACATTCCACACCATCAATAAATCAATAGTACCACTCGATAAAATACATACCAGGTATATTAAATATCAGCTTTGTTAATCATTAGAAGTTATCTTTGTGATCCAAAAGAGCCACTTCTCCTTCATCAGAATATGTACACCACTTCAAATTTCCAGTCATCCTCTCAGCACTGAAGGACATCAAGCAGTTTAAGCCTTCTGCATATGGTGGTATCCATTACAAATTTCTGATTCATATGGGAAGATATCCTAAGAGGTTGTTGGCAAAAATCTTTACTGACACCCTGCTGACTGACACCTCCCAACTGAATTTAAGAAGGTGTCGATAATTTCTATTTTGAAACCTAGTAAAAGCAGCACAAAGGTGCTACAAACCCATATCCTTTATTTGCTGCAGTTACATGTACTTTGAAAAGCTAATCTATTACATAGTACATAGTGCTCTCATAGAGCAAATTCCTATTGATAAGGTAGGTTTTGAACCAGGATGCAGCTGCTATATTCAAGTGAGACAGAGTGGTTTCAGATCTCACAGCTGCCTTTGACATCTATTTTACCAATGCATTATGTCTACAATATGGCTTCTGCTGTTTTTTCTTGACGTTCTGGGCCATACTGTGAAAAACTTACAAGAAATTTATGATTCGGAGTATTGTCCATTGTTAGGCATCACTTTCTTCTATATTTTGGGCAGGATATGAATCCTGCAGCAGAAGACTGGGGCATCTTCCGAGGAGATCCATGAATTGATCCAATTTTGCACTTTTTCATATAACCAGAATTGATGCTCAGCCAGGCCATGTGCCACTGACTGAAAGAGGTAGTAACCACAGGGAAAATGTCTGGAAAATATCAATGGTTGGGTTGGATTTCCCATTTCAACATTTAGAAGTGTGTTCTATGGGTTTCATGATGTGGTGCCAAGAATTGTCATGCTGCTGAAAATACCTGTCATGTCTAACACTGTATAGGGGCGTTTGTCTTTCAGTGCACAACTCAGACACATCAGTTGTTTTTGATAAATATCTGTGAGTGTTTCTGTCAGTTCCAGTAGCTCTGAAACCTTCACAGCAGTTGATGAGACTCAGCAACAGATTTCTTCATATTAATGCAGAAGATTAAAACAGCACGCAAATGTCAAAAACTGGGCTTGTAAGTTGACACATTAGATTGAGAATAACCTTATGATGCACTTACAAATCCACTAATATTCTGATGGTGCTACTTTTAGTAATGGCCAAGCGTACTGTATGACAGTTACTAGCTACCACCTACACCACCAATTGCTGCAACTACTTCTACTGCAAAATTGATGAAGCAAAGTTGTAGGGCTAACATTTGACACACTCAGAAATAGTAAGTAAGGTACTGATTAACAGCAGAAGCAAACAGAAATTTTTGAAAGACAGCCATTCATTACAAACTGGTCACCAAGAAGATTGACAACCGTCTGACAAATGATAAAATGAATGCTCATTGTCCAGTAAAAAACCTATTCCAGTGTGTATTTAAGTTAGTAGTCAGATAGGATCTAGAACATTATGGGATGGTTTCCAGATGATGTTGTAGACTACATTAAAGGATCAACACCAAACGCTGAAAAGAATATAATGGCAGACTACTACTAAATTTGTGGTGTACTCTATAATGAGAAAATCTATGGTAAGCCAATAATGAAGAGAAACAATTTCATAGTACCCTTTTACAAGGTTAGTGGAGTATGTTTTGAACATGCAACATCATATATGTCTTTGGGGTTTGCTTTAACAATTGATACAAAATGGAGAAATCACAAAAAACAAAATTTGAGAAATTAAAGTATACTTTTGTTGCATAGTCCTAGGACACTGCAGTGCATCTGTGAGGAAAGTCACATAAAAATGTAAGGTCAACAAATACCAGAGTATTATTTGATTGTTTCAAGCCATTTTCAAGTAAGTGGCACAAAAGGCACTTATAAATTCAGAGACACACTGCTCGGAAAGTAATTGGTTGGCACAGCTCCTAAAAAAGTGTGGCTCAGAGTCTCAGGGATTTTTTATACAAATGCTGGATGAAAGGGGAACATAGTTCTCATAAAACTCTGCTGGGTAAATAAAGACAACTTCAGCAAGAGAAGAAAATATAATTATAATGCTGTCACTATCAAAAAAGCAAAACGTGTTGGGCGTAAAATTCTTTTTAATTGTGGCAAGTTCAAGATGGATAAACTAATAATAATTTATGGCAACAAATGCCTGATTATTACTTCAAGCAGCACTGGTACACTTATATACAAGATGGTCTACATCAATTAAAAGAAATCCTTATGAATTTATCACATAATGCCAATAAAATAATGAAAACATTGTTATATGTCTTCTTACACAAATTATTCAGTGCCATTCACAAATAAATACGATCTGAAATAGCACATTTCTTCAGTCAGTTCAGAATGGATGAACAATGGATTCTGATAAAATTTACCGGTTTCATTTTTACAATTAAATCATTAAAAATGACATATTGTCTCATAAGTAGTCTGAATGTTTACTAGATGATTATAAGGTTCTTGTGTTTCATAACTTGTTCCAGTGTTGAAAGTCAACTAACAATTCATCACTTCCTTGCCAGACCCAAACAGTCTCTACAGTCACACCTATGAAAACAGTAGCATTTATCAATATTTCTTCTTATTGCATATACATTAATACTTGTTCCATAAATCATGAATATGACAATTTGTAATGATGTGGAACAAGCCACTTCAACATAAGTTTCCTTCACACAAAATAATTATCTTTTTTTACAGTTATTACTTCATTCTAAAAAATCATCTATTGAGTAGAAGGATTTGTAATTCAGAAATTCTTTTAATTTGTTTTTAAATACTGGTTGTCTACCTGTGAGACTTTAATGCTCTTTAGCAAATGACCAAATATTTTTGTGGCAGAATAATTGACTCCATTCTGTGGCAACGTCAGGTTTAACCCAGAACAGTGAAGATCATCGATTCTTCTAACGTTATAGCTACGTACTTCACTGTTATTTTTCAATTGGGATGGATTGTTAATAACAAATTTCATTAATGAATATATATATATATATATATATATATATATATATATATATATATATATATATATATATATATATATATATATTACAGAGGTACTGTGAATATCCCAAGTTCATTAAATAAATGTCGGCAAGGTGATCTTGGGTGGGCTCCAGCTATTATTCAGATTACATACTTTCGCAATGAATACTCTTTCTCTTAATGATGAATTACCCCAATATATGATGCCATATGAAACCAGTGAATGAAAATAGACATAGTAGTCTAATTTACCAATATGTTTATCACTTAAATTTGTAATAACCCTAATAGCATAAGTAGCTGCACCTAACCATTTTAGCAAATCATTGATGAGTTCTTCAAATTCAATTCCTGATCAATGCACACAACCAGAAATTTTTAATATTCTGCTGTAGCATCAAACTTCTGTCCACAGTATATATTTATCAATGGCGTTATGCTATTTATTATACAGAACTGTATATCCTGTGGCTTCTCAAAATTTAGTGAGAGCAAATTTTCAGAGAACCACATAATACACACATCAAAAAAAATTTTGCATCAACTCAGTTCTGAGAGTTCTGGAACCTGAACAGAAAACTGGAATAGACATAAATGTACACATAATTATTTACCCTTTTCAGTTCTCATGAAAACCACGCATTACCTGTTGTACCACCATACAGCAAGACCTTCAGAGGTGGTGGGTCAGATTGCTCTGCACGCCAGTACCTCTAGTATCCAGTAGCATGTCCTCTTGCATTGACGCATGCCTGTATTCGTTGTGGCATACTAGCCACAAATTCATCAAGCCACTTTTGGTCCAGATTGTCACACTCCTCAATGGCGATTCGTCGTAGATCCCTCAGAGTGGTTGGTGGGTCACTTCATCGATAAACAGCCCTTTTCTGTGTATCTCAGGCATGTTCAATAGGGTTCATGTCTGGTGAACATGCTGGCCACAATGTCGAATGATGTCATTATCCTGAAGGAAATCATTCACAAGATGTGCACAATGGGGGCACGAATTGTCGTTCATGAACACGAATGCTTTGCCACTATGCTGTCGACATGGTTGCACTATTGGTCAGAGGATGGCATTCTTGTATCGTACAGCCATTACGGAGCCTTCCGTGATCACCAGCAGCATACGTAAGACCAAAATAATGCCACACCAAAACAGCAGGGAACCTCCACCTTGCTGCACTCACTAGACAGTGGGTCTAAGGCATTCAGCCTGACCGGATTGCCTCCAGATGTGTCCCTGATGATTGTCTGGTTGAAGGCATATGTGATACTAATTGGTGAAGAGAACGTGATACCATTCCTAAGCGGTCCATTCAGCATGTTGTTGAGCCCATCTGTACTGGGCTGCATGGTGTCATGGTTGCAAAGAGGGATTTCACTATGGATGATGGGAGTGAAGTAGCTTTTCATGCAGCCTATTCCACACAGTTTCAGTCATAACACAACGTCCTGTCACATGGTGACATAGCTGTGAGGGTTCCTCCAAACCATAATCCATAGGCAGCAGTCATCCAATGCAGTAGTAGCCCTTGGGCACCTGAGCGAGGCATGTCATAAACAGTTCCTGTCTCACTGTATCTCCTCCATGTCTGAACAACATCCCTTTGGTTCTCTCTGAGATGCCTGGACACTTCCCTTGCTGAGAGCCCTTCCTGGTGCAAAGTAATACTGTGGACATGACTGAACCATGGTATTTACCGTCTAGGCATGGTTGAACTACAAACAACACGAGCTGTGTACCTCCTTCCTGGTGGAATAACTGGAACTGATCATCTGTCGGACACCCTCAGTCTAATAGGTGCTGCTCATACATGGTTGTTTACATCTTTGGGTGGGTTTAGTGACATCTCTGAATAGTCAGAGGGACTGTGTCTGTGATAAAATATCATCAGTCAACGTTTATCTTCAGGATTTCTGATAACCGGTGTGATGTAAATTTTTTTGATGTGTGTAATTTATTGAAAGTCATTGATCACAGTTCCCTCAGCTGATTCTTGTTTGTTGGGTGTGATTACTATACTTGCATCATCAGCGAAAAGAGCTAGCTTCGCATCTTCATGAATATAGAGTGGTAAGTCATTAATAGACATTTAGAACAATAAGCGACCCAAGACTGAAACCTGTGGGACACCATTCTTGATACAACCCCAGTTGGAGAACTCGGCAGATTTTTATAGGCTATCTGTACTGTTAATTTCAACTTTCTGCACTCTTCTAGGTAAATATGAATTAAAACATTTGTGCACTGTCCCACACATACCACAGCACTTAAGTTTATTTAGAATAAGTTCTTGATTCACACAATCAAATGGCTTTGATAGATCACAAAATAACCCAATGGGGAGATGTTAGGTTATTCTGTGCATTTAATACTTGATTAGTGAAAGCATGTATAGAATTTTCTGTCCAACAGCCCTTCTGAAAACCAAACAGACAATTTGTTAGTACTTCATTTTTACAAATATGTGATGTTACTCCTGAATAATTACTTTTTCAAGAATTTTGGATGTAGCTGTCAGAAGTGAGACTGGGCAGTAGTTGTTAGCATCAGACCTATCCCCTTTTTTGCAATAGTTTAGGAATAGAGTATTTCAATCTATCTGCAAAAATGTCCTGTTTCAGCGAGCTACTAAGCATGGGGCTGGGAATCCTACTTATCTGTTGGGATCAAGCTATTAACTCTCTGTTGGAAATGCCATCAATTCCATGTAAGCTTTTACATTTGAGTGAATTTATTATTTTCCTAATTTCAATAGGACAGGTGGGTTGAATTTCAGATTTATCAGATTGCATAGAAATTGACTCTTCCATATACTGCATTGGATTTTTTAATGAATAGCTGGATCCTATTTTCTCTACAATACTTAAAATGATTATTAAATATGTTTTCTATTTCTGACTTCTTGTTAACAAACTTTTCATTGAGTTTCATAGAAATATAGTCTTCCCGTGCTCTTGTTTGCCTTGTTTCCCTTTTAACAAGATTCCTAATTGTTTTAATTTTGTTATCAGATGTGCTAATCACAGACATAATACACATACTTCTGGAGTTTTAATATCTTTTCTTAATACAGTGCAACAGTTCTTCTAATGTTTCACTGTTTCTGGATAGTTGCTCACCCTGGTTCCCTTATCTGTTTACAACATATTTTTATCCCTCTAGTAAGGCATGGCTTTTTAGATGGTTTCTTAAAAATTGTATTTCACTCTTTTCTGAGGGAAACTGTTCTCAAATATAGTCACAAAGCTATCATGAAGTAGGTTAAATTTTAAATAAGCATCGGGTTCCCTGTATACCTCATTCTCATCTAACTGTTGCAAGTTTTCCGTAAATTTTTCAGTTGTTAAATCTTTAGCTGAACACACTATTTTGGAGGACTGTTTTGCATGATTGCATGGAGCTATGTCATATACTATAACTAACTGTGCATCATGATCAAACAGACCATTCTCAACAGGGAAAGTTTTTTATTTGACTAACTTTAACTTGGTCTATAAAAACATTATCTATCAGGTGCTGCTTTCCTGCATCACCTGAGTAGGAAAATCAATAACTGACATCAGACTGAAAGAACCAAGTATTACTTCAAGGTCAAGCTTGCTATCAGGCTCATTCAGAAAATCTACATTGAAATTTATAGCAAACCTTCATCTAGACACAGAAACATCATCTTAATAGTTCAGGGCATGTGATCTCTCATGGAGAAGACATGTTTTATTTTCCTATCTAGCACTGATCGCCGGCCGCGGTGGCCGAGCGGTATTAGGCACTTCAGTCTGGAACCCTGCGACCGCTACGGTCACATGTTCAAATCCTGCCTCGGCCATGGATGTGTGTGATGTCCTTAGGTTAGTTAGGTCTAAGTAGTTCTAAGCTCTAGGGGACTGATGACCTCTGATGTTAAGTCCCATAGTGCTCACAGCCATTTTAGCACTGATCAACAAAAGAAGGTGCTCCATTAATAATTAAGAATATTTTTTTACTGCAGTGAAACAATAGGGCACTGCTTAATCATGAGAAGAAGTTATAAACTTGTACTGGCTTTTACTACTCTTCCTCCCAGCTCAATCAGAAGTTGAGGCTGAATGGCATTTCCTGAATTCTGCAAAACTTTTGGGGAGCAATATTATAGGATAGTAGTTACTGTAATCCAGGGTTTCAAAAATTATGTTCCATGGAACACTGGTATTCCACAGGAGGTGAATAAGTGCTCTTTGAAAAATTATTAATAACATGGCGTTTTTCACAACGTTTTGATGATACTAATTGTTTTTTAAAATTTTATTATGATGTATGTGTGATTTAATCATTGACTAAAACAAGTTGCTCTAATTTTGAACAATTTATTAGCCTTCAAAACAAACAATGTGTTCCTTCAACTTACAGGTACCAGGATTGTCGAAGTGTTTCACTAGAAAATAAATTGTGAAACCCCTGCTGTAATCTATTGATCTGCACATTCTCTTATACTACGATGTCTATTCAGTAAAATTTTTGGGACTGTGATAAAGATTTATCATCTTTAAATATTTACATTTGAGTAAAAATAATTATTGTATATTCTTTTGCTCCAAGCTTATTACATGTGCAGGATTCATGTAGTGACCACACATTACTCACACAAAACTGCAATCAGACATCAGATTATTTAATGACAAACATGACAATGATTTCCCTCCATTGAAAATGCGAATAGCAGCAGTTTGAAACTCTATACAGCAAGTTATCTATAAACAGTTTCAATCTAAGGGGACTACAGAAATTGTGTACACCAAGTGAGTCACCACAGCATGAATTGCAAACCGTAATAGGAATATTGATAATATTCAATACTGAACCTTTATTTTCCTATGGTTTATCCCTAATGTGATCTGAATATTGAGGCAAAATCTTGCAGTATGTCTAATATGAGGTTAAGCTTGTATAATCTTATTAACTGATTAAAAACTGATACCAGATTAACAAAGCCCACAGCTAGCAGAATAGATTAAATTATACTTAGTTAACATATTAAAAACAGCACAGCGAATAAACACCAGCATCGCAAAAATGACAAAAGTTGAGAAAAATAGTCAAATCCTAAAAGTGTGTATTATTCATGCCCTAAAAATGAAAAAAATAGGTAGATTTAACAATCTAAAGGGTCACAAAAACAAATGGGCCAAATTCTATGAGATTAAGCTACGACATTTCATGTTCTGCCGCCCTCTTAAGGAATGGTGGGGAGTATTAACCCCTGAACAGGATGCAAAAAGCACCAGGCTGATTATTTCAACAAATATGGTTAAACTCAGGTACATGACCTGGATGTGCCGCACAAATCATCAGACATGCAGATTTTGAGGGATATGTATAATGAAGCCAATAAAATCTTTCAGAAAGAGCTTTCAAATCTAAGAAAACAGATATATGGTAGTGAAACAGTTTAGTCAGCCAACATGGCCACGATTTCATAGAAAATAGAAAATTAATTTCACAAAGCCATCCCAAAGTCAAAAACTCAAAGTGTATACATCAGGTATTAAGGACGTGTAATTAAAGATTCCAATGAAGTTGTCAACATTTTAAGTCATCGCTCTGATGGAAAGAACCACCTATCTACAAACGATGTGGTGGTAGTGGTGAAAAAGAGTGTAGCGCACGGCGTTGGAATATGCATACTGTAGTCATCCAATATTTGAGAATTGCAGCAAAGTTTACATATAATTTCAAACATTTACGAAACTTTTTCTTTTGGCGGCTCCCACAAGATGATGAAACGAAAAAGTTTATCGCTTACTACATTTTCACTGATCACGCCGTAAAACTGCCATGTGAAACAGACGTTTCAATTTATTACTTCTTTACTACTAAGTGTATTCGCGACACATCCTGCAGACAGTATTAACATATACCACCGAATGTACCACAAAAATTATCATTGTACGATACATAATTCAGGAGATATGACGTCAGAAACACTGAGTTGCGTGGAAAATGACCGTTCCATTCATGACATTTCAGTTTATTACTTCTTTACTACTGACTCTGTTCACAACATATTTCGGAAACAATAACCACGTATATCACTTGATGTACTTGCTACATTATATCAATGTGGAACACATATTTCAGGAGTTGCGACATCATAAACATTGAGCGGCATGAAAATGAAGCTACAGGGAGAAATTCTCTAGAGGTACAGGTGATACATGTCTAATAATAGGTGGGAAATATGTTAAATATATTCGGCACGTGCATACACTAGCAAAGTCACAAGTACAACGCACATCCTAAATCCCTGGAATGATTTCAGCCAAATTTCGCGCACAAATTAGTCACAATCTGAAAATAAACACTGTGGGGGTAAGAACCACCAGCCTTCCATTGGGGTGGGCATGATAATATGGAGAGAGGAAGAGGGAGGAAGAGATGGACAGACAGTTACGGGGAAGGAGGAGATGAGCACAAATAGGGGAGATGGGAAACAGACAGAGAGAGAGGTGAGGAGGAGATGGACAGTGAAATGAAAGAAGAGGAAGTGTACAGAATCATAGGGAGGAAGTGACAGGTAGAGAGTGGGGGAGGAACAGATGAAGAGACTGACGGGGATGCAGAAGCAGACACAGAGAGGGAAGAGATGAAGATGGAGAGAGAGAGAAGGGAGAGGAGGAGATGGACAGGGAGAGTGGAGAGGAGGAGATGGACAAAGAGAGCTAGGAGGAGAATATGGAATTAGAGGGGACAGGAGGAGATGGAGAGAGGGGGAAGGAGCAGATGGACAAAGAGGACAGCAGCATGTTGACTGAGAGAGGGGGTGGAGGAGGCGGACAGAGAGAGGAGTGGAGATGATGGAGAGGGAGGGATGAAGGAGGAGACAGACAGAGAGAGGGGGACGGAGGCAATGGGCTAATAGAAGATCAGAACAATTACATACCCAGGCAATGCCATGTACTCCAGTTGAAAATAAAATACTCAACTTTGAACTGAACTTCACCTCTGTGTTTTCCACTTTATTTAATATTTACACCGAATTTCTCGTTGTATGTAACTTTTATTATTGTTTACCAGTTACTGCATTATATTCTAGACTTCATGTGTTTAATTGAGGCTTACCTGGCAAAATGTATAATAGGCAAATGGGACAATATGGGCAGAAGTACTGCGGTGGACAGCTCACAGTTACAACTGCAAAGCCACCCTTTGTCATCACTGTTGTTCACTGGCAATAACTCCAATAAATAATGACACTAACTGAGAAAAACAGAAGGAAATCGTCGTGGGTATTTTCTCAACTAGAGTAGTAGACTTGTAATGGTCGAGCAACTAGAGTGGTAGACACTACATACATTTAGGAGCAGCTTACTGTCTAAATTCCGAGAGAATACACTCCTAGAAGAGTCAAGTAAGATATTAAGTCTCAAGAAAAATTGTAATTCATATAAAAGCTTGCTTACTGGCGCAGTACAGAAATGAACATGTGGTCACCTTTACTGGCTAAGGACCTCTAACGAAAAATCGGTCTGCTCCAGAGACAAATTTTTGGAATTTTGCCCTTAGCTTCAGTGGTACTCCGGATAAGTCTTCGTTACATGTAAGATAATGTTGGTCACTGACATATTTACATATATTTTTCACTTCCTCTGTCTATCCTAAATAACATAAAGCATGTTGTGAGGGTGACGCTTGTGTTCATTTTTACACCTCCTTCCCACTCGCTTTGGGTGATTTAAATAATGTGCATATGAATGTGGCACTCTGGGTATTACGTAAGACCATTTGAAATCATCATAAAACTTCGACATTGCAGATTATATTTCGTTTGATTTCTCATGTATCTCTAATACAAAATCTCAAAAACTGTTTTTTCTCTCATTGCTCACGCTTATCTATTCTCTGCTTTATCAGAGCCTTCACTTATTTGTTCTTTTCTGTGATACTCATTTTCCTTATAGATGATATGCTATTCTCCAGACTGATAGTCCTTCCCCTTTTAGCAGTCATCATTTATCTTGGCATAAAGATGATGCACTCATGGATATCCCATTAAATATACAGTGGTGAGCCAAAAGATCATGACCATCTGCGTAATAGCTTGTTTATCCGTCTTTGGAATGAAATACATGACTCATTCTGCGTGTCAGGGATCCGACAGTTTTTTTTTTGGGGGGGGGGGCGGAAGGAGACCAGACAGCGAGGTCGTCGGTCTCATCAGATTAGGGAAGGAGGGGGAAGGAAGTCGACCGTGCCATTTCAAAGGAACCATCCTGGCATTTGCCTGGAGCGATTTGTGGAAACACGGAAAATCTAAATCGGCATGGCCGGACACGGGATTGAACCGTCGTCCTCCCAAATGCGAGTCCAGTGTGCTAGCCACTGCGCCACCTCGCTCGGTTGATCCGACAGTTTATTGGTAGGTTTGTAGAGGTATGTGGTATTGAGATGTAAACTCATAGTTCATGTAACCCGCGTAAATAACGGGCTGCTGATTTGCGGACGCGGTGATGACGCTCGATAACGACACAGATGGATTCCATAGGGTTTAGATCAGGCGAATCTGTTCGCAAAGACCTCAATGTGAGTTTGCTACAATGCTCCTCAAACCACTTTAGCATGCTTCTGACTCCGAGACACAGACAATTACACTGCTGAAAGATGACATTGCCGTCGGAGAGGACATCAAGCACGAAGGGATACAGGTAGTTCGCACCTGTCAGCGTGTCTTCGACTACTACAACAGGTCCCAAGCAAGCGCAGGAGAATGTCTCCCATAGCATAATATTGCTCCCACCAGCCCGTGTCCGTTGTGCGCTGCACGTTTCGAGCCGCCATTCACCTCGAAGACGGCGTTTGTGCATACAACCAGTGACCTCAAGTGTGCGTCATATATCTTGGCGGCCGAGTTTAGGTTCGTTCTGCGCATCTGATGTCACAAAACACAGTCAGCCAATGAACAGAGACCGACGTTGCCAGATCTCGACAGCAGTGCAGAGCACGGACGAGTGTCTTCAGTTTTAGAAACGTTCAGTCATAAATAAAGTAATAGAACAAAAGCAATGTCTTGATAGCAGACTTTCTTTTACAGAAAGTTTGGAAAAAGCATTCTTTATACCAATTGCTTCATATTGCTTCGTATTAATTAATTAAACCAAACAAGCAATAAGACTCCTAATTCAGGCGATAGCAAGGAAAGGTGTTTGTTTCAGTCTCACGAACTGCTTTTTCGCAATAAAGAACAGCGGTAATTGTTTATTTCCTATTGTACTTCGACGAAGCGTGAGTAATTCATAGTCATACCATCAGTGTTTATAAGGAGTTGCGTGAGGTGTTAGAGTCCTTCCCATAAATGACTTAATTATGTTTTGATGTGCAGCATTAAATGTAGTAAACCATTGCACGAAATTTTGAAGAGTTTGCAGAGGTAAAAGTCCATAGCGTATACTTTCCGTATGGTCGATTTTAGTTGCCACAATGTTGAGAATGAAATGTGGACAAGGTACCTAAAATTCATATAATATTTACTCTATAACAATATCTCATTTAATTTAAGTTCCACATAGGTGTCGTATGTAATATTGAGAAATATTCCGTCTTTCGCGACTGTAATAAAAGTTTTATATACACACGGCGCGTTTGGCTTTATTTTAAAGCACTTCCATCGGTGAAAGGTATGGCACATACACAATGGTATTCATGTTCTATTTCTTGTTTTTGTTCCACAGTCGCAGTTTTACCAATGGTATTGAAATATATCCCTCTTCTGCAACTGTAATAAGCGACTTATTTAGACCAGACGCGTTTCTCTCTTTTGAAGCATCATAAGAGGACTGTATTTTGTGTCCTCCATTGCCAAGTCACCTTTCGTAGTTTTGTGATGCGGTAGCTCAATATTCAACGTTTGTGTTGGCTCATCAGTGTTTTAGCAAATAAATGCTGTTTGTGTGTGCCACACACAAAATTATATTTGACATAGCTCTGAGGACTTCACTGACAGACGGTATATTCAAGTCCTAATGTTTTTGTAAGTCCACAGTTTTGTTTAATGTATTTTGTCTACTTCCTTTTGATTGATTGAAGTGCTTTAAAATAAAGCCAAACGTGCCCAGTGTAAGTAAAACTTTTGTTACAGTCGCGAAAGGTGGAATATTTCTCAATTTTACATACGACACTTATGTGGTACTTAAATTAAATGAAATGTATAGGTATCTTGTCCACATTTCATTCTCAACATTGTGGCAACTAAAATCGGCCATACGGAAAGTATACTCTATGGACTTTTACCTCTGCAAACTCTTCGAAATTTCGTGCAAAGGTTTACTATATTTAATGCTGCATAATAACTGCGTTGAACATCGAAACAAAATTAAGTCATATATGGGGGGAAGGTATCAGTCAAGAAGATAGGTAAAAATCTAATTTTTGAGCCAAATAGTTTTTGTGGAATCGAATGATAAAGAGTTCAAATGGCTCTGAGCACTATGGGACTTAACTTCTATGGTCATCAGTCCCCTAGAACTTAGAACTACTTAAACCTAACTAACCTAAGGACATCACACAACACCCAGCCATCACGAGGCAGAGAAAATCCCTGACTCCGCCGGGAATCGAACCCGGGAACCCGGGCGTGGGAAACGAGAAGGCTACCGCACGACCACGAGATACGGGCTGATAAAGAGTATCAAAGCAGTCGGAACACAATGTGTCTGCACAGGCGAGCAGTGCAGTGACAAAATCGCCCACAGCGCGGAATGCACGGAGCACGTCTTTGTAGCAGCGAAAGGGTTAATGCGGCCGTGGTGGCGTTACTTCATGAACTGCGCGCTCCCCCCTACGCGTAAGCTTGCGAACTATGCTATACTATGGCGCTGCTTCTATTGGCGCTTGCGTCGTGTGCAACTGGCAACGCAGCAATCTCCAGCGTCTGGGCGGGCATGCGCGAGCCGCCAAGATAAAAGAATTGAACTATAGTTAGCAAAAATGTGATTCACTCAAAGAGACGACACGTTTCCATAGATCGATGGTTGAATCCCAATGGTCCCATGCCCACTGTGATAGTGATTGACGATATCGTTGGATCAACATGTCAACAAGTGGGGGTCGTCAGTTGCAGAGCACCATGTTCAACAATGCACGATGAATGGTGTGTTCCTAAACGCTTGTGCGTACACGAGCATTGTGGCCTATCGGCAGTGATTCTACAAATCAACAACTATTCTACTTTACAGAGCAGACAAGGCTCTGAACTCCACGTTCTGTGAAGAGTCGTGGACGTCCAACTATTAAGCGCCTAGTAATAGCTTCACTGTCCTACCCCCTTCCATAGATGCTCACAAGAGCAGCATGTGAACATTCGACCAGCTTCTCTGTTTTCGAGATATTCATTCACAGGCTTTCCATAATAATAAACTGTCCTTTGTCAAAGTCGCTTGTCTCAATGATTTCCCTGTATCTTCGCTAGGGTAGTCCCCCGTCCTTGTCTGCTCCACTTACTTACTTTTGTTACTGGGTCATGTGCCCACAACAACACCAGGCTGCATCGAACGTCCCAGTTTGCAGTGGACATAATGATTTGGCCTATGAGTGTATTTTCCCCTTGAGAAACTATATTTTCCCATATACAGTGTTTTTATAGTACATTAGGTACGTCAGTTTCTTCCACTTTACCATATACTTGTACATCTTGCCACTGGGTTACTAGCTGGATGGTACTGTGGTATGAAGGGATTTCAAAAAGTAAGTTATATGTTATTATGACAGGCCAAGTAACTTTTATTGAATGGTGCACTACACTTCAAAGTCACACAGATACATGACACTGTTCTTCAACATGGCCACCAAGTCTCTGTAAACAACGATAGGGACATTGTACGAATTGTTCAATTCCTTAACATAAAAATCTACTTCTTGGTCATAATCCCTTTTTCCGGCCGGAGTGGCCAAGCGGTTCTAGGCGCTACAGTCTGGTGGAACCGCGCGACCACTACGGTCGCAGGTTCGAATCCTGCCTTGGGCATGTATGTGTGTGATGTCCTTAGGTTAGTTAGGTTTAAGTAGTTCTGAGTTCTAGGGGACTGATGACCACAGCAGTGAAGCCCCATAGTGCTCAGAGCCAAGCCATAATCCCTTTCGAGGACAAGTGAGGGACCGTCCTAATCATTGGGAAATATATTCCCTCCCTTTCCGAGATTTTATTTTCAGCTCATTGAAAAGGTGTAAATAGCATGGTACAAGATCTTTACTTAGCCATCACCATCACTAACATCTGTGTGGCTTTGGTCATATTGTTAACAAAATTTCACTATGGATGGACACGACATTGCATTGGGTACATATACTGCCATCATTTTACTATTAGGATTCTGAAAAACTTCCAAATGCCGAAATCGCTAGTAAAGCATTTATTAGATTTAGTTAAAGGGTTCCGGTAAGACTATGTTGCTATCTTCAGATCTTATACATATAACACTATATCATCTCTTTCCTCAGTACTGTAAGAAGTATTGCACCCCATGAGTCAGTTGTAAGCTACTGATGTGTGTGAGCACACGTAGTCAACGCATTAGTATAAAGTTTATACATAGTATTTGTTTTACGTTGGACATGCCAATTTCCAGTGAACGTACACCACTTACAGTGCTGAGGAAAAGTTTACATAGTGTTGAGAAGCATAATATTCGAAGATGGCAACATAGTCTTGCCAAAACCGGTTATCTAAACCTAATAAGTGCTTTACTATCGACCTTGGCGTTTGAAAGTTTCTTTAGGAGTCCACATTATTACAGCTAACCCAAAGGCTTATACAATGTCAGGAAGACATTTTACTGTGAATCTCTCAGCAATTTAAGCGATTTGTCTTCAGAAATTGTGTTGTCCTGCCTATTTCAACATTGGAGTACTTTTCCAATTGCTGTGTCACTTCAATTGCACACTGCGATGCACATGTTATCCATACCGTAGCAGAATTGTGTCTCCATGACACCTGGAGCATGTGTTGTCTTCTGATATTGTACCACTCGTTAGTGTGGGACGAGCAGGGCCGTACCAAGGAGGTGGCAAGTGGCGAGATTTGCTCCTACCAAAGCCGCAGTCACAGATGCGGCGCGCAAAAACTAACTAGGAAAAAAACAGAAGAAAAGATGGTTTAAAAATAACGCGAGTTCTCCTGCCCTTTGTTTTCGTTCCTTCTGTCTACAAAGAGGATCCTTTCACTCGGTCCATGACTGTTAAGTTATTCCGTTGTCATAGTATCATTTTATGCAAGCAGCATCATAAGTAAATGACTGGTACTGAACAGACGTCTTTCAACAACATAGTTTAAGTGGCGATAGTGCATTCCATTCACGTTCAGCGATGGAGTAATTGCTGCTACTTCACTGCAGTGTTGTAAGATCACAAAGGTCGATGAGGAGGTATTAAGCAAATATTCTGTTCGTCTGAAGGATGCCGACTTTTATCGATTTTTAATGACCGAGGACTGGAACAAAACGCGACGATGGAGGAAGCAAGAAATACGGGTTGGAGAGAATTTATATGCTGCTAGAGCTAGAACTTTCTAGGCTCCCAAGTGTTGGCTAGTAAAATGTGCTGTGAAACTAAAAAATAAGCATTTTGTGACTGAAAAAATAATATTATAGGACTTGTTAGTAGTTGTGCCTATAGACAGCAATTCCATATCAATCTAAATGAAACTTCATGAAAATAAAAGTATGTTCTGTCATTGGACATTGTCAGTGACTTAATCAATGAATTTGTTTCCCTCAATGAAAGGAAATACAATGTAATATTAGAACAAATACATACATCCAGCAAAGAGTATATTTTCTCAACTATTAATTATAGCTGTCTTCTCTTTATTACAAATTAATTTTTTAAGAACTACTAATAATCTATGAGGACCAAATAACATCTGCTCTTTATTGCAGACTATGCTAAAGGCAATGTACAGAAGCCCCCATAAACGTACGTTATAAATTTTGTTTTACCATCACTTCCTTTAGAAAATTATTCATTTTGTATTTTATTTACTAAAATGATTCACTGAATTTGTTATGCGCATAATTTTTCGACAGTATAGTTCGTTTACGTACTATTTTTCAATAATGCTTCATTTTTATTGAACTAACTTTACATAATAGAAATTTTCCGCAGAAAAAGGCAGAAACGTAATTTTATAGGGATGAAGAGACGCAACTTTGACAGTTCTGCCAGAGGTACAGGATCACCTCGGTGCTGCTCAGAGTACGACATGTGTAACTTACTTCCTGAAGATCTCTTGTATATAAAGCATCCCCACCTAAATTATACATATTTCTTCCTTCCATATTTTCCGTGTACACTAAGATCCGCTATCTGAAGTTATGTTAATTTACTTTCCTACCTTTGAAAAGTATTTGTTTTCTGTTTTATTAAAGACAATAGCATTCCTGGCCTTCTTCGGTGTAAATAATTTTAAGAAGTTGGAAAATCAGTAAGCAACAACAATTAGTTGTAAAATCCACGTCTGGATCTAGGCAGAAGTACTCCTTTTTAGATTTTCAAATCTGTCCTTAGTTAGAAACTCTTCATTCACAAGTTTAATTTTGTGCGTTTCCTGATGTCATCCAGTTTATCGCCTTCTTAAAGCCCTACAGATTACTTCTGTACTTCACCTGCCTTTTAAGACTTTAATGTAGACAATTTTTAGATGTCCATCTCCTTCACTAATGACTCCATTTTCAGCAATATCAACTAATACTCTTAATAAATCATCCGGTATTTTATTCTTCTTCCTCATAACATGCGTCACATTATAGTAGAAACAGAGGTCATTTCGTAAGGCTATTGTGCATTAGCCGGCAGCCCTTCAAAAAGGATGATACATTGTGGTCAATATGAAAATTGATTCATATAGCCAAGAAACATTATGGAAATTTTTAAATTCCTTGTCGTCAGCTAAAGACCCTCATAAATACACTGTAAATGTTCAAATTTAGTCAGAAGCGACCTGCTAAAGCTATCACGTTACGTACTTTTTGTTCTGTATTACATGGAAGAGACCTGTTCTCCATGCCAAAAGATTGTCACACATGTGAATGTCTTAGTATACCTTCCGTTGATAATTCTGTCTTTAACTTATCAAATGGCTATTGACGTTCTGTCTATACAAAAGTAGAATCCCCTTTCAATAACTTAGTGACACAAGGCTCATTTAAATGCTCAATTTCGTACGTATTTTTGGTAAAAATCGTAGAAACGAACTGAATTGCTTTTATCCTTTGGTGGTGGACATTCTTTTCTAATACCACACCGTGATATATCTTGAACAAAAAAATTCAATTCAATCGTCAAGAATGCAGACTGAGACAACTTTGGTTAGAAAAACACCCTTCAATAATTTACGGTGTTCCTCAAGGGATTATGCTGTAATCAATAAATTGTCTACCTAGGCTATTAAATATGATCGTAGTTCATTGCCTATTACCTGGTCTGGTGCCCTAAGAAATTCAGGCACTGTCAAATTTTCCCTGAACGGAACTGCTTTAAATTGATAATATTTGCCACCAAACAAGAATAAGATACAGTTTCGATATTCTGTCACCAATGGCGTTTGCCAGTAGTCCTCTGTTAAATCCAAATTTGACATATGCTGAATACCATACAACATTTTAATTATTCCACCCATGTTTTCTGGTGTATCCGTTTCTTTCTGCGCTATTTTATTATATATCGTAGCATCTATGACATGACTGTCCATCTATTTTTCTTACCACTGATAACATGTTATTGTACTCGAATCCAACGCACTATATCTACGGTCTAAGGTGACTTGCTCCGGTTCTCGCGGCTACCTACGGCATGGGTGTGTACGTTGTCCTTAGCGTAAGTTAGTTAAGTTCGACTAACTAGTGTGTAAGCCTAGGGACGATGCCATTTTGCACTGGAACTGCTAAGTCGCTAGCATTTATAGAAGTGATAAAAGAGGAAAGTCGACAGAAAGTGTTATGGAAAAATCTGGTAGGTGACGAACCCGAACGACGGACCCATCGGACTCCTTTTATTGTGCCACTTACATGCATTTACCATAGTTAGCAAAGTGGTTATCGCCAAGTGTGAAGATGCATCGTTTTCCTTTCATATACATGGTCATTCACGAAGATATGTAAATATTTTAATATGTTATCCTACAAGTAAAACTAAGGAAAAATGTTCATATAAACATAGGTTCGCAAATGTTTAGTTACGGAGTTAAGGCTAATAAAAGATTTTGCCTGAAATTTAGCAACTTCGCTAATATGAAGCCATCACAAAACTGTACGAGGATAAAGTAAAGCATAATTTCCATTTATTTGTTGTTATTGGTCTGATGAATCTAATAAAACATGTCCCAGACGTGTATCTGCAGTAGTTTTCCAGAACATCCAGAGTGGCAAAGATTATTATACCAGTAAACTTGTATACTTTCCATTAAGAATGCAAAAACGTTGTTGGCAACCATTAGTGAGTTGTTTCAGTCGTTTCGTAATCTTGAAACCAATTAGTTTCCTGTATTGCTAAGCGAAAGAAAATAATAACAGCCATGGACGTAGCCAGGATATGATTTCGGGGGTAATTTCAACAAATGAACATCGTAATAAAGTAGAGTTGTAATAGAACATTTAACTAATAAATATTATCATTAATCAGAAACAGTAAAATTCTTTTGTCGATAGTGTCTCCATGAAGATGTTTTTGTATGGCAGTAAAAATTGCCTAGAGAAGGCAGTGAACATCTGCGCAGTCCAAGTCCATCCAACAAGTGGTTTAAATTCATACAACACCGAGTTAGTGAGCTGGAGAAGTAACACAATGACCATCACAAAGGGAGGAGAAGTGAAGAAAAGAATTTCCGTTTTGCTCAGTGCTGACAACAAATGTTCGGTTTCCGCTCCATAGGCCCATCGACTTCTTCTATGGTAGGAGTAAGGAAGTAAATTTAGTGTTTATGTCTGGTCGACAGCTAAGACCATTAGAGACGGAGATTTGGCCGCATTTTTTGTATTAACGGAGGGGAAGGAAGCGGAAGTGGGCTTTTCAAGGAACAATTCCGGCATTCGCCTAGAGAGAACTGGGAAACCATGGAAAACCACCTCGTGTATGTTCGGCTCTGGGGTTGTATCCGGGTCTCTTGAATGTGAGTCTAGTACTTCAGGGACTACGCCACCCGGCTTAGTACTGTGGTAGAAATGACAGAAGAAAGAGCGGAATAGGAACGTGAATGTTCAAATGTAATCCTAATCAATGGTAATGAATCTGAAATTAAATTATGTATGTTGTAATAGTGTTAGATTGCTAAGGTAGGCAATGGCCGGCTACTGGCAAGAAAACTTCTACAAGATTATAGGTCCATTTAAAATAGTTGATGGACGATTTTCAGTTAGAGTACTAAACTGTATAAATCTGCATAAATCTTAATTAGTGTGAAAAATTTGAATGCTTCCTATCTTGTGTGAACTTAATAGATCTCATTGGAGGTTCTGCATTTACGAAATGTAGTCCACGTTAATTCGTTCAATGAAAAAAAGAGAGAACAAGAATTTGATAGCAGTACAACTTTTGTTAAGACGTATTGAATGGATATTTTTATAACAGAACTTATAACACATACTGACATCAGCAGTAGCAACAAACTGCACAGTAACTGTTGTTACTAGCAGCAGATTTGGCAGAGATATCATATTAAGAAGAAGCACAGCAAAGGCGTAAGTGGAATTTAAGTTTTTTTAGTCATAAATACATAACCAGTCCCTTCGTGTATTGCTAGAGCTACTACAAATGCACTGCATAATGTGTATGTATTGGTCAGAATGGAAATAGCAGAATTATAAAGTAACAGTTTTATAATTTTTTATTTTGGCAGATACTCATTTATATAAGAAGTCTTCTATTTTTTTCCAAAAAGGAATCTACGACTTCTGATGCATTAAGTTCTATGCTGTGGTGGATGTTCATTAGAGCCAAATCGTTGAACCTATTTTCGGAAACTGTGTTCCTAAGATAATTTTTTAATCTCATTAAGGTGGAAAATGTTCTTTCTATAGCAGCTGTTGAAACTGGTACTGTTACCAAAATCTGAAGCAGTACGTAAATGTTTGGATACAACTTTGAATCACACATACTAAGTACTCCGAAGCAGGTTTTTGACTAACTCTCTCTGAAGTCATCTGTGCCTTCCCGATATCAAATTCTGCTCTTATTACTGATGTGCTTTTCTCCGGAAGAAGTGACGAATACATTGATATCACCCATCAGTGTCAGTGATTTTATCGAAATTTTCTGGCAATAGGCCATAAAGAGCAGATATTAATTGGCGATGCTCTGTGAATCTTTCAGTTAACTGTTGAATTATGTGCTCAAGAATGGAATAAATAAATTCATTCTGTAATATGTAATTACACCCACCGCAGCCGTATTAGAGCGTTTCTACTGCTTCCCAGTAAGACGTGGCGCCTGCAATGAAGCACCATTTTCCTCTGATATTAGCTTCGCTTCTGCAAAAGCCTTTGCATATTCATCTTCAGTATTGACTCTCAACAACTGCAAGCCGTTAAGAATATTGTCAACTAGATGAAATGTTGCAATAAGGTCTATATTGGTTCCTTGCAGCTGTTTTGTTATCGATAGTGTGTAGCTCATCACTTTTTGAAGGACCACTAAACTCATCACAAAATTTGAGGAACTAAGAGAGTATATCACCTGGACAGCTTGTCTTAACGCGTCCTTGTTATGGCTCGACTGCAGTTTTTCGAGGGCGGCGACAATTGCAGGACAAATTTCCTTGAAACGGATGACTGCTTCGTGCGTGTGGACCCATCGTGTTTCACATAGTGCAAGCAAGTTTTTTTGGTGTCCAGTTGGCAACAGTTCGCGAATTTCGTCTTTTAATACGGCAGTGCGTTGAGCAGAATGACTGAAGTAAGACCCAACAGGCTGCACAATCCTCACGCAATTTATGATTTCTGCTCGTGAGCATGCGTCAGCAATTGCAAGGTTAAGCGAGTGTGCCCTGCAATGTATATAAAGAGCATAGGCGCATTCGTTACGAACATACGCCATGCAAGTGCCCACTCAAAGCTGCAGCACCGTCATAGCCTTGACCAACTACATGGGAAGAGTCAAGTGCGTGTTTTTTCAATGCTTTAATGATTAGCTTTGCGAGGCCGAGTCCAGTAACATCGATAGTTGGAATATATTCGAGGAACATTTCCTTAATTTTATGGTGATTAACATTCTCCGAATCAACATACCACAAGCAAAGTGAAACTTGTTCTACGTGTGCAATGTCAGTAGTTTCGTCAGCAAGAATACTAAATATTCCGGCTCTCTTTACCTCATCGATTATTTTACGTTGTATAATTTCACCACAAATAGCAATAATTTCATTTTGAATTTGTGGGCTGGTATATAGAGCGTTCTTTGGAGCTGTTGACAAATGCTCCAAAATATGTTCATCTCCAGACTCAGCAGCATAACGCAGTAACGCTCGAAAGTTTCCATCATTAATTAGCTGTCTCTGAGGTTCCAATAATGTGTAAACTAGTCCAGAGTCATTATATCCTCTTAAAGGAATGCCTTGTTTACCACAAAAAATTATAGCTTTTGCTATGGACGTCAGTTTCCTATTATTGCCTTCTTGCTGTCGTTTTCCCTCTGAAGACAATTGCTCGATTATTGTAGACAGCTTTGAGGAAACAGTTTTAAGAAAATTGTCTGTCATTTCCGAACTTAGCTTGTAATAGGAAGTTTGTGCATGCGTTTGAAATACCTCCAACACTTTTTTCCAGTTTGAAAGAGGCTCACACACGAGTTTTCCTAATCGCTGGTTGTTTCCCTTACCTTCACATGAACGACCCATAATAAAGCAATTTTTGCAGAAGGCTCCAGTTTTTAAATCAGAATACAACAGCCAAGGGAATCTGTCCAACCATTTCAGTTGAAAGCTTAAGTTTCGTTTTGACGAAACAGAAAATTTGTAATCATTAGACGGTACCCAGTCACCTTTTAAAATTTGTTCCTTTAGACAATCATCCAATTGTGAACTTTGATTTGAATGTAAACCTATGTCTAATGTAGCAAAATAATTCAAAGCAGATGAGACCTCATGTAAACTTGTAAGTACCACGCTCGATGTTGCAGGTTGATTGATGCTGGGAGGCAGTGTGCAAGACGACTGCTGAGTGGCCAAAAGTACCTCATAATGAAGCCTCAGCAATCATTACGTCTTCACTGTCTCCACTCGTCACATTATGGATGACGGGTTCGACAGTTGAAGATGCGTCTTTAAATGTACCAGATTGTGAACACCATTTTTTCCAATATTCCAGGCCCTTAGATTTATTTGTATTCTGTGCTTTTCTTTTCTTTGCCTCCATTTTTGCGATACAGATGACCCTACAGGAAAACACTAAATAAAAAAATAGCAAACATGCGACTGGTTATTATTAATTTTATTCGGCTGGTTTTAGTCAGATTGCAAGTGTGCTGATTTAACTTCAGTTAACCACATTCACTAAATGACGGGCAACAGCTACTAGGACAAGAAAATTAGCGTTCTGCCATCCAAAAATCACTGGAGTTCTGAAAACTGAATCAGTCAAATAGGGCTCAGATATACATAATCCTTGCTTTGCCCGATTTCTGAGTGGAGTTTCAGTCTTGATGAAAAGAAAACAACGGAAGTTTCTGACATTTCTCTGGTTCCTCTCAAATTCTTTCGAACTTAAGCATTTAATCGAAAACTTCAAGGTTACCAAATCTGTCGTGTATTAAATTCTGTATCGATTGGGAAAGAATACTTTACAATTTTATTATATTTTGCGGTACAGAAAAGCTACATTAGAAAACATTAGTTTTTCACCTTTAGACAAACACTCGTTTCGTCGCCATAATACGTGCAATATCTGAGATTGGCCAATTTGACGAAAAAATGTTGAGGAGAAAAGTTGTGGAGCATCTAAATATATTGCCAAAATGTCAAAGAAAATGTCGAAAGCCTAGTTCGTTAGTAAATATTGCCAGTTACCAATTTTATGGAAAACGCTTGGTTAGTGACAGTAAATTTTTGACGTACCATTCATTGGCTTTTTGTAGTATTCACTCTTGTTGTTTCATTTATTTAGCAGTACACTCATTCTCTGCATTTTGTTGCCCCGCTGTCAAAAACGTGTTCTTTCTACCGAATCTATTTTTTTTTTAAACTGCCTTGGGTGTTCAATCCATACGGTAAGCCACTGCTTCTATTCAACAGATACCACAATGATTGAAGAATGGAGACAGACACAATATGAACTCCGGCATGTAGTAACACGATACGCAACACATGGCTTTCACACGAACCCTGCCAAAGCAAGAGATTTTACCAGCCGAATGAATGCAGCGTTTGTGAACTGTGCAATGGACATTGTGAAAGATATCATGCAGATGACTGTAGGAAAATATGAATGTTAGTAATAAAACTAGGGCTAAAACAATGTGACTCAGTTTTGCATTTGCACACTGTGGGTATTTTCATGAATAATAAATCTGCCAGCGGAGGAGGCAACAGTTACCAGCTGAGCATTGTTTACTTACGTTCGTCAGAGGGAGTCAGCACGACGTCTGAAAAAGACATACAAACGTTTATTGACAGGACTAAGACGAGAACCTATGCTAACCATGCTGGTTTTGGTGAACTGTACCGCTGTTGTTGTTGATAAATGCAGGAAATGTCATTAAAAGGATCATTATGCAAAAATGGATGCATACAATGGAAAATAAGTCCTACATTTATCGATCGTCAGTTTGTTTTCCGCGAAAAACGTATCACAGGGTTGCATGAAAAACGAGATGTAGATTCCGATTAAAAGGAAATCGGATTCGTGACCTTTCAAAGACATTTAACAATCGATAACGGAATTGGTGACAAAACGGAATAATGACTGGAGAACTCAAGTTAAATTTGAGGTAGGTCACATTGAAGATGATCTTGTTTTTGAGTAAAAAAATTTTAACGTCAGAAATGAAAAGTTGAACAAACAGTAAGATCACCGAATATGAACAAAGAAGTTCTGAGTACAAATAACGGAAGGATATCTGAGAGTGCAACGTATATATCTTCAGAGGAACATTATAACAACGATTAGGGAAATCGGGCCAACTACTGAGACATAAAAGCGGTCTTTTTCTTTCGGGTAATGTCCGTGAATGGAACCGACAGGGAGGAGGTGATGGGGTACTTTAGTATCAGTGTTTCACTTACCATGTCGTACCTTGCGGAGCACAAATATACAAATGTAAATGTAGAAAGAAAACATAAAAACAGATTACGATATTGCACACACTAGTCGTTTCTCTTCTACAAAACTTTACTTAAAATAAACGTTTTAAAAAAATTCTCACCACGTCAGTAACAATTTCTGCAGTTTTCGGGAAGCGGGATGCCAATGGTTGTAGTAAGCTGCTGCCGTGTGAATGAATGACTTCTCACTGTGCCCAGCTTCGGAAGTGTGATAACTAGGGTGGCCCTGATGCAGGGACTACGCTACCTGGAATTTCTAGGGCTCCAGACGAACCACATTCCATTGAGGCTCAGTCCAGCCATTGGTGGCAATATTGTCGCCAACGCTACCTCTTCACTGCCGTAATCCACTCGAGCACTATGCCACGCTGGCATAGCCAAAGTTTGAAAGCGCGGTAGCTTTGAAATAAAGATTACATTACAATCGATTGTAAGGTCAATTCTCCCGGTTGTTTGTTTGCTTTTTTTTAGCTTCGTGAATTTTTTTTTTTTTTGGGAGGGGGAAGGTGGGATTTTGAACATCCAAACCCCTCCCCCCCCCCCCTTGGCTGCGCCCATGATAACAACTTTGTAATTAAGTGAAACCACATAGTAACTGTTGTAGTTTGTAGATTATTTATGAAAGAAGAAAGACTTTCATATTTACGACAGAGGAATATGCCGATATGGTGTTCATTTATGGTAAACGCGATGTTAATGCTACGGCTGCAGTTAATGAGTATCGCGTGCATTATTCCAAATGCACGAACCATTAGTGGAGTATTTCGAATGTTACAGGAGACTGGTTCTCTACCGAGCATTCATAATCAGCAATACTGCAGATACACCGGATCGATAACAACAAAATAAATGGAAATCATACTTTACTTTAACCTCGTACAGTTTTGCGATGGCTTCTTATTAGCTAAGTTTCTAAATTTCAGGCAAAATCTTTTATTAGCTGAGACTCCGTACCTATGTTTATATGAACTTTTTTCTTTAGTTTTACTTGTAGAATAAGATATTAAAATATTCGCGTATATTCGTGAACTATCCTGTATTGCTCTAAGGGGGATAAGCCGATTGCTACCACATTGATGTACAGAATATCTAATAATGAACCAATACTTAAATGTACAGCACTAAAACCATCAGTTATTTACAATTCGCAGCCGATATTTTTATTGACCGGTAAGTAAATATTTTTCGTCGATACATCTATACTTTTCTCGATGTATAGAAAGCTTATAATTGTATCTATTTAAGTATCGATATATCGGACTCCCAATATTTTTTAAAAACCTCAACAGTCCTAATGTCTACCGGTTTCGGCCACAGACAGGGTGTCTGTCAACATCAGAATTGTGAAAATTGAATACACGTGCATGAAAATAATGTAACACGACAAAAATGTGGGTGTACCAGACATGTATGTATTTACAAGGTAAAAACAGATGAGGTGATGCATATTTTATTTCCATTATGGGCTCATATGATATCAAAGATATCACATTGAAAGTGCACAATCAATAGTAAAGTGCAGCACGCGCAATACTTACACAGTATCATAGCGATTAATGCCATGGTGACGAAAAACATTCTTTCAAAGGTAATTTTCATAACTGTTTATCTCACTGTGAGACAAGACGTTCAGTGAAAACTGTTCATTGAAAACTGTTTGCGGTAGCCTAGGACAACATGATTGTATCCTAGAGTGCACCTCTTGGAAGCAAATCGGTGACCACGATTGTCTTTCTTGAGGGATCCAAAAGCACACTAATTACATGGGGAGAGATCAGGATTATATGAAGAATGGGAAAGGCTTACCCAGGCAAACTTCTGAAGCATAAGTTTCGCTGCGAAACACTTACGTACATATCCTCCGTACTGTCGCGACCTCCCCCCGTGCGATTTCTGTACATTTGGATCCCTCAAGAAAGACATTCGCGGTCGCTGATCTGCTTCGGTCAAAGAGGTGCATGCCTGGCTACAATCATGTTGCCCTACGTAACCGCAAGCATTATTCCATAAATGCGTTGACCATCTTGTCTCATGGCGGGATAACTGTATTAACAGTTAAGGCGGCAAACAGTTTACTTACTTTTTTTCACATCTGTCTCGTTTCCATCTGACTGCCCCTTTTAATCACAGAAGCTTATAGTTTACTTAATTTTGCTGTTGTTTGTCGCGTCTTGTGTCATAGTGACAGTTGTGAGGAAAATGTTCGTCAGATGATGTATTTAGAGTTCAACGTCAATCCTTTGGTCAGCGGCTATCATAGGAAGCCAGCGAAGAGAAAAAGTATGCATATTACGAACTACGTGGACCGCTGCTCTTCGTTAGTATTTGGATAAAGGAAACCATAACCACTTTAAAAACAATTGTAAAGACTGACAGAGAACAGTTTGAGAAAGAAGAGGATTTTGGAAAATCGTCAAAGATGTAAACTCTGAGGATAAACCTCTTACGGATACGTTGGTTATAGGATAGATTTATTTGATGAAAATGCAATACTTAGTAATGCTAGCGATTATTGTCGCACAAAGGAGCATCTGATGTTTGTGAATTATGAGTCATGCTAACAGAGACGAGTTTCTTTCATGACACTCGCTCGACATTATTCGCAGTATTTTACAATTTGGGTCTATACTGATGTAGTTTCTATGGCCGTTGCATGATGATAGAAAGAGACAATGTAAGTGCATGGGCATATGAATTTTTAAGGTAGATCCATGGCGTGTATGCCGACGAAGCGACGTGCGTTGATGGAAAGGGGGTCAGTTCTCGCATACGAGGACAGACAAAATATAGAAAGAATAGTAGCAATGCCTTCAACCAAACGAGAATTATTCTACTGAATAAGAACGTTTCGCAAACGTTTACCCCGAACCCTCTTCTATTACATCAAAGAAAACAGGAGATTCTGATGAATACATGGCGAGTGGAATTGTCAAACGCTAAGTGCCCAATGTCATATTTGTCTGGAGAATCAAAACACAGAGTATCTCTTTTTATACATACCTTAGTTGTACCAAGATGGATGGTATTCTGATACCACATAATTATGCCCCTCACCGCTTTGCCGCAAAAAAAAAAAAAAAAACAGATAAACCAGAAAATATATTTTCCCTTAAGAACATTCTAGGTTTCATACCAGGAAACAGACGGTTCCTAAGGGCCACGAAGAAGGTTTTTGTTTCAAAAGCCATCAATACTGGAACACACTTTTTTATCGATGATAACAAAAGTACGGAAATACGACAGTAATGTTTCATTAGTGAAGCTATAGTCAACAAAAATCATTTCCCATTCGTTTTAAATTTTCCTTTTTCACTTTTTATAACCATTACAGTCGTTCAAATGTTTGAGATTCAAGTGATTTGGAGGAAGCCTAAGACATCAATACAAATTATTCTGTAGACACTGCTATGGGCAATCACAATGTTAAACGAATTTCAACATTAAATATGAAGTCACAAATACTGCATTCAATATAACTGATAAGTGACTAAAATGCAGAAAGTTTGTGTTACTTAGTCACTAATAGGACTTACCAACCTCATTGTTCTGTGGCTGTTTATCAGAAATTTTTCCAGCTACACCTTGTACTCTCTGCTCGTATCTCTACCTCGTTTTAGTAGTTTTGAAACCCTAACTATATCCTTACATTACTAAGATACTTTATTGACATGACAAATAACTCAGAAGCATTCTTCTTACCACGCAAAGTGTGCACCAACTAAATGGAGAAAACCTACACGCATGGTATTTGGAACTCTGGAGGTAAGCACTGATCGACACAACGACCATGTGCCATCGAGTAATGTCTATTTGAAACATTTTCTCCAAGTTTTGGCACAGGGAATAAGTATAGGGACATGCAACAGTGTACCGAAACCACACAAGAACTGTAAACGCGTGCTATGAACAAATTTCACATAGAATTTCCACTCCTCAAATAAATTATTATCAGTTCATTAAGTGGTTCTTAGATTCGCAGGAAAAAAGTATGGAATAACTCTCAACAACTGTAACTTGTAAACAGGTTGTTTAAGTTTTTATGTTGGTAACGTCACGTAGTACTCTGTATGGAAATCACTGACTGTGCTGTGGGCAGTCTGTGGCTGGTTGGACTCATTGTTGGAATATTCGCTTCTGTGGTGTTGGGCAGTTGGATGCGAACAGCGCGTAGCGTTGCGCAGTTGGAGGTGAGCCGCCAGCAGTGGTTGATGTGGGGACAGAGATGCCAGAGCTTTGGGAGATGCCGATATGGACGTGTACCTGTCAGAAAAAGGAAATTTGTAAGACTGGATATCATGAACTGATATATATATATATATATATATATATATATATATATATATATATATATATGACGACTTTTGAACATTGTTAAGGTAAATACATTGTTTGTTCTCTATCAAAATCTGCTTACCAGTAGTTAGTGCCTTCCGTAGTTAGAATCTTTTATTTAGCTGGCAGTATTGGCGCTCGCTGTATTGCAGTAGTTCGAGTAACGAAGATTTTTGTGAGGTAAGTGATTCGTGAAAGGTATAGGTTATTGTCAGTCAGGGTCTTCTTTTGTGGGGATTATTGAAAGTCAGATTGCGTTGCGCTAAAAAATATTGTGTGTCAGTTTAGTGATGATCAGAATAAGTAAAGAGAGAAATGTCTGAGTACGTTCAGTTTTGCTCAGCTCTTTGAAAATCAAATAACGTAAGAGGTTTACCAGCACAGAAACTCATAAATTTTTCTAAGGGGACGTTTCATATGGCGATCCTGCCAGAATACCTCACCGGAATCTTCTGATTTTTTTCTTGTAGTTTGTGTAATTAGTGCAGTTATCGTTTATTGGTAGTGTTTCATTGTAGAGAGAATTTCCTTTGCAGTTGTAGTTTTTCATTGTCGTACAGTAAAACAGTTGTTGCATGCATGTAGATTTGCACCAAGTATTTCGCACCTCCGCTTGCAATTAATTAGATATTATTTTCAGTGCAACGTTAACGTGTTTTCTTTTTTTACTCTTCAAGTTGCTCTTTTCTGTGTTATCGTGTGAAATATTGTGACAATTATGACGTGTGAAAAATGTAATACTAGGCTTCAAAGTAAACTGAGAAATGACAGCGGAGACGAGAGTAGTGTGTTAGCGCTACCGTGTAATGAATTTACTGCCGTTGAGCATAGTAATTTGGTAACTGTGCACAGGGAAGTGGACCAGACGGAAAATAATGGTGTAGACAGTGAAGCAATTAGTGGACAGGGTGGTACTGTCGATCGATCGGTCGGCAACAGCTCTCCCCACCGGAACCCGAAATGACAGACACAATCTTGCATAAACCGTAGATTCAGGTTCTGCGTCCTCACCTTTTTCTCAATTAAGTCAAGACTTACTCTCTGCTTTTCAAAATGCGAATGTTTCCGGCGCAAATGCGCTGTCGGAAAGCACAGAGGAACATGTTGCAGACACTAATACATTGTTATTGCAATTCATGCAACGAATGAAACAAAATCAGAAACAAATGGGACAACAGCTTCAAACGTTAGACACAATGGAACAAAATCTCCAAAAGTTTAACACAATCGTGCAAACGCTTGAACAAACACGTGAAGATTTAACTGTTGAGATACTTAAAATTGAGTCTAAATGTAAAAAAGTCTGTAATGACGTAAAAACACAAATTTGTGAGCATTTTCAATCTATTTTTTCGCGGCATCAAAATGCATTACAGAATCACGAAGCTGCCATAAAAGAGCTGCAAACTATTGTTCATGAAAATCACGAGACCTTGCGGGCTAAAACTGACTCAGTTGCATCTACCGATTCGGTTACGCAACTTGCAGAAACTCAGGAAAACTTAAAGGACACAGTAGATACGCTTTCAACACAAATGGACACTCTGAAACTTGGTTCAGAAAAACACACTGAGGAAATCAGTTCATTATCGGAGAAAGTAGCCGAACTTTCGGATCAGTTCACTAACTTATCTACTAAGGTAGATGATGATCTGAATGACACAAGACCAGTAGATTTTACTGACACAGAAGGGTACGAACAAATTAGAAAATTCAAACAAAATCAGAATCAAATTAATGCGCAACACAAAAGAGAAATCCTGGAAGTACAAGATCTGTTGGCACAAGTAGTACAAGAATTACATATTTCAGAGGAGACTCACGCTCCGACATGGGAAGAGGGAGTCAGAAATAAGGAAAAGTCACAAAGGTATTTTGGAAATTATGAAAGAAATTGGCATGGTGCACCGAATTTTGAGGTGGAACCGCCTACACGACGTAACAATGACCGATATGCGACTCCCCAACACGATGACTTTGACTATAAGTTGTTTATTACTACACATAAATTCAAAAATTTTAAGAATTCTGGCAACGACATTCATCCACAAACGTGGCTTCATCAATTCTCTGATTGTTTTCCTCCCAACTGGTCATTAGAGCACAGACTGGAATTTATGTGTGGCTACTTGGAAAACGAACCAGCTGTAAGAATGCGATCGGTCATTCGCGATTGTCACAGTGATGCCTTCCTCTCAGCAGATTGGTCCCAAGTTACTCAAGACCAAGTAAAACATAGCATCATAAAGATGAAGCACTTTGAACAGTCTGAATTTTCGAGTCCGCAAAATATTTTTAAGACATGTTGCACAAAAATCAGTACCTTTCAAACCCATACAACCCCTCAGAACTAATCCGCATTTGCTTAATCAAATTTCCTGATAATTTAAGACATATTATTTTGGCAGGACGTTGCAAAGGCGACTTTGAAGCTTTTCAGGGACTCTTACAAGAATTGGAAATTGACTCTGACAATAGCGGGACGCGAAACCAGGAGAACAACAATTACAGGTCACATCAGTCACAATACTGTGATGACAGAAATAATAACTGGACACGACAAGGCTATTCTTACAACGCAAGTCTTTGACCAAAACAGACACCACCTGTATGACAACCACTGGCAGTGTAATAATAATTACAGGGAAAGCGCACCTCTCCGCAGTAATGACTATGACAGAGACAATGAGAGAAACAGACAATATGGGATCCAAAATAATTATTATCAAGGGAGACAGAATAACTTCAGATGCAACGGTCCACAGCGCAGTTACAACTTTTGGAGAAATTCTCCACCACGTAACCGACAAATAAGAAGTTGCAGGAACTACCGACATGACGACAGACGATATAATTATAACAACAGACCTAAATTTCATCAAAACAGCGGGATTCAAACAGGGCAGGGCTCTCTCGACAAGCTGAAATTGAAGAGGTTAGATATCCAAATCCCAGTGACGACGCGCGACAACAAAGGTAGCAGACAATGAGTCGCACCTCAGGCGGCCACGTGCACCGGTTGGGCTTGAGAAAAATTGCAGTACTCTTGACCGACATATATTACATGATAATTGCGTTGAAGTTGAAACTCTGCGTACTAGGAAGAGTAAAGGTTTACACCACATTTCACATGTAAAACCGTTTATTCAGAGATAGTCTGCTTTTTAACTTAGTCTTTGGTATAAAATTTTTCAATTCATGTTGCTAGTACACTTTGTCACACTTAGAAACTGTTAACATGCAACAATGTTTTGAAGTCAACTGTTGTTGTTGTTGTGGTCATCAGTCCTGAGACTCGTTTGATGCAGCTCTCCATGCTACTCTATCCTGTGCAAGCTTCTTCACCTCCCAGTACCTACTGCAACTTACATCCTTCTGAATCTGTTTAGTGTATTCATCTCTTGGTCTCCCTCTACGATTTTTACCCTCCGTGCTGCCCTCCAATACTAATTTGGTGATCCCTTTATGCCTCAGAATATGTCCTACCAACCGATCCCTTCTTCTAGTCAAGTTGTGCCACAAATTTCTCTTCTCCCCTATTCTATTCAATACCTCCTTATTAGTTATGTGATCTACCCATCTAATATTCAGCATCCTTCTGTAGCACCACATTTCGAAAGCTTCTAGTCTCTTTTGTCTAAACTATTTATCGTCCACGTTTCACTTCCATACATGACTACGCTCCATATAAATACTTTCAGAAAAGACTTCCTGAAACTTAAATCTATACTCCATGTTAACAAATTTCTCTTCTCCAGAAACGCTTTCCTTACCATTGCCAGTCTACATTTTATATCCTCTCTACTTGGACCATCATCAGTTATATTGCTCCACTAATAGCAAAACTCATTTACTACCTTACACGTCTCATTTCGTAATCTAATTCCCGCGGCATCACCCGATTTAATTCGATTACATTCCATTATCCTAGTTATGCTTTTGTTGATGTTCATCTTACATCCGCCTTTCAAGACACTGTCCATTCCGTTCAGCTGCTCTTCCAGGTCCTATGCTGTCTCTGTCAGAATTACAATGTCATCGGCGAACCTCAAAGTTTTTATTTCTTCTCCCTGGATTTTAATTCCTACTCCGATTTTTTCTATTGCTTCCTTTACTGCTTGCTCAATATACAGATTGAATAACATCGGGGATATGCTACAACCCTGTCCCACTCACTTCCCAACCACTGCTTCCCTTTCATGCCCCTCGACTCATATAACTGTCATCTGGTTTCTGTACAAGTTGTAAATGGCCTTTCGCTCCCTGTATTTGGCCCCTGCCATCTTCAGAATATGAAAGACAATATTCCAGTCAACATTGTCAAGAGCTTTCTCTAAGTCTACAAATGCTAGAAACGTAGGTTTGCCTTTCTTTTTTCTAAGATACGTCGTAGGGTCAGTATTGCCTCACGTGTTCCAACATTTCTACAGAATCTTCCCCGAGGTCGGCTTCTACCAGTTTTTCCACTCGTCGTGTTCTATTTAGCAACCGTGGCTTATTAAACTGATAGTTCAGTAATTTTCACATCTGTCAACACCTGCTTTCTTTGGGATTGGAATTATTATATTCTTCTTGAAGTCAGAGGGTGTTTCGCCTATCTCATATATCTTGCTCTCCCAAGGCTATCTGTAGTTCTAATGGAATGTTGTCTACTCTTGGGGCCATGTTTCGACTTAGGTTTTAAAGTGCTCTGTCAAACTCTTCACGCAGTATCATATCTCCCATTTCATCTTCATCTACATCCTCTTTCATTTCGATAATATTGTCCTCAAGAACATCGCCCTTGTATAGACCCTCTAAATACTACTTCCACTTTCTGCTTTCCCTTCTTTACTTAGAACTGGGTTTCCATCTGAGCTCTTGACATTCATCCAAGTGGTTCTCTTTTCTCCAAAAGTCTCTTTAATTTTCGTGTAGGCAGTATCTATCTTACCCCTAGTGATATACGCCTCTAGATCCTTACAATTGTCCTCTAGCCATCCCTGCTTAGCCATTTGGCACTTCCCGTCGATCTCATTTTTGAGACGTTTGTATTCCTGTTTGCCGGTTTTATTTACTGCATTTTTGTATTTTCTCCTTTCATCAATTAAATTCAGTATCTCTTCTGTTACCCTAGGACTTCTATTAGCCCTCGTATTTTTACCTACTTGATCCTTTCCTGCCTTCACTGTTTCATCTCTCAAAGCTACCCATTCTTCTTCTACTGTATTTCTTTCCCCCATTCTTGTCAATCATTCCATAATACTCTCTCTGAAGCTCTGTACAACCTATGGTTCTGTCAGTTTATCCATCTCCTTAAATTCCCACATTTTTCCAGTTTCATTAGTTTTAATCTACAGTCGACAACCAATAGATTGTGGTTAGAGTCCACATTTGCATCTGGAAATGTCATACAATTTAAAACCTGGTTCCTAATTCTCTGTCTTACCATTATATAATCTATCTGAAACCTGTCAGTATCTCCAGGCTCCTTCCATGTATAAAACCCTCTTCTATGATTCTTGAACCAAGTGTTAGCTAAGATTCAGTTATGCTCTGCGTAAAATTCTAGCAGGCGGCTTCCTCTTTCATTCCTTACCCCCATTCCGTATTCACCTATTACGTTTCCTTCTCTTCCTTTTCCTACTACCGAATTCCAGTCCCCCACTGACTATTAAATTTTCGTCTCCCTTCACTATCAGAATAATTTCTTTTATCTCATTATACATTTCATCAATCTCTTCATCATCTGCGGAGCTAGTCGGCATATAAACTTGTACTGCTCTGGTAGGCGTGGGTTTCGTATCTGTCTTGGCCACAATAATGCGTTCACTATGCTGTTTGTAGTAGCTTACCCGCATTCCTATTCTTTTTATTCATTGTTAAACACACTCCTGCATTACCTCTATTTGATTTAGTATTTATAACCCTGTATTCACCGGACCAGTAGTCTTGTTCCTCCTGCCACCGAACATCACTAATTCCCACTATATCTAACTTTAACCTATCCATTTCCCTTTTTAAATTTTCTAACCTACCTGCCCGATTAAGGGATCTGACATTCCACGCTCCAACTGGAAGAACGCCAGTTTTCTTTCTCCTGATGACAACGTCCTCCTGAGTAGTCCCTGCCCGGAGATCCGAATGGGGGACTTATTTTACTTCCGGAATATTTTACCCAAGAGGACGCCATCATCATTAAACCATACAGTAAAGCTGCATGCCCTGTGGAAAAATTACGGCTGTAGTTTCCCCTTGCTTTCAGCCGTTCGCAGTACCAACACAGCAAGGCCGTTTTGGTTAGTGTTACAAGGCCACATCAGTCAATCATCCAGACTGTTGCCCCTGCAACTACTGAAAAGGCTGCTGCCCCTCTACAGGATCACACGTTTGTCTGGGCTCTCGACAGATACCCTTCCATTGTGGTTGCAATTACGGTACGCCTATCTGTATCGTTGAGGCACGCAAGCCTCCCCACCAACAGCAAGGTCCATGGTTCATGGGGGGAGGCACTATCCAGGCAAAAACCTAGGGAACGTATTTAGACAGTAACTACGAATGCATTTTTGTAGTGAACAGGCGACAGTGTGTTTGTGTGTACATTCTTGCTTTTTCGTTGCACGATTACGTAACGACTGTAAGACTTACATACTTAGAACATTCACTGATAATGAGATTTTAAGGCTATATTTCGGTTTACTTGAAAAGACATTCTGGATTTAAAGTAATTGCTGAGAGATACCAGATGACACAGTGGTTAGTTTATTTGACAGCTACACGATTATATCGCTACGCAATATATGAGTGACAGAATACACATTATTGCTTTTGCGCTGTATCTGTTTTATACCTGCACAGTTTTTCTGCATTATGATGGAAAGTAAAACAAGTTTTAGTAGCAACTACAATAGTTACAATGAGACAGCCTTTTCCGCAGGACAACAATGTGTTACGGTAAAGTGCCTTCTTGATCACGGCAATAAGCATATTAAGTACAATATCTATACGCATAGCATTTCAGTTTTGTTTATGACGAGGAAAATATATTGACTTTTGCAGTACTTTGCTTACAGAGGACGATAATTATGACACTTGGCATATTTTTACCGTGAAGTAATGACAGAAATTATCTTACAGCAAGACGCACAGTTTAGCGCTACAGGACACTCATTTCAATGATTAATTTTTGTACTTAAATAACTTTTTAAAAAATTTTGAATTACAAAGATGCAAAGAAGGTTTTGGGTGATACATTTCATTCCATTGCTGTAATTTGTAACACCTGAAGGTATAATTACATTAATCTTCAGGGGGTACATGCCTGCTGTGTGTACTAAGCGTGTGGCAAGCGCTAGGAGCCCTAGCTAATATGGTATTTGCTTATACAACTTTACAGAGACAAACATCTTCTTACTTTGTCAGTGACACATATTGACGTAATTACGTAGTTAAATTAATTTGCACTTATGAAATAGTTTTTCGTCTGTACTTTGTGAACTGTTCATATTTTTTGGAATTATTGTGATACTATGAGAGCTTTGAATGAGGTATTTGGTATGGGATCAGGATTGTTGAAATACTTTTGAGGTAGATGACTTTATTGAAGGTTTTGAAATTATTGAAAGAAGCTGCGACGATTCTGAGATCTGATTGATCTGTTATGATGATGTTATTATGACAACAATGTGTATTATGGTGGTGAGATATTTGTATGATCAATAAGTTGTGCTATACGAGGAATGTGATTATGTGTTTATATGTACATGAATAATGAGTAGTGGTTAGGGAGTCTGATTTGTGAAAAAGGAAAACCAAGAATCATACTTTAACATATGCATGAATGTGAGTATTACAACACTGCTATTCATGAGATTTCGTTTCTACACATTTGTAACGTAAATTCTCGACCTGTGAAATGTTATTTGTACCAAACTGTCACTGTAGCAGAAACTACGGTTGTAAATATGTCGGTAAGGGAGGTAAGTGACCTTGATGTAATCCGTTGTGGGTGCCCAGGTGCACGACAGTCGTCTGAAAAAAAAATCATTAGGTGGAGAAAAAGAGGCTATTAACTTCGCAGTTGACATTTCTTTGTAGAAAGCATCGCAAATATGACACACTCAAACTTGAAAACATATGATTACACTTTGGAGGTCATACTTTCTGATATTTACTGAAATGCCTATAAAATTGTGACAAATATTATATGTCTATACACTGGATTATGACTAATGTCTTTCTAGTTGAAATGCCATACGGCTAGTGAATGACATTTCATGCTTTGCTTGATATATACTCATTTTGTTTAATATCTAGTTTCTAGTTGCACTGCAGCATTGGTTAAAATAATATTTAATGGATGTACTAATATAGATATTTTATGCCTACCGATCCATTAAATAATAATTTTATGATCTATTTCCTTAAAAAAAGGGAGCACAAATAGACATTTCCCATCACAGGAATTGCATACATAATTTTTCTACGGTTTGGTAACTTGTTTGTTATTGTGATGTATCCCTCTCCAGTGTTAAAATCTGACATAGGTATTAGACATTTCCTATCTTCACTAAATATTCTTTCTGCTTGAGATTTATCATGTTTAGGTATAAGTTATTGCATTTGTTGCTGTTGTTTGCCAGGCATAGTTGTACTGAATTTTACATTGTATTAACCCAGTTTTACTACTGATTTATTTTTGTTTTTGTTGTACATTGCCTCCTATTAGTTGTAATGCTGCATTTGCTTTGCTGCTGCTTGCTTTGCCAATTTGAATTTTTTCGTCATTGGTGTTAATCGGTTTGTGTTAATTGTTTTGGGCTGCTGCATTGCTTCGTTCTGTAGTATATGTATCTGAGCTCAATAGATTTAAGTTAGCTTAAGAGAGGGTAGGCTATATAAGAGAATGAGCTGTACTGAATTGGAGGAAATGCATTAAGAAGCTATAAGAAAATGGTTTTGCCAAACAAGTAGTGTACAATGAAGATTAATTATTTTGAAAGAGGACATGAACAAAAAAGTACGGTTTAGGGACAACAGGTATAGATAGGACTTTTTGGGAATAATGAGGAACTAAGGGAGATCTCCAAGAAGTAAAGAAAGTTTTGTTTTCATATCAAATACGATAAATACTGCAGTACCAAATATCACACCGAAAATAAACCGGCCAGCCGGGGCGGCCGAGCGGTTCTATGCGCTACAGTCTGGAACCGCGTGACCGCTACGGTCGCAGGTTCGAATCCTGCCTCGGGCATGGATGTGTGTCATGTCCTTAGCTTAGTTAGGTTTAAGTAGTTGTAAGTTCTAGGGGACTGATGACCTCAGACGTTAAGTCCCATAGTGCTCAGAGCCATTTGAACCATTTGAAAACAAACCCTGTCCTTTCCTTTTGTGTTATTCCGATATGTGTTTGTGTACCCTTGTGTATTTATGCTCTTCCTGTCTTTATGTGTTTATCTGATAAGAGTTACGTTGTAGAATTCTTCTAATACTCAGCTACATTCTATGATGAGGAATACTGTTATCCTCAAATATAATTTGCATTAATAATATGTTATTTACTTTGTAAAGATGATTAGACATTATTTATTTTGCTTTGTTTTAATGTTCCTGTGTGAAGTTAATGTTTCGAAAGCTCTTCTCATTTTTTATTTATTTACTTATGTCATAATTCCTGTAACACTGATGTATATGTTTATTTCTATTCTTTTATAAAGCCTGTATTACTACAAATGTTATCTGTATTACTGTGTTCTTTAATGATGTATTTTGTACCTATATAACTGTATTCTTATGCTGTAAATTTGTAGTTGTATTGACACCAGTTCTTCAAATTAAATATTTTCATTTCACTGCACACATTTATATTGGTCATAGTATATGCACAATATGTGAGGAAAAAAAGGGGGACTGTTAGTGCTCGCACATATGTTGATAATTCATCAAGGGACTGGGTAACAGCATTTCTTGTTTTAAGGACATTTCTAAAATTTTAGTTGTGATTGCACAAGTGGTGGTTCATGGACTTGCTACATTATCTGCAAGACTCTTCAGTGGTAATTGTGCACCCACACAGTCACAACGGATGGCTGCTAGCCATCTCCACAAGGACTACAGAGGGTTTGCGCCTTTGATGGCTCACCAGTACCATTATATCTACAAATACTGCAGTGGGTCTTCACCTCTGGTGGCCCACCAATACCGTAATCTCTACCAAGACTACAGTGGGTCTGCTCTGTGATGACAGACCTACCAATATTCATAAAAACTTCGACTGATTCTGCTGTGAGTTTGCTCTGTTGTGGCCCATGTCAAGAGTTGGCACTGTCTTTCCGTTGTAAGGGCAACACTACTTCTTCAAGACTGCATGGAAATCCACTACTTCCGTGTGCATTTTCTTTTACTGATCAGACTTTGTCCAATGTAATTCCCACTGTGATGAATGATCAGGACTGTCTTTATGGACAGTGGAAATTTTTGCATTTGACCAACAGTGTACCAATAATTGTGTGCATTTAATATAACTGTTTCCGCTAACACAAAATTTTTTTAAACAAATATGAATTGGGCACTGCCCAAAACAATTTGTAACATTTTTGTGGGGAGTATGTGGGCAACGTAAATAGGCTGTTTAGGTTTTTATGTTGGTAACGCCACGTAGCGCTCTGTAAGAAAATCACTGACTGTGCTGTGGGCAGTCTGTGGCTGGTTGGACTCATTGTTGGAATATTCGCTTCTGTAGTGTTGGGCAGTTGGATGTGAACAGTGCGTAGCGTTGCGCAGTTGGAGGTGAGCCGCCAGCAGTGGTGGATGTGGTGACAGAGATGCCAGAGTTTTGAGAGAGGCCGATATGGACGTGTATCTGTCAGAAAGAGGAAATTTGTAAGACTGGATATCGTGAACTGGTATATATATATATAATATTTTATTTAGCTGGCAGTATTGGCGCTCGCTGTATTGCAGTAGTTCGATTAACGAAGTTTTTTGTGAGGTAAGTGATTCATGAAAGGTATAGGTTACTGTCAGTCAGGGTCATTCTTTTGTGGGGATTATTGAAAGTCAGATTGCGTTGCGCTAAAAAATATTGTGTGTCAGTTTAGTGATGATCAGAATAAGTAAAGAGAGAAATGTCTGAGTACGTTCAGTTTTGCTCAGCTGTTTGAAAATCAAATAACGTAAGAGGTTTACCAGCACAGAAATTTATAAATTTTTCTAAGGGGACGTTTCAAACTGAGAATAGTACTTGTGGACAACAAGGTGCCTACCATGACTAAAAGGACGATTGAATGGATTAAGTGTTGCAACGTCGAAGTAACCTGGAAATGATTCAAAAAAATCTTGGAGCATTTGGAATTAATACCGCATCAGAAGCCACAGTACCCAGACACGAAGTTGAAGAACGGGCAGAAACATATGCGTACCCAAACGTTGGATTGGCACCCTATGTCTACCACTCCCATCAAATAGGGCTAATCTGTGAATCAATAGAATCTTATATTACCAGAAGTAATAAATCATTTAATCCATAATCGTTATGGCTAGCGCATTAGCCCATAAAATCAAGTTCGAAGATTAAGAGGTTTGAGTTGTTCTTGTCCACAACACAACCATTTCTGTTAAATAACCTAAAGACTAAATTAAACCGTGACAGCTTCTATAGAGCTCTAAGAAGAGCTGTGTTGACATAGATAACATATGTGTAGTCACATTATGGGCCCTCCACTGGGATATGCCTTTTGTCACCAAATATGCGAGTATCTTACAAGGGTGAGAGACCGGAAACGTGGCTTTCAAGGACGTAAAAATAGGGTGGGCAGCACACTGCAGCTAACTCATCTAGCTACTTTTAAAATAAACCTTTACCAGAAAAATATTATTATAGTTGTCGACGACCTAGGACATAGCCTAATTCGTTGGCGTTGAAATTAAAGTGTAGACATAACTATAATATTTAAAATTTCTGACACAGCTGGAATTCAGATTGCTATTTAGAATCAGCCAAAGATTTTTGAGCATGGACTAACAGATATTTTGCCTTGATGAAGTTCACCAAACTGCAGACAGTTGGAATCCGAAAGCAGATGAGGTAAAGTTTGAGTTGTTGCAAGGAACACCAATTCGTGGTTCAGCATCCAAACCGACTCTGAGTCATGAATGTTCCATTTAAATTGATTTGTTACTCGTACGTACAGCACCACCGGCCATAAATAACGTTCCTTTTTGTAATTGCAAAGTATCACACATTACCGAGTTTAGAAAGACCGCTACTCCAACTAAATTTTCTAACTTTTATCCCAGGCTTATAGTTGTAGTAGAGAATTATATCTCCTGCATAATGAACATGTACCTTTTACCCCCACGTTTTAAACTGCTGCGTTTCAAGCTGCAGAGATGTAAACAAATGGGAATAAGTATGGAGATGACCTTAAATCTGTGGAGCGGTCGCAGGCAGTGGGCCAGGACGTGGCTATGTCCGCCAGGTAGGTGCTACATGCAGTAAATGTGGCAGCTGTTTAACACTGCGACAGCAGCACTAAGGTAGCTCACATTTTGGTATTCCTCCAAGGAAAGCTTTCGAGGAAGTCACAAGTTTTGGAAATGCTTTCCCGAGCAGTAGCCTTTGGATAGAATAAAACTATATCCAAGAAGAACAGTGACTGCATTGTTAAATTAGAAAATGAAGGTATTAAATATTAAAATCTGTGCGCATTCCGAAATTCTGAGGGTATCTAGAGGGTTGGGGAAGACAATGAGGAATTAGACGTTGTAGGTGCTACTGCCACAATGAATAAAAAAGTGTAGTGCCACTACCAGATTAAGAGTACATTTTGTGAGAAGTTGTGCTGGAGCAATACATTATCCATAGTGTCCAGGGAGCGGACGTTTCGGCATTTTGGTTAAGACAACAAACAAGTAAAATGATGAGATGAGCTAGCGTCAGTTGGCGTGGACTGCCAGCACAGTGGTAATGCATAGTGCAGGCAAGGCGATGTTTCCATCATCGTTGTTTCAGTGGTGTTGTCGAGTACATGACGAGGATTGGTGCAATGGCACAGCAAGTGCAATGCCATCTGCTATAAATAACCGTTGATTTTGTAGCACATTTATTCACAGTCCATCAGTACCACCAGAACGCAGGAGTAACGCCCGCAAGGAGACGGCATGGAGCTGAAAGCAGCAGGTGCGGGTCCCAGTCCCCGTCAGAGTACCTGCTTCTTGCACTAAGTATTCCCACCGGACTTGGTGCCATAGTGAAAAGGGGCTACCGGTCCACTGGAGCAGCAGATGGACTTGTGTCAGAAGAGAGCTGATTGCACCCCTTAACCGCATGAGCAGTCATTCATTGCAGAGAGACTACATCTGCAAGATTCGGTGCACACTGCTCTCGTTGTTGCTAAGGCTCATGCAACATAGCCACAATCCCAAATTTGAGTGCAGATATTAGCAAAGCAGGGCACTGCCACGTGTTTCAGCCAGCTGGTTGGACGCCAGCTGCTGTCTGACTGACTACCAGCCCACTCCCGAGGAGCAGGGGGTTGACCGTCTGCCCACGTCATCACAAAGTCAATGTTTAAGCTGGAAATAAAGTGTTAATTTAGACTGTGTTTCTTCTTGGGCCTCTTCGACCTGCCATCTAGTCACACCCCTAGACTAATCAGCGTCCTGACGATGGAGCTGCCCCACATTACCCCTGAGGATGGCTATGAAGCGGTGTCAAAAGCACTGAAATGTCCTTCAGTGGGCAGCAGAGGATGCGTCGTCAATGCGGCGTGATGTCTGGGCCCCGATCTGCCCATGATGGGATGAATGGAAGAACTGTTTGTTACTTGTTATGTGTAACAGACATATGGTGTAAGGGGGAGTGTCATCACAATTTGAGGGTTACTTTGTTAAGACCAGAAGAACTGGCTAATGCGTCGGAATTTTGTGCTAACAGTAAAGAGTAGTATTTATAGACTGTGAGGTGTTTACAGTGTAATCTGCTCAGGCAGTCCACACTATGTGCTGTATCTTAATCTGTAACTTATTTTACATGGCTTCGTTTTGGCCATGCTGCGAAGTAGTGCAGAGACGTAGACGTTGATGATAAGGTGCAAGCTGTAAATGTTTTCTTTTTTGGCAATTGACCATTGTTGTACATTTGTATTGTATATGAATGAAGCATAACGGTGTTGTAATGGCAGAGTCATAGACGCAGGGTGTCACTGGGTCAGAGGCAGTTCAGGTGTTAATTAAGGAAGTAGAGTGATAGAGAGCAGGAAATACGGTCTTGCTTTATAAGTGTGGTGCTAGAAATGAACACCGAGCTTTGTAATGGATACAGCTGCCAGTCCCTTTTCTGATAGGTCATCTGTGGGTGTGAAGACATTTGTGGAGGACCTGACAACATTGCCAAGTATTGGGGATTGGTTCCCTAACCAGTTGTTGCAGGTAGCAAGTTACGTTTGACGGTAGAGACAAGATTTTTGTGAGCACACAAGCAATGAACATGAAGGAGACCATCGATCAGTTGAAAAAGAGCCTTCTGTAGAGGTGTAAGCCGCAGAATAGTGTATTTCAGGAGCAGTTTAGTGGTGTTACAAAGAAAAAGGGGAACCCAGATAAGATTTTGGCCAACAGAATAAGAAAAGTGATTGACGAATGTATGAACTGACTCAGAATTATGAAGGGAATAAGGTTTTGCTGCAGGTAAGGGGTTTGCCAAGGGATATGTCGAGCAGGGCGTGCAAATGGTATTGAATGATTTAAATTTGACTGAGGGATTGGCAATGAAGTGTGAGAAAATTTATGTGTGTCGAAAGGTGTGAAGGGTTAGCGTGCCGTATTCTCTACAGAAGTGAAGCGTTACAATTGTGTGAGTGCAGGGCATGTATAAATGTAGTGCTGCCAGCTTCAGTGGGCAAGGGGTGGTCTGGGTAATGTTACTCGTAATACACTCCTGGAAATTGAAATAAGAACACCGTGAATTCATTGTCCCAGGAAAGGGAAACTTTATTGACACATTCCTGGGGTCAGATACATCACATGATCACACTGACAGAACCACAGGCACATAGACACAGGCAACAGAGCATGCACAATGTCGGCACTAGTACAGTGTATATCCACCTTTCGCAGCAATGCAGGCTGCTATTCTCCCATGGAGACGATCGTAGAGATGCTGGATGTAGTCCTGTGGAACGGCTTGCCATGCCATTTCCACCTGGCGCCTCAGTTGGACCAGCGTTCGTGCTGGACGTGCAGACCGCGTGAGACGACGCTTCATCCAGTCCCAAACATGCTCAATGTGGGACAGATCCGGAGATCTTGCTGGCCAGGGTAGTTGACTTACACCTTCTAGAGCACGTTGGGTGGCACGGGATACATGCGGACGTGCATTGTCCTGTTGGAAAAGCAAGTTCCCTTGCCGGTCTAGGAATGGTACAACGATGGGTTCGATGACGGTTTGGATGTACCGTGCACTATTCAGTGTCCCCTCGACGATCACCAGTGGTGTACGGCCAGTGTAGGAGATCGCTCCCCACACCATGATGCCGGGTGTTGGCCCTGTGCGCCTCGGTCATATGCAGTCCTGATTGTGGCGCTCACCTGCACGGCGCCAAACACGCATACGACCATCATTGGCACCAAGGCAGAAGCGACTCTCATCGCTGAAGACGACACGTCTCCATTCGTGCCTCCATTCACGCCTGTCGCGACACCACTGGAGGCGGGCTGCACGATGTTGGGGCGTGAACGGAAGACGGCCTAACGGTGTGCGGGACCGTAGCCCAGCTTCATGGAGACGGTTGCGAATGGTCCTCGCCGATACCCCAGGAGCAACAGTGTCCCTAATTTGCTGGGAAGTGGCGGTGCGGTCCCCTACGGCACTGCGTAGGATCCTACGGTCTTCGCGTGCATCCGTGCGTCGCTGCAGTCCGGTCCCAGGTCGAAGGGCACGTGCACCTTCCGCCGACCACTGGCGACAACATCGATGTACTGTGGAGACCTCACGCCCCACGTGTTGAGCAATTCGGCGGTACGTCCACCCGGCCTCCCGCATGCCCACTATACGCCCTCGCTCAAAGTCCGTCAACTGCACATACGGTTCACGTCCACGCTGTCGCGGCATGCTACCAGTGTTAAAGACTGCGATGGAGCTCCGTATGCCACGGCAAACTGGCTGACACTGACGGCGGCGGTGCACAAATGCTGCGCAGCTAGCGCCATTCGACGGCCAACACCGCGGTTCCTGGTGTGTCCGCTGTGCCGTGCGTATGATCATTGCTTGTACAGCCCTCTCGCAGTGTCCGGAGCAAGTATGGTGGGTCTGACACACCGGTGTCAATGTGTTTTTTTTTCCATTTCCAGGAGTGTAGTAGTAGGGGCGGACAGGGAGGAAACAAGCAGCCGTTAAATGCAAGAAGGAACCCAAAATTCGTCTGCGTATCACTCACTGTATTGAAGAGGGTTAAGTTTAATATGGAGTGAGCAACATCGACAGTGGACCATCAGTTTATGGGAAGTGCTCTTCATATATGCATAACCCATCAATTTACAGAATGATTCTCGTCCGCCTGATCGACTGGATAAACGTAGTGCAATCAAAGGAACATTGTGTATGAAGACAGGTATGATGGTAGTTGGTTCCTGGTATTTTAGAGTCATTAAGCTGGGTGGATGTACAGAGCTTCTAGTGTTCAATGGCGGTCGAAAGAGTATATCTACATCCACACCTACATATATACTCCTCAAGAAACCGTATGGTGACTGGAGGAGTTTATCCATTACCATGGCTAATCATCTCCTTTCCTGCTCCACTCACAAATAAGGCTAGGGAAAAACCACTATCTATATGCCACTGCATGAGCCTTAATTTCTTGTATCTCATATTCGAAGTCCGTACGAGCAATGTATGTTCGCGGCAGCAGAATCATTCGGCAGACAGCTGCAGATGCCGGTTCTCTAAATTTTCTCAATGGTGTTCCTCGAAAAGAACGTCGCCTTCCCTCCACGGATTCCCATTTCAGTTCCTGAAACATCTCAGCGCTAAGGTGTTGTTCGAACCTACCAGCGACAAATCCAGCAGCCCACCTTTGAACTGCTTCTATGTCCTCCTTCAGTCCGAGCTGGTACGGATCCCAAACACTCAAACAATATTCAAGAACGGGTCGCACTAGCGTGCTATATGCGGTCTCCTTTACAGATGAACCACACTTTCCTAAAATTCTCCCAATAAACCGAAGTCGACCGTTTGCAAAATTAATCCCAGATACTTAAACGACTTGGCTGGTGCAAACAGCTCACTAATAATACTATATCCGAACATTACAGGTTTGTTCTTCCTAATCATACGTATTAACTCACATTTTTCCACATTTAGAGCTAGCTGCCATTCATCACACCGACTGGAAATTTCGTCTAAGTCGTCTTGTATCTTCTTACGGTCACTCAATTTCGACACCTCACCATACAACACAGCATGATCAGCTAACAAAAGCAGATTGCTGCCCAGCCAGTCAGCCAAATCATTTATTTATATAGAGAACAACATCTGTCCTATCAAACTTCCCTGGGGCACTACTGACGATATCTTTGTCTCTGATGAACACTCGCCGTCGACGACAACATACTGGGTTCTTCGAGCGACTAATACCTGTGAACATATTCCATATACTCGTACCTTCATTATACAGACTGCGATGGGGCACCAAATCAAACGTTTTCCAGAAATCTATAAATATGGAATCTGCCTGTTCCCCTTCACCTATAGTTGTCAGTATATCAAGTGAGTAAAGGGCAAGTAGAGTTTCACACGAGCGATGCTGTCGAAAACCATGCTGATTCGTGCACATAAGCTTTTCCGTCTCAAGAAGGTTTATTATATTCGAAATGAGAAAATGTTCAAGGATTCTGCAGCAAACAGGAGTTAGGGATATTGGTCTGAAATTTTGAGGGTCCGTTCTTTTACCTTTCTTATATACTGGAGTCACCTGCGCTTTTTTCCAGTCGCTTGGGACTTTCTGCTGGGCGACACATTCGTGACAAATGCAAGCTAGGTAAGGGGCCAATGCCGTGGAGTACTCTTTGTAAAGCTGAATTGGGATTACATCTGGATCTGGTGACGTATTTACTTTCATATCTTTCAGTTGTTTCTCTACGCCTGTGATGGTTATTACTATGCCGTCAGTAAGGGAGTCTGTCCGATGGTTAAATGACGGTATGTTTGTATGATTCTGCTGTGTGAACGATTTCTTGAACGCGGAATTTAAAACTACGGCTTTCGTTTTGCTGTTTTCAGCTGCCACAACAGACAGGTCAACAAGAAACTGAATGGAAGTCTTAGCCCCACTTGGTGATTTTACATAGGACTGAAATTCTTTTGGGTTTTCTGCCAGATCTTTTGCTAAGGTACGACAGAGGTAGTTGTATGCTTCGCGCATAAGTCGTTTCACAGACGCACGGATCTCTAATAACCGTTTCTTGTCGTCATTGTGCCTTCTCTTTCGAAAGGAGAATGCAACGGCCTCTGTTTCGTCAGCGCCATCCGAATGTCGTTATTAAACCATGGTGGGTCTTTTCCATTCTTTATCTACTTCCTAAGCACATAACTCTCCAGACAACGATTTACAATACGCTTGAACTTAGCTCATAACCCCTCTACGTTCATCTTACTGGAAATATGTGACGTCAATTCATTCTCTAAGCCTGACGGCAACAACTGCTTATCTTCTCTACCTAGCAGACACACTCTCCTAGCCTTCTTGACTGATTTATTAACTTTCACAACCTTAGTTGCTATAACGACATCATGGCCGCTAATCCTCGTTTTCATACTGCCATTGTCGGTGAAGTCAGCCTTATTTGCAGCTACAAGGCTAAGATATTTCCATTGCTTGTGGGCTGTCCAACTAGCAGCTCAAGACATTTTTCATGAATTATGTTCAAAAGTATTTCCCACTACTCTCTGTCTGTATCTCCCATAAAGAATCCGCAGAAATTCCAGTCTATACTTGGCACGTTGAAGTCGCCTCCAACTAGTATCGCACAATCTGGGTATTTACGGGCTACTGGCCATAGACTTTCTTTAAATGAATCTTAAGGTTTCACAGCGGAACCGGGTTGCTGGATAAACATCCCACAATTAGCTTGGTTTCACCTACAACTGTTGTACATGACGACCAGATAACTTCACTGTCGCACTCTACTTCGATCTTAATAGAGACAATATTTTTGTCAACTGCAGTGAACACTTCCCCTCATATGGCCCTTATCTGTGTTTCCGATATACGTTTCACGGCTCGCTAAATCTCTCAGAGCTTTCCGTTTCGGGCAACAGCCTTGCCGCAGTGGATATATTGGTTCCCGTCAGATCACCGTAGTTAAACTCTGTCGTGCGTAGCCGGCACTTTGGAGGGAGACCACCTGACCATCTGGGCCGCCATGCGCTGTTGTCGTTTTTCGGGATGTACTCAGCCTCGTGATACCAATTGAGGAGCTACTCGACCGAATAGTAACGGCTTAAAAAAAAAAAAAAAAAAAAAAAAAAAAACCGGAAAAGTGGTGTGCTGACCACCACATGCCCCTCCTATCCGCATCCTCAGTTGAGGATGACACGGCAGTCGGATGGTCCCGATGGGCCACTTATAGCCTGAAGACGGAGTGCTTTTGCACTTCTGGTTTCAGCTAGCTCTTGGTCCCAAAAATAATTTGAGTGCGAGAGCATTCCTGGAGGGCCTCAAATTCAGTAACTTCATTACAAATGCATCAATAGTACACTGATAAGATTTTGACAGTCGAAGCGTCTTTAGTCTGAACGTGTTCTGACTTCCCTTGGTGCGTATTAACTGGCGAGTGTTCATCAGAGTACCTCAAACTGCCGTCTAGCCTAAGAAACCCTCATGGGCTATCCACAAGTACTCTGCTACCCTAGCAGCTGCTTCCGTTGAGTAGTCCACCCATGACCTATCAAGGGCAGTCCTACAAATCCCACCCAATAACACAGGTCTAGAAAACTGCAGCCAAGCCCATCGCAGATTCGATGAAGCCTTGGGTTGAGACCCTCCACTCGGTTCCAAACCAAAGAGACCTGATCAACTCTGGGAACAATGCTGGAAATTTCGAGCTCTGCTTTCTCCCTGTGTGCAAGGTCAGCAGTCTTCACCACCTCCGCCAGCCACCTGTATGAACTGAGGACAGCCTCAGAGTCCATGCCATAGACGTTGTTGGTGGTGATGTGAAACCAAAACTTGCAGACGACTGCTCCATGCACATTCGATAACCGCAGGCACGACCTCCTCAACATCTCGGATGAGGTGGCCTGGTAGACATACCAAGAGGACATTGGCTGTCTTTCCAGCGCTGAACGCTATCTGTCTAAGGGTTCCATAACATGCCTAACAGTGGATCTCATGATAACAAGTAAACCCCTGCCTCTCGTGTGCCTGGTCGAGCCCTGCAGAAGCAGCAGCCATATGTCTACTCACAGGGTGAATGGGTTAGGCCAGACAGCCAGTCTCCACAGTGATCCCCTGCCTTGAGCCACACCAACGTGTTGCCACCTGCCACTCATCCTGGGGTGAGGGAAGATCCACTGCATCGGGTACATTAGGAGGTGCCACAGCAGCAGATCCTGTGGGCAAAACAAGAGGCACCTGAGATGTCCCATGTGGCATGCCCGATTCTCCACCACTGTTACACCCCGAGACTGCAGCCTGAAGATAACTGACCATAGCCAAAAGTTCACTCTGCTGTTCACAAACTGCAGCCAGCTAGCTCCTTCTCCATCTTCCCACAGCATGTTCACATCCTAACCATACTAGAAAGACTAGCTAAGGGGGGGAAACTATGAAAGCAGATAGGATCCCAGATTTGCGACTTGCTTTCCTCCTGATGTTTCACCAATGGACGCTGATGCGTTAATAAACTATGTAGCTGGCTGATAAGTGATAAAATACTGTGCGACAGACTGAATGAATTCACCCTTACAAAAACCCGAGATTAAACCTATTTAACAGAGCAACACACACGAAATTTAATAAATATACTGCGAAGAAAATACAGAATAAAATAAACACTAACTTGCCTCTCTGTAGATGTAGAGGGTGACAATTATTGAATCATGAAATCGTCACAACCCTTGAACAGTTTGTGTTAGGACGTTGAATAGGCGTGGTTGGCCGCAGGCCATGATAGGAATTAGTATGCGCATGGTTTGATTTGCTTTAGCGACAAAGCCCACATTCATTTGGATGATTTCGTCAATAAGCAAAATTGGTACATTTAGGGGGCTGAGAATCAACATTTCGCGATCGAGAAGCCTCTTCACTCTCAATGCGCGACTGTGTAGCGTGCAATGTCCAGTCATGGAACAATCAGTGCGATATTCCTTGAGGGCACGGTGACTACCAAACGGTACATGAAGGTTTTGGAACATGATTTCATCCCCATTATCCAAAGTGATCCTGATTTCGACAAGATGTGTTTGATGCGAGACGGAGCTCGACCTCATTGAAGCAGGAGAGTGTTTGATGACCTGGAGTAGCACTTTGGGCAGCCCATTCCGACTCAGGGTTCCCGGAGGCAATTGGCATGGGCCGCGATTGGCCGCAATCTAATTCGAATCTGAATACACGCGACTTCTTTTTGTAGGGCTGTAGTAAATACAAGGCGTACAGCAATAACCCCAAAACCATTGCTGAGCTGAAAACAGCCATTCAGGAGATCATCGACAGCGTCCATGTCCCCACACTTCAGCGGGCCATGCCAAATTTCGGTAGTCGTCTGCGTCACGTCATCGCGAATGGTGACAGGTACATCGAACATATCTTAACATAAACCTGAATATCTGTAGTGACGTTTACATGTTGTATAAATTGTGTGTGTACGCCATCGTTTGTAACTAATCTACGTTTTTTTCATTTAGTTCAATAACTGTCACCCTGTATATATACCGAGAGTTGCTGCCTGACTGACTTAGTAAAGAAATGTATGCTTGTCTTAAAAAAGGCAAATGAGCCTGTACTGTTCTACAGAGTGAATGAATTTACCCTTATAAAACATGAGATTAGACATCTTAAACAAAACAACAGGCACTAAATTTAATAAATATACTACGAAAAAAAGACATAAAAACATAAACACTTAACTTGCCACTCCGTAGACGTATACCAGCCGAAAGATGCGACCTGACTGACCGGCTTACTGTTAACGCTAAGCCATTTAATAGGAATATGAGTGTTTTTTAAAAGGTAGTGTTCGATCACACTTTCTTTCCTGGGTGTTGAGCTACTATGTTTGATGAATTTAATTTTAGTTCACATTTAGCGTTAACGTGCACAAGTATGATTAACCTCCAGGCAGAAGGGTATTGTAATGTATTGTATGTTAACCGAGGACCTAGAAACGATGGAAAGGCTCCGTCCACACTGCAGCCGCAGTGGTCCACAACCCCACGACTACCGCAGTCGACTTCACCCCTCCGCCACCCCACAACGAACACAGGGTTATTGTGCGGTTTGGTCCCCGGTGGACCCCCACGGAATGTCTCATACCAGACGAATGTAACTCCTATGTTTGCGTGGTAGAGTAATGGTGGTGTACGTGTACGTGGAGAACTTGTTTGTGAAGCAATCGCCGACATAAACTGAGGCGGAATAAGGATAACAAGCCCGCATTGACCGAGGGATATGGAAAACCGCCTAAAAACCATCCACAGACTGGCCGGTTCACAGGACCTCGACACAAATCAGCCGGGCGGAGTTGTGCCGAGGACCAGGCGCTCCTTCCCGCCCGGAAAGCGGTGCGATAGACCGCACGGCCAACCGGGTGGGCTAGGCAGAAGGGTACATTGATGAGCCTAAACATTGTGACCACCTGCTTAATAGGGCGTTTGTCCACCTTTGACAAGCAATGCAACGGTGATTATGAGTGCCATGAATTTGACAGATCCTTTGTAGGAGCCCAGAGGGATCTAGCATCAGAGGCCTAAGCACAGCTCATGCAATAACTATAAATTACAGGACAGGGGTTCGTGAGAGTGACCTGGAGCCTGATAGAATGCAAGAGAGTAGGGACATAGAGAGAGTTTTGATGTAGTTTTTATTTATTCAAAATGACAGACCTCCCCCACCTCCCGCACCGCCCCCCCTCCCCCCCAATCACCCTGCACCTGGTGTAGATGTGGAATTGTCAGACTGATAACATTGTGGGTTTTTCTTCCCGCCTTCTCCCATCCCACCCCATCCACCTGTGTGAAATCCCCACATCATGCCACCCCTCCCAGTCAATTGTCCTCTCTATCTGTAAAATTTCGAGAACCACTCAGTCTATGCTAAGCTGCTGGTGTGTGAGGACATAGGGTACTTTTATTCTTTACTTTGGGTGTTAAACTGTTGGAAATTGACAGGAAAAACTAGCAGTCTGTTCATTTGACAAGATGTTTGTGTCAGACACAGAGTAATTTAATAACTGTATTACCTGTAAGCATGCACCTGAGGAATGTGTCCATAGCGGCCTACATGAGGATTGGAAAAGGAAGATAATGGAGGAGCATAAGAAAAAAAATATTTTTCAGAAAATAATGGTGATCCAGTTGGAGGGCTTGAAGATGCATTTCGCAGCTCACATACATTGTTGTTTCTGCTGGAACTGTCTTTTTTTTTTTTTTTTAATGGCCAATAAATATGCGCAAGAGACAAGTGAGTGCTCTTCAGCAACCCTGCCATAACTGACCTAATTCACAATACCCCTACCATAGTGTGCTCAAAATTGGGACACTTGTGTAAAATTGGTGGAAACCGATGCCAACATGGCATCCAGTCACAGGACCATGATGTCAGGGATACCAGGTCAACATGTCAGGTTGCTGGTCTCTTATATGTAAGAAACAAGGTTCGGTACACTTTCAACTACTTTTCAAGGTCACCCCACTACCCACTTTCCCCATCCAAAAGACATACATGTAGATCATTGTATGTGGGGAACCTACTTGGATATTTGTTAGAGAGTAACTCTAGCCACTATCGTCAATAACTACTTGATGTAGATAGGATATTTTCGCTAATAATCTAGCACTAGAGAGTTGCTCCAGCTAGTCGAACCAATAGCCATATTGCCGGCCGGAGTGGCCGAGCGGTTCTAGTCTCGAACCGCGGGACCGCTACAGTTGCAGGTTCGAATCCTGCCTCGGGCATGTATGTGTGTGATGTCCTTAGGTTAGGTTTAAGTAGTTCTAAGTTCTAGGGGACTGATGACCTCAGACGTTAAGTCCCATAGTGCTCAGAGCCATTTGAACCCAATAGCCATATCTGGGAATAATGGATAGTAGTAACAGGACAACAAACTCTCACCAAAGTGCAAGGAGTAGCATCTTGCCGATCTACAAGTGAATAGCTGCTAAGAGGACATAAGAATGGGTAATAATTCTAGGAGAGCAACCCACTGTCACAATGCTGCTATGCTGCTATAATTTATTTATTTATATTTCCTTTATTGTATTTCAATGCCCCATCTGTGGCGGGCTGTCAGCAGCATATGCGCTGCTCTTCAGCCGAAAGACAGTAATTATACAATAGAAGACATTTAGAATTACAGCAAGGAGAAAATATGGCGTACATATATATAGAAAGGGGGAACAGTACGGAAGAGAACGGACAAAGAGGGGGGCGACTGTAAAATTGAGATAAAAACCGTGAAAATATAGCCCACACAAGAAACCACACACTGGGACAATTAAAGAACATAAGGCGAAGTATGACCGGACCATAAAAGTATCGATGGCTAGTGTAGCACATAACAATCACAGACAGTACCACAATGTACAGGTCCAGGACATAATAAAAAGCACATGTCTTGTGACGCACAGGAGAATGGCACCAAACACAACACTGACGTAGTACACTGATGACATTGCGCAAACTCAGAGGATCTACCAGGGGCATGGAGGCGAGGGAGAAGGGAAGAAGGGAAGCAGAGGGTGACAGGAGGGGGCGAGCCGAAGACGGCCAGGGACGGAAGGACGAGGGAGCTAAAAAGTCGAGGGGAGGTGCAGGGACTCAGGGTGGGATGCTGCTGTTTTTTTTCCTTTATTGGACATCGATTCCCCTCCCCCCCCCCTCCCAGATGGGAGGAGTGGGCTGACAGCAGCGTAATATGCCGCTCTACAGCCTACAGAGAAGTCATAAACAAAATTAGGAGATACAGTATCATGAAAATAAAAACAGCCAATAAAACGGTGACTGATTAAAACTGGAACAAGGCGAAGATTTGCAAAGAGAATATAAAACCAATGGATCGGTGTTGCTGATTAAAACACATAGTAAACAGACAGGGACAATTAAAAAACATGGTGACAATTTGGTTTCTGTTCGCAACAGTGTAAAAACACAGCCGGCCGCGGTGGTCTCGCGGTTCTAGGCGCGCAGTCCGGAACCGTGCGACTGCTACGGTCGCAGGTTCGAATCCTGCCTCGGGCATGGATGTGTGTGATGTCCTTAGGTTAGTTAGGTTTACGTAGTTCTAAGTTCTAGGGGACTGATGACCACAGCTGTTAAGTCCCATAGTGTTCAGAGCCATTTGAACCATTTTTTTTGTAAAAACACACTTAGCGACAGTATGGTGTCTGTTCGCAACACTGACAGGGGATGCACAACACTGAACATGCACTTAAAACAGCACTATAGGGGAGACACAGTGGCAGATGTGGGGGGAGGGAGATGACCCTGACCGATGAAAGGGAAAAAAGGGGGTAGGAGAGAAAAAGAAAAAGGGGGAAGCCAATAGAGGGAGAGGACACAGGAAAAGGGGGGGGGGGCAGGGCTGATGCGAAAAGGAGTGGGGAAGGCCGTGGAGGGGAAAGAAAAAGGACCCAGAGGGAGAGATTGGAGTCAAGGAGTGGGTAGGTGGAGAAGAAAGAGGATGGAATGGGGGAGGGGGGTAGGGAGCCTGGGAAAGGTCAGAGGGAGGGAGATGGAGGTGAGGATCATAGTTGATAGGAGGGATAAACGGGGGGGGGGGGGAGAGGGCATCATCCGGGATGGGGAGTTGAAGGATGCCCCCTCGGGAAAGGAGATGAAAGGTGTAGTGGTGGAAGGTAGGGGGACACAACGGTGAATGCATGGCAGTGGGCAGGGTTTGGAGAGGAGAGGAGCAACCAGTGGATGAGGAGGATCAAGTTGGCGGGAAATGTAGAAGAAGCGGACATGCTCGAGGAAAAGGGGCAGATAGGGGAAAGGAATTAGGTCATAGAGGATCTGTGTGGCGGATGGGAGGCGTATACGCAAGGTGAGGCAGAGTGCATTGTGCTCGAGGTTCAGGAGGGACTAATAGAATTGGGTGGGGAGAGGGGTGGGGGGCAGATATTGAGGCGGGACTAGCTAAACAGAGGATCAGACAGATTAAGGATTTGTAGGTGTGGAGGATGGTAGAGATGTTCAACACCCATGTCCGGCCAGAGAGGAGTTTAAGGAGACTGAGGCAGTTGTGGGCTTTGGACTGGATAGAGCGGAGTTGAGGAATCCAAGTCAAGTGACGGTCAATGGTGAGTCCAAGATAGGTGAGGGTGGGGGATGGTGCTATTTTTTAAGTTAAAATCATCTGGGTTATTAGGCCGTGTCATGTTTCTTGTAAAATGTTTGATGTTTCGACTGCTCTGCTGGGATATTCCTCAGGATATTTTGGTGTCCACTACTGCTAGAACACTGTCAGAGACGAGTGTCGCGTCCACTTGTAAAGAGGGAGTTTTCTGTCGTTCGTGCTGGAGAAGTGATAGTGATGGTTAAAATTCATATGGCTACCGCTGGTGGGCCATAGTCATTGGCTAATATTCCCACTCTGATGCAGAAGAAGGGGCGCTGGTAGCTCATCTCCTGTGGATTCTATTGGCGGTCCATCGTCATTGGATTCCACACTTATGCTGGAGAAGGGTTATTGGTTGAAATGCCTGCTACCGCAATTGGTTGGTCGTTGTCAGTGGCTAGATTCGAAACGGACAGAGCAAGAGAGGGGGAATGTTTACCCAAAGTATTATTGTCCGCCGAGGCGACTTCCAGCGCGTTGTTTATGCCGCTCACACACACGGCCGCGTATTTACTTCCTTGATAGCAGGAAGCCACAATGCTGGAAGCCTATAGCCGTCCTCTCTATTGAAATTAGATGCATTCGTAGAAATTTCCACCGCTTCTCGGACCTTTCTTCTGTAAATGTTTGTTTCTTTAGCCAGTACACGTACGTTATTAAAATCGATGTCAGAGTCACAGTTCTCGTGATGTTCCGCTACTGCCGATTTTCCACTTTGTTTTAGCCGCATGTCCCGTTCGTGTTCCTTAATGCGTTCTTTAACAGTTCTTCCCGTTTCGCCTATATACATTTTGCCGCAGCCACATGACACATGATAGACGCCTGCATTGTGGAGGTAATCAGGCGCATCCGTTTTCCGTCGGAAAAAGTCTTTCATTTTTTTGACTAACGAAACATGTCTGAATACCATTTTTCTTTAAAATTCTGCTTATGCGGTCAGTGACCCCAGAAGCGAACGGTAACCTGACGGAGTGAGAAGGCGGTTCCTCATCATTCTTATTAGCGTTATATATATTCCGCCTGAAAGCCCTGTCGCTTGAATAACTATCATACCCATTTGCCTTCAATGTATTCTTTAAAAAATTCAACTCCGATTCCAAGATATCGTCATCGCTGATACGGCAGGCACATGAAGACAGAGTGTTGAGTACTGCTTTCTTCTGGCGTGGGTGGTGGTGCGAAGTGGCATCTAAATACTTGTTTGTATTATTCGGCTTTCTGTACACTCCGTGACCTACAGTGTTATCGGATCTTCTGTATACCAACACATCTAGGCACGGGAGACCGACCGCACTCTCAACCTCCAAGGTGAATTTGATTTTCGGGTGAATTCCATTTAAGAAATTGTGGAACGCATGAAGTTCTACTTCGCCGTGTGGCCATATAACAAATATATCTTCCACATAGCGGAGCCAGCAAGAAGGCTTCAAAGGAGCACTACTTAACGCTTGTTGCTCAAAATGTTCCATAAAAACGTCAGCTGCAACTGGCGAAATGGGTGAGCCCATAGCAAGGCCGTCAGTCTGTTCAGAGAATTCACCATTGTATTTAAAAAAGCTCGAACGAAGGCACAATTCAGTTAAGTCACAAACATCTGGAGCAACATTCTCTCTTATGATCTCCATTGTATCAGATACTGGGACGTTAGTAAATATCCATGTCACATCGAAGCTAACAAGAATGTCACCTGTTGATATCCTCAATGTGCATATAATTTTAAAAAAATTTCGAATCTTTTATAAAAGTATTTGTTTTACCAACTAGATGTCTCAGTTAGCCAGATAAATGACGTGCTAAAAAATTAGTCGGCAAGTTAATCCCACTGACTATAGGCATCAAAGGAAACGATTCTTTACGTATTTTCGGTAGTCCGTACGTTCTGGGTGAGACAGGTATTCGAGGTGTTAGTGTCTTTGTAATAGAGCTGTCCAGTCTGGAGTCTGATATCAGGTTTTTCACTTTCCGAACGATTCTTTTCGTCGGATTGCTTTTTAACTTGCGATACACAGGATCAACTAGTAGTTGTTCCATCCTCCTGTGATAATCCACAGCGTCCAAAACAACAGTAGCATTCCCCTTATCCGATTTTGTTACAACGATGCTTTCGTTTCTCATAAGTTCAATAAGAGATTTCCTTTCCTGTGCCGATATATTGCTTTTCGGAGGTTTCGATTTCCGTAGAACTCCCGACACATCTTGTCTAACTTCTTCGGCCTGCACTTTCGCAAGACGAAAAAGGATGCTTCGACGTCACTTACGATTGCTTCAACAGGTATTCTCTTCGATGTACTTCCGAAATTCAGACCTTTGCCCAGAACTGAAACAGCTGCTTCATCGAGTACTTCTGACGAGACATTCACCACTACTCGCTTCGGATCCACAGTAGCGTCTTCCTCGTCAACTGTAACCGCAAGCTTCTCGAACTTCTCTTTTTCTTTCATTCCGTCCACTTTATGCCAGTCCTGGGACTGCGATGACGACCACTTGGATTCGGAGTTAAATTTTTTCTAGAGGACGTTGAAGGCAAATGGGTATGATGGTTATTCAAGCGACAGGGCTTTTAGGCGGAATATTTATACCGCTAATAAGAATGGTGAGGAACCGCCTTCTCACTCCGTCAGGTTACCGTTCGCTTCTGGGGTCACTGACTGCATAAGCAGAATTTTAAGGAAAATGGAATTCAGACATCTTTCTTTAGTCGAAACAAAATAATAGACTTTTTCTGACGGAAAACGGATGGACCTGCTTACCTTCACAATGCAGGCGTCTATCAAGTGTCATGTGGCTGCGGCAAAGTGTATATAGGCGAAACGGGAAGAACTGTTAAAGAACGCATTAAGGAACACGAACGGGACATGCGGCTAAAACAAAGTGGAAAATCGGCAGTAGCGGAACATCACGAGAACTGTGACTCTGACATCGATTTTAATAACGTACGTGTATTGGCTAAAGAAACAAACATTTACAGAAGAAAGGTCCGAGAAGCGGTGGAAATTTCTACGAATGCATCTAATTTCAATAGAGAGGACGGCTATAGGCTTCCGGCATTGTGGCTTTCTGCTATCAAGGAAGTAAATACGCGGCCGTGTGTGTGAGCGGCATAAACAACGCGCTGGAAGTCGCCTCGGCGGACAATAATACTTGGGTAAACATTCCCCCTCTCTTGCTCTGTCCGTTTCGAATCTAGCCACTGACGATGACCAACCAATTGCGGTAGCAGGCATTTCAACCAATAACCCTTCTCCAGCATAAGTGTGGAATCCAATGACGATGGACCGCCAATAGAATCCACAGGAGATGAGCTACCAGCGCCCCTTCTTCTGCATCAGAGTGGGAATATTAGCCAATGACTATGGCCCACCAATGGTAGCCACATGAATTTTAACCAATACTATCACTTCTCCAGCACGAGCGCCAGAAAACTCTCCCTTTATAAGTGGAGGCAACACTCGTCTCTAACAGTGTTCTAGCAGTAGTGGAAAAAAAGGTACGAAGAAAATATAAAAACAAAGTCGGTGATGCTGTCAAAAATACATAGTAAATAGACAGGCACAATTAGAAAACATGACGACAGTCTGGTTTCTGTTTGCACGAGATAAAAAACACAACTAGCGACAGTATGGTGGCTTTTTGCAACACTGACAGGGGATGCACATCACTGAACACTCATTTAAAACAGCACTATAGAGGCGATATAGAAAAGTTGGAAGGGGGGGGGGAGCTGGGCGGACATGAGAAGGATTGGGACAGATAGCGGGTAGGCGGGGCAAAAACAGGATGGAAGTGGGGAGAGAAGGAGCCCTGGAAAAAGACAGAGGAAAGGGAGGGGGAGATTAGGATCAGAGTTGATAGGAGGGATAAATGGAAGGAGAGAGGACATCATCTTGGAGGGGTAGTCGTTGGAAGCCACCTTGGGAAAGGAGATGAAGGGTGTAGAGGTGGAGGGTAGGGGGGACACAACAGCGAAAATGCAGCAGAGGGTGGGGATTGAAGAGGAGAGGAGCAACAAGCAAATGAGGGGGATCAAGGCGGTGGGAACAGATATGTTTGAGGAAAAGGAGCAGATGGGGGGAAAGGAATCAGGTCGTAGAGGATCCGTGTGGGGGACGGGAGGTGTACATGGAAGGCTAGGCAGAGTGCATGGTACTTGAGGATCTGGGATCTGGTGGGACCTATAGAATCTGCGGGGGGGGGGGGGGTGTATATGCAGGTGGGACTGACATAATAGAGGACTGGATGGATTAAGGATTTGTAGGCGTACAGGATGGTAGAGAAGTTCAACACCCATGTTGGGCCAGAGAGGAGTTTAAGAAGACTGAGGCGGTTGTGGGGTTTGGATTGAATAGAGTGTAGATGAGGAATCCAGGTGAGGTGACGGTCAATGGTGAGTCCAAGGTAGGTGAGGGTGGGAGATGCTGCTATAAACCCATGCACAGGAATCACATAGCACCAGCACTGGAGAATGAAACACATTTATAGCTATTTATGAGTTGCAAGTCGTATCCTGGCCAAGAAAAACGTAGGATATACATCGTGCGATATTTTTTCCACTGTAGTTCTCATTATCTTACTTCAACATGACATCTTAAGACGAAAAAATTGGCCAGTCGTCTCAAATATAATCGAGCGCCATCCACTGAATGTATTGTGTACATAAACAGCCGACCAGCCAGAGACTTTCTCTGAACCTGCCTGGTCGCAACAGGCTAGGCTACAGCTTCTGGTCGGCTAAGCCCTCGTGACCACGCCTCTCACTGGCCGCCGGTTGGCGTCACTAGCTCCTAGCCCACTGTGGGACAAGGAGGCACAGCTCGAACGTTCTAATTCCACAACCGACATAGGCACCCCAGTTCAAAATATCCACATTACCCAAACCGAGATGTGGATGCCGCTGTGTCCTACAGTTTTTTACGCAAAATGTAGATTTCTCACTTTTATGGACGTTACTTTCGAAGATAAAAGAAATCGAAGAATACACACGTTTTCACATGGCTGAAGTATCATTACTTATTGATTCTTAGTGTGAAAATCATGTACAAGAGTATGACATAGTGTGATATTCATGGCTGCGGCCGGCAGTATTTTATCTTGTTAGAAGCTTGCCTTGAAGCAGCTTGATACACGTGAAGTAGCATATGGTACAAAAGTGGAGTGAGGTACAACCAGTAGATGGTACAGTATGTATCATTCGCGTGGAATAGTCTGCCAATTGAACTGAACTTCCTTCTGATTGGTCGGCACATTGGGATGTTAGGTGCCAAAATGGCTAACTTCTCTTCTTAATTATTTACATACTTTTCATTGTATTTAACCCAGTTTTCAGTATGACAATCTCTCATGGTTACCCTTTGAGTCTACGGTTTTTATTTATTAAATTTTGTTAACTTTGAGGAACATAAGAGTAATGATAGTAGAATTAAAGTGCTTCGGACACCTTTGGGTCGCTATGGCGTGCCTGGGAGACGAAGTACCTTGGCTATGCTAGTCAATCTGTTTCGGATGTTCTTCAGAGCCGGACGTGTATCTCTGTTTCGGACGGACATGTCGTATTCTATATCGAAAGTTGTCATAAAAGTTACCGTACTATTAAGAAAGCTATGTCGAGTGTGGTAGAAGACAGTGTAAAAAGTGATATTTTAAAATATAAACCCAAAGAATACATTAATGGGAGGTGTCGCCTACCATCATTGTCAGTACTACAGATCTTGCCCTCTGTAGATACAGAGTCTAACCTGGGAAAGTAGCATCCCATAAGAAAGAAGCACAAACACAGGTTCAAGTTCGAGATGACAGCGTAGCAGCCTCCGCTGAAGAAGGTTCCACTACCGACGAGCTGTCTTCTGCGCTCGGGACACAGCTTTAGAAGACAACTGGTTGGTGGAAAGAGCGGTTAGGGACTCTTATTCAGTCTCTACAGATCTCTCCAGCTTCCACATCTGACTTCCAACACGACAACGTATAATTTATACATGGCATTCATGGTGGGGAACATCTTTTCGAAGAAGAGGCTACTATCGATTAATGGGAACTGTGAACCAGTTGAGAGATGAAAATCATAGTGAGAACACTGAACTGTAATGATTATCATAAAACGCCCGAATCAGCAGTGTATGAACAGTGAAAAAGATAAAAAGCAACCCGGTGAAGTGTGTAATTATATCCTGTTTGAACTTTCGTAAGGTTCTTTGAGCTGTTAGGCAACAAAATCGACAAATGCCGCTAATTAATCCGCGTCGTGTAGTTGTAAGTGAAAACGCGAAAATGCAAATCGAAGTATACGCGCGGTCTAAACGGATTACGTTTATCTCACCACTACGAGATACAACGCTTCAGGGTGCAGTTAGCAGAGCAGCGTACAGAAGGCGACGTGAATGACTTGGAAGCAACATCTGTCGCTCCCACCAGCTGCAGTCCAGCTTCAGAGAGCTGTGAAAGGCAGGGATAGGGGACTGTTGGCGACTATGGCAGCCGAAGGCACCGAACACGACAATGTGGCGATCAACAGCATTGCGCTGGAGATGGTGGTGATTTTTGGGGGAAGGAGACCAGACAGCGAGATCATCGGTCTCATCGGATGAGGGAAGGACGGGGAAGGAAGTCGGCCGTGCCCTTTGAAAGGAACCATCCCGGCATTTGCCTGGAGCGATTTAGGGAAATCACGGAAAACCTAAATCAGGATGGCCGGACGCGGGATTGAACCGTCGTCCTCCCGAATGCGAGTCCAGTGTCTAACCACTGCGCCACCTCGCTCGGTGCGCTGGAGAAGAAGGTAGTGTGGACACTAATCACTTTACAGCTAGCGAGAGGTAGCTAGTATTAAAAACTGTAGGGAGTTTTAAGAATATTGTTAAATTGTTTCGTAATAATTTCCTTAATAACAAAATGTCGGGGGAAAGCAAAATGCGGTAATCTTAGAAGCAGAGAGGCAGTGCAGCCTCAGGATAATGATATTGAAGAGACAAGCCAATTACAGGGCATGCCAGATGAAATTAGTAATATAAGTAAAACAGCATCAGCTGATACATTGCCTAATAATAAAAGGATGATTGAACTGGTAATGGAGAGAGTATCTGGATAAAAAGAATTAAAAGTAAGGTTAGAGGAAAAGATAGAACAGGGGCAAAATGAATTAAAGGAAGGGCAAAAATTACTTGCTGATAAAATAGAAGTTAGGAGATGGCAAAAATTAACCCTAAGTTTAAACATTTAGAGACCAGGGTTGATTCTCATGAAACTAGTCTAGGGGCTTGTGAGAAAAGAATTGAACATGAGAGGAAAGAGTGGATTCAAAATTTAGGTAAGAATAAGCAAGAGGTTAATTACAAGATTGATGTTGAATTAGCCAAAATAAATGATGTAATGAAAACTCAAGATAATTTTGTATTATCAGTTAGGGATGAGGTCATTAAATTAAGTAATGATCAGTGTAAAATAAACAAAACTGGCGAAGATACCCGTGAAAGGCAAAAAAACAGGTCGTAGGCTTAAAAGGACGACAATGCAGTCTTTAACTGTAAAGTATTATGAATAGAATCTGTTTGTAATGGTAATACAAATACGATTCAAGGTTGTTTGAGAAAAATAGAACAGAAGGTAGAGAACATACCTCAACTAAGTGAGGTGACTAAAAATATAGATAATATGGAAGTTGTGTTAAAACAGAAACTCGAAACATGGATTGAACAGAAAAAACGTAAGATCTTTGTTCATATTAATGAAGTAATCAGTAATGCCAATGCTTACAAATTTCGTAACTTTTCTTGCCTTCATTCGTCACTTTGAGAGCATTATACCTTACAACATAACAGCAGGAATGCAAATTTGTAACCAGTCGTTTTGAAGGGGACGCAGTATCATGGGGATCAGGAGCCAGCAACACATGTCAAACATACCAAGAATTTGTTAGAGCTTTCGTAATCCAATACTAGTCCACAAGTACACAAAACAGTATAAAAACAGAAATATTTGAAGCTAGGAGCTATAAAAACATTGACTGCAATAGTTATAGGGGGTTCTTTCAGTACTACTGGGAAAAGAACCAGTATTTAACTGATCCATTACCTGAAGCCGGCCGGAGTGGCCGTGCGGTTCTAGGCGCTACAGTCTGGAGCCGGGTGACCGCTATGGTCGCAGGTTCGAGTCCTGCCTCGAACGTGGATGTGTGTGATGTCCTTACGTTAGTTAGGTTTAATTAGTTCTAAGTTCTAAGCGACTGATGACCTCAGAAGTTAAGTCGCATAGTCCTCAGAGCCATTTGACCCATTACCTGAATCTAAGAGGAAGTAATAATTCTTAAGTTTCCGGTGTATGTACAGGAGAAACTAATTCATGTCAACAAGAGTGAGGTTAACTACCTCCTGAGTACATTAGAACAGGTGGACACGTTTCTAGGCAACAGACAAGTGCTGGAAGGCTGGCGTAAAAATAGGTGGCGCACAGACCACCGCATCCTCCGTGCCTCTTACAGGAATAGCAGGTCGACAAACCTCAGGGGGCAACAGCACTCTTTGCATTGCTAGGTAGCTGACGCCTACCAGGTATCTGAGTTAACTAACCGTTTACTTCCTTCTTTTTCACACTATTAGTTCTTCCCTCTTCATCATTCTGAACTAAAATATGTCATCTATCCTTCTTGTCTATTCAAGATAAAAAAGAGACAAAAGCGTATCAATTTAAACAAAAAACGTACTAATTGAAGAATTAAGCAATCGACCATAGACTATACTTACGCATAACAAAAGATAACATGCAGCATAAAGTTTGCGAAACAAGTACAGAACGTAGGCTATAACACCTAAAATCATCATCCATACAGGAAGCAGAACACCCTATAAACTACATACAGAAACTCTTTGTACATGTTATGAAACACAAAGATATTGCATACACATATATACAGAGAAAACAATATTCTATATTTATTTATTTAGGTAGCTTGCAGCTGACGCAAAGGAAGAGGACGGCGCCAAACCGAGTAACTGAGCATAATTAGAACGAACAGTACACAATAGTCCTGAGTCGATTAGATTAAACTTTATTAGCAACAATTGGTAGATGTTCAGCGAGTAGTTACAAGCAGTGATGAAGTCTCCACTGCAATATATATATATATATATAGGCTAGGATGAGTCCAGCCACAGTTAAAATGACAGTAAAAGAGTTTTGGATCGGCCAGAGAAGTCGACCACTCATATATAAATGATTATGAAAGAGTTTTGGATCGACCACCGAAGTCGACCACTCGTATATGATGATACGTGAGAGTAGGCCACACATTTAAGGATTACTAGGCGAGGTATTTCGGCAGAGGCATTTTATTAATTGTATCACGACGCAGAAATGTTACCCACACAGCTAATGAACACAAAACATGAACCTCACATAGGACACAAAGAATAATAAATACTGAGATACAAATGCGTAAAGCATATGAGAAATGTCTGTTATATTCATAGTGTTCACATGTTTGAGCAGCAAAGTCCATAATAAGCTACAAGCGAATTGAAGCAAAAGGATTTGTTTCGTTATTTCACTCTGTTATCACGATCTAGGGTATCTTCATTTCTCTCAAAAGACCTGTGAATCTTGTTTGATTGCCTAGATAAGTTATCGAATGAAATGAAACTAAAACCTGAAGTATAAAATGAGAGCTATTCTCTTATCATTTCCCGCACTTAGACATAAAATAGCGGTGTGTCTAGCGCCGTTATTAACTTCAATGAAAGTAAGCGCTGGCTGGGATGAGTAACGCCTGACGCGTAACAGCAAAATATTAACAAGTACTGCGAGAGTGCACTGACCAATGAGTCAAGGTTAGGAACACTATCCGCGCGAGGAGACAATTCAAATGAAAGCCCTGTAGTCACCATAGCAGTATCGAAGATTTTGTAAATATTATGGTATTATGTTCAATGCAACATTGTGTATATTGTAAAACTATGTAACATCTATGTATGAATTTTATGTAAGGACACTTATATGCTGATACAATTTAGAGTTTTTATGAATTATGTGATAGTAAACAATATATATGTAGACGGCTAGTGCTGGCATAAGTAAAATAATGTGAGTGTTATTAGGTAAAAGTCGACGGCACTGCGACGATGTTAGATAAAAAAGTGTGTGTTATTAGGTAAAAGTGGATGGCAATGCGCCGATGTTAGATGACAAGTCCACGGCAATGCAAGAACTCGGGAAAGTTCTGAGGAGTTCGACCGACATATACTATACATACAGGTTCCGAGCGGGAAGGAGCGCCTGGTTCAAATGGCTCTGAGCACTATGGGACTTAACATCTATGGTCATCAGTCCCCTAGAACTTAGAACTACTTAAATCTAACTAACCTAAGGACATCACACAACACCCAGCCATCACGAGGTAGAGAAAATCCCTGACCCCGCCGGGAATCGAACCCGGGAACCCGGGCGTGGGAAGCGGGAGCGCCTGGTCCCCGGCACGAACCCGCCCTGCGGATTTGTGTCGAAGTCCGGTGAACTGGCCAGTCTGTGGATGGTTTTTAAGCGGTTTTCCATCTGCTTCGGCGAATGCGGGCTGGTTCCCCTTATTCCGCTTCAGTTACACTACGTCGGCGATTGCTGCGCAAACAAGTTCTCCATGTACGCGTACACCACCATTACTCTACCACACAAACATAGGGGCAACACTCGTCTGGTGTGAGACGTTCCCTGGGGGGTCCACCGGGGGCCGAACCGCACAAAAACCCTGGGTTCGGTGTGGGGCGGCAGAGGGGTGAAGTGGACTGCGGTAGTCGTCGTGGGGTTGTGGACAACTGCAGCCGCGGCGGGGACGGAGCCTCTCCGTCGTTTCTAGGTCCCCGGTTAACATACAATACATACAATACAACATATACAGGAGCCATATTCCAGAAATGGGGCATTACTGCACGTGCCAGTTACAGGAAGGAGCATAACAACAGGTTATCATCCGACGGCCACCACTGTGGTGCCAGGTAAACACGTAACAGAGGCAAAGGTACATTAATTGCGTGACGAAACCGCCGTGACAATAGAAGTAAGGATTACCTTAGGAAAACTATACATAACTAATCCATATTTTCAATACAATCAGGAGATATAAGCATACACAAAAAAATTAAAACAGAAGCAATACTTGAGTCTTCACGATACATTTTCGTAATCGACGCAGACGCCAAATAAACCTTGTGGTGTAGTACAGTAACACATTAAAGAGGATTCTAGTTTCAGGACGCTGTACAAGATTTTGGCCTTCATGCAATGAATAGGCCTACGAACGAACCCACTTTCCAAAATAGCACAGGAGAGGCAACAAATATAGATATCACCCTCGTAAACTCGAAAGTCAGCGACCACATTGCAGATTGGAACGATTGTGATAGACTTACGACAAGCGACCATAACCTCATTTAAATCACGATTACAGACGCAGATCATGATTTAGGCGCTAACATCCAGCCGAATGACTATACAATCTAGTCAAAGCGAATTGGGAGCTTTTAAAGACAAAATTCAAGACTCAGCCACTGCAAGGAAGCGAATTTGAAGGATGTTGCAACATTTGTTAGGAAGTCAATAGGACTTAAAATTCCCGGAGTCCAGCCCTACAGTCCTTAGGATGCAGAGCAGTGCAGGAGAGGATAATTCTACCAGAGAACCTTAGGGGAAACAGAAATACAAAGTGGGCTGTTTTTCTACCGAACAGTCGAACAACAACATAAAGAATTACTACACCAAACAAAGAAAAGTGGTACGCGTACATTAAGAACCCAACGGTAACAGATATTTGGGGTTTTCCATACAAGCTTGCAACAAAAACGTTCCGACAGCATAATGGCGATAAACTGAGAGACATCAGTGCAGTAACTGCTCAGAACTCTCTTGCCCCACGATACTACGATGGAGGACGCAGAAACCATCAGCAGCTTTACTCTGAATTACTAGAACAGCATGTGAATAATAATGTAGTGATTCCATTTGCTCAGGAGGTAGTGGTGATAGAAATAACGGAGCTAAATAACAAGAAAACACCAGGCCCTTTTAGAATACTGACAGAAGTGTGTAACTAACCTGTTTCTACGGGTTATTACGTTAAGATTATTGGGAATGGAAATACTTACTGCTTGTGAAATTAACGTGAGAAGATTAGGGTCGCCACCCACCCTAACCATACAACTAATCAAAGGTTTGGCCGTGTCGGAAAATAAATTAATTTGATCGCAGACCAAAAACTCATAAAAACGCATACGTCGTGATATCGCTCATATAGGAAGCGATGTAATTAATAGTATTTCCCGTGCACTGTTCACGAGAATCAAACATTTAAAATGAACTAGAAAGTGCATGAACACTGCGCATAAGACCAGCTCCCAGCAACACACCTGAAAATAAGACTTACTCTAAGGCATTCGTTTTAAAATAAAAGGTGAAACTAATCAGTGGACCTGTGCGTAAGGAAACGCGTTGGATGTGCTAACGGGAAAGCTACGAGGTGAGTGGCTTAGGTGCAAAAACGTAACCTCGGAACACAAGAGAAAATTGTAGATAAAATCATTTATTCCTAAGATATGGGTGTGAGGCATGTACACAATTCCTGATAACATTAATCGTAAAACATTAAAGAAAAGCATCGATACATTCACCGTTATAATCTACACCTAAAACCACTGGTGTGAATCATTCAAACAACTGCTGTTGCATGATAACTGTTCGCAATAACTCGTGAAACGGTACACGTTTCGAAGTACACCCGCGTGTCGACGTGGTTTGTGGAGACGCAGTGTCTGGGTATCGTGGCCAAGTTGCAACAATATCACATCACGTAATCATGAACAGATAAAATTCCTTAAAACAAACATGAGATCGGACAGTTAGTGACGACGGTAACCCAACAAACACTAATGTTCAACCACGTGGTTGGTTCCCCACGGACGAAAGATACATAAAGCAAGGGAAATTTACGAGAAGGCAAAGCTATTAATATTTAGAAAAATGAAAGCTTATACAGGCACAGTTAAAAGCAAACAGACATTCATACAGAAGCGAGTGCTCACTTCTTATCGACACCTTTGTCTGGCGCTCTTCCGGCGGATCCAAGTCTGCTATAGAAATTTACTAAAAGAAAAATCTCCCAAAGTTTTGCATTACTTGCTGCGACAAGGCAAAGCAATCTTTCAGAGTTGAAAAGCGAGACCAAAAGCGAACAGGTCTCCTCTCGCCAAGTAACAACGCGCCACGCGGTCGGTCTAACTCACCCTTCTTCGACTGGAGCACAGCTGCAGACGCTTCCCGTACCGGCGGCAGACTGCCTCCCTTTTTCTCCTGCAGCCTCTTCCACGCTCCGCGTGGCCCGGACAACCCAAAGATGCCATTTCCGCCACCAACCTAACGCAGGTGGATTTCTCACAAGTAGCGGCAAACTTATTTGCCTACTTGACCACTACGAGAGTTGACTATTCTGTACAACTGCTGCTGAATCTGTACGACTATCGCAGACTTTCTACAGCAAACTACGTCACCGTCTAGCAACGTGACACACAACCACATTCATTGAATCGCATCACTATGAGAGTTATGAGAAAAGAGAAACAAGGAACAGAAAGAGAAATTCCAGTGAAAATGGGCCACCGGACTAATGAAAGGTGGCTACAGGACCCTTTCAAGTGTTGCATCGGCTAATTGATCAGTTTGTAGTGTACGAGTATATAACAGTATTATTAAACGAATTTCTTGCAAGATCGGGCGCCCAAAATCTGGAAAGTCTTGAATATCATTGTACTAAAAAGAGGTAAGGCAGAGACCCAAGAGAACCGAAACTAACAGGGCAATTTACACTGAAGGGCCAAAGACACTGGTATAGGCATGTGTATTCAAATGCAGAGATATGTAAACAGGCAGAATACAGCACCGCGGGCGGCAACACCTATATTAGACTAGTGTCTGGCACAGTTGTTAGAACGGTTACCGGTCAAGATATAAGTGAGTTTGAGCGTGGTGTTACAGTCAGCGCACGAGCGATGGGACACAGCATCTCCTAGGTAGCGATGAAGTGGAGATTTTCCCGTACGACCCTATCACGAGTGGACTGTGAATATCAGGAATTCGGTAAAACATCAAATTTCCGACATCAATGCGACCGGAAAAAGATCCTGCAAGATCGGGACCAAAGACGACTCAAGAGAATCGTTCAACGTGACAGAAGTGCAGCAAGTGTCAGTGTGCAAACCATTCAACGAATCATCATCGATATGGCCTGTTTGAGGGCATGGCCCACTCGTGTAACCTTGATGACTGCACGACACAAAGCTTTACGCCTTTCCTGGGCGTGTTAGCAGTGACATAGGACTGTTGATGATTGTAAACATGATGCCTAGTCCGACGTGTCTCGTTTCAAATTATATCGAGCGGATGGACGCGTGTGAGTATGGAGACATCTTCATGAATCCATGAGCCCAGGATGTTAGCAGAGGAATCTTCAAGCTGGTGGAGGGTCTGTTAAGGTGTGGAGTTTGTTCAGTTACAAAGATATCTAGATACGACTCTGACAGGTGACACGTACATAAACATCCTGTCTGATCAGCTGCGAGCATTCATGTCCATTGTGCATTCAACGGACTTGGTCAGTTCCAGCAGGACAATGCAAAACTCCACACTTCACGAATTGCTACAGGGCGGCTCCAGGAACACTCTTCTGAGTTTAAACACTTCCGCTGGCCATCAAAACTCACCAGACATGAACATTATTGAGCATATCTGGGATCGCTTGCAACGTGTTCTTCAGAAGACATCTCCACCCTGTCGTACTCTTACGGATTTATGGACAGCCCTGCAGATTCATGGTGTCAGTTCCCTCCAGCACTACTTAAGACATTAGTCGAGTCCACGCCACGTCGTGTTGAGGCACTTCTGCGTGTTTGCAGGGTCCCTACACGCTATTAGACAGATGTAGCAGTTTCTTTGGCTCTCCAGTGTATTTGGTAAAAGCTGTAGCCAAAGCTCCAGAAAAGCTTCTGTGTCGGCTGCTGAGCGAACACAGACAGGTAGCTGGCGTGAGCTGCCTGCAGTATGGTTTCAGGATTGGTAAATCCACAGTCGATGCGACAAATAACGCAATAAATACTGAAAACACCGTAGAAGGCAAGTATGTTATGGGCGTAAGGAGTGAAATAGGTAGAGGTTTGATAATTTGTAGTGGCTTCCCTCTTCAAAATACTGAAACTGACTGACTATCTCAGGTGTCTCTACCACAGTCTACGAGATTATTGTACAGACAGGTACGTTTTTTTTAAGATTTAAGTGTGTGAAATCTTATGGGACTTAACTGCTAAGGTCATCAGTCCCTAAGCTTACACATTACTTAACCTAAATTATCCTAAGGACAAACGCATACACCCATGTCCGAGGGAGGACTCGAACATCCACCGGGACCAGCCGCACAGTCCATGACTGCAGCGCCTTAGACCGCTCGTCAGGTACGTGTAGTTGGAATGTCCTGGAGACAAAATTGTGAAAGACATCACCAAAAGGGTGCCCACAAGGCACTAGTTGTGCTCCAAAGCTCTGGAATGTAGTCATAAATCCGTTACTGAACCAGCTTCGGAGTATGTCAAACACTAGAGCGTGCATCGTCTATGAAGACGATCTTCTGATTATACTGTCTGCCAACACAATGGCTAAATTAAAGGAAAATATTAGGGTAGTTCTTGAAAGACTAAGTAACTGGTATGTAGAAAACAAACTAACGACAGCAGAACACAAAACATTTTATATGTTACTCAAAGGAAAATTATCAAGAACAAGAAACCACGCAACCAGAATAAATGACCAACCTGTGAAAAGTATAGACATATATAGGTACTCTGGAATTAACATTGACCAAAAGCCGAACATCCATGTACATGTAGATATTGTCTGTTAGAGAGGCATTGAAAAGCTTAAATAAAAAAGCGACAACTGGCCAAAGAAATTTTGAACTGCCATTAATTGCAATAAATACGTATCACTACCCAATCTTGCTCCCTATTGTGACAAAGTGTCGAGCATTTGGGTTTATAGAGCCAGAAAACTAAGGACGGAACAGGCTAGGCGGCGAACACAGAGAAGTGTACTCCTGCAACTGACAGGCTTGTGTAGAACAATACCAAGTGAGACACTGCTTGTGATATTAGGCTTGCTACCTCTAGACGTAGCTGTAAGAAAGAGAGGTGCACAATGTTGGCTCAAAAACTGCGAATTTGATAAGGCAAAGGAGGTACTTGTGTAACGCAGCAAGTTATTACGAGATGACATTCGTTGCATTCAGCTGTCTAATACAGTGGCTGCAGGATGAAGCTGTGAGAGATGAAATAGAATTGTGGCCGAGCCTCATGCCAATGCGTCTAAATTAGAATATGTCAAGTCGCACAAACTTTTGGGATCGCGAAATATCATTGATTTGAAGAAGTACATACAGAAGAGTGGTGGTGACAGTAGTAGTTAATACGCCTCAGAGGACGCACGTTCTTAGCGTCGTCAGGTGTATGATGAACACCAGGCATCCCGAGTTGTTGGCAATATTATTTCCTTTTCGTTTCGTATTGTCAACCAAACTCTTCATCATTCGGAACTTTTTTGCTATTTTCTTTCCTTCTTCCCTATCGTAGTAAATAATGTATATAAAATGTATATAGAGAATAAATGCCATCAGAAAATAAGAGAACTGGTAAAAGAAAGATTTTTTTGGAGGTAGATGATTACTAAAGACTACCGTGAATGAATGTGGAGTGAAAGTGATGTAAAAAGGTATAGTAAAAAATTAATGTAATGTGACTCCTTAATAAGTGATTGCTAAGCCATTTTCAGAACATGTAGAAATGATTTTGGAAGATGTTTGTGGAAAAAGGCATAAGGAAAGAGCCTAATAGAAGTAAGTAAAAAGATTATGTATCTGATGTTTATTTGAGAGCCACATAAAGTGGCGAAAATATTTTCAACATTTCTAGTAATTTTGCGTTCTCTGTGTATAATAGCTTGTTTTACGTAAAGTCATGAGATAGTTAATAGTAACTGTAAGGTAAATATTTTTTCTGAAAAGAAAATTTATTAAAGAAAATGTTTGTAAACTTTTGAAAAAAGCTGTTTTTTTGCTTACTTTCATCGTAATAAGTACTGCTTTCGGCAGGAACTTGCTTAGGAATTATCCCACTATAAAATGCATGTAATGATTTTTTGGAAAAGAGTAAAGTAATAGTGACAATTTCAGTATGGTTGTCATTTTTTAATAATGGTTAATTCATTCTTTATTGAAAATAATTAGTACTGTATAAGACTATCTGATAAAAGATGTCGAATTTAAATGAACATTGAGTTTTCTTGGAAAAGAGTTTTGTGAAAATAAGCAGTAAGTAATGAGTATACTAAAATTCTGGAAGGTTACTTGCAAAGTTCCCCCTTCACATTAAAAAAAAAATACAAATTATGATACGTGTATATGCATAAAGTTAGGGTGCAGAAACTGAGAATGGTGGCTTAGACATATTGTATTTTGCAGGTACGAAATTTTGAAAACCCTGATACAAGACTATAAGAAACCAGGTGTAGGACAGATGACTGAATGCTGTATCACAGTGTAGTGCCTTTAAAGCAACCGAAGTGTAAGTGTGAGAAAGAAAAATGTGCCACCCCAGGGCTGCTGCAGAAAGTAGGTGTATTCTTGCTACTGTAAGAAAGAAAAAGAAGTTCCCAAAAGGGAGAATAATATAACGAAAGAAACATTTTATCCACAGGGATGATTAAAGCTAGTGTTATCCTGCTAGAAAATTTTGTGGAGCAACGCTAATCAAGTCGAATCTTTTGTATAATAATATATTAGGTTTCATGAACGCTAACATAGCGACTGTAAAGAGCATTAAGTGGTTTATTTCATTTCAAAACGATAAAGAAATTTGTAAAGTAATTGTTTAAAGTAAAATTTAATTTTCCGGAAAACTTGAATATTTAGTAATGTAAATGATTTCATAAGTATTGTCTTTATTTTATGGAAAACGTTAAAATGTGGAATTTTGTACAAAAAATGTTATTTCTGAAGAAAAAGGGAAATTTTGTAAATCGATTTTATTATTCGCTATCAAGACCAAGCCTTTGAAATCTGATGTAACATCGAAAAAACTGTAATTTATTTATGATATTTCGTTCATTTGAAAAATTGTAAGTAGGAACAACTTTCATTAAAAATCCCATAGTTAAATTTGTCGGCTTAATTAAAGAATTCAGTAACAACGTTGTCATTATATGAACCTCAAATGCACTTAAAAGTATTTTTAGGCTCGTACGGGGTGTGTAACGCAGCAAGCTATTACGAGATGACAATCGTTACAGGCTGCAGGATGGCTATGTTTTTTTCCGCTTTGCTCACAGCACAGCTGACGCTGCCTGCCGTGAGAACTGCATAGCGTAACATTCAGTCGATACGAAGAGTCATACCCTCTACGAATCTAAATAATCCATATTAGTTATTATCCGATTTCGTTCAAATTTGGTACACAGCCTTTTGTTATGAATGGAATGATGCTGTCAAAATTTCAGATATTTATTTATTGCAGTTTTGCAGATAAAGAGAATTATCTAACACTCCTAAAACCTACGCTTGTTTTTTAAAACTAAGTTAGGAACAATAACAGATGGATTTTCATTACCATTGGAAGCCATTCCGAAGTTTTCAGTGCATAAACTCAATCAATTAGAACTTTCTTTTTGAAACTTCAGTTATGTAATACAAAAATCCGTCAAATTTATTATTTGATTATACTTTGCCGTTTGAGTTCGTCAGAATGCTTGAGAGAGTGTATGTGGGATATAGGTTAAAATTTAATATTTCATTTTACGTAAAACCTTGTAAAAACAAACCTTGGGAAAGTTATGTTGCAACCATGATTTAGGTGACGTACGTCGGTGTGTGCTTGCTTTTGAATCAAAGTAACCAGAATGGAATTTAGAGGCGGAATAAATTTATTTATCTATTTGAAGAATATTTCGCAATTCCTTTATTTTGATTAAACAAAATACAAGAATTTGAAGTTTTACTGACATTAATTACTATCAAATTAGTGACTGGATAAGGCAAGATTTACCGTGAAAATGATCTGGAAGGAACGTTCTGACTGGTCGTCTAGATTAACAGCCAATCAGAATGAAGCTGTTCCCGTGCGGAAAGAGGAGTGGGCATATAGGAGAGTACCTCGAGAAGAGTCGCTTGCTAGCCCCATACCCCCACTAGTTCCCTCATAATTCTTAGCACAATTTCTTTTATGGCTTTCACTTGTTTCATCAACTGATTTACAATGGTGACAGAATTTAGTTAGCACTTCAATGTCTAAGACTTTACCTGTGGCAACACTAGTGACAGTTGCAACTGCATTTTTTGATGTGTGACCTCTCTTCTGGTATGTGCCATCAACTGCCACAGATAAATCTGTTGTGTTATTTAATTCTACTGCTTCTTTAGCAGCAGCTTTCATAGAAGCAACAGCAACAGATTTGACACATTCACCAATTACTTCTGTGTACTTACTTAATCTGGTTGGTGGGTTTGGCAAGTTCAGCATTGCACATAATACTTCAGCTGCAGTCAATCCTTTCCCAATGCACCTCATTCCATACAGGAATCTAACATTGCTCTCAAACAAGTCATTCTTGCGCTTTTCGGAAGTCCAAAATGATGTCGAGAACCTGCAAACTTCGCACTGAATATCAAGTTTGTTAGCCAGTCCAGTCCTTGCAGATGAGTCCTCAGAGATGCTAATTTGCCCACCACAAACCTTACATGATACAGCATCTTGCGAAAAAAAATCACCTAAACAATTTGATCTTTGCCAGTAAATAAATCCTCATGGTCTCCAAGTTTCCTCTTCGAAGCACTAGTAGGCGTGTCGTTATCACAGGTCTGTGAAGAATCTATTTCAGAATCAATACTGGATTCAGATTTTGTGGTATGCTGATTTCCATGGAAACGTAGCTTCTTAAAACAACCCTTTCTTTTCGTCATGTTGAAAAGAGGTATAAGAGCGTATAATACACTCCTGGAAATTGAAATAAGAACACCGTGAATTCATTGTCCCAGGAAGGGGAAACTTTATTGACACATTCCTGGGGTCAGATACATCACATGATCACACTGACAGAACCACAGGCACATAGACACAGGCAACAGAGCATGCACAATGTCGGCACTAGTACAGTGTATATCCACCTTTCGCAGCAATGCAGGCGGCTATTCTCCCATGGAGACGATCGTAGAGATGCTGGATGTAGTCCTGTGGAACGGCTTGCCATGCCATTTCCACCTGGCGCCTCAGTTGGACCAGCGTTCGTGCTGGACGTGCAGACCGTGTGAGAAGACGCTTCATCCAGTCCCAAACATGCTCAATGGGGGACAGATCCGGAGATCTTGCTGGCCAGGGTAGTTGACTTACACCTTCTAGAGCACGTTGGGTGGCACGGGATACATGCGGACGTGCATTGTCCTGTTGGAACAGCAAGTTCCCTTGCCGGTCTAGGAATGGTAGAACGATGGGTTCGATGACGGTTTGGATGTACCGTGCACTATTCAGTGTCCCCTCGACGATCACCAGTGGTGTACGGCCAGTGTAGGAGATCGCTCCCCACACCATGATGCCGGGTGTTGGCCCTGTGTGCCTCGGTCGTATGCAGTCCTGATTGTGGCGCTCACCTGCACGGCGCCAAACACGCATACGACCATCATTGGCACCAAGGCAGAAGCGACTCTCATCGCTGAAGACGACACGTCTCCATTCGTCCCTCCATTAACGCCTGTCGCGACACCACTGGAGGCGGGCTGCACGATGTTGGGGCGTGAGCGGAAGACGGCCTAACGGTGTGCGGGACCGTAGCCCAGCTTCTTGGAGACGGTTGCGAATGGTCCTCGCCGATACCCCAGGAGCAACAGTGTCCCTAATTTGCTGGGAAGTGGCGGTGCGGTCCCCTACGGCACTGCGTATGATCCTACGGTCTTGGCGTGCATCCGTGCGTCGCTGCGGTCCGGTCCCAGGTCGACGGGCACGTGCACCTTCCGCCGACCACTGGCGACAACATTGATGTACTGTGGAGACCTCACGCCCCACGTGTTGAGCAATTCGGCGGTACGTCCACCCGGCCTCCCGCATGCCCACTATACGCCCTCGCTCAAAGTCCGTCAGCTGCACATACGGTTCACGTCCACGCTGTCGCGGCATGCTACCAGTGTTAAAGACTGCGATGGAGCTCCGTATGCCACGGCAAACTGGCTGACACTGACGGCGGCGGTGCACAAATGCTGCGCAGCTAGCGCCATTCGACGGCCAACACCGCGGTTCCTGGTGTGTCCGCTGTGCCGTGCGTGTGATCATTGCTTGTACAGCCCTCTCGCAGTGTCCGGAGCAAGTATGGTGGGTCTGACACACCGGTGTCAATGTGTTCTTTTTTCCATTTCCAGGAGTGTAACACACCAAACCACTATGTTCTGTTCAAAACTTATGAAACACGACAACCACAAACTAAATAAACAAAATGCATGTGCTATACCGCCATTTCTGTTTACACAGTGCATCCAACCCCTTAATACGAACAGTAACATGATTTCAAGGAATAAATAGCTGAAAACCACAGCCTTCTAGATTGAATAGTTCAAGAGATAGAGATACTTAGGCAAATCAGTACAGAACGACTGGATAATTTTACACACGCACTATTAACTTTGAAATGATAAAAACTATACTTCTAATTGGAATTTTTCGACAAATAATGCATCAAATAATTCAGGAGAGATCAAATATTAATAAGAGATAATAATCCGAAAATGTCACTTTTTGACCAATTCCGCCATACGTACTCCCCTTAAAGTACATGAAGACAGCTCAGGGGGAGTCTGTATTGCTATATATGGTGACTTTAGCAAAAATTCAAAGTATATTGAGATAAACTACAATTCTATGAATGAGTGACATTGTAGACATTTGTAAAGTAGAATCAAAGAGCAATCCAGCTGACATTTTTAGCAAATCTTGAGCAAGTACATAAATTTGTTCACTGCGTAAGGACAGATGTATTGGATGTTAACTTTTTGTTAATAAATATTCTTAACATTTGTGTAAATTTTGAGATAGTATTTCTGAACTGTTAGAGTTGTTTTTTTTTGTTTTGTTTTGAGGGTTTATTTTTGTCATACTAAGTAGGTTAATAGACTCATATTGTTGTAATATTTCTTAATATATTATTGCGCAGCAGCACTTCCAGAAGAAGGGAGGGGAAGTGATGTGAAATTCCTTTTCCTCAGGTCTTTTGCCAGCATGGGCAGCCAGGAAGTATATGGTAATCTTGATGTTTCTCCACCATGTCCTACATAATGTGCACAAACCCTCCAAGCATGCAATGTCATTACACGTGTTTTGGGTGTACAACATGCTTGGTAAAGGTAGTATTCCTGATAGTCTGCCAATGGAACTACACATACTGGGGTCTAAGTATTGAGAACATGGAATAAAATTACAAAAGTATCTGACATATGGTGGTAAAGGGATTAATTTGCTAGATGACGCATTTAAAGAACTTGATTTAGTATACTCTGCAAATACAGGTTTAGCAGAACATCATTGCACAGACTAATTTTCGACCAACAAAGCCAAACAAATATATGGAAGAAGGGATATAGGGATAGGTCAACGTATTGTGGCACTCACAGTGGATAATGCAATACTTTCCAAACTAAAATTGGATGCTCAGATAAATTTAAAACACGTTATTGTCAGCTAATTAAGAACAAGAAACCAGTGGAATGTTTAAAAAATTCCATCCAGTTATCTTTGTTGGTGAGAAGAAGAAGAAAATGGATTAAAAACAGCTAGGGTTGTACATCTACATCTACATTTATACTCCACAAGCCACCCAACGGTGTGTGGCGGAGGGCACTTTACGTGCCACGGTCATTACCTCCCTTTTCTGTTCCAGTCGCGTATGGCTCGCGGGAAGAATTACTGTCTGAAAGCCTCCGTACGCGCTCGAATCTCTCTAACTTTACATTCATGATCTCCTCGGGAGGTATAAGTAAGGGGAAGCAATATATTCGATACGTCATCCAGAAACGCACCCTCTCGAAACCTGGCGAGCAAGCTACACCGCGATGCAGAGCGCCTCTCTTGCAGAGTCTGCCACTTGAGTTTGCTAAACATCTCCGTAACGCTATCACGGTTACCAAATAACCCTGTGACGAAACGCGCCGCTCTACTTTGGATCTTCTCTATCTCCTCCGTCAACCCGATCTGGTACGGATCCCACACTGATGAACAATACTCAAGTATAGGCCGAACGAGTGTTTTGTAAGCCACCTCCTTTGTTGATGGACTACATTTTCTGAGGACTCTCCCAATGAATCTCAACCTGGCACCCGCCTTACCAACAATTAATTTTATATGATCATTCCACTTCAAATCGTTCCGCACGCATTCTCCCAGATATTTTACAGAAGTAACTGCTATCAGTGTTTGTTCCGCTATCATATAATCATACAATAAAGGATCCTTCTTTCTATGTATTCGCAACACATTACGTTTGTCTATGTTAAGGGTCAGTTGCCACTCCCTGCACCAAGTGCCTATCCGCTGCAGATGTTCCTGCATTTCGCTACAATTTTCTAATGCTGCAACTTCTCTGTATACTACAGCATCATCCGCGAAATGCCGCATAGAACTTCCGGCACTATCTACTAGGTCATTTATATATATTGTGAAAAGCAATGGTCCCACAATACTCCCCTGTGGCACGCCAGAGGTTACTTTAACGTCTGTAGACGTCTCCCCATTGATAACAACATGCTGTGTTCTGTTTGCTAAAAACTCTTCAATCCAGCCCCACATCTGATCTGATATTCCGTAGGCTCTTACTTTGTCTATCAGGCGACATTGCGGAACTGCATCGAACGCGTTCCGGAAGTCAAGGAAAATAGCATCTACCTGGGAGCCTGTATCTAATATTTTCTGGGTCTCATGAACAAATAAAGCGAGTTGGGTCTCACACGATCGCTGTTTCCGGAATCCATGTTGATTCCTACAGAGTGGCTTCTGGGTTTCCAAAAATGACATGATACGCGAGCAAAAAACATGTTCTAAAATTCTAAAACAGATCGACGTCAGAGATATAGGTCTATAGTTTTGCGCATCTGCTCGACGACCCTCCTTGAAGACTGGGACTACCTGTGCTCTTTTCCAATCATTTGGAACCTTCGTTTCCTCTAGAGACTTGCGGTACACGGCTGTTAGAAGGGGGGCAAGTTCTTTCGCGTACTCTGTGTAGAATCGAACTGGTATCCCGTCAGGTCCAGTGGACTTTCCTCTGTTGAGTGATTCCAGTTGCTTTTCTATTCCTTGGACACTTATTTCGATGTCAGCCATTTTTTCGTTTGTGCGAGGATTTAGAGAAGGAACTGCAGTGTGGTCTTCCTCTGTGAAACAGCTTTGGAAAAAGGTGTTTAGTATTTCAAATTTACGCGTGTCATCCTCTGTTTCAATGCAATCATCATCCCGGAGTGTCTGGATATGCTGTTTCGAGCCACTTACTGATTTAACGTAAGACCAGAACTTCTTAGGATTTTCTGTCAAGTCGGTACATAGTATTTTACTTTCGAATTCGCTGAACGCTTCACGCATAGCCCTCCTTACGCTAACTTTGACATCGTTTAGCTTCTGTTTGTCTGAGAGGTTTTGGCTGCGTTTACACTTGGAGTGAAGCTTTCGCAGTAGTTTCCTAACTTTGTTGTTGTACCACGGTGGGTTTTTCCCGTCCCTCACAGTTTTACTCGGCACGTACCTGTCTAAATCGCATTTTACGATTGCCTTGAACTTTTTCCATAAACACTCAACATTGCCAGTGTCGGAACAGAAATTTTCGTCTTCATCTGTTAGGTAGTCTGAAATCTGCCTTCTATTACTCTTGCTAAACAGATAAACCTTCCTCCCGTTTTTTTTATATTCCTATTAACTTCCATATTCAGGGATGCTGCAACGGCCTTGTGATCACTGATTCCCTGTTCTACACTTACAGAGTCGAAAAGTTCGGTTCTGTTTGTTATCAGCAGGTCCAAGATGTTATCTCCACGAGTCGGTTCTCTGTTTAATTGCTCGAGGTAATTTTCGGATAGTGCACTCAGTATAATGTCACTCGATGCTCTATCCCTACCACCTGTCCTATACATTTGAGTGTCCCAGTCTATATCTGGTAAATTGAAATCTCCACCTAAGACTATAACATGCTGAGAAAATTTATGTGAAATGTATTCCAAATTTTCTCTCAGTTGTTCTGCCACTAATGCTGCGGAGTCGGGAGGTCGGTAAAAGGAGCCAACTATTAACCTAGCTCGGTTGTTGAGTGTAACCTTCACCCATAATAATTCACAGGAACTATCCACTTCTACTTCACTACAGGGTAAACTACACTAACAGCGACAAACACGCCACCACCAGTTGCATGCAATCTATCCTTTCCAAACACCGTCTGTGCCTTTGTAAAAATTTCGGCAGAATTTATCTCTGGCTTCAGCCAGCTTTCTGTGCCTATTACGATTTCAGCTTCGGTGCTTTCTATCAGCGCTTGAAGTTCCGGTACTTTACCAATGCAGCTTCGACAGTTTACAATTACAATACCGATTGCTGCTTGGTCCCCGCATGTCCTGACTTTGCCCGCACCCTTTGAGGCTGCTGCCCTTTCTGTACTTGCCCGAGGCCATCTAACATAAAAAACCGCCCAGTACCTAAGGCGTCAGATGGAATTGATTCCACCCTTGGCTGGGTTATTGCCACTTGCTCTATGGCCAGGAGCAATGCAGCTATAGCACAATAGGTGAAGAATTCACAGAGAGTGGAACAGAAACTGTGGGAAGCGAAAGACGCAACAAGCTTATGGAATCTGTGACTATTGGGAAGGACTCTACTTAATACCATACACAAAAGGACGTGGACTCTTTCTGAGAGAAAAAAAGCTCATAGCCTTGCTACCAGAAAGACCACATGGCAACACTGTTCTGTTTGCCTCTATCCACTCCACAACGTCTTCTCACTGTCAAATCACATATGTATAAGAAGTACTGCAGTTCAGTTCGTCACTTCTCATTGTCAGGTATGCATTAATTTCATAAAACGTACAGACCTATCTGACCCGCTGTTTCGTATTACATATGAAATGACTCAGTCTATTAGACTGGATGTTTCATTTTATATGTGATTTATTTTTTCTATTACTCCTTTTCTTTTGTCATATCTTTCTTGCATGTTTTAGAAGACACCATGATGGGTACTGCTTTAGAGAGTGCTGTAAATCTACATGAAGCCAAAGAAATGAGAGAATGTAGTGCAGTGATACCAATTTTATGAAGATACTTTCAGAGTGGTTGCAGGAGAGCAGTCATGAATCTGAGGGGGAAAATGATTACTCAGATTCTGATTCTGATTTTACAATTACCAATGAAAGAAGATGATCAGAGAAGAAAAAAGATGTTGATGACAATGATTGTGACAATATACTGAAAAACGAACAAGAAATAATCACCAACAATACACATGGAGAATAAGGTGGCATGCTAGATATTTTTACTGGAAAAGGAACAAAATATATTTTGTATGGAAATCACTGGAACGAGCGAGAACAACAAGAACACCAAGTCATGACAGAGTGAGACATTTACCTGTACTGTCTAGTAAAGGTAGTAACTTAGGTAATCTGAACATTCATGCAATTTGGTAGTGATTGTTTGACCATGCTATGATTGAAAATATTGTTTTACATGCAAATAGCAAACTTTTATCAGTTATAAATAGACAGGAATGATACAACAAACCATTCCAAATATCGCAACACTAATGCTGTGGAAATTCATGCCCCAATGCTGTGCTAATTTTCACACTCATTTTCAAATCTGGACATGAAAATGTGAACTCTCTGTTGGCCAAGGACCTCAGTGGAAGGTCACTATTCAGAACGATGATGTCTGTCAAATGGTTTGAAACATTGGTCAACTGCCTGAGATTTGATGATTCTACTACACGTGAGGTGAGGAAACAAAGTGACAGCGCAGCAGCCGTCTCTGAAATATTCAACAGGTTCAGATATAGTTCCCAGCAGATGTATTGCCTTCGAGATCAATTCTCTATGATTTCACAAATGATTTATCTGTTACTTTGTTGTCTGCTGTTCCGAAGAAGAACAAAGCAGTTGTTCTGCCTTCTTCTACACACCACAGCATGGCAATGGATCTGACAAGAGGAAGCCAGAAATTATGTGCTATAATAACAAGACAAAAGGTAGGGTAGACCTTCTGGACCTAAGGTGTACCTGTACTATTCCTATAGGAGATGTAAGCGATGACTATTAGCCCTTTTTTTCAAACATATAAACATAAGAAGAGTAAATAGTTTCATATTCTACTTGTGCTATAAGTATAAGCCTGTTGCCAAAGGATGATGTTCATCAAAATATTGGCTCACTCTCTGATAGAATCACCCATTAGATGACGGCTGACCATTCCGAATTTGTCCCGTGGTATCAATGACCTCATACAACAAGGGATTCATGAAGAAGAAGCTGTTGCTGGATGAGATGGTCAAGTTCCAAGAGATAAACGTGAGAAGGACAAGACCTGCTCTAAGCAGCCATCTTCTGAAGATCAGAAGACTTCCTACAAGCATATACAATGAAAGAAGCAAGTACCCGTTCATATGGAGTGTTGCTGCAAAGTGTGCACTAAATGCGCAATTAGAAACGAATAAATGCTGGTTTTCGTAAACAATAAGCACAATATTTTTGTAATCACCTCTTATAGTTTTTCAGTTAATTTTTAATAAATAACATTTAAATAACACTCACTTTGATGTTTCAAACGAAATAACAAAAGTATTATCCTAAGCACATAAATTAATTTTTAAAATTGCTAAATCTTTAAAAATATATCGAGGAGGAATAGTGAGATCTCTCAGACCGGATGTTTGTAATTACGTACTGGCGACCTATGTTTCTGTCTGAGGGTTTAATTCGTGAAAAAATCCCGCATTTTACAATTCCATGCAGTATTTTTGAGCAGTGCACTCCCAGATATGATGTGGAAATATGGAGAACGCAGCACTATGAACAGAAATGTTTTGGGAGGATCTGGGACTCATTGGGTCTCTTATGTTAAGAACAACAAGAATAATGTCCACTACTTCGACCAGTACAGTGATTTCCGTCTGTCATAAGAATTGTGCAATTACTTTAACGACAAAAACCGTGCGTTCTACCAATTTTGCTACTACCAAGGCTTCGATTCATATCTCTGTGGACATTTCTGTCTAATGTTTCTCCTGATGATTGCATAAAAACAAACAGCACATACGTCGGGTGTCATCTGATATCTAGGTGCGATGTCATATATTCTGTCTTTGATAGAAAATGGTTCAAATGCCTATAAACACTATGGGACTTAACATCTGAGGTCATCAGTCCCATAGACTTAGAACTACTTAAACCTAACTAACCTAAGGACATCACACATATCCATGCCCGAGGCAGGATTCGAACCTATGACCGTAACAGCAGCGCGGTCCGGACTGAAGCGCCTAGAACCGCTCGGCCACAGTTACCGGCCTTTGATAGAACAATCCTCGGTATTAAATGTGAATTACTTTCCACCAGTTGATCTAAGCAAGGGGGAGTGGAGTATTGGATTGATCAATCTTGAACTGCACGATAGAATTCTGAACTTCACCACGTCAAAAAATAAGCTTCATTTAGGAGATGGTGAAGTTTTGTTAGCCCTTCCCCCCCCTCCGAGCTCAAATGATATTTATGACTTTAATGTGTATACAACACGATTTGTGAAAGTATTCGAGATATGCACAAACATTAGAATGTTTAAAACAGAGATAAAAACGATTGAGCAGACAATAGACATTACCCAGAAAGTTTCAATAGTGCCACTAATTAGTTTCTCAAGGTCTCTAGATTTACAGAGGGAATCCAATAAATTTTATGAATAAGCAGAATTTGTGAACACATTACCAGTAAGCACAATCAGCATCGAGTGTAATACTGTGATGACTTCGTACCAGAACAACTGTCTAATAAACAGTACATACGCGTTCCATCATAGTAGGTCAAAAATACAAGATTGTGCAGGTTCCACTCAACGTGATATATCTTCACTGACAGTCGGTAATTAGAGCAGGTCGAGACTAATATACTAGATCACGACGGAAATTTGATGATTTTGGTGTTGAGAAAGAGATACATCTCCACCTGAAGCAATATGGGCATCAGATATAGAGCTGACTCCCTCAGTCATCGATACATCACTTTGAAATAGAAGCACAGAGCGAAAACATCGGAGAATTTCAAGTTTCTCAAAGTGATTGGTCTGAAACCGTGCAGTGACATCACTCGATATAATAGCACCAGTACAATATGACGACCGATTCATCCACTTGCAATATATTATCCAAAAAACGTATGCTTTAGTGATGAAACAAGAATTTTGATTGAACAGAAGGATTTCTTGACACTTCGAAAAGACATTTTCCTTTCCAGAATGAGATTTTCACTCTGCAGCGGAGTGTGCACTGATGTGAAACTTTCTGGCCCATTACAACTGTGTGCCATATCGAGACTCGAACTTGGGAGCTTTGCCTTTTTGCGGGCAGCTGCTCTTTCATCTGAGCCACCCAAGTACGACTCACGACTCGTCCTCACAGCTTCAATGCTGCCAGTACCTTACCTCGTCCCCTATCTTCCAAACTTCACAGAAGCTCTACTGCGAATCTTGCAGAACTAGCTTTCCTGGAAGAAAGGATATTGCGGAGACATGCCTTAGCCACAGCCTGGGGGATGTTTCCAGAATGAGATTTTCATTCTGCAGCGGAGTGTGCGCTGATATGAAACTTCCTGACAGATTAAAACTGTGTGCAGGACTGAGACTCGAATTCGACACCTTTGCCTTTCGCGGGCAATTGCTCTACTATCTTTTTTTCTATTTTCTTTTTTACTTTTTGTTGGGCCTCCCTTCTCCCCTTACAGCCCAGCCTATCTCTCACCTGTGTTGCCTTCATCGGCCAGCTTCTAAGCTGTATTTGCAAAAAAATCATTACATTCTATATGAAAAAAGAATGCGAAAAATGATGGAATTCCATTGAGGAATAAGGAAAATTAAACATTTTCTCCAGTTTGTGATGTCAGTAGAATTAACGAAAGTATGTGTCACTTGTAGCCCTCCGTTGCGCAATGTATGAAATGAAATTTCTTCTTGATATTTCTTCTATCCGAAGTGGTAAACAGCAAACTCATATGACATAAAGGACTATCTATTCATTGTTGAGGGAAATTTGCTCTCCTGTTCTGCGAGAGAAAGGAAATGTAAGAACATTAAATGAGAAATAAACTTGCCTTCGGCAGTGGCAAGCGCCTGGAATAATATCGTAAAATTTCAACGATAACTAAAGTCTCAGGAAGCAACTAGGATTATTTCTATAGAAAGGTGTTAACCTCTACTATCCGAAACGCTGGATTTGAAGTATTTAACCGTTGATTATGATGTGCAGCATATTTCCAAATAATCTCCTGTAGTCACCACGTTGGCTTATTTTAAGGTGTTCAGTTTCGATGTAAGAGTAATAATCTAGGAAAGTGGTATGCCTATTCTGCGTAATAAACAATATTGTGCGGCCCATGATCCCCGTTGCAGCGTTGTGTTTTGCTCGTAGACATCTCAGTGTTTGTGGCTGAATGATCTCTAAAAGGCCTACACTACTGGGCGTCGTGCGGTCTATCACTGACAATCTTTGAAGAATAAATGTTGTAATTTCTTCTGCAGGTCCGCACTTGATCCTATGATTTAGTGTATGGCCGGCCGTTGTGGCCGAGCGGTTCTAGGCGCTTCAGTCCGGAACTGCGCGACTGCTGCGGTCGCAGGTTCGAATCCTGCCTCGGACATGGATGTGTGTGATGTCCTTAGGTTAGTTAGGTTCAAGTAGTTTTAAGTTCTAGGGGACTGATGACCTCAGATGTTAAGTCCCAAAGTGCTCAAAGACATTTGAACCATTAGTGTATCAACTCTCCCGCACGCGTCATAGTTCGGCGTCGGATGACGGCCTACCTTATGTAGCTTGTCATTCATTGCTACTTTATCATTGACTGTGAGATACCAGTTGGATATTACGCGTTACAGTAACTTGTTACTGTGCACATTCCGCCATACTATACTCCATGTTATATGTGGATATTTGTCTTCCAGACGACTCCTGTGGTTTGTTGTCATGAGAAGGTTATAAAGTTTTCTGTTGGCCAGACTGCCGGTATCGACGATGTTGTGTCGGATGTAGCTCAGTTCCATGTAGTACAGTCGCACATGTCAGTAATAAAACGGAATGCCGGTGATATCAACGGGTGGGTCAAGGCTATGAGGCTGGATGAGGTTTGTGATGATACTGGTGCTACGAGTACGAACTTCCATTCTGATGCGATTTAGGAGCAGGGTGACACATTTTTTGTCTACCCTAATGTGGTTAAGGCCACCTTTGGTCGTAGGTAAAGTTAATGTATCAAACTGAACTTAGAGAATGTTATCTCTAAAAAGAAACCAGCACAGTGCTTGTTGTAACTCTTTGCTAGATGTTCGGAAATAGGAAGAATTTGCGCCAAATAATTCATCTTGCTTGTAATGGCGATCTCTATGGTCTTAACTTTCTGTAGTATGTTCAAATCACGGTCGGAGTGGAGTATCAAAGCAGCACGTAATTTATAAAGCATTTGTGACCAGTTCTCCGCCAGGAATTTGTCTGGCTTGGCTTCAAAGTCTACGCCTAGAGTTTTGTAACAATCCTTTACATTGCACCAGGTAACATGGGAAGTATCTCCGATACCGCCTCCGATGGGCAAAGCTGTGGTTTTAGTTCTATTGAATGCTTGTAGAAGAGTTTCTGCTGACATAAGTTGTTATGACGGTGAAACAGCTACGCATATATTGTCGGCATACGCAATGCATGGGATAGTAACAGAATCGATGCTAAGCCCGATCCCACTGTCCACTAAGTTGTGCAGCAGCGGATCTACTGCAATGGCGTACAAAATCATTGACAGAGGATATCCTTGTCGGATGGATTGTCCAATGGAAACTTCTTTTGTAAAATGGCCATTAATGAGAATCCTCGAAGAGACTTTTGTGGTAAGTTTGCGAATTAATTCTATGGCATGAGGTCCAAAACCTGGTTTTGCTATGCTTTTAAAGAGGAGGTCATGACGTACACGATCATACGCCTTCTCAAAATCTAAAAAGATCAGGGCGCCATTTCCTTTGGTTTCAGTATATGAACAGATGATGTCCCTCAAATCACAAGCAGCTGATATTGCACCTCGGCCTTGCACTGCACTGTATTGATAATGACGTAGAACCTTGTGCATAACGGTTTGCATCCGAAGCTTAATTGATCTGGTAATGATTTTGAAAGCGGCGTTCAGGAGTGTGATGGGTCGCATGTTTCCTACCTTTGTGCTGTTACCTTTTTTCGGTAAGGGCAAGATAATACCTTCCTTGAATGCCTTGGGTATTACTTCCAGGTGCCAGATTTCATTCGCTATCTCGAGGAGTGTCGGAACGAGGGTGTTCCAGTAGGGCTGGTAAAAGTCAGCGCTGAGGCCGTCGGGTCATGGTGATTTCCCCTTCTTTGCACTGTGGACCGGTAGTAGGATTTCGTCCTCCTTGAAAACAGATTCCAGATGTGCATTATCCTCGTGTAACAAGTGGCAGCTCAAGGTCCTCAGAAATTTGTCGCACAAGTGTTCATCAAGTGGTTACTTCTTGTAAAGTTGACTATAATAGTCGTAGACGTGCGAGATGATGTCACGTTCCTGCGTGATGGTGCCGGCCGAAGTGGCCGTGCGGTTAAAGGCGCTGCAGTCTGGAACCGCAAGACCGCTACGGTCGCAGGTTCGAATCCTGCCTCGGGCATGGATGTTTGTGATGTCCTTAGGTTAGTTAGGTTTAACTAGTTCTAAGTTCTAGGGGACTAATGTTCTCAGCAGTTGAGTCCCATAGTGCTCAGAGCCATTTGAACCTGCGTGATGGTATTCAAGGCGTCATCAACGACGGCTTCAATCACCACGGCTTTACATCGTTTCGTCGTTCTCAGAATGTGGTACAGACAGACCCGTTCTTCGGCAGCAACGTCTTTTGGGTGGGCTCGCACGATGATTCCTTCCATTCGTTTGCGTTGGATCGCCGTGATTTTCGCTTTACGTCGTTTGATATTGACATCGATATCGCAAGAAGGATTGGTAGTGTGACTGTACAGTTCTCTCAAATAGCGGTAATAAAATTCCATTAGTCTGTTTCTGCCAAAAGCTTTTCTGTCGAGCATATGTCAAGATGGTGAGGCGTAATTTGGGCCTGGTACACTGAATCCACCACTGTAGAACGCTAGCGTAACGACGCCGATAACGCAGGAGCTGTTGCCACATTATGTTCACCTCCTCCTCAAGTTGGGCATCCAACAGTAGGCTGACATTCAGTTTCCAGTAGCCTTTACCACGGTAGATTTGTTGACGTTGTAGGTTGAGGTAACACTGATATGCCCCATGGTCAGAGATGTTGACAGGAGCTATGTCACAGTGCACAGTGTGACGCTGGGGGGCATCTGACACATGGATCCTATCCAGCCAACTGACAGAATGACTGGTTACCTTGGTGTACACTACCTGTTCACCTTGTAGTTTTTCCCACGTATCATGAAGACGCATGCCATGAATTAAATGTTCAAGTTCTACACATCTGTTCGTATTAGGAGTTTGGTCTCTGTCGTTAAGCACACAATTGAAGTCACCTTCAAGAATGAAAAGTGCACGGTATGCGCAAAAGAGCATGGGAACCTCGCTTTTATAAAAAATTGAACGTTCTCTCTTATGACTGCTACCAAAGGGGGCGTATACGTCAACAATCTGCACACCATTCACTCGAAGAGAAATGCCACGACCGCTAGGCAGCCGTTGCACGTCCGTAAATGGTATACCGTCCCGGAAAAGTATGGCAGTGCCAACAGCATCCAGCATATTGACGTTATCAATAACTACATAACCGGGCACTTAAAAGACTGTGACTACCTCCTGTAGCAGGGCAATGTCAACGCTGGTACCATACAACACATCAATTAGCGAACGGAGTTTCACCGCACTTTGGATCCTATTGATGTTAAGTGTGGTAATATTGTAGGTCTGGCTATCACACATAATGGCACATAGGGCGATGAGCTCTGAGTGGTGGGATCATCCTTCTCGACAGCTTCAAACCAGGCTCGCTTTGTAACGAATGTAGTATGAGACGATACGTCAGAGCAATAACGTGTCAGGGAGTGGTAGAGGGTCGCAGCGCGATAGTCACGCGCGAGAGCCGCTACTGCTGCATCTCCTCGTCCTGCCGCCACCATAGCTCATTGCCGTCGCGGTGCTGTGCGGTGCCCGAGCCGCCCTGCCCGCCACCGCCAGCTGAGTCTGTCAACGTGGCCGCATCCGCCTGGCCATCACTCGGCGCTGCGACTGACGTCAGCGAGTCCCTGCGGGAGCGCTGCTGCAGCTGTTCGCTGCTCTGCTCGCTCTTCCTCTTAGCTGGTACAGCGCTCTGTTCCCTCTCGGCGCTCAGGAGTGCCTTCAGATGTTGGGTTTGTTCACGAATACGTTCTTGCCTCGCGGTGTTCTCGCAGCGCAATGAGCAAGAAGACTGAGGTTCAGCCTCGCTACCACTTTCTGACATGGGTACGGTTATCAAAATATCCGACTTTTCCTCTTTGCCGCTATTCCCTTTACTTCTCCTTCGACGTCTTTCTTAGTGTCTGCTGGAATCTCTGCCGGTAGGTAGGGTTCAGGCAAACTGATCTGCACCTGCTCCTGCGTCTAACACGGCTGAGTTTCAGAGGAGGCCGGCGCAGCGTCGGTATCCAGCGGTAACTGTCCGGGAGGGTGACGGGTCCAAAATGCCATCCATCCTAACGGGAATGTCTTTGTCACTGCTTTCCACTAGCGCTGGTATTGCGAATTCTTTAACATAATCCGGCTGCCGCGGTTGTGGTACAGTCACCGAGACTACCTCACTCAATAATGGAACAAGCCTTTCACTACCATCTGCAGGACGTTCCCGCGGAAGCTGAACTGGACGTCGACGTGTGCAGTTCATCCGCAGATGTTCTGTCGAATGGCAGATTGAACAGGTAGGAGGTTGACCAATGTAAGTTACCCGCGCGCGACAGCCGCCAATGGCAACATACGAAGGTATATGCTTTTTTAAGTCTATACGTACACTTCTCACGCCGCTGTTAAATTGGTAACGATATGCACTTGACCATTTTTCATTCGTAACCGACAAAACAACGCCGTACAGAGACAGAGAACGTGCAATAAGTTCATTAGGACACTCAAGTTGCACATTAAATACCCAGACAGTTCTCACTCCGTATCCCGAAGGCACGATCTGGACAATACTAATACTACTATCAGTAAGAAGAAATTGTCTCATGCCATCATGCTCCTCAACGAATTTCTCGTAAGCTTTACTCGAATTAAATTTGACAAATAACGAGTATTGCACAAAGTCCAACTGAAACGTGTCGACTATATCTTCAGGCAATTTCAAATCCTCAAAAGACCATTCGTGAATTTCAAACGCCGTCAGCCGCAATCCAGCGCGATCGAAAACACACTGGACGCTGCTGGCTCTCGTAATTGTCGACATCATGCTTACAACAGTTATAAAGAAAACAGACATAAGTAACTCTCCCACACGCTGCTCGGCTCCCCACCTCGGCACCGCTAGCGCTTTAAACACTGGCCCACGCGACCGCCCGTCACCGCGCTATGTGCCTCCATCTGAACTACCCAAGCACGACTCACGACCCGTCCTCACAGCTTCAATGCTGCCAGTACCTCGTCTCCTACCTTCCAAATTTCGCAGAAACTCTCCTGCGAACCTTGCAGAACTAGCACTCCTGGAAGAAAGGATATTGCAGAGACATGGCTTAGCCACAGCCTGAGGGTTGTTTCCAGAATGAGATTTTCACTCTGCAATGGAGTGTGCGCTGATACGAAACTTCCTGGCAGATTAAAACTGTGTGCCGGAACGCCCCCACCCCCTCCCCTCAGGTTGTGGCTAAGCCCTGTCTCCGCAAAATCCTTTCTTCGAGGAGTGCTAGTTCTGCAAGGTTCAAAATGGTTCAAATGGCTCTGAGCACTATGGGACTTAACATCTATGGTCATCAGTCCCCTAGAACTTAGAACTACTTAAACCTAACTAACCTAAGTGTAGTGGCGTGGCAAGACTGCCAAGCCACTCGGAGGTAGCCGAAAGGCACGCGTTAAGCTCACGCAGATTGGCGTGAGGTCTGCAACAAGGTAAAGTAATTATCCTATAAAGAAGAGAACGTAGTTCTTGGAATACTTAACTTTAATCCACAATTGTAGAACATCGCTCTTGTTTAGACATTATTACACTGAATATAAACTGGTAATGGCGCCTTGCTAGGTCGTAGCAAATGACGTAGCTGAAGGCTAAGCTAACTACCGTCTCGGCAAATGAGAGCGTATTTGTCAGTGTAGCATCGCTAGCAAAGTCGGCTGTACAACTGGGACGAGTGCTAGTAAGTCTCTCTAGACCTGCCGTGTGGTGGCGCTCGGTCTGCAATCACTGACAGTGGCGACACGCGGGTCCGACGTATACTAGCGGACCGCGGCCGATTTAAAGGCTACCACCTAGCAAGTGTGGTTGCTGGCGGTGACACCACATTCCTCCCCCGCAAATCGGCGTACGGTTGTGTTATAAGGCTTCCGCCCGCCGTGGGGAGGACCCCATGTTGACGTATGCGACGAGGTGGGGAGCCTAACAACAGGCGAGGCTGTGCCACCCGCACCCTGCCATTCTGTCCGAGGGGAGCTAGGAAACGCCTGAAAACCTAGTCCAGGGTGCACGCCAACATGCGGTGTATGCGCCCGTAGAGAGACAGAAGTGGCCGAAGAGTCGACCTCCATCGGGGAGGGGCAGGCGACGGGCGATGACGACATCTGGTCCGGAGCGGGCAAGAGGTCCATGTCGGAGGACAGCTGCTCACGGGAAGCTATCGGCGGCGCGTGACCCAGGGAGGCGCCTGGCGGCTGCAGCGACGCGTCCACTGCGAGCGGCGCCGGCGGGAGGACCGGCGGCGGCGGCGGCGGCGGCGGCGGCGGCGGCGGCGGCGCGTCGCCATGGGGCCAAATGGAAGGCAGCGGCGGTAACACCTTGGGATGAGGCGAGCCAGTAGATGGGTCCCCAGGGCGCTGACTGGACGGCACCGTCGCTGAAATTAGACGGGGAGCGGCAGAACCCGTGCGACGACAGAGGCGCAGCTGATTGAGATGCCGACGCACCTCACCAGAGGCCCCAAAAACCAAATACATAGCGCGGCCGAGGCAGCGAAGAATGCGCCCTGCGAGCCAACGCCGTGAACCGCGATAGTTGCGATAGTATACAACGTCGCCTGGAGCAAAAGCAGGTGGCTGCCGCTGCACAGGAACCTGATGCGGCGGATGCAGCAAAGACATCGAGGTTCGATGAGGACGACCGTGGAGCAACTCAGCCGGCGAGCAACCATCTCGGGGCTGAGAGCGATACGAGGACAAAAAGAGCAACAACGCGTCCTCCCGAGAATGCGACTCTTTCAACTTCAACATCTGGGACTTGAAAGTCCGGATCAAACGTTCAGCGGCACCGTTCGACTGAGGCGAAAACGGCGCGGATGTCAGATGTTGAATACCATTGGCCTTGCAGAATGACTGAAATTCTGCGGACATGAACTGTGGCCATTGTCGGAAACAATAGTCTGTGGAAGACCTTTTATGCAAAAGATAGCGGATAACGCTTGGATGGTGGCAGATGACGTCGTGGAAGACATCCGGACAACAAAAGGAAAATTACTGAATGAATCTACTACAACCAACCATCGAGCATTCCAGAATGGACTAGCAAAATCGATGTGTAAGCGTTGCCAAGGGGAAGTGGCTTTCGGCCATGCAAAGAATTTCCGCGGCGGTGCGGATTGTTGTTCGGCACACGCCATGCAAGAAGAGCACATATTCGTAATCGCAGCATCGATTCCGAACCAAGTACAGTGCTGACGAGCAAGTTGTTTCGTTCGCACTATACCCCAATGTCCTTGGTGGAGAAGCCGTAAGACAGAGGACTGTAACGAACGTGGGACCACGACCCTGGACTGATCATTATCAGAACGCAACAGCAAAACACCACGTCAAACAAAAAGTCTCTCCTTGTGAGCAAAAAATCGGCGAACCAACGGATCCTCGATCCGTGACTTTGACAAGGGCCATTGCGTGGCAACAAAACGCAAAACGGTAGCAAGGACAGGGTCAGCAGCTGTGGCTGTAGCTACACGACGAAAATCAATCGGAAACGATTCGACCACGTCATCGGTTTCCGAGTCAATGAACATGCAAGCAAGTTCGGAGGAATCGAATGCTCTATCCTCAGCAACAGGCAAACGGGACAACGCATCGGCGTTTCCGTGCTTAGCAGTGGACCGATACAAGATATCGTAGCGGTACTGCGAGAGGAAAATTGACCAGCGAATAAATTTCTGCGCTGTACGTGGAGGTACAGGCTTGTTCGGATGAAAAAGCGATGTCAAAGGTTTGTGGTCTGTGATGATGGTAAAGTGACGACCATACAAGAAATCATGAAACTTTGTAACACCAAATACGAGAGCCAAGGCTTCTTTCTCGATCTGTGAATAATGTCTTTGCGCAGACGAGAGCAATTTGGACGCAAAGGCAATAGGGCGATCATGCGATCCATCTTTGTGCGCTAGCACAGCACCGATCCCGAAATCCGATGCATCTACCATCAACAGAAGCGGTTTCTGGGAATCGAATGGGGTAAGGCAAGTATTTGAAAGCAACGCCGATTTCAACCTGCGAAAGGCGCGTTCGCATTCCGTCGTCCAGACGAACGGAACACCTTTACTGCGTAAGCGATGCAGCGGAACTGAAATGGAAGAGGCATGGGGAACATAGCGATAATAATAATTAATTTTCCCCAACACACTCTGTAGCTGCTTCAAATTCTGCGGCGAAGGCAAGTCCTGTATGGCACGGAGGTGCTCTTGACTCGGATGTATGCCTTGTGCATTGACTACATGTCCCAAATATGGTTAAGTCACGAGCAAAAAACACACATTTGTCCTTCCGCAAGCGAAGACCATTTTGTCTCAAGACCTGAAATAATGTTCTGAGATTGGCTAAATGTTCTTCTTTCGTCTTTCCGGAGATCACAATATCGTCCAGATAGTTTGCTGCAGTAGAGACCGACGCACAAACAGTTTGCAGATATTGCTGAAACCATGCAGGGGCGGATGCACATCCGAATGGCAGTCTTTTGAATCGGTACAAACCAAGATGCGTGTTAACTACCAAAACGCGCCGGGATTCGTCGTCCACTGGTATTTGCAAGTACGCATCTGCTAGGTCCAATTTCGAAAAATATTTACCCGGGCACAGTTTGTCAAAAAGATCTTCCGGGCGGGGTAAAGGAAAAGTTGCAATCACTAGTTGTGGATACACTGTTGCCTTGAAGTCCACACAAAGTCTCAATTTTCCGGAAGGTTTTGGCAAAATTACTAAGGGTGACCATATCGTGTAAGGTTCTTGCGACCTCATCACGCAATGCGTGGGGAACACCGCGTGCTCTGAAAAATTTCAGTTGCACGTTGACTTTCAGTTCCAAATGTGCTGCATAGTTCTTAGTGCAACCTAGGCCCGGTGCAAAAATGTCTGCAAATTCTTCACATAGACGAGAAACACTGGCTGAAGGCACAGTCTGGTTCACTGATAGGACCTGATTGACTATAGACAAGTTAAACAACTGAAATAAATCTAAACCAAACAAGTTCACTGCAGAAGAAGAACGAAGGACGTAAAAAGACACAAGTTTTGTTTGTCCCTTGTATGTTGCAAGAAGGCTGCACTGTCCTAACACAGGGATATTCTGACCGGAATATCTATTTAACGTAACATTTGCGGCACGCAACAGAGGTGTGCCCAGTTGTTTGTACGTGTCTTTATTGATCAGCGAAACTGCAGCTCCGGTATCGAGCTGGAATGGTATCACGTGGCCATGAATGTCCAAGTCTACAAAAAGTTTATTGCCCTGCTGACGACAAGAGCGACTGTCTCGTGCAACGTGAACTGACACTGGTACAGAATCACTTGCGACTTGACAGGATTTCCTGCGATGTCGACGCACACATTTTGTGGGATGAACACAGTCACTGTTAGAGAGAGTGGCACTGGGCGGAGTGGAATGAACTACATGAATGTCCATGGGCGAAGGTTCACGAGCCTGAGTATTCTTGGTTCGATTCCGATTCTGGCGCGAAGCAAAGGGCCTGGAATGGTTGTTAGTGTCCATTCTGAGCTTTTTCTGGCAAACACTCTGAACATGTCCTTTTTTATTACAGATAAAGCAAATAGCTTGGCGTGACGGGCAGTTCTCACACGAATGTCTAGTAGCACACCACGGGCATGATTTTAGCACTGCATTTGCGTGCTTGCGCAGCACTCGTAGCGGAGGGCTTGGCGGCAGCTGCGCGGACGGGCGCGAGGGCTGTTTACTGTTCCGTGCAGATCGCCCGGCGGGCCGGTTAACGTGACACACAGCTGGCGAAGTTTCAAATGATTCCTGAGCAAAGTCAGGTGTGTCCTGCCTATCCAATATGTCCATCACTTGTTGAAGGGAGGGATTGACTAGTTTCAAAATCTGTTCCCTTATACGAACATCAGAAATGTTCTGTGCAATTGCATCATGTACCATTGTATCTGAATAAGGGAGTCCACATTCACAGTCAAAAGCACAATCCCTAGTGAGGCCTTGCAAAGTTGCAACCCACTCCCTATTAGTTTGACCGGCCGTACGTTTTGTACGAAAGAACGTATACCTCTTTGCAACTACATTGACTGATTCCTTGAAATATGCATCTAATGCAGACAAAATTTCGTCGTAGGACAGAGTTGCTACGTCGCGTTGGGGAAACAATTTCACTATCACTCGGTAAGTGTGGACGCCTACGCCGGAAAGAAGAAATGGCTGCCGCTCATTACCTTGAATTCTGTAGGCGGCGAGATGGAATCCAAATTGGCGTGACCACTCCGTCCAGCTTTCCAGTGCCGCATCAAACGGACGAAAAGGTGGTGCAACTGCATGTTGTGGCTGCGGTAGCGGTGGGGCGGCGGCTGCCGCATCGTTTCGCATTGCACGTTGACCCTGGACGAGCTGTCCAAGGGCATCCAATAACGCCTGTGTCTGCAGATTCTGCAAGCGATAAAATTCGGACAGTACATCTGGAGATTGTGGCGAAGCCATGACACAAGTAAATTAAGCAAGTAGAAAGAAGAAGACCCTTTTCATACTCGTCGCCAACTGTAGTGGCGTGGCAAGACTGCCAAGCCACTCGGAGGTAGCCGAAAGGCACGCGTTAAGCTCACGCAGATTGGCGTGAGGTCTGCAACAAGGTAAAGTAATTATCCTATAAAGAAGAGAACGTAGTTCTTGGAATACTTAACTTTAATCCACAATTGTAGAACATCGCTCTTGCTTAGACATTATTACACTGAATATAAACTGGTAATGGCGCCTTGCTAGGTCGTAGCAAATGACGTAGCTGAAGGCTAAGCTAACTATCGTCTCGGCAAATGAGAGCGTATTTGTCAGTGTAGCATCGCTAGCAAAGTCGGCTGTACAACTGGGACGAGTGCTAGTAAGTCTCTCTAGACCTGCCGTGTGGTGGCGCTCGGTCTGCAATCACTGACAATGGCTACACGCGGGTCCGACGTATACTAGCGGACCGCGGCCGATTTAAAGGCTACCACCTAGCAAGTGTGGTGTCTGGCGGTGACACCACACTAAGGACATCACACAACACCCAGTCATCACGAGGCAGAGAAAATCCCTGACCACGTCGGGAATCGAACCCGGGCAGCCGGGCGTCTGCAAGGTTCGCAGGAGAGCTTCTGTGAAGTTTGGAAGGTAGGAGATGAAGTACTGGTGGCATTGAAGCTGTGAGGACGGGTCGTGAGTCGTGCTTGGGTAGCTCAGACGGTAGAGCACCTGCCTGCGAAAGGCAAAGGTCCCGATTTCGAGTCTCGGTCCGGCACACAGTTTTAATCTTCCACGAAGTCTTAAGATTTTCGTTTATCTAGAGTGATGGTTTTTAAAGAAATGTAGAGAGCCTATATCAACTTCGCAGCACACATGTAACGCATTCGCTTTCCTGAAGAAATAAGATATGAACTGAATGGCACCGAAAGCGACCGGACTCATAAAGTATCACATCAACCCTTAAAACATACATTTCTGCTTACACTTCTGATGTGAACTGTCTTCAGAATGGTTCATAGATCGATTCATAAGTGAATACAATTGATTTAGTGTGAGCTGACCACTCAAGGTGCTAACAGGTTTCTGTGAGGATATGAGACAAGTAATTATGAACTTGAAACAAATGGTTCAAATGGCTCTGAATACTACGAGACTTAACTTCTGAGGTCATCAGTCCCCTAGAACTTAGAACTACTTAAACCTAACTAACCTAAGGACATCACACACATCCATGCCCGAGGCAGGATTCGAACCTGCGACAGTAGCGGTCGCGCGGTTCCAGACTGTAGCGCCTAGAACAAACATGAAACAAGAACTGATTTTAGTGAGAGGTGTGGCGGATGGCAACTGTTATGTTCAGGGAGAACATAATTGTGACTAGAATAAAATAGTGCTTGAGAAAGTTACCTGGAAAATGCAACATTTTTCAGTATCAGACGAAGAGCGTCTGCAATTCCTGAAGGTACTGAATTCCTCTGTTACGCTGCCATTGTCCTTCCGTTCATGGGAACTGTACGAATGTCCAGCTCTTCCAACCACTATACATTAGTATTGGTAGGTTAAAACAAACGTTCAGCTAGAAACACCTTGATTCGCCGCATAACCACTGGACAGCAGGAGGAAATGGAACTTGAAGAAAGTTTCAAATATATTTGACAATTGTAAACCACAGCTGAACTACAGTGAACGGCCTGTTACAGGACATGTGTTCAGAGTTTCATCTCTCCTATTATTAGCTAGATGGCGGACTTGCCTGGATACTGAGCGCACAGAAATTTAGGAATTGGCACTAATCATTTTTTTTAAGCACGCCGTAGCCGAATGAGCTCATTAAGGGTGGACCTATTGATATTTGTATGGAATTTGAGTGATCAGATTACTTCCCTATATAAACTGTTGCCTTCGCACTGTTTTTACAAGATAGGGTGGTGAATTATTGTCCGCTGACTGGAATAGTGCCGTCAATAGTATAAATTAACGAATGATACATCTCATCCATACCATTTCACGATGGAGCCTCACAGTGCAAACGCAATTGAAGCTCTAAGATTGTAAACGTTCTAAGGACCAAAATTAATGTTTTGAGATGTAACCAGAAAAACAAAATTTTATGACATACCGTATGAAATTATCACGCACGTTTGTATACTATTAAATATTTATTATCATCTAGTAAATATAAACCATACTGAAAGGTGACAGAAAATTGCACTGAATTATCCCGAAAAAGACGATTAAAACCAAGAGAGCAGTAGGTGTCTTACACATTACCTTATTCAGGTTAATGGGCTAAGTTCAACAGAATCATGCTACAGTGGAGGACAAAACGTACCGGTAGCTAAATATAAATGTCTTAAAACATATAAATAGTATGGAACACAGATCATCAGTTTGCAGTATCATTAAACAGATTGGTAATAAACTGCCTATGGTGTTGTGGTATATAGGGTATCATAGCAAGCAAGTCCTTTCTTTCAACAGACAATTATATTGCACTACTGAAAGTTGTGTATGAATAAAATAGCCTACAGTTTTGTCTTTCCTTATGAGGTTTACACTTCCCCTCTACAGTGTCACTGAACGTCCCTTTTGTGTGCACTATTCCAGGTTAAGTGAATTTTGTGCAGCAAAACTGATGTGTAGAATTGTTGTGTTCATGATTTTATCAGAAGCAGTCTGGAAGTTAATAAAATCCTTTTCCGACGTTCTGAGTGTGCTGAATGATAAAGAAGGGCGTGCTGAAAAGTAATTACTACTTATAAATCAAGGTGTGCCTACACTGAACCACCTTCTTGCGCTTTTCTATTAAGCCAAAATTTCTATCACAGTGTAGAAAACTGTGGTTGTAAACCAGATACTTACGTTACATGCAGTCAAATAGGTCAAATTCACAGTTTTTGTTTTGTCCACAGCAATTGTCATTCCAAATCGCAAGTTTTCTTTTATTATCGGTTTCATGACGGTATTTTAGTGCAATTCAGAACATAAAATGTATATGATGCTACGTTGTTAGCTCCATGATACCCTTCACCCTCGTGCCTCAATGACATTATTGCCCCACTGCTGCCACGAGGATGAACACTGAAGTTATAATATTAAAGCTGGCGTAAGTTGAACATTTCCAAGTGGGTAAGAGTTGGAACAAACATTAATTGTTTCAGATCGATTGCTGATGTACAAGGGTTACTTCCACAACACGACAAACAATATAGCACTTACTACGTTCGCGCATTGAAGTGTTGTAATTCAATGATGATTGCCAATCGCGGTTAGAATGAAGAAGGCCGTGGAGCTAGCGCCAGTGCCTTCTGTTAGTCACGGTTGATTCTTTCTCTTCATCATATGATGAAGCTGTTCTAGTATAATATACTCGCATGGGTACAGCGCCTTATAGAGAGAATAAAATCAACTTTGGAAAAAATGGCACTTACGCACCATGGCCCCTGGTCACGATTGTGTCACCTACTGCCGCCTTAGAGAAAGCCCTTTCTCCTTCCTGATTGTCCTTGCCAATCTCTATAACCTCATTCTCTCTACCAGCTTCTACCCCGACCTGTGGAAGACTTCCCGCGTCCTCTTATTCCTCGAACCCAACATACCCTCACCGTCACCTCTTCCTATAGTCCCATCTGCATCACCTCCGTCTTCAGTAAGGTCTTCGAATCAATCCTCTTCCATCGTATCCATCAGCATCTTCATCAACCCCACCTCATCTCCCTTACCCAGTGTGGCTTCCGACCCTCCTTCTCTGTCGAAGACCAACTCCTTAACCTCGTCCACCTTCTCTCCCTCCAGTTCAACTCCCGTCGCTCCGCCGTTTTTGTTTCCTCGATCTCCAAAATGCCTATGACTGCCTATGGCATCTCGGTCTCCTCTTTAAACTCCGACCCTACTCCCTGCCTATCATTGTTGTCCGTCTGATCGCTTCCTTCCCCTCACGCCGTCCTTCCTATGTCACCCTCCACAATACCAAAGCCCATATCTTTCATCCCACTGCTGGCGCCCCCCCCCCCCCCAGGGCTCCGTCCTCTCAGCTCTCCTCTTTCTCCTGAACATCGCTGATATGCCCAAGCCACCCCCACCTGTCCACCTCCTCCAATATGCTGATGACACCACCTTCATGGCTCTCTATCCTACCCTTCAACGGTCCCAAGGCACCCTCCAAACTCACCTTCACCAGTTCACCACTTGGTGTAACCAGTGGCTCCTTCATCTCAACCCCTCCAAAACCCAGTCAATCATCATAGGCTGCAGCACCCACTCCTTCCGTCTCCACTATTTCTACCTCACCATTTATGATTGTCCCATCATGCTCACACACACCCTGAAATACCTTGGTCTCACCTTCCACCGTCACATCACCTGGACCCCTCACCTCCTGACCATTCAGCAGAAAGCCAATCCCCTCCTCCACTTCCTGAAACTCCTGTCTGGCCAGACATGGGGATTGCATCCTTCTACCATCCTCTACACCTACAAATCCCTCATCTCTCTTATCGTCTGTTACGCCAGCGTTGCCTGGATCTCCACCCCGTCCCCCTCCCCTCACTTTTACAAGGCCCTCCAAATCCTCGAAAGCCACTCACTCTACCTTACCTTCCGTATCTGTCTTCCTTTCCCCACACATCTGCTGTATGACCTCATCTTCTTCCCTCACCTCTTCTTATTCCTCCTACATCTCCACATCCTTTGCACTATCCGCAGGTTTGATCACCCCCACCCCCTGGTTTCCTCCTTCCTCTACATCCCCACCCATTACCATGCCTCTATCACTGTATCCTTCCCTTTCTCCACCTCCACACCCTCCATCTCCTTCATCAGGGTAATTTCCAGCATCTCCCCCTCCCAGATGTTGAACTTTGCTGTGACATCTACTATTCCTTCCAACAGTAACATGACCTTGTCCCCCCCCTCCCTCCGGCCCCCTTTTTCCTCTGCCCTCCTCCTCCCAGAGCAGATTTTCCTCCTTCCTGCCCTGAGTCCCTGCACCCCCTCCTCGGCTGCTTCCCTCCCACGTTCTTGCCTCCCCGGCCCTCTTCGGCACTCCCCGCCTCCCCCCTCTCCTCCCCTCCCTCCCTTCTTCCTAGTCCCTCGTCTCTATGCCCCTAGCAGATCCTCTCAGTTCGCTCATCGCAACCAGCGTGCTACATCAATGTTGTGTTTGATCCTGTTCTACCGTGTGTCAAGAGCTGTGATTTTGATTGTGTGCTGGTCTTGTACATAGTGTTACTGTCAGTGATTGTTATGTGCTACGCCGTTCGTCGACACTCTTGTGCTCCAGTCATACTTCGCTTTGTGTTCTTTAATTGTCCCAGAGTGTGGTTTTTTGTGTGCACTATTTTATCACTTTTTTATCTCCATTTTACAGTTGCCTCCCTTTTTGTCTGTTCTCTTCCGTACTGTTCCCCATAGTTTTATATGTATGTGCGCCATGTTTTCTCCATTCTGTTATTTTAAATGTATTTTTTCTGGAATTACTGTCTTTAGGCTGAAGAGCAGCGCATATGCTGCAGCCAGCCCGCCCCAGATGGCTCATTGAAACACAATAAAGGAAAAAAATGGCACTTAGCCTTTTTAGAATGCTACGTCTTCAATTGCAGACACCCAAGATTTCATAGACGAATTCGGCCATTTCTATCTTTTAGAAACGCTAAAAGTCTAATAGGGACATTCTCCACGAATGTTGAGGCTGCTAGATCATTCAGGAATATTAAGTGTGCTAAAACTCGGAGTACAATGTTATAGCTGACGCGAAATCACCATTCAAAGGACTGGGACGACCCGTCTTGTCACTGGAACGCGTGCTGACGACGTTTCAGTTTTGATTATATCGATAGCGCAGTTTACTCGGAGGTAGTTACAAAGTGTATTGGATGAAGAAAATATTCAGGATCGCTTCAATTCGTGATCTTGAGGCATACGGTTGTCCAGATATCAGCCAACTCAAGAAGATGCATGAAGAAAGAGACGAAGGAAATGAAGAAGGAAGAAACAATGTTTCTATTTCCGCTTAAAATAATGTGTAATGGCTTTTAAGTTGGCTGATCAGTAAATAATTTCTTAAAACGAAATTATGCGTTTCACTTTGTCTCTTAAAAATAAATTTTTCAGTGGTAAGAATGCAAATTCTGCCACATTCGTTCCCTGAAACTGTGTTCTAGAATTGGAGACAGGATTTCAGATAGATCTTGAATAAGTATTTCGAAGTCGCAACGTCAGCCACAATTAATGCTTCTCACTTCCCGACATAATCCGCCTAGTATGTGTAGGATCTTACAATCATTAGGTGAACACCTTTACGGCAGTTGTCATGACGAATATGCTTCTGTTTACATTGGAGGCATGCAGACTGCAAGGTGACTGCGGCACACTGGTGCCATTCTCTGTATGGTGCAAGGTGTCTGCATTGAAGAAATCATAATGAATAACAGCAGCAGTGACTTTAGCATTCATAGCGAATCCAGGTATCACTAAAGCGTTTGTTAAGATCTGATGCATAGTAAAGCATTAAAAACAAGTTAATGCCCAAATGCACGTTTGTATAGATGTATTACAGTCTCCGACTGCTACAGTGCTGGTACTGTCTCCTAGAAGAGCATATCAGTACAAGAACTCTGGAGCACTGTCTGCTCTGCTGGTAGCTGTGTCAGCACCTGCTTCAATAGGTGGTATAAAAATTTGTTGTAGGACTCTGTCAGTGCTCTCGTGGATGTTTTTTAATATACAGCAAAATCTGGTCCAGCAGTCGTTGTGTTGCACAAATGTTTGTCATGTATCACTGCACAATAGCTGCCAGAACGACTTGCAATAATGAAGTGACATCATTCAATGGGTTCTTCTTCTTCTGATGGAGAGACAGGCAATCGAGCTCTCAATTGTGGCAGGATGTGTCATGAACTTTGTGTGTGTTCTTATGTACTTATTCATTGCTGCAGACCTAAATTTAATTATGATTTTCTGTTGTTCCAGATGATAGTAGTAGAATACTGTCGCCGTTAATGGTAAGTGCCAAGCCTGACTGCCTGTACTTTGACTGTCCTGAGGGGACAGAGACCTAGTTTGGACTTGTGGCTCCAAAACTGTTAGCTGAAGATATTTGTGAAGTTGAGTGCTCATCTTTGTAAATACTTCTACAGTTATCTGAAACATTTCTTCTTCATATATGGGTGCACATCGTTTTACACACATCAAAAAAGTTTTGTATCATCCCAGTTCCCAGGACTCCTGAAGCCAGACGTTGGCTGTGGGTATTGTATCACAGACACAGTCCCTTTGAATGTTCAGAGATGTCACTAAACCCGCCCAAAGACGTAAACAACCATGCATGAGCAACGCCTATTTGACGGAGTGGGTCCGAGAGAACATCATTTCCAGTCATTCCACCAGAAAGGAGGTACACGGCTCGTGTTGTCTGTAGTTTTGCCATGCCTGGACAGTCAATACCGCCGTTCCATCGAGTCCGCATTGTTACTTTGTGCCAGGAAGGGCTCTCAAGTAGGGAAGTGTCCAGGCGTCTCGGAGTGAACGAAAGCGATGTAGTTCGGACATTTAGGAGATACAGAGAGACAGGAATTGTCGATGACATGCCTCGCTCAGGCCGCCCAAGGGACGCTACCAGTGGATGACCGCTACCTACTGCTTATGGCTCGGAGGAAGCCTCACAGCACAGAAACAATGCTGAATAATTCGTTTCGTGCAGCCAGAGACCATCGTGTTACGACTCAAACTGCGCTCAATAGGCTGCATGACGCACAACTTCACTCCCGACGGCCTTGGCGAGGTCTATCTTTGCAACCACGACACCATGCAGCGCGATACAGATGGACCCAACAACATGCCGAATCGACCGCTCAGGATCGTCATCATGTTCTCTTCACCGATGGGTCTCGCATATGCCTTCAGCCAGACAATCGTAAGGGATGTGTTTGGAGGCAACCCGGTCAGGTTCAACACTTTAGACACACTGTCCAGCGAGTGCAGCAAGGTGGAGGTTCCCTGCTGTTTTGTAGTGGCATTATGTGAGGCCGACATACGCCGCTGGTGGTCATGGAAGGTGCCGTAACGGCTGTACGACACGTGAATGCCATCCTCCGACCGATAGAGCAACCATATCGGATACATATTGGCGAGGCATTCATCTTCATATCGTGCACATCTTGTGAAAGGCTTCCTTCAGGGTAACGACATCGCTCGACAAGAATAGCCAGCATATTCTCCAGACATGAATCCTATCTCACATTCCTGGGATAGACTGAAACGGGCTGTTTATGCACGACGTGATCCACCAACCACGCTGAGGGATCCACGCGGAATCGCCGTTGAGGAGTGGGACAATCTGGACCAACAGTGCCTTGATGAACTTGTGGATAGTATGACACGACAAATACAGGCATGCATCAATGCAATAAGTCGTGCTACTGGGTATTAGAGATTCCGGTATGTATAGCAATCAGAACCACCACCGCTGAAGGTCTCGCTGTATGGTGCTACAACAAGCAATGTGTAGTTGTCATGAGCAATAAAAAGGGTCGGAAATGATTTTTATGTTGATCTCTATTCCAATTTTCTGAAGGGGTTCCGGAACTCTCGGAAGTGAGGTGATGCAAAACTTTTTTTGATGTGTGCATATATCTTTGAGTGAATACTACTGCAATTGTTTGATTTATTTCTTTTACCTTGTAGACATTTTCAATGAAGTTACAGAGTCAAACGCGATACAGGTTGAGACCAGTTCTTCTGTGGCTGTGTGCTCCCAGGACATGCTCACCCTGCAAGCTCATTCCTGGACTGTAGGCAGTCCAGCGGTTGCACAACAGAGCGAGGAGTGCTAACGCATTTATTCCTTTGACTGTTTGAGTTTTCTTTTACACATGGTTCTTATACGATACCATCAGTTTTTTCTCATTTTATAGAAATACTTCATGTAGATTATGTTGTGGTGCGTATGACACCATTTTTGGCTGTGAGTTCTCAGGGCTTGACTCAGCTTGTCAATGAGCATGTATGTTTCCAGAATGAGAGGTACTGGAAGAAGTAAAGCTGTGAGGACCGCGTGTGAGTCGTGCTTGGGTAGCTCAATTGGTAGAGCAGTTGCCGCGAAAGGCAAAAGTCCCGAGTTCGAGTCTCGGTCTGGCACACAGTTTTAATCTGCCAGGAAGTTTCACAGCATACATGTTTGTATATTTCGTCTTCTACATTTATTGTTATTACGGTTATTACTACTCTATCCCTATACACTGCTTATGAGTTCTTTCTTCTTCATTCTAGATGCCATCAGTACTCAGAATGATGGTCCATTCCAGGCCATGACACCCTCGCAGGGATGGAAACCAGTAATCGATGAACGAATTTGTATGTAACAGTAGTAATTCATTTTTATTCTACCATAATTTACGCTTAGATGAATTGTTTATGGAATGATCTTGTTTCTTGATTCTATCGGTAACAATGAAGCTGGAGGAGAATGGGTAGAGGTGTCCCAGCCCACGGCCCCATTCTCATCCATTAGCTTACAGGGAGGTTCCAGCTCATCATAGACTAGCAAATAGGTGAGTAATGCTTCTTCATCTTCTGCAATAACTCTTTTGTCATACTTCCATGGCAGTGCTTGGGCATGAATCTTTGTTTCTAGGCGTGCTGTATAACAATGATGATCCGGAGATCACATTAAGAGGTGGCGTACAAGCAGAGGATGATGATATGTGGGCCATATTCAGTACAGATGAATGTATGAGTAAGTACCACAAATCACTATAGACATAAGATTGTATTTTTTTCCTGAAATCGATACATGTACAAGATAATGGTCTTATTTTTTTCCATGCAGGATGATTGAGAATGCCGCCCAGAGGTGGACTTCAGCCAGCAACAACACTGCATCTTAACTTAATGTTAATGTGCCCGGCACCACCACCACCACTGCATGTGCAGTCTTCAGGCTACACTCGCCATGTGTGGAGCAGAGTGCCATTGCCACATGTGATTACATCATGGTTGCAGTCCTCATCTACGACTCTGTCTACAGGAATGTCATCACAGCGCCCCCCGTCTGCAACACCATCTATTTATAGTCATCAGCCAGCTAGCAGCAGCTCCTTTGCCTGTCCTATAAGATTAGGACTGAATCATTATGGTACTTACAGATTCCCAGAACATTTAGGCAGTGAACCTCATATGCCCGCATAAATAATTCTACTCTGGGGCACACAGATCATAATACCTTTTTCCGTAAGGCATGCATTCTGCCTCTGGAAAGAGATCTCCATAAGATCTTGAGAGATCTGAGTTATCCCATCATCAAATGTGAAGCAGTCATATGCTGTGAACTAACGTATCCCCCAAACCAGAAGATAATGTGGAGGAGAAGGTTATCATCTATATTTGGTGGAAATTAGCATGATATCGTAGGGTGACTCAGTCGCAAAGGTGTTCCGTGATTTCATCTTATATGTTGTCCGGCCCCGGTAGCTGACTGGTCAGCGCGACAGACTGTCAATCCTAAGGGCCCGGGTTCGATTCCCGGCTGGGTCGGAGATTTTCTCCGCTCAGGGACTGGGTGTTGTGCCCTCCTAATCATCATCATTTCATCCCCATCGACATGCAAGTCGCCGAAGTGGCGTCAAATCGAAAGACTTGTACCAGGCGAGTGGTCTACCCGACGGGAGGCCCTCGTCACACGCCATCATTATTATCTCAAATGTTATACTTGGCTAGTTTTCCGAAATGTAGGAAAGAGGGTCTGATCAGGCACTAAGACGAACATATTACCTGGATGTCCACACCCATGTGTTTGATCCATTAAACAGGGAGGGGGGGGGGGGGGGTCTCCATATACAGGGTGGTCCATTTGTCCAACTAAAACAATCATATTTCTTTACCTACTACATGAATATGTTACAAAAAATGGGGGTTCCTATTTAAAAAAAAAAACGCAGTTGATATCCGTTTGACCTATGGCAGCGCCATCTAGCAGGCCAACCATAGCGCCATCTGGTTTCCTCCTTCAAGCCAGACGAGTTTCGTTCATTGTAGTTTTTTCGTTTGATGCTTATTTCGTGAGATATATGGCCCGGTCACTATCAATGGACCACCCTGTATATTAAACTTCTAAAAGATACAGGTGATAAAAAGGAATGTATCGTGTTAAAAATCTCTAAGACAAATTGTTCTTTGCATCTTCAATAATCGCTTGCGAATTAAATTATACCAAAAACCCACATCATTAGCGGGAATACGGGATGAACGATTTTCGTGGGCTTTTAAACTTAAGTGGCATCTCACTCTTTATTACACTTCCGGATATACCTAAATTTGAAGGGCAGAATCTGTTATTCACTTTATGTTTATTTCCAGCAAAAAGAGGAAAGTGAGAGAGAGACGCGCTTTGTGCAGGGAAAAACAGAAGCAAACCACAGAATTATCAGACCCCTTTTCCTTTCCAAAGTAGTTGGTCAGCGAGAGAAACATGTTATTCTCCATGGGTGACAAAGACACCACATACGGTTCAAGAATATGTGCCATTTACTTTCCACCCAATGGGTTGAAAAAAGGTGCACATCATAATTGCTCTAGATTGTTCAATTCTCTTACTATGAGAGATTTCTAGAGGAGCGTCTGATTGATTGCTCCATCTAAAAGTAAGTACGTGTATAAGTAACAACTGAGGAAGCAAATTTTCTTAAATTTAAGAATTTTGACCACCGACCAGCTCATTTATATTTCCTACCCACTCCTGTGACACACAGTGAGGGAGACCCTACTGCTTCACGTACAGCTCGCACGGTGTGGCACGTACCATTGGCAGTGGCATATCAAGCTGTATACTCACTTGTCTGAAGTAGGCACCGTTTCAGGTCGTATATTAGGGATAATCCTGTGATATGGTTGCTCACTGAGCTCGAGAAACTTGTGCAGCATATCGACTGCATTTATGGTCCTAATATTCCATGACCTACTCCAGGAGAATGATGCTTTATTCAAGGAAACTGTGAAACAACATATTTGTGGCCTGCCGTTACACAGAAAAGTGGGGTTCCATGTAGAGATGATTGTCGTCTAATGGGAAGTTCTTGCGGTGCAGCACGCAATGATGCGACTTGCACTAACAAGTGCCACAACACATACCCATCTTTTTCCACAGTTGGCAGGCATGATTCTCTTTCATCATTAAGCATTTGGGTGACTTCTGCTTGCACAATGATCAGATTAGCGTCCTGCCTGAGAGCATTGAGAGATACATTACCATTCTCCAAGTGGATGACAATGAACATTGTCTTACGATTCCTGGACTCACTTCGATTTATCCAAGCGCCGTTTCAGAAACTTGTGGAGACGATGCGTCAGGAGGACATGTACCTCACTACAGCATCGATTTCCGATGCTATAAAGTTTCTGCTCATGAAGAAGAATATCTGGATTCTATGGAGAGTCTCAATGTAACTACGTCGCCCAACATAACCTCATTCACTAGTAACCTTACAGGCAGCGCCATAACAGACGCAGAGTATGAGCACGTGGTGCATGTTCGTCAGGAAATGAACACCACTGATTTAGGGGAGTATGCAAACCTATATATGGATACGAATGTACGAATACTAGCAAATATTTGCAAAGAATGCCACAATGTATGCATGACGAAATGTACACTGGATCTTGCATTCTATTTAACTGCGCCAGGGCTTTCATGGGATGCAGTATTATAAAGGACACATATTGACATTGAATTATTGACCGATGTCGACATGGTGCTCTTTTTGAATGTGGGATATACAGTTCAATTTGCCAATTTGTGCATGGGAATATCGAGGGAAATAATTAATCTGCAAATGGGTGGGCAGTTCAAAGAATCTTGGCCTCAAAGTTACATAATGTACCTTAACGTTAAAAACTTATACAGATAAACTATGCAACAATATCTGCCGACTGGCGAGTTTCAATGGTTAGCTGATGATAACATCTGCAGATTCGGTGCTTTTACAGGTGTGGCAGCTAATTCTTGTGAATGATATATCGTGGGGACACACCTGGCGTACACTGTTAGTTTGCGTGACGTGTACAGCGATTTACCGCTGTGTCCGGAGCACCTAGTCTCGAATAACAGTTGCCTCCACAGATTGATGACAACACTGGGAGCAAAACAGAGATACCGAATGCAGTGCAGAAACCACCATCAGTGTATACGTTTGAGGATGGTACTGCTTAGAGTCACCTACGTCATCTTCTTTGAGCAGACATGCTGATTGAAGAAGTATGTTGATGTGAATACCGAACAGATGGCTCTCGCGATGTGTAACATTGAGAAAGACTTTTTTTTTTTCAATTAATGAATACTGCTGTTATAGGAAAAATATGGAGAATTTAAGAAATTATAATGAACTTTATTTAGTTTTCCACTGGGAGGGGTGTTGTCGAGCATAGGATTATGTCACCAGTCCAAATATTAAATGGGTCATAATATTGGTCCTGGTGGAGGTTCGAGTCCTCCCTCGGGCATGGGTGTGTATGTGTTTGTCCATAGGATAACTTAGGTTAAGTAATGTGTAAGCTTAGAGGCTGATGACCTTCGCAGTTAATTCCCATAAAATGTCACACACATTTGGGTCACAGTATTCAATTTAGGGTTAGTTGCTCTGGAAAAGACTAAGGTTTCGACAAAGTTCATGAAATCTGTTTATGATGGTATGCGTGTATTGAATGTTTCGAAACTCCACATGTAACGATTTCACTATGACGTTGCGAAGAAAAATTCACTGATCCAGAGTTACTGCCCAGTATAGAATGGGATATCTATAGTTTCATTGCAGGGGATACAGACAGTTATGCGAAATAATTTTGAACACGTTTTCTGAAAACTGTCTCGAGCAGCTAGTTGGCAGCCCACACGCAATGGAAATATCTTAGACCTTGTAGCTACAAATAGACAGGACCTTATCGACAATGTCAGAATAGATAAGGCGATTAGCGATCATGATGTCATTATAGCAGCTATGATTACGAAAGTTAATAAATCAGTCAAGAAGGCTCTGTCTAGCAGATGATCAGTTATTAACATCTCACTTAGACAGTGGATTGGCATCACTTAGCTCCAGTAAGATGAATGTAGAAGAATTATCGGCAAAGTTCAAGCAGATTGTAAACCGCGGTCTGGAAAGTTTTGTGCCTAGTAAGTGGATAAAGGATGAACAAGATTCACTATGATTTAATAACGAATTCGGCGGATGCTGACGAAGCAGAGGCGTTGCATTCTTGCTTCAAAAGGGAACGCTGAATGATAACAATCGAACGTTAGTAGAGATTCGTGCCTCTGTGAAAAGACCTATGCGCGAAGCATACAACTACCACTGTCACACCTCAGCAATATATTTGGCAGAGAAGCCGAGAAAACTCTGGTCGTATGTAAAATCGCTAAGCGGGTCTAAGGCTTCCATTCAGTCCCTTTTGGACCAGTCTGGTGAGACAGATGAAGACAACAAAACGAAAGCTATAGTTTTAAATTTCGCGTTCAAGAAATCATTCTTACAGGAGAACCTTAGGAACATACCGTCATTTGACATCGGACAGAATCCCATATGGACGACATAGTAACAAGCATACCTGACGTGCAAAAACAACTGAAAGATTTGAAAGCAAATAAATCACCAGGTCCGGATGGAATCATAGTTCGATTTTACAGAGTACTGTACGCCACTGGCCCTTACCTAGCTTGTATTTGTCGTGAATCTCTCGCCCAGCGGAAAGTCCTAAGCGACTGGAAAAAAAACCGCAGGTGACGTCAGTATATAAGAAAGGTAAAAGAACGGACCCTCAAAATTTCAGACCAATATCCCTAACTACTGTTTGCTGCAGAATCCTTGAACACATTCTCAGTTCGGATATCATAAACCTTCTTGAGACTGAGAAGCTTACGTGAACGAATCAGCATGGTTTTAGAAAACATCGCACCTGTGAAACTCAGCTTGCCCTTAATGACGTGATATACTGAGAACTGTAGATGACGGGCAACAGGCAGATTTCATATTTCTATATTTTCGGAAAGCATTTGATTCGGTTGATTCGGTGCCCAATCGCAGGCTGTTAACGAAGGTTTAAGTATATGGAATATGTTCACAGGTATGTGAGTGGCTCGAAGACTTCTTAATTAATAGAACCCAGTATGTTGTCCTGAACAGCGAGTGTTCATTAGAGACAAGGATATCGTTAGTAATGCCACAGGTAAGCGTGATAGGACTGATGTTCATCTCTATATACATAAATGATTTCGCTGACAGGGTGGGCAGCAATCTGCGGTTGTTTGCTGATCATGCTGTGTTGCATGGTAAGGTGTGATGAATGGCAGCTAGCTCTAAAAGTGGAAAAATGTAAGTTAATTCGGATGAGTAGGAAGAGAAAACATGTAATGTTCGGATACAGTATTACTAGTGTGTTATTTGACACAGCCTAATCGTTTACATGTCTGGGTGCAATTTTGCAAAGCTATATGAAAGGACCTGGCATATGAGAACTGTGGTAGCGAAGGCGAATGGTCGACTTCGGTTTAAGGGAGAATTTTAAGAAAGTGTGGTTCATCTGTAAAGGAGACCGCATATAGGACGCTGGTGCAATCAATTTTTGAATATTGCTCGAGTGTTTCGGATCCGTACCAGGTCGGATTGAAAGAGGACATCGAAGCAGCCGGTACGTTCGAACTACACATAAGTGTTACGGAGATACTTCGGGAACTCAAACGGGAATCCGTGGAGGGAAGGCGACGTTCTTTTCGAGAAACACTATTGAGGAAATTTGAAGAACCGGCATTTGAATCTGACTGCCGAATGATTTTACTGCCGTCAACATACATTGCGCACAAAGACCACGAAGATAAGACACTGAAAGTAGGGTCCGTACGGAGACATGCAGACAGTCGTTTTTTCCCTCGCTTTGTTTGCGAGTGGAACAGGAAAGGAAGTGACAAGTAATGGCACAGAGTACCCTCCACCACGCACCGTACAGTGGCTTGTATAGTATCGATCTAGATGTAGATGTACTTTATATGGGTACAAACAGTTTCATTTGCTGGGTGAAATCGTGCGTCCATATAAAGTAATTAAGGATTATCCCAAAATTTCGACACATCTGGATATGTGGCCGATAATTCTTACGGTATTACACCTCAAAACAAGGAGGCTATCCACCTGGTAAAGGACAAGGTGAACGGGTCTTAGATTGTGGAGATTTTGGGTCTTAGATCCGAAATGTATGCATACTTTACAGAAATAGGTGCCTCCCAAAGTCAGGCTGAGGGTGAATATTGTGCAGCCCCATACTCACCCTATGCGCCTGGGTGATTGAGTGCGTGAATGGGGTATTTACTTGTAAATACTGTGTGTGTGTGTGTGTGTGTGTGTGTGTGTGTGTGTGTGTGTCTGTTTATATATTGTGTATACAGCTATTTTTTCATCTGCTGCTAGCTGCCCCATTATTGTTGGTGTATATATTTTTTTACTCATTTCTCATATCTTTTACATCAAAGACGAGAAATACATTACAAAGGATTACTAATGTTGTATCAAAAATTCTCTCTAACGTTGTGAAAGACGATAACTGTATTATTAAAAAAGAATTTATAATCTTGTATGAAAAAGATGTGATTGCTATGGGAAACATAGTAGTAGTAGTACTTTCTAATCTTATGAAATGTATCTGGTCATTAAAAAAAAAAGTGTATATCTGTCACATCAGTGCCATGTATCTCTGTAACATACAGTCAATGCCATGTGACTGTAATATCCAGTCATTGAGGCATCTAATATAGAAAATTTTATCACCATAATTTCTATTTAAAACTCTGTATCTCTCTGCACAAGAGAATTGCGGTATGTATGTAGTGAATAAAGCAGAAAAAAATTGTAAAATATAGACAACGCGCTCTTCATCTTTTTATTTACAAATAAACCTATCAAATGTATTAGATAGTTCCACTGAATGTAAATATACATATCCATTATGCACTGGGGTGATAAAAATTATGGGACAGCGATAGGTACACATACAGATGGCGGTACTGTTACGTACGCAAGGTATAAAAGGGTAGTGTATTAGCGGAGGTGTCATTAGAACTCACGTGATTAATGTGAAAAGGTTTACAACGTGATTACGGTTGCATGACCGAAATAATGTCTTTGAACCCAGAATGGTAGGTGGAGCTAGACACATGCGACATACCATTTGTGAAATTGATAGGGAGCTCAATATTCCGAGATCAGTAGCGTTAAGCGTGTGCCGAGACTACCTGATTTTAGGCATTTCCTCTTGCTGCATTCAACACACTGGCAGCCGGTCTTCACTTAATGACCGAGAGAAGCTTCGTTCTCGTAGGGTTGTCAGTGCTGAAAGACTAGTATGAATGCGTGAAATAACCGCGGAAATCATATGAGATGTGTGACAAGTGTATCCATTAGGACAGTGTGACGAAAGTTGGGGTTAATAGGCTACGGCAGCAGATGACCGATGCGAGTGGCTTTGCTAACAGCATACCATCACCTGCAATGCCCCTCCTAGGTTCGTGACATTATGGGTTGGACCGTAGGTGGCAGGAAAACTGTGGCCTGGTCAGATGAGCGCTGTCTGAAGTTGGTAAGAGCTGATAGTAGGGTTCAAAAGTGGTGCGTGGACCCAAGTTGTCAACAAGGCACTGTGCAAGTCGGTGGTGTCTTCATAATGGTGTGGGCTACGTTAATATGCAATGGTCTGGGTTCTCTGGTGGAACAGAACCGATCATTAACTGGAAATGGTTATGTTCAGCTACTTGGAGACCATTTGCAGCCATTCATAAACTTCATGTTCCGAGACAACAGAACTGTTCATGATCGGTACGAAGAGCATTCTGGACAGTTGAAGCGAATGATCCGGCCACCCAGATTGCACAACATGAATCCCATCAAGCAATTATAGGACATTATTGAGAAGTCAGTTTCTGCACATCCTGCACCGGCAACACTTAAAGAATTATGGGTGGCTATAAAGACAGCATGGCTCAGTATTTTTGCAGGGTACTCCCAACAAATTGTAAATCAATGCTATGTCGAGTTATTGCACTACACCAGGCAAAACGAAGTCCAAAAAAATATTAGGAATGCCTCGGGGATGATAGTCAGACTAAAACTGAAGTGAATTCAAGGTGTGCGGCATGTAGTGTATATACTCACTGGACAGTTGAATGGAAGGGGGAGACAGGATGTGTGTGCATATACCTTGAGTGTTTGTGGAGGACAAATCCTATATATACAGTCAATATGATAATCTACAGCCAGCCAGTAGTAACAGGAATATAGAGCTGTGAAGGAGAATCCTGTTACAACTGTCTTACAGGCTTTTGAGGTAGTGAATGAAGGTACTGTCTTGAGGTTAGACAGACACATTATATTATCTAATTATTTAGTTGTGCCACACCTGTGAAAGAGCACCTCAGCTTGCTAACTTGTATTATACAGGCGGCAGCTACTGTGTGGGCAGTTTATAATCTCTAGGCATACTAAGGCAAAAGAATTTGGCACACAGTTTAAGATAATATGAGAGTTGCATCCACCATCTAACAATCACTGTGATGAATGATACAGCGCAGGACAGATAGGTAAGTGAGTTTGAGTATAAAGATTCAGACCAGACATGAAGTGAGTAGGCAGGAGCAGTGACTGGGATGCAATGTGGCTCTGTGGTCAGTGCACATGCTAGAAGCGGCAGACATTGCTTGGTGAGAGGTAACAGGTAACAACCTACAATGGAAGTGGCTGTCTGCTGTGTGCTGTGTGTGTGCTGAAAGCCACACAAAGCATACATACGGGTGGTGCACTGTGTGGTCTAAGACAAAGAGCCACTAGACACAGGTCTCACCAAGACGCAGCACGGTGCAGCATGCTGTGCAATGTCCCTCTGTGCTGTGATATATTTACCGCTCGCTTAATGGTTTCGAACGTTAAATGAAGCTCATACTAGGTACTGGTATTGCTCTCTGTTGAAAATACAATTTCCATACAACGAATACATTTAAAAGAAATTCCTGATCCGTGTTTAACAAAGCTAGGACAATATAAGAAGTGATTAATTGCATTTAGCAACCAAACTATGTTGTATTTTGTGCGATTTTGTAGTTAGCACAATGTTGGTGATAACTGTAGCGTATTTTGAAGGGCATAGGTAGCCATGTTTCGATTGTGGTAGCTATGTTTGGTCATAAATTAAATGTGCACGCTTTCCTTCTAGCTTGTGCCACGAGAGAGTAATGTCAACTGATGCAAATCCTACGTCACCTATGGTGTGGATGCGAATCGAATCAATTGTGGATGGGCAATACTGGTGCATCCATCTTAATCTCGCTTTATGGGTCTGGCGAGGATACTAAAGAGGCCATTTGGTGGGTTGTTGAAGTAACGCATGCAGAATTTATGGAATACATAATTAATTCAATGCAAAAGAGGAGAAAGGTGGCTCTGATTAATTGATAATGGATTCAAGGAGGGAAGGGTAAGCTGATTAGGCAAGCAAGACATTGCCCATTGTGTTCAAGGATTAGAAGGAACGGGGTAGACTGGATATCTCAGTGACATTAGCATAGGAGAAGATGGGTGGGATCATGACTTTGTAGGTGTGGAGAACTGTAAATGGATTAAATCCGCTTGTTAGAAATTTTAACTTACTGGATTATCTGTTGGATGAAACTTCCTGGCGGATTAAAATTGTGTGCCGTACCGAGACTCGAACCCGGGACCTTTGCCTTTTGCGAAAGGCAAAGGTACCGATTTCGAGTCTCGGTCCGGCACACAGTTTTCATCTGCCAGCAAGTTTCATATCAACACACACTCCGCTGCAGAGTGAAAAATGGTTCAAATGGCTCTGAGCACTTTGGGACTTAACATCTGTGGTCATCAGTCCCCTAGAACTTAGAACTACTTAAACCTAACTAACCTAAGGACATCACACACATCCATGCCTGAGGCAGGATTCGAACCTGCGACCGTAACAGTCCCGCGGTTCCGGACTGAGCGCCTAGAACCGCTAGATCACAGCGGCCGGCTTGCAGAGTGAAAATTTCATTCTATCTATTGGATGGTTGGCAGCTAGGATTTCAGTGGTAGTTTACAGTCAAGGATTGGTCAAAGGTCTATTTAGTGTGATAGTTAACTAACTACACTGTGCAACACAACTGAAGGATCAGATTTTCGAAATCCCATAATTATTTTCCATTGCGACGTATCAGTTTCAAATCTGGCTCAAAGGAACCTACATCCCTCCTCTGCAATGGTGAAAAAGCGTCACATCGGGGTTGGCGACACTTCAGGCAGCAAGATGACGTCACATGGGAATAAAAGGCCAGATCTCAGAAGCTGATGTGAGTTGTAAGATGATGTCACATTAGCACCAAATTTCGTCAGACTTCTTCGCAACGTCACCTCTGACGTATCACGCAGTGGGTAGGTCGTCATGCCCTTTCTTATGCACATTTCACCCCTTCTTTTGATGCCTCTGTGACGGAGGTTATGACTGTAGCACTCAGGGCTGAAATCGCGCGGTTTTCTTATGGTTGACTGAGGAAACCGTTTCAGACCCACCGCTGCTCAAAATCGACACGAAAGTGCCTCAGAAGCTGGAACAAAGGGCGTCAATGGAACCACCCCTTCCATTGAGGCGTTGATTCCCACACATCTTGCTGTCGAAAACGACAGTTCACAATGCGATAAGAAACCGGATGACGTTCTTAACAATTTTTGACGCTGTTCACACTTGAAGGACGCTTCAACCATTCTCTGAACACATCATGGGTCAGCAGCCCCACTGAACTCGATCACACCACTTTACAGTGCAGTGCGGCAGCAATTTCTGCCCTGGTGTACGCTGCGAAGCCACAAGTGATAGTTCAAAATCATTTGAAGATATCTGAACCCAATCTGAAGCAGTAAAGCGTGCTTATGCTTTTTCAGCCCTAATGTTTTGCGCCCTCCTGTAGCGTGATCAAGTAGGCTGCGACACTGACACATGAATAAAACGGCAGAGGCTCCATCAAAGACTCCCCCCCCCCCCCCCCCAGTTCTGCAACAACCTCAGTGCCACCAGCCCACGTATATTGAGAACTTTGAAAATGTACCTGTACAGAGAAAAACTGTGGCGAGGGTCGTTGGCGCCTGCAGTTGGGCAACGACTTGACACCTCTTCATTCTGGGAAGACTGCTCTACAACCGTAGGCAGGTGGCACTGAGGGTGTTGCCAAACTGGAGGGTCTATACCAGAGCAAAAGTTGTTACCGCACTGCGATCATGTTCAGTGGGGTTGCTGGTCATTGATGTAGTTAAACAGGAGTTGAAGCGTCTGTGAGGTGTCAGCAGTGTCAAAGATTGTGAAGAACTTCGTCCTGTTGCTTAGCGGACTCTGACCTATCGTTTACGATCGCAAAATGTGTGGGAACCAACACTTCAATGAAAGAGGCGATTTCGTTGACGCCCTTTACTACAGCTTCTGAGGCCCTTTCCTATCGATTCTGAGCAGTGGTGCGTCTGAAACATTTTCCTCGGCCACATATAAGAAAATCGCGTGATTGTAACGTGAAGTGTTGCGCTTCTAAACTCTGTCGCCAAGTCGTCAAACGAAGGAGTGAAATATGGGTAGAGGGGGCCGTGGGACGAATTGTGATGAAATTTGGTGCCAAATTGTGAAAGAGCTTAGGACAACAATGTACTTGAGTTTCTATAATGCGTGCGTTCACAATCAACTTTCACCATCTATGAATAGAAGGTAACGCCATGGTATGCAGAAGGTACATGTTCTTTGTCGGTCAACTCTACACATGTTAACTTTTGGAAGCTACATTTCGTGACGTGTGACACAATGATATAGTTTCGAATACTGCAAAACTCAGCATTCGTTTGTTACTCTCGAACTACCACGCCAAGAATGTTTAACCACTTGTAAGGGAACGGAAATGGGATGAGAGCCATAACACTAATGCCTAAGATATGTGGAACCACTATCATCGAGAAGAATTAAGGAATGTTGCATGATTGATCAAATGCGTCGTTGATGAACATAAAAGGCGACGATAAAACACAGTGTTTTCATGTGCACCTGATACCTTCTGTTTTAGCATCATAAAGAAGACTTTCGAGAAATTTTCCCTGAATATCTGTCTGTATTCTTCTACCTTATGTTACCCATGGTGACAGTACAAAAAGAAACGAAATTGCACTATTGGCAATTTATTGATCAAGATTATGTTTTCATTGTCTTCTTTCGATCTATTGTGAAGTTTTAAGTGAGTAGCTGTATCGTCTGGATGACTATGATGAGTTATTCCTCCTTGCAGAGTTGTGTTTGTGTGTGTGTGTGTGTGTGTGTGTGTGTGTGAGTGTGTTGTTGTTGTTGTTGTTGTTGCGGACGAATACGGGGATGGAAGGAAGGGAGATTGTGAAATTAGCTGTTTGCTCATTGAATGTGTCTCTCGGTTAGCGCGGTGTGAGTGGTCAAGCTTAACGCCCGCACTCCGAAGAGGTTCGGGATTTGCAACAAGGCGCTACGAACAGCACCACGGGTCCTCGCTTTTCCGGCTAAAACTTGTCAATTAAAATTTCTTCCACCAGCAGTATTCTAAAGGATTACCTTTCTGGTCGAGTATTACAGCAACAATATGTGTCAGTGCTTTCAATAAACGTCCACAGTCCACTATAGTAATTTTATCGAAGTATTTCGAAACGGTGCGGGTAGCTTATTACAACAGCAGTTCTTTATTCAGGTGATTTAAATTTAATTTATTTAAATAACATACAATATTCCATCAAGCGTCAAAAGATGATTTTTAATGATTTATCCATAAAAGTTTATAAGACTTTACTCTTGTGGGGGCCAGCAGTATGCTTCTGAACGTGTTATCACACAGTTTAAGAAATATCTGAATGATAAACGATTAAAATTTTCATGCAGATTCCCCTATCTAAACTGAATCGAACTGAAGGCCGTTAAAAGGATGGTATTGATAAGTACAACCATTCCATAGCATCAGTGGGCCTATATACGTACGTAAATGCAGAGTATTACACTATGAAGCATCAGTTCGAGATTTAACAAACTTCGTAGCAATGTTCACCACATAACGGGTAATAAATGATTCAACTTTCATTCCAGTCGCAACTGATGTACATCATCAACATGAAGTATGACATCCAGGGGCACGAATACCCACGTACATTCGTTGGGACATGGAAACAAAAACCCTCCAATATCATCTTGAGGAATTTCATGCCATGCCTGAGACACATACCGTGACAGTTAATGAGGATTGATTGTAGGAGGCTGGTATGAATATACATGTCCTTTATCATATTCCAGACATGAATCTGTGGTTGAAATGTCAGGTGACTGGGCGAGACCGTAAAGGATTAACAGATTCCTCAAGTTATTTGTAGTGTGACTTGCAGTGCATGTTATTTCATTATCCTGCTGCGATGTGCCTTTAGGCAATCTGCTCGCGAAGAGTATGAGAAGATAGTTTTCCGTACTTCATCCTCCCTTCAACAACTACCCGATCAATCCTGTTGTCATATCATATAGCTCTACACTCTGTGATTCCAGGAGTTGGAGAGATATAGGTGTCGAGAATCGTTGCGTCCTGTAACCTTTCGCCAGAACGTCTACAGACACACTAGCGTCGGTATGACCGCAAAGGTAGAAGCGAGGATCTTCGCTGAATATCACAGAATGCCATGCAATGTCCCAGTTGACATTGACTCTTCACCATAGAATTCTCTGTTGCTTGTGGAATGGTTTCAGCGGTAAATTATCCTTTGCAACTCTAGCTCTCAATCCAGCTCCTAGCAATCTCCTCCCGCTTTGTCGTGGTGACCTATCGGTAATCTTTGCTCGGATTTCATCTCTAGTCATCCGTTCGTTCGTCAAAGCCAGTCGAACAATCCCAACTGTCTACACGTAATATAGCCCTTCTGGAAGGACTCATGTCACGTTATTGTCCTGAGACCATCTCGTCATCATTCATTCTGAGGTCATTGCACTACCGCCAACTATGTGTGCGATCTATCGGTATTATGCTCCCAATTTCCGCAATAGAATGATCTGAGTTTTCTCAAAGTCCTATAACTGACGAAACGGTGCACGTTTTCTTGGCATGCTGCTTAACAATCTCCACCTGAAAAGTTCCAGTAACATTAGACGCATCCAATAGCTAGCATTTACTTACAACGTTAATCATCTGTAAGATTGGCGTTTTTCAATACTGCAAATAAGCTCTCGTAAGGACGACAATTTATCCAACATTTTGTCTCATAGTAACCACAGTTTAAAAAAAAGTCCCAACGCAGGCTCATCAATGAAGTGCAACTCATATCACTGAAAGCACATTAGTTATGAACAATCAGAAAAAAACTGTACTTCTGGACGGACAGTGCTGCTATTATAGAAACGTTGAATGCTCCACACTACAAATTTCAAGAATCTTACAGAAATGCAAATACTGAATAAAAAAAATTTGGTGATGCTCTGATTCGGACTGTCACCTCCAACACGTCAGCTGGCGACATGACCGCTACACCTCGCTGTATGTATCATAGCTGGGGGCAATATTCCACAGGTATCGAAATACTGGAGTATCAGTTAGATAGTGTTTGGTCAAGATGTTAACAGGATAACACTTCCCCTTCCCGTCAGTGCAGTTGCTTTTACGACTCAGTATCTGACAGGTTCGCTTTGTGAAAATTTACATCGGCAGTAATTGTTGAAACTTCACTTAGGTGCTTCTACTGTGGGGTGACAGCCATGGAAATATATCAGCGGTCTTTCTCGCTGGAAGGATCCTATTCTTTCAGCACCCAAACTTTAACACCGGAGAGATTCGACAGGAGTCTGTGCAACGACAGCTGCGAAGCTAGTGGACTAATCACCATGGCATTCGATCAAGACGCATTACTTTATACACGGCAAAACATCTGCACCTATATTTCGCAGTCACCATGGTAGTATGGATAAAGTGTGGCGATTGCTACAGCACTGTGAGTCACGAGAAATCACGTGCATCTCACACCAGCAATGCGGCAGTTTTGCAGTGAGACGTACTGGCAGTCTCTTCTCAGTAGTGGATTGTTTTGTGCCGAAGGTAATTTAGAATCCAAACTACCATTGTCTCGCGGTAGCATCGCTGGACGTCATGGGCTCAAGTCTCACTTGAGGCATCAGTTTCTGTATAACAGTTCCACCAGTTCCACAGTGGCAGGCACTGAGAGAGGACGCGTCGGTGACGCAATTATCATCACCAACCTTCAGGAGGTGTGAGTAGGATGTTGTACATGGCATGGAGAGTACGGTCAGAAGATCTACTTCTGTATTCCCTTTTGCGTACGCATATACTCTCCTTGAACTTCTATACACAGCTAAATAGCTATACGAATATTTAGGGTTACTAAACAAGAATTTCCTTTTTTTAGAGAACTACTTTTTGGTGATAGCAGTTTGTTAAATTCAGCAGTGATGATCCATATGTAAGGGTCATGAAAATATGTAAGAAACAGCCGAATTTATGCATATAACTGGCGAATATTGTAAAGGTACGACAAGTTACACTGGTTAAGCCTTACAAATCACATGTTTGTTGAGCACCACCTTTCAAGTAGAGGCAGAACACGTTTGTCAAACTCTTACACCTTGTAATACAGTTCTGTATATGACTAAGGAGCTCTAGACAAGAAACTATCATTTTAACGTCGATACTGGCGTCAAAATTATCGAAGTGGATCTCAGTATTCGTATCCAGTCTTAAGTTCTCATGCAATGCTACAAAGAACTCATGTTATATGATGGACAGTCGAAAAGCTGTGAGATATGTGAAGAAAATAACCATTTGGAGACATGTGTCCTAACGAGAAATCAGAGTGAGCAACATTGAGAAAAGCTGCAGAGACTGACGTTTGGAAGAATGATTGCAAAGGTACATAACAACAATACAGTGAGACCAGAACAGTAGACTGTGAACCAAGGTACAGCATACTCTCTTTTCTATAGCCACGCAAAAAGACGCCAACACAACCCACCTACCGAACACAGGCAGAGCCCAGCTCACGAACCCAAATCATAAATCCACAGATACGTGATAACAATAGCGACTCTTCACAGCTGGAAAGCTCCTAAAGGAATTTGTTCCATTTGGTCCAGAATTCAAAACACTTCATAAATTCGAGGTACAAAATTAATCTGGAACAAGAGCATCTCGTATACACTCCAGATGGATATCCAGAATATCATTGTTGACAGAAACACCGATAGCGATTAGAGAACTTCCAACAAAGGTTGGCAAAACAAACGAAAACAAACCAAATGGAGAATGAAAAGGTATCGCGGGAGATGGAACACAGATTCATGTGGGTGAGAGAGGTCACACGACACCTGCTAAGCTCCACTGAGGTGAACCATGGCTGGGGAGAGACGTTCGGTTGTATGGCCACCAGGTGGCAGATTTTTTGACTGTCGAATTGAAATCCTGGTAAGGGATTGGTACTGGGAGGACCTTTGCTTATAGCAAGTGTTCACAGGTGACAGAGGCTTCAACTTAAAGCGACTCGAGAGCAAATTTTTGCTTGAATTGGAAACTCACTGTGTGGTAAAATTAAAACGTGCTTAACTGTGCACTCTGACCTACAGCACAAAACAGTATTACACAATAATCCTCACATTAGCAGAAAATGTATCCTCGTTAATCGTATTGCTCTCACTATCATCACCTTCCTTTACGGATACCATTGTAAATCAATACTGAACCAAACTTTGTTGCCATCTGCGGGATAACAGCCAAAAGTAACACAACAAAACCACTTGTATTAGTCATCTGGCATAAGGGGGTGTACTCTAATAGAATTTTTGCAACTTCATCTCCTGTCATTATACATCATGTACCACATATTAGCCACAACATTTTCACGTTATTCATCATTACTAAACTTCCGTAAAATTTACTATTGCAGTTGGTACCAATTTTCGGCTCCAGTCAATCTCGTATTGTCAGTGTCGGGTGCAAAACACGACATTTTTTACTTATTTTTTATGTGAATGCTACGGAGACTTTATAATTGTAATTAACTATTGCTTAAACTACACGGTGTAACAAATATGTAGGGCACAAATTGCAGGACACATTCCTCACACGTAGACGATGAAATTATGTTATATGAACATGGGTCTGGAAACACTTTATTTCCATGTTACATCTCATTTTCTCCAACTCACTAATCATGGGAAGCACACACGAAGAGAACGCACCAGCGTCCCACATGCAACTCTTTCTCTCAAGAGATGTTCAGTATGACCTGCGTGGGCAGTTATACAGTCATCAACTCGCCCTCGTAGTGAATCTCGAATGCCCTAATGCATCCCTGGGGAATTGCGTATGGTTTCGCAGCCTTCCACAATACATGCACGGAGACTCTGAACATCTTAATACTGGGGCTCCAATCACAAGAGCTACCAAATGCCCCCACAAATATAAGTCGAGTCAATTTAGGTCCGGAGAGCATGGAGATTAGTAAATTGGTCCATCTCTACCTATCCATCTGTCATTTAGTACATTATTTAGAAGCCGACGGACATTAGCACTAAAATGAGGAGATTCTCCATCGTGCATGAAGTACATGTTTTGTCGCACAGCGAAAGGTACATCGCTAACAGAACAGGAAGAATACTCTCTATGAAATTATGACAACTTTTCCCATTAAAGCTGGGTAGACGAAAGCGAGGCCCTACCAAACAGTCACATATAATGCCGGCCCAAACACTGACAGAAAATCTTTGTTGATGACTTGCTTCGACAGTTGTGTGTGGACTGACGTCTGCCTGTACATGCTGACTGTGAAAATTTACAGTCTGATCTCGTTGAAACGACGCCTCGTCTGTGATCAACTTCGTTGCACTAAAATTGGGGTTGACACTTTGTTGAATAAACCAGTCGCAGAAGAGGGCCTGTGAAGGAGAGACAGCTGCCGGGAGTGCCGTGGCGCTGTAATTGGTATGGACAGCTGGTCCTCGTGTAACACTCTCCTGATAATCAGTTGTTCAGCATGCAGTGTCGCAGCTATATTTCTTGACTGACATCAGAGTCATCGTCAACTGCATGAAGAACTGCCACCTCTCGTTGCTATGTCCTCGTCCTCCTAGGCCTTCCCGTCTTTCTCCGTCTTCCTCCGTCTTTCTCTCTAGAAGGTTACACAGTGTTCTAATGGTTTTGGCGGCAGCAAGTGCAAATGTCTAACGGCTGTATGGAATCTTCAGGCCTACAGCCACCTAATCTGGTTAAATATCTCATAAACTCAACAGAGATGAAATAGGTTAATGGTTTATGCCTTTCCCTCCAGAATATAAAAACGTATGTCGTGCCTTGGAGCGAAACACGCTGCCAACAGAGACTAACGTTTCAGTGGGCTGATGGTTTCGTTGTTCTGCTAGATGTGGTAATGCAGGGGTAAAGAAGTGGGAGAATGCATTCAAACCCTCATGTATGGTGAAGACGAAATTCTATGTTCATCAGGACTCACAGAAATAGTTTAAGTATCGAACATTGAAATGGAACAGAAATGTCTAACGGCATTGTGATACGAAATATAAACGAAGAAAATGCCTTGAACAGCTGGGTTACTCCATGGGTGCCATTCACATCTTCAGAGCTCTAATTCCCTGCAGATGAAATTGGAAATTCTACACTGTAATCACCTTACAAAGCCATGTCCAACGACATAACTGACAAAATGCTATAATGTGAAGTGCACAGTGGTTACCCATATAAAAATCATCTTAAAAATATATAGGAAGCAGATATCTATAGGAAATGCTTCCCAGAGGCCCTTGAGTCATACACACCGAAGTATCTCTACAAAAGATGAAATGGCTATTTTTCTAACTTCGTTGAAGTCCACACTTTATTTAAATCATCCTAAAAAGGAGTACTTAACTAACATGCAGCTACCTGTAATGCTGTCGATATTAGCGTCACATCAGCTTTACACTTAAAGTAAACATCACTACTGACATTTACATAACCATACTACGGTGCTACTTTCGTTACCGCTCAAAAAGTAGTGGCCAAAAATCGAACAGGCAGTTCACCAGTATACAGAAAATGGGATGTGCCTCTAATAGCACCTTGAACAATATATAAAAGCTGTCTCCGTCATAAAGGTAATGAAACTTTTGCTTCCAGGACTGGAGAGCATTAATGCTCCAAGGAATAACAAGGCCCGTCGGTGTGGCCGAGCGGTTCTAGGCACTTCAGTCTGGAACCGCGAGACCGCTACGGTCGCAGGTTCGAATCCTACCTCGGCCATGCATACGTGTGATGTCCTTAGGTTAGTTGGGTTTACCTAGTTCTAAGTTTTAGGGGACTGATGACCTCATATGTTAAGTCCCATAGTGCTCAGAGCCATTTGAACCATTTTTGAATGACGAGGATATGTCCGTCACTCTTGTGACTTTAGATTCTAAGTGTCAACCTCTTGGGCAATGTGTTCATTTTCGATTTACACAGAATTCTACTCACTCGTTAGTGGTCCACTGGCGGAAGTACAAAGAGGTCACTGTACAAACAGTATGGTGATTACCTCGCGATGTGGTGAGATGCGGTACGGTTCTGCATGTCTTCTGTGTAGGCAGATGGGGTGGTGGGCACATGGCACCTGCACTTAGGCGATTAGAACCCAGCAGATGTTAGCTGCATTGGCAGCAAGGAAGAAACACCCCCTGGCATTGACAGCAAGACTCTCAGGTGGATTACTTGGGCTGCTTCGATGAATGGGCTGCAGGTGTGCTGTAAGCACACGTATGTCGGTGAGACAATGCAGTCCAGGCAAGGGCAACATGATGCTGGTCTTCATGGGGGCTGCGTGATGACCAGTGAGAATGTAGGGTGACGCCTGTGGGTGGCATAGTGGCACTGGGCCATGAGGACCTTATGGAGCACCTAGGTGCTAGGTCCATCAAAGGCACTGAGAAAAATTTGGATATGGTATGCAGTCAAAGGAGATTCCAGGTGGCTCAGGACGAAGAGCTGTGACAGTGAAGGGGGACAGACTAACATGTAGTGCTGGTAAGCAAGCAGCATGCACTTGGGACAGAGCATAACAACACATTGTAGCTGGCTGCACTTGTAGCTTTGCTTGCATCACACTTTTTGGCAGATGGCATTTCGGACTCTGTCCCTGGCGCTGGAATGCGCAGATGCAGAGTGTTCTCAGCACCGTTTCTGGCAGAACTCAGCAGCCAGGCTCACAGTGAAGTACAGCAACAACTCCCTCTAACCAGAAGCACACTCTTATGTGAACCAAAAATTACGCGTTCACCATTCAGGACGAATGGTGGATTTGATCGTTATTTTGATATCAATATTAACAGATAATGAGATTCCAGGCTGATTGCACTGACACCACTGCAAACAGACTAGTTAGTGTACGTAGGTCAAAAGTAGTCAGTGCAAGGGGCACTGTGAGCTGAGCTCCCTTTCTTCGTGCCTCCCGTTAATGGTCCTTTTGGTCACTGGAGCAGCAGTTGCATGTTGGATCGATGATAATGATGAATCCAGGGCTCTGAGTGACTCTCTAACGATTGCCCAGTTCTCTCATTCTGTTGTCTCTCTAGGTCGACTGCTTCCTTTCTGATAATGTGGTTAGCAACGGTTCACTCATTTCTACCAACATCGTCGAACAGTGGCATCACTTCTACTCAAACGTCAAGCAATTTGCCGATTACTCCAACCAGCTCCTTTGCGCCCAATTACATATCCTTTCTCAAATAACAGTATTGTTCACATGGTCTGTCCTTGAGGCCTACTTACTTTCCAACTGAGCACATGGATTGTAATTCACAAAGACTGGTATCGACATGTCCTGTGTTTACTATCCTTTACAGCTGCACAGTGAAATTGCGCTGCAATGTAACAGATACAGATTCATCCACTGCCCACCAAAGTTTAGCCGGCCGCTGTAGACGAGCGGCTCTAGGCGGTTCAGTCTGGAACCGCGCGACTGCTACGGCCGCAGGTTCGAATCCTGCCTCGGACATGGATGTGTGAGATGTCCTTAGGTTAGTTAGGTTTAAGAATCACTCTATGCAATACAACACATATAATGCAGAGGTCCCCCCCCCCCCCCCCCCCCCCCATGAGCCATGGACCTTGCCGTTGGTGGGGAGGCTTGCGTGCCTCAGCGATACAGATAGCCGTACCGTAGGTGCAACCACAACGGAGGGGTATCTGTTGAGAGGCCAGACAAACGTGTGGTTCCTGAAGAGGGGCAGCAGCCTTTTCAGTAGTTGCAAGGGCAACAGTCTGGATGATTGACTGATCTGGCCTTGTAACAATAACCAAAACGGCCTTGCTGTGCTGGTACTGCGAACGGCTGAAAGCAAGGGGAAACTACAGCCGTAATTTTTCCCGAGGGCATGCAGCTTTACTGTATGATTACATGATGATGGCGTCCTCTTGGGTAAAATATTCCGGAGGTAAAATAGTCCCCCATTCGGATCTCCGGGCGGGGACTACTCAAGAGGATGTCGTTATCAGGAGAAAGAAAACTGGCGTTCTACGGATCGGAGCGTGGAATGTCAGATCCCTTAATCGGGCAGGTAGGTTAGAAAATTTAAAAAGGGAAATGGATAGGTTGAAGTTAGATATAGTGGGAATTAGTGAAGTTCGGTGGCAGGAGGAACAAGACTTCTGGTCAGGTGACTACAGGGTTATAAACACAAAATCAAATAGGGGGAATGCAGGAGTAGGTTTAATAATGAATAGGAAAATAGGAATGCGGGTAAGCTACTACAAACAGCATAGTGAACGCATTATTGTGGCCAAGATAGATACGAAGCCCACACCTACTACAGTAGTACAAGTTTATATGCCAACTAGCTCTGCAGATGACGAAGAAATTGAAGAAATGTATGATGAAATAAAAGAAATTATTCAGATTGTGAAGGGAGACGAAAATTTAATAGTCATGGGTGACTGGAATTCGAGTGTAGGAAAAGGGAGAGAAGGAAACATAGTAGGTGAATATGGATTGGGGGACAGAAATGAAAGAGGAAGCCGCCTGGTAGAATTTTGCACAGAGCACAACATAATCATAACTAACACTTGGTTTAAGAATCATGAAAGAAGGTTGTATACATGGAAGAACCCTGGAGATACTAAAAGGTATCAGATAGATTATATAATGGTAAGACAGAGATTTAGGAACCAGGTTTTAAATTGTAAGACATTTCCAGGGGCAGATGTGGACTCTGACCACAATCTATTGGTTATGACCTGTGGATTAAAACTGAAGAAACTGCAAAAAGGTGGGAATTTTAGGAGATGGGACCTGGATAAACTGAAAGAACCAGAGGTTGTACAGAGATTCAGGGAGAGCATAAGGGAGTAATTGACAGGAATGGGGGAAAGAAATACAGTAGAAGAAGAATGGGTAGCTTTGAGGGATGAAGTAGTGAAGGCAGCAGAGGATCAAGTAGGTAAAAAGACGAGGGTTAGTAGAAATCCTTGGGTAACAGAAGAAATATTGAATTTAATTGATGAAAGGAGAAAATATAAAAATGCAGTAAGTGAAACAGGCAAAAAGGAATACAAACGTCTCAAAAATGAGATCGACAGGAAGTGCAAAATGGCTAAGCAGGGATGGCTAGAGGACAAATGTAAGGATGTAGAGGCCTATCTCACTAGGGGTAAGATAGATACCGCCTACAGGAAAATTAAAGAGACCTTTGGAGATAAGAGAACGACTGGTATGAATATCAAGAGCTCAGATGGAAACCCAGTTCTAAGCAAAGAAGGGAAAGCAGAAAGGTGGAAGGAGTATATAGAGGGTCTATACAAGGGCGATGTAATTGAGGACAATATTATGGAAATGGAAGAGGATGTAGATGAAGATGAAATGGGAGATACGATACTGCGTGAAGAGTTTGACAGAGCACTGAAAGACCTGAGTCGAAACCAGGCCCCCGGAGTAGACAATATTCCATTGGAACTACTGACGGCCGTGGGAGAGCCAGTCCTGACAAAACTCTACCATCTGGTGAGCAAGATGTATGAAACAGGCGAAATACCCTCAGACTTCAAGAAGAATATAATAATTCCAATCCCAAAGAAAGCAGGTGTTGACAGATGTGAAAATTACCGAACTATCAGCTTAATAAGTCACAGCTGCAAAATACTAACACGAATTCTTTACAGACGAATGGAAAAACTAGTAGAAGCCAACCTCGGGGAAGATCAGTTTGGATTCCGTAGAAACACTGGAACACGTGAGGCAATACTGACCTTACGACTTATCTTAGAAGAAAGATTAAGGAAAGGCAAACCTACGTTTCTAGCATTTGTAGACTTAGAGAAAGCTTTTGACAATGTCGACTGGAATACTCTCTTTCAAATTCTGAAGGTGGCAGGGGTAAAATACAGGGAGCGAAAGGCTATTTACAATTTGTACAGAAACCAGATGGCAGTTATAAGAGTCGAGGGACATGAAAGGGAAGCAGTGGTTGGGAAGGGAGTAAGACAGGGTTGTAGCCTCTCCCCGATGTTGTTCAATCTGTATATTGAGCAAGCAGTAAAGGAAACAAAAGAAAAATTCGGGGTAGGTATTAAAATTCATGGAGAAGAAATAAAAACTTTGAGGTTCGCCGATGACATTGTAATTCTGTCAGAGACAGCAAAGGACTTGGAAGAGCAGTTGAATGGAATGGACAGTGTCTTGAAAGGAGGATATAAGATGAACATCAACAAAAGCAAAACAAGGATAATGGAATGTAGTCGAATTAAGTCGGGTGATGCTGAGGGAATTAGATTAGGAAATGAGGCACTTAAAGTAGTAAAGGAGTTTTGCTATTTGGGGAGCAAAATAACTGATGATGGTCGAAGTAGAGAGGATATAAAATGTAGGCTGGCAATGGCAAGGAAAGTGTTTCTGAAGAAGAGAAATTTGTTAACATCCAGTATTGATTTAAGTGTCAGGAAGTCATTTCTGAAAGTATTCGTATGGAGTGTAGCCATGTATGGAAGTGAAACATGGACGATAAATAGTTTGGACAAGAAGAGAATAGAAGCTTTCGAAATGTGGTGCTACAGAAGAATGCTGAAGATTAGATGGGTAGATCACATAACTAATGAGGAAGTATTGAATACGATTGGGGAGAAGAGAAGTTTGTGGCACAACTTGACCAGAAGAAGGGATCGGTTGGTAGGACATGTTCTGAGGCATCAAGGGATCACCAATTTAGTATTGGAGGGCAGCGTGGAGGGTAAAAATCGTAGAGGGAGACCAAGAGATGAATACACTAAGCAGATTCAGAAGGATGTAGGTTGCAGTAGGTACTGGGAGATGAAAAAGCTTGCACAGGATAGAGTGGCATGGAGAGCTGCATCAAACCAGTCTCAGGACTGAAGACCACAACAACAACAACAATGCAGAGGTCAGTGGTGGTTGTGTCCGTCACCGTTAGCTGAGTGGTCAGCGCGACAGAAATGGTCAAATGTGTGTGAAATCCTATGGGACTTAAATGCTAAGGTCTTCTGTCCCTAAGCTTACACACTAATTAACCTAAATTATCCTAAGGACAAACACACACACCCATGCCCGAGGGAGGACTCGAACCTCCGCCGGGACCAGCCGTACAGTCCGTGACTGCAGCGCGACAGAATGTCGATCATAGGGATCAGGGTTCGATGCCCGGCTGGGTCAGAGATTTTCTCCACTCAGTGACTGGGTGTTGTGTTCTCCTAATCATCGTCATTTCATCCCCATCGACCCGCAAGTCGCCGAAGTGGCTTCAAATCTAAAGACTTGCACCCGGCGAACGGTCTACCCGACGAGAGGCGCTAGTCACACGACATTTGAATTTTATTTACTAATGGTTGTTAATGTTTTCAGCTGTTGTAACCATTCCGTTATTTTATTGGGTCCGTCAGAACTTCAAAAAAATTTTGCATCACCTCGGTTCGAGAGATCCGGAACCTGTATAGAAAATTGGAATAGAAATCAACACAAACATCATCTCCGCCCTTTCTTTTTGCTCATGAAAACCACACATTGCACTTTGTACCACTATACAGCGAGACCTTCAGAGGTGGTGCTCCAGATTGCAGTACACACCGGTACCTCTAATACCCAGTAGCACGTCCTCTTGCATTTATGCATGACTGTATTCGTCGTGGCACACTATCCACAGGTTCATCAAGGCACTATTGGTCCAGATTGTCCCACTCCTCAATGGTGATTCGGGGTAGATCTCTCAGAGTGGTTGGTGTGCCACGTCGTACGTAAACAGCCCTTTTCAATCCATCCCAGTCATATTTGATAGGGTTGACGTCTGGAGGACTTGCTGGCCACTCCAGTCGAGCGATGTTCTTACTCTGGAGGAAGTCATTCACAAGATGTGCACGATGGGGGCGCGAATTGTCGTCCATGAAAACGAATGCCTCACCAATATGCTGCCGATATGGTTGCACTATTGGCCGGAGGATGGCATTCACGTACCGTACATCCGTTACGGCATCTTCCATGACCACCAGCGGCGTACGTCGGTCCCACATAATGATACCGCAAAACAGCAGGGAACCTCCTCCTTGCTGCACTCGCTGGACAATGTGTCTAAGGCATTCTCCCTGACCGGGTTGCCTCAAACACGTTTCCAACGATTGTCTGGTTGAAGGCATATGCGAGACTCATCAGTGAAGAGAACATGATGCCAATCCTGACCGGTGCATTCGACATGTTGTTGGGCTCATGGTGTCGTGGTTGTAAAGATGGAAGTCACCATGGACGTCGGGAGTGAAGTTGTGTATCATGCAGCCTATTGAGCACAGTTTGAGTCTATGGTACCGCGCGGCGCAGAGACGTCATGGACGTCGAAGACCCATAGAGGTCTCTGCACTATCGGGCCGTAAGCTGTTGTGGCGCGCACCTCCTGGTCCGCATGTAGAGTGAGGGCGCCACAGTGGAACACGTGGTTGCTGCGGCCAATAGCGGCGTCCCCGATCGAGTACTTAAGCGCCTTCCTGTCGCTTAGCCTGTTCCCCCATGAACGTCTCCATGTCAGTGTATTTTTACCTCCATTTTCTTCCCTTACTCTGTTTTATGTTCCCCTTTTTATGTCCTTATGTATGTATCATTTTATTCTTGTTTTAGTTGTCGTGTCACTCGGCTGAAGAGCGGCGGATTGTGTCGCTGACAGCCCTCCCCTGCCCATATGGGGCAGGGGAATGAAATCACAATAAGGAAAAAAAAAAAGCTCAGCCTGCCAGTCTAATCTTGCGTATGCATTTGGACCCATCGCCTCGCGTTAGACAGTTTACTTACTTCCTTGCTCAGTTCGCCATCTAGGATGACTTCATCGCCGCCATCTTGTATAACGGTACTTTGGGGCAGATTCCCCCTTGTCTCAATACTTACAACCACCTTACCGTCCGATTTACTGGTACTACAGCGCAGCGAAAGCAGTTCAGGCGCTTCCACTCAGCTGATACTGACGTTCTCAGACTCCGAGAGGGCCGCTTTGATGGATACGACATGCCAAGTTCGAGTTACATTCCATATAACACGTATTCGTGCCGTATCTTTTTCTACTGATTTTACATGTGACCTCATTTAAATAGTAATTCTTCATTGGATATATTCGTAACGTAAATCTCTCGTTATTACAATGGAATTGGTTGAAGTCTGAGACTGTCAAGGAATAAATTTTTCGAGTGGGCCACAATGAATAGGTTAGAACAGGATGAGGAACTGATAAACACTGAATATGCGTGTGAAAATACACGGCTTATAGGCTGATAGTGTGACGCTTTCCCAAGAGTGAACCACAGTACCACGGTTAAATGTAGCAATATCTTAACATGTAAGAACAGAATTAAGAACAGTCTCACCAACACAGTATCACTTAAGACAAATTATCAGTCGGAATGCACAACACAATCGGAACACAATGCACAGAAATTACATCGCGCTAGTTAAATATCTGTCAGCATGTTCCACTAAGACAAATTTTGAATCTGTTTACTTGGAAATACTGTTAACTCCACAACTGAAATGTGGTGACTCCAATACAGTAACATCCAGCACGGTAATGGAAAACACAACAGCAATCTCGGAACCACAAGAAACAACAGCCACCTGTATCAGTTCCACGATAGACTGTGACTGCTTAGAAGAAGGTTTGCGACTATGCAGACTAGAAACCCATCACAACTTAGAGACTGCCCAGAGGTTAGAGACACGATTAAAACATCCACAGAATACCAAATTTTCATTCCTACAGCTGAGCAAACAGTGTGTTACTACGGGCAGTGTATCCACCAACAGATATGCCAGAACTATGTGACCTAATGAGGAAGACATATTACCATCGCTCAAAGCAAATAAACATCGACAGTATCGCACTGCCATGTCTTCACAAAATGTCCGTAACGAAAATAATGCAGATTAATGCCTGTAAAACAAAGCAGTTGGCGACGGGATAAATCAAGAACTTCGCATAGTAGAAAACAAAGATAGAAAATGTACAGTAGCCATAATAACAGATGTCGCAGGAGAATTTATCAATCCCTGCGATGTTTGCACATCTTAGAAAGCTGCTGGTCCCGACCACCCTGTAGCACAACCTATGGGATTACTGTAGGAACGGGGCTGCTGAATTGCGAGCAGACGAGCAGGTTACTGGGAAGTGGTTTAAATACAAGCTCAGGGATACCCACAAGGTGTGGGCTCATCTTCTAGAATCCAGCAATAGAACCTCTATTACATCTTGTGGAGAGCCTTGACTGCGCCAACGGAATCGTGGCATATGCCGACGACCTGATAGTGGTAGTGTCCGCAGACCTCCGAGCACAATTTAGGAGAATGTCAGTTGCATACTACAATGCATGACTAACGTAACACACAAAATACACTGATGGTTGTGCGGAAAGAAACGTTTTACGTCCCACTTAAAGAAAGACTCATTAGAAAACAGCGGCGAGACCTGGAAACAGAACGTAGCGTGAAAACAGAAGTCAGAATACCTGGGAATTACGATTGACGAAGGACTTCCATTCAATGCCAACATGCACACTACAGGAGAGAAGGCCGAAAAACCGCAACAAAAACCAGCAAGAATAAACACAAAAAAATAAGAACATCTGCTAACACGCATGAGAATATACCACTGGGCTATATGTGAACCCATTATATGCTTTCCGGCAAGCACTTGAGCTCATAAACTCGCTATGGCGAGAAACATAACCGATGTAAGGTGCAGGTAGAGGGATGTGTTCCTATGATTATCAGGCGCCTTAGGAACTACATCTCTGGAAACCTTCTTTGTAGTGCTGGGCATCTTTTCAACCGACATCACTGTTAAATTACCGCGCTGCAACATATTGGAAGAAGACATGCTTCAGGTACAAAATTAGAGCAACCAAAGAGGAAGACGTCAGTGACAAACGCCATCTTAAAAGATAACGGGTGAATGTATAGCGAAGAGAGCGGGACACATGTGAAAAGGGCAGGAAAATCTATGAACTATTCCCAAACATCAAGGAACGATTAGTATTAAAATACGCTACCCCAAGCCGCAGAATGATGCATTTTCTACCCAGGACATGGTCCACATCTAAAACAATTATGCTGATGTGGGGAAATTAGATTCCCCAATCTTGAACCGCACATACACAGGACGGACGACAAATGATGACAAACAAAATACACAAGATAGTCAGAAAACGTCTGACAGGCTTATAATGGTGTTACACGATGGATTGTGCTGAGGGAATTGTCAAGAAAATTTTTTATGTTGCACTATTTCCGATTTAATTGGCATTGAAATTAGACAATCGGGTCGTTGTGAGACAAATTCAGTCAGCCGGCTAGAGACTGTATCACCAAATGTATTCTTCGTTCGGTTTCGTCAAACTGAACAAAAGTAGTTTTGTTCACCCAGCTGAAATTCATTACTTCCGAAAAAGGCACATTTTAACGATAACGAACATCTGTACAAGGGGTAACTCAGGACTCACAGACGTTTGTGTGTCACCGCATTTTAGCGAGTGAAAGTGCTTGAATATGATCTCGCAACAAACTGATTGACTAACGTCAGTGCTAATTATATCGGAAACGGCGCAACGTATCTAATATTTTCTTAACAGTTATTTCTCACCACAGTCTACCCTGCTACGCCCTTGCAAGTTTTGTACACTATTTCTGACCATCCTCAATAGTATGTATCAAAAAGCACTATAAAGCTCTGAAAATCCGTAAAAAATGTTCATACAACTTACTGTATTTGTTTTGGAGTCACCATGAAGGAAAATACATCAAGTTTTCACTGTTTAGGAAGACGTCCGGGGTTCCCTAAATGTCCGCTTTCCATCCAAGTCAATGGTTCGAGGTACACCATTTGCATTGCCCCCAAACTGACTGTACCTAACTCCTCTTAATATTTCTCTTTTGTGGAATCACCACGGTTATCTTGTTCGTTCTACCTTTACCAGCTTCTCTATCAGAGCTCAGAGCTAGAACATACCTGGCAATTGAACAAGTCAAGCCTGATATGCTGCAGTGAGATTGGCAAGAAGTCGACTACAGATGAGATGTGTGCTACATGACCAAAGGAAAACACTTTTAACTAGTTTAGGGATATGGTAAAAACCTTGATGTATTTTGCTATAAAATGACACCAAAACCACATTTACAGCTTAAACGAATTAATAAATGTAAGTTTTCAAAGATGTAAAGTCCTTTTTGATACACCATATACAAATTCTTCATGGATCCAGACAAATGTGCAGACCTTGACACAACAGCGGACGCTGTTTAAAGAGCGTTACAAGTAGAAGACGCAAGAAAGAGGCCGTATGGGCTGGCACACAGACCGAACATCACCAGAACACTAAATGACAGCAGTGATGATACAGGAAATGAAACCACATATAATGATACAGAAACAGAACATGAAGGAGACAAACACTAAGACACGGTAACAGAAAACACAAACGTAACTACAAAACTACACAATACATAGAAAAATATTAGAGATAGAACTGCGCACAAACACAACAACATTGTATCTTACAAGCAAAGGAAATGCTAGTTATAAATGCACAACTCGACCGCATTCCGAAATTGCCTTCCTGACCAGCCATATGAAGTACTAACAGTAATAACTACTACAGCAATCGTTCCTGAAATGTATTTCACCATAGTCCGTACACATTGGTGCGTAACGGTGGTGTAATTAGTTTAGGTAAAATAAATTCAAAAAAATCAAATGTGTGTGAAATCTTATGGGACTTAACTGCTAAGCTTATCAGACCCTAAACTAACACTCTACTTAACCTAAATTATCCTATGGACAAACACACACACCCATGCCCGAGGGAGGACTCGAACCTCCGCCGAGACCAGCCGCACAGTCTATGACTGCAGCACCTAAGACCACTCGGCTAATCCCGCGCGGCAAATAAATTCAAATTATATATAAATCCAGTAATGTAATGGAAAGAAAAAGACTCGATACAATTCCGATGCTTCCCTCCGAGCACTGACAATGGTGGCCGATCCTATTTTTAATCTATTATTTCCTAACCATCTTTTATTCTCTACTAAATTAACAACACTATTGCTTGTTACCCTCTGTCTTCTAACTAATTTGAAGTTTCCGTTTTGTTTAACTTCATTTTTAACTTATTATTATTTTGATTTTTCTTTGCTGTAAACGTTATTTGCTTGTATAACATAAAAATTTACATTATTACATGATCAAAACTGTAATATGTACGACCTGTTTTAAAATATTTGGATTCAGGCTTTAAATGCACAAGAAATGAAATGAAAATGAGACAACAATGACCTAAGAAAATTTCAAAACTATACGTTTTCTTCTGTTACCCCTGTTATCACCAACCGTAGTTCAATATCAAGTAATTCGGAAGTGCGCTTCGTTTCCAGGCGTCCATACAATTTGGCGGTACACGCTTCGTTCGGCTGCGATGTTACCGCTAAATGAAGCGGACAGGTTGACGCCTCTAGCCTGAAGTAATCATTGCAAGTGTATACATGGTCTGGTGCTTTTTATTATTTATATATGATTAAAGGTACTTTGATTTAATCCGGAGAGAGTAATTTTTCTCACAAGCCAAACTGTCTGTCGTAGGAGATAAATAATACAAAGCACACAACGATCTGAACTTATATATTTTCAGTTACTATGATCAGAAGCCAGAATATTTTCTCATGTTCCCTGAAAAGTAATGCCTCCGATTTTTTTAATGTGAAACTCTTAAAGCCTATTAAATAAAACAAGTATTATTAAGAATTCTACGTCATAATTCTTCATGTCTACATATTTATTTCTCAACATAGTCACCCTGGCGACGAACACATTTATCCCAAAGAGAAACCAGTTTGTTGATACTGTCACTGTAGAATGTTTGGCTTTGTTGACGTAGCCACAACCTCATCCCTGCTTGCACCGCTTCATCACTGTCAATGTGAGGTCGTCGAAGGTGTCCTTTAAGTTCTGGAAACAGATGAAAGTCGGATAGGGCCAAGTAGGTACCGGATGGGCTACAACCGATAACAGTGGAAACAAGTCAGCCATCCGGGGTGGCCGAGCGGTTCTAGGCGCTTCAGTCTGGAACCGCGCGACCGCTCCGGTCGCAGGTTCGAATCCTGCCTCGGGCATGGATGTGTGTGATGTCCTTAGGTTCGTTAGGTTTAAGTAGCTCTGAGTTCTAGGGGACTGATGACATCAGATGTTAAGTCCCATAGTGCTCAGAGCCATTTTTGAACCAAGTCACCGCGTTGTTGCAGATGTCGCAGTGCTCGTATGAGGTCTGTCACTGTCATGCTGAGCGAGATGGTGTTCCATGTGTGGACGAACTCTTCGTATTCGGAGTTCGATTGCAACACGCTGTTTCTCACGCACCGACATACATTGCAGTTACCTTACGCACCGTCATGTTACACGCTACAGTTCGGAGTCCTCTGGCGGCAGAGGGTTTGAAATATGTAGAAATGAAAAATAAAGATGTAGAATGTTAATATCGTTTGTTTTATTTAAGAATCTTTGAGTTTTCACACAAAAAACCGAACGCATACTTTCCAGCGCCCACTCGTAGAAAATACTTGAAGCTCTGAAGAAGTTTGCACTGCGCAATATGATCTATTTTGAACTGAAGGTCTCCTGAAGATAGTAGTATGCTGACGAAACAAGTAACACGGATTTCTTTTAGCAATAATAAAAGTAAATTAACAGGAACTTTCCTGTTCGGATTGTGGAGGCACGTGTAAAATGACAGAAACTCTTAATTCACTACGTATGTCGGAGTTTACTCTCATGATTCGGAAATTTTTCAGTAGAACCGGAGCAACAGAGTGAGGCGAGGTACTGGTAAGGCACTGGACTGACATTCCGGAGGATGGCGGTTCAAATCTCTATCCAGCCATCGAAACTTGGCTTTCCTAAATTGCCATAGCGACAGTTACGGTAGTTCCTATGAGCTCCCAGCATCCACAGACCAAAACCATATTATATTTCATTCGATTGTTCACCGCCTCATATCTGCTCCATTATGTGAATCTAGTTCTCAAACACAACTACAGAGCACCAGAAATACTGCTTTTAGTAATGGCTATAGCACTGTCCTGATTAATAATATAATACGAAAGAAGAAAACACATAAAATTTCACTACCTCTGTATGTCGGCCAACACAAACCAGTTAATAGTTACAAAAATTGGCGCATCTTCCCATATATTGTGCAAAATTTCAGGCAACCTCCCGTATAGATTAACTACAGATGTGCATTTTTTAATTAAAATTTTAATTCAATTGTAAAGACAAAATGCAACTCTTTGCAGAGAGCGGTGTGTATAAAATCACATACGTTAGTCAGTACGGCAAACCTGTGGCAGTTAGTTTATCTGAACATGAGAGAAGCTGGAGGCTATTATAGAAGTATTCAACATCTGCATATCACCTTTTCACAGAAAACCACTCAAATGATGTAGAATATGATGTTTTACATTATGCTAAGACGGGTAGAAGGATGACCCAACTGAAAGTACTGGAAATCATCACAGATAGCCAGCTTAGGATTAAATGACCAAAACTCACTCTCTTTTTAAACATACGTCACTATGTGTGTCTGTTGGACGCCTTGGTCTCAGGAACGGGCAGACGTATTAAATTTAAATTTTTTTCAAATGCTAGGTTCTACAGCCCGTTGGCCGTGTAAAAGAATATAAGCTTCTAAGTCGTTGTAAACAAATATACGGCCATTATATGCCATATTACATACTCGCAAACTCATTCACCAATATTTATTGGGTACTTTTCGTTGACCTATAATCATGAAATTTGGTAACAAGCAAGGTTTCATAGTGGGATTAAAGGAAAACATCCGAAAATTGTTAATTTGTAATTATATAACATTTTTTAACCTTGTATTGTCAGCCTATCTGTCCGTCACTTGAGACTACTGTTTGTCAACAACACATAGAGGTATCAAGTTAAAAAGTACTAACCTTGGCGGAGTAAAAAATTTTAGCTTCTAAGCCAATGGAGTCGAAAGAAACGGCCATTTATGTTACATAATTTGATACTCGGAAACTCACTCATCAAAACCTGTAGATGAACTATATGTACACATAATTAAGTTGTTACGAAACTCTCAAAGCGCGAGCTCAACTCAAACTTGTCTGTTTTTTTTAAATTAATGTATCTATTTCTCTGCGACCAAAACATGTAACACTTTTCTATGCAAACTCCATATGTCATCACTTTTGTTTCCGTTGTATCTCCTGTTTAAATAATATATTTGTAAATCGTGCGTTGTTTAATCTGTTTGTAACATTCTGTTGTTATTTGAAGATGGCCAAAGAAGCCGAAAGCCCATTCGTGACCAAATAAATAAAATTGGAAGTGTTTCCTGTGCAATATTACTATCTTATCCTGCACCGACGAAAATTAGCGTTGTGACATGAGTTTGTGAAAGAGACATTAAGTCTTCCGTTTTCCATGGATAGACTGTGTTTTATCGCAGATGTGACGAAAGAAATCGTCAAATTTAGTGTCTGGACTGACTTAGGATCCAGAGAAACTAACTATACAGTTACCTTCTGTTTCATTCGTGAACTAACTGAAAATTTGTGTAAAAATAAGGTGATCATTTCACAGAGAGATGCTGTCTTCCAAGAATGAAATACATGTTATAGAAATGATTTCATAACCTACACAATAGCTGCCTTATCTGTAGGCTACATTTAATGCCAACCAAAAAGAAACGCAATTAAATCAGGACAATGTATCATACCACTGTGTTTTCGTAGACAGTGTACGTGATATAAGCAAAGAAAAGGAAGGAAGATTAGAGTTTACCATACCATCTACATTGCCGTCATTAGAGAGGAGCTCGGTCTCGTATTACGAAGAGATGGCGAAAGAAATCAGCCAAGCCACTTTCAAAGGATCCGTCCTGGCACTGGCCAGGGCCATACAGGGAAATCACGCAGAAACTGAATGACCGGACGGGGATTTGAACAGCCGTCCTTCTGAAAGCGAGTCCAGTGTGCTAATCAGTCCGCCACTTCGCTCGGTCCTGAGAAAATCGTTCCAATTAATAATCACATAACTACAGAACCAAAAGCGCCGTAAAGTCTGGAGGAAGACGTTTCAAACCTCCATCTTGACATGTTGGTTGACATTTTCTGTGATTTCCCTAAGTCATACAAAGGAAAAAGGAAGTTTCATTTCAAACGGTGCAGCCGGTTTCCTTCTCCGTGTCTAATGACGCCGCAGTCGATAGCACGTTAAACTCTATTCATCTTTCATCTCTCTTGAAATCCGGTGTTTAGAAAAGTATAAATGTTAGTTGCTTCGTCTGTGAAACAATGTATGTATTTGTGTACACGTGTGTCGCATAAAACTCCAGTCAGCAGCCGTGAGAGTAATACACCGACGTTACGACCTGAAGAAAATGAGAACTTGCGTCTGGAAACCCTGCCGCATTTTTCATGATCGTTTCAAGGTGCGATAACATAACGTTTTCGACGTTTTCACGGTACTCGGGTTATCAAACGCGACGCTGGGCTAGGGTGTCGCTTCGCATGACTGCAGTCGTTACGCTTGCCGTTGCTTCAACAGGTGAGTGTTGTAACGTTCTAATATGCTGCTATTTGTGGTCTCTGGATTCTACTGTCTAAGGATCTTCTTCAGTGGCTCTGTAGTTACTACCCAAAACAAAAGTAACAGCATTGGCAATTTCATTTTCCGTCAGATGTGTTCGGATTCTAGTAATGGAGAAACTTGAAAGTTGCAGCATTCGCTTCATACAGTGTTATGATATGTTAATTGCACCGTGTCATCATACAAGAAGAAATAACGTGTTGATGTGAGGCAATTTATTTTCAAATCAGAATTAAAAAAGCTAGATAGGCGAAATTTTCATCGTATTTCCGCTTAGTTTAATATCAATTTCTGAGGGCTGTTCGATAGTTTGGGTGACTCCATTTCGTGCTCGCAGTACTCAAAGATAAGTATACTCACATCATATTTCGACAGAGATTCGAGGCTTTAAGCAGGTTTATACACTGCCGTGCTAAAATTAAGACGAATGTAACATTCTCATAATGTGCCACTGCCAAGTAACATTGCACCGATGAAATGTGGACTATACATAGAAACAACTCTGCAGTATAGTACAGTACAGTACAATACAGAAGCTAGCTTAAAGAAATAAGCAGTCAGGCGAACAGAAATGACACTTTTACTAAAAGAGGATAATTACACACAAGTCATGTTATTCAATCTGTATACTGAGCAAACAGTAAAGGAAATAAAATAAAAATTTGGAGTAGGAATTAAAATCTATGGAGAAGAAATAAAAACTTTGAGGTTTGCCGATGACAATGTAATTCTGCGAGAGACAGCAAAGGACCTGGAAAAGCAGTTGAACGGAATGGACAGTGTCTTGAAAGGAGGAACATCAACAAAAGCAAAATGAGGATAATGGAATATAGTCGAGTTAAATCAGGTGATTCTGAGGGAATTAGATTAGGAAATGGGATGCTTAAAGTAGTGGATGAGTTTTGCTATTTGAGGAGCGAAATAACTGATGATGGACGAAGTAGAGAGGATATAAAATGTAGACTGGCAATGGCAAGGAAAGAGTTTCTGAAGAAGAGAAATCTGTTAACATGGAGTGTAGATTTAAGTGTCAGGAAGTTTTTCTCTGGAAGTACTTCTACATCTACATCTACATCCATACTCCGCAAGCCACCTGACGGTGTGTGGCGGAGGGTTCCTTGAGCACCTCTATCGGTTCTCCTTTCTATTCCAATTTCGTATTGTTCGTAGAAAGAAGAATTGTCGGTATGCTTCTGTGTGGGCTCTAATCTCTCTGATTTTATCCTCATGGTCTCTTCGCGAGATATATGTAGGAGGGAGCAATATACTGCTTGACTCTTCGGTGAAGGTATGTTCTCGAAACTTTAACAAAAGCCCGTACCGAGCTACTGAGCGTCTATCCTGCAGAGTCTTCCACTGGAGTTTATCTGTCATCTCCGTAACGCTTTCGCGATTACTAAATGATCCTGTAACGAAGCGCACTGCTCACCGTTGGATCTTCTCTATCTCTTCTATCCCTATCTGGTACGGATCCCACACTGCTGAGCAGTATTCAAGCAGTGGGCAAACAAGCGTACTGTAACCTACTTCCTTTGTTTTCGGATTGCATTTCCTTAGGATTCTTCCAGTGAATCTCAGTCTGGCATCTGCTTTACCGACGATCAACTTATATGATCATTCCATTTTAAATCACTCTTAATGCGTACTCCCAGATAATTTATGGATTTAACTGCTTCCAGTTTCTGACCTGCTATTTTGTAGCTAAATGATAAGGGATCTATCTTTCTATGTATTCGCAGCACATTAGACTTGTCTACATTGAGATTCAATGGCCATTCCCTGCACCATGCGTCAATTCGCTGCAGATCCTCCTGCATTTCATTTCAGTACAATTTTCCATTGTTACAACATCTCGATACACCACAGCATCATCTGCAAAAAGCCTCAGTGAACTTCTGATGTCATCCAGAAGGTCATTTATGTATATTGTGAATAGCAACGGTCGTATGACACTCCCCTGCGGCGCACCTGAAATCACTCTTTCTTCGGAAGGCTTCTCTCCATTGAGAATGACATGCTAGGTTCTGTTATCTAGGAACTCTTCAATCTAATCACACAATTGGTCTGATAGTCCATATGCTCTTACTTTGTTCATTAAACGACTGTGGGGAACTCTATCGAACACCTTGCGGAAGTCATGAAACACGGCATCTACCTGTGAACCCGTGTCTATGGCCCTCTGAGTCTCGTGGACGAATAGCGCGAGCTGGGTTCCACAAGACCGTCTTTTCCGAAACCCATGCTGATTCCTACAGAGTAGATTTCCAGTCTCCAGAAAAGCCGTTATACTCGAACATAATACGTGTTCCAAAATTCTACAACTGATCGACGTTAGAGATATAGGTCTATAGTCTGTTCGACGTCCCTTCTTCAAAACGGGGATGACCTGTGCCCTTTTCCAATCCTTCGGAACGCTACGCTCCTCTAGAGACCTACGGTACACCGCTGCAAGAAGGGGGGCAAGTTCCTTCGCGTACTCTGTGTAAAATCCAACTGGTATGCCATCAGGTCCAGCGGCCTTTCCTCTTTTGAGCGATTTTAATTGTATGGACGGTATCCATGCATGGAAGTGAAACATGGAAAATAAATAGTTTAGACACAAGAAGATAACAGAAGCTTTCGAAATGTGGTGCTATAGAAGAATAGTGAATATTAGATGGGTGGATCACGTAACTAATGATGAGGTACTAAATAGAATTGGGGAGAAAAGGAATTTCTGGCACAACTTGACTAGAAGAAGGGATCGGTTGGTGGGACACGTTCTGAGGCATCAATGGATCGCCAATTTAGTATGGGAGGGAAGCGTGGAGGGTAAAAATCATAGAGGAAGGCCAAGAGATGAATACACTAAGCAGATCCAGCAGGATGTAGGTTGCAGTAGTTACTCGGAGATGGAGGAGCTTGCACAGGATAGAGTGGCATGGAGAGCTGCATCAAACCAGTCTCTGGACTGAAGAACACAACAACAACAACAACAACAACAACAACAAATTTAAGGGCGTTTTTCGACATGGCGGAGTGGTCCATTCACTTGTCAACTGGACAGACACTTTTCCTGGTAGACAGGCGTGAACAATATACACAGATGTCAGAATATGAGAGGGGACGTGTATTTGGACTTAAATAAGCCGGTTAGAGTGATCGGAAAATTGCTGGACATCTGAATAGGAGTGATACCACTATTTGACCATGTTGGCAGGAATAGGTGAACCACGGCCTAACACAGCGTTACAAAGGGAGCGGTCGACATAGACAGACGACAGAAAGTGAGGACGGAGCAAAGGTCAGAGAGGCACTCAGCGCCTCAGAGTCATCATTATCATCGATCCGAAGTGGAGCTGGTGCTTCAGTGACCATAATGATCAGTAATAGACGGTTCATGTGAAGGGTGCGGAGCTCATGGTGCCACTTGCGATGGCTTCCACTGAACTCCGTACACCAAGCCCGTTTGCAGTGGTGCCGTGCACATTCGATCTGGAATCTCATTTACTGAAGTAGCATTGCCTTCAGTGATGAGTCCCACTTAGAAATGAGCCCAATGACGAGCGACAACATATCTACAGACGCTCCACTCAGCAGTGGGATGCCAGCCTAACTGTAGTGGGATACTAACCTGACTCTCACACGCCATACGGCCCGCCCAATGGGTTTGACGATGTCGGGTGCCATTTCATTTCATACCAGGACCACTTTGGTTGTCATTTACATCGCCATTGCAGCACAGCGGTACGTCGATGATATTGTACGCTTCATTTTGTTGCTCTTCACGGCAGGACACCCTGGGTTTTCATTTCAGCAAGATAAGGCGAGAGTTCTTACTACCTGTCTTCGTGCTTGCCAGACGCTATCTTGGTCAAGGTTGCTGGATTCTCCCCAAATGAAAACTTTTGGAGCATTGTGGGCAGGACCATCCTACCATCTAGAAAGTAGGGCGACCTAACATGCCAATTGGACAGAATTCGGTGCGACGTATCTCAGAAGGACATCGAACAACTATGTCGATCAATGCCAAGCCCAATAACTGCTTCTTTAAGGAACAGGGGTGGACCAACGCGTGATTGACTTGCTCCATTTGTGAACCTCTTTGTCTTGAATAAATCATCCAACTTTGTGAAACTGTAATCATTATGAGTTTGTCTGTATATGTACATCACATCTACTGATTTGTGACCCATTCGGATAATTCCTTCGTTGTGCATCATTTTTTTGTCTTGGAGTGTATATGACGGCGGCACACATACAATAAGTAACAAACAGAAAGTGAGATGGAGATAACGCAGCCCCCTCCCAATTAGCAGAATTCCGAAGCGCACTTTACAGCCTCTAATCCTATAGTTGCAAGATCTAGTAAAAATAACGCCTCTGAATTTTTTGTGTGAAAACTCTTAAACTATTTTAAATAAAACAAATGCAATTAATATTATAAATCTTTATTCGTCGTATCTACATAGTTATTTGTCAACATAACCACCCTGGCGACGAACACATATCTGCCATATAGAATGTCTGAGTTTGTGACCCCATATCTGCTTGCACCGCTTCGTCACTGCAAATGTGACCTCCTCGAAGGTGTCCTTTAAGTTCTGGAAACAGATGAAAATCGGATAGGGCCAAGTACGAACCGGATGGAGGTTAACCGATAACAATGAACCCAAGGCGCAGGATTGTTGTTGTTGTCGTAGTGCTCGTATGTGGTCTGTCACTGTCATGCTGAACGAGGGGTTGCTCCATGTGTGGACGAACTCTTCCTATTCGAAGCTCTATTATAATACGCTGTTTTTCACACACGGACATAGTTACCTTACATACTGCCTGCCATGTTACACACTACAATTCGGAGTCCTCCAGCGGTAGAGGGTTACAAATAGGTAGACGTGATAAAGAAAGATGTAGAAAGTTACTAACGTTTATTTTATTTAAAAAGCTTGAAGAGTTAGCGCATTTAGTATTGGGACTCATTACTTTTCAGCACGGGACTGATTCACGATATGCAAGGGGACAAAACAGTGCATCACTGTACATTTCTGACAAGCATAAGTTCTGGCAATATGTGCTTGTTCGTTTCTAAAACTGCACCGTGATTTGGAATTCATGAAAATGGTACGAAGTTCGTCAGTATTTCAGATTAAAGGAGACCAGAACAATATGAATCGTTTCCTCTGGTAGGGGCACCTTAGCAACTGTTCCACAGGTATTGAGGAAACTGGAGTAAATAAGAATTTTCTTCCATCAATACCCATTATTTGGTCCAATGTCTTCAAGATTACGTAGAAATGTGCCAAAAAAGAGTGAAATAGTCTGAGATACAGCTTCAGAACACACGACTCATCAATGCACACTCCGGAAAAATTGCGACAATTGTTTCAAGTATTACATAATGCACATATAGAAACTTCAGCCTACATGTTTTATTTTCTTTAATATTGTCAAATCCATAGTGGTTACGAGTTTTGTCAGGAGCCATAGGATAAGTAATAATTTTTTTATGTTTGTGCCACCGGGTTAAGTCGCCTCCTTATGTAATGTCTGAACTTCCCAGCCCCAACAGAGAGGCATGGATAAACTTAAATACTCGCACGGTTAGCCCACTCACTTCATGGAACACAACACCGAGAATGTTCAAATAAGAAAGCATAGCAAACCTATGTTCCACCGTCAAGTTGCGATCTACATGTACATCATACACCGCGAGCCATCTGATGGTGTCCGGCGGAGGGTACTTTCAGTACCACCATCGGATCCCTCCAAGCCTATTCCACTCGCGAACTGTGCGTGGGAAGAATGGTTGTCGGTAAGCCTCGGTATTGGCTCTAATTTCTCGAATTTTCTCCTCGTGGTTAATACGCGAGATGTATGTGAGGGGAAGTAATTTGTTGTCCGACTCCTCCTGAAAAGTGCTGTCCCGAAATCTCAATAGTAAATCTCTCCGTGATGCAGAACGCCTCTCTTGTAACGTCTGCCAATGGAGTATGCTTAGCATCTACGTAACGCTCTCTTGCCAGGTAAACGACCCCGTGACGAAACGCGTCAGTCTTCGTTGGATCTTCTCTATCTCCTCTATCAGTCCTACCTGATAGGGATCCCAGGTAAATGAACAATCTCAAGAGTCACTTATTTTGTGGATGAGTTACATTTACTTAAGATTCTTCCGATGAACCCGAGTCTTGTATCAGCTTTTCCCACTATCTGTTTTAAGTGGTCATTCGACTTAAGGTCGCTCTGGATAGTTATGCCTAGATATTTTACGGCAGACGCTGTCTCCCGCTGTTTGTCATCAATAGTGTAGCTGTACAGTAGTGGATTTCATTTCCTATGCATGCGCAGTATGTTACATTTATTTACGTTCATGGTCAACTGCTAGAGCCTGCACCATTCATCAGTTCTCTGCTGGTGGTTCTGCAAATTCTTACTATTTTCTGGCGTTGCTATTTGGTATAGACAACTGCGTCATCTGCGAATAGCCTTAAAGAGCATCCGACGCTTTCTACTAGCTCATTTATATATATTGTAAACAGCAGCGGTTCTTTCACACTTCCCTGTGATACTCCGGATATTATCTTTAGATCTGTCAATTTTGTTCCGTTAAGAGCGAAGCGTTGAATTCTGCAAGGAAGACTTGAATCTAATCGCAAGTCTGCTCCGATACGCTGTAAGCTCGCATTTTTTTCCACTAAATAGCAATGCGGTACGGTGTCAAATGCCTAACTGAAATCAAGGAATACGGCGTCAACCTGAGCGCCGTTGCCCACTGCGCTGTGGGTCTCATGAAGGAACAGAGCGAGCTGAGTTTCGCAGGACCTCTGTTTGCGAAATCCATGTTCATTTACATAGAGGACATGTTCATTTTCCAAAAACGTCATAATTTTTTAGCATAAAACATGTTCCATTATTCTACAACAGTCTGACGTCAACGATATAGGTCTATAATTGTGTGGATCTCTCTTACGACCTTTCTTAAAAACGGGAATTACCTGCGCTTTTTTCCAGTCGTTAGGTACCTTTCGTTGCTCAAGCGATCTACAATAAATTACCGCTAGAAAGGGGGCAAGTTCCATCGCACAATCTTTATAGAATCTTACAGGTGTCTCATCGGGTCCTGACGCCTTTCCACTACTAAGCGATTGTAGATGCTTTTCAATTCTGCGATCGGTTATCTCAATGTCTGCCATTTCGGCGTTTGTACCATGATTGAAAGGATGGACAGTGTTACGATCTTCCGGGGTGAAACAACTTCGGAAGACCAAATTCAATATTTCGGCCTTCTCTCTGTTATCTTCTGTTTCGGTGCCGGTGTGGTCGCTGAGAGAATGGATAGATGAATTTGACCCACTTACTGATTCTACATATGACCAAAACCTCGTAGGGTTTTTACTCAAGTCGGTTGACCACGTCTTACTTTCAAAATCTCAGTGAAACGAGAGTCCACATGCATTTTATAGACTATAAGTAATACTTCTGGGATTGTGTAGCTCTCTCAATATCAGCACTTCGAGATTCTACACGTATGATAACCAACTAAGGTTACAGTGAAACCCGAAACCCAATACGCTCATCGATTTCTCAAAGCGTAGATCAGTGTTTCACATCTTAAGCTAGCGAAAATTTAAAACACTACAGGAAAGGTTTAAAAACGATTCAAAGACCGTTTTGTAATTGGTAAATTGATACTGGTACTTCCTACGCGTTGAAGTAAACCTCCGATTCCCGCTAACTAAGTGACGTGCAAGAAGAGGAAAACTGAATACTCGTTCACGAACTATCAACGCTATAGTGAGACGTTTACTATAAGCGTGATACCCATTGTAGCTATAGTAAAATTAGCCATTCTTAAAACAGGATCTTAAACAGCACCGTCCACTAGTTCAAAATGATCTTATAAGGAATCACCGTTTCACTATCTAAAATAACCGCTGAAAAGGAAGATCATAAGGAAATATTGTATGTATCTACAGGAGCATCATTCATGGAGCTGCAAGTATTTTCGAGGTTGAATGGTACCTATCAGTTGAAACACGCTGCGCTTCAAGAAGCGATATTTGGAACCTTTAAAGACTATTGCGGTAAACTTCTATCATAGGAACTCTCTCAAACCGCTAACAAATTATTTTCGCTCATTAAGTCTCTCAGTGGTAGAAAAATTTGTGACCTGATCCTTTATGACGATGGAGGGGAAACAAATAGGGAACAAAAAATAAGATCCGAAATGTTGTCACCTTTCAGCTGTTGTATCTCGTCGGAGATGAGTGTTGAGATATCATTACTGGGGAATTTGACTGGATACCGAAGTCTCAAAAATTCAACAAGGCTCCATTACCCAACGATGTCCCTGTCAGGCACTACTTTTAGTATGCGAAGTGAATTAACTCCACTCCTACCCATAAACTTGGCCACTGTCGGCCCCAAGCCCGTTTGAGAAAGAAGCAGGGTTGGGTGTCGGGTTAGCTACTCAATCCCATAAAACAGTTTTGCCGCTATAGAAACAAAAGAAAAAATGGTTCAAATGGCTCTGAGCACTATGGGACTTAACTCCTGAGGTCGCCAGTCCCCTAGAACTTCGAACTACTTAAACCTAACTAACCTGCCCGAGGCAGGATTCAAACCTGCGACCATAGCGGTCGCGAGGTTCCAGACTGAAGCGCCTAGAATCACTCGGCCACTTCGGCTAGAAACAAAAGAAGAACTCATGGATCTGAACGTGACATATGTTAAACTGAACGAGAATCAAGATCGGGGCATGGAGATTACAGTATTGAGAGTGTTACGCGCAAGTTGTCGAACGCATTATGTACACCGCGCAAGAAAGTTAAAGGATACTTTTTCTTGCCGCGATAACCAGAATTGATATTACGCGCTTTTCTGATTGGTGGCCAAGGGAAACATATCAGACACACCGCCGCTCAGGACCGACACGAAAACGCCTCAGGTGGTGGGAAAGAAGACGTCAATGAATCCACCCCTTCATATGAGGTGTTGATTCAAAAACATTTTGCGGTCGACGATGACTGTTCGCAGTGCGATGAGCAACAGGGCGATTTTCTTCGAAATGTTATACACAACTGCCACACCCTACTCTAAGGACATCCTGGGACTGCAATCCCACAGAACGTGATCTGACCCTTCTGAAACGTAACGCGACCCTAGATTTTGCTCTGCTGTACAGCTTTGAATGACTAGGGACTATTAAAAACAATTCGGCGAAATCTGAACATGATCCGGAGCAGCAAGGAGTTCACATGCTCCTTCATCCTTCCTTACTTTCTCGCGCCTTGCTATGACGTGAAACTTTAAGATTAACATGAAGAAAACGGCAAAGGCCCAGTTTGGTATGACCCTCGGTTCCACACACACACACACACACACACACACACACACACACACACACACATAAATACACTTTAGCTGAGCACGTTACAAATGTATCTGTGGAAAACCTAGACACACATTCAGCTTCGTGGCTGCTCTAGCGCGTGAAGTTCAGGTAAGCCCGTCGACGGCCGTCAGATAGTATTTGTCTGCCTTCATGCGCCAGAGCCGCCACAACGCAGAATTTGTGTAAGTTTCTGACAGGTACATTTGCCAGCAAAAATAAAATAAAGTAAAATAAAAAAACAAATAAAAGATAAAACATGTTGGGCGACTGCTGAATGCAGCCAACATAACATAGCTGGAAATGGAAATGAGCGTTTGGCGTCATTGGCCGGGAGGCCCCTCGCGGGGCAGGTCCGGCCGCCATATCGCAGGTCTTATTACATTCGGCGACCTGCACGCCGGATGGGGATGAAATGATGATGAACACAACACAACACCCAGTCCCTGAGCGGAGAAAATCTCCGACCCAGCCGGGAATCGAACCCGGGCCCAGAGGACGGCAATCCGTCACGCTGACCACTCAGCTACTGGGGCGGACATAACATAGCTGTGTCGCAGGTACTCTTAACGTCGAGAGCCCTGTGGGGTTCAATCGTTTGACTATACACAGTGGTAACCACAAGAGACCACTAGAGAACACTGCTCATTATGGCAGTCAATCCAATGTAAATTAATACCGCGATACAGCAAATATTTTAAAACACGCTATGAGAGATGAGATAGTCCCTAACGCTTGTTAATTAAACTTCATTACAATAAGTGAAACTTCAGAAGTCTTACAACACTCGTTAAATGACATGAGGAGTTGTTGTTTGTGATCCGAATTTCAACCCACTGTTAACCAAACAAAGATGGTGTGTCTGATCAAGACTCGAACAGGCGTAAAGAGACGTAAAATATCGAAGTTTTCATTAGTCTCAGTTTCCAAGGCCGAATGTCCGAACCCGTAAATAAATGAAAATATGCTTAGCACTGCACTGGGAACCACATGAAGCTTATATTACCCCTCAGAAGTAACCACGAAAGTTATTTAATAAAGTGGAAAGCACAAGTGTAAAACGCCATGAAGTTAAGTTGTGGTGACGGACTGGGACTACAACCCAGCACCTAAATGAATTGTTAACTAAGCACAATAAGATGCCAGATATTAAACATGTTCACCAGTAGTGTGATATTAGAACCTAAAATGACGATACTAATGACTTTTGCCTGGCAAGGATACGAGCCTGGCACCTTTCGCTATTGTCTTCTAGCTTTGTATCGACATGAAGTATTTATTGTTTCTTCAACAGTAGCTAGATGTGCACTTGTTCGGCTAGAGGTAATGCAACAAGCAGTTCTGTTCTGCTTGAGACTCCAACTCCACGCATATCGTCGTCATTTACCCTACGTGAAGAGATGCAACTATCGAATTCTCTTTCAGTAGGGAATTTCATAGTTCGTAGAGACATTAAGGAGTTCTCCAGCGTGAGGAAACAACGAAATGATGGGACAGTATCATCTCAAAGGGTTCAGTTCCTGAGAAAAATTGAAATCGGAGCCAATATATTCGGAATATCAAGGTCACTTAAAATAAGAGATTAAGGTACTATCACCTTAAATGATGATTTGTTCGTGAAGTAAATTGAACATCACTAGTGTAAGAAAGCTTACTAGAGACAGAATTTCCGCAAGCATCGTCTTCTTTCTTCGACAACCAAAACTAATCCAATTCTGCTCCAGGCAGTATCGATTGGACATATTTAATTTTGATCTGGAGCCACAGCACAGTCCTGTGCTCCTTGTTTGGTGTTACTGAAAGTGGAGACGGTATGTCTGTGGCTGTAAAAACTGGTACCCCAGCGGGCATCAAACCCACACCTTAGCCATTACGAGCTGGCCTCAGTCCAAGCAACTGCCGAATGGCAGATGTGTTAGAAACACCTTTTTATCATAATGAGGCATGCAGTATACATTAAGAGAAGTGTTGACTTCCACTTGAGCTGTTGTGCATAACCAATTCGTGGTCTAGTAGTCAACGTCATGCAACGCGAACGCGGAGATGTAATATCAAACCCATCCTTTTCTTTTCATTTTGAGTCGTATTCCAACTGTCTGCTAAGAGCATCAGTCTCACAGAAGGTCAGAAACAGTTTCCTTCATTTTCTAACCAAGCAGTAGTAGGAAAATCTTGTGGAGACATGTTTGTGGAAGGGCTTGTGAGTTTCTGTCATCTTTAGACCAATTTTAGTGCCGTCAGCCAGCAGCCACTTCATACAGAACGGCGTTCGCCCAAGTGATCACGACGCTTTGGACATAGAGCCTGTGATCTCCAGCGAACTTTTCTGCCCTCGAATTAGCAAATATAACGTTATGTAACGTTGCGAATGATGTAATACTGTTTCAGCATGCCCTGTAGTGACTTTGTATGTCATGTTGCTGTAAGCATAGTTAACTATGGTCTTATTTTCTTCTAATAATTTCCAGGTATGTAGCCGGATCCCGTCGACATTCTGCCACAATATTTCGGCCCAGAGACGTCCGGCCATCATCAGGTGAGTACACAACTACTGAAGAGCCCATTTTTTTCCCTTTATTGTGATTTCATTCCCTACCCCATATGGGCAGGGGAGGGCTGTCAGCGGCACAATCCGCCGCTCTTCAGCCAAGTGACAGGACAACTTAAAATAAGAATAAAATGTTACATAAAAAAGGCAATAAAGGGGAACTTGAAACAGAATAAGGGGGGGGGGGGGGGAGGGAACGGAGGTAAAAAATATAGACTAACACGGAGACGTTCATGGAGGACAGTTAAAAAAGTCACCAAAAAGTTAAAAAACACAGTTGGCGATTCTTCATAACTCAGAGAAGACAATGAATGGACATGCACACGTTAAAAGTCGGCCACAGTAGTAAAAACACTCCGGAACAACACACTAAAAACCCACTTGGCGCACACACGACGAAGAATAAAACTGCCAGGCGGGACCTGCCGAGGAAAGGGCAGAGAGGATGGAAAAGGAGGGGAGAGCAAGGTGCAGCAGGGGAAGCGGCGGGATGAAGAGACGAGGGGCATCAGTGAGTACACGAAGAGGCAGGAGACACAAGGGGCGGGAGATGAAGAGGGAAGGACAGGGCAGGAGGGAGTGCAGAGACACTTAAAGGAAGCACAAGGGATGTAGGGGAATAGGAGGGGGAAGCCGCTCAGGAGGAGGGAGGGGGAGGAGAGGGAGCCCTGAGGAGGCGGCAGGAAGATGGGGTTACAGTTGGAAGAAAGGGTAGATGTCAGGGTGAAGCTCATCACCCGGGAGGGTTAGACGGTGGAAGTTGCGTTGGGAACGGAGATGAACGGTGTGAAGATGGAGAGAGGGTGGGACACAACGATAAAGGCGTGGCAACTGGTTGGGGGCGGAGAGGAAGGGAGACACTAGAGGGTGAGGGGGATCAAGGCGGCGGACAACATATAGTGTGCAGATGTGTTCAAGGAAAAGTAGAAGGTGGGGGAAGGGGTGAGGTCGTAGAGGAGGAACGTGGGAGATGGAAGGCGGATGCGGAAGGTGAGGTGGAGTGCATGGCATTCAAGGATTTGGAGGGCTTTATAGAACTGGGGAGGGGCGGAAATCCAAGCTACGCTGGCATAACAGAATATGGGGCAGATCAAGGATTTGTAGGTGTGAAGGATGGTGGAAGGATGCAGACCCCACGTCTGGCCGGACAGGAGTTTCAGGAGGTGGAGGCGGTTGTGAGCTTTGTTTAGGATGGTAAGGAGATGGGGAGTCCAGGTGAGATGGCGGTAGAGCATGAGGCCAAGGTATTTGAGGGTAGGAGTGAGGTGGATAGGATGGACATAAATGGGGAGGTAGAAATCATGGAGGTGGAAGGAGCAGGTGGTGCGGCCTATGATCATCGCCTAGGTCTTGGAGGGACTAACACAGAGGAACCACTGGTTGCACCAGGCGGTGAATTGGTCAAGGTGGGTTTGGAGGGTACGTTGGGACTGTTGAAGGGTGGTATAAAGGGCTAGGAAGGCGGTGTCATCAGTGAACTGGAGAAGATGAACAGGAGTGGGAGGTTTGGGCATATCAGCAGTGTACAGGAGACAGAGGAGAGGGGAAAGTATAGAACCTTGGGGCATGCCGGCAGAGGGATGGAATGTACGGGAGTTGGAATTGTGGATAGTCACATAGGAGGGACGATGGGAGAGGAAGGTAGCAACGAGACGGACGAAGTTGATGGGGAGAGCATAGGTCTGGAGTTTGAAGAGGAGCCTGGGATGCTAGACACGGTCATAGGTGTTCTGGAGATCAAGGGAAACAAAGATAGCGGATCGACGGGAGTTAAGTTGGAGGGAAAGAAGATTGATAAGGTTAAGGAGCTGGTCGTCGGCGGAGAAGGAAGGCCAGAAGCCACATTGGGTAAGAGGAAAGAGGCGGTGCTGGTTAAGGTGGCGGCGATTACGCTGAGAGAGGATGGCCTCGAAGACCTTACTGAACATGGAGGTGAAGAGGATTGGACGATAGGAAGAGGGGTTTGTTACGTTTAGGGAACAGCAGGACACGGGAAGTCTTCCACAGGTCGGGGTAAAATCCAGTGGAGAGGAGGATATTGTACAGGGTAGCAAGGACAGACAGGAAGGATGGAGGGGATACCTTGAGGTGACGGTAGGTGACGCCATCATGACCAGGAGCGGTGTTGCGTTTGAACCGGAGGACGAGTGTGATGGCTTGTGCGGTGATGGGAGTGTTGATGTCTGAGGGGGGTAACCGATCCAAGTACTGGAAGCTAGGGGCGAGCGGGGGGACAGAGGTGTCAGTGCGGTGAAGGACGGTGGGGAAGAGGTGGAGCCCAGATGCAGTCGCGGTATTTATGCCGAATCTCGCGCATGCGAAATGTACTGGCATCCTACAGCGCATGCGTCAGGTTTTGACATGCGCGGCATAGCCGAATTGTACGTGCTGCCATCGGTGGTAAAAATAAAAGATCATCTAGTCACTGAGTATCGAATGACGCTGTCGGTTCCACTGTGATTGTATAATTTTAATAACAGGATTCCAATTTTTATCCAACTGAACGCCGTTGTCACGATTTATAAAATTATCGGCAAGACGTATTTCCACTGATTCTTTGACTACAGAATCCCAAAATCCGGAAACCGGAGCTAAAATTTTTGTTCCATTCTATTTTGTTGTTTGGCCTCATGGCAGACAGGTACTGGAGAAATTCCTTCATCACTTATACTCATTACCTGAGAACAATAAATTCACGATAGAGATTGAAAAAGATGGCACTTTACCATTTCTAGACGTGCTAGTACGCCGTTAAAATGATGGGTCATTAGGACATTCTGTGTACAGGAAACCGACTCACATAGATCTGTATCTCCAGGCGTCAAGCTACCGTCACCCAGCACAAACAGCCGGTGTTCTCAGTACCTTAATACATCGAGCGCATATAATATCGGATGATGAAAACCTCCACGCAGAATTAGAACACTTGGAGAAGGCTTTTAAAGAGAATGGCTACACTTCACGCCAAATAAGGAAGGCCATGCGCAACTGTCATAACAAGAAGCAACGCACTGAGGACGCTGATGACGACTTTAAATCAACTGCGTTCCTTCCATACGCCGGGAATGTGTCGTCGAAAATAGGCCGATTACTGAAGAAAAATAAAATCACAGTTATCTTCCGTCCACGAGCACAGAACCGGGCCCTGGGTGGATCCGTTAAAGACGAATTACAACTGAAGAAAGCAGGCGTCTACAAAATTCCCTGTGAATGTGGCTCTGCATATATTGGACAGACGACAAGAACTGTCCATTAACGATGCACGAAACATGAAAGATACACCCGTCTGCGGCAACCGTCAAAATCGGCAGTAGCAGAGCACTGTACTTCATTGGGACATTCAATGCAATACAATGGAACAAAAACTTTAGCTCCGGTTTCCGGATTTTGGGATTCCGTAGTCAAAGAATCAGTGGAAATACGTCTTGCCGATAATCTTATAAATCGTGACAACGGCATTCAGCTGGATAAAAATTGGAATAGTGTTATTGAAATTATACAATGACAGTGGAATCGACAGCGTCATTCGATACTCAATGACTAGATGATCTTTTATTTTCACCACCGAGGGCAGCACGTACAAGTCGGCTGTGCCGCGCATGTCAACACCTGACGCATACGCTGTAGGATTCCAGTACACTTCGCATGCGCGAGATTCGGCATAAATACCGCGACTGCGCCCATGCTCTTTTTCCCCTTCGGGGGGAATTGAAAATCAATAAAGGAAAAAAAAAACTGAGCTCTTCAGTAGTTGTGTACTCACCTGATGATGGCCGGGCGTCTCTGGGCCGAAATATCGTGGCAGAATGTCGACGGGATCCGCCTGGATACCCGGAAATTATTAGGAGAAGACATACGCCGGGAAAATTTCAGAAGTCACATGGTCTTATTTTGTTCAAATCGGTAGTATAGCTCGTGCCATGACAGCTTCAATATTTCTCAATTTTGACGTTATGAGGGCGTCATTTATGCATTAGAAAACGGAGTAAAGTGTAACATTTGTGGCAGTGTGTTCCCTTTGAGTTTAATGGTTGAAATGCCTCTGAGCACTGTGGGACTTAACATCTGAAGTCATCAGTCCCCTAGAACTTAGAACCACTTAAACCTAACTAACCTAAGGACATCACACACACCCATGCCCGAGGCAGGATTCGAACCTGCGACCTTAGCTGTCGTGCGATTCCAGACTGAAGCATCTAGAACGGCTCGGCCAGTGCGGCCGGCCTTGAGTTTAATAAAAGAGTTAAGCAGTGCAGGCAATTCTAAACACCTGTGCCCTATATCGTTTCAAGTAAGATCGTTCTGACACAAATTAATCGCTATATTCTGGAAGAGAAACAGGCATTAATGAAGGACGTTTCTGCCATACTATGGTCAACCACAGTGTACCCGATAACTGGTAGGTGTGAAGACCAATTAACCTTCATGCGACACTTACCTTTAGTAGTTATATGGTTAAAAGGAAGAAAGGAGGATTACGGTACAATGTATCGTCGAAAACGAGACTAGATGAGAGGCAGAATCTCGAACTGGGAAGGATGAGAATGGAAGTCGTCTGTGCTTTTTCAAAAGATTGATCCTGTCATTTCCAGTAGTAGATTTAATGAGGTCTCTGTAAACGTAACTCAAATGGTTCAAATGGCTCTGAGCACTATTGGACTCAACTGCGGAGGTCATTAGTCCCCTAGAACTTAGAACTAGTTAAACCTAACTAACCTAAGGACATCACAAACATCCATGCCCGAGGCAGGATTCGAACCTGCGACCGTAGCGGTCTTGCGGTTCCAGACTGCAGCGCTTTTAACCGCACGGCCACTTCGGCCGGCAACGTAACTCAGTGCAGCCCGATGGCGATTTGAAGTACCTTATGTTAACTTTGCTCCTCTGTCTGTAATTATACATATGATAACTCGATGACACACCAAAGTGGAATTCACTCAGAACCTTTGATTGGTATACCGTGAGTATATCAAGTGAATATTACAAGATAATTCTGTCATTCCAGGAAGTAACAAAACTATCACAGCGTCACAATACATATTCCACTATGTTGCCATGGCCCTATCATGGTCGTAGCAACACAAACTAAAGACGAAACAAACACACAGCGACGGTTGGCAACACTACACGCCGAAAGCATACACGTGTTGAACGGCAAATGTAAGGTGCAAGTGTGTATGTGTTCTGTTAAACCAAATGTGGGTAATAGAACGCCGCAAATCGCCCAACTGGAACATGGAGACCTATGAACAAATCTTCAGGACAACACACATGGGCTAACAGCGCTGGAAATGTAGCACCGATGATAATTTCACATCACAAAATTGAGCTACAAAAGTTGATTCTAACCTAAAAAAAGAAGAGAAAAACATGACAAAGTGTAACATAGTAACATTCTGAAAATACCACATAATACGTTTATTATATGTATAAAAGGAACATGTATTACAGGCCATTGAAGATGCTTCACAAATAAAAGAAGCGAAATTCGCATCGCAATGAACAGACTGCCGTCAATTAGTTGCATAGACGGAATGTACCGCCACAAATTTTGAAGCAACTAGGGAAAGACGGAAAACAGAGGCTTGTAGTTTGTTTTCCTACAATACTTAAACGGTATAGAGCACACCTCTCAAGTCCCCTTTCGTCACAGTATCTTCCAGTCTTCGATGTCTGGCATTGGAATCAACCTGATTTCGACGAGTAAGTGTTGCTCCTCGTCAAATTACAGACCCCTATTAATTCTCTCAAAATCCCATCACGCTCCGACAGCTCTGTGTTATTCCAAGATGCTACTCCAGGCGCGTGTAAAATGAATGTGCTCAATCTAAAATACTGAACGCGAAATTGAAGATTTGGCCCTGTGTGACTCCCTCCTGAATTAGATCTTGGGATCTCTTGATGGTGGTAGTATTTCAACCTTCTAGCTGTTTAACATATAAATTACGACATAAAAAAAATGCATGATTAAGTGAACTAGTAATTATTAAATGATAAAGGTTGTTTATACTTATACATTTATTGTATATTTAAACCCCTTTATATATTACAAATGTTTACATATCAATGTCCAGTAGGCATATAGAGATACAAATGAATTTCCTAACGTATTACTGAACAATTGCCAAATCTGCCCTTTTTATTATGGTTACGCGATCTAATATAAATAACGTGAGGTGAGTGGTATGATCTACACCAAACACTAGAAGACTCTACTTTCAAAGATGATCTACAGTGGTGTGCAACCTCAATGGAAACAAAACTTACGTGATCACAGCTGTTTAGCTTTATAGCCCTAATAGTGTGGTGTCACCGCCAGACACCACACTTGCTAGGTGGTAGCCTTTAAATCGGCCGCGGTCCATTAGTATACGTCGGACCCGCGTGTCGCCACTATCAGTGATTGCAGACCGAGTGCCGCCACACGGCAGGTCTAGAGAGACTTCCTAGCACTCGCCCCAGTTGTACAGCCGACTTTGCTAGCGATGGTTCACTGACAACATACGCTCTCATTTGCCGAGACGATAGTTAGCATAGCCTTCAGCTACGTCATTTGCTACGACCTTGCAAGGCGCCATTACCAGTTACTATTGATGCTGTAAAACATGTACCGTCAAGAGCGATGTTCACCAATTATGAATTAAAGTTAAGTATTCCAGCAGCTACGTACGTTTTTTGCTAGTCTCATTTCCTTGACCTGTTCCAGACCTCACGCTAGCCTGCGTGAGCTAAAACGCGTGCCTTTCGGCTTCCTCTCATAGTTGGTTGGCTCTCTTGCCAATCCACAACAAATAGGCCGAAGCAATTAGCAATATCACCGTATGTACTGCGTCCGGTGCGTCGGAGAGATGGTTCTCGTCCACGTCTGCGACGGTGGAAGTACTCTAACCACCAAAAAAAAAAAAAAAAAACTCTTTCAAACACTAGGACGGCAGAAGGCGGTCCTCTAACTATTATACTCTAATACTGTCTTCTCCTCTCTGTGCTATACAGACAAGAAACGCGAACTCCCAGCCACAAGGAGGGGATTCAGATAATGTCTCAACGTGAGTATAAACAGAAGTGCTCTCAAGACGACTCCCTACCCGGAGGGGAAGTCCAAATTCGTATAAGTTCACAACAGTACAGTGCCTCACCATTCTAACTATAAAATCTCCTGAGAGCAAGACAAGAAGACCGTCTGTACCAACAAAAGCAGATACTGAGCGACCGTCAAACAAGGGCGCTCAAACCAGAAAACCTACTTCTCTCCACCGCCGGTTTTCCAGCAAAGCTCGGCTCCCCTCCCTCGTAACTGCAGAAGGCGAATCATATTATCGAAATCACGGAATATTCTCCCTCTCTACAGATTATCCCGAACGCCGACCCATAATATTTTAGTCTTTTGTCGTCCAGCGCAGAAAGTTTGCGAGGAAATATCTTTCCCAGTTAATTAGGAATTCGTACCATGGTACGCTTCTTAGAGTAAAAATCCTCGGACATAAGCCAGCTTGCGTGGATTCCAAGGTAACGCTTCCTTGTTCCTCTCTGCTGTGTCCAAGATTTTCAGTTTCCGATTATCCTTCCGGCCTAGCTACAACGCTGGCTGGCCGCCACTCCACTGTACTTCAGCGCTCCGGTGACGTCCGTCTTGGGCTACTTCCTGTTTTTAGCAGGACCAACACACCTGTGCCGGCTTTTCCACCCAGGGCCTGAGTCCTGCCTGCCTTTTCATATCCACTGGCGCTCCATCTCTGTTAATATAGGCAATCATTCATTACGCCGTTTTGCTAATAAAGACAATCCATAACCTTTCATGCAATAAGCGTTAACAACTATTTACAAGCTGTACGTGCCAGTGTCAGTCATACTTAAATATTCAAATATATGATGTACAACCTATCAAATGATACCTAATTCCGGTTTTAAATCACGGCAACGTATGTAGATGAGTGTTTGTAAGGTGCGAAACTACAGCCACCTTACACCATTAATTAGAAGACTGGCTACTCCTCCGCCCGTCACTGACTCTGTAGTGAATTACCACAACGGGCAAACTAACGTACAGGAGGAAATTCATAACCATGAAGAGCACATCTGTGGGTGGATGGCTCTCATGACCCAGAGTAGACTCGACTTAGTGTTCGAGTGTACTTCCGCCACGCGTTATATCCGGAGAGATGTTCGGAGGCGGATCGACAATACGCTACAGAAAATAGAGGGAAAGCAATGCAGTTGTAGAAGATGTGGTTGGGAGTGACCGGGTGCATTCGAATACAATGCTCTACTATACTTTCTGAGTAATGTGCTGACCTATCTCACACATAAGAATGATTCTCCCGAAGGACTCTCTCCCGCCATCCAATAGACATCTAGCACACAAAATAGCGTGATCATGTGCCGTCATTGTAAAACATTAGAGTATAAAAGCAGATGTGATAGGGGAAGCAGGACGCCTTGGATGGTTGTTGTTACTGGAGAATCTAGGCAATCTGGTTACAAATATTGGTAAGATAGATTACATGGAAGGTATTATGCTCTTTAGCAGGATTAATGTAAATGTCTTTACCCCTACTGCCGAACCGTTTTGTGAAGAGCTGTAGCAGTGTCGAAAATGACGTACAAGTGGTTGAAATCGAGATTTCGTGACTTTTAATATGCGTGCAGAGTCTCTATGCGTATTTGTATTGAACTGTCAGCGGTGGATGATTGCGGTTCGGACGCATACCTCGCCAACTGGACGTCTATAAATGACGCTACCAGGGAGGCACACCCTGTAGGTGGAGAAGGGAGACACTTATGACCAAAGATGTTATTGGCAGTCTGCACATTGTCAACTAACGAACAGCTGGTTACTGGAGTAAAAAAATAAATACCCGAAAGCTATAGTTTGGGGATACCTTGACAAGGTTGTGGGTACATATCAAAGTTGGAAGGTATAGACAGAAATAACGAGACCCAACTGATAAGCAATAAGAGCACGCAGTTACAGAAAAAAAAATCTGAGGAACAACAGAAATCCACTCTGTATAAATGTCAAATTCCTGTTGAAAACACCTACAGGATGGAGTGGAAGTCAAACGAACATATAAAACTTTTTCTAGACTTTAAGTTTCCATCAAGTGCAGCACTACATGAGTCTTCAGGCAGCTCTCTGATGGATCGGAGTAGATACGAAATTGCTGCCAGACTTCGAATTCCCTATACGCCCATTATCTGCACCACTCGTTAGTCTCATGTAGGTACATAGCGACTGTTACTATACTTTTCATAATCGTCATATTCAAAATGCATGCATGTGGATCATCGGGGAAAGGGTATGTCTTAGGATTATTTAGTAGTTTGGTGTATAAGATGAGCATATATTCTTGTATAAAATCAAACAGCATATTTGTATGTCAGCAATATGACTATATATGTATGGACAACTGTCGAAAAACTATGAGAAATGACATAAAATCGGTAAAATTCGAGAAAAACCTGGTATAACCAAGAAAAATTGATGCGAAATACGTAGAAATTGAGGGAAGTACGATGAAATATGTAACGTCCCAAAAATCTAGTAAAATTACGGAAATTGACCGAGAATATGTAAAATAAGAGAAAAATACAATGGAATGAGTATTGCGCGAAATCAATAAAATTGCGGTTTCTGGAGGAGGAGGATAGTGGATTGTGCAACATATACAACCTTAACAGTGGAAGGACGAGGCATTCTAGAGACGTGGTGTCAAGACGAAATGACAATATTATCCTACACATGAGTAATACAACATAACATCGGCTCATGACTTTTGTGTGCAAAAGGAAGGTTACCAGGAGCGGTGGTAAACTGTAATAAGACTGTCACATCTGCTCTGGCTATGATGTTTATTTCTTCGTAAGTTTCCATTGTTTCTCCATATTCATTTTAGGCTGCCGACGATAATTCTGTAGGGCTGCTGTGCACAAATCATAATTTAGGAACCGTCATCGGCCTTGAATTTCGTAAACGGCAGGCGTCATACACCTTCAGAAACCTATGTAGTGTTTGTGTTACAAAGAATCGATGTTTTATTCTGTGTGCACGGTAGCTGTATTATCATCTTACAGTTTATCATCATAGATTATGGGAGAGAAACCTATAGGAAGGATTTACGTCATACGCTGGATATATATTTCTTGTACTGAAATTTTAACAGCGTTTCTTCTCACACAACTAATAGGTCGGAAACCACACAGGTCTAACTCTATAGCGTGTTTTAAGTGCAGAACCGTGTACCCCTGGAATGTGTTTATGTGCCACACCCATTTCCCTATTTATATCTTCTTGGTATGAACACCAAACACCAGAAAATACTTCAGAATTGTTAGCACAAGTGATTTACACTCTGTGATCAAAAGTATCCGGACACCTGCCTGACAATGACTTACAAGTTCGTAGCGCCCTCCATCGGTAATGCTGGAATTCAGTACGGTGCTGGCCCACTCTTAGCCTTGATGACAGCTTCCACTCTCGCAGGCATACGTTCATTCAGCTGCTGGAATGCTTCTTGGGTAATGGCAGCCCATTCTTCACGGATTGCTGCACTGGGGAGAGGTATCGATGTTGGTCGGTGAGGCCTGGCACGAAGATGTCGTTCCAAAACATCCCAAACGTGTTCTATCGGATTCAGATCAGGACTCTGTGCAGGTCGGTCCATTACAGGGATGTTATTGTCGTGTAACCACTCAACCACAGGCCTTGGATTGTGAACGGGTGTTCGATCGTGTTGAAAGATGCAGTCGCCATCCCGTATTGCTCTTCAACAGTGGAAGCAACAAGGTGCTTAAAACATCAATGTAGGCCTGTGCTGTGATAGTGCCACGCAAAACAATAAGGGGTGCAAGATCCCTCAATGAAAAACACGACCGCCTCTGAATTTTACTGTTGGCACTACACACGATCGCAGATCATGTTCACCGGACATTCGCCATACCTACACCCTGCCATCGGATCGCCACATTGTGTACCGCGATTCATCACTCCATACAACGTTTTTCCACTGTTACATCGTCCAGTGTTTTCGCTCCTTACACCAAGCGTTTGGCATTTACCGGCGGGATGTGTGGCTAATGAGCAGCCGTTCGACCATGAAATCCAAGTTTACTCACCTCCCGCCTAACTTTCATAGTACTTGCAGTGGATCCTGATGCAGTTTGAAATTCCTGTGTGATGGTCTGGATAGATATCTGCCTATTACATATTACGACCCTCTTCAAGTGTCGGCAGTCTCTGTGGGCCAACAGACGAGGTCGGCCTGTACGCTTTTGTACTGTACTGTACTGTACGTGTCCCTTCACGTTTCCACTAGGAATGTTTATCAGTGTAGAAATCTCGCCTTCAAACGTACGAAGTGTCTGAGTTTCGCGGAGCGCCCTATTCTGCTCTCTCACAATGTCTAATGACTACTAAGGTCACTGATATGGAGTACATGGCAGTACGTGGCAGTACAATGCACCTAATATGAAAAACGTATGTTTTTGAGGGTATCCAGATATTTTTGATCACATAGTGTACGCAAAATGTTTGAAACTCCTTTTCAAAGTCACTGACAGAGGTTTTTGAGGTACTGCAAACCCTGTGTATGTACGTTTGCTTGACTGTTGTACTATTTACTGAGTCAGTGCAGCATGGTGTGTAATTTCACATGTCAAACACCGCTGGTATGCACTTGTTTGTTTCCTCATAAAATAAATTTTCCATTCCTGGCGATCATTTTATTGGAATGATACTAGCATAGCACAATTTCTGAACCCTAATCATCTGTGAGATCTGGGCGCTATAGAACTCCAGGAAGTATATTTTGCATCTATAACAAAGAATCTGCGTTTTTCTTTTATGTAGAAGCAAGTAGTTTTATCATCTTAATGTCTGTCACCGCAGTGAGTGGGATAGCAAACTTGCAGAGTGGATGAATTTCAAAAAAATGGTTCAAATGGCTCTGAGCACTATGGGACTCAACTGCTGAGGTCATAAGTCCCCTAGAACTTAGAACTACTTAAACCTAACTAACCTAAGGACAACACACACATCCATGCCCGAGGCAGGATTCGAACCTGCGACCGTAGCGGTCGCGCGGTTCCAGACTGTAGCGCCAGAACCGCTCGGCCACCAACGGCCGGCGGATGAATTTCAGATGTTGGACATACATGTCATGTATTACGAGTATCGCACACCGCATTACAAACGTTTCGCAAACCACATGGCTTAAACTTTACAGCGTGTTTAAGTGCAGAACCGCTTAGCCTTAGGAGTGCGTATGTTTACGTTCTGTGATCATTTCTCTCTTGCCAATACCTTCTTAGTACTGTCCCGGACGCGAGAACAAAACTTCAGAATTGACAGCACAGCTGATTTACGTAAAATGCTTCAAACCCCATCTGTCTGGAGCTCCATCATCCTTAAAGTACACACATTTCTTCTTAACCGTCTGTTATATCACTACAACAGTCTCATATCTACTATACATCGATAAGAGATGCTGACCTCCTTGACGTACACGTATCTGGGTAGATATTGTGCACTTGGATGAGTGCCATGAGTATGGTTGCTGCAGAACAGTCTTTGCTGACAGCAGTTACAGACTCAGTTCGCTCTGTTCCTTCACAAGTCGTGGAATGTGGTTGGTATAGTAGCCTCCTGCTTCTGGTCAGCTGCAGATTAAATTTACGTTAGCGTAGCGTGGAGCGTTAGACAAAGACAATGTGGGGTGTTATTTCGATATCCATCTTTATCCTGTGAATGCGAGAATAATCTGTGTCTCCCATCCACATAGGGAAAGATAGCCAACCATAATCGTAAATTCCACTCTATACTCGCAGTGCTAGAAATATGTAGATAATCCAACTGCATCGGATTAGGACTCTGTCCGGTATACTTTGGTGTATATGTCCGAGAACTAACAATGAAGGGACGTGCTGCACAGTCATCTATCTACATTCACAATACAGTATGTGCTAATCGCAAAGTAGGTGACAGGTGATTGTAACGATGATACAGCGAGTGGGAAGCATGCAGCCATGTCGTTGGTTGACGTTGAAATTACGGAAAAGCTGGTAAAATAGCTAAAACTGATTGAACTGTCAACTGTGGTACTTATTACAGTACATCACCACATATCTTCGGTGTCTTTCCCATCCCATCTGTCTCCTGATACGCTGTTGATTAGCAAATAACGATTGACTGACACCAATTGTTTGAGGGTGGAAAAAACACCTTCCGGAGATGACCAGCACCGAAACGGAACACCAAGACATCTGAAACCCTATCACTGTGAAAGATGACATTAAATGTAGAGGTTATCTCCTTTGAATGGCTGTTTGGAAACGTTCCACAATGCTGCAACCTCTTCCAGTTTCCATATGTTGATGTCTTCTACATTTTTGTCAATAAGAGCATATCGGGGATGCCTTACAACAGAAGTGACTTCCAACCTCTCGTACTCTTACGGATTTATGGACAACCCTGCAGGAGTCGTGGTGTCAATTCCCTGCAGCCCTACTTCAGACAATAGTTGGTCTGTGCCACGTTGTTTTATGGCACTTCAGCGTACTCGTGGGGTTTCTACACGAGAGTAGGCAGGTGTACCATTTTCTTTGGCTTTTCAGCGTATTTCAACCACCCTGTGTATTGTGAGAGCAGCATAGCTTACACCATGTAATATCCAGCTTTGTGTGAGAGCCAGTGGGTCGAAATGTGTTAAGGTCGCTTAGCACCTCTACATCTATCTATATCTACATCGATATTCTGCAAATGCCATTTAAGTGCTTGGCAGAGGGTTCATCGAACCACCTTCACAATTCTCTATTATTCCAATCTCGTATAGCGCGCGGAAAGAATGAACACTTATATCTTTCCGTACAAGTACTTATTTCCCTTATTTTATCGTGGTGATCGTTACGCCCTATGTAGGTCGGTGTCAACAAAATATTTTCGCATTCTGAGGAGAAAGTTGGTGATTGGAATTTCGTGAGAATATTCCGTCGCAACGAAAAACGCCTTTCTTTTAATAGTTTCCAGCCCAAATCCTGTATCATTTCTGTGACATTCTCTCCCATATTTCATGATAATACAAAACGTGCTGCCTTTCTTTGAACATTTTCGATGTACTCAGTCAGTCCTACCTGGTAAGGATCTCACACCGTGCAGCAGTATTCTAACAGAGGACGGACAAGCGTAGTGCAAGCAGTCTCCTTAGTAGGTCTGTTACATTTTCTAAGTGTCCTGCCAAAAAAACGCAGTCTTTGGTTAGCCTTCCCCATAACATTTTCTATGTGTTCCTTCCAATTTAAGTTGTTCGTAATTGTAATACCTAGGTATTTAGTTGAATTTACGGCTTTTAGATTAGACTGATTTATCGTGTAACCAAAGTTTAACGAGTTCATTTTAGTACTCACGTGGATGACCTCACACTTTTCGTTATTTAGCGTCAACTGCCATTTTTCAAAGCATTCAAATACACTCCTGGAAATGGAAAAAAGAACACATTGACACCGGTGCGTCAGACCCGCCATACTTGCTCCGGACACTGCGAGAGGGCTGTACAAGCAATGATCACACGCACGGCACAGCGGACACACCAGGAACCGCGGTGTTGGCCGTCGAATGGCGCTAGCTGCGCAGCATTTGTGCACCGCCGCCGTCAGTGTCAGCCAGTTTGCCGTGGCATACGGAGCTCCATCGCAGTCTTTAACACTGGTAGCATGCCGCGACAGCGTGGACGTGAACCGTATGTGCAGTTGACGGACTTTGAGCGAGGGCGTATAGTGGGCATGCGGGAGGCCGGGTGGACGTACCGATGAATTGCTCAACACGTGGGGCGTGAGGTCTCCACAGTACATCGATGTTGTCGCCAGTGGTCGGCGGAAGGTGCACGTGCCCGTCGACCTGGGACCGGACCGCAGCGACGCACGGATGCACGCCAAGACCGTAGGATCCTACGCAGTGCCGTAGGGGACCGCACCGCCACTTCCCAGCAAATTAGGGACACTGTTGCTCCTGGGGTATCGGCGAGGACCATTCGCAACCATCTCCATGAAGCTGGGCTACGGTCCCGCACACCGTTAGGCCGTCTTCCGCTCACGCCCCAACATCGTGCAGCCCGCCTCCAGTGGTGTCGCGACAGGCGTGAATGGAGGGACGAATGGAGACGTGTCGTCTTCAGCGATGAGAGTCGCTTCTGCCTTGGTGCCAATGATGGTCGTATGCGTGTTTGGTGCCGTGCAGGTGAGCGCCACAATCAGGACTGCATACGATCGAGGCACACAGGGCCAACACCCGGCATCATGGTGTGGGGAGCGATCTCCTACACTGGCCGTACACCACTGGAGATCGTCAAGGGGACACTGAATAGTGCACGGTACATCCAAACCGTCATCGAACCCATCGTTCTACCATTCCTAGACCGGCAAGGGAACTTGCTGTTCCAACAGGACAATGCACGTCCGCATGTATCCCGTGCCACCCAACGTGCTCTAGAAGGTGTAAGTCAACTACCCTGGCCAGCAAGATCTCCGGATCTGTCCCCCATTGAGCATGTTTGGGACTGGATGAAGCGTCGTCTCACGCGGTCTGCACGTCCAGCACGAACGCTGGTCCAATTGAGGCGCCAGGTGGAAATGGCATGGCAAGCCGTTCCACAGGACTACATCCAGCATCTCTACGATCGTCTCCATGGGAGAACAGCAGCCTGCATTGCTGCGAAAGGTGTATATACACTGTACTAGTGCCGACATTGTGCATGCTCTGTTGCCTGTGTCTATGTGCCTGTGGTTCTGTCAGTGTGATCATGTGATGTATCTGACCCCAGGAATGTGTCAATAAAGTTTCCCCTTCCTGGGACAATGAATTCACGGTGTTCTTATTTCAATTTCCAGGAGTGTATTTTTTTCTAAATCGTTTTGCAGTTGATCTTCTGATGACTTTATTAGTCGATAAACGACAGCAAGGAACAGCAAAGGGCTGTAACACTACCTTGGGGAACGCCTGAAATCACTTCTGTTTTACTCGATGACTTTCCGTCAATTACTACGAACTGTGACCTGACACAGACCTCGAAGTCGTGATAGAAAAACAAAATGTATGGCTGTGTACACAGCTGCAGTTATACACTGCTTCGGTGTGTTACAGGAAAAAAACAGTGTCTCAAACTATTTATGAAACAACAACAACACAAGAAACTTCTGCTTTTGAGTGATAGTCGATATGCTCTTCCTGCAGTACGGGTGACAAAACTTTACTCAGGTCAATGGAAGCAACTTCGATCACTGGTCGCCTGCTCCTGTGGACTGACACAAGCATATTTAATGGGAACACTACATACTGTCGATGTTAACATGCAGACGGTATTTGTTTCCCCATATATCGGAAGAGAGACACGTCGTAAAATTTTATTGAGTTCTCTATCAGGTGATGTTAGTGAAGGTTTTAACGTTTGTAGTTTTATTCATTTGTGTGTTATAAATATAACGAGGAAAGACAGACAGATACAGAAAGACACTGTACTGTCGACAAAGACTTGGACAACATTAAACAGTCGTATTTCCGGCGTGGTAAGTGTAGGAATACGATAAAGGAGTTTAAGTCATTCACAGGAGGGATATTTATAGCCAGCCTTTCGTTATCGATGCAATGTAGGTGTTCTGGTTCTGAATTTCTTTGCCGGCCGGGATGGCCGTGCGGTTCTAGACGCTACAGTTTGGAACCGCGTGACCGCTACGGTCGCAGGTTCGAATCCTGCGTCGGACATGGATGTGTGTGATGTCCTTAGGTTGGTTAGGTTTAAGTAGTTCTAAGTTCTAGGGGACTGATGACCTCAGATGTTAAGTCCCATAGTGCTCAGACCCATTTGAACCATTTGAATTTCTTTGTACAGTCCATGTGTACACTGCATGGTTATGATTTTCCTCCTATATGTTAGTACGCCATTTGTCTCGTTATGATAGCTTTCTACCTAGTCAGCGATGGGTGGAGGACTAGACAGTCTTCTAACTAATGGAACAGTGCTGTCGGAGCGTAATGGGATTTCGAGAGAAATAGTATGGGTCTGTAACTTGGTGACGGACATGCGTTACTCATGGAAATATCATTTCTTCTAAGTATTGTGGGCAAACATATTACAACCTCTAACATCTGCCTCTCGAAGTGACTGCAGTGAGAAAATTAATGGCTAATACGAAGGTTTCCACAAAGAAACAATCAGCAGCACGAGTTCCACATTTTGTTTTCTCGATAAATTTGAGACAACATCCTTCCCTGAGTTTTGTGTGCCTATAAGTGGATGGACTGACGTCTTAATAGGTAGGCTAAATTTACATCTATATGCTTACTTTGCAGTCCATCGTACAGTGTGTAGTGGAGGGTATCATGTACCACTACTAGTCATTCCCATTCCACTTGAAAATGGTGAGAGGGAAAAGAACTACCTATATGGCTCCCTATGAGCTCTAATTTGTCCTAGCTTACCTTCGTGGTCCTTATGCAAAATTTATGTTGGTGGTAGTCATCTTCATAAGTCGGTTTTCAATAGCGTTCCTCGAAAACACCATCATCTTCCATCCAGGGATTCCCGTTCGAGTTCTCGAATCACCCGCCCACTAATCTGTCTGGAGCCAATAGGAACCCTTCTATGGGGCTGTATTCTGACGGAAACCTAGGTCTGCAGATCATACACGTTTGGGATGTGGCAGTCAGTAGACAGGTATTTTGTTATTGCTCTATGTGTCAGCCTTTCCGGGATATTTCGAAAACACATCTCAGAACTTTCGGTTTGAGAGAGGGATGATGAGATGCATATTGTTTAACAGTCTGGTATTTACCCCCACCGAAACTTAAGCGCCCAGTTCTTCAGAGAAGGACAGGACAATTTTTGCGAGTCTGTAACCATTAACAACTATCCAGCATTGCGAGTGGTGGATTGTGGGCTTGGAGCTGCACAGCCTTGATGCATGGACCGAAGTTCACGACTCCGTGGCAGCCGTTTTCACGTACGATCCGGTGGTGGAGGCGCCGCAGTGGTGGAGAAGAGAGTGAAACATCTTACTGCCCACATAACCTGACAGATCTTAGCAATATTAGTTCGGGAGCAGCATACCTGAATTTTAAGAGACGTACTTCCACCAACAAGACAAGGCAACTGAGAGGCAAAACGTAATTAGTGTTGAATATCTTCTGCTATTTGAAGATGGTTATCACCCATTTTGGTATCGGAGGAAGTGACTACGTAGCCTGTGGGAGGCCTCCAGGGACGTCACAGAAGCTTTTGTAACGACTACTTGACAAGTGTGATCCGACTTGAGGAAAAAATTGCTCACCACGGAAATGGAATCTCATGATCAAATTAATTAATTAGCCTATTAAATTGATATCACTGACGTGCTGCCGGGAATGTAGAAGGAAGGTCGAGAGTGCCATGGATATGATACGAGAGTTGTAGCGGTAATCAGGAGTTTTTTCGTTGCGGTGATATCTTTTAACGAAATTTCTATCCATCTCCTACACAGGGAGAGCTCCTCGTTGTAATAACATCAGCTATACTAAAGAATTTATAGAGTGATATGTAGTATACAACTGACATTTACAACTTCTCTATACTATTACCTTGAGAGACTTCATATGTGATAAGACATTTGTTTACTTCAAGAGAGAGTTTGCAAGTGAGTAGGCATCCTGTGACAGAGTATGCTCTTAGCACTGTGTTATGAGACCAAAATGAGTTCGGTATTCTAGTCCTGTGATGCAGGGCGTGACAGCTAAGAAAACATATTTTTCTACCTGAGGAGATATACTTAGAGGAAATATAGCCGATACCACAGTGTTGTACAGGATTTTCATAACAAGTAAAGATGGTTTAGCGATGTGAAAATGCGTGTTTTTTTCCTTAATTGTTGTTTCACACCTTACATAAGGTGAACTGGCAGCAGCACAGTACGCTGCTCTTCAGACACAGGTATTCCAAAAGAAAAACAATGGAGACACAGAATATACACAACATAGTGGGGGACAAAAAACAGTAGACACAGTAACGAAAAAACACGAAGCCGTTCACACGCGAAGAAAACCAAAGAAACTGTTAGAACTGAACACTGACACTGATGATGGAGAAGACACATGAACGATGGAGTGTGGGCTGCGAAAACACTGAGGCACAAATACGACGGCACACACACTAAACTGATGGCGATGAACTCCGGCGCGCGCATGTACACTTAACATGTCTGAGTCTGGGGACCTGCCAAGAGGGGAAGGAGGTGGTGGGGGAGGGAGAGCAGAGATGCCAATGGCAGAGGAGATGGGGGGAGGAATGAAGGTATGGGGGATAGGGGAAGCCCAGGGAGGAGGGGGAGGAAGGGGAGGAAGGGACGAGGGAGGGAAGTGAGAGAGAAGGGAGAGAGGGTGCCCTGAGGAAAAAATATAGGAAGTGGGAGGGGAGGATCAAAGTTAATAGGAGGGGTAGATGGAAGGGAGGAGAGCATCATAAGGGAGGGGGAGCTGGCGGAAACCACCTTGGGAGAGGGTAACGAGAGTGGAGAGATGGAGAACAGGTGGGACGTGGAAATACAGGCACGGCAGCGGGTTGGGATGGGAGAGGATGTGATATACAAGCGGGTGAGGGGGATCTAGTTTAGGGGATATGTAGAGGATCTGTATCCATTCAAGGAAAAGGAGGAGGTGGGGGAACGGGATAAGGTCGTACAGGATCCACTGAGGGGAGACGGATGTGATAGGCAAGGCAAAGAGCATGGCATTCGAGGATTTGAAGGGATTTGTAAAAGGTAGGAGGGGCAGAGATCCATGTAGGGTGGGCGTAGCAAAGGATAGGGCGGATGAGGGATTTATAGGTGTGGAGGATGGTGGAGGGGTCCAGACCCCATGTATGGCCAGAAAGGAGCTTGAGGAGACGGAGTCGGGAGCGTGCCTTGGCTTGAATTGTTTGGAGATGGGGGGTTCACGAAGGCGACAATCAAGGGTGACGCCAAGGTACTTAAGGGTGGGGGTTAGGGCGATAGGACGGCCATAGATGGTGACAAAGAAATCGAGGAGGCGGAAGGAAGGGGTGGTTTTGTCTACAATGATCAGCTGGGTTTTGTAAGGATTGACTTTCAGCAACCACTGGTCACACAAAGTGGTGAACCAGTCAAGATGGGATTGGAGAAGGCGTTGGGAACGTTGCAGGGTGGGGGCGATGGCAAGGAAGGCGGTCTCATCGGTGTACTGGAGAAGGTAGATGGGGGGTGAAGGCGGCGGCATGTGCGCCGTATACAAAAGGCACAGAAGAGGGGAGAGTACGGAACCTTGGGGCACACCGACAATGGGGGAAAAGGTGTAGGAATCAGTGTTATGGATGGTGACGTAGGAAGGACGTTGCGAAAGAAAGGAACCAATCAGACGGACGTAGTTAATAGGAAGGGTGAAGGTTTGGAGCTTGAAGACGAGATCAGAATGCCACACGTGGTCATAGGCGCGTTCGAGGTTGAGGGAGAGGAAGATAGCGGAGCGACGGGAAATGAGCTGTTCGGAGAGGAGATGAATGAGATGAAGGAGAAGGTCATCGGTAGAGAAGGACAGTGAAAGGCCACACTGGGTAACAGGAAGGAGGCGGTGCTGGCGGAGATGCTGGTGGATGTGTTGAGTAAGGATGGATTCCAGGGCCTTGCTGAAGACCGAGATAAGGCTCATGGGATGGTAGGACGAGACAGCGAACGGCGGTTTATTGGGTTTATGGAACATCAGGATGCGGGAGGTTTTCCAAAGGTCGGGGTAGTAGCCGGTGGACAGGACTACATTATAGAGCCTGACCAGGGTGGAGATAAAGGAGGCAGGAGCTTCATGAAGGTGACGATAGGTGATATGATCATGACCGGGAGCGGTGGTGCGTTTTGTGCGGAGTGTAGCGATAATATCCTGAGTAGTGATGAGGGTATTGAGTTCGGTGTGTGCAATGTTGTCCAAGTATTGGAAACCAAGAGCGAGCAGAGGGACAGAGGTGTCAGTTCGATCACGGACATCCGGGAATAGGGAGTAATCGAACTGGGGATCGTCTGGGATGGTAAAGACATCGGAGAGGTAGGAGGCAGAATGATTGGCCTTACGAAGGTTGTCGGGGAAGGGTTGATTATCATGAAGGAGAGGGTAGTAGAGGGGGGGTTTAGATCCGGTAAGGCGGCGGAAGGCTGACCAGTACTTGTTCCGATGTGTCGTTGTAGTTGCCGGTAGCGTTGTAGTGTGTCCAGATCACACATGTGAAGGAATGCACAGTAGAGACAGCTGGATTCACAGAGAAGGAGGATGGCCTTTGGGGGTAAAGTAGAACGGTGTGGGCGGATGGTGATGGAAGGGACATGGGCCTCCTCGGCCTCAGACAAGGTCTGGTGGAGAAAGGAGGCGGCATGGGTAATATCATCAGGGTGGTGATAGGTGAAGGGGTGGCTATCAACCTGGGTAGAGAGGGTATCCCGGTAGGCATTACAATTGGCACAGGAATAATCATGGATGTATTTCGGGGTAGGGTCATTACGAGGGTCAGGACGGGGGTGACGATGGTCTGAAACGGTGAGGAGGACAGGGAGATGGTCACTACCAATGGAGTCCAGGATATCCACCGCTATGTGGCCAAGGAGGTTAGGGGAGGAGAGGATGACATCGGGAGAGGAGTTGGATTCAGGGCAGGTGTGCTGGGGAGTGGGGACGAGGTCGCCTTGGAGGGAGGAGAGGAACCAACGCCACCGCTGTAACTGGGTGGCAGAAGACCATGGATGTTGAGGTCAGTGGCGATCACGTAGGAGGAGAAAGTACGGTCAGTGTGGGAGAGGAAGTCAAAGGGAATAGGGTGGACATAGATGGTGGCGCAGGTGATGGTAAGGCCAGGGAAGAAGAGACTAAGGATCAAGTGTTCTGTAGGGTTGGGAAGGAGCGGTTGGAGCCGAACAGGGATCTGGCGGTGGTGACCAATGGCTACTCTGCCACGCACTATCGGGAGAGGATTATCAGACCAGTGAAGGAGGTAGGGCGAGGTGTGTATCGTGTGTTGGGGCAAAAATGCGTGTATGGTGCGATTACTTCTAACTTCGAAAACAACTCGTACAAAAGGGAGAAATCTACACTTAGCGTGGGAAATTTGGTCAACAACAGCCCTATCTCAATTTTTTTTAAAACTGAGGAGTCTCTGTAAAGAGTGGGGCTCCAGTTAGTCTGAGTCGCATCGGATTGTGCCACTTCTGGTGGCGGGGGTGGTTGGCTGCCGGAAGTAGAGGCTTGGAATGGGCTTCAGTGTCTGGCAGTTTCTCGGCTGGCCAGCTCTTCAGGTACACAATACACTCGGTAGATGTCGCAAGACTAGACTGGAGGTGACAGGAGGTGACTGGTTCAGTTTTCTTTTCTGTCTTGAGACATGTTCAGGTAAGATATTGAGCACTATATCCGTAAAAAATATCGTACGATATATTTCCCACGTTTCTGTTGGCTAGGACGCGACTTGCGACTCGTACATAGGTATATGTGTGTTTCATTCCCAAATGTAATTGGTAGAGGAGTCCTGTAGATTCGGGGCTGGATACTGCAGGCGCAGAGGTCATCCTGTCCAACTCACTGTCACCCTGACGCTCGACCATCACCTCACCTGGACTCCTCATCTCCTTACGATCCAACACAAAACGCAAAATAGACTCCACCTTCTGAAACTCCTGTCCAGCCTGACATGGGGACTGCATCTTTCCAACATCCTTCACACCTACAAATCCTTGATCCGTCCTATCCTTTGGTATGCCAGCACTGCCTGGATTTCCACCGGTCCCTGATTCTATAACCCCTCCAAATCCTCGAACGCCATGCATTGTGCCTCGATTTCTGTATCTGCCTCCCATCCTCCACACGGATCTTGTATGACCTCATCCCCTTCCCACATCTTCTCCTTTTCCTCAAACTTATCCAAACCGTGTAAATCGTCTGCAGACTCAACCCCCTCAACCCCTGTAGTCTGCTATCATATCTATCTCCCCCTCCCCCCCAACTGTTATCGCACCTTTACCGTTGTGTAACACCCCCTCACAATCTCTACACCCTCCACCTCCTTAACCAACGCACCTTCCAACGCCACCCCTTCCAGACGATGAGCTTTGGCCTGATATCTACCCCTCCTACCAACTCTAAACCCACCTTCCTCCAGTTCTTTGGGCTCCCTCTCCCTCTTTCTCCCTTCCCCTAAGCGGTGTTTTCGTCCCTTCCACACCCCGTACCTTTCTGGCGAACCCCTTCAGTGTCTCTGTACTCCCTCCTCACTTGCTTTCCCTCTCCCTGTCCCACCCCTTCCTGCTCCCTGCTACCCCACTCCCCTGCTGCCCCCTCCTCTCTCATCTTTCCTCCCTCAGCACATCCGTTCCAGCAGTTGTTACTCTTTGTCGTGTGTGCTCCATATTGTGCAGTGGTTTTAAAGTGCTGTCGTTCTGGTGTGTTTTCTAACATTTTAGCCAACTTTATCTTGTGTGTGTGACTTAAGTGTATTTTCTTTTATCTCTGTGTGAACCTTTTTTATCCCACAATGAACATCTTCCTGAAAGTGCATATTGTAACCTCCATTGTCTCCTCTTGTTATGTTCTAATGTTCCCCTATCTATCGGCTTTTATATGTATCGTTTCATCTTTTTTAATAACTGTAAAGTTCCTTTGCTGAAGAGCAGCGGGTTGTCCCACTGACAGCCCTTACCTGCTCGTATGGGGCATGGAAATGACATCACAATAAAGGAAAAAAATAGGGGCAGTGGGACAGTGTGTCGGTGTTCTAATATTATTATTACCCATCCTCATGTTTCTCCTAGTAGCAGCTGTTCACTTGTAGATTGGCAGGAGGCTACTCCCCTGTACTTCAGAGGCAGTTGCTGTACTGTCATTATTACCCATCCTTCCCATAAAGGGCTATTGGCTAGACTAATAGGAGCAACTCGCTAGGGCTAGACTAAATAGTGAATATATCGTCTCCTTATGAAGCAGGTATTCACCTGTGGGTCGACAGGAGGCTACTTTCCTGTACTTCAGTGATAGCTTGCTATTCTGTTATTTTTACCACCACCACCACCACCACCACCATAGAGAGCTATTGGCTAGACTGGCTGGAACAACTCTCCAGTGTTAGACTCACAGCGAAAATATCTACTCCACATCTAGCAGTTACTGACGAAACTGGATGGAGCCACTGTCAAGTGCTCCGGCAGTGGCAACTCACGTTGTTTAAATACCCAATATACTCCACTGCATTGAAAATAATAGAGACCTATATCGGTAGTTTCCGATGGTTATCCACAGACTGAGTCCATTTTCACCAGGGAAGGGGAGGGAGAAGGGGGAGTGTGGGAGGGCCAACAGTGCCCTCTTGTGATGGTATTGAGCTCTAGGTCAGATGGCTTCCAGATCTCAAGGTGGACACACAGAATTTTATATTTCCACCAATAAATTTGATTTAAATCCATTATGAATTACCTACCAAAGTTTCAATTTCCACTCCATTTCAAGGGGAGGTTTCAGGGAGAGGAAACTGTGATCCTCCCAGTCCAACAGCTCGACACAGACTGATCGAATTTCCCGCCGTTTCTTCCCAGGCTGCCATCTTTGATTACATCACGGGAGGGGAGGTGGAGGAGAGGGGCTGGGAGTTCCCTGAGAGGGACCCATGTGCCAGCTGGGGAAAACCCATGATGTTATCAGAGTGTGGGGCGAATTAATTGATCAATTTAGTTAATCTGCATAATTAATTTTATATCAATCAGATATCAAATGTGTCGCCGCATTCTCTTTGCCCCACTATTCATCTGATCCTATATTTGTGCAATAGTAAGATTCAACTATATTTACACTAACTACCAGTGCCCTCACTGAGGCTCCACTTACCTTGCTGCAGTTTGCTACTGCCTTCTTGTAGACAACCCCATCTCCTGAGAACACGTTACATCTAAAACACAGTAACTCGCAAGCTGCTATACAGTCCTTGCTGGAGCATACATAGTACCAGTTTTCTTGTTTACTCTTCCATTACATTTTTATACACTGACTGAGTAAAAAGCTATTGCCTATATACCTCATAGTATCCTAATCCAGCCTCATGTTTTGGAAGAAACACATCGCATTTCCCAGAGCTTTTTTCTGTTACATAGTCGAATGGAGACTAGCAAACTACGCACGCACGTGATGTGGTTCAGTCAGTAGTATTAATGTTTTGTATACCACCTCTAGCCCAGCATCTGCCTCTACTTTTACGCAGTAATCCTATAACCTGCCATTTTCCCCATGATATGACCTACATTTAGGTTATTCAGAATAGACGCTCGTCCTATCACAAGCCTCACCCAACTTGACCACCATGGGCCAACAGGTTCGAACTTACTAAACCTCCACCACCAGTGCAGACTGAGGTGGGCTCTAATGATTAGTAGACGCCAGGGGAGTGTGGTGAACCCCCCCCCCCCCCCCCACACACACACACACGCACACGCACACACACATGCAGAAAATAGTGCAACTGGGCCAGGCGTCTACAGTTGTACGTATTTTTAAGCAAGTGTAGAAAACGTGACTACATCCCTAGATGCTACTCCAGGTGAGTGAAATTAGAATGTGCGCAACGGAGAATAATAAACGCTAAAATGAAGATTTGGTCCTGTCTGACTACCCCCTTAAGCAGATCTTAGGAGCTCTTAATTCTATACATTACAATCTAAACATAAATGAATGATGAAAGCAACTACTCCTATTACATGATAAACGTTGTTCCTGCTTATATATTTATTGTAGATTTGAAAAAAATCTTTATATTACAAAGTTTAGATTTCCTAAGTAAAATTACTAATCAATTGCCCAACTCTGCCCCTTATTATGACTGCGGGGTCTAATATCAATAATGCGAAATGACTGACATCATCTGCGTGCCAAACACTAGAAGACATTAGTTTCAAAGATGATCTACGGAGGTGTGGAACCTCAGTGGAAACAAATTAGCGTGATCACAACTATTTAGGTTTTATAGTCGTAATAACCCGAAGCAATTGGCGATATCACCGTATGTACTGCGTCCGGTGCGTCGAAATGATGGTTCTCGCACTCGTCTGCGACGATGGAAAAGCCTCAGCCACAATAAACTCTTTTAAACTCTAGGGCGACAGAGGACGGTCCTCTGACTAATATACAGGGTGATTCAAAAAGAATACCACAACTTTAGGAATTTAAAACTCTGCAACGACAAAAGGCAGAGCTAAGCACTATCTGTCGGCGAATTAAGGGAGCTATTTAGTTTCATTTAGTTGTACATTTGTTCGCTTGAGGCGCTGTTGGCTAGGCGTCAGCGTCAGTTGATGCTAACAAGGGGAGGCCGCCAATTGTGAAATTCAGATTCGATTCATACTGCGCATAATAAAAGCTCATGGCCAGAGGTGTAATGTGGCAAAGCACCAAGATGCACTTCTCAGCCGTTGTCGAGAAAATCGACAGTTAAAAGAAACCGTTGCGGTGAAATACTCTCTACGATTAATAGTTTTCTACAGCGTCGTGGCACAGCGGTAAGCGCTGGGGTCTGTAATCCGAAGGTCAGCGGATCGAATCTCCCACCATGCAACTTTTTTTTTTAGTGTATATATATATATATATATATATATATATATATATATATATATATATATATATATATATAATTCCAGGCAATCAGTTGCAACAATTATGCATATAATAAGTTGTTGAAAGTCGTTTGTCGTGGAAAAACTGGCGACTTCGAACATCATTCTGTTTTCCGCAAACAAAGTTGTATTTCACAAATGTTATTAATTGTCTTCATAATGTTAACCACGTATAGTTAACGGAAGACGTAGAAACGATATTCCGAAACGAATACGTATAGCGTAAGTCAAACGCTCGAATTAGAATAGAGACCCCACGAACACAAATTCGCTGTGGCAGGTATGAAATATAAACTCCGTTACTCGCTCGTTACACTTGATGAACAGATGTTGAATGGGCCGAAACGAGCCGCCGCATAACAGCGTAGTTCCCTGCTAACTTCGAAAGAAGGTAGATGCGGTCCCTAGCGCAACTTATAACATAGTCGAAAATCAGTGCGGACGGAAGAGCTTTGGTACACCCTGTTAAAAAAACGGAAAAATGGAGGCGGTACAATTGGAGAGCGATCAGCCTTCACCAAGATGCATAAGCAATTCATTAATAGTATATATATATATATATATATATATATATATATATATATATATATATATATATATATACTCCTGGAACTGGAAAAAAGAACACATTGACACCGGTGTGTCAGACCCACCATACTTGCTCCGGACACTGCGAGAGGGCTGTACAAGCAATGATCACACGCACGGCACAGCGGACACACCAGGAACCGCGGTGTTGGCCGTCGAATGGCGCTAGCTGCGCAGCATTTGTGCACCGACGCCGTCAGTGTCAGCCAGTTTGCCGTGGCATACGGAGCTCCATCGCAGTCTTTAACACTGGTAGCATGCCGCGACAGCGTGGACGTGAACCGTATGTGCAGTTGACGGACTTTGAGCGAGGGCGTATAGTGGGCATGCGGGAGGCCGGGTGGACGTACCGCCGAATTGCTCAACACGTGGGGCGTGAGGTCTCCACAGTACATCGATGTTGTCGCCAGTGGTCGGCGGAAGGTGCACGTGCCCGTCGACCTGGGACCGGACCGCAGCGACGCACGGATGCACGCCAAGACCGTAGGATCCTACGCAGTGCCGTAGGGGACCGCACCGCCACTTCCCAGCAAATTAGGGACACTGTTGCTCCTGGGGTATCGGCGAGGACCATTCGCAACCATCTCCATGAAGCTGGGCTACGGTCCCGCACACCGTTAGGCCGTCTTCCGCTCACGCCCCAACATCGTGCAGCCCGCCTCCAGTGGTGTCGCGACAGGCGTGAATGGAGGGACGAATAGAGACGTGTCGTCTTCAGCGATGAGAGTCGCTTCTGCCTTGGTGCCAATGATGGTCGTATGCGTGTTTGGCGCCGTGCAGGTGAGCGCCCCAATCAGGACTGCATACGACCGAGGCACACAGGGCCAACACCCGGCATCATGGTGTGGGGAGCGATCTCCTACACTGGCCGTACACCACTGGTGATCGTCGAGGGGACACTGAATAGTGCACGGTACATCCAAACCGTCATCGAACCCATCGTTCTACCATTCCTAGACCGGCAAGGGAACTTGCTGTTCCAACAGGTCAATGCACGTCCGCATGTATCCCGTGCCACCCAATGTGCTCTAGAAGGTGTAAGTCAACTACCCTGGCCAGCAAGATCTCCGGATCTGTGTCCCCCATTGAGCATGTTTGGGACTGGATGAAGCGTCGTCTCACGCGGTCTGCACGTCCAGCACGAACGCTGGTCCAACTGAGGCGCCAGGTGGAAATGGCATGGCAAGCCGTTCCACAGGACTACATCCAGCATCTCTACGATCGTCTCCATGGGAGAATAGCAGCCTGCATTGCTGCGAAAGGTGTATATACACTGTACTAGTGCCGACATTGTGCATGCTCTGTTGCCTGTGTCTATGTGCCTGTGGTTCTGTCAGTGTGATCATGTGATGTATCTGACCCCAGGAATGTGTCAATAAAGTTTCCCCTTCCTGGGACAATGAATTCACGGTGTTCTTATTTCAATTTCCAGGAGTGTATATATATATATATATATATATATATTTGAATTACAAAAAACTAACAATAAAAAAAACTGCATGTCGCGAGATTCGATCCGGCGGTCTTCAGATTACGAACCCGAGTGCTTACCGCTGCGCCACGACACTGTGAGAACCAGATAATCGTAGAGGGTATTTCACCGCAACGGTTTCTTTTAACTGTCGATTTTCTCGACAACGACTGAGAAGTGCATCTTGGTGCTTGGCCACATTACACCTCTGGCAATGAGCTTTTATTATGCGCAGTATGAATCGAATCTGAATTTCACAATTGGCGGCCTCCCCTTGTAAGATGGCGACCGCTCAACAGAAAGCTTTTTGTGTTATTGAGTACGGCAGAAGTGAATCGACGACAGTTGTTCAGCGTGCATTTCGAACGAAGTATGGTGTTAAACCTCCTGATAGGTGGTGTATTAAACGTTGGTATAAACAGTTTACAGAGAATGGGTGTTTGTGCAAAGGGAAAAGTTCTGGACGGCCGAGAACGAGTGATGAAAATGTACCACGCATCCAGCAAGCATTTGTTCGCAGCCCAGGAAAATCGACTCGCAGAGCTAGCAGAGAGCTGCAAAATTCCACAATCAACTGTATGGAGAGTCCTACGAAAAAGGTTAGTTATGAAACCTTATCGTCTGAAATTGGTTCAAACACTGTCTGCAGCTGATAAGATTAAAAGAATCGATTTCTGTGATTTTATCCTTGCTCAAATGGAAACAGATGAATCTTTCGTTTCAAAGATTGTGTTTAGTGATGAAGCAACTTTCCACACTAACGGGAAAATCAACCGTCACAATGTCTGTATATGGGGCACTGAGAATGCGCGGGAAACAACTCAGTATGAACGTGAGTCACCTAAGGTGAACGTTTTCTGTGCCATTTCAGCCAATAAAGTTTTTGGTCCCTTTTTCTTCGAAGGTGCTACTGTAACTGGACTACAGTATCTGGAGATGTTAGAGAATTGGCTGTTTCAACCTTTCACTGTTGGTGAAATATCAGGAATAAACACACAATCCATGGGTTGAATATGCTGTTTAGTTTTCCAACTGTTTGCTTGTGATATCTACATCTACATCTACATTTATACTCCGCAAGCCACCCAACGGTGTGTGGCGGAGGGCACTTTACGTGCCACTGTCATTACCTCCCTTTCCTGTTCCAGTCGCGTATGGTTCGCGGGAAGAACGACTGTCTGAAAGCCTCCGTGCGCGCTCTAATCTCTCTAATTTTACATTCGTGATCTCCTCGGGAGGTATAAGTAGGGGGAAGCAATATATTCGATACCTCATCCAGAAACGCACCCTCTCGAAACCTGGCGAGCAAGCTACACCGCGATGCAGAGCGCCTTTCTGGCAGAGTCTGCCACTTGAGTTTATTAAACATCTCCGTAACGCTATCAAGGTTACCAAATAATCCTGTGACGAAACGTGCCGCTCTTCTTTGGATCTTCTCTATCTCCTCCGTCAAACCGATCTGGTACGGATCCCACACTGATGAGCAATACTCGAGTATAGGTCGAACGAGTGTTTTGTAAGCCACCTCCTTTGTTGATGGACTACATTTTCTAAGCACTCTCCCAATGAATCTCAAACTGGTACCCGCCTTACCAACAATTAATTTTACATGATCATTCCACTTCAAATCGTTCCGCACGCATACTCCCAGATATTTTACAGAAGTAACTCCTACCAGTGTTTGTTCCGCTATCATATAATCACACAATAAAGAATCCTTCTTTCTATGTATTCGCAATACATTACATTTGTCTATGTTAAGGGTCAGTTGCCACTCCCTGCACCAAGTGCCTATCCGCTGCAGATCTTCCTGCATTTCGCTACAATTTTCTAATGCTGCAACTTCTCTGTATACTACAACATCATCCGCGAAAAGCCGCATGGAACTTCCGACACTATCTACTAGGTCATTTATATATATTGTGAAAAGCAATGGTCCCATAACACTCCCCTGTGGCACGCCAGAGGTTACTTTAACGTCTGTAGACGTCTCTCCATTGATAACAACATGTTGTGTTCTGTTTGCTAAAAACTCTTCAATCCAGCCACACAGCTGGTCTGATATTCTGTAGGCTCTTACTTTGTTTATCAGGCGACAGTGCGGAACTGTATCGAACGCCTTCCGGAAGTCAAGAAAAATAGCATCTACCTGGGAGCCTGTATCTAATATTTTCTGGGTCTCATGAACAAATAACGCAAGTTGGGTCTCACACGATCGCTGTTTCCGGAATCCATGTTGATTCCTACATAGTAGATTCTGGGTTTCCAAAAACGACATGATACTCGAGCAAAAAACATGTTCTAAAATTCTACAACAGATCGACGTCAGAGATATAGGTCTATAGTTTTGCGCATCTGCTCGACGACCCTTCTTGAAGACTGGGACTATCTGTGCTCTTTTCCAATCATTTGGAACCCTCCGTTCCTCTAGAGACTTGCGGTACACGGCTGTTAGAAGGGGGGTAAGTTCTTTCGCGTACTCTGTGTAGAATCGAATTGGTATCCCGTCAGGTCCAGTGGACTTTCCTCTATTGTGTGATTCCAGTTGCTTTTCTATTCCTTGGACACTTATTTCGATGTCAGCCATTTTTTCGTTTGTGCGAGGATTTAGACAAGGAACTGCAGTGCGGTCTTCCTCTGTGAAACAGCTTTGGAAAAAGGTGTTTAGTATTTCAGCTTTACGCGTGTCATCCTCTGTTTCAATGCCATCATCATCCCGTAGTGTCTGGATATGCTGTTTCGAGCCACTTACTGATTTAACGTAAGACCAGAACTTCCTAGGATTTTCTGTCAAGTCGGTACATAGAATTTTACTTTCGAATTCACTGAACACTTCACGCGTACCGAGCGAGGTGGCGCAGTGGTTCCACACTGGACTCGCATTCGGGAGGACGACGGTTCAATCCCGCGTCTGGCCATCCTGATTTAGGTTTTCCGTGATTTCCCTAAATCATTCCAGGCAAATGCCGGGATGGTTCCTCTGAAAGGGCACGGCCGACTTCCTTCCCCATCCTTCCCTAATCAGATGAGACCGATGACCACGCTGTCTGGTCTCCTTCCCCAAGCAACCAACCAACCAACCAACCAACACTTCACGCATAGCCCTCCTTACACTAACTTTGACATCGTTTAGCTTCTGTTTGTCTGAGAGGTTTTGGCTGCGTTTAAAATTGGAGTGGAGCTCTCTTTGCTTTCGCAGTAGTTTCCTAACTTTGTTGTTGTACCACGGTGGGTTTTTCCCGTCCCTCACAGTTTTACTCGGCACGTACCTGTCTAAAACGCATTTTACGATTGCCTTGAACTTTTTCCATAAACACTCAACATTGTCAGTGTCGGAACAGAAATTTTCGTTTTGATCTGTTAGGTAGTCTGAAATCTGCCTTCTATTACTCTTGCTAAACAGATAAACCTTGCTCCCTTTTTTTATTTTTTTATATTCCTATTAACTTCCATATTCAGGGATGCTGCAACGGCCTTATGATCACTGATTCCCTGTTCTGTACATACAGAGTCGAAAAGTTCGGGTCTGTTTGTTATCAGTAGGTCCAAGATGTTATCTCCACGAGTCGGTTCCCTGTTTAATTGCTCGAGGTAATTTTCGGATAGTGCACTCAGTATAATGTCACTCGATGCTCTGTCCCTACCACCCGTCCTAAACATCTGAGTGTTCCAGTCTATATCTGGTAAATTGAAATCTCCACCTAAGACTATAACATGCTGAGAAAATTTATGTGAAATGTATTCCAAATTTTCTCTCAGTTGTTCTGCCACTAACGCTGCTGAGTCGGGAGGTCGGTAAAAGGAGCCAATTATGAACCTAGTTCTGTTGTTGAGTGTAACCTCCACCCATAATAATTCACAGGAACTATCCACTTCTACTTCACTACAGGATAAACTACTACTAACAGCGACGAACACTCCACCACCGGTTGCATGCAATCTATCCTTTCTAAACACCGCCTGTACCTTTGTAAAAATTTCGGCAGAATTTATCTCTGGCTTAAGCCAGCTTTCTGTACCTATAACGATTTCAGCTTCGGTGCTTTCTATCAGCGCTTGAAGTTCTGGTACTTTACCAATGCAGCTTCGACAGTTGACAATTACAATACCGATTGCTGCTTGGTCCCGGCATGTCCTGACTTTGCCCCGCACCCGTTGAGGCTGTTGCCCTTTCTGTACTTGCCCAAGGCCATCTAACCTAAAAAACCCTTCCAGCCCACGCCACACAACCCCTGCTACCCGTGTAGCCGCTTGTTGCGTGTAGTGGACTCCTGACCTATCCAGCGGAACCCGAAACCCCACCACTCTATAGCGCAAGTCGAGGAATCTGCAGCCCACACGGTCGCAGAACCGTCTCAGCCTCTGATTCAGACCCTCCACTCGGCTCTGTACAAAAGGTCCGCAGTCAGTCCTGTCGACGATGCTGCAGATGGTGAGCTCTGCTTTCATCCCGCAGTCTTCACCAAATCAGATAGCCGCCGGAAGCCAGAGAGGATTTCCTCCGATCCATAGCGACACACATCATTGGTGCCGACATGAGCGACCACCTGCAGATGGGTGCACCCTGTACCCTTCATGGCATCCGGAAGGACCCTTTCCACATCTGGAATGACTCCCCGCGGTATGCATACGGAGTGCACATTGGTTTTCTTCCCCTCTCTTGCTGCCATTTCCCCAAGTGGCCCCATTACGCACCTGACGTTGGAGCTCCCAACTACCAGTAAGCCCACCCTCTGCGACTGCCCGGATCTTGCAGACTGAGGGGCAACCTCTGGAACAGGACAAGCAGCCATGTCAGGCCGAAGATCAGTATCAGCCTGAGACAGAGCCTGAAACCGGTTCGTCAGACAAACTGGAGAGGCTTTCCGTTCAGCCCTCCGGAATGTCTTTCGCCCCCTGCCACACCTTGAGACGACCTCCCACTCTACCACAGGTGAGGGATCAGCCTCAATGCGGGCAGTATCCCGGGCAACCACAGTCGTAGTCCGATCAGGGGACTGCGAATAATGAAGATTTTGTAGATAATATTGTCATAACAGATACGCAAAAATTACAGCATAGGATGCAGTCAATATTACAGATAAATCAAATTTTCTAAAAGCAGCATCAGAACGTTATGTGACAGTGAAGGCTTTCGATAGTGTTCGTCTCCGTAAAATACGTTTCCGTGAGGAAATGGGATTGCTGTTACTTCCATGCAGTCATATTGCTGCTTGTGTTAAATGCTGATCCACCCTTTGGTCGTGTGTTGTGTGTCGGAGACGTGTTTCACTTAAAGTAACAGCATTTTTGACGAAATTTTGTAGGAAATTCTGTTATTTTATTCTACAGGGTGGTTACATACAGTCTGAAAAGCTTGTAAGAGTGTTGCAGGGTAGATTGTGCTGAGAATAGTTGATAATAAGTTTCGAAATGTTGCGCCATTTCCAAGTTAATTGGCATTGAACTTAACCAATCAGGCCGTTGCACGAGCAAGTTCAAGTGGCTCGCCAGAAACAGTTTCGACAAACGGGTTCTTTGTATAGTTTCCTGAAACCGAACAGGATGGCGATACAAAAATGGAACATGGGACGGTAGTGAGGATCGAACCCATGCCAAACACCGAAGATTTTTGTGCGTTATCATCTGTGATAATAACTGACACTAACTGTGTCTGGTGGGCTGCTTGAATTTGCTCTGACAACTGCCTGATTGGCTAACTTCTGTGCTCATTTACTCGGAAACGGAGGAACATACTAAATTTTTCCTTAACAATTGCTTCTTAGCACAACCTACCCTGCAACACCCTTGCAAACTTTTCACACTGATTCTGACCAGTCTGTTAATTTTTAATACACTGCTAATAGACATTGTGGAAAGTAAAGCACTGTCGTTGAAATAGGTATGATTATACCTTCATCTTTATACTTCATCTTTTTTTTTAAAAAAAAGAAAAGGTAAATAAAATAACAGACTTGCTTTAAAGAACTGTGATTTCAGTGGCAAAACATAGAATTGACAGAAAATACCAAGTGTGACTATCTAACATTGAATGGCGACTTCTGCGTGTTTAGAACAAGATGAAGACTACCAGGGGCAAAGTAATGTTTTTGTTAACAGAGACAAGCTCGTTTAACATGGACAAGCGCTAGCTGTAAAGATATACAGGGTGATTCAAAATTCTTATTACTGGTTTCTAAGGGTTGTAGATGGCATTAGTAAATGAAGTTTTGCTAAGAAAACCAAATCTATAAATGGACCAGTTGGATGTAAAATCAATTTGAGGATTGGATCACCTTGAAATCTTCAACTTCACAGTAGGCACACAGTGGAAACAATGAGCTCTGACCTGTGTGCATGGGCAATGTTTCAAGAACTCCTTGGGTTCTCTTCTACATGATGAAGGACATCCTCTTCAAAGTTAAGAAGACAGCATGTCCATGGAGAACCACTGCTGGCCCTCCCAGTTCCGAAACTACCAGTTTCTCGCAGCCGTTGTTGTAGTAGGACGAAGGCGTTATGTGATGTCTAATTACAACGGAGACTGACGACGGTACCCTCTTCGCAGCTTGTGTGCATACCGTGAAGTGGGAGTTCGAAAGTTATCTGATTTTCAAACTTACTTCATATCCAAGTGGTACATCGCCGGACAAGGGTACCTTGTCAAAACTTCATCTATTAAGCCCCCTCTACAACCCCCGGAAGCCTGTAAAAGGAATTTTGAATAACCCAATATATAACAAATTTTTATGCGTCAAACCGCTAACCTGGGAGTGAACTAAGTTAATGGAAGCCATTTTGTAATTCATCCTAGTGCATATCTCGCAGAAGTGTTTACATCTTCGTCCGCTAAAAAGAAAGTGGTTTTAAGCTGTGATTTATAACTTTGGTATGGACGGTTCGAGACTGACCCTGTGATGAGCTGTCTAAATGTATTAAACGCTAGCTATATGGATGTGTTAAATGTTATGTTTAGGTGGAAGAAGCATATACTTTTCGTCACAAAGCCAGCAAATATCGATATTACGGAATTATGACTAAGCAGTGTTATTCTGTAGGTCTTGTATGAATCACCGAATGATAATAAAAACAGTGTTGTTTTGTTGGTCTTAAGACAAAGTATCGGTTTGTAGAACAGACTGTATCCCCTCCATTTTAATGACATCAAGTATGGAAAACGTATTTAGTGCTACAGCTGTAACTTGATTGCTCTATAGCAGTAGAGAAAAAAATAAATATGGTATCACCGTGGTAGGAAGTGATAGTACGTGTACATTGGCAAGCATAGTGCATGCAGTCTCTCTATTGAAGAGACCTACATCTTATTGTAAGTGTTCTGGTGGTACTGCAGGAAGAGACACAAGTTTACATTATACTCCAGACATGTTGATCGTTGAAGACTAGATAGTCATTATATAAAACAAGAAAACCCTTATACTCATCTTTCTGACCAAAGACTATGGTACTGATCTCTGTTATGTCACATATATTCTCAGGCAGACATAATACTAGTGATAATAGTAACAATATTAATATTCATTATTCTTCTTTCCATATCAATCCCATCCGCTATATGATAGTATCCAATAAAAATTCGTTTTCTATATGTTTTTAATTGTGCATGTATTGTGTACAAATCTGTTGTTATAGGTTTGCTTTATTTTATTGAATTTCCGATACATGCTTATACAGTTACCTAACTGGATATAATCACCATCGACTTTGAGATACAACATAGTCAAAAAACGATTTTACATGGACTACTCACTGATTTAGCCTACCCACTGCATCCTGAAAAAGGCATACGCTCATAATACTTTCACGATTTAGAAACACTGTCCGCCGTGGCTTTTGTGCTGTCAGTTTTAACGCGTTACCATGTACCACAAGGTACTACTAAATAGTGTCGCGGTGTACCGCGTAGTTGCGAAAAAGACCACACAAAGACGAAACAGCCGAGCCTCGGACCGCACATCCGGATTCTGTGCCTTCTGGCACGCCGTGGCCGGCCCTGAGGTAAAGGATACCGGAGTTGAACTAAAATGTGGAAACACTGCAAGGAACGCTTGCTTGAACATAAATCCAAATGCTAGCGAAGCCTGTAGGTTGTACTTTTGTTTTCGAACACGAACAGCACCTGTGTATCGTCCTTAATACTTTGCAGGTGACAGTCGTGATCAGAACAGTGTCCTTTTTAATTGTGAATGCATTATGTCGGAGCTAAGGAATTCGAAAGTGGGCATACTGTTGGTGCTCGTGTGGTTAGTGCCTCTATAGTCAAGCAAAACAATGTATTTGGTTTTGAAGAAACACGGTATGGAAGACTCCTACCGCTTACACGGAAAGAGGAAAAATATCATCCGATAGATCACAACGTGAACGAAAGTATATGTTTAGTGATCGTGACAGACGGTAACTGAAAAGGAATGTGACGAAAAATAAGAGGACGACAGATGAAAGTTTCTGCAGAACTGGATGTCACATTCGGGAACTCTGTCAGCAGCAAAACATCACGTAGGAAGTTCCATAAGCTGTGAATTGCCGGGTGAACTGTAATTCCAAAGCCAGTCATCAGTGATACAAATTCAGGTAACAGGAAAACATGGTGCCGAAGCCGTATAACATGAATTATGGAACAATGGAAGGATGTAATTTATGAATGGTGGGCTTCATGTGGTTCTCAAGCCGTGCAGCGACCGTAAACCATAAAATTACCAAATAAACAGCAACCAGTCGCAAAATCATGTTTTATTTATTAACTTTCGCAAATCGATTTCAACTGATTAACAGCCATCATCGGTGCTACAAATACAAGAATAAAAATAATTAATAACAGCGACCAAATGAATAAATGTACATTAAGCAACGTAAAACAAAATGAATGTATATAGATGCATTAAACCATTTAAAATACACATACAAATTTACCTTTCAATGAATATGTGTCCTGAGTAGTAAACTGTCTTAAGCAGAGGTCAAACATAAAATGATACATCGAGAACTGACTATGAGAACGAGAAACCATATGGGGCGCTCTAAAGGAAACCCGCCCTCAATGCGAAAAGATACAGCTAAAATAAAAATGAGAAGAAGAAATGACATACAATGTGAGGTAAAATATAATGATATAATACTAAAATATTTACATAAAATGGATACATTGACAATGATTTTGTCAACCACGTAGTACAGTTATATACGCCAAAAAGCGTTTATACAAATTAGTAAAAAGGAACAAACATAGATGAGAAGGACAACATAGAAAAATTTTAAAAAATTTCTTAAATTTTTTAAAAAATTATTTATCATATTATCGAAGAGCAAAAGTTAATCATAATGCCAAAAAAGTAAAACGGCGTTCGCATCCATCTAGCGTACACTTAATGATATTCAGGAAGATCGGATTTTTTTTTTTCGGCAGATGGCGACATATTGCTGAATGCACAGGTAATATAAACTAAGTTGAGATAAGAAAATGACAGACACGAACGTAACAAATGTATTAAAGAAACAAGACCAAATGCAAAAATGAAGCGCAGGCACACTTCACACATGGGAAAATTAACATAGGCTCGATAGGATGAATTGAGAACGCGTAGGGGCTCATACAGTGTGCTCGTATATCATGAGACATAAATCCACGCCATACGCGTGTCTCCGGCGGTAATCCGGAAGGATACTGCCCTTCGATTGGCCTTTCGGTTCTAATCGAAGCGATAGGGTTTCAGGTGACAACCAGACTGCCATCCCAGCAGCAGCGGTCCAGCGGTCCAGCGGTCCAGCGGTCCAGCGGTCCAGCGGTCCAGCGGTCCCGGCCAGCAGCAGCAGCAGCAGCAGCAGCATCAGCAGCAACGGCAGCAGTCCAGGCCAGCAGCAGCGGTCCAGCCAGCCCTCCCTCCAGCAGCAGCAGCAGCAGCGGTCCCGGTCCCGGTCCCGGTCGCGGTCCCGGTCCCGATCCCGGTCCCGGTCCCGGTCCCGGTCCCGGCCCCGGCCCCGGCCTCGGCCTCGTCCAATGCAGCAGCAGCAGCTGCTGCTGCGGCGTTCCTGCCAGCCAGCGCCAGCGCCAGCAGCGTGGGACTTTGGTCTTCGTCCGTCTTCGTCCGTCCCCAGTTTTTTCCTCTCCTTTTCGTCCTGTGCTTTTTTGTTTATCCCTGTCGTCATGTCCACCCCCACCACCACTGCCACTACTACCACCACCGCCATTGTGTACACGTCGCCCTCCACCGCCACCATCACCATTACATGGTGTACCCAGTCACACCCCCCTCTTTCCATCCCTCCTCTTCTCACTCTCCCTTCGCCCTCGCTCTTCGTCGCCCCCTCTCGAGCTTCTTCCTCCCGCTCCTCTCCCTCTGATCCTTTTCCCCCCTCCCCCAGCCTGTCACTGCAGCTCCAGCTAGGGTGGTGGCCCATCGGGCCACTGCCCATGCCCAACTCTCCCTATCGCCTTCGCCATCACCGCCACCACCATCGCCGTCGCCGTCACCGTCGCCTTAACCGTCACCATCTCCGGCGCCGACTGTTCCGTCCACGCCGGGACCTGCCCCTTCCCGCCACCTCCTTATAGCTCCCATCCCTCCTGTCATCACCCGCCCTTCTGCCACCGTTAAACGCCCTAGTGGCACCACCACCTCCTCTGCTCCCAAAAAGGCCCCGCCCCGTCCTCCTTCCCCCCCCCCCCCAGGATGCCATGAATGTCTCCCTGCCTGGCCCCGCTCCCTCCACCTCCTTCTCCTCCTCCTCCTCCTCCTCCCCCCCGTCTTTATACAAATACCTCCTCTCTTGTCCCGATCCTTACCTTCTCGAGGTCCGGAATCTCTCCCTCCTCCTCCGCCAACACTTCCCTTGTGTCCCCATCTCACTCCTCACTCCCAGACGGGATTCAATTCTCATGTCCTCCCCCAGCCCCACCCTCCATACTGACATCCTCTCTCGCCTCCCCATCACCCGTTTTGGATCCAACACCTCCCTCACCCCTGCTCCTTCTCCATCTCCTACCCGTCATCCCAACCCCCACGTCGCCCACCGCCATGATCACTCGGCTTAGTCCGACGGACAGGGAGGAGGAGGTGTTGGCGGAGCTAAAGGCACATCCCACACTGGAAGTGCGGGTGGTCCGCCACATATTTAACTCGGCCGGCCCCAACCGCCTTATGCAGGTTTTCTCCAAGGACGCCCTCTCCATTGACCATCTCCTGAAGGAAGGTGCCCTCCTCTTCAACCAGCGCTATAAGGTCGACCCCTACCGTTCCCCTCCTCAATCCCTGCGCTGCCAGAGGTGTCTGTGGTATAACGCACACCCAACAGCCGAATGCCACGAGGCCCCCACCTGCCCGCATTGTAGGCAAGTGCACTTCCTCTGGCAGTGCCCTAACGTTCAATCCCCTCCCTCCTGTAATACCTGCAATCTCCCCCATCCCACCTACTCCCAAAAGTGTAAAGCCCGACCCCCTCTGACCACACCTGAACTGACCGTTCCTGTCCGTCCCCTGGACGCCCCCACCGCTCATGGCAATTCCTTTCGTCCCCCCCTCCCACCGCTGAGGACATCATCAGGTTCCTCACCATTGTCCTGCAAAACGTCCACCCTTTCCAGCGCCCTCACACCCTCCAACAGGTCTCCCTCGCTGCCTGTTCCGTTTTCCACCTCAAAATGTGCGCCACCTACTTCAACAACCAGGCCCATTTCACCTTCTCCCGTCTTGAAACCCTCGTCTAAATCCCTGTCATGGCGCAACAGCACCGTATCCTTTTCAACAACATCCGCACCCTTCCCGCCAACATGAACCTCTTCCTACACACCCTCGCCACCCACCGCATGGATGCCTTCCTCCTCAATGAAACCTTCCTCCAGCCCTACCACACTGTCCACACTTCGCCCTACCTCCTTCACTGCTCCAATAATCCCCTCACGATTGCACGTGGCGGAGTTGCCATTGATCACCACTGCCAGATCCCAGTTCGGCTCCAACCTCTCCTTCCCGACCCCACTGAACACCTGATCCTTAGTCTCTTCTTCCCCGGCCTTACAATCACCTGCGCCACCATCTATGTCCGCCCTAACACCCCTATTCCCTTCGACTTCCTCTCCCACATTGACCATACCTTCTCCTCCTACCTGATCGCCACTGACCTCAATATCCATAGTCGTTCCGCCGCCCAGTTACGGCGGTTGCTTCAGTTACTCTCCTCCCTTCAAGGCGACCTCATCCCCATCCCCCAGCACACCCATCTCGAATCCAACTCCACTCCCGATGTCGTCCTTTCCTCCCCTAACCTCCTTGGCCGCATAACAGTGGATGTCCTGGAGCCTATTGGTAGCGAACGTCTCCCTGTCCTCCTCACCGTTTCAGATGGTCGTCGCCCCCAGCCCCACCCTCGTAATGACCCTCCCCCAAAGTCGATAGCCACCCCTTCACCTACCACCACCCTGACGATGTAACCCATGCCGCCTCCTTTCTCCAGCAGACCTTGTCTGAGGCCGTGGAGGCCCACGTCCCTACTGTCGCCATCCACCCCCACCGTCCTACCTTACCCCCACAGGCCGTACTCCTCCTCCATGAATCTTGTCATCTCTACTGTGACTTCCTCCACACATGTGACCCTGACACACTACGACGCCACTGGCAACTCCAGCGACACATTCGTAAATTGCTCAAGGCCAAGAAACGCCAGGACTGGCGGCAGACATGCACCCATTTAATGACACCCTTAGTAAGGCCAATCACTTTGCCTCCTACCTCTCCGATGTCTTTTCCATCCCCGATGATCCCCAGTTCGATTACTCCCTCTTCCCGGATGTCCGCGATCGAACTGACACCTCTGTCCCTCCCCTTGCACCTGGATTCCAGTACTTGGACAACATTGCACACATTGCCCCTATCACTACACAGGATCTCATTGCTACAATCCGCACAAAACGCAAGACTGCTCCTGGTAACGATCGTGTCACCTACCGTCACCTTTGTGAAGCTCCTGTCTCTTTCCTCTCCACCCTGACCAGGCTCTACAATGTAGTCCTGTCCACCGGTTACTACCCCGACCTGTGGAAAACCTCCCGTATCCTGATGTTCCTTAAACCTGGTAAACCGCCGTTCACCATCTCCTCCTAACGTCCCATCTGCCTTACCTCGGTCTTCAGCAAGGTCCTGGAATCTATCCTCACCCAACGCATCCACCAGCATCTCCGCCAGCACCGCCTCTTTCCCGTTACCCAGTGTGGCTTTTGGCCGTCCGTCTCTTCTGACGACCTTCTCCTTCACCTCACTCATCTCCTTTCCGAACAGCTTAATTCCCGTCGCTCCACAATCTTCCTCTCCCTGGACCTCGAACGTGCTTATGACCGCGTATGGCATTCCAGTCTCCTCTTCAAGCTCCAAACCTTCGCCCTTCCCATTAACTACATCCGTCTGATCGGCTCCTATCTCTCCCACCGTCCTTCCTACATCACCATCCATAACACGGATTCCTACACCCTTTTTCCCTCCGCCGGTCAGCCCCAAGGCTCCGTCCTTTCCTCTCTTCTGTACCTTTTGTATACGGCGGACATGCCACTGCCGTCACCCCCCCCCCCCCCCATCCACCTTCTCCAGTGTGCCGATGACACCGCCTTCCTTGCCCTCGCCCCCACCCTGCAGCGCTCCCAACGCCTTCTCCAATCCCATCTTGACGGGTTCACCGCTTGGTGCAACCACTGGTTGCTCAAGGTCAATCCCTCCAAAACCCAGGCGATCATTGTAGGTAAAACCACCCCTTCCTAGATTTCTATCTTACCATCTATGGCCATCCTATCGCCCTCACGCCCACCCTTAAGTACCTTGGCGTCACCCTCGACCGTCGCCTCTCCTGGACCCCCCATTTCCAGACAATCCAAGCCAAGGCACGCTCCCGACTCTGTCTCCTCAAGCTCCTTTCCGGCCGTACTTGGGGTCTGGATCCCTCCACCATACTCCACACCTATAAATCCCTCATCCGCCCTATCCTTTGTTACACCCATCCAGCCTGGATCTCTGCCCCCCTACCTTTTATAAATCCCTTCAAATCCTTGAACGCCATGCTCTCCGCCTCGCATATCGCATCCATCTCCCCTCCCCCATGTGGATCCTGTACGACCTAATTCCGTTCCCGCACCTCCTCCTTTTTCTCGAACGGATACAGATCCTGTACACCTCCTGGAAACTCGACCCTCCTCACCCGCTTGTCTCACCCATCCTCTCCCTCCCCCCCCCCCCCCCCCCGGTGCCGCGCCTGTATTTCCACGTCTCACCCGGTGTCCATCTCTCCACCATCCTTACCCTCTCCCAAGGTGGCTTCCACCAGCACCCCCTCCCTGATGATGCTCTCCTCCCCTCCTATCAACTTTGATCCTTCCCTCCAACTTCCTGTGTTTTTTTCCTTTGGGCACCCTCCCTCCCTTCTATCTCCTTTTCGCCCCATCCCCCCTCCCTCCACCACTCTTCCCCCGGGCTCCCCCTCCCCCTTCCTCCCTTCCTTCCTCCCCCCTATCTCCGGTGCCCGTGGCATCTCTGCTCTCCCCTCTCCCACCCTCCCTCCTCCTCTCTCGGCAGGTCCCCGGACTGGTACATTCTCAGTGGACATTCGCGCACGGGAGATCATCTCCATCAGTGTCTAGTGTGTGTGCCTTCGTGTTTGTGTTTAGTGTTCTTTCGCCGTCACGCCACCACCGTTCACATGTGCCATCGCAGTTGTCCATGTTTTGTGCGCCGTGTCAACAGGTTCTAGTGTTTTTTCTTGTCCAGCATGAACAGCTTCATGTATCTTGTTTTTCGTGTCTATGGTTTTTACCCGCCATTTTTATTGTATTATCTGTACCTAGTTTGTGTCATTTATTGTACCACTCGCGGCTGAAGAGCAGCGTACTATGCTGGTGACAGCCCACCTTTGTACAAGGTGTTTAAAATAACAATAAAGAAAAAAAACACGCCAACGCATTCGAGGGTAGGATTCCCTCACTTCCTCATCGAGGACTCGCAGTGCCTGGGCTACTTTCAGGGTGTATCTTCGACGTGGAAGAGCCCCCCACTTTCCTTGCCGCATTGTTTGCACGTCGTCGCTACTGCTCGAAGTCTGGTCCTCCTCCTCCTCCTCCTCCTCCTCTGCCTTCTCCTTGCCGCCGACGCCACCCGGTCGCTGCCGTCTTCGCCCCCCTCTCGCTCGCCACCACCATGTCCCAACCCACCACCACTATTTTTTTCACCTATCCCTCCGCTGCACCAACCACCATCACATGGAGCTCATCCTCCACCCCATTCCCGTCCTTCCTTCTCTCCCTGTCAACCCCACCCCTGCGCTATTTTCGGCTGTAACTACCCCCAACTCACCCTCCCCTATCACTGTCGCCCCATCGACATCTACCGACTTTCCTCTGCTCCCTGCACCGCCTCCGAGAGGCTCCAAGCCAGCACGGATTTCGGCTCGACGTTCCACAGTCTCTATGACACCTACGCCTCCTCCCTCTGGGTCATCTTCAGCTCAGGGTGGTACTGCTCCCCGACATCTCCCCCTGCAGCCCATCCCTGAGCCCCCTCTCCACCCTGTTGTGACCACAAAACCTTCCAAGTCCCCAAATGTTGACCCTTCCCCCGAAATCTCCTCAAAGAAAGAGCCCAATCCCAGTGACCCACCCACCCCCATGGCCGCGACCCTGACCCCCACCCCTGCCATGCTTGTGACCCAAACCTTTGTCCTCTCCAATCCTGACCCTCAATTCTTTGATGCCCGCTTCCTCACCCTAGCCATCCAGAAATACTACCACAATGCCCCCATCTCCCTTCTGATTCCTCGCAAGGACTCAGTCCTCATTAAATCCCCCCATGCTTCCTTCCACACTGATCTCCTCTCCCACATCCCATGTTTACAATTTGGCCAACGTGCCACCCTCACCCCTTACCACACCCCGTCCTCTCCCTGTCAGCATCAACCTCCCCGACGTCCGCCAACCTTCACCACTGTAATCACGAAGCTTAGCCCCGTGGTCCCGTGACCACGTAGGCTGGAGTGTTGGCGGAACTCAACTCCCGGCCCAACATCGAAATCCGCTCGGCCTGTCGCATCTTCATTGATGCCGGGCCGACTTCTCATGCAGATATCCACTGAATCCTCCTCCTCCGTTGACCGCCTCCTCACCGAGGGAGCCCTCATCTACAATCGCCGTCATAAGGTGAACCCCTCCAGTTCCCCAGTCCTATCCTACTGCTGCCAATGCTGCCTCACCCACAACAACCATGTTACCTCTGCCTGCAAGAACCCACCTACTTGTCCCCACTGCAAAGCTTCCCACTTCCTCAAGAATTTGCCCAACCTCACCTCTCCCCCCTCCTGCAACACCTGTAACGAACCACATCCTTCCTACTCCTCGAAGTGTAAAGCGAAACCTCCTCCAATCACCCCTGAGCTCACCGTTCCTGTCCACTCTGTTGATGACCCCATCCACCCCAACAACTCGCTTGACCCTCCACCTACTGCAGAGGACATTATTCGTTTCATCACCATTGTGCTCCAAAACATCTACCCCTTCCAGCGCTCCCACACCCTTTCCCAAATCGCCTTCGCTGCCCATTGCATCTTCCATCTTAACACCTATGCCACATACTCCCACAACCAGGTCCACTTCACCTTCAACCCCTCACCACCCTCGTCTAACTGTACCCTCCCATGGTACAACAACCCTACCATATTGTACCACAATGTTCGCTCCCTGCTCACCAACAAACTAGTCTTCCTCCACACCCTCTGTCAGCACCGCGTGGATGACTTTGTCCTATATGAAACATTCCTTCATCCCCGTATCTCCATCTCCACAGCTCCTTACACCCTTCACCGCACCAGTAACCCGTACCCTCTGGTGTGTGGTGGAGTTGCTATAGGCCACCTAAAGCACCTCCCTGTCCAGCCTCAACCCCTCCTTAACGATCCTGCCGGGCATCTCACCCTCAGACTATTCTTCCCCGCCCTTACCGTCACCTGTGCCACCATTTATGTCCGCCCTCGCACCCCCATCCCATACAATTTCCTGACACAGATTGACCGCACCTTCTCTACCTATGTGATTGCCGCCGACCTCAATATCCACAGCCATGATCATACAGACCTCCATCAGTGGCATCAGTTTATCACCACCCTCCAGGGAGACCTGGTTCCCCTCCCTTAGCACACCTGACCCGAATCCAACACCACTCCTGATGTGGTCCTTGCCTCTCCCAACCTCCTTAGGTGCATCATCGTAGATGTCTTTGACCTCATTGGCAGTGACCATGCTCCTGTTCTCCTCACTATCTATAATGATTGACCTTCCTGCAATGCTCCTCACCCGACATGCTTCCTAAACTTGTCAATGATTACTCCCGTGCCAACTGAGATGTCTACTGGGACTCCATTCACACCCAGCTTGATAGCCATGACTTTACCCTCCAATCTCCTGATGACATCTCTCACACTGCTGCCTTCCTGCACCAGACCTAGTCTGACGCCATCGCCACCCATATCCCCACCAAAGCCATCCATCCTCACCGCCCCACCCTGCCTCCACAGGCTGTCCTTCTCCTTCGAGAGTCCTGCAGCCTCTACTGCTCTTTCCTCCGCACTCGTGACCAGGATACACTTACCCGCCACCGGCAATTACAACGACACATCTGCACCCTGCTTACTGTGAAGAAACGCCGTGCCTGGCGCCAGACATGTACACAACTCAACACCACGCTCCCCATAAACTCTTCCACGTATCAGTCTGCTTTGCACTGCCTTACTGGGAACCGCCCCACTCCCCAGTACCCTCTACTCCTTGATGACCGTCCATTTCCTGACAACCTCAGTAAGGCCAACCACTTTGCCTCTCACCTCTCAGATGTTTTTTCCATCCCAGATGATCCCCACTTTGATTATTCCCTCTTCCTTAATGTCATGGACCGTACGAATACCTCTGTTCCACCCCTTGCTCCTAGCTTCCAGTACTTGGGCCACACACCACCATCTGAACTTAACACTCCCATCACTACACAGCACATCAGCCTCACACTCTGCACTAAACACAACACTGCTCCTGGCCACGACTGCATTACCTACCACCACCTCAAACACTGTCCTCCCTCCTTCCTTTCAGTCCTTGCCACCGTCTACAATGTCATCCTTGCCACTGGCTTCTATCCCGACCTATGGAAAACCTCCTGTATCCTGATGTTCTCCAAACCCAACAAGCCTCCATCTGATGCCTCGTCCTATCTGTCTCACATCGGTGTTCAGCAAGCTCTTGGAATCCATCCTTTCCTGGCGCATCCATCATCACCTCCACCAAAACCACCTCCTCCCCGACACCCACTGTGGCTTTCGACCTTCCTTCTCTGCCTATGACCAATACCTCCACCTCACTCATCTCCTCTCCCTCCAGCTTAACTCCCGTCGCTCCGCCATTTGTGTCTCCCTCGACCTCGAAAAGGCCTACGACCGTGTCTGGCAACCCGGTCTCCTGTTTAAACTCCAAACCTACGCCCTTCCTGTCAACTATATCCGTCTGATGGACTCCTTCCTCTCCCACCGCCCCTCCTATGTTACCATCCATAATGCCAATTCCCACACCTTCTACCGCTCTTCAGGTGTGCGCTAGGGCTCTGTCCTGTCCCCTCTCCTCTACCTCCTGTACACAGCAGATATGTCCCAACTCATCATAGGTCGTACCACTCGCTCCTTCTGGCTCCTGGATTTCTCCCTTACCGTCTGCGCCCATCGTGTCCGCCTCACCCCCTGGCCTCACCATTGACCGTCACCTCACCTGGGTCCCTCATCTCCGCTCCATTCAATCCAAAGCCCACAACCGCCTCCGACTCCTCAAACTCGCCTCTGGCCTGACATGGGGTAGCACCCCTCTACTATCCTCCACACCTCCAAATCCTTAACCCGTCCCATCCTCTGCTATGCCAGTCCCGCCTGGATATCTGCCCCCCCCCCCCAATTCTATAAGTCCCTCCAGATCGTCGAGCATCATGCACTCCACCTCACCTTCCATATACGCCTTCCGTCCCCCACGCTGATCCTCTATGACCTCATTCCTTTCCCCCATCTGCTCCTATTCCTCGAACATATCTGCATACTCTACACCTCCCGCCGCCTTGATCCCCCTCACCTCCTGGTTGCTCCTCTCCTCTCCCATCCCCACCCCCTGCCACATCTTCACTGTTGTGTCCCCCCTACCCTCCACCTCTACACCCCTTATCTCCTTTCCCAAGGTGGCTTCAATCATCTCCCTCTCCCGGATGATGCCCTCTCTCCCTCCGTTTATCCCTCCTATCAACTCTGACCCTCAGTCCCCCTCCTTTCCTCCATCCTTTTCTTGGGCTCCCTCTCCCTCCTTCCATCCTCTTCTTTCCCCACCTACCCTCTCTCTGCCCCCTTCTCTCCCCCGAGTCCTTTTGCATATCCCTCCTCTGCCTTTTCCCATTCCCTCTTGCATCTGCCCTGCTCCTCCCCCCCCTTATTGGTCCTCTCCCTCCTTTGGTTCCCCACCTTTCGTCTTTGCTCTCCTCCCTCCTTCCTTTCCCCCTCATCTGTCCAGTTCCACCGCCCCATCTTCCCTAGGCTATGGCGTGTCCTCTTTGTGCCGACATTTTAGAGCAGTGTTTACAGTGAATGTTCAGTGTTTTGTGTCTTTTACGACGTGTTGCGATTGGACATCATACTGTCACTGGGTGTGATTTTAGATTTCTTGCAAACAGGAACCAGACTGTCACCATGTTTTTTAATTGTCTGTCTACTACGTTACCTGTCTGCATACTGTATATTTTTATTCGCTTTGCCAACCCTTTGCTTTATGTTTTAACTTTCCCCAATTTTCCACCATGTTACAATTTAAGTCCCCGTTGTATTGCCTGTTTTTATTGTTTCATAACTTGTCCTTACATTTTAAAAAGTCTGTAGGCTCCAGAGCAGTGTAATAAGCTGCTGCCAGCCCTCCCCCTTCGGGGGGAATCGAAATACAATAAAGGAAAAAAAAACATACCATATGTCATACCACTCGCTCCGTCCAGCTCCTAGATTTACCGTCTGCACCCGTCCCATCTGCCTCTCCCCCACCCTGACCTAACTTGTCGTCAGTACTGTTATGCCAGTCCCGGCTGGATATCTGCCCCCCCTACCCCCGAAATTCTATAAATCCCTCCAGATCGTTGAGCTTCATGCACTCCACCTCTCCTTCTGTATACGCCTCCCATCCCCCACATGGATCCTCTATGACCTCATCTGCTCCTACTCCTTGAACATATCCGCATGCTCTACACCTCCTGCCATCTCGATCCCACTCACCCCCTGGTTGCTCCTCTCCTATCCCATCCCTGCCCCCTGCCATGCCTTCACTGTTGTGTTCCCCCCCTACCCTCCATCTCTACACCCTTCATGTCCTTTCCCAAGGTGGCTTCCATCAACTCCCCCTCCCAGATGATGCCCTCTCTCCCTCCCTCTATCTGTCCCTTGTATCAACTCTGACCCTCACCCCCACTCCTTTTCTCCGTCCTTTCATTGGGCTCCCTCTCCCCCCCTTCCATCCTGTTTTCTCCCCACCAAACCTCTCCCTACCTCCCTTCTCCCCCCTCGAGTCCTTTTGTATTCCCCTCCTCTGCCTTCCCCACTCCCTGTCACGTCTGCCCAGCACCCCCCACCCATCTTATGGGTCCTCATCCTCCATCAGCTCCTTCCCCCCTCCCCTCTTCGCTCTTCCTCTCGTTCCCCCTTTTTTATTTTCCCATCATCTGTCCAGTTTCCCCCCCACCTGCTCTCGGCTGCCATATGTCACATTTGCCAACTTTTTAGTGCAGTGTTCCAGTGAATGTTCGGTGTTGTTCATCTTTCTAGTGTTGCGAACAGAAACCATTCTCACACTGGGTGTGAATTTTATGTCTTTTGCGAACAGAAACCAGACAGTCGCCATGTTTTTTTAATTGTCTGTCGATTATTGTACCTGTCTGCTTCATATGTATTTTATTAGCATCATCATCCCTTTGTTTTATGTTTTAAGTTCCACGATTTTTTCGCCGTGTTACTATTTAAGTCCCTGATTTTATCGGCTGTTTTTATTATTTATTCTCTTCATCTTTTCAACAAAGACTGTAGTCTGATCAACGGCATACTAAGCTGCTGCCAGCCCGCCCCCTTCGGGGGAAATCAAAATTCAATAAAGGAAACAAAAACCACAGCATACGCATTCGAGGGTTGGATTCCCTCACTTCCTGATAGAGGACACACTGCCTGGGCTACACTGAAGGTGTATCTTCGACGTGGAAGAGCACCAACCGTTCCTGTCGTATTGTCGCCTGTCTGCACGCAGTCTCTGCTGCCTGCCGTCGCCTGGTCGCCGTCTCTCGGTGCTCGCTGCTGCCGCCGGCGCTGGCGTCGTCGTCGTCGTCGTCGTCGTCTCCCCGTGCTCGTCGCTGCCCCCTGTTTTAGTTCATTTTTCTACTTCGGTGTCTCCTGTCGCCCGTGGACACTGCCTGCAGTCATGGACACTACCACCATCATCTACACCTCTCCTTCACCTGCCCCCACTGTCACATCGTGGAGTGCTTCCTCTGGGATTAACCCGTCTCATCCACCTCCCCACTCACGGTCTCCTCCCTTTCTAACTCCTCCTCACGAGTGTATCCCCACCTGTATGTCACCCCTGGCCCTGCCCCTTCCCCTGCTCCTGCTCCTGTCCCCCCTCCCACTCCTGTCACCCACCAAGACAACTTAGTCCCCTCCCCACCTTTCTCCCTGCAACTAACCCTGCTTCCCCCACCCAAGTATCTGCCCGCCGTGCCACAGTCACCACCACAGAGCGCCCTACACTCTTACCCGGTGCCACTGCCTCACAGTAGGTCCCTGCCTCTCACCACCTCCCCATCCATCCAGTCCCTCATCCCTCCTTGCAGGTAACACCTGCCCCAAAGTCTTCCAAACGCCCTAGTGGCGACCTCTCCTGTACCCCCTCATCCAATAAATCACAGCCCACCTCACCTCTTTCTGACCCCCCCATGGATACCACCCCACCTCCCTCCTCTCCAGCCCCCTCCCTGTATATCTTCATCCTAGCCAACCCTGATCCAAAATTCGTTAATGCCCGCACCCTCACCCTTGAAATCTGGAAGTATATCCCCAGTGCACCCATCATCCAGCTTATCCCTCACAGAGACATTGTTCTCATCCAGTTCCCCCTCCCTCTTTCCATAGTGATCTCCTCCAGCACCTTCCTTGCATCACCTTCGGCACCCACGCATCCCTCACCCCTTTCCTTACATCCTCCTCTCCTCGACAGCCCCCACCCTCTCCTTCTCTACCAACCCTCACCACTGAGATCACAAAACTCAGCCCTGATGTCATGGAGGCTGAGGTGTTGGCGGAACTGAATGCTCCCCCCGCCCTGGAAATCTGCTTGGCTCACCGTATTTACAACTCCTCTGGCCCTCCTCCATCGACCTCCTCCTCATGCAGGGAGCCCTGATTTTCAACCGCCGCCACCCTGTTAACCTGTCCCGTTCCCCTCCTCAATCCTACCGCTGCCAGCACTGTCTCCTGTACAACAACCACCTCACCCAAAACTGCAGGAGCCCCGCCCCCACCTGCCCCCATTGTAAAACCTCCCCCTTCCTTAAACAGTGTCCCAACCTCGCCTACCCCCCTTCCTGCAACACCTCACCCCACCTATTCACCAAAGTGCAAAGCCAAACCTCCTCCCACCAACCCTGAACTCACTGTCCCCATTCGCCCCATCGACCCACCCATCCACCCTGACCATTCCCTCTACCCTCCCCCTACAGCAGAAAACATCATCCGGTTCCTCACCATCATCCTGCAGAACATCGACCTCTTCCAGCTCCCCCACACACTCCAGGAGATTTCCCTTGAAACTCGCTCTGTTTTCCACTTAAACACCTACACCACCTACTCCCACAACCAGGCCCACTTTACCTTCACCCACCTCGACACCCTCGTTTAAGCTCCTGTCTCCTCATCCCACATCCTTCCCACCTCCAACCTCCTGGCACATCAACAGTATTGTCTCCTCTACCTCAACATTTGCTCCCTCCCTGTCAACAAATACCTCTTCATGCACATCCTATCCCAGCACCAGGTTGACTCCTTCATCCTTAAGGAAATCTTTCTGCAACCCCACCATGTTGTCTGCACCTCCCCCTATCTCCTTCACCACACTGACAATCCACTTCCCCTAGTCCAAGGTGGGGTCGCTAATGCCCACCTCAAGCATCTCCCTGTCCGGCCACAACCCCTCCTCAATGATCTGACTGAACACCTTCTCCTCAGCATATTTTCACCCTCCCTCACCATCACCTGTGCCACTATCTATATCCACCTGGCAGCTCCTCTCCCCTTCGACTTCATTTCCCATGTTGACCATACCTTCTCAACCTATGTGATTTCCGCTGACCTCAGCATCCACAGCAGTGACCCTGCCACCCCTCAGCAGTGGCATCAGTTCCTTGCCACCGTCCATGGTGACCTTGTCCCTCTCCCACAGCATACCCGTCCTGAAAATAACTCCACTGTCAATGTTATCCTCGCACCCTCCAACCTCCTTGGTCGCATCACCATTGATGTCCTCGATCCTGTTGGTAGTGACCATCTCCCTGTCCTTCTCACCATCTCCTCTGCCTGTCCCACCCCTACAGCCACCCGCCCAGCTGCCCCGCGAAAGTCTGACCATTACTACCACAGTGCCGATTGGGATGCCTACTGGGAATCCATTTCCTTACAGGTTGAAAGTCACCCCCTCACCTTTCACCACCCTGCTGACACCCATGCCTCTTCCTTCCTTCAGAAGCCCATCACTGACGCTATGGAGGCTCATGTCCCTACCAAACTCATCCATCTTCACCCCCCTACGCTTCCTCCACAGGCCGTCCTTCTACGTGAATCACACAGGCTCTACCACTCCTTCCTCTGCACCCGTGACCAAGATACACTCATCCCCCACCATCAATTACAGTGACACATCCAGAAACTCCTCACAGCATAGGAACGCCGGGACTGGTGCCAGACATGCACACACCTCAACTCCACCCTCCCTGACAACTCCTCCAAGTACTGGTCAGCCTTCCACCACCTTACTGGTAACCATCCGAGCCTGCATTACCCAATCCTCCATGACGATCGACCCTTTCCTGACAACCTCAGTAAGGCTAACCATTTTGCTTCCCACTTCTTTGAGGTCTTCTCCATTCCTGACGATCCCCATTTTGATTACTCCCTCTTCCCCACCGTCCTTGACCACACTAGCATCTCTGTCCCTCCACTCGCCCCTAGCTTCCAGTACTGAACAGTTACCGCCCTCAGACGTCAACACCCCCATCACCACACACAAGATCACACTCGTCCTCCACTGCTAACGCAACACCGCCCCTGGTCATGATGGTGTCACCTACCTCCACCTCAAGGAATCCTCCTCATCCTTCCTGTCTGTCCTTGCTACCCTGTACAATGTCCTCCTCTCCAATGGATTTTACCCCGACATGTAGAAGACTTCCCGTGTCCTGCTGTTCCCTAAACCCAACAAATCCCCCTCTGATACCTCTTCCTATCATCCCATCTGCCTGACCTCCATGTTCAGTAAGGTCTTCGAGACCATCCTCTCTCAGCGTATTCACCGCCACCTTAACCAGCACCACCTCCTTCCCCTTACCCAATGTGGCTTCCAGCCTTCCTTCTCCGCTGACGACCAGCTCCTTAACCTTACCAATCTTCTTTCCCTCCAACTTCACTCCCGTTGCTCCACTATCTTTGTTTCCCTTGATCTCCAGAACGCCTATGACCATGTCTGGCATCCCGGGCTCCTCTTCAAACTCCAGACCTATGCTCTCCCCATCAACTTCGTCCATCTCATTGTTTCCTTCCTCTCCCAGCGTCCCTCCAATGTGACTATCCACAATTCCAACTCCCATACTTTCTAGCCCTCTGCTGGCGTGCCCCAAGGCTCTGTCCTTTCCCCTCTCCTCTAGCTCCTGTACACTACTGATATGCCCAAACCTCCCCCTCCTGTTGATCTGCTGATGACACTGCCTTCCTAGCCCTTTATCCTACCCTTCAACGGTCCCAACGTACCCACCAAACCCACCTTGACCAATTCACCGCTTGGTGCAACCAGTGGGTTCTCCATATCAATCCCTCCAAGACCCAGGCGATCATCATAGGCCACACCACCCACTCCTTCCGTCTCCATGAGTGCTACCTCACCATTTATCGCCATCCTATCCACCTCACTCCTGCCCTCAAATACCTTGGCCTCACCCTCGACTGCCACCTCACCGGGACTCCCCATCTCCTTACCCTCCAAAACAAAGCTCACAACAGACTCCTGTCCAGCCGGACAAGGGGTCTGCATCCTTCCACCATCCTTCACACCTAAAAATCCTTGATGTGCCCCATCCTCTGTTATGCCAGCACAGCTTGGTTTTCCGCCGCTCTGCCGCCTTCCACATTCGCCTTCCTTCCCCCGCCCGCATCCTCTATGACCTCATCCCCTTCCCTCACCTTCTCCTTTTCCTTGAACACATCCACACAATATGTATTGTCCGCTGCATTGATCCCTCTCAACTCCTGGTGTCTCCTTTCCTCTCCAGCCCCAGCCCATTGCCGTGCCTTTACAATTGTGGCCCACCCTCTCTCCATCTCCACATCCTCCGTCTCCTTTCCCAATGCAACTTCCACCATCTACCCCTTCCGGATAATGAGCTTCACCCTGACATATACCTTTCCTACCAACTCTGTCCCCATCTTCCTGCCTCCTCCTCAGGGTTCCCTCTCCTCCCCCTCCCTTCTCCTGAGCGGCTTTCCCCTCCTACTCCCCCTTGATCTCATGTGCTCCCCTTCAGTATCTCTGCACTCCCTCCTGCCTTGTCTTCCCTCTTCCATCTCGTGCCCCACCAGTCTCCTGCCTCTTAGTGTACCCGCTGGGGCCCCTACTCTCTTCATCCCGCCGCCTCCCCTGCTGCCCCTTGCTCTCCCCTTCCTTTCCATTCTCTCCAGCCTCTCCCTTGGCAGGTCCCACCTGGCAGTTTTATTCCTCATGATGTGTGCTCCAAGTGGGTTTTAAGTGTGTTGTTCTGGAGTGTTTTTAATACTGTGGCCAACCTTTAACCTGTGCATGTGCCTTCAGTGTCTTCTTTATATTTTAAGAATCGCCAACTGTATTTTTTAACTTTATAACGACTTTTTTAATTGTCCCCCCATGAAAGTCTCCATGTCAGTGTATTTTTACCTCCATTATCTCCCCTTACTCTGTTTTATGTTCCCCTTTTTATGGCCTTACTTATGTAACATTTTAGTCTTGTCTTAGTTGTCATGTCACTCAGCTGAAGAGCGGTGGATTGCCACTGACAGCCTTCCCCTGCCCATATGGGGCAGGGGAATAAAATCACAATAAAGGAAAAAAAACACACCATATGTCGGTTGGTGCAGCCGACAAGACGGCAAAAACCCAATTAAAGGGCGTCAACGCAAACGTAGTCAAAAAAATGGTTGAAATGGCTCTGAGCACTATGGGACTTAACTACTGTGGTCATCAGTCCCCTAGAACTTAGAACTACTTAAACCTAACTAACCTAAGGACATCACACACATCCATGCCCGAGGCAGGATTCGAACCTGCGACCGCAGCGGTCGCGCGGTTCCATACTGTAGCGCCTAGAACCGCTTGGCCACTCCGGCCGGCTCTACGTCAATGAAAACAAAAGATACCGCCATATATGTCACATATTTTGATACTCGTAAACTTACTCATGAAAACCTACATGAGGCCTATGTATATTCATGTCGGTCCTGTGATCGACTGGTAACTACGTTCCAGGAAATCTAGAGGATGTGCAATCGAGTCCCGGTTGGAGCACGGAATTTTCAATATTCACTTTAACGTGGCCTTCACCTCTCAACGGTGTGAGGAGTCGCCAGAAACAACAGATGGATCATACTCCACTTTAAACTGTACGTCCATTTTCCCCAGTTGCATAAATCGGTTAGGTTACCAACGCGCAAGTCGCCAAAGTACCATCCAATAAAAAGACTTACACCAGGCCATTGAACCACACGAAACCATCACTATTCTTTTTATTATTATTAATATTATTACTATTGTTGTGACCTACATACATAGTAAAGTTTGTAGGGAAGCCATAGATCGTTAATTGATATCGCACTGGTACGCTTGCATTTCTTCTGATATATGGATATGTATTTGTGTAACTATAACATTTCTCACACTCACGTTAACTGTAACCTATTCGAAACACACCCAGCCTAATTTCTTTTTCTTTATTTAAACGTAACGAATCTTCACTTGTTTCTTAATAAATAATGATTTGCTTTTAACGGAAACACTTTATGCTCTTGTACGAACAAATACCACCCATAAAAATACCTATTTTTTACATACTGTTGAACAATTATTGTGACATGTTTATACTACAGAATATTTCAGGATTTTCTTGAATAATGAAGATGATCATCACTCATATTTCTAATTATGGACATCTTCACACGTGTTTTGCCATATTTTCTTTTCTGTTGAGTCTTTTCATTAATTTACCTGATTTGAATTTGTATATATTTTGTTTGCTTGCTTGTTGATGCAATTTAGTATATAAAATTGCTGAAGTTAATTTCAAGTATTATCGTGTTTTCCGTTGAGGATGTGTGTGTATGTGTTTAGTCTAAGGTAGCTGCATGTGTGGATAGTTGCAAGGAAGATAGCGCTCACTATTATATATACTAATTAGAAAAAGATTTTTCCTTTTATGTTTAATTGTTAATAGAGTGAATGGATAATTCACGAGAAGCACCAATGAGATGAACCGATGAATGAATGAGGAATAAATATTAAAACTATTGTATAGTTTTGAGGGAAGGAATGATCAGTACGAACTTATATTGTAACCCTACTAAAATTTGAAAAATTTGGAAATCTGTGGTAAGGACTATAGGACCAAACTGTAGAGGTCATCGGCCCCTACGCTTACACACTACTTAATCTAACGTAATCTAACTTACGCTAAGGAGTACACACACACACACACACACACACACACACACATGCAGCAGGGAGGACTCGAACCTCCGATGACGGTAGCCACGCGAACTGTGACAAGACGACTTTGACCGCGCGGCTTGAAATTTGGAATGAATCAATTTTGCTCACTGGGTATATTTATGGAATCAGCCTTTTATTTTTGTCATTGTAAAGAGAGATAACAAAACTTTCAATAGAAGTCTTCAACATTTTAGTGCCAGCGAGACATATGATTGAATCTGGGTGGACGTGGCAAGACATTCGTGTATGAAAAATAACTACGTTACTATAGACTGGCTAAGAAACTGTGTCTCCTCAACCCATCATATCCAACGTGAAAAATTTGACTTTTGTTGTCACATCACAGTTCTTAGTGGTACACAAACTTTTTTTAATTTTTTAAGACGGTCTGTGTGTTATGAAAAGCGTCAAGTCTGACAATTTTCATTTTTCTGATACGAAAACCACAACTGACACCGATCAATGTATAGGCCGATCGTGTCATTATTTTTTTATTTTCTATCCGTTAACTGGTATTCGGTGAATAAATGCTGTATTTTCATTTACAAATCGATGCCGTGAACAACCAGTGAGGGGCAGTAACCGACACACCTTCCCGTGCCAGCCACCAAGTGACCCTTGGGGCAACCGACTGAGGGCGGAGACGCTCCTGGCCGACCAAGGTAGGTGCTCAGTAAGTACATTGTCGTTCTAGCGCTAACCTTGTTGGACGCTACAATCTTCCGAGAAATTTGGAAAGCGGTGAAGTCCACGTGGGCATAGCGTATACTATGAGCGTATACTCAGAAGACTGTGAACAGTAAAACAGACCATTTGAGAGCGGTTTTTAAACAGTTCATAGTGGAATAAATTAAGAATACAAAAAATACACTATAGGCTAGCTCCAAGTGAACTTTTTGCTCGTTAGTTGGCGAGGATTTTCGAAGGAGACTCAGAGCAGAGCAAGCACAGGAGACGACATTCTTTATTCGCACTCGTAGCAGACAATAAAACAGTGCCTGACAGCATTCTGGTAGGAGACAGCATTTGGATGGCAGACCTAGAAGTAGAGAAGTAGGGGGAAGACGGTGGCTCATTTCTCACGGCTGGCGAGGAGCCTGACTTGGCAGACGACCCTAGGTAACATCCATCTGCAACACTCAACCTCCTCGTCCACATGCACACGGTAAGGACATCTAGCAGCGTTGGTTGCTTAGGGTGGAACGGCGTCAAATGTTTTAGCGTTTCAGTAAATGCACTCTGGCTTTTCATGACTAGGCGAACAGGAACAGTTGAAGGTATTATCATTTTCTCTTTCTGGAATGACAATGCAATCACTGATTTTATTCTGCAGATTTATTGGTCGGTATTAAAACGCCAGGAAATTTATTTCCATCAACCCCTTTTCGCTGGTAAATTATCTTTGACAACCATACCATCCCTATTATTACTTGGTTTCATGTCCCATTATGACGTTTTTCTTGTGTGCGCCGTTAAATATCTTGTAACTTCCTTCATCAACTTGTGCTCCCTATGCATTTGTAATAAATGCAGAAATCACCTGGACCAAATTTTAGATTTCATGATCAGTAGAATCTGGATTCCTTACTATGTTATCTGTCACACAGCAGCAAGCAGTTAATAGCCTGTGGTTACTTCAGTGTAGATTTTCTGTGGGATTCTAAAAGGAAAATTGATCCGGAAATACTATTTGGGTCCTACATTCTGATCTTAGTAACTATCCAACACAGGTAGACAGTTTCAGTAAGATCCTAATTGATAACGTTTTTGAGATGTGACATAAGTAGTCGAATAAAGCCGAAGTCAGCGCAGTCTCTATGGTAGAAAATCTATTCAAAATGGCGGCGTATCCTTGGTGGACCTCCTGTAAAATCTGTCTATTTTTCATAACTGAAAGAGATTCTCAGTAGGAGTCCAACAGCTTCTTTATTGTTCTTCCTAAAACAAACAAACAAAATTGTTCGTCACATTTTATAACCACAAATTAACTACGCCTGCTCCGTGGTTCCAAGCAAAACACAATTGTGTCGATTTGGCTCCACCTAACTCTCTGCAGAATGAAGTAAACACTAGAATGACTTACACTCGAAGAAAGCTCTTTTCCAACGCAGAAATCAACTTCTCGACGTTCCCTTGTCATTGCCGATGACACGTCGATGGCAGCTTCGTCGAGGGACTGCAAGCAGTCGGCGCATGAGTCGGCCAGCTCTCGTCAACGAAAACTCTCCACAATAATCCCCGAGTTTCCTTAAGCAGCTCTTCTCCAGGAAGAGACTTGTGCCCCCTAGTGACTCGCCACCAGATGTAGGCTCGGTCTTGCGACGGGGCCAGCGACCTCTTGTTGTTGCATGACGAGGTTCCTGTGGTCTGTGGTTCTCGGTGTGCCAAATGGCGGTCTGGGACACACTTGAAAATCCTATGTGGATGCTACGGACCGCGTGAGCAATGTTTTCCGTGCCTCGCACGTTATAGTCAACATGTGTGTTGCGGCTGGTGCCCATGGGCACCATAGCACATACCACCTCCTCTTCATAGGAGGTAGATGTGGTAATGTCGCATTGTTGACTTCACAATCCCCACTCTTCCCTCCTCTCCCACTTCCTTTCCACTCCAAAAAATGGTTCAAATGGCTCTAAGCACTACGGGACTTAACATCTGAGGTCATCAGTCCGCTAGAACTTAGAACTACTTAAAGCTAACTAACCTAAGGACTTCACACACATCCATGCCCGAGGCAGGATTCGAACCTGCGACTTTAGCAGCCGCGTGGTTTCGGACTGAAGCGCCTAGAACAGCTCGAACACAACAACCGGCCTCTACACCCCCTCAACTGTGAAATGGCGGGAGAAAAAATTAGTCTGTGCTGAGCTGATGGACAGGATGGATGTATGGTGATGTCTTCGGAATTGTCTTCATTTTTTATATGTATTTTATCCTGCTGGAAGAATTTCCTAAATTTTGACAGGGTAACTGAACTGACAATTAGCCTACAGGTTTACTGCTTGAAATTCAAATAAACACGCCCGCTTAAAACAGTCCGTATGATCTTGGAAAAATGAATCTTACGACACAAAATGGGCGGGAAATTCGAACAATATATTGCTTATTTATTTAAACATTAATTAAAATGATTAATAAAGTTGATGGGAAATGTGTTTAATCGACGAGATATTCTTGCTGGGCCCAGACGAGTGTATTACCTACAAGCATACAGCTAAGGACTGCGTCTATAGCCTCCTACACGAGGAATGAAAGGAGGAGGTAATGGATGAGTGTGGGAGGAATACTTTTCAGAAAATAACGATGATGCAGTAGGATAGACGGAGAATGCATTTCGCAGCTCATAGAGGCCACTACCTGTGCTGGAGTTGTTCGTGGTTTTTGAAATGATTGGTCAGTCCACAATGCAGGAGACAATTTCGTCCTATTCCACTACCGCACACCCAATGAAACACAGGTGCTGGCCTTAGTGCGTGGAACTCAACTGAGGACGCTTGAAACGGGTTTTATTCCCATTTCTGATCATATGTGTCTATACGTTCACCTTGCTGTGTGCCCTAGTCCACAATACCACTCGAAATTGCGGGGAACTGTTCTACAGAAGCTGCTAGACGAATTGACTCCTACTGATCTAGAAGTGTGTAGTCGTTGGTGACATTTGTCTCAATATTATTACAAGTTAAAATCGGGTCATTATTTTCACAATCTCAGCACAAAGTCAGAGACTGGAAAATCTCATCAATACCTTTGATGGTAAACAGCCCAACAAACGAATCGCATCCATAGCATCACTCTGTCTTCTGTTTAGAAAAGAGCAGCCCCATTGTTGAACTTAGCAGCTAAGAATTCTGAGAAAAACTCTGGATGGTCTCTTTATGCATCTTGTAACTGTTCTTCAGTCTTTAACCAACCTTTCCTGCAACATTATCTCTGATTATATTTGGAACTGACTAGAAGTAGGAGGGACTTATCTCGCTACATTCAACACATCCTGGAGGAACAGAACTAGCTGAGTTCCAAGTAATTATAACACTTCGATATTTTTCTTTCAGAAAAAGCATATGACATGTTCCAAATTTGCCCAACCAATAGACGCTAGTGATACATTTGAGAATGTTCTGGTGATATAACAATTGTTTAAGAAGAAGAAGAAAGATATGATTTATGCATTATGGAGCTCCCGATGGCAGGAGTTTGTATGCGCCATGTTCGTGTCCAGAGCAGGACTGGTATGTTTAGAAGAAAGGAAGCTTCCGAGTTATCTAAGATACTCGACAGAGAAGAGTCCAATACGCCCCTGAAGTTGGGAAGAAGTGTGCTACCCTATCACTGTAGAGCGGTAAGGGAAATAGATTTTGTGATAGGACAAAAGTAATTAAGTTTTACCCAAGTAAGTGAAGAACAGTAGTTCACACCCCAAATGCGTCTCGCACATTTAAGAGTTCACCCAGACGAATAGAAGTTTCGTTATAGTTTACCTACTTCTTACGAAGTAATTTAATGATGAAAGTGAAGATGTTACGAGTGAGCACGGACATCGGCACTACTACCATTTGCATACAGTGCTCCGCCGTGTGTTTAGGAAGTGAGAGACACCCGTTTGTTTATTCAAACAGTCACACCCATGACGTAATAAGATTGAAGCACTCGCTGAAATAAGCACTAGATTGTTGATGATTAGCATCCATGATGTGACGTCATCTCCCAAGCTCAGTACTGCGTTACCTTGTTGGAAATATAGTTAGCAAGAGACTTCCACCCTAATGAATAAAAATTTTATTGTGCAATGTTGCAGTAGTTCGAGCCCCCCTTTTTTTCATAGCTCACCCTGTTCCTTGCGGGATTTTGGAAATTTTGTAGTAGTTAAACACCACGAGACGTAATCGCCCCTATGGAGACAAAGCACAGTTCCTCCCTCACCCATACACAACGCTGCACTCCGTCTTCAGGTCACACGTGACGCATCGGGACCATCCGACCGCCGTGTCATCCCCAATTGAGGATGCGGATAGGAGGGGCGTGTGGTCAGCACCCCGCTCTCCATACACAACGCTGGGTTACTAGCATTATTCTGAGTCACTCCTCTATTCGTTCCAACCTCAAACATTACTTTGTACCTCCCTCCTCCAGGGCAGTGTGCCTTACACGGTGTGGTTAGCGCCCGCAGAGTGCCCAGCTGATCTGTTTATCCCTTCACTTTTCGCTTTCATGAACTGATCTCCTACCTATCTCTTTCCTCTACACTTAATTGAGACATCACGACGAATTTCGCCTTCGTTTGCACCCTGGTCGGCAGCCAAGACGAATTTCGCCTTCGTTTGCACCCTGGTCGGTAGCCAATGCTACTCAGACATATTGCCTCCCCCCAGAGGGAGGGAGAAGAAAAAACCCTGCGACTAGTGGACATATCACTGCTGAATCAGTTTTATTCTGAAACCCATTACCTGAACTTGTTCCTGATTATAACCAATTCCTTATTCTTTAACGTGAGCACCCTTCCGGTTCGCCACGAGTGGGCCTCTCGGCATAGATCGCCAATATGTTGAGCTACCCTGGCGTTGCGATCGCGGACGCCTGTCCACGAATGTACCCCGAAAAAACCCTGCGTTAACCGCAACATAATTTGCGGCTACTTTCTGTTAGAATTTTTACAGTTGAAACTACCGAGTTATTTTGACCTAGGTGTAATATTTCACTGTCTTCTTCTCTTACTGTGTATTCATATGTATTCCAGTATGCCACGTTTTTAAGGATGATTGCTCTATGAAGTGATTTAAGGTACTTTAAAGTGGAAGGTAGGATTTTGGTATTAGATATTCATGGGTTTTGATGTGTAGCCTATGTTATCACCTGAATTCATCCATAATTCTAGTATTTTACAAGAAAATTTTTGCACCTTGTATTTTAACATGAGTTAATGTGGATAAAGGTTTTCATGTGATTTACGGAACATTATTTCTTCGGCTTGCTAACTGCATCCTCCATTCTACTGAAACGTGTTAATATTATCCAGAATGAGATTTTCACTCTGCAGCGGAGTGTGCGCTGATATGAAACTTCCTGGAAGATTAAAACTGTGTGCCGGACCGAGACTCGAACTCGGGACCTTTGCCTTTCGCGGGCAAGTGCACTACCATCTGAGCTACCCAAGCACGACTCACGGCCCATCCTCACAGCTTTACTTTCGTCAGTACCTCGTCTCCTACCTTCCAAACTTTACAGAAACTCTCCTGCGAACCTTGCAGGACTAGCACTCCTGAAAGAAAGGATATTATTTTGTAGGATATAATATTTTGTAGCCTGTGAAACTTTGTGCAACTATTACCCATAACTAATATGTGGAGGATATAGCACAATTTTACGTTTGTTATCACTCTTTTTAAATGTACTTCAGCCACTTCTTACCCAAGTCAGATGTTTACGATTGCATTAAGCTGATTTATAATGTTTTTTACCCAAATACTTTGATTATCCTAGAACTGTGTATTCTGTCTGTTGTGGTATTAGTTCCACTATCTAGCAATAAGATTAATATTAGCCAAATAATACAAACAACGCCTGTAAATCATTAAAAGATCGGTGCTGATGCAGTTCAGCCACCATCTATTCCCTATGACAACGAGTTTGTGCTGCAACAGCAGATTAATAACAGCTTGTCTTTCCTGTACCTAACACAAACTAAAATAGCTTATTCCCCTTTTGTGAAGCTTTCTGGTATGATTTTACCATCATATGTTTTAATATCTGATTATATGGACAGTGATGATTGCAACTGTTACAGTAGATATTGTATTGTAATTTGAATAGTCAATATTTTACTATTTTCTTAACTCATGAAATTTGATGAACTTAACTGCATGTAAGTCCCCTCCCACTTACATACACTAAATGAAATATTGTAACAGATCCCTCCCATAGTGTTAAGGCCTTTGCTAGGGCAAACCGTCTTTCCGGGGAGTGACTGACGCCGTTTTGTAAACAATGTTTGTCACCTCTTCTCTGGAAGGGGGAAGGAATGTACATGGTGGCAGCCAGTCAAGGAATATCTTAGGGGCTTGGTTTAAAAAATTTATTTCGAAGGCCCAGTGAAATCTTTACAAGTTTTCTCCCAAAGTATCTTACTCTGTACCTACGTGACACAAGTCGCCTATCTTGCAAAACCGAGGCAGTTCTGTCCAGTTAAAGCTGCTGACAAGAGACGCCCTGAGACCTCTGCTGAAACTGCTAGCGAATTCACGCCATTGGTTTTAGCCAATAGCGTGCGTGGGATACAGGTCACGTGTGTGGACGCTGGAGTGTTCTGCGGTGCGGAACACAGTAGCCTCTCTCTCTTGTAATCCAGACCTCGAACAGGACAGACGTCTTTTCGGAAGGCAGAGCCTCTGCTTTTCCGACCGGCCACCACCATAAGTTAACATGAACCGCTTCCCCTACCGTTGCCCATTTCAATTAGTTGTTCGACCTCCTAGACTGGCCTAAACCTGGTAACTTGCGACCCTAGGGGCGCCCTTTGTATGCCATACACTGAAATATATTCTCTTTATTGTCACTTGATGTCCAGCAACTCCAGTTTGTTGACGCGTTTCGTGTAAAGTTATATTCATAACATCTACAGAAAGAATACGAAAGTCATAAGCGATACACCGATTTTTGGACTATTTACCAATGATGTCAGTAGACAAAAGTTTAGGACAACATAAATTAAAAGGGACATATCAACGGTGGTAGTAGCTTCACATACATTGTGTGGCGTCATTTACAAATTACCGATATCAGAGTGCAACTGAGTAAGAAAATATGATGTTACCTAGAAGATAATAAACATAGCCATCAGTAGGCGTGAATTGCAGTGTAGGAACCTTTTACTACGTAACTTAAGAATTTGATTACGAAATAATGAAACAGGGCATGGTAGGCGCCGCACGAAGAACGATGTCCACATGTGGATAAGAATCGCATTTATTTAACAGCTAAACGACTACAAAAACATGAAATCTCAAAGTTTACAGATACTGAAGAAACTCGCCGATGTGGTGGCACAAGACAGAGACGCGGCACTGTAGGGACAGCGGACACTAAGCAAAGCAGCAACCTCGTCCCCGAGTAAGACCAGCAGCACACCAATATTTTTCGGCGCGAGTCGCGGAATTAAGCGTTTCTGGAGGAATATGTGGCGTGAAATACCGTTTTACACGCCCGGTTGCGTAACAAACATGTTTGACCTCTGCTTAAGGCAGACTTACTACTCGGGGCACATATTGGTTGAAAGCACCGATGATGGCTGTTCATCAGTTGAAATCGTTTTGCAAAAGTGAATAAATAATACATGATTTTGCGACTGGTTGCTGCATATTTGGATATTTTAATGATATCTAAAGTGTTTACCCAGGAAAGAATTATGTTTTGTAATGCAGATATAGTTACTTTAAGTAAAAATGGAAACATAAAGCTTTTTATGGGGAGCTCATTTAACTAGTGATGAAAAATGAACTTGAATTTAGAATTTCAGTCTACAGGGTGGGCAAAAAGTCACTGCCCTTCATAATCTAATTAAATACAAAACAAACAATTGGAATTCTGAAATAGCAGAACATTTTATTGAAGCTACTGGATTATTTATAACATTCTATCTCGAATTGTTTTCCATCTTTTCCGATAAATTTCGTTAGGCGATCTTGGGAGCTTAATAATTTTTATTTACACCGTCGCTTATTAGATTCAGGGTCTTAAAAAGCGATGTAAATAGCTTCTTTCGACTCCTCAACTGCTTGTGGTTTTGTAGCATACACTTTAACATAATCCCAAAAGAAGAAATCCATTGGTGTAAGGTCACAAGATCTGGATGACATTTCTATTGCCCCTTGCCCTCCAATAAGTCTCCGACCAAATACGTCATCAACATAGTTTCGCACAGCTGTTGCGTAATGCGGTAGGAATTGCATCATGTTGAAAATAAAATGAGCTGAAGCCGTCGTAGATTATCTGTAGCCCCTGAATGGCAGAGGTTGTCCACACTTCGAGCCCGTTCTGTCTAATTAGTCTGCCATGCAACAACAAAGGCCCAACTGCTCCACAAAATGAGATACCACCCCAAACGGAACACAGGTTGATTTAACTGACTCTCAAAAATAATGATATGGTTCTCCGTATCCATTAGGTACACTTGTGTCTGTTTACATGGCATGATAATTTGAAAGTTCTTCCGTCACTCATTATCACCTTTTCTTAATTTATTTAACATTGTCTCGCAACAAGACTACAATGAGGATCGTCTTCGAATAGCCCATGTTTGAGACGAGGTACGTGATGTCTGAATAAGGCCTTATGTTAAATTCACTGAAGCGCCAAAGAAACTCGTATAGGCATGCGTATTCAAATACAGAGATATGTAAACAGGCAGAAGACGGCTCTGAGGTCGGCTACACCGATATAAGACAACAAGTGTCTGACGCAATTGATAGATCGGTTACTGCTGCTACAATGACAGGTTATCAACATTTAAGTGAGTCTGAACTTGATGTTATAGTCGGCACACGAGTGATGGGATACAGCATCTCCGAGATAGCGATGAAATGGGGATTTTGCCGTACGACCATTTCACGAGAGTACTGTGAACATTAGGAATTCGGTAAAACATCAGATCTCCTACATCGCTGCAGCCGGAAAAACATCCTGCAAGAACGGAACCAACGACGACTGGAAAGAATCGTTCAGCGTGACAGAAGTGCAACGCTTCCGCAGATTGCTGCAGATTTCAGTGCAGGACCATCAACAAGTGTCGCCGTGCGAACCATTCAATGAAACATAATCGATATGGGCTTTCGGAGCCGAAGACCCAGTCGTGTACACTTGATGACTGTACGACACAAAGTTTTACGCCACGCCTGGACCGACAACACCGACATTGGACTGTTGATGACTGGAAACATGTTGCCTGGTTGGACGAGTCTCATTTCAAATTGTATCGAGCGGATCGACGTGTGCCGGTATATAGACAACCTCATGAAACCATGGACCCTGCATGCAGCAGGAGACTGTTTAAGCTGGTGTAGGCTCTGTAATGGTGTGAAGCGTGTGCAGCTGGAGTGATATATACTCCTAGCTCACTTATTTGTTACATAGTTTAATTCTTAATTTCTTTGCGTGTTTTTGGTACTTGCATTGTTTAATTCATAAATTTCGGGCGTATTATAGCATTTGAGAGTTGTAGCATCGCGTTTTAGTACCTGAATAGTGTAAAATCGTGTAGTCTCCTTCCGCCGCCGAGCAGTGTGTCAGCAGTGCGCGAGTAGCAGCATTAATGCATTTACTGAGCAATCTTGTATTTTAATAACCGTTTAAATTTTGTGTCGATTTGTTTGTGCTCTCTGTAGATTAGTTCAGACGTTCTTTGCACAACAGTTTTTAACATGGATAGGGACTGCAACTGCTGTGTTCGGATGCAGGCTGAGTTGGCATCCCTTCGCTCCCAGCTTCAGGCAGTGTTGGCTTCGGTCACACAGCTTGAGGCTGTTGCCAATGGGCATCACTGTGGGGGTCCGGATGGGGGTTTGTCGGAGACGGCCAGCTCGTCCCATGCATCCCCCGATAGGACTACGACTGTGGCTGCCCGGGATACTGCCCACATTGAGGCTGATCCCTCACCTGTGTTAGAGTGGGAGGTCGTCTCGAGGTGTGGCAGGGGGCGAAAGACATTCCAGAGGGCTGAACGGAAGGCCTCTCCAGCTTGTCTGACGAACCGGCTTCTGGCTCTGTCTCAGGCTGATACTGATCCTCGGCCGTCATGGCTGCTTGTCCTGTTCCAGAGATTACCCCTCAGTCTGCAAGATTCGGGCGGTCGCAGAGGGTGGGTTTACTGGTAGTTGGGAGCTCCAACGTCAGGCGCGTAATGGGGCCCCTTAGGGAAATGGCAGCAAGAGAGGGGAAGAAAACCAATGTGCACTCCGTATGCATACCGGGGGGAGTCATTCCAGATGTGGAAAGGGCCCTTCCGGATGCCATGAAGGGTACAGGGTGCACCCATCTGCAGGTGGTCGCTCATTTCGGCACCAATGATGTGTGTCGCTATGGATCGGAGGAAATCCTCTCTGACTTCGGCGGCTATCTGATTTGGTGAAGACTGCCAGTCTCGCTAGCGGGATGAAAGCAGAGCTCACCATCTGCAGCATCGTCGACAGGACTGACTGCGGATCTTTGGTACAGAGCAGAGTGGAGAGTCTGAATCAGTGGCTGAGGCGGTTCTGCGACCGTGTGGGCAGCAGATTCCTCGACTTGCGCCATAGGGTGGTGGGGTTTCAGGTTCCGCTGGATAGGTCAGGAGTCAACTACACGCAGCAAGCGGCTACACGGGTAGCAGGGGTTGTGTGGCGTGGGCTGGGCGGTTTTTTAGGTTAGATGGCCTCGGACAAGTACAGAAAGGGCAACAACCTCAAAGGGTGCAAGGCAAAGTCAAGACATGCGGGGACCAAGCAGCAATCGGTATTGTAATTGTAAACTGTCGAAGCTGCATTGGTAAAGTACCGGAACTTCAAGCGCTGATAGAAAGCACCGAAGCTGAAATCGTTATAGGTACAGAAAGCTGGCTGAAGCCAGAGATAAATTCCGCCGAAATTTTTGCAAAGGCACAGACGGTGTTTAGAAAGGATAGATTGCATGCAACCGGTTGTGGCGTGTTTGTCGCTGTTAGTAGTAGTTTATTCTGTAGTGAAGTAGAAGTGGATAGTTCCGTGAATTATTATGGGTGGAGTTTACACTCAACAACCGAGCTAGGTTAATAATTGGCTCCTTTTACCGACCTCCCAACTCAGCAGCATTAGTGGCAGAACAACTGAGAGAAAATTTGGAATACATTTCACATAAATTTTCTCAGCATGTTATAGTCTTAGGTGGAGATTTCAATTTACCAGATATAGACTGGGACACTCAGATGTTTAGGACGGGTGGTAGGGACAGAGCATCGAGTGACATTATACTGAGTGCACTATCCGAAAATTACCTCGAGAAATTAAACAGAGAACCGACTCGTGGAGATAACATCTTGGACCTACTGATAACAAACAGACCCGAATTTTTCAACTCTGTAAGACTCCTGAAGAGAGGCAGCAGCCTTTTCAGTAGTTGCAGGGGCAACAGTCTGGATGATTGACTGATCTGGCCTTGTAACACTAACCAAGACAGCCTTGCTGTTCTGGTACTGCGAACGGCTAAAAGCAAGGGGAAACTACAGCCGTAATTTTTTCCGAGGGCATGCAGCTTTACTGTATGAGAGTAGCATGGAAAGCTGCATCAAACCAGTCTCATGACTGAAGACCACAACAACAACAACAAGTGCAGAACAGGGAATCAGTGATCATAACGCCGTTGCAGCATCCCTGAATATGAAAGTTAATAGGAATATACAAAAATGGAGGAAGGTTTATCTGTTTACTACGAGTAATAGAAGGCAGATTTCAGACTACCTAACAGATCAAAACGAACATTTCTGTTCCGACACTGACAATGTTGAGTGCTTATGGAAAAAGTTCAAGGCAATCGCAAAATGCGTTTTAGACAGGTACGTGCCGGATAAAACTGTGAGGGACGGGAAAAACCCACCGTCGTCCACCAACAAAGTTAGGAAACTATTGCGAAAGCAAAGAGAGCTTCACTCCAAGTTTAAACGCAGCCAAAACCTCTCAGACAAACAGAAGCTAAACGATGTCAAAGTTCGCATAAGGAGGGCTATGCGTGAAGCGTTCAGTGAATTCGAAAGTAAAATTCTATATACCGACTTGACAGAAAATCCTAGGAAGCTCTGGTCTTACGTTAAATCAGTAAGTGGCTCGAAACAGCATATCCAGACACTCCGGGATGATGATGGCATTGAAACAGAGGATGACGCGCGTAAAGCTGAAATACTAAACACCTTTTTCCAAAGCTGTTTCACAGAGGAAGACCGCACTGCAGTACCTTCTCTAAATTCTCGCACAAACGAAAAAATGGCTGGCACCGAAATAAGTGTCCAAGGAATAGAAAAGCAACTGGAATCTCTCAACAGAGGAAAGTCCACGGGACATGATGGGATACTAATTCGATTCTACACAGAGTACGCGAAAGAACTTGCCCCTCCTCTAACAGCCATGTACCGCAAGTCTCTAGAGGAATGGAAGGTTCCAAATGATTGGAAAAGAGCACAGGTAGTCCCAGTCTTCAAGAAGGGTCGTCGAGCAGATGCGCAAAACTATAGACTTATATCTCTGACGTCGATCTGTTGTAGAATTTTAGAACATGTTTTCTGCTCGAGTATCATGTCGTTTTTGGAAACCCAGAATCTACTCTGTAGGAATCAACTTGGATTCCGGAAACAGCGATCGTATGAGACCCAACTCGCTTTATTTGTTCATGAGACCCAGAAAATATTAGATACCGGCTCCCAGGTAGATGCTATTTTCCTTGACTTCCGGAAGGCGTTCGATACAGTTCTGCACTGTCGCCTGATATACAAAGTAAGAGCCTACGGGATATCAGACCAGCTGTGTGGCTGGATTGAAGAGTTTTTAGCAAAGAGAACACAGCGCGATCCTCTGTGGCGCTGCGGCTGCCGAGCGAACCTCGTTCAAGGTCACCCACCAAGATGGCGGCGCACACAGCAATAAGCACAAAGGAGGTGGCTTACAAAACACTCGTTCGACCTATACTTGAGTACTGATCATCAGTGTGGGATCTGTACCAGATCGGGTTGATGGAGGAGATAGAGAAGATCCAAAGAAGAGCGGCACGTTTCGTCACAGGGTTATTTGGTAACCGTGATAGCGTTACAGAGATGTTTAACAAACTCAAGTGGCAGACTCTGCATGAGAGGCGCTCTGCATCGCGGTGTAGCTTGCTGTCCAGGTTTCGAGAGGGTGCGTTTCTACATGAGGTATCGAATATATTGCTTTCCCCTACTTATACCTCCCAAGGAGATCACGAATGTAAAATTAGAGAGATTCGAGCGCGAACGGAGGCTTTCCGGCAGTAGTTCTTCCCGCGAACCACACGCGACTGGAACAGGAAAGGGAGGTCATGGCAGTGGCACGTAAAGCGCCCTCCGGCACACACCATTGGGTGGCTTGCGGTTTATAAATGTAGATGTAGATGTAGATGTAGATATGGGACCCCTGATACGTCCAGATACTACTAATACATGTGACACGTACGTAAGCATCCTGTCTGATCACCCGCATCCAATCTTGTCCTTTGTGCATTCCGACGGACTTGGATGATTCCAGCAAGACTATGCGACACCCCACAGAGCGGCTCCAGCGACCCTCTTTTGAGTTTAAACACATCCGCTGGCCCCAAAATTGCATTATCTCTGGGATGGCTTGCAACGTGCTGTCCAGAAAAGATCTCCATCTCCACTCCATCGTATTTTTACGGATTCATGGACAATCCTGCAGGGTTCGTGGTGTCAGTGCCATCCACCACTACCTCAGACATTAGTTGTGTCCATCCCAAGTTGTGTTTTGGCTCTTCTGCGTTTTCGCGGGGTCCCTACACGTTATCAGGCTGGTGTAACAATTTCTTTGGCTCTTCAGTGTATGCAGGCGTTGCCGTCCGCAGCGCCGTATTCTGCCTGTTTACATATGAAGGGTCCACGAGAAAAAGTGGGTAAGTCAGTTCTTCTTAATTTTTTAGGAAAGAAGATTTTAATACCAAACGTTCTGTACCAAATACAATTTTTTGACAATCCTCTTGAGATTTATGTTTAGTGTAGCCTTAGTGATAGTCGTTAGATAACTATACTAGGTTTTTGTGTAAACGTACTGTTGTGTACATAGTTCCGCGTAGTCAGCGCGTACACAACGTTCCCAATAGAGCGCGCCCTGCTAAGCACAACAGCGCAGGAGCAGCGCTCGTCCGTCTCCGCACTACGAGACGGACCAGATTCTGCTTCTGCCCATTCGCGTATTAATATGTAACGCAGCCAATGAGATTGCTGCTAACTTAGAACCTTTTCTCCTCGCGGATCACACTCGCGCAGTGATACCTGAACGCTCGAGGTATTATAACGAGTGTACAGACCTCCGATTAGTCAGTCTGCATTAGTCTGCATTAGTCTATAGTCAAGTTTCAGTCTGCGCCTAATAAGATTATCATATTCCCGTTCATAGCCATGAAGATAAATGTATAGACACTTTGTAAAGTATCAGAGATATGTGAGAATAAGATTAACGTACCAAGACCAAAGGAACTTCAGATTGTCAATTGTAAATAGCATCCAGAATCAAGTTAAGAAAGGTTTATGATTGTTATTATTTTAATAAATGTGTGTGAAAATTAATCAAGTTCTGTTTAAAGGAGGTCACCGTCAATCTGCTACTCTAAGTGTGCAAGTGGCATTTCTATCGTCTGACCTAACGGCAGAAGATAAACACACCACGATAAGACCACGAGACATATTGCTGACACTCGCCTACTTCGTTATAGCAACAAGTCAAATAATCTGATGGAGTGTGTACCGAAGGTCTTACAGTACGCACACCACACGTACAGTAACAACCTAAACAAAATATTATATGGAATAACTTAAATTCTTTGTAGTGAATAAGGTGTTAAGTCGATATAAAAAGGGAAATGTCAGTAAATCTCGCTAATTTGTTAACTTTGTTAAGCCTAGTACAATTAGAACTAATTACCAGTATTATTTAAGATGTCATTAAAATATAACAAATGAATGTGCAAAAATTTGTTGGTTACGAGAAAACCATAAAAGTCATAAGATAGAAAATTATAGACTAAAATTAATTATTTATAAACAGAACAAAACTCTGTAGGCCCAAACAATATCTTTGTAGCCGGCCGGAGTGGCCGTGCGGTTCTAGGCGCTGCAGTCTGGAACCGAGCGACCGCTACGGTCGTAGGTTCGAATCCTGCCTCGGGCATGGATTTGTGTGATGTCCTTAGGTTAGTTAGGTTTAATTAGTTCTAAGTTATAGGTGACTGAAGATATCAGAAGTTAAGTCGCATAGTGCTCAGAGCCATTTGAACCATTTTTTGAGCCAATTTCTTTGTAAACTATGTTCATTCATTGTTTATTCATTTCCGCTCTGGGCCTGCTTCTTAGCATTGGCACTTACTGGTTTTGGAAAAACAGTGTCATCTTGATGACACAGTTTCTTGTTACGCTTTTGTCAATTTTCCGGTTTGGCAGCTGGGAAGAAAACTACCTAGCCTCTTCTCAGCAAAACATCCTTAACTGTTCCGGTCTACATACTTGTCATAAGTAATACACCAAAAACACCTTCTTGTAGCCAATTAAAAAGTAAATGTAGTTGTAGTTGCTTACAAAATTTAAAATAAAAACTATTTTAAGTAAATAATACAATAAAAACGACGATAAAAATTAGGATGAAACAAAAAACACACACCATCTTATCAGCATAGTCAGGTAGAAATAACTCTCCTTCAGGCTGAGGTTGTTCTGTTGGAACCGTAAGTGGCTTGTTGATAACATGGCGATACCGATGGCCATGGAATGTACTTCTGTGCTCCAAGAATCGGGGGTGCTCTTTTCCAGCCACTAGTTCTCAAATTGCTCTGGAAGAAAATGGGAATTTCTCGAAATATAAGTGAGCGAGGCGTGTAGACCAATCTCTTACAAACTCCCTATCTACTTCGACAACATGAAAGGTGAGGGTTTTGCTCTTGCACTCACTATTTCCTCTATCCAGTCTTAGGGCATTTCAACCTTTTTTTTTTTTTTTTTTTTATACTGACCATGTTACGATCACATTCGAGGTACGAGTGGCCACGGATTGGAAAAGTCATTTTCACGTGCTCAAGTCTCTTGACGTGACGAACGATGTAATGCAGCAGGCGGAAAATAATCCAACTCTCATTCTGCTTCCTCCCCTCCCCACCCCCCGCCCCTCAAGAGTTTGAAAATACATCTGTTTCTCTAACAGAGGGATCAACTGTAGTCACAAAATAAAACAAAAAGGAAGAGACCTCGCTGGACCCTTTGTAGCTTACTGTTTCATCATACACGAAGAAATATGATTTATCAGTTGACAATATATGAATGTTAAACATGCACAACGTTGACTGTCTCTTGTAGTACACGTCGTTAGTTGTGATGTTAGCGATAAATAAGTTCTTCTGGAAATCCATAGCAATACTTTCACATGCTTTAGATGCCTGCTGTTTCCTTTAGAACTTATTTTACGAATATAAAACGAGTCAGGTTTTAATAAGTGAAGTTTTTTCACCGTTGACACTTGACTGATTTTTTTCTGCGTTCGCCATTTCTGAGCTATTTTCCGGGTACGATTTCAAATCCTGTTCAACAACTCGAATTTCAGGAGCATGCCTATCATAGTAACTACTAGATTCCATTTTAGGGTACCCGAAACCGACGTTAAGTTCTGTATTGGAAACAAGTCTATATTTTTCATATGACACAGATTGATTAGGGCATGATTTCTTAAATAACTCATACATCTTACTGATGTTTAGATCTGGTGGGAGGTACACTTTCTTAGAGGTTTTCAAGCTGTAATGACTTCGTTCATAATGTGTTGACGAACTGCGTCAAGTGCCTACGATGTTTCCGATTAGAGTGTTGGCCTCGACCATCCTTAGGACTCACACTTTTTTCAGATAACGTATAACTTATAATTCCTTTTTAGATATTCCATGACTGATATTCAGTGACAAAACTCGCCCACTTCACTCATACACGATATGAATAACTGTTGTCACGAAATTTGTCTTAATTTTCTGGTAGCCTAGGTCTCCTTCGCGATACACTATTTACATTAAGTAAGTAAGCATCCTGCTCATTCACAGTCATTTTGTTATAATTAGATATAATCACGTTATACGCCAGTGGTACTCTGAAAACATTTCGATCTGTAACCTTTACAATCTGGCACTAATTCATGGGTGAAAGATAAAAGTTTGTTTCTCACGTCGGAGAGTCGACTGTTCTCTTCCTTTTATTCATTGAATGTGACAGTTTGCTGAAGGTGATACTTTCCTCATCTTCACTTTCCATGTTCACTTCCACAGTTTCCACGTTTTAACGTGAAACAAACTAAACAATTCACCCAACACACAAAGCACTAACTTAACCTCTCCAACAGCACATACTCAACACCTGATCATCATGCACAATGTAACGCAAACAATAGCTGCGATCAGTGCTTCCAACTGACTAACCCCCTTTTTCCTAGTTTCACATACTTACCTCCGTTTTCCTGTGGACGACACATTTTTGAACCGCTGTAACTTTGAGACTATCCCCTTCTTTCCATGAAACAAAAAATGATAAAAGCAGCTTGTTGAAAGCTTTCTGAAATTGGAATAACCAAAAATTTCATTTTTTGACTTAATACCATTTTCCCGTGGACACTACATATCTCTGTATTTGAATACGCATGTCTATACCAGTTTCTTTGGCGCTTCAGAGTATATCAACGTACTCTGAAGAATGAAATTTCTGGCAAATATCTATGGAAACAAACTGCGGAGGTCATCGGTCCCTACACTTACACACTACTTAATCTGACTTAAACTAGCTAAGGACAACACACACACACCCATGCCCCAGGGAGGACTTGAACCTCCGACGGGGGGAGCCGCGTGAACCGTAGCAAGGCGCCCCAGTCCGGGCGGTTACTCCGTGCTGCTCAACGTACTCTGAAAGGAATCTAACTGATATACAATCTGGACGGACGACTGCAAAGTACGGAGTTATTAAATCAGCGTACTCTGAAAGGATTCTAACTGCTATACAATCTAGATGGGAGGACTACCCTTCTTAAAGTTGCTTTGCTACACCGAGGATATCTACTTCTGAGTTGCCCATGTTGGCGACAGTCTTTGTTTCGAATTCTGGAACATATTCTACGTCTTTATTGTGTTTCTTAATTTCACTTTAGTGCCATTGTCATTGTTAACGTTGCCGTTGCTATCTCACAGAGAGGATATTGATTATATCTTGCCGCTTGTGAACTTTACATACGACCAGAATCTCTTTGGATTTTCTGCCACATTTAGGGATAGAGTTTCGTTGTGGAAACTATTCAAAACATCTGGCATTGAAGTCCACGCAAATTTTCGAACTTCCGTAAAACTTCGCCAGTCTTAGGGACTTTGTGACGGAAAGCTGGCCTAAGAAACCGAGAGTCGATCATGACCAAATAAATACAATATGCAGAAAATAAAAAAGTGTTTGCTATTTAATATTAATTACAAATTGATTAACGATGAATTAGGCTCTCTAGAAAATTCTAGGAACCCCACGATCTGATTTATTAAACTGTTCCTCATTCAGCACACACATTAATGTAGACACTAAAGACGGCACCGAGGGATCGCTTCATGCCGTGATTGGTTAACACTAGTTGTATTTTTAGCTACAACAGTATCGAAAAGCTAATCTTAAACAGGATATGAGAAAACAGAGGCACAAATGACCTGCAGTATTGCACTGTAACAATAATCACGGTATATGTATAGACCTGCTTCAGATAGGCAGATGATTCAAAAATTGTTGTGCGCAGGCATTTACAAAGCGATTACACAAAGATTAGAGCAGCTCTAAGGGATAGAGTTCAACAAAAAAAATTTACCTTCGGGGCTCAATCCGTGTACAAGACGGAAGGCAATGTTTTCGCCCTCGCGGCAATCCAGGACCACACCATTTACTATCGACTCAGTAACACCGAAAATCGATTATGAATGCATGGCGAATTGTGTTCTTCATAGATAACTCCTGCTTCAGTTCGCAGCATTAGTCTCGAGCACAATAGTACGGATTGAAAGTAGTAAGTTGTGCCCCTACAGGAATATTGGAAAGAGACGAGTTTGATGGAGAGGATGGAAGGGTAACGAAAGGTGGGTATGCGGGGATTCACATTTTTGTTAGTGGTAGAACAGCACTGTTAACGCACAGATACAAAGGTGAGGTACTGCAGCTGCAAGTTCTGAAGTGCCAAAGAAACTCGTATCGGCGTACGTATTCAAATACAGAGTTACGTAAACAGTCAGAATAAGGCATTGCGACACAAAGCTTTGCGACACTCCTAGGCCCGTCAACGCCGACATTGGACTGTTGATGAGTGGAAACATGTTGCCTCGACGGATGAGTCTCGTTTCAAATTGTATCGAGTGGATGGACGTGTACGGGTATACAGAGAACCTCATGAATACATGGACCTTCCACGTCAGCAACGAACTATTCAAGCTGTTGGAGGCTCTGTAATGGTGTGGGACATGTGCAGTTGGAGTGATATGAGACCCCTGATGCGCCTAGATACGACTGACAGGTGACACGTGCGTAAGCGTCCTATCTGATCACCTGGATCCATGCATATCCATAGTGCATTCCGACGGACTTGGGCAATTCCGGCAGGACAGTGCGACACCCCAAACGTCTAGAATACGGAGAGGCTCTGGGATGCCTTGCAAATTGCTGTTCAGAAGAGATCTCCACCCCGTGCCGGCCGGAGTGGCCATCCGGTTCTAGGCGCTACAGTCTGGAACCGCGCCACCGCTAGGGTCGCAGGTTCGAATCCTGCCTCGGGCATGGATGTGTGTGATGTCCTTAGGTTAGTTAGGTTTAAGTAGTTCTAAGTTCTAGGGGACTGATGACCACAGCAGTTAAGCCCCATAGTGCTCAGAGCCATTTGAACCATTTTTTTCCACCCCGTCGTACTCTTACTGATTTATGGACAGCTCTGCAGGAATCATGGTGTCTGTTCCCTCCAGCAGCACCTCAGACATTAGTCAAGTCCATGCCACGTCGTGTTGCGGTAGTTCTGCGTGCTCGCGGGGTCCATGCACTATATTAGCCGAGTGTACCAGTTTCTTTGGCTCTTCAATGTACAACTTTCCAGAGATTCAGGTGATACACACTTTTTTCAAGCCTACAATAACATCAGTCTTCATCGAGCTGCTATGATGACAGACCTTCTCGCCGGTGACTTTCTACTGTATTCGCTAGAACCACAATCTGTACATTATATGCTGAAGCACTTGGGAAACAAACTACAGCCCGCCTCTGCAGGAGCTGAACAACCATCCAAATAGCATGTCACGTCACTCCCAAGCATGTGGTGCACCTAATGGTGACCACACCATCAATCATCTATTTCGTCATTTTGGAAGAGATTTTTCCCATATATCATTGTTTCTAAAAATGGGTTACTTTAATTTCAGAGCAAATAAAATTATTTTATTTAGCACTATTGTACGTCACATGTTTTATTACCAACCACTATCTAGTACTGAATCAATCCTCAAAGCCTAGCCAGGAAATATGTTTTCTTTGTTTGGTCATGTTTAACTTCCGAGAACTAATATACCAGCTCGTTAAGATACGCTTACAGCACTTGATTTCCTTCTACCTTTTTTAATTTACGGCAATGTGTTTTTGCTGTCAGTGAACTTATAAATATGACTTTTGAATGGCAACTATGTCAGTGAAATATATAGGTTAGTGTAAGGAATACCTCACCGCAGACCGGAGTGCAAGATATTGGGCCAGTGGCTATGGCGATTACAAATTCCCCCGCCATGTCAGGGCGTCGTATGATCTGGTTGTTGCGGAAAATACACTCATGTTCCGAAAAAAATAGATCACCTAGAATAACTAGAGGTAGGACGTTCATATTCACAGGACGTGTACAATATTATGTTCTTCAGAAATTAGCGTATTTCAGCCACCTCGGTTCAGCATGTGTCATGTTTCCTATTAGGAACGGGGTCCGCCATGGATCCTGGTAACTTGTTCCATGCAAGATGGCATCGACACGTATCAATCACGAATGGCATCCTGTGGTATAGCTATCAATGCTGCATTCATCTAATTCCAAACTTCATCTGTGGTGGTTGGCTTTGGGTCGCAGCGCTCTCTTGTCGTATCGCCATATCCCACATATTTTGAACTGGCGAAAAGTCTGGTGATCTGGCGGGCCAGGACAGAAGGCTCACAACCTATGACAGCAAGGCACGTGTTCGTGCAGCAACATGTGGTCGTGCATTGTAACGCTGGAAAGTGGCGTCTGGGTGCTGTGGAGAAAGGGTATGGCCACGGGTCGTAGGATGTCATTCACGTGGGTCTCACTGGCCACTATGCCCTGGAGATGCACCAACTGTGATTTGTGGCTATACCCAATGGCATCCCACACCATAAGGCGCTGTATGTCTAGCGCGAATGCAGTCACTGTGCTGTGGCTCCCTGTCTGCGGCGAATCAAAATGCGACCATGATTTTCAAACAAACAGAACGTGAATAGATCCGAAAACACTGTCTGTGGCAGTTCCTGTCCCCAGTGACGTCGTTCCATACATCACTGCCGTGTAGCACGTTTCTGCACATTCGTCAAAGGTAGGCGGAGAAGTGGACGACATGCACGTAGCCCATGCAGTAATAAACGGCAAAGGACTGTTGGTTGGTTGGTTTGAGGGAAGTGACCTAACAGCAAGGTCATCAGTCCCATCGGATTAAGGAAGGATGGGGAAGGCAGTCAGCGGTGTCCTTTAAAAGGAACCATCCCGGCATTTTCCTGAAACGATTCAGGGAAATCACGGAAAACCTAAATAATGATGGCCGGATGCGGGTTTGAACTGTCGTCCTCTCGAATGCGAGTTCGATGTGCTAACCACTACGCAACCTCACTCGGTTGCGGACAGTTATTCCTGATAGTGTACGATGTGTTACACTGCTCCACGTTTGCACCAGAGCCGATTAAGACGCAAATCTGTCCTCCAATGCCATTCGGATGAGGTGTAGATCTTCTCGGGAGTTGGTCTGATTGGTGAGAGCTGACCCATCTTGTCGTTTTCTACGACCTTCTTTGAAGCATTCTGGGGATACCCGTTTCGCTGCCGAAACACTTCGGCCCACACGAGCAGCAATTTCCCTGATGGATGGATCACATTCTCTCATACGAATAATGTGCCCTCTTTGAAACCCACTGAACTGACGGTACTGTTTGCGCATAAGTCTGCGAGGCATTCTGCACGTCATCTCAAGTCACACAAATCAATCACCTTCGGTTTATAGGGAAACGAGGGCCGCAGCCACATTTTAGCGGTAGGTGGTGCTGCGCTGCGATATTGATGTTGACGTTGAACCCACAGGCGTACATGTTTCAAATGCTAATGGTTTTTGCAGAACATACTATAGTACGTGTCCCGTAAATATGAACGTCCTATCTCTAGTCGTTCAAGGTGTTCTGTTTTTTCTGAACAAGAGTGTATTATCTCCTGTGATTTCCGTCAGCTATTTGTGCTCGTCTATGACGGAAGTCAATGAATGTGACCAGTATCCGGAATTGCTGTTTTAAGGTTAATAGTGGGTGATGATGATGATTGGTTTCTGGGGCGGTCAACTGCCTTGCACATCAACGCCCGTACAAAGTCCCAATTTTAACACAGTCATATTACTTTTCACAATCCAATGGAGTCACTGTCATGAATGATGATGAAATGATGAGGACAGCACAAACACCCAGTCCCCAGGATGAGAAAATCCGCAACCCGTCCGGGAATCGAACCCGGGCCCCCGTGATCCAGAGGCAGCAATGCTAGCCACTAGACTTCGAGCTGTGGACTGAATAGTGGGTGAATGGACGTTTATCATGCTGAGCTATCTAGAGGATCCTGAATATTGAAAGATGGAGTGAAAGGAGATGTGAACCAGATTATTTCATCTACGAAGTTGAGGGAAGTCTTACGTGTACGAGTTTTGTGATGATAAATACGTCTAAGCCGAAACAGTAGAACCACGATGCACTAGCAGTTTAAGAGAAAGCCACTATTTAAACTGTTAGATACGACGAACGCTTTAATATTCAACATCGCTTTGTGGAGAAATGGAAAATGTGATGCAATTAATGTGTGACGTGTTTTCAGTATTAATAACAGATGTCTCAGTATGGCGTCAAGTGATCTACTTTCCGAATGACCATCGCACGACAGCTGACTTCTTTCAGCATGTCCCATCAACTCCTAAACCGATTTAGATAAATTAGAGAGGGCGATGACCAATTTTATGATGGACCCTCTCCAGGACATGACCCATATTTATGAATGCTGTTATTTAGGCAAATACACAATTCTGTACTATAATTTAAGTACAGTCGCCGGCCGGAGTGGCCGAGCGGTTAAAGGCGCTACAGTCTGGAACCGCACGACCGCTGTGGTCGCAGGTTCGAATCCTGCCTCGGGCATGGATGTGTGTGATGTCCTTAGGTTAGTTAGGTTTAAGTAGTTCTAAGTTCTAGGGGACTTATGACCACAGCAGTTGAGTCCCATAGTGCTCAGAGCCATTTGAACCATTTAAGTACAGTCCAGATATTGAAGATAATTTCGTCAGTAAGATGTCGTGAAGGTAACAGAGTAAGACTTTTGGAATACAATAATGTCCATAACGTGTGATAAAGAAAATTTCTGATACGGCTGACTTGTGTCCTCTTCAAAACTTTTACATTTCGTGTTCTAGTAGTCTTCTTGACGGTATAATCCATCTTTTTCTGGCCCCTTAATGCTACTCCTGTGTTCCAAGGACCTCCCTTGTATGGCTCCGTCTGTTCGTTTCTTGCTATTTGTAGTCTGTCTTGTAAATATAATAAAATTAGAAATGTATGCCAGGTAGAAAACTCATTTTTCCTGGCTGTCTAAAACGAATTGCATGTATCTTTAAAAAAGTTAAGCGTACCCGCTCATTTCAGGCGAAATCACTGTCAGTGAGCTGTGAACATTAGTTGAGTTTTGAGTGACGGACTTCAATGATTGCCGGCTGAAGTGGCCGTGCGGTTAAAGGCGCTGCAGTCTGGAACCGCAAGACCCCTACGGTCGCAGGTTCGAATCCTGCCTCGGGCATGGATGTCTGTAATGTCCTTAGGTTAGTTAGGTTTAACTAGTTCTAAGTTCTAGGGGACTAATGACCTCAGCAGTTGAGTCCCATAGTGCTCAGAGCCATTTGAACCATTTGAACTTCAATGATTATCTCCGTTATAATCTGTTGGATATATTCCATTCAGTATCAGCCTTTAACTTCAGAAACAAGTGACCAGTGTCCGCCATTAAGCAATCATTTTACGTACGTGTAAACTGGTTGCTGCGGTGCTACTATCATGTTTATGCGCTCCTTAGCTCACTTTCTGCCACTTATATTACAGGAGGATTATCGATGCTCCCGCACAAAGCAAATGAATTGACCGTAGCAACTTTACTGTGCATGCAAACCTATCAGTTCTATAGTCTTCTTCCTATGTTATATGATAGTTGCGCAGTTGTGGCCTTGTACTACTTGTATTTAAGCTGTGAATTAGTTTTCAGTTCTGTAATGTCCCTCCGAACGAACGAAATAGTTAACAACATTTCAAATGATGGCTTCCTGTATTTGTATTCTATTACCTACGCTACTAAAGAGGACATTGCGAATCAAGGTTTTATAAACTGAAACGCCTTTTTCTTTTTGCAATCTGTACTTATTTACGTTCCAGAGGTATTTCACCTTTAGTATTAAGGCATCGCCAGAAATCTCCCTTTCAATTCACCTGGCCATAGAGGTCGCACTATCCGTTCACTCATAAAACATCGACACGTTTGCACGCCACTATCTTTTTGTTTTGTAGTTATCACATGTTGGTGTGCAAAACTTAAGGACGAAAGTAACATTCGCATGATGCGTCACTGATTAACCAGCAAGATGAAACTTGATCCATACATAGAAAGAACTGCTATAGTTTAGTACAAAAGATAACAGAAAGATGTATTCAACGAGACGAACCCAAATCACACTTTAATTCAAAGACAATACTTACACTGAATTCTCCTCTATTTATGATGGTTCTCTGGACATTACAAAAGGCGGGACATAGTTCTTAATAGGGTCTGTAGTCACCCCAGACGGTAATGTATTTTCTGTAACGTGCTCGATCGCTGGTCACAAGAATATCAACGAGTTCTTGTGGGAGGGCGTTCCATTCGTCCACCAGTGCGGTTAACGACAGCTGTATGGTATTTCTTGTATATGAACGTGCTGTAAGACGTCTCCTCACCGCATCCCACATTTGTTAAAAGGGATTTAAGTTGGGGTACTCGGGATACCAGTCCATACGTCGAATGTTCTCTTGTTCCAAGAGTTCCACCACCTACGCAATTCGATGTGGTCGCGCATTGTCACCTACAAAAATGAAATCAGGGCCGAATACACTCCTGAAAATATGTACACGGGGAAGGAGTATAGTGTAATAACAACTTCGAGCGGTGAATGTACCGTGTTCAAAGATCTGGGTGTCAGTACGATCATGCCACATTATGCCTCCCGGCACCATAAGGCCTGGACAACCAAAACGATCATTTTCGAAAATGTTCCCAGGAGTAGTACATGTTCCCACCTTTCGCCATATTAAGGTACTTCCAGCGGCGCTTTAGGTCATGACCTCACTTTTATGGATGACACTGTGCGGCTGCATCGAACAGGGTGGATGGAGGATCTCTTGGAACTAGAGGATATAGGCGATTGGACTGGCCTGTCCTTTTCCCCGACTTAAATTCCATCCAGCACGTCAGGCATGCGTTGGGGAGACGTGAAAGGAACGCCCTACCACAAGAACTCCTTACCAACCTTGTGGTCAGCATGGGAGTATGTTGCAGAGCATGAATTACATTACGTGGTGACCAAGCATCCTATTAAGGACAATATTCCGCCTTCTGTAATATACAGGAACCATCATAAATCGCGGGGACTCTCAGTTTAATTATTGTCGTTGAATAAAAATGTGATCTGTTCGTCTCACTGTGTATTTCTTTCAGTTACCTTCTGTACTCGAATATGTTAGCAGTTCTTTCTATGTATCGACCAAGTTCCATTGAGCTATGCTGCTTGGCAGTGACTCATCATGAGAAAGTTATGTTCGTCCTTAAGTTTTAAGTACCAGTGTATTTCGTGAGCTAACTGCTGTGGTACTCCACCGCTGGGTAATCACTAACATCTCTCTCTGTCTCTCTCTCTCTCGTGTGTGTGTGTGTGTGTGTGTACGTGTGTGTGTGTGTGTGTGTGTGTGTGTGTGTGTGTGTGTGTTTTCTTTCCAGAGGTGTTAACATTATGTATAAGACATTTGGGAGGGTTTGATAGTGAATACTCAAGGAGGTGGATGCAGAAAGTTGATTGTGCATCTAATAACCGCCAGGGAAAGGCCACTCAAAGAATCTTGTTTGCACATTATGAGATCGGAGAGCCATTTGTGTAATAGGTATGCGTACAGCATTCGACATAAAGGAATGGTTAATAACTCATCGATGCTCGTATCAGTTAGCCGATTTAGCCACACGACACTTACTCTGGTTTTTAAGGCTTTCTGTGCTCACAGCCCTTCTAATTCTATCACTAAAGAGACTATGATGCTTTCGGTCTATTGTGCTTCACGTAATCCCACTAGCATTTCACCCCTCTGTATTGTGGCTTTTCGCGGATGATGCTGTAGTATACAGAGAAGTTGCAACATTAGAAAATTGCAGCGAAATGCAGGAAGATCTGCAGCGGATAGGCACTTGGTGCAGGGAGTGGCAACTGACCCTTAACATAGACAAATGTAATGTATTGCGATTGCATAGAAAGAAGGATCCTTTATTGTATGATTATATGATAGCGAAACAATCACTGGTAGCAGTTACTCCTGTAAAATATCTGGGAGTATGAGTGTGGAACGACTTGAAGTGGAATGATCATATAAAATTAATTGTTGGTAAGGCGGGTGCCAGGTTGAGAATCATTGGGAGAGTCCTTAGAAAATGTAGTCCATCAACAAAGGAGGTGGCTTACAAAACACTCGTTCGACCTATACTTGAGTATTGCTTATTAGTGTGGGATCCGTACCAGGTCGGGTTGACAGAGGAGATAGAGAAGATCCAAAGAAGAGCGGCGCGTTTCGTCACAGGGTTATTTGGTAAAGGTGATAGCGTTACGGAGATGTTTAGCAAACTCAAGTGGTAGACTCTGCAAGAAAGGCGCTCTGCATCGCGGTGTAGCTTGCTGTCCAGGTTTCGAGAGGGTGCGTTTCTGGATGAGGTATCGAATATATTGTTTCCCCCTACTTATACCTCCCGAGGAGATCACGAATGTAAAATTAGAGAGACTCGAGCGCGAACGGAGGCTTTCCGGCAGTCGTTCTTCCCGCGAACCATACGCGACTGGAACAGGAAAGGGAGGTCATGACAATGGCACGTAAAGTGCCCTCCGGCACACACCGTTGGGTGGCTTGCGGAGTATAAATGTAGATGTAGAAATGTAGATGGAGATTGTTGATTATACATTTTTTGCTGTGTTCGAAGTAGTCGAACAGAGCAGAGCACACTTAAAATGGCTTGCTGTAATTGCACTGATCATAGTCTGCTACTTAAATTACTGAAGTAGTCGATATTGCTTTCGCACTGATACTGTTGTTGTTCGAATGGATACCGTTTATTGAAACTGAATTTTTCTGACAAGTTATCGGTCTTACCAAGCTGTTGTAAGTACATTTGACCCACTGTAAACTCCTCTTGTACTCAGCACACGTTTCACATGAACAGCTGAAGATTGATAAACTTCGGCGTATCTTGCAGATACGTTTTAACCGGATACCACAGATTGCACAGTTTAAGGTGTGTTATGTACCTGACAAAATTAAGAGGTTGGTGCTACTCGCACATGTATCTGAGAATAGAATTTCTGCTTATTGTTACATCCGTCTGCATGATTGTCACATCATACTGATTCAGAAACCTCAGCGCACACTAACTGTTATGAAGTTTAGTTGCTTTTCGATGTACTACGCATGTTCCCAAGAAAACTGTTGCACTTTCGAATCACAGTGCCTTTTGCAGACTCAGCTGTAAACAGTAGTAGTCATATAAACTTAAAGCATTTGAACGACTACCATTTCATTAGTTCTGGTTTACTGACCAGTTAAGGGAGACCTGGATTTGATTGAAACGATTTCTATGGTAATAGTCTGATATCTAGAATACCAAAGTACGTAATTGCTAATTAAAATTATTATGCTATTCACATTGATTCAATAAGCTGTTCGTTCTCAGCATTTCACGCATGTGATTCGTCATTGTTGCTCTGGTATCAAACAGAGCAAGTACTGGTCTCCCACTCGTAGAGCAGAGAGGAGCCGGAGCAGTGACAGTGCCTATTTCACATTGTTTCGTTGTTTTATTACGTGCTTCTCAGACGAAGTGAACGTAACTGTATATTTTTCTATTTTTTTAGTAATGTCATTAATTTCTTTCTAAGTGTCTGCTTATTTTTCTTTCCCTAGTAGTATGTATTACAGATGTAGATTTTACTTTTCTTCATCGCACTTTTTGTATGTGCCTTAATTTCAGAAGTATAGATTTGCACTGCATGCAGCGCCACAGTGAGACCGTTTCTCCGCAAATAACTGACTGAGCGAAGCTGAGTACAATTAAGACACTTGCCACGGCTAATACAAAAGGCCGCCTAATTGGGTCAGACCAGAACTGACCAAATGTTATTACACTGTGCGGTGCTTGCTCACACAACTGGAACTTCCGTTACGTCAGGCAGTTACCACATCGCGAGGCACAGCCGAGGAACCAGAGCTGAAACATCGCCAACTCAACAGGAAGGAAGAAGGTGGCCCGGTTACTTCAAATCTGAGTCACGGACTTGTTGTGGCTAATGAGATCGAAACTGATCCAGTAGCAAAAGAAGGCCGGGCTGAAGCCGTATAAATACTCGTCATTATTTGTCAAAGGTTTCGCCATCTGGCACCCACCAGGGGCTCTATGCCGGTCCACGCCTGTACGAGTGTACGACTAACGAGTCTACATGGCTCAATCAGTCACTCTCTCAAGACTTTGCTCCTGGTAGCTGCGTTCTTGCTCCTAGTGCCAAGTCCGAGGCTGTGGACCGCGCACCCACCAGCCGGCGAGCCATATAGGAGCTTCTGTTGACCTTTTACTCTGGACGCCTTTAGCTCGACTCCAGGGCCTCTCATCGACTCAGCTGTCACCTCTGCAGGCGACATTCTTGCTGCCTGCCTATGCTCATGTGGGCAGCCATCGTTGCTGCTGGGAGCCATATCATGTACCTTGGAGTAACGATGAGATTCACCGTGTCTCTGCATGCTGTGTCCTGGGCTGTCAGCCATGACGTGATTTAGCCAGCGTCCGCCGGGCAGTCTCTAGTCTCCATTAGGAGTCGCCGATTGCTGCTGCGGTCGGCTTCCTTGCAGAAACGCTGCTGTCACCACCAGCGGCAGGTAAAATGCTACAGATTTGGGTGTGTGGGCCATAAAGAGAAACGATGCTGCCTACCGTAATGTTATGAATGCAGGGTGGTGGGGCATCGGGCACGTGACAGAATTGAAAGCAAAGTGAGCAGTATCTTAACCAGCATTCTTTAAACGCTAACGGGAGTTCTTCAACCGACGGACGGAATTCCCAGTAACACAGAATGCTGCAAAAGCATATGCAGTGGCCGAGTGCTGCTTGGTGGAATATTAAACAGAACTGGGCATGTCCTTTTAGTGGACACAGTAGTAGTCTGGACCTCCTGGGTAGGAAGCGACTGAAGTCGCCACGTTATAGATTACGTGGAGTAGGGAGCAACTATGTGGCATCATCAGTGCTCAATTTCTACCTTGGAGCAAGGAATTTTCAGAATTATATGAAAGTATTGCCCCATATAAGTGAGGGTTACTGTGCAATCCTAGGACTGGATTTTCTGAAGATGCATCTAGCAAAACTTAATGTTTCACAAGATGCTATCAAATTCAGTGTTCCATCTGGGAACGACAGCTGCAAGTGATACGTTGTCATAAATTTCATGAAGGTGAAACCGAATAAACTGTTTACACGTTCATTAAAATTCAGATCACGTGATAAAGTACCGAGAGGTACAGAAAAATTACTCTCTGTAAGTATTCTAAAGGTATATGATGCAGAGCCATTGGAACACATTGGAAAATTGGTGACTTCGCATTCTTTTGTGTGCAGAAGCATAGCAAATGTGCAGGATATACGTTACATAATTTTGGCTCTTACAAAGTTTATCTGTCAAAAGGGTTACTGAGTGCCAATTTGGACATCCTAGATGAAGACGATTTGGATAGGTCAGGTGGCACAATCAAACCATCAATGCACTTCTGTTACGTGAAAAGATGAAGCATGTGAAATAAAAGTATAAGTCAACTATGGAAACTTTATTGGTACGATTCATGCATTTGTTCAGTGCTAGTAAACCATTACCAACAACAACTGTGACTCAGCGTGGAAACCTGACGGGGAATAGCCTCCATGTGTACAAGAACCCACACAGAACACACAGGCACTTGTAAACTATAATGGAAGAATTCATCAGCCAGCACTTCGCTGAGGGCATTATCGAGGAAACTAATAGTCCATGAAGATAACCGGTAATCATTGTTCCATACAAATCATCATATGGAACGAAGAAACGCAGGTTTATTGCCATTGCCAAAACTTGAATGCAAGAACAATCACCATAGCTTATCCCATACCAAACATAACGGAGACTTTGGCCAACATAGGTTAATGTAAATAGTGTTCCAAGAAAAATTTCAAGAGTGGATATCATCAACAGGGAGTGGTTCCAGAAGACTGGCTGGAGACGTCATTTACCGTTCTATGTGGTGGCTATCAGTATCGACGGACGCCGTTTGGACTTAAGCTTAGAACCTTAGTAAGTTCATAGATGTTATTTTAATTTGCTAACGTATTCTCCTTCTGTAATAATGAGAAGGGGGTCGCATTTATCTGCTTTAGTTATTACAGCTTCTCCCACTTTCAGTTCTTTATTTATGCGTTTCAAGACATGTAGGTATTTGTTAGGTTTCTTTTAATTTTTCTCGTTTTCAGTAAATTGGTTAGTTTGGAAAGTAATCTTAAACTGTTTTGATTGATCAAGTTTGGTAGATTTGGCGCCAACCCTTTATAACATTACGAGTATATGGACAACTTATTCTTCCACCTAGGGCTGGTCTTGAGGAGAGCTAAATCTGCTTGCCTGGCTGGGTGCGAGTCCACGGGATGAGTACGTTACGCGGCCACTCCATGCGAGCTCAGGTGCAGAGACAAGGAGCGCGTGGCTGGAAATTGGTAGATCCTGTTTGACACTTAAAAGGACAAATAATGTTCCGAGAAATGGAGGAGTGTCAGGCAGGCTGAGAGACGGCTAATTACAGCTCTTCAAGAATCAGAAATAATTCACAATCAAGTATTAAAGCAAATCGGAATACATCTAAGATCTCAGAAAACTGATGCGCGTCCAGTGACACAACAACATTTCAGTATCTTCATAACTACAGAGGTTTATACTTCAAAGCGAATAAAGATTTTCACATTGAACCTCTGAATTAATGGTTTTTAAATGGAGAATGTTCTACACTGTCGTCTGGCTTACCCTGTACTGGCAGGCCAATTGCATGGTACTTACGGGGCGATCGTCTTCCACACTGTTAATCACATTTTCCTCCAAGTGTGGTGACCGAACGTCCTTCATGATTTCCTGCGTCCTGAAACGACCCTGACTCACACAAACGGCGAAACACTGTTGCAAACATGGAATGCTGTGGTTGTTGTCGGTGGGAATAGGTCTCCTGATACAACTTTGCTGCCTGCCACCCACTGCCATTTGCATTTCCATAAGAGAACACCATGTCGGCAAGCTCTCAATTGGAATATGGAACCGTTGTGTACAATGCTGTATCACGTCCACTACAAGGTGAGTCAGCAATTACTATGGCAGCAGAGGGCGCTAGGGCATGATGTATGAGGAACAGTACCACCCTCTAGGAGTAAACCATGCATATTGTAACTGTGGCTGCATGGTAGTGTGCGTATTAGACCACAGTCTCTGTAATAAAGTGTGCTTGAATAATTCGTCTGTAGCATGGAAGCTATGCATTTGCGGATATAAGTTCATTAGACCTTTTTTTTCCATATCTGTTAATCGCTCAATCCCTAGAGTTTGTACACGGTGAAAACAATCACCCTATAGAATTGTTTAAACTGAACTGAACGACATTTTGTTGTCATATATCATGAGCACGCCTGCGCAAGAATACTGGCTTATTCGATTATGGAGAAACCATTGTTCATATTTATTGTGAATTATCTGAGTGTGGCCAAATGTTCATACTATTTCTATTTTTAAATATTGTGGTAATATATTAGTTTAGTCTGGGAAGTGGTCAAGTTGAGTCAAGTGATGTCTGTGAACTTAAGAAAGATGTATTTTCGGTGGGAGCGCCCTTCAGCCATGGAAAAGCAGATAGTAGTGGAACGCTGCAAGAGCAAAGTAGAGAGTGGAACTTTTTCGAGTCAAGAGCTGAAGGGAACGATTCTGGGCACTTTTACATGAGTTTGGAAAGGAGACAGACCTGCCTGTGGTTAACGAGAGGTAGTCGATCGTGGAGGTGTTTGATTCTGGAAGGTGAATGGCCACTACCCTACAGTAAATTCTAAAGAATTTTTTGTATTTCGAGAGGTCTGAAAGTGCCCTGAGTAGGGCCCTAACGTCGCCTACTTGTTATATGGAACTGAGGATAGACAGAGTATGGGTTACTGTTCTTTGTACTGTGTGTAATAGTTCGTAAATCATCATGTTGAACTTCAAGCAGCTTATAGCTGGTGAATATTTCGTGTATTGTGATCCAGAAATTGACTTAGTTTTTTGTATCTTTGGTTAGGGTTCCACTGCGAATTTTGCTACCGTTTTTCGATATACTCTCTACGTAATTTTACTGAATATCGTAGGATCACTTCCACTTATTTGAGATGTCCTTTCCTGAATAAACATTAATCGACATAGTTCTGTGTTACATCAATTACAGGCGTTAGAATAGGACATTTGTTATTAAATTATTCATTTAGCTTTTATTTGTATTTCTGTGTATTTTATCATCTCGCAATTCTAGACAATGCATAGACTATTAGACTGCAGGATCACAGCTACGGGTTATAATTCAGAGCGAATTAGATGCAAGTCCTGGAAACAGATGAGCACAGCTCGAACCTATGACTACACCGAGCTATCGTTTTTAAAAAGAGCTGTGTATAGTGCAAGTACCTAAAATAAGAGTAACTGCTGGTACAGTGGCAACTGGTTTGATCGTATGGGATGCTGTTCAGACGAGGAACTCAGCAGCACAAAACGATTAGACACCATTGCACCTTAATTCTGCCACAATACGTTTTATATCCATCTGATTTAAAGTAGATGGAATAATATATTGGAGCCCTTTATGCAATGACTGTGTTTCTACATTATTGAATTGGATTTCCATACTGTTCATCACTCTAGAATAAAAATTATACAAATTATTTACGCTTGTGCTGCTTTATTATTGTTATTATCAATCAAAGAATTCATTTTATTCAAATGCCCATTCTTCATGCTATCATGTCATGTCTTTATCTTAGTATCTATGTAACGGAGGCCCACAGGAAAAGCTAAAGTTGGAAGCTGGCTGCTCAGAAGGAAGTTGAGATCATAAATTCCCCAGTTTAAATGTTCTTTTACTCTGTATGCCAATACAGACTACACCACAGTTGTACAAAAGTGGCGAAGGTGAATTAGTCTAATACTAATTTCCGTGGATTTAGGAATAACATTGTATGTGAAGGTTAACAGTTCGTGGATTTAGGAATAACATTGCATGTGAAGGTTAACAGTCACACTTTGTGCTTCTTAGCAAGTACAACTGCTCTGTGCATAGTCTCCACACATAATCATAGGCATATGTATTACATTTTTAGAAGTTTGTAACTATGTTGCTTGTTTAACGTTATGACAGGAATCATTCCTGGCCTACTTTATTAATGTCAGAAATACGTACCAGTCTGAAGATTGTCTGCCTATGGGTGAAACCTGTTACCATAAAAAATACCACTTGCAGTTTACACTGATTATTTTTTGGTAAAGTACGGCACAAGATCGCTGTTGGTCCAGTTACGAGTTAAAGATCGTCATTTGATGGAGTGTTAAGCAGTATATGGTCTATTTAGACAATATTATTGTGTCTCCTAAGGATCTAGAGGAGAATATGCAATAACTGGATGAAATATTGAAAAGGTAGCCAAGGTGACAAGAAGGCTGACTTAACTTTGATACGTGCTGTCCATGGTTTTGTACCACCACAGATAAGAAACAACTTCAATCATTTTTAGGACTGTGTAATTATTACAGAATTCCTAGACCATTAACTTAATTGTTGAGAAAGGTGAGAAATTTTACAATCATAGGACTTTTTGGGTGCATATGAGGGACTGATTAAGTCGTTAACAACTAGCCCAATACTAATGTTTCCAAATTATGACAAGGAATTTATCCTGTCTGGTGATGCAAGCAGTCAGGTGTTTGGATGTAATCTAAGTTAGGATACACATGACTCACAGCAGCTGGCAATAAATGCATGAAATCAGTTGAATGAAGCCAAGCGGATTGATCACCCATGGAGAAAGAGATGTTGAGTGTCGCATATGGTGTTACCTATTCCCGTTGCTACGTGGATCGTAGGAAATTCAGTGTGGTAACGCACCATGCAGTGTTAAAGTAGTTACCACGACTGAAAGATCCTTTGAATAGATTAACATTTTGAGCATTGAAGTCAAGTGTATTCGATTATGTGGTAGTATAATAAATTGGCTGGAAACATAGCAATGCTGATGGATTGAGCAGAAAGATTGTGATCTTCAGGCACTTTGCAGAAACGTTGCAAAATGGTAAGAAATGCACATTGCTGATGCATACTGCTAGATATTTAGGAGAGACTCCTAGTCTGCAACATACCAGGGGCTACTGTGCAGGATCACGAAGTATAGGCCATGCGTTGTCACACTTGCAGCTTTGAAGGACAAACAGAAGCACATGACAATTTATTAGACGGTAACTAAGCACATGCGTTAACTGAGTGTCAAACAGCTGAGCAATACTGGCGGAGAACAGGGAAGCAGGATGTCGACCAGTACATGAAGCATTGTATGCCGTGTACATAACATGCTGATCTCAGCCATCAACAAATAATACTGCAAAGATTACTGAAGGCATGTAACCCATTTGAAACTGTGAGAATGGACATTTTGAGTACATTCAGCCTAAAATCAGCAGGTAATCTCTATATGTTAAGCATCAGAGAGAATTTTGTGTACTATTTCGTGATGGCTGCAATTCCAAATCAAGAACTCGGTACAATGATAGATGCCATAGCAAACAACTTGGTGCTAAAGTCTGTCATTACCAACACAATAATTACAGATCAGGGCAGCAACTTTGTGTATGAGCTGAATAAGCAGCTATTCATGTATTGGGGATCTGAAATCTCAGCAGTAGCTCTCTCCATCCAAGTCAAGCAGAAGGATAGAAAGTATCCATCGTCTGTGAGACATTAAGTTTTTATGTGAACAACCGTAACATTGATTGGGATGTTTACTTAGCGTAAGTCACAGCTGCGTATTATTCTGAAGTTTATAGTAACACTGGGCTTCCACCATATGAGGGGTGTATGGTAGAAAGATGCTGTGTGCTTTAAAGTGATGAAACCTAAAATTGGCAAAACCAGGGAGTCGGTGAATAAGTTTAAGAAGATGTTACATAATGTTTGAAAACAGGTGGTACTGATAGCAAGTATGAAAGCACTCGAATGTCGACAGCAAGTGAGACAATGTGTTGGTAAGTTACCTAAGTATAACACCAGTAAGTGGGTCATGCAGGTGAATCCATACACAACAAAGAGTAAACAAAAAAAATTATTTACCCGATTTCAAGGGCCATATCAAGTCACAGAAGTGATATTACCAGTGAATATGAAGTTGAAATTACCGCCAAAATTTCCATTGTTTATGTAATACATGTAAAGCCTTTTATGGGAACAATTGATGGTTTACAACGGGAGTCATTGTTCGTATCAGTGAAGGGAAGGTGTAAGAAGGGAAGAAAGATAACAGGAGTTGACGAGCTGGATGCACGTAGAGTCCTGTATACTTTCAGATCACGCCAACAGAGATCAGTGCAACAGGATACATGAGGTAGTTTTATGAGTAAAATATGATAATTGTATAACTACCTTATCTTAGTGGAGTTATGTTGCATTTTCTTAAGCTGTATATAGATATATTGCATTTTGTTAAGGTTCCGTGGTAGGTGTTCAGTTCATACGTCAATAGGAGTGTGCTACTGAGGCAAGGAATTAGTATAGTAATGACATGTGTATGACCAGGTTTTTATGGGGGGAGGACAATGATGAGAATTTCCTTCCCTCAGGTGGCGCTACCATCGAGAAGGTCCAGGCTGGGTAGCTGTGTATTGTTGTCGTTGGATGAGCTATGCTTGTAACAGAGAGAGAGAGAGAGAGAGAGAGAGAGAATTACGATATTTCCAATTAGGATAGTTCATACGAGCACGCGAAACTGTAAAATGCAATTATTTTTCGGTCAAGGATTAGCAGCAGAAGTCACGATGCAGTGCTGACACAAACACATACTTTCAGAGGTTGGGCATGCATTGGGTTTACTCTGTGTTTACACCAGAGATAGTGACAGTAAACTGGTGCAAACGAGAAACGCCTAGAGGAATGATGAGGTTGGAATTACGTGATAGTGGAATACCAGTCAATGAAATGACCTGTGAAATAATGGATATGACACCCGTCTCCCAGGTAGCATCACTGGAATAACCATGACGAGTCTGACAGCGTTCATTGTATTGGCCAGAGAAGCTGCTAGACGTGTTACCATCTCCGGGGCTGACTTACGTAACCGACAAGCTAAAGTTAGACCTCCTTCATTCATTCATTGGATGAACTTACAGCCTCACAAAAGTGTCGATTTGATATTGAGCGGATGTTCCAGTATTGCCATGAGTCTTTATAAACCACCCAGTAACAATACTGCGAGTGATAACTGAGGGACCAGTTTAAAGGTATCACCAACTCACCAAGAACGCAGAGACTCTGCAGCTTTGCTTGCTTAGTTCCTTCACAGTCAGCCACGGACTTGTTGTGGCTTACATGACTGGAACCGATGCTGTAACGAAGTAACGACGGGCTGAAACCTTTTAAATACTTGTCATTATAAGTCAAAAGTATCATAGTCTCCCCACCACCAGTCCCAAGGTGGAAAATACGTCAGTCTGCGACTTTACACGTCTATGAAGCTACCAGTCTACGTGGCTCAACCAGTCACTCTATTGAGACTGCCGCTGTTATCTGCGGCCCTACTGCTGGTGCCATGTCCACTGTTGTGGAGTTAACGTCTTCCAACTGGTGGGCCATGTAGAAGCCTACTAGTGCTGCTGTTAGCCTGCTACCCTGAAGGTTTACAGCTCGAGTCTAGGGTCAATCAACGCTCGGTTAGCGATCACCTGCAAAGGCAAATTTTTTGCTGCCGGCCTCGGCTCGTGTGGACAGCGATCGGTGCTGCTGGGAACAATCTGATATGGCTTGGAGCGACGACGTGATTCTGCATGCGTCTCTGCGCTATGTTCTGGACTATGGGACAGACTCTAGTCTACATTACGAACCACCATGTGCTGCTGCAGTCGTCATCCTTGTAGAACCACTGCGACCGCCAGCGGCTGTCAGGACACTCACTGTCGGCCACATCTCCTTGCAGGTTATACGTGGCTTATGTCATGGGAGCCTTGACTTCCAGAGTATCACAGTGTTACATGGTAGAAAACAGACGGGAATTGATCTTGCTGTGTACAGGCAAAGGCTGAATTGACCACTATCCAGAAAAATCCAGAAATCGCGCTCAGGAGGCTTTAAGCTGCTGCCACAAGTTTCTACGACGTTGGGGCTCGAGGATGAAAATTGCGACACCCCTTACTCCACCGGAATACCCTATAAATATGGTTGTCATTGTGTATTTTAATGTGCAATATGAGATGATTTGTCCTCAGTTTAGTGGTAGCCAATGTTGGGATTACGTTTCCCGAGGCAGAGGGGAATATGGGAACTGACCACATGGCTGCCTATTTACACCTTAGCAGCAGGAGTGTGGTTCTGCCTTATGTTGATAACACATCTGAGCAGTCACAGGATACCTCATATGTAGCATGAGTGGCTGATTTTTCTGCTAAGCCCAAAAAGCACAATAGTTGGAGGGATATACTGGTCGTTGGCAGCTATTGTGATAGACATTTAATGGGAGTCCATCAAGAAAATATGAGCCTTCACACATATGGTTTTAACAGCGAGATTGAGTGGGGCGAATCTGCTCGTGCACCTAAACAGGAAGAGAAATTAGAGATGCGTTGTTTTCCACGAAAAACTCGGCTTTCCAATAGTGCACACACGCAATAGTCTGCACGTGAATGATGAAACCTTGGCGTAAGTACGTGTGACTGAGTGGTGAGTGGAATTAGGTTAGTTATAAAATCTTGAGCGCCTTGTGTTCGGAGAAAAGACGAATCGTACGTGAATCATTACTGGTACCTCTGCATTGGTTACTGCAGCTATCAACTGGAATATAAATCAAAGAAAACGTGGTTCTTGAGTTAAATACAGGTACCATGGCACTCATACTCCTCTGATTAACGAACTGTGAGGCAATTAGCTAGGTAACTTTCGAAACTATGTATGGATGGTTAGTACATCATTTGATATATTATTCAATATCATCATCAACAAGATAAGACAAAGGAACAAAGTGATGAGGAGGACCCTTTCTGCCGAGAAACTTTCAGATTTCTAGCAACGGGTCACTGTTTGGCAGACTTAAAATCTGAGACAGTGATTTCTGCATGGTGGCTGTCTAACATACAGCGAGATAATAGTTAAAGTTTAGCATTTAAAAGCTGTTAAAAAGGAACCACTGCTTAGAAGAAGAAAGGAGAAACGTTTAAGAAACAAACAAAAAGGTATATATATATATATATATATATATATATATATATATATATATATATATGCAATTCACAGTTTATATTAATTTTACATAATATCGCCGAGTCAGAGATTAACTAGTTCTTTCTTTTAGCATCGTAATAGATTTCTAAATTTTATTCAATAAACATATTTCCGAGCATAACTTTTTAAACAAATCGCTGGAAAATTACATAAATGAATACTTTCAACTTGTTTTCCAAAGTCACAAACTATTTTATTACAGAACACTATGAACAGACTAATAACATGTAAATTAATATACAAGTGTCAGCAAGTGTGGCTGTCTCAGAACTGAACATATATATCATATATATTTTCATTCATAATTTTTTTTTTTTTTTTTTTTTTGCACGCCGCAGTCAGTTCTTTAAAGTCTATGACTGGCCGGTGACATCAACTTTTCGTACAAGACTGAAGAACCCTTCGGCTGCCACTTAGCTTCTGTGGCCCTCATGAAACATAACAAACGATAACACACATTTTTTGTTCTCAAAAGAGTCAAAATATAACATACAAACATTGATTTTGTTACGTACTACTTAAAATTAAGAAGCTCGGGTGCATACTCACCACATGTCACTGCTGAGATAATTGCTACAGAAAAAAGCCCTGTATCTTCACACTACATCACCATCGGCACAACGACATGTGCCAGTATCCATTTTAACTCTATAGTGAAAACTAACGTTACTAACGTGATAAAAATTTAATTTCTTTTTTGGCAATCACCTACTTGTCTCAAATATCACTTCTCTCATCTTCGATTCATCCTTATTTATAACTCGGTGATATAGTGTTAGTTGGAAACTTCTTCAGTTCATCGAGCACGTAAATAGCTGCCAAACATTTCTTTCTAACAGATATGTTGGGAACATTCTTGATCTCTTGCTCTCTGAGTAAATATAGTTGCAGATTATAAAAGATAAAATAGCTATTTATAAATGCGAAAGGACAAACTTCTGACGCTCTTGTACTCTTAAATTAAATAAAATTTATCCCCTGTTGTTTTCCTGTTTTTAAGGTGATCAGTTTGCTCTGACCTGTTACGCTTTATGTAATTGAGAGTTATTACACTTCGTGCTATTTGCGAAGCACTTATGTTCATGTCCCGTTGAAACTATATTACGTTTTGTAGGTATTATAATTTCTTCCGTATAATTATATTGATACTTGGATCTATAATTATTCTAGGCTCAGTGCTGCTATAAATTTCAACAAATGTTCAAATGTGTGTGGATTCCTAAGGGGCCAAACTACTGAGGACATCGCTCCCTAGACCTAAATACTACTTCAATTAACTTATGCTAAGAACAACACACACATCCATGCCCGATAGAGGACTCGAACCTCCGGTGGGAGGGGCCGCGCAATCCGTAGCATTGCGCCTCAAACCGCGCGGCCACTCCGCGCGGCGCTATAAATTTACATATTTACTGAAACACATCTTGGCCTTTTACATATCATTTTCGTATGAATATATCCCTTTCAATTGCACAGTTATCTCAGAGTGCTTAGGTGTCTTTTGTCATCCTTTCTTCGTACGTTTGACAAAAATATACCTTATAGTACAATAACGGAAAAAATCGCAAACACAAATGAGTTGGGCGACATAAACGAAAGTTGGCAGGCGTGTTTCTACAGCCAAAAGATGGTGTCTATTCAGAATTCGAGCCAATCGCATGAGAATGGCGCTAGTAGCGCCACTACGAGGATGCAAATCATGTTTGCTTTAAATGCACGCTGCAACTGTCGAGAGCGTTAGTTATCTTTGAGATTGGACGAGGTGAACTGATATTAAGTCAAGAACCCACCGTACTCGATCTGCAGCAGCTATCGTGGTGAACTGATGTTAAGTCAAGAACGCATCGTACTCGGTCTGCAGCAGCTATCTGAGCAGAAGTTGGCACCATAGTGACACAAGGACCTGTTACAAATCGGTTACTTGAAGAACAGCTGCGCACCAGAAGCCCTCATGCTTGAATTTCATTGTCTCCCAATCACCGCCATTTTCGACTTCGATGGTGTCAGGCGGGAGCTCACTGTGGGGTTGGGTGGAGGTCACTCCAGATTAATACCTAGAGAACAATCTTAAGAAACCACAGAGAAACCACAATCAGGCTGGCTGTTGCGTCAACCATGGATTTAAATCCACCAACCGGACTCGATCCCAGTCTAGCTCACCCTTATGTATCAGAAGCTAGTGCACTGCACGTTGCTTTGTGCGGACAGGTAGGGACAGCTCTCCTCATAGCTTTAAAAATAATTTCGATATGTTAGCTGGCTAGTGAATACATTTTTCACTTTAAACATTTAGGAATATGTGCTGTAGAATACATATTTATGAGGTATCGTAGTAACAATGAGCAGTAACGAAAAGACAGACAATTTATTGTCAAGCTGCGATGCGAAACTGCACTTAGGTGACAGAAGTCATGGGATTGCGTTGGTTGGGTTTTTTGGGGGAAGAGACCAAACAGCGAGGTCATCGGTCTTATCGGATTAGGGATGGACGGGGAAGGAAGTCGGCTGTGCCCTTTCAAAGGAACCATTCCGGCATTTGCCTGGAGCGATTTAGGGAAATCACGGAAAACCTAAATCAGGATGGACGGACGCGGGATTGAACCATCTTCCTCCCGAATGCGAATGGGATAGCTATACGCATTTATACAGATGGCGATAGAACCACGTACACAAGGTATAGAAGGAAAATGCATTGGCAGAGTTGTCATCGGTACTCAGGTTATTATGTGGAAGGGTTTACGACGTGACTATGGCCCTAAGACGGGAATTAACATACTTTGAGCGCGGAATGGTAGTTCAAGCTAAGCGCATGGGACATTCCATTTCGGAAATCGTTAGGGGAATTCAATATTCCGAGATTCACAGTGTCAAGAGTGTACCGAGAGTATCAGATTTCGCATTGTCGCTGACCATGGACAAAACAGTGGTTGACGGGCTTCACCTAACGAGCGAGAGCAGCGGTGTTCGCGGGGTGGTATCAGTGCCTACATACAAGCAAAATTTCAAGAACTTACCGCAGAAAATAGAGTGGGATATATCGGTTAGGCCTGTGATGTCAAATTTGGCGTTAATGGGCTATAGCAGCAGATGACCGACGCGAGTGCTTTTGCTAACAGCACAACATAGCCTGCAGAGCCTCTCCTGGGCTCGTGATCATACCGGCTGGACCCTAGAAGACTTGAATACCATGGCCTGTTCAGAAGAGGTCGACTCCACGAAGCCATGGACCCTAGTTGTCAACAAGGCATTGTGCAATCTGGTGGTGACTTCATACCAGTGTGTTTACATGGAACGGGCTGTTAGGGGTTTCTGGTGATTTCTTAAAAGATACGGATAGGAAAAATGAGCTAGAATCTTTGTTTGGTTGCTTCAATCTAGTATCTGTTGTAAATTTTTCAACTTGTGTGCAGCTGGAGAGTAGGTCACTTTTCGATTATATTTTCATAGAAAATGCTAAGGCAGAAACAATTAATGTGTACCCAGTTATAAATGGGCTATCTGATCATGATGCACAGTTAATGGAAATAACACATATAGCACCTTACAGGCTTCAGGCAGGTTCATACAAGGCAGGGAGTCTTATTGATGCGATCAGGATACAGAGATTTAAGAGCAGCCTAGACGAGGTAAAATGGGATGAAGTATACACAGAAAATGATGCTGATGCCAAATTCAATTTATTCCATAGTAAATTTGCCTCAATATTTGAGAGTTGCTTTCCTGAAACGTTATCAAAAAGAGCCATTACAAAGTCAAGTAAGCCATGGATTACTAAGGGCATTAAAATATCGTGTAAGAGGAAGAGGGAAATATATGGACAGGCCAGAATAAGTCAGGATCCGACGTTACTTGCTTACTACAAAAGATACCGTAATAATTTAAGGAAAGTCGTTAAGAAGTCGAGAAGCTTATGTGTTCTAACAGAAATCAATAATGCGGATAATAAGATTAAAAGTATTTGGAATATTGTCAAGCGGGAGACAGGTCAGTATGACAGTGCACACCATACCATAGCAATAAAGGTAAATGATAATGTTGTGAGTGATAATTCACAAGTCGCAAGTATTATTAACAATCACTTTCTGAATGTAGCAGCAAAAAGAGGGTTCAAGGGTTCCAGTTGAAGAAGCAAAAAAATATGTCAAAAATGTCATTCCCCAGGACTTTCACCCTTTAGAAATATTACCAACATCCCCCAACGAAATTAAGCGAATTTTAAATATACTGAAAAACATCAGCTCATGTGGTGTTGATGGAGTCTCTAACAGAATTTTGAAGTGTTTTCCTAATTTAATATGTGGAGTCCTTAGTGATATAAGTAATGCTTCGCTGGCACAAGGAATTTTTCCAGACAGATTGAAATATGCAATTGTCAAACATCTTCATAAGAAAGGGGACAAGAGTGACTTAAATAATTATAGACCAATCTCATTGCTGACTTCATTTTCTAAAATATTCGAAAAAGTTATGTATTCAAGAGTAGTCTCACATTTAAGTGAAAATAATTTACTCTGCATGTCACAGTTCCGATTCCGGAAGGGTTACACGACTGGGAATGCTGTATACACATATACCCATCAAATAGTACAAGCCCTAAATAACAAATTATCGCCAGTTGGTATTTTTTGTGATCTGACTGTGTGGATCATGTCACACTCTTAGAAAAACTCAGGTTTTATGGAATTGAAGGCCATACATACAGCTGGTTTGAATCATACTTAACGAACAGAAAGAAAAAAGTTGTGTTGATTAACCCAAATAATGTTGGGAGGGTGGTAAATTCTAGTCAAGGGGGAGTTATCACAAAGGGAGTCCCACAGGGTTCAATTTTGGGCCCTCAATTGTTCCTTATTCATGGGAACTCTCACTTAACGTTCAGCAAGCGGAAGTAGTACTCTTTGCAGATGACACAAGTGTTATAATAAGGCGCATTGCAGAAAAACAGCTGAAGATATTGTTAAGGATGTCCATCAAAGAATTATTAAGTGGTTCTCAGAAAATGGACTTTCCCTTAATTTTGAAAAAACTCACTATATCCAGTTCTGTACACCGAACAGCGTCATACCGACAATTAATGTAGCATATGATCAGGGCTCAGTTAACATGGTAGATATCTCCAAATTTTTGGGTCTTCACACTGATGACAACTTGAATTGGAAGAAGCATATTACTGAGCTTCTCAAACAATTAAGTTCAGCTTCTTTCGCTCTTCGTATAATCGCTTGGAAAATAAACAGATCAGCCTTCTAACGTACTTTGCACATTTCCACTCAATAATGCCTTATGGGATAGTTTTATGGGGTAACTCACCACTAAGACATAGAGTATTGATTGCACAAAAGAGAGCAGTGACAATAATTAGTGGTGTTCACCCAAGAACGTCATGTAGGCACCTATTCAAGGAGTTAGGTATTTTAAGTGCACCATCAGAGTACATATTTATGCTACTGAAATTCGTTATAAATAATCCATCTAAATTCGCGAAGAACAGTGATGTTTATACGTACAGCACAAAAGGGAAAAATGACCTATCCCTTTCCTATCAGTTATTGAAGCTGTCAGTTGCTCAAAAAGAAGTACGTTATTCAGCAACAAATATCTATGATCATTTGCCCAAGAACATAAAATGTCTGGCAGGTAGCATTTCAAGTTTTAAACCCAGCTTAAAATAATTTCTTTTGGACACCTCCTTCTAGTCCATGGACGAGTTTCGATTTCAGAACTGTTAAAAAAAGTTGTACCTCTAAATGTAGCTGCATGTGTAGAACTAAAAATTTCAGTAATATTAATATTAGCACTATTCATGTGTGTATATATATCTTGTAGTCTGCCTTGTTCCACATCATACCGATCAAATAATCGTGAAAATGATCTACAGAACATGACATAACTAAACTAAACCTCTGATCCTGCTGATCCCGATCAATTCCTGGAAATGATTATGTTCGGCTACTAGGAGACCATTTGCAGCCAAGAACGACAGAATTTTTATGGATGTCAATGTGTCATGTCTCCTGCGACAACAGTTCGCCGGCCGGAGTGGCCGAGCGCTTCTAGGCGCTACAGTCTGGAACTGCGCTACCGCTACGGTCGCAGGTTCGAATCCTGCCTCGGGCATGGATGTGTGCGATGTGCTTAGGTTACTTAGGTTTAAGTAGTTCTAAGTTCTAGGGGACTGATGACCTCAGAAGTTAAGTCCCATAGTGCTCAGAGCCATTTGACAACTGTTCATGACTGGTGTGAAGAACAGTATGGAAAATTCGAGCGAATGACTTGGCCACCCAGATCGCCCCACATGAATCCTATCTAACATATATGGGACGTAATAGAGAGGTCAGTTCATGCACAAAGTCCCGCACAGCAGGGTTACAGGACTCTGGGTCTCACCACGGTGCGGAAACATTCCACTCGTGTGGCCCCAACCTTATTTAGCAGCTTGAATTGAGGAAGACAGCCAGCCTTCTACGTCACCCGCAAGCACGGTGCAGTGTTTACAGCTTCGTACACAAAATCAGTCGAGATTCTAGTGTTTTGAGCTGTGTCGAAGGCCTAAACCAGAGACTTAAACGACTATGCAACAATCTTGGATACAAGTTTCTCGACGGCCACAATCTGTTGGAGACTTATAGGGCCAACATAAATAAGTTAGGTGTGCATTACACAAAGGAAACGGCCGCTCGAGTAACTTACTACGTGTGGCGTAAAATTTTATTTGTTGTGACTTAGTACGTGTGGCGTAATATTTTATTTCTTGTGACTTATCATTAATGTCTAACCAGAGAAAGATCAGCTACCGTTACTCTCGAAGGAAGAGAACTTCCGTATTTACAGATCAGGAAGAGAAAACATTAATGAGGGATAACGGAACTGGAGGAGCACCCGTGGTAATGTTCCATAATCAACATAAATTATTAAGTATAACATTTGTGACATAGTATTAAGAACAGAATCCTATCTGAAAAAGGAAGTATATATCATCGAAATCCTAAATTAAAATTGGAGTATGTATCACAAGTATAGGCTAGACGCCAGCGGTGATGCATTTATTGCAGTAAAGTAGTGGATAGCACCTAAATATATAACTATAAGACTTACATGGACTGTTTAGAAAGGCAGGAAAATAATTTGGTTTAGCAAGAGTGACAGAGAACAAGTTGCGAAGTATCCTGAGTAGGCAACATTAAATATTCAATTCTGATGACAAAGATATGGAGCATATATGGATAAATTTCAGAAAACTTGTACAATATACCCTTGACCAGTACGTACGAAGCACATCTGTGAAGGATGGGAAAGTGGTTCAAAAACCATATTAGCAAGTTCTTGTGAAACTAAAATGAGAATATTAATATATTAATGATAAATCATAATCTAGTTTGCAAACAAAAGCTAAACGAGCGCCAGGAGAGCAGTACGTGCAATTTTCATTGAATTCCAAAGTAAAATTTGGCTAAACCGATTTTACTAATTATCCCAAATGAATTGGTCATAGTGGGTCAGTAAACGAATCCTCATCACAAGTTGAACCGCTCTGTGACTGAAATGGACAAAATTAAAGTCGAGATTGCTTCTCTATGGTCTCCAAGTAGTCGAACATAACCATGCCCAGTCACTGATTGTTTTAGTTTGACCAAAGGACCCACTCCATTCCATGTAAACACAAAACACACAATCATGAAGACATCACCAGCTTGCACAATGCCTTGTTGACAATTAGGGTTCATGGCATAGTGAGGTCTGCGACTCATTCGAACGCTACCAGCAGCTCTTACAAGTTTAAACCAGGACTCGTCTGACGAGACCACAGTTTACCAGTCGTCTAAGGTCCAACTGATATGATCATGAACCCAGGAGAGGCACTACTGACGATGTTGTGCAGTTAGCAAAGGCACTCGCGTCGCGTCGGTCTTCTGATGCCTTAGCACATTAACGCCAAATGTAACCGCCCTGCCCTAACGGATACGTTCGTCGTGCGTCCCACACTGATTTCCGTGGTCACTTCGCGCATTGTTGCTTATCTGTTAGCACTGACTACACTACGCAAATACCGTTTCACTCGGTCTTTAAGTGAAACCGGCGGCCACTGCGTGGTCCATGGTGAGACACAGTGTCTGAAATTTGATATTCTCGGTACAGTCTTGACACTGTGGATCTCGAAATATTGAATTCCCTAACGATTTTCGAAACTGAATATCCCATGCGTCTAGCTCCGACTACCATTCCGCATTCAAAGTCTGTTAATTCCTGTAGTGCGGCCATAATCACGTCGTAAATCTTTCCACATAAATCATCTGAGTGCAAATGACAGTTTCATCACTGCACTGCCCTTTTGTAAGTTGTGTACGCGGTACTACCGCCATCTGTATAAGTGCATATCGCTATCCCATGACTTTTGGGTTCCTGCGAAAGGGTATGGACGACTTCCTTCCCCATCCTTACCTAATCCGATGGGACCGAAGACCTCGCTGTTTGGTCCCTCCCACAAATCAGCCATTCAACCAACCATGACTTTTGTCAACTCAATGTTTATGCAGAAATACCCGCACAGTACCATCCAATGGTGAAGGGATTAGAATTTGACCTGGTACGTAAAAAGTTGTTAGGTATTGTGTATAAATAGATCCATTACTGTTCACTAGCACTATTGGCGATAAACTACTAAAAGCAACAAAACTCAAGAAATACCTTGGAGGTATTGAAGGAGAAACAAGTTACAGGCTGTGTTTCATTGGAAGAATAATTATGATACGTAATTCATTCACCAAAAAAGTTGTTTACAAAACAACTGCTCCACATATTCTTCACGTCTATCTACCTGGGATCGTCAGCAGGTTGGATTAATAAATAGAGAGACAGAGAAGCAAAATACTCACATAAAGATCTCAAAATCTGGTAGATGCAGACCTCAGGCCAAATAAGTTTGAATTAAGGAAAAGATAGAAACACGCGAGTCGTTTACTTAAGGTGGCCAATAAAACCGACCGCCCCTGAAAACGCTAAGTCCAGCCATCTGCACAATTTGGCAACACTGTAAGATGCGGAAGTATCAGGAGGACGTGTTGTCTACTTTCGAGATGTTGTTCAGTTGTGTGAGCCCGTGGTCTAGAGGTAATCGTTGTGCATTTTGAACCTGTAGTCACGTGTCCGCTTCTAACAATTTTTCTTTTTTTTCACATTTCGGCTCTTGTCTAAAGTTATGAGTCTGATTGAACATCGAAGATAATTCGCTTCACATTCTACCCACCAGTAATAACACATACTTCCAGAAACAATTTTGGAGGACAGCTCGGGGCTGCATCGCGATCAGAACAGCTTACGCTCGAGCGTTTCCTCGCGCGCCACAAGCCGCCTGAAATCGGGGGCCGCCGAGGTGAATACAGCACGAGGTAGTCAGTGTATGTGTCAACTGTCATTTTCAAATTTGAAGTTCTTGTTGTCATCTTGCAACTGCAAGATGACTACATTGGATTTTGCATGCTTAAAAATCATGAACTACGCTTAAGCGTTGTATAATAGAGGGATGAATGCAGAGGAGGCAGCTCGAAAGATTTGAACTGTGTGTGGAGCGAATGTTTTTCAGAAAAATACGCCAGAAAAAGATATTCTTATTTCAACAAAGGTCTTTTCGTCATGAATGATTTTCCACATTCAGGAAATCTGGACCACTTATATGAATCACGGATTACCATTTAACCATCATGCCGGTCGGTGTGGTCGTGCAGTTCTAGGCGCTTCAGTCTGGAACCGCGTGACCGCTACGGTCGCAGGTTCGAATCCTGCCTCGGGCATGGATGTGTATGATGTCCTTAGGTTAATTAGGTTTAAGTAGTTCTAAGTTCTAAGGGACTGACGACCACAGATGCTGAGTCCCAAGTGCCCAGAGCCATTTGAACCATTTTTTAACCATCATGCAATATTTGCATTCAATAGGCAAGGCTCAGACATCTGGTGTAGTACTGCATGCTCTAATTCGAAACAAAATAGATCAACAGATTGACTATAATTGCAGTTTCGCTTGAACGTCATCAGGTGGCTCATTGAGCATTCCTATGCAGTACCGTTACTGTTGACGTGTTTTGATGCCCTTATCGTTAACTTCCTAAGAAGAAATGGAAGGTTGAGCCTAATCAAAAGACGTAAACTGGACCAGAGAGTAGTGTGAACATAATATTTTCCATCTGGTAGGTCCAAAAGTGTGTTCTGCACTATAAATTCTTCCCCAAAGGTATGTCCATCACAACTGGAATTTGTTTCCAACATCTGAGACACCTGTTGGCCGCAGTGTATCTGCGTAATTGATAGGCGCATGTGATGTTCAATAGACAGCAGTTGTCACTCTCACTGGAAACAGTGACTGTGTGTGTGTGTGTGTGTGTGTGTGTGTGTTTTCGCGTTCACGCGCTGTCTGAATCAATATTATTAACATTAGAGAGACTAGCAACAATAGATACTGCATCAACTATAAATGAAAAGTATATTAATGCAATGGGTAGTTACTAGAAACTGAATTTTTACCCAACCCATGTCCTTCACATTATGTTAAGTAAGTAAGATGTATTAACTCTTTAAGAACGTTAGCACAGAGAGCGAGCTCTTGTCGGGGCTCGCGACAAGTGCAGCGATTAGCAGTGCCCAATGCCGCCGCGATTTGTTTATGTTGGCTGAGAGCGGACACTGCAACAGACGCTTCGCCATAAACAGAAAGAAATCACCTTGGCTCTGACAGCTGTGAGCGAATATCACTGCCTGTATGTTCTTAAGAAACCAACATGAGACTCTACTCACAGGTGCCCTGAAGCAATTGGAACGGATATCATGTCATTGGTCATCAGAATATTAACCAGTGATGAAATTTCCACTCTAATTGAATCCCAAGAAAATAGTAACATTCTCACAAAGTAATCTGAGGTGATATCAAAATTTATCCGACATACAAAAAGTAACTGCAAAACTTCCATGCCCGCAGTCGTAGCACACGAGGAAATATGTCTTGGAAGCGTATACGTCATTTGCTCCTCTCATATCAACGCCCTTGTTTTAGTATGAAGTGAGAAAATAAACACAAAAAACTAAAGTTCCTGAGAAGCATGTAAGTAATTTCCTCTTCTCGCATCATAGCTTTTGTTTTCGTATGAAGTGAAAATAAACAGTTTAGGGTTCTGAAGTATAATATGACACCAGATTCTTATCGTAGGCGCTATCGGAAACGCAAAAAGCAAGGAACTGTCCATTCTTTTGTCCAACAGTCTGTTTTCTTTCATGCTACCTCACAGATTCTTATTTAAGGACTTGGGCGCATCACGTTCTTCAGTAGAATGAGCCTTGTGGTTGGTTGGTTGGTTGGTTTGGGGTAGACCAGACAGCGTGGTCATCGGTCTCATCGGATTAGGGAAGGATGGGGAAGGAAGTCGGCCGGGCCCTTTCAGAGGAACCATCCCGGCATTTGCCTGGAGTGATTTAGGGAAATCACTGAGCCTTGTGGTACTGTGCTAATTACAGTATGGAAAAATGCAACAAAGACGAGATCCTCTAGAGCAGTGAAGATATTTGCACATATCTCTATTCAGCAATGACTGCCAGCTGCCACAACACTTTACAGAATTCATGCTGCAGGCAACACAACTATGAGTGTACTTCACACTGCAATCAGTAAGTCCTCAGGAGACGGACGGAAACGTCAAGTTAACGTCGCTTTCCGAGTCATATTCAATCCAAAATGAGTTATTATTAAAATAGTTGAGTGTACCAGTAATTACACTTTGATAATTCCCATATGAGTATTCCGATAGCCAAAAGAATCCGTTAGTTTGAAACCATTGGGAACTACATTAATGTCAAACTGCAAGAACTCGAAACAACAACTGGACTCTCCCCTTCGGTTGGTAACCACTTACTGTTATTTAGGATTCTATCTGTCCTAGGCGTAATGCAAGTGGTACTTCACATTCTTGAGGCGCTTTCCGCTGTTCTTGCCAAACATCAGCAACTTGTAATCATTGCGAGTAACAGCTGTGTGATGATAATGGTACAGGTTGTCAGTGGTGGTGGTGGTGGTGGTGTTATGCTGTCAAACTGCTTACAGGAACGTTAATGGTGGCGCACATAATCTAGCTCTGACTACCTAAGTGTAGATAGTGTGGTGGCGTCGTCGCTTCTCTTTATTTGGCATCAGCTTGAGTAATTTGGTTTAACGAATATAGTACTCCATTCACGAGCTACTAATAATACAATATGACTACATAAATCATCGTGCGGGTATTACATTAATTCTGCAGTGAATTGCTTGACAAATATTACCATCAGCTATGCAGCTGAAATGACTCACTAAACAGGTACTCTATGTAGCACTTGGTTAAGTGATTAGCTCGCTGCAGTCCTGCTTCTACTGTTCGTAAATACTTGTATACTGACCATTCGTTCTTTGACTAAATATGCACTACAATCTGATTTGCATGTATATGACATGGGTTAGCGCCATCACAAAGCAATGACTAAGGAATTGATGCCGTTCAAGTCCCATTACATTGATGGCAAGACAAATGTTCGCAAATCACCTGTTTGGCCTCAAAAAACAATGAATCTTAAATATCGAAGGACAAACGTCCACACCGTCATAGGGCTTTGAGATACAGCAACGGCGGCAGCTGAAAATTTGTCCCCGACCGGGGTTCGAACCTGGACCTCCCGCTTACTAAACAGACGCGCTGATCATTGCACTATCGGGACTCAACGGCTAACTTCCCTGCACGACCTATCTACAGACGCTCCTCGTCACACGCAAATTCCCATGTTTGCCGCATACCATATACGTGGTACCCACCGTCCATTATTCCACTCGCTCGCAGCTACACTGTATTCACGCGAGGGTTCGGACGATGATGTCGGTCTAGCACTGAAAGCTTCCGATGGCCCGCCGAGACGTGAATAATTATACAGGATGTTTCAGGAGGAATAGTAAATATTGTATGAGGTAGTAGTATAGAAACTTGCAGAAAAAATGCCATATAACATGTGTCCAATTTTTATTGAGTACATACAGCTGGATTCAATACATTGTCGTTTCGTTTGTTGGTCTTCACAGGACTCCGTTGTCTACACTTCCTTGAAAATGAGCTTCCAGCATTATTGGGAGAGGTTCCTTTGGCTACAAGAATGCGTATATTCCTCCAGCATGAGGGGGTTCTTGCACATTCTAGTCGTCAGGTGACACAGCATTCAAACCTAACATTTCCCGAAATATAGGTCAGTATATGTGTGCACTTTTCTTGGCCACCAAGGTCCCCGGACCTTATCCCTTTGGATTTGTGCCTGTGGGGATGATTGAAAGGCGAAATCTGCAAAGAAAAAGTAAACCCAAGAGCCGATTTCATCGTTCGGATTATGAATAGTGCAGCCCTCATAAAAGAACGCAAAGACGACCTTAGACGTGGTATTATCAAGAGAAGTCAAAAGTGCATGGAAGTTGGTGGGGGAATTCTTGAAAATCAACTTTGAAAGTCAGTTGCCTTTGCTTTGAGTTTGTTAGGGTTGCGTACTAACAGCTGTATCTCTGTACTCAATAGAAAGTGGACACATTTATATGGAAATTTTTATGCAATTCGTCTCTACTACCACCTGCTAAAATGTCTACTATTTCTCCTGAAACACCTTGTATATGCATGTATGTTTGGTTTCTGTTCTTTCGGACATGTCCAAAAGAAAAGACGCCACGATTCCGGGTTGGAACCTGGTCAGGCAAAAATTTTCATCTGCCGTAGCTGTATGTTAACGCCCTTTGGCAGCCTGGACATCTGTCGTTCGATATTTAATTGATTAAAAAGGCTGTCTGTTTCGATTCGTAGTGTCTATGTCCGAAAGAACAGACTCCCCCCCCCCCCCCCCACACACACACACACATGTCTATCTTAAGTGCTATTCGGAAAAGTTTGGCAACTCAGTGATAGTGACGGACTGGTGCTACATTAACCTACTCATTTCACTAGATATATATCTGTAGCAAAAGATTCAAATCCCGCTGGAAAATTATATTTGAAGTCAGATGGTTTTGCTCCACCTCTACTCTCATTGAAAACGATCACAACGAAATTAAGTATAGGAATCCTACGGAACCCTTGAGTTCATAATGCGGTGCTGTGCAGAAGAAAAACATAGTTTTTCACAATTATCAGATGACAGATGGAGTTTATCAGATTCCACAAGTTACGGCTGCATTATTAATTGTTGTTTCACAGGCGCTTTTCTGCCGCTTATTGTAAATATTTTTTTTAATGTTAGAGTTTGAAGAACAGAAACATCAGATTTTCGCCATATGGAATATTCGAATTCACCTTCAAGTCTTTCGAGCAACGACAGAAAATCTGCCTGTCTTCTGGCGGGTGTGCCAATGACAATGGTCTCAATAATAATGTTGTATACCAAACATACGTTGCCAACTCAACCATTGGAGAAGTTTCAAAATTGTTAATCGCGTCTGGTGAATACGCTTTCAATGTTTCGGTCCGAATAACACAGTAAAAGACAAATAATTGTCGCAGTTATGAATTTATGACGTTTCGTTCGCCCTCAGTGCATCGATGTATTACAAGTAATTACACTCTAGCCCCTAAACCTAGTTACAGAAATGCTAATAAGACTTATTGACATATAATTAGGGTATTCCAGCCCTTGCCACCCACAACTTTGAGACGAAGCTATAGTCACTTCCGAGATCACTCACAGAACACATCAGCTGGTATCCTTCCTGGTAGTATAACTGAAACTTGACAACAACGCAGAATATGTTTGGCAACTCTGTGACCGACGAGTTACTTCCTTTATGGTACAGAACTATCCTGCTAAATTCACTTCACATAATCGTGTCATTTCAATTGAATAAGGTGAGTGATTTTTCTCTTGAGATGTGATATAAGGATATCAGTTAATACTTTTGAATCAACGAAAATCGTTCCACACGGGAAATGCAACTACTCTCGTCTCTCATGTTGCGATTGATCTGTCATAGCGGCTACTGGGCCAATAAGTAAAACACTTACGCCGCACCTCTTCGCTAGCTTTGAATTAACGTGTTTGTGTATCTGGTGCAAGCTGCTTTCGTTCGCCTTTCGAGACTTACTGAAAGCCATATTCTTAATTCTTTTGTAGAAGAGGTAGAAGGAGGCAGATGGAAACTCAGCAAGGGTATCGTAAGACAACGCTCGATCAAAATTCGTCTTGCTACTTTCAGTACCCCTTAGTGTGAGAGAGGAAACGTTATGGTAATGCAAAATACATAATGCCAGTTTTGTTTTGTGTCGACATATTTTTTGTTGTTGTGAATACATAATTTTATCTATGAATTGTCTCATTTCCATAATACTTGAGTATGATACAGGACATGAAGTAAACACAGTCAAAAGTCGGTAATATCCTACTAATTCGTGTTAAAATATGCACAGTTGTCTTACAGATACTTAATGCTTTATAAGATAGACTGCCGTTGTGGATTTCCTGTAGTAAGATAAATTTAATTTGTATTGTACAGTGAATATTTTAATTGCGTTTTCCATTAGTTTATTGAACACAAGAGTAATCATCAAAGAGAAGTTAATCAGCAACAATATATTCTTTCACAATATGCTATAGTAGTTTACAAATTCTACTCTTGTAGAAACATACTTGTTCTAACGATGTCATTAAACCAGTGTAGTTTGAAGAGCATTTTCGACTAGAATTGAATTGCCTTGACGGTTGATCGATCAAGAGCGCGAAAGGTAAAAGTTTACGAGTATACGATCAGAGGGACAAGTGCCTGAGGGATGACTTCCCTCTCAATACTAGCGCTTGGGGGATGCCTTCCCTATCAATCTCCTGGATAGTTTTGTTTCTCAAATCAACAGAGTGCGTTATCATGCAGTAGCACACGTGATGTAGTCGATTTTCTTACACTGCGACCGATAGGGTTCTTAACTGTCGTCAACAAATTCCAGCTGTGATGGGCGCACCCTTGGGGAAGAATTCGTAGTGCAAAACACACTTTTGAACGTATCAGATGTAAAATATTATGTTCACACTACTCTTTGTTCCAGTTAACGTCTTTTGGTAGCGCTCAGCCTTACATTTCTTCTTAGGAAGTTAACGATAAAGGTATCATAAAACTTGTCGCCAATAACAGTATTCCCTAGGAATGTTCAATGAGCCACCTGATGACGTTCAAGCAAAACTGCAACAATAGTCACTCCGTTGATTATTGTTGTTTCGAACTAGAGCATGCAGACTTCTGAACCTTGCCTGTTGAATGCAAATGTTACATGATGGTTAAATGGTCATCCATCACTCATATCAGTAGTCCAGACTTCCTGAATGTGGAAAATCAGTCATGCCAGAAAGATCTTTGTTGAAGCAAGAATATCTTTTTCTGGCATATTTTTCCCTAAAACACCAGCTCCACACACAGTTCAAATCTTTCGAACTGCCTCCTCTGCATTCACCCCTCTATTATACAACGCTTAAACGCAGTTCATGATTTTTAAGTATGCTAAATCCAATGCTTAACTGCAAGATGATAACTAGAACTTCCAATTCGAACATGACAGTTGACACATACACTGACTGCCTCGCGCTGTATTCACCTGGGCGGCCCCCGCTTTCAGGCGGCTTGCGGCGTCTGGCCGGCCGGTCATTAGATTAATACACTGCAGGTTCAATGTATAGTCTCACTGGACAAAAAAATTGTTCAAATGGCTCTGAGCACTATGGGACTTGACTTCTAAGGTCATCAGTCCCCTAGAAACTTAGAACTAATTAAACCTAACTAACCTATGGACATCACATACCTCCATGCCCGAGGTAGGATTCGAACCTGCGGCCGGAGCGGTCACGCGGTTCCAGACTGTAGCGCCTAGAGCCGCTCGGCCACCATAGCCGGCTCACTGGACACTCAGTCGAAAACGATATGTTTTATCACTGCGAGATGGGCACAAATCGTCATCGGTGCTGGCATCCTCAAGTGATAATGTAGCTGCTTCATGTTTCAGCTGTTTTTCAAAGTGTCATGTTTTCATGATCTGCTGTACAGCTGCCTTACAGTTATCACTGTGTGTTCGAACCAAACTGCTAGTCGCACAGACATCTAGGGACTCAGCTCGTTAAAAGCTGGTGTATCATTGATGTTGGCTCAACGAAGTCCCAAACAGACCATCGCACTGCAACTAATTTTTCTATCTCTCTGTGCTCATGGTCCTTATCTACTTCAATAAAAAGGGTGTTATGTGTACAAAATATTTTGAAACGCGCAGCACTATAAATCATCTTTTGTGCCCAATAATTTACGTATGTAGGCCCTTGACATATTCTTTGGTGCTGGTACACCTATCATGCACAGCAGCTATAGCACACTTGATATCATTAGTGTCTGCTCCATTTTGCTTTCTACGTGGGTTAACAAAGCAAATTATTCTGCGTTCGAGCAGCTGTCGTACTGGTACTTGCATTAAAACATTACTTATGAGCACCCTTTGATGCATGTGAACTTTGGATCCTTTTGTGTTGGTGAACCGACCCTACATACCAACCATAACACACCTGAAGTCGCTGACCAAAGGTTTCTCTGATTTCATTCAGCTACCAACGCTATTACAGATGGCCGTTGTACGTTCGAAATATTTCCCTGCTGAAAAAAGTTCCTGTGAACACGGTTTGTGCAAGCACTTGATGCGAGTCTATAGTTGACGACTGAGCAGTACTGGAGTACCTGGAAACCAGGTAGTCATGAAGCTGTTAAGCTGGTCTGTAAATATTCCCGTCTCAGAGCCTTCTGCTTTAGTTACTAAACCAGCTTGTCTGCGTTTCAGCTTTAGTTACTCTTGTACAGGTACCTGAAATTTGTGTTAATCGCGTGAAGAACCTGGCTAGTTGGCAGTTCGTTGGTTTTGGTGTGCAGAACAAAGGAAGCATTAAGACAAATCACAGCATGTCTGTTAACGTTTGATAAACTTAGTAGTGACTCGTCCGTGGAGAGAATGATCATGTTTGTACGTCCATTGCCGACCGGAGTGGCCGTGCGGTTCTAGGCGCTCCAGTCTGGAGCCGATCGACCGCTACGGTCGCAGGTTCGAATCCTGCCTTGGGCATGGATGTGTGTGATGTCCTTAGGTTAGTTAGATTTAATTAGTTCTAAGTTCTAGGCGACTGATGACCTCTGAAGTTAAGTCGCATAGTGCTCAGAGCCATTTGAACCATTTTTTGTACGTCAATTGCAAATGACTAATTCTATGACAAGTTCAACATCAGACTGATACTATCTTCATGAAGCCCTCTGCAGATTGTGCTCGACTGTAATACTCTTCCAAAAGGTATATCAAGGATATAACCTTGCATTTTTCTGGTGTCAGTGATTGGCAGCGTCGCTAGTTTCAAGACGTTAGTTCAGCGTAGCTGTACTCCAGTAACGAGGGATGAATGTTCCAAGTATAGCCAGTGCACTTAATATTGTTCACATCTGTTGAGAATGTAATATGCAAGCCAAGTACGGTATCATGCGGCCAGCTTGGGGCTTTGGGGTACCAATAACTGTGGCACTAGCCCCTTTATCCTTATGAGTGGAAGACGGGACAGTAACGGTGTTGGAAGTTTTCTAACCTCGCTTATCATTTTCTTATCTCCATTTTGGCTAGAGAAAGACGACGTAAGGGTGACTCAGTCTCTTTTCTGTTGACTCCGTTTCGAAGAGCGTTGAATGGAGAACCCAACGACCTAATATTCTCCAAAGAAAAAACCTTTCGAACTGTTTTTTTAAGTAAGTGTGCCAACTGAGTTGTGCGCATAACATTGTCCACTAGCATTCACGTTGTAAATAATGTGGCAGCTTACTCTTCAATTAAGCAATTGTTTTTCTAGCTTTTGTAACTTTAATACATCGTCTTTAATTGTTCCAGTAGGTGAAAATTCTAAGATGGTTAATAACGAGGAAAAAAGAACTGACTTGAACCACATCAAGAACTCCGCCGAATATCGTCCTGTTCATAATTAAGGAACTGGAAACCCAAGAAAACGTTTGGAGTTGCAGGACCAGAATAAAAAAATTAGCAAGGTATGAGTAGGACTCACCCACATATAGGGCTCTACACAAATTTGGTTTGTATTTAGGCAGCTCTTCCATACCCGGAATCGAGTATCTCGGCGACTTTTGCCTGTTATCCACATTGTCACAGTCGAGAAATCGGTCCGCCAGATTCCTAGATTTTCGAGAATGTTTTAATTTCAGATTTAAAGTCCCTTAACAAATGACAAAAGTAACACTCTTTTCGTCTGATATAATTACAAATCAAAAAGTTTCTGATTGTTTCCATTAACTTTACCATAAAACCTTTTTTATTGCAAAATTTCTTGGTTCTTTGTCAAGTGGAAGTGCGTTATAGGGTTTAATGAGTGAGTTTACGAGTATCAAAGTATGCGACATAAGCGGCCGTATCACTTTATTGCTTAGAAGTTTAACCTTTTTACACCACCAAAGAACTAAAGTCCTCAGTGTGTGACATACATTCCAACCTGGTACGTCTACCCATTCCTTAGAAAAAGTGGCCTTAACAGATGGACGGGCAGATACAGGGTCTGTTAAGTAAAAAAAAAAAAAAAAAAAAATGGTTCAAATGGCTCTGAGCACTATGGGACTTAACATCTGAAGTCATCAGTCCCCTATAACTTAGAACTAGTTAAACCTAACTAACCTAAGGACATCACACACATCCATGCCCGAGGCAGGATTCGGATCAGCGACCGTAGCAGTAGCGCGGTTCCGGACTGAAGCGCCTAAAACCGCTCGGCCCGCGCGGCCGGCTGTGAAGTGATAAGAGATGGCAAAATGTTTTTTCATGTGATATAATTACATACTAACAATTTTCGTATTCTTCCCTTTGATTGCAGCGTGAAATCTTGTTTCTTGGGAAAGTAAATCATCTAGGTCAACGGGAAGTACTATGAAGGTTTTCGTGACTGAGTTTCCAACTATCAAAATGTGACAGAAATGGCCATATATTTTGTGAAATAACTTAGAGGCTAACGTCCATTATATTACCAAGGACCAAAGTGACATAAATTTCAACTTGATACGTCTACCTACTCTTGAGAAAAAAGGGCCTTAACAGACGCACTGGCAGACTGACCGACTGAAAACAAATGACAAAAGATTTTCTTCGTGTGATATAGTTACAAATTAACAATTACTGGATATTTTCCTTTGGGTTTACAGCGAATTCTTCCTTCTTAGCAAGTACCGTTAATCTAGGTCAGTGGGAAGCACCCTGTAGCTTTTGATGACTGAGTTTCCGAGTATCAAAATGTGTGATCTAAGTGGCCGTATTTTTTGATTTCACGGACTTACAAGTTTTACATTTTTACGCCATCAAAAAGCTACAGGCCTCAGTACGTGACATAAATTTCAACTTCATACGTCTACCCAGTCCTGAGAAAAAGACGTCTTAACGGACGGACTGACAGATAGACGGGCTGTTGAGTAATAAAAATTGCTAAAAAATTTTTTGTGGCGATATAATTAGAGATTAGCAATTTTCGGATTTTTCCATTTGCTTGTAGTATGAAATCTTCCTTCTTAACTAATTTCATGATTCTAGATCAACGGGAAGTATCCTGGAGGTTTTTATGACTGAGTTGACTAGTGTCAAAATATGTATGACATAAATGACCATTATATTTTTATTGCATTGACTTCGAAGCTATTATTCATTATTCCGTCAACGTGCTGTTGGCCTTGTATGTGAGATAATTTTCAACTTGATACATCTACCCGTTCCTTAAAAAGTGGTGTTAGCCGAAGAATGAACAGACTGACAGTCTGAAAACAAATGCCAAAAGTTCTTTTTTGTGTAACATAATTCCATATTAACTATTTTTGGATTTTTTCTTTTGGTTGTAGTGCGAAATGTAGTACTTGACAATTTTCTTGTGTCTAAGTCAAAAAGACGTACTCTGTTGTCTAGGTCAAAGGGAAGTACTCTAAGTTTTAATGACTATGTCTCCCATTATCAAAACATGTGATATAAATTGCCATAGCTCTTGATTGCATTAACATAGAAATTTAACATTTTTACACCACAAGAAAACTACAGACTTAAGTACGTGGCATAAATTTCAATTTCATACATCTACCCACTCCTGAGGAAAAGATGTCTTAACAGATGGACGGACAAATAGACAGTCCGGTAAGTGATACGAAACGGCTAAAAATTGTTTCTTGTGATATAATAAAAAATTCATAATTTTCATAATTTTTCCTTTGGTTCTAGAGTGAAAGCCTTCTTCTTTGAAATATCACGATTCCAGGTCACCGGGTGTACCTTGTGGGTTTTGATTGTAAGTAGACTGTTTATGTTTTCTCTATGTAAGTAGGCTGTTTATGTTTTCTTATTGGCAACGTTACGTAGCGCTCAATATTAAAATCACTGGCTGTGCTGTGTGCAGTCTGTCGTTAGTTTGCATTGTTGTCTGCCATTGTAGTGTTGGGCAGCGGCAGCTGGATGTGAACAGCGCGTAGCGTTGCGCAGTTGGAGGTGAGCCGCCAGCAGTGGTGGATGTGGGGAGAGAGATGGCGGAGTTTTGAAATTTGGCATGAACTGATATATATATTATGACTTGTGATGATATTAAGGTAAATACATTGTTTGTTCTCTATTAATATCTTTCATTTGCTAACTATCCCTATCAGTAGTTAGTGCCTTCAGTAGTTTGAATCTTTTATTTAGCTGGCAGTAGTGGCGCTCGCTGTATTGCAGTAGCTTGAGCAGCGAAGATTTTTGTGAGGTAAGTGATTTAGTGATTTGTGAAAGGTATAGTTTAATGTTAGTCAGGGCCATTCTTTTGTAGGGATCTTTGATAGTCAGATTGCGTTGCGCTAACAAAATATTGTGTGTCAGGTTAAGCACAGTCGTGTACAAATTGTTCAAAGGGGACGTTTCATGATGACTGACCTTCCGAATATCAACATATATGAAATAATTGGCCGTATTATTTTGTTGCATTGACTCCTAAGCTAACGTTCATTGTACCGGCAAGGGACTATTGAGATTAGTAGGTGACATAAATTTCCACTTGATACGTTCACCCGTTCCTGAGAAAAAAGTGTCTTAACAGACGGACGGATAGACTGACTGTCTGAAAGCAAATGGCAAAAGCTTTTCCGAAGCTTCTAATTAAAAATTACGAAATTTTGTATTTTTTTTTTTCGTCTAGTTGCAGTATGAAAGCTTGTTTCTTCGGAAACTTCGTGATCTAGGTCAATGGGAATACCCTCTAGGTTTTGTTGCCTGAGTTTATCAATGTCAAAATATGTGACATAAATGGCCGTATCTTTTGACTAGTGACCTAGAAGCTAACGTTCATTACACCTCCAAGCGTTCGCGGACCTTAGTATGTAACATAAAATTCAAATTTCTACGTGTACGCGCTTCTGAGAAAAAGGATTCTTAACAGATCGACAGACGGACTGACAATCTGATTACAAATAGCAGAAAATATTTTTATTGCGATATAATAACAAATTAACAATTTTTGATTTTTTTCCTTTGATTGTAGTGTGAAACCTTCCTTCTTGGCAAATTTCATGACTCTAGGTCAACGGAAAGTACTCCGTAGATTTTGAGGATTGAGTTTCCGACTATTAAAACACACTGGTTTCCAAAATTAAAGCAACAAAGGGAAATTTTGCATATTTGCGTTTATTTTGCCTCGAAACGGATGGTAGTAAAGTGGTAACACTGTAAATAATGCAGAACATAAACAACTGCTACATGCGTGACGGTAGGAAAAAAAAGTTTTTCCGTTTCTCCAACTTTAATGATATGCATACACATTAGGACAATGTACGGGGTGTAACCATCTCTGGCAACAATACAGGTTTGACAACGACAGGTCATGCTGTGAATGATTTCATGAATTTCATATTGACGTAATACTGCCAATTCTACCTGCAGAGCTGCTTGCAAGTCTAGGAGAGTGGCTGGTGAATGCTGACGTGATCCAACCTCTCTCCCTAGGGCATCCCAGACATGCTCTATGGGATTCAAATCGGGATGGTACGCTGGCTACTTTATTCGTGCAACATATTACGTTTCCAAGAAAACATCAATCACCCGTGCTCTATGAGTTCGAGCGTCATCGTCCATCGGCAAGACGTCTGGGCACACAGTATCACGCAGCGACGACACTTGAGGTCCCAAGATCTCGTCACGATACCTGACAACACTTACACGTTGTCGATTCACCCGTAAAATTTCATGAGGAGGTGTTCGAGTGGTCATCATAATCCCTGCCCACATCGTTAGTAGTCCTCCTCGACATCGATCTATTTCCACAGTGACTTGGTCCCAAAATCGTGTTCGAAGTTCCCTCCAGAAGCGAATACACCGTGAATCACTCTTCACACCAAATCTAGACGCATCTGTGAGAAGAGCACAGGCCAACTGTTCGACCTTCGAGGCGGCATGTTGATGACTCCACTCTAGACATTCCCTTCGGTGAAGACGTGTCAGAGCTACACATACAGTAGGTTTCCGACAGTAAAGGCCATTCTGCCGAAGCCTTCTGTATGCCGTTTGCCTCGATACAACGCGTCCAGTGGATGCTGCTATATCAGATGCCAGTTGCCGTGCAGTGGTAAGGGCGTACTATCGTGCCCTTACATCCAAATACGGTCTCCTGTTTCTGATGTCACACGTGGCCGGCCCTGCCCTCGTCTTCGGGCTACAGTTTCGTTTTTACAAACTGTCACCACATTTGAGAAGCAACAGAACGATTCACATTAAGCCACCGGGCCGAATGAGTTTGCAACTGTCCTGCTTCTTATGGCCGTCCACCTCAAAGAGTATGGTAGGCGTTTTCTCTGTGCCATAAGCACCGTCTATGACTGTGTACACAGCGATTGTGGATGTGGGTCTACCCCGTTTGATAGTCGACGTCATCGTTGCCGTGATTGTCCGTTGACCGGAATGTCATCTTTCATGCAGAACATGATCCTATGGACATCTGTTGACAGTTTGTATGATTATATCGTGAATTACACACTGGACGGCGAAATATCGGTTTGTTGCTTTAATTCTGGAAATTTTTGTATGTGACATAAATGCCTGCATCTTCTTATTGCGTTGACTTAGAAGCTAAAGTCCATTATACCAAGGGACCACACATCTCAATATGTGACATAAATTTCAACTTGATACATCTACCCGCTACTGAGAGTAGAGTGTCTGAACAGACTGATACTTTAATAGTCTGATAACAAAAAGACTAATTTTTATGTGATATAATTACAAATTAATAGTTCCTGGATTTTTCCTTTGGTTTTATTGTGAAACTTCGCTTCTTGGCAAATTTAGTGACTCTAGGTCAACGAGAACTATCCTATAGGTTTTGATGACTGGGATTCCGAATATCAAAACTTGTGACATGAATGGAAGTATATTTTTATTACATTGCCTTAGGAGTTTTTACACGAGGAAAGAACTACAGTATAGGCCTCAGTACGTCACGAAAATTTCAAGTTAATACATATATCCACTCCTGAGAAAAAGTGATCTCTATAAACGGACAGAAAAATACACAGTTGAGAAGTGATGAAAATAGCAAAAAAATTTTCTCGTGATATAACTGCAAATTAACAATTCTCGGTTTTTTCCAACATTTGTTCTGTGAAACCCTGTTCTTGGGAAATTTCGTGATCTAGGTCAACGGGAAGTACCCTGATGACTGGGTTTCCGAATATCAAAATATGTTACACAGATGGCCCTATCTTTTTATTGTAGAGACTTGGAATCTAACGCTTATTATACCACAAAGGGTCTTTGGACCTTAGTATCTGACATAATATAAACTTGGTACGTCTACCTGATCCTGAGAAGAAAGGGTCGTATCGGACGGCCGGACAGACTGACCACTTGATAACAAATGATAAAATTTTGCTTACCATGTGATATATTTAAAATTATGAACTTTTGGATTTCTTTCTTTGGTTTAGTGTGAAACTTTCCTTGTTAAAAAAATTCCATTGTTATAGGTCAACGGAGAGTAACCTGTAGGTTTCGATGGCTGAATATCCGAATATCAAAATATGTGACATATTGCACTGACTTGAAACATCCACCTGTTCCTGAGGAAAAAGGGTCGTAACAGACGGATGGACAGATAAACTATCTGATAACAAATGACTTTCAGATATTTTACTTTGGTTGTTGTGTGAAACCTCGCTTCTTCGCAAATATCATGAATGTTAAGTCAACGGAAAGTACTCTGTAGATATTGATGACTGCGTTTCCGTGTATCAAAATACAGGACATAAACACTTGCAGGGAAAGTTGAGGAGTGAGTACCAGGTCACCAGCATTGTGAAGCCTAGTGCAGGGTTGGCTCAGGTAATTAACGGCGTAGGGGAGCTACGTAGGAATTTTACGAAGGAGGATCAGGTAGTGATAGCGGGTGGAGCAGGGGACAGTCTTGATGGGGACGGACAATATGATGTAGGTGGTGAACTGGTAAAGATACACTATGTGATGAAAAGTATCCGGACACCAGGCTGAAAGTGACTTACAAGTTGGCGCCCTCCATCGGTAATGCTGGGATTCAATACGGTGTTGCCCCACATTTAGCCTTGATGACAGCTTCCACTCTCGCAGACATACGTTCAGTCAGGTGCTGGAACGTTTCTTGGGGAATGGCAGCCCATGCTTCACGTAGTGCTGCACTGAGCAGAGGTATCGATGTCGACCAGTGAGGCCTGGCACGAAGTCGACGTTAAAAAATATCCCAAAGATGTTCTATAGGATTCACGTCAGGACTCTGTGCAGGCCAGTCCATTACAGAGATGTTATTGTCGTGTAACCACTCCGCCACAGGCCGTGCATTATGAACAGGTGCTCGATCGTGTTGATAGATGCAATCAGCATCTCCGAATTCCTTTTCAGCAGTGAGAAGTAAGAGGTGCTTAAAACATCAATGTAGGCCTTTGCTGTGATAGTGCCACGCAAAACAACAGAAGTGCAAGCCGTTTCCATGAAAAACAAGATAACACCATAACACCACCGCCTCCGAAATTTGCTGTTGGAGCTACACACTCTGGCACATGACGTTCACCAGGCATCCGCCATATCCACAGCCTGCCATCGGATCGCCACATTGTGTACCGTAATTCATCACTCCATACAACTTTTTCCACTGTTCAGTTACCCAATGTTTACGCTCCTTACACAAAGCGAGGCGCCGTTTGGCATTAACCGGCGTGATGTGTGGCTCACGAGTAGCCGCTCGACCATGAAATCCAAGTTTTCTCACCTCCCACCTTACTGTAATAGTACTTGCAGTGGATTCTGAGGCAGTTTGGATTTCCTGTATGATGGTCTGGCTAAATGTCTGCCTATTATACATTACGACCCTCTTCAACTGTCGGCGGTCAGCCAACAGACGAGGTCGACCTGTAGGCTTTTGTGCTGTACGTGTACCTTCACGTTTCCACTTCACTATCACAGCGGAAACTCTGGACCCAGGGATGTTTAGAAGTGTGGAAATATCGCGTGCAGAAGTATGACAGAAGTGACACCCAATCACCTGACCACGTTCGAAGTCCGTGAGTTCTGCAGACGGCCCCATTCTGCTCTCTCACGATGTCTACTGACAACTGAAGTCGCTGATATGGAGTACCTGGCAACAGATGGCAGCAAAATGCACGTAATACGAAAAACGTATGTTTTTGGGGGTGTCGAGATATTTTTCATCACATTGTTTAGTTACTCAAACAGGTGGCACTAATGTGCATTTCGTGCAACTGTTTCAGCGTCATGATCGGCCTCATCTTAAAGCGGCTGTTAGGCGCGTTAACATGGGCCTGAAGGTACACGTACAGCACAAAAGCCTACAGGTCGACCTCGTCTGTTGGCGGACTGCCAACAGTTGAAGAGGGTCGTAATGTGTAACAGGCTGATGGCAGAGGGCATGGGTCACATTTTAGTGGTGCCCATTTGGGTCTATCAGTAGATCGGATTTCACTAGGCATGACCTGCTCCTCAATAGGTATGGGAAGGGGAGGCTGGCATACCTTAAGAGTGTCAGTGTAGTGGACGGTGATGGGATCACTCATGGAAAAATTCCTTTAATAGTTGGTATTCGAGCTGCACCTTTTTTAGATTGAAGTCAGCTGAAGGGTATACCTGCTTTAAGGAAGTCCCTCTAACTAATGGTTCACTTTCAGAGGTATTAGAAACAAAGTTAGTGAACTGCTTATAGATGTTGACTGTAAAATTATTGTTATATCGGAGCACCACTTAAATAACTTGACAATTCAAAGGCCTCCTTTACCAGGCTACAGATTAGCTGGCTGTTTTTCAAGGAGTTCCTTGCGTTGTGGGGGAGTGGCTATGTACGTAAAGAGAAGTATGCCGTTTGAGGCAATGGACATATCACGTTACTGCACACAGATATTTGAAAGTTGTGCAGGGGCAGTTGAACTTAGTGAAACTGAACTTCTAATTGATGTTGTTTAGAGGTTGCGTAAGTCTGAACCAAGCAAGACTTTCAGGTCATTCTTCCTATTACACACTTTCAGTGAATCAACATTGAAGTCCCCACAAATAATAATTTGCTTTCCCCTATCTGACAGATGGCACAACATGGCATCCAAGTTTTCCAGGAACAAATGAAAGTTTCCTGAAGGGGACCTATATACTGTTACAATTATAAAAGAGCCCTCCTTCAGTTTAAGTTTACAGGCACATGCTTCTATGTGTTGCTCTGGACAAAACTTTTTGTATCGAAGCTTACTACACAGTGATAACTTTTGACATATATGGCAACTCTTCCTCTCACCTTATTCTCTCTAAACTAGCTGCACTGTATATAGCCATATTTGTAATTTTTCTTTCAGGAATGGTCACTTCCCTGAACGATTAAAGTACTCAGTAGTAAAGCCGCTTCATAAAAGGGAAGAAAGGGACAATGTAGATAATTTTAGACCTATTTCTATACCATCAGTGTTTGCTAACGTTATTGAAAAGGCTGTGTATGTAAGGATAATTGATCATTTCAAATGGCACGATTTGCTATCAAATGTAGACTTTAGAAGTCGTTTAACAACTGAAAGTGCTATATTCCCTTTTCTCTGTGAGGTACTGGATGGGTTAAACAAAAGGTTTCGGATGCTAGCTAAATTTTTTTATTTAACAGAGGCGTTTGACTGTGTTGATCACAAAATATTGCTCCAGAATTTGGATGATTACAGAATACGGGGAGTACCTCACAGTTGGTTCTTCTCTTACTTTTACAACAGACAGCCAAAGGTCATTATTCACAATGCTGAGAATGGCTGCGATATGGGGTCTGATTGGGGTACGGTCAAGCGGGGGTGCCCTGGGTATCAGTTTTGGGGCCACTCCTGTTCCTTATTTATATAGATGATATCTCCTCTAATATTACGGGAACTCTAAAATATTTCAGTTTGCTGATGACACTAGCTTGGTAGTAAAGGATGTTGTGTGGAACATTGGCTCAGGTTCAAATAGTGCAGTTCATAGCCTTAGTTCATGGCTTGTAGAAAGTAAACTAACGCTAAATTACAGTGAGACTCAGTTTTTACAGTTAATAACACTCAATTCAAAAAATCTGATGTTTCAATTTCACAGAATGGGCATATGATTAGTGAAAATGAACTCTTCGAATTTCTAGGTGTCGTGGAAAGCCCACGTTCAGGATCTGGTTCAAAGACTTAACTCTGCCATTTTTCCTATTCGAAAGGTATCTGAAGTGAGTGATTGTTAGACATGGACATTAGTCCACTTTGCTTACTTTCATTCACTTACGTCGTATGGTATCATATTTTGGGGTAACTCTTCCCATTCTAAAAGGAAATTTTTGGCTCAGAAACGGGCGGTTCGGGCAATAAGTGATGTAAGTTCACGAACCTCTTGTCGACCCCAGTTCACGAGTCTGGGTATTTTGACATTGGCCTCTCAATATATACATTCCTTGTGTCATTTCTTGTTAACAGTTTTAGCTCTTTCCCAAGAATAAGCAATTTTCTCTCACTTAATACTCGGCAGAAATCAAACCTGCATTTGGATCGGACTTCCTTAACTCTTGTGCAGAAAGATGTGTAGTATACTGCTGCATCCATTTTCAATAAGCTACCACTCGAATTCCAAAATCTTAGCAGTAATCAACGCTCTTTCAAATCGAAACAGAAGAGTTTCCTCATGGGTCACTCCCTCTATTCTGTCGAGGAGTTCGTTGAAAAATTAAGCTGATTCTTGTTGTATTGTTTATTGCGTTTACTTAAATTTATGTATTGCCTCCTTTCGGTTCACAAACATTTTATTTTTATCTGTTATTACTTTTATGTTGTAATTTCATGTACTGACACGTTCCATGACCTGAAAGATTTGTTTCTCAGTTAAATTCTACGGAACTTGACGTGTAAATAAATAAATAAAAAGGGCCTCTTTAGATTGCAGTGACTTTTTTACACCATCAAAGAACTACAGGCCTCAGTACGTGACATAAATTTCAACTTGATACGTCCCCATACTCCTGAGGGAAAGGGGTCTTAACAGATCGACAGACAGGTAGACAGTCTGTTAAATAATAAAAAAGTGCCAAAAGGTTTATTGCGCTGATGTAATAACAAATTAAAAAGATTTGGATTTTTTCGTCTGGTTGTGGTGCGAAACGTTTCTTCTTGGCAAATTTCACGATTCTAGGTCAACGGGAAGTGTCCTGCAGGTTTTCATGACTGAATTTCCAGGTATCAGAATATGTGACACAAATGGCCGTGTCTTTTTATCGCATTGACGTGGAAGCTAACGTTCATTATATCGTCGAGGGACGACTATTCACCTTAGTACGTGACATAAATTTCAATTTGATAGATCACTTGTTCCTGAGAAAAGAAAGTCTTAACCGCTGAACGAATAGACTGACGGTCTGATAACAAATGACTTTTTTCGTGTGATTTAATTACAAGTTAACAATTTCCGGATTTTTGTCCAGAAGCTAACCTTTGTTATAGCGCTGAGGGACCTTAATGTGTGACATAATTTTCAGCTAGATACGTTTACCCGTTCCTCAGAAATAGTTTTCAACAGTCGGAGGGACAGAGAGAGAGATTTTTGGAAGCATAGCTTTACAGCTATTGCATTGATGTTTTAAACATTTTTTTCAGCCTCACTTTGAGTTATATAAGCCGATGACGTGACTATTAATAATAAGAAACAATGGGAAGTGGTTTGCTGTAGTTTTTAAGAGCAATACAACATTGTCCATCAGAGCTCCTCAGTCCTTATGGCGTTAGGGTATAAGAGTGGATCTATCTCTTTTTTAAAAACTAAACTCGAATGTATCGGTGCTTTCCATTGTTTTCAACGAAACTGTTGTGGCATCTCTTCGTTGGCCTTCAAATCAAATCTATATCACATGAAATAGTGAAAGAGGCATTTTCTTTCATTTGCTGTGTTTTCCAAATCTGAAACTCCTTCAGTAGTATAATAAACGCCCCTAATTTCATGTGTTAGAAAATATTAGAAACATAGGTGCGAGAAATTAATGACCCTTTTTCTGAAATTCAAATGGTTCAAATGGCACTGAGCACTATGGGACTTAACATCTGAGGTCATCAGTCCAATAGAACTTAAACTACTAAACCTAACTAACCTAAGGACATCACACACATCTATGCCCTAGGCAGGATTCGAACCTGCGACCGTAGCGGTGGCGCAGTTCCAGACTGAAGCTCCTAGAACCGCTCGGTCACACTGGCCGGCTTTCTGAAATTCCCACTTTCATTTTACTGAGACTTGGTTGAACAATTCTCCTGTAAAAGCGTTGTAAGGGACCCTATTCGTTACAACTAAAATAGGATAACTTCTTTTCACACATGCCGTACGGACTTTCCAGTCATCTGTTATCACGGGGGTTGGGGGTGTTAATAACGAAACAGTTGGCTTAGACGATATTTATGACACTCTTCCCACTCAGTTCCCATACAACTGCTTTATCCTTTGTCTGTTTAGTGCTTTTTTATCGCATTCTGTATAATTTCTGGAGAAATCGCCTACGAAGCACAGAAACGTTTATGAAGTTATTATAAGTTATTTCTATGGTAAAGAATTCTACACATTAAACTGTAACCAACCCATTCCTAGATGAGTGCTTCCATCGTTAATGCCCCTTTACATTAGTGATGGCTATTGACAGAGCACCTGCTCAAGCTAAGTGAGGAAAGTGCAGACAATGTAATTTCATTTTCAAATAAATCATCTATGGATACCTAGCACCTCGAAAACTGGATCGCATTTTTAAACCGCTTTGTTGTAGACTTCAGGGAACGGTTTGTGGTCATTCCACATAACTGTTTCTAGAATCTGCCTAGTATGGCAAGAGAATACTTTAAAACTCTGCAACATTGTGCCTGGGCCGATAAGTGAACTGACTTCATTCCGTGAACAACGAATCGTTTCTGACATTGGGAACAAAGCTGCTCAGATATTCTCCTAGAATGATTCACATAGTCACGAAAGGCAATAATGCGATGACAAGGGCGGAATGAGTACTCACTTCCTGCCAAGTGTCGACCAAGTGCACTTCCTATTCCCCCCCACGACGCTCCCTGCTAATGTCACCCAGAGCGCAGACATGACGTCAGCATCTGGTTTCGAGGAATAAGGAATTTGTCGTACAGAGGGCAGGAGCGACTCGCGTTGCCTGGGGTGGCGGTAGGTGTCAGGGTGGGGGAACGCAAGTTTGATAAGGAGCTGCAGCGCGCTCACACACGCAATCAGTCGCCGGCTGGACAACACTCAGCTTCTTCCTCAGACAGCGTCCGCGAGCTTCCCTGCACAGTAAGTATTGCCTGTTTCTTATCACGTCCATTGTTTAATGCGTTTTGGCAATGTTGTACCATAGTTGGAGGCATAAAACCGGTGCGACGTTTTTCGTGTAGAGTTCATGAACATTCCCACAAGCTTATTTAATTGGTGCACTGTTTAGAGTGTCTGTAGTTAGAACACCAACCTACAAGTCTATGTAGAGTTGTCAAACGTAACAATGACATCCCAGCGGTTGGGCAGTAGAATTGTTTAGAGCTAGACTGGATCACTTGATCTAGTACACGTTCTGTAGTTGCCCATAAGGTTAGACTGTTGCAATGTACAGCCTCATAACAGTATTTACTTTGTTTCATTACGTTCAGTGGTAGTAGATAACACATAGTTCTGTTCTTGAGTTTTGAAACTGTTCCAAGTAAACTGGTTATAAAGCTATCACTGGATAATATTCGGAAATCTTGCATAGTTTCCTCAACATTTAGACTAAATTTAAAGAATTTGTAGCGGTAACAGAAAGGTGGAACACAGAAGTAAATGAGCGAAAAAGCTGCACATGTTCAGGGGTGTATTTAATTGTTTTTAGCAGAAAATTTTAGTATTCTAGTATATTTACCTCCTTCAATCTGTGATCTATACCGCGAGAGCTGGGGAAGAGTCTGAGTGGAGAACGTACTGTCATTTTTATTTTTCTTCAGTCTGTAAGTGCATATGCTTTACCGCACTAGATTCCTTACACATTTGAATTCACATTTGTTTCAAATTATTAAAAAACTTCTAATACATAAATAAAAGTCTATAGTGGAATTGGATATTTTTCGTCTGTAACACTAACGATGATGGTTTCCTGCTGTTGGTTTACCTAGATTTTTTCCAGTTGCCACTTCATTTGAAGCTCAACTATTTGAGATGTACTTTGGTGGGTTCTGATATATTTACGTCAGCTTATTGTGTCGTCTCATTTGTTATCTGTGCTGCTGCGATGTACTAAAACGTGAAGTGCAACAATTTAATTTCCTGCGTGAACGTATTCGCCGATCCTCCAATGTCACTTAAGCTACATGCATCTTTGAACGCTTGTCTATTCTCAGTTGGCGCCAAGTCCGGTCTCACTGTTTCAGCTCGAATACGTGTAAGCAGGTTTCGTATTTTTTAAAGCGCGTACGCCATTTCATAGACAAATACTGCATTTTTTGCTCCGGCGCACATTAGTGAACATGGCTACTGTTCGCCTAGCGCTACTCAGAAATCAGATAGGAAAATAAAACATTAGATTTTTACACTTTTTATCTGTGCAGAAGTCCAGTGTGGTCGATCTGGCATACGAGCATGTAACTAAAAACTTCTCTGTAACTGGAGGAAGCTAAATTTAACAAACTATTCCCCATAAGATTACGAGAACAAAGATTTTATGTGAGTGGCTACGGAAGAAACGCGTGGATCTGTTGCGTGCAGATAAGATGACATGTTCGCTGTTTGGTCCCTCCCCCCATACCAACCAACCAACAATGTAGGTGAAAAGATTGTTTTTTGTCTCACAATTCAGTCGAAGTGTTCGTTGTTTTAAATTCTAAAGACTTCACAAAATGTTGTTTCATGTTTAATGTCTTGTTATTCTGCAGTCAGTGGTATTTAGAGTATATACAGTATGTGCCACTGACTCGTCTCCTACTTCGGCTGTACGTGTGAACGTTTCTCACTTCTGATTTTTTGACTTCTTTATTCATTTAAGCAATTTATCATTAAGTGTTATAAGGATGAGCTTACCCCATTATAGACCTTTCTGTCCCTAACAAATCTGAGGTCTCGTGAAGAATCGAATGCTGGGCTTCCGCATCAGTAGACACATATCCCCAACAACGAATGAAATGTTTTTATTCACGCAATTACTATTAGATCAGACAAGCTTTTCATACAAACGTTTCAAGTGCACAGTGACTGTTGATTTCTTACAGTTACTTCGAATCAGAAGAAAATAAGCCAGTTATACAATTTTCAGTTATATATTATCACCATATTAACTTCTGGCACAGAATCTGTTCTCTAATTCTACCAGAAACTCTCTGACGGTAACATTCAAACATCAGGTCTTCTTCCGGTAGTCGACATAGCCAATATGTGAACAAAGATTGTTTCGCATTCTTATTTGTGGGAAGAGTACATATTAACGTCCCATTGAGAATGCTCTCATTAAGTGATTCATAGAACCTCGGAAACATTAAAGTAGGATTGTCGGCTGGAGAACTCTTTGATAAAAGGTACGTTTCGTAAGCACTGTGCTACGTTGTTCGGTACCTTTGTTTCAGTACATCCTCAGAAGTTCCCATTCACCAACTCTCTTTCTGTAAATCACCCTGGAGAAAAATCGGAATTATAGCTCACTGAAACTTAAACCTGAACAACACCCAAAGTATCCAACTATGTTAGTAATTTAACCACAGTGGTATTTTTTCAGGTAGCAGTAACGAAAGCAGTCGTAACAGCAATCAGGGAAAGTAACTGCAGGAAATGTAGTTATGGAGCCAAGTGCAGATCAAAAGCTTATTCGAGGAATATTGCGTTGGAGTTGTATGGCAAATTTTATGCTGCGGTTCTCGGTAACGGAACGTAAGGTCAGCAAGCCGAGTTGCAGGTCATTAACAGCCCACAGCTGTTACTTGTGGCTACCATAATAGCAGTTTAGTGGTAGTAACGAATAATGTTTTGATCGCAAAGAGGATCAGTCTTCGCATCAGGATATAAATAACACAAAGAAAATCGAGAACAAAGTGTTCGTAGCACGTGACCAAACCTGAAACAGGAGCAGAGATGGAACAGTTTCCCAGTTATTCAATGCCCCCTTATGCACAGATTTTCGTGAAAATTTCCGAACCGAAACGGATTGGCACAAGAGGATGTGCAGAACGGCACCTCCATTCGTGTGACTGGAATGTTCAGTCTTATACTAAGCTCAGCTAGTGGTGAGCCCTCAGGCTGAGCCCAAATATGGAAGTAAGAGGTAGTATGCCTTGTCGATATGTCTTGTCGACACAAAATGGGTAATATCAAGTCACGATTTATCAGTCTTCGAGAAATGGGTGTCTTATACCGTGATACGTGCATTGTCCAGAAATCACAAAAGTCTCTAAAACAAAATGGGCCTGTGAAAGCCATCTCTGGAGTGATGAGTAACAAAATGTAATATACGTGTCTGACTACTGTTTCAGCCTGTCTTACACCAAGAGCTTAATACCCCTTAGACCCTGATGTGGCGACGGAGTCAGGCAAACTACGTTGTTCATCTGCGCATAACTGCTGCTACCTACATGCACTTGAAACTGCTTACTGCAGTTACTGACTGCATCATATGGGAAATCAAGCTATGTTGGATCTTACAATTCAGAGCTTGTGCACCGTTCAGAATTCCTATTAATTGGTGTATCGCCATGCGGGTAATCTGTTACGTATAATTCTTTTTAGTCGTGTCCTTCCCGACGTTGCAATCTTCGCAAACATCTCATCATAGAAAGAATGTCACTCGTTACATTCGTGTTATCATAATTGTTGCTTGTCTACTGTATCACGCTAAAAAGCGTGCTGCTTACTACTCTTACCCGATGGTGCCACAAGCTAAATGGATGAAAGTCTACAGTTAATGATATTTGTTGGTAACATTTCGCAATGTCGTGAAAACCTCGTATATCTTGCTCGCTATGGGATTAATATGCTGTATACTTTCTGAAACGTTAAAATTGAGAAATGGCAGGGGTGGCAATGTAATGTTCCTCTGCCACTGTCATCGAAATAAATCTATGCCAAAATAGAGAATAAATGCAACAAGTATTCGAATGGTTACGCCTGGTAAGGGGTAGACAGCAAATTCGTCTATACGTTTGCTTGTCGTCTTCCCTTGGTAACTGGCTTTCACGACCTGGCGTTACAATCATTAGGCACTGGTTTTATCATTTTCATTCTTTTTCTTCCTACGAGTAGGGTTCTGTGACAAAGTATCTGAATTTCTAGGATTCCGCGTCTCAGTCGGTGAAAACGGAACCCTTAATGGGTCACTCTGTCGTCCGTCTATTCGTCTGTATGTTACGGCAGATTCTTCTCAGAGGCGGATAGGAATATTAAGTTAAAATTTCTGTCGGTTTCTACCCTGGCAGTGTAAAAACTTGAAGCTTCTAAGACAATGTAATTAGAATATACAACTATTTATGTCACACACTCTGACAGTCGCAAATACACTCATCAAAACCTATAGAATACTTCCTGTTGATATAAAGTTGTGCAGTTTGCCATAAAGCAAGGTTCCAAAGTAGAAATAAAGGAAAAAGTCCAGAAATTGTTAATTTGTAGTTATATCACATAAAAAATGTTTGCCATTTGTTGCCCGTCTGTCTGTCTGTCCGCATGTAAAAACCCCTTTTTCTCAGGAATGGATACAGATACCAAGTTGAACTTTATGTCAAATACTAAGACCTACAGTCACAACGCAATCAAAAGATATGGCCATATACACTGCTAGCCATTAAAATTGCTACACCACGAAGATGACATGCTACATACGCGAAATTTAACCGACGGGATGAAGATGCTGTGATATGCAAATGATTAGCTTTTCAGAGCATTCACACAAGGTTGGCGCCGGTGGCGACACCTACAATGTGCTGACATGAGGAAAGTTTCCAACCGATTTCTCATACACAACCAGCAGCTGACCGGCGTTGCCTGGTGAAACGTTGTGGTGATGCCTCCTGTAACGAGGAGAAATGCGTACCATCACTTTTCCGACTTTGATAAAGGTCGGATTGTAGCCTATCGCGATTGTGGTTTATCGTATCGCAACATTGCTGCTCGCGTTGGTCGAGATCCAATGACTGTTAGCTGAATATGGAATCGGTGGGTTCAGGAGGGTAATACGGAACGCCGTGCTGGATCCCAACGGCCTCGTATCACTAGCAGTCGAGATGACAGGCATCTTATACGCATGGCTGTAACGGATCGTGCTGCCACGTCTCGATCCCTGAGTCAACAGATGGGGACGTTTGCAAGACAATAACCATCTGCACGAACAGTTCGACGACGTTTGCAGCAGCATGGACTATCAGCTCTGAGACCATGGCTGCGGTTACCCTTGACGCTGCATCACAGACAGGAGCGCCTGCGATGGTGTACTCAACGACGAACCTGGGTGCACGAATGGCAAAACGCCATTTTTTTCGGATGAATCCAGGTTCTGTTTACGGCATGATGATGGTCGCATCCGTGTTTGGCGACATCGCGGTGAACGCACATTAGAAGCCATACTGGCGTATCACCCGGCGTGATGGTATGGGGTGCCATTGGTTACACGTCTCGGTCACCTCTTGTTCGCATTGACTCACCAACTGAAAACGTCTGGTCAATGGTGGGCGAGCAACTGGCTGGTCACAATACGCCAGTCACTACTCTTGATGAACTGTGGTATCGTGTTGAAGCTGCATGGGCAGCTGTACCTGTACACGCCATCTAAGCTCTGTTTGACTCAATGCCCTGGCGTATCAAGGCTGTTATTACGGCCAGAGGTGGTTGTTCTGGGTACTGATTTCTCACGATCTATGCACCCAAGTTGCGTAAAAATGTAATCACATGTCAGCTCTAGTGTAACATATTTGTCCAATGAATACCCGTTTATCATCTGCATTTCTTCTTCGTGTAGCAATTTTAATGGCCAGTAGTGTATTTCACATATTTTAATATGCCTAATGTCATCGATCAAAACATATACATGAACGATCTATACACTCGTAAATAATAAAGTTTGTACGGAATCCTCAGAGCAGAGTCTTAGTGGCATTTGTTCTTCTTTTATGTATAGCGCTGAAAGAAGTTTTTCAACTCATATTTACTGCTTTCTTCTCAAGTAAAGGTATCTTTGTGAAGTTTACGTGTATCGTTGTGCCAGAGTGAGAGAGGCAATATGTTTAGAGACGGGTTCGATGATGAGTTCTGAATGGAAATTGAGCTAGCAGTGTGCCTGCACATAATCACACCAGCAACCGCTTCTCACTGCTTTTGCATGGGTGTTTCTAGCATCACAGTTGCCACTATCTTTGCTGTGTAGGCTGTGAAGACTACCATTAATGTCTTCACAATAGCTATATCTTTTCGTATGTCTGTTTTACGTGATTGCCTAGAACAGCTGTTCGCCACATTTGTATGACCATTACGCACTGATGACAGAAAACACACGCAATAAAGTGAAACATCCAGCTAAATTTTAAACTCAACAGAACTGTGGCCAATCTTTTTTTTTCAAAATAACGGAAGATAAATAATTTTAGTTAAAGCATACAAAAATGACATTCACAAGTCCTTTAACGTAGCAGTCACCTCTCAGTTATTTGGAGATTAGCTGTGCAAGGCAGTACTCACAAGGAAATGTGAACAAGTTGTCCTCATATTTTAAGGAGAAAAAGTACACTTGCAAGATAACAGCCTCAGTATCGATCCCGCGTCATTCTAATAGTGTTCAATTATGAACTCACTGTATGTCTTTCTAAGTTCACGCTCACCGATTGATTGTCACTTGTTCCACCCCACCGCAGCTGCGTAATGCAAGAACGCGATATACTGTACTGCGGATTCAGACGTTTCTGAAATACTGTTTTGACATTGATAACATGCTTTGTTCATTGCGTCGAAGTGCGCGGTTTCCAACCTGTAGCTGATGCTAGAGATCTCTTTGCTTTGAACACTTTTCTGTTACGATTCAAAAATGCAGTGTACACGAATTAAACAAATGAGTGTGTCGTTAAAGGGTGACACCGCTTTATCGGCCTAAGAAAAGGGATTTCTTGACCATTTTTGGCGCAGAAGGTAAGGTGATAGAGATAGATACTTGGGGTACTTATTGAACATATGTTTAATTATATTACAAAAAAGTCGGAAGATATTACAGTAGCGGCACTGTAACAATTCTCCCGAGATATGTTGAATTTGTTTTGGTCTGCAGCACTCTCTGTAATTGGTCCCTATTTGAATCTAGAAAAAAGAAAAAAAGCCGTGTAATCTACATGAAAGTTGCTAGTGAACCACGTAGGGGATTTTGTAAATATTGATTCGCGAGTGTTCCGATAATGTCGTTCAATTTTCATCTATAAACGGAAGTCATTTGTTAATAAATATTGTTTACATTAACTAATCGAATATCCCCTATGTGGTTTACTTGTTATTTGGAAGTTGTGGTTAAATTTTCACATAAAAAGACTGAAAATTGTTGCAGTTCTGCTGCATCCGGTTTTGAAAAATCATTCCGAGAAAAACGCGTTTGGTGTTTAGAGATGTGTTATAGACATAAACAAATGAAAAAATTCTACTGTTAAATAACTTTTACTATTAGTCTGCTATCCCAAGACCGGCCTGTCGTACTGCTACCGTTGCGGTCGAAATCACATCCACTAGTTCACGATTGAAATATCGGTCGAGGCAATTCCATGAACGCATAAAAATGTAAAATTCCGTTTAGCCATTTTCGGAGCAGACGAATTGCTAGGACGATTCGACGGTTGATTTCGCGTACGTTCCGTATAAACTTACTGGTATAATAACTTCCGGGCATTTAGGATGAGCAATAATTGTCTTGAAGTCTAAGCATCGACGACTTCGTTCTTGTAACGTGATGTCTGCATTACACGTTGTACATTTCACGTGTTGTAAAATAACAGAGCAGACGGCAGGAAAATTTATAATCGTACAGCTCAGTCCTTAATTCACACCAAAATCCGGGTTACTGTCTTTCTGTTTCCTAGCAGAGGCCTTGACTCCTTCCGAACTGCTCTCAGCCTCATGTCTACTCTTTGGACGCTTTGATGACATACTGCTTCGACGCCGCTTTGGATACAATATTTTCATAAGGTTTTTTGCCCGAGTACACTTTCTTACCACTCATCCTTACTTGAAAGACAATACTGTACACTATAAGATCACAAATAAACTATCAAAAATCAACAGTGCACGTAAAATTCAAAATTCGATGCGAAAGAATTGTCTTTTACGTGTACGTACTGACGCTTTCTGTCGCCAAGCTAACGTATTATTGTTTTGAAATGCTTCTGCGTATATCTAGCCACCTCGGGGGTATCGAGTTGGCGCAGGTAGACCGCTTCGGGTCATCCGAGGCGCTAGAGGAGCAGCTCGGAGTTCCATAGAACAACCCTGTTTTTTTTTTTCAGGATAGAACTTCTTGCCTCATTTTTTAGAAAGTTCAGCCAGAAAAAAATTATCTTTTGGTAATCCTACAGCGTTGTTACTCCTTAAAGAAGTAACGTAGCGCCATTTAAGTATTAATGCCGCTGTTGTGTTTTTTTATTTAGATTTTAAAGCTGGCACTACTCAAGTGATTACATCTGCTGGAGAGGCGCTGTCCTTCAACACGATTGACATGATTATATTGTAAATCGAAAATCATTAACTTCATTTTATTATAATTGGTTAGTAGCTTAGGTTTATTCATTTTGACTCTGCAGTGTAGATGTAGCTGCAGGGTATCAATACGACAATATTGTTACAGTAATATTAAAAGTATATGTACACGAGGTTGACGTATTACATACTCATATTGTTTAGCTATATGTCACATTGAATAACATGTGTTATCGAAAGTGATTTGAAAACAAGTTGAGCAGATGTGACTCGTGCCACCCTTTTCTTTCTTCCCCCGCCTTCAATATCTCGCAAATAGGTGGGCCGTGGCTGACACTCTGCTACACAGTACTTCGTGTTTGGGCATAAGGCTGCTGCAGTGGGGCGCAGCGAGTGGTAAACAATAGCTGCACGCGAAGTGTGAAAGCTGAGCAATCTGAAGGTCATAACTACGTCTTATAGGAAGTAAGGCCCAAATTTTCGCGTGGGATTGATTACAGGGACTGATATCATACATCTGTACTTTTTCTTTTTAAAATATCAGGTCAAGTTGGCGATGTATCCTTTTTAGTGCCACCGTGCACTATTACTTCCATGCAAGCTGAGGCTAAGCATATTTATTTCTCCAGTGAACTCAACATAAGGCACGGTAATTCGGAAATAAATTCATTATCTGTTATTCTGATTCGATCGTCGAACGAACACGTGATGAACGAAATAATGGGTAACAGAAGAGGAGATTAACTCGATCGAACTGTAAGACGCACCGCATCAAGGAAGTGGCCCGTGTGGTAGTCATCGCTAGTCGTGATAGATTTTCAAATAATACTGTACATACATTCGTTTTACATTCTATGGTTTTCGCCATATTCCATCGTGTGCTAATGATCATATTTGAGCAATTTAGATGGTTATTGGTTTCCTATCTACTACGTATTAGAGACTGACAAACGAGTAATAATAAAGATGAGATTTAAAAACCAATTATTCAGAGGCTGGGCTTAACGTGTCTAGCAACGGCTGTACTGAGATACACATTTTCTTCTGGCCATAGCAGCACTGACCCGTCTTTCTCAATTAGTGAGTGCTCTCAAAGACCCACTATCAAACTCCTCTAAAAATCTTTCAGTTGTTTGAATAAAGTACGAGTATGTCGCCAACGTATGACCACTGGTTGCGCAAAATTACGCGATAAGTTTGAACATTTTTGAGTATGTACCATCCTTTAAAGCCCAAGGGCTGAAAGCGCACTCCACTAACGATTATTACTCAAGGTGATTTAGGAATTCCTGGCAACGTTACCAGGTTATTTAATGCTCTTCAGCAAACAAATACTGTAGACAGATCAAAATCAGTTTTGCCCTTGAAGATGCTTCTTTACCACCAGTATACATCGCTGCCCGAAGTTAATAAATTCTGTTCCAGTTATATACATTTTTAACCCAAAAGATTTTCTACAAAGATGGTGTAAAACTGTGAAAGAAATTTTTGCAACATTCTAGCCATTACATTCCAGTTTTCTTCTTTGTTTCAGAGAAGAGCAGTGCTGCTCACTGAATTCTTTGGAGATCATTGATCATGCAGCAAGCAGAAATGGCCGAAGATAACTTAAGCCAACAACTGAGCGCCTGGGAGGCAGAAGGGGACCACCAGCTGGCCATGGGAAGCGAGGTTGAAATTGCTCCAATCGGCAGCCTCAGTTATGACGCGCCTGCTTTCAGCGGCTTGAGAACTGCCATGTCCTTCAGTCCTCACGCTTGTCACCCTACAAACCCCTTCCACGACTCTTCGGTCAGTGACAACAGTGATAAGATACATCAAACTACTAACAACAACACAGATTTATTTGCTGCCAACAGTGGCTTGCCACAAGAACATTACGAAGCAATGGCTTTAGCCTCTTACCAAGGGGATGTGTCAACCACGAAGGAAGCCACCGAAAAAGACCAGGCTGACGAAACCATTACACCTGCTGGAAATAATATATTTCCGTCACCTGGTGATGGAGGTGTTTCACCTGATGTCAAAGATTCCGTGTCAGCTGCTGTCGTCAATTCAGTGAAGGGAGAAGCTATCACCGGACCTCGCGTTGCCTTCAATCAGGGTGTGAGGCGCCTGCTAGATCGAGCCCACTCTACTCGTTGTGCCATGAGGCGTGGTGTCCAGAGGGTTCGCGAGATGGTGGGCTTAATCTACCGCAATGCCCGTTATAACAACGTAAGAAATTATCCTCCATACTTACTGCGTATGTGTTAATGTGCAACAACTAATCAAATTATGTGTCCTACTTGCTGATGGTCTACTACACTCAAAAACTCGTAATACTCTTAGATAACGTTTTCCTAATTTTAAGAGTGCATGGGAAATCTGATATTACGGTGGCACTAATGACCCTGAACAGTGGTACGAAACTTTGAACACAACATCGTACATATTAAGCACGAATATTACTTCATATACTTTTAAATCAATATCCATAACACCCACCTGCAAAGGCCAAGTTAGGACAGCGTTCATTCACCACCATCAAATAAAATCGATTTATGTAGCTCGTATTTCAGTACAAACTAACTAAGAATTGTAATGGACTTCCTGTCCAACACTATTCCTTTGTTTGACGTCCATACATTGACAAACGATTGCATTACTCCCTGATCAGCTTCACGAATCGACATTCATCACTTTAATGGAGAAGAGGGCTCATACAAAAATCACAAAGTTCCGTCTCGTTTTGCCAGTTTTGACAATTCTGAGCCAGCATTACTTCATCAATTAACATCGTTCTCAACTGGAATTAAACTTTAATAAGCCTTCTGCCTACTGAACGCTGAATTTATCAGCTGAAATTACTTTGTTTCGAATTACTTTATGTCAGTGTTGCTCAAATGCCCTTTATGTAGATTTGCGTGGGCTACGTTCGTATACTTTTGTCCACATGTTTTACGGACATAAACATCTTTTTGTACATTATCTCAGATTTTCTAGTTTGACTTCATTCCTTATATTTCCAAGTATATCTTTTTATGTTCTCTGTAGCTAATACGTTGTTTTAATTCAGTAATCTGTTTCTACATTAATGCAGTTTTGTTTCAGTAATATTTTTTTTGTGTGTGTTTAACAGGCCATAACAGGGAGAGACAAAGAAGTGTGTGAACCGCTTCTGGAAGATGACGCTTACACAGAACAAGATGACTGGCAGAAGATCTCTCAGCGAGTTTCTCAAAGCCGATAACAGATTGTTCTGATAAACTACCTACAAATATGTTTTGAGTGCTTAACATATTTGAAGCTATTTTTGAATGCTGCCCCACAACATATATCTATATAGCAGAGAGTGTAATGATGTTTATCTTACATTTGTTGTCCATTGTCATCCGTCCAGTTTAACATAAGAGTTGTGTTAATGATGTAAACAATAATATTTTGAATAAATAATAGCCAGTTGGCTTATTTTGAAAATGCTGAACAACTATATTTCTGAGAGTCACTAGGTGAGTCATGTGAAGAAAGAAGTGTGATCAAACCGACTCAATTTATAACGTTTTGGTGTAGTTATTGTACACAGAAATAAAAGAAGAGGGAGAAATTCATTGCAAGTAAGATTAAAAAACATTGTAGTTCTACCAACGGTAATAGTTCAGTAAGATACAATTTTTATTTATCGGTATGCACGGAGCCATGAGTTATTCGCAAAATCGTACTTCCTCTGACCTTCTACGAAAACTGAACCTATGGAAATTGAAGTCTGTGTAGGTAAATAGCTTGCCTGGTTAAATCTCAGATTACTATTAAAAGATTCGAGATTTTATTTCTGTACAGCCTAAGTGTCTTTTAACATAAAATACTTCTTTCATTACTGATAAAACCGTGAGTATGTTTAAAATACCAAGTCTAAAGACCTTTAGATAAAAGGGGAATATCAGCTTCACTTACGATATTTTAACAAATTGGACACAGAGAATTTCTACCTTATGTCATTCTTAGAGCATTATCAATTCCCAAGAAAAGTCTCCTCTGCCGATAGCAAACACAACAGCACAAAGGGGCCTAGTTTTCCGTATGGAAACTTACGACATAGTCGCCTCCTATCCGCCGTACCTTCTACGGATGTTGAAGCCTCTTCTTAGTATTTGAAAACTGAAGGTCGAGACTGTTAGTGTTTATAGTGAGCCAGTAAGGGGGGTGTCCGTATAGTTTCGTCATTTACCTTTGTTCCTGAACATATCCAGTACGTCGCCCCTAAGACACAATGAGTTCCTCCTATGGACACAGTAAATTTCGTTTAAAAAACAGTTTCTTTTTGACTGGTTTTTTGGAAGACATTTACAGTCTTCATTTTCCAATGAGAAGTTAGAGTCAACAAAAAATAAATAAATTCAGCGGAATTTTACGTAATCATTGGATAGAGCGGTAACAAAATAATCTATAGTGATGTTTTTTTTAATCAGATCTAATAACAGGTACAGTAAAACACAAAGAATAACCAGACTCCATCAGCGACAGCTCCGTTCTGACTCAAGCTACTGCAACTGCGACGCAGCAGTGCTGCTCGGTTGCTCCTGGAGTACTGATTATTCATTGTGTTTTACTGTCCCTGTAAATATTTATACATAAAAAACATTTCACTAGACTAATCTGTGACCCTCTATCGAGTGGACACAGTAAATTCCGTTAAAAAAGAAGCTTCTTTGTAATGGGAAACATGTCGACGCTTTCCATCAACAGTGAGCATCGAATGGAAGACGTGATGGGCATACTCCAGCTACACAATGACTCAAACTACACGATGAAACAACTGAACGGCAGATATCTGCTGAAACATCAGAAAATTGCTCCTGTCGACTCTTAGGAGAGACAACCAGCACAGGACAGTATTAAAGTTGACAGTACACTATTAAGCTGAACAGATGAACTAAAAATTATACTTCATAAGCTTGTACATCTTTACGAACACCACAATGTTGTGTTGAGTGTTGGCTTTAGTTCATGGATAACTCGTTCATAGCAAAATCTATAGTAACAATAATAATAATAATAATGATAACTAGCACTTTCCCCACAGCTTCATCCATGTATTCATTCGACACATATATTGAACACACTCTATCCTCGCAGTTTCTGTGTCCACCTTTCCCTCCCCTGTCTGTGCACCACATCCTTCCACCTCTATTTGTCTGTCTCCTCCTTCACACAATCTGTGTCTCTTCATCTCCTCCTCTCGAAAATCTGTGTCTCTTCATATTCTCCTCCTCATTCTCTCTGCGCAATTCCTCCACATCCGCTCTCTGTCAATACCTTCCTCCCCCTCTGTGCAAAATTTTATTGAAACTGACGCATGGGTTTTGGAGGAGATTGCAGTCACACGCACATAGATACACCCTGTATTATATATACATATGTAACAGATTAACAGATAATACTCCAAACATTACATTTTTTCCTTAATAAGGCACATGTCATATATTAAAAAACTACAGTGAAAACTTTCACGACCATTTGTCTTAGGTGCTGGTGAATTTTCCTGGTTGTATTGCCGTGGACCAGAAGCTTTTACTTCCTCATCGTTCGCGCAAAGCTGCTATGTATGTCTTCAGAGATGCTGGTTCCTCTGAGACCTGCCAATTTACTGATAGGACGTTGCAGAATGGCATAAAAGGGGGATGGTGGAAGTTCACACATGATCAGAAGAGATAATCCTTGTCAAAGACAAAACTATCTGTCGAACATAAAAATAATTTCCTTTACTGTTTTCTCAATATACAAATTGAATAACATCGCGTTAGGTTAAAACTCTGAGTCACTCCCTTTTCAACCACTGCTTTGCTTTCATGGCCTTAAGCTCCTGTAATTGCAGTCTGATTTCTGTACATTCCCTCAAAATCAATCTCCTCCTCCCCAACACTTTATCCATGGCCTTCTGCCCCTCTCTCTGTTGATCTCCTCCTCCCAATTCTCTCTGCCTATCTCCTCTCCCCCTATCCTAGTCCATATTCTCCTCCCCCTCTCTGTCCTTCTCCTCTTGTTTTCTTTCTCCATCCATCTCTACCTCCAACCCCTCCCTGTCCATCTTTTTCTGTTCCCTTTCTCTGTCCGTTTCCCTCTCCCCTCTCTCTGTCCATCTTCCCCTCCCCCATGTCTATGTCCACCTCCTCCTTTCCCCACTCGGGATTTTCATCTATCCACCCGTCCTTCTTTCCCCACGTTATCACACCCACACCAGCAGGACGCTGCTGGTTCTTACCCCCACACTATTTCTGTCCAGACAGTAAGTAATGCGTGTACCACGTTTGCTTGAAATCGATCAAGAGGTTCAGAAGTAGATTTTTACTCTGCCTCCTCCCACATACGTGCATGTCACACTTGTATCACACATATATATGTAACATATTTCATACAAGTTTCACCTATATGTCTAGCGATTTTCGCGCTGGACTTCAGTTTTCACGCAGCGGAATGTTTATGACTTCATATCTCCTGAACTACGTGTGGCACAATGATGTAATTTAGCAGGTACATCCAGTCGTGCTTGTGGACATTGTCTATGAAATGATTTACGAGTAGAGTTATTGATAAATTAGTGATAAATTAAAAGGTGATGCCTGAAACGGAACTTACACTTCATGAACAGCAAAAGCGTAGTAACAGACAAACTTTCTCCATTCATCACTTCGTGAGGGGTAGGTCTCGTAAAGGTTTGAAATTATGTGTAAGGTTTGCTGAAAGTCTCTAAGTGCTCTCATTCTCAACCACTGGATGAATAAAATCTGGCTATTTACGCGTCATGAGCTAATCTTTCTTTTGACCCCCACCGCCACCACTTACAGAGGAAGGTGGTTTGTATCAACACAGTAGTTCTTTCCAGACAGTAAGTGGTATGTGTACCAAGTTTGGGTGAAAAGGAGATGCGGAACATACATAGATATATGCATACAATTTCATAATATGTATGGATATTCATATAAGAGAAATTTCTGTGACCGTAGGAAAACCAGAAAAAGACTCTCGAAGAGTTTGAGATGTGGTGTTAGAAATGGATGCTAAAAATTAGGTCGATTGGAAAGATAAGTTTTGATTAAGTTCCTCACAAATTCTTCGAGGTGAAGAATACGCGGGAAACATTGACTAGGAGATGGGACAAGATGACGAGGCATGTCTTAAGACATTACAGAATAGGTCCCGTGGTTCTGTGGGAAGCCGTAGAAGGAAAAAGCTGCGTGGAAGGACAGAATTTGGAACAGTATCCAAACAATGTTACAAGCAACGAGAATTCTTGGCAGGAGATTCTCTACAATCTCGAGAGGGGTTTCGTATAGACATTTTTCCATTGACCCTGCAAGACGAAATCAATTGGAAAGGAAGAAATATTGGCTGACTCTGAGCACTATGGGAATTAACTGCTGAGGTCATCAGTCCCCTAGAACTTAGAACTACTTAAACCTAACTAACCTAAGGACATCACAAACATCCATGCCCGAGGCAGGATTCGATCCTGTGACCGTAGCGGTCGCGCGGTTCCAAACTGTAGCGCCTAGAACCGCTCGGCCACCCCGGCCGGCAAGAAATATTGGATTATTACGTCCTATCGCCGATTAGGTTATCAGAGACGGAGCACATATTTTGACGGGGACAGGAACTTGATCATATCCTTTTTAAAGGAATCGTCCCCGTATTTCCCTTGCGCGAGTTAGGTAAATCACTGAAAACCTGAACTTGGATGGCCGGACAGGCGTTTGAATAGCTGTCTTCTAATGCGAGTTCATTGTCTATGGCACTGTGCCACCCTGTTCGGTGAAATCAACGGGAGTCATATTACATAAAGAAACTAGGCACAAACAGGAGCTTCGCGTTTTGTGCACGCTTGTTCAGCAGGTTTTCCTCTCCTACAAGGGTGGCAGCTATGATCACAGTAAATCGGTCTATTATATCGTAGGTATTCCACTGGCGGGGTGTTTTCACAACACTTTTGAATACATACATTTCTATTCAATTGTTTCTGGATCTCAGTTTGGTAGGTTTCATCTCCATCATCACTAAACGTTTATGACATTAACGGTGAAACAGCCTTTATAGGAGAAAAATCTTGAAACCAGCTGCTTAGCTCCAGGAGGCATTGGAAGGGTGATCAATTTCAAGATGAACGTCTTGTCCAACAACAACGACAATAACAACATCTATGATTATTTTTACAAAATCAACGAAATCATTGTGGATAGAATAAGAAATTCAGTAGCTGCCCACATAAGTGCTGAAGTTTTATCAGTCAACAGTGCTGCAATATTTTCTAAGGAAGTAATATTCATAGCCCCAAAACTTTAATAATGGTTTGTGAAGATTGCTGTGCTACTAAAGTTGCACATAATTTAAGCTCTCTGTGTTCCTAACTGTATGCAGTGTCTGATTATTAGGTTACAGAGCTCTAAATGTACTGTAATTGAATAAGTTAAACGTATCAGATAGCGTGACTACAAGGAGTGAAAACGCATTAAAATACTGAAATGTGGTGTCACACTAGGTGACACACAGATCGTGACTGGACAATGATACTGTCAGTGGCAGTCACAAAAGAATTAAATTAAAGTTTCCTGCAGTGATGAATACGTTTAAAAACCGATAAATATCTAATATCTCCTACATCTGTACAATCAATTCAAAATCGGACTTTCAGAACTAGGAACGTCCGTAACGGGAAACTCTCTAGCGAACATAGTTATTAACTCAAATTCTGTTACAGCGACGGCACAGAAATAAAGGAGACGGTAGGATTCAGCGACATTACGCAATATCAGTCAATTTACTCATGTTGAGTTCTTAGGGACGATCCGTAGTGACTACTTAGGATAAGAAGAACTTCTTAGCCCAGATCGCATTAAAGAATTTTATTGTAGATAACCTTTACTACACATAACCTTCAGGAAGTTATGAAGATGGTAACTTAGTCTTACTGAAACCGGTTACCTACAACAAAGTTTGTCATAGCGATCTCATCTAAGAGGTTCTTCTTCTCCTAAATAATATCACTTTTACATCTGCCAAGAAACAGACGACATCGTTTTCTAATTTATACCACCTGAAAAAAAATCAAGGCACCTAGAAGGTGAGGAGGAAACGAAATGAAACTTCACGGGTTTACAGTGTATGTGACTACAAAATCGAGTCAAATTTATAAAAATATTTCCAGTGGGAGAGCACTTACCAACATTCCCTCCGGCCTGGAATGTTGATCTGACTGGCAAAGCTGTCATAAAGCCATTGAATCCTCTCCTGAGGCAAGCTGGCCCTGAACTGTTGTAACTGGAGCTTGATATTTTGGATATATGCACTGGGACAGACCTGACGTCCCAGCTGGTGCCGCACATATTCTACTCTAGCAGATCTCAGGATCTTGCTTGCCGCGGGAGTACTTCGACATCGCGTATGCAGATCATAGACGCACGAACCAAGTGTAGACGAGCGCTGTACTCTTGAAAAATGGTACCACGATACTGTCGCATCAAAGGTAACACATGAGGACGCAGGATTTCCGTGTTCTGTTGTGCCATCAGAGTTCCCTCAGTCACAACTAGTATTGACCAGAAGTTATACACGATGGTTCACCAAACCACGAGGCCAGTAGTAACACCGTTGCGTCTCTCCAAAAAATGGGAAGAGTGGGGCCTCTCGCCAGGTCCCCGCCATGATCGCAGACTACTGAATCGCAATTCATCGCTGAACACAATACGACGCCTTTAATTAGTGGTTCATGCTTCCCGATCGCGGTAGCACTCAGACGCGGCCGTTTGTAGTGTGGTGTTAATGGCAGCCTACACGCGGGAAGATATTTCCCTAGTCTGGCTGCTGCTAGTTTCCGACCAATGCTGTGGGATGACACTGAATTTTGTAGGGAGTACATTGCTTGTTGTCGGATGACTGGTGCAGACGTGAAGGGGCTACCATGTGTCTGGTGCACACCACAGCGATCGTACCTTGTGGTGATGGGACGTTCTTGACAGGAAGCTTCACGATGCATTTGCCTGCTCTTCCACGCAATCCACCAGCAGGCTACTGTCACATTCTAATGCCCGAAACACCTTGATATTGGACGGTTCGATCAGCCGGTTAAATGGAAACCTGCAAAGAGGCTCCTTTAAAACTGTCAGTTGTTTATAATGTTGTGTCATCTCGTGTCCTTCGCAGTGATCACTCAACATCTGATGCTGTTTACGCCCCTTATGTACTCCACCAGAGCAGGTAGCAACACTAAACACAAAACAAAAATTCACTCTGGTGGCCTTTCTACCTGTCACAGGGAATTGCAGCTATAATTATTTACATATCTTTTAATGGTATGTACGTGTCCGAAGTTATAATGAATCCATTCATGTTTTCTGGGTGCTTCACTTATTTTACTGCGAGGCAGTCTGTATTGTGGAGATCATCAGTGGAGTAGAACAGACGCTCCAGTACCTCTCACAGGGAAACACCGACTGTGTGTGTGTTTGTATGTGTGTGTGTGTGTGTGTGTGTGTGTGTGTGTGTGTGTGTGTGTGTGTGTGTGATTTAGAGGCCCTCAAAGTCGAGGTTATCATCGTGAATTAATGCTCTTGAGATGTCATATATTAGTAACAGCCAAGCCTCTGAAACCATGCATCATCGGAGCAGAGAAATATGCACTGTTCAATTTGTGAAGAGATGAAGATCAAATTATGGTGTTGGATGGTAAAGGAAATGTACGGCCTTTCTTAATGCCATAAACTATCATAGCAAAGCGTCGCTGTTTTTGGAAGACACTATGTATAGAACTCTCAGGTGTGATCCTGCTCAGTTACGGAACGGTATAGTGGCGGAGCTGCTGAATGATTCCGTCCTGTATGATGATGGGGTAGCAATTTAAATTCTCGAGCTCATATATGACCAGCCTCTATGCTCTGCATAAAATTAGTGAAGAACATCAAAGAACCAAGCTACACGTGCCAATAGTTGGTCGCTACGAATAACACGTAAAAGACTGCTACATGTTCATGGACATTAATAAACTGTTGATAAATGATCCAGAGAAAGTATCTTTCGTTCACAAATATCCATTTGGCATAAGCTGAAGTTGTTGGAATACCACTTTCCTCCCGAGGGTATTAATTTCTTCAGCATACATTGACGACAACTTATTTTTCTTACGGTAAACATTATAAAGTTACCAACGGTCATGGTAAATGGGTACTTCAGTGTCGTCAGAAATGCAAAATATCCTAATGCAGCGTTTGTGTGCTTTAAATTCTACGTTCTTTGGCCAGTCTTCCATTTTTCGTTATGCTGGAAACACATTAATGATTTGATAACATGGTGTGGACCATCTGCAACAGTTCATACTTCATTTGAATAATGTGGACAATAATACGATGTTCATGGTTGAGACGGAGAGGATGGACAAGCTGTAATTTATAGATATTTTAGTATAACTTAAATCAAATTGGGTGAACGGCCGTTTTAGATTAGCGGCCGTCGTATACTGTCCGGTCAGACTTCTCCAATAGAGTGCGGTTTTAAATGCGCTTACACACAGACGTGACAACCTCTACTTCGATTTAAAGTTCAGACATAGGAGCAGTGTATTTACAAAGAAATTCTGTGGTGAGAGAGAGGTTTAGTTAACAGAATACAAAAAACCAATTACATCATTAAGTTAAAATATAAGGAAGTGCCGACCTATATCGTCCCATTGTTTTTGTGAGATTACATCTAGTAAAATAGAGAATGTGTTAATCCATATTGCGAATACTTCAGAACATTAAAGAGATGCTGAGCCTAGCAGCAGAAAACCTTTGCCTCGGGGTAAATGGGGCATTCACTGTGAGAGCAGCTGTAGATGTATTAGTCGTTGCGGACGTACTGTTTCAGAACGTTGTATAGAAAGACAAATCCTTAATAAATTCAAATTTAGTACAAATCAGCGGTGGAACGCGTAGCCTTTGTGTTTTATGTATCCACCCATCGACGTCCACGAATTTTGCCATTAATGAAGCTTCTGAAGAAAAAATGTACATACTCTTCAGTTAGGATAGTCGGCAGACTATGAAACATACGTGGAATCGAGTGGTCAACGCTGTCGATGAGACATTTAGACGAGATGTATATGCATATCGGCTTTCTGGCGCCCATCACAGGCTTCGAGATAAGCTCTGGAAACATATCAAAGTCACTGACTTCTGCAAGACTTTGCGAAGACTTAATATGACCGATATCAGACAGCATACTGGTTACTGAAGGTTACCACAGCAGCAAGCACAATAATCTGTTACTCCTAAAGATGACGACTGAGTAAGCCGTCGAATGTTACTCAATGCTGACTTAGTCATAAGACCGAAAATATTTCATCCCATGGCAACAGTTAACAGTGGTAATTGAGGGACAACAGTGGAACTAACTTGCTTACGAAACCCTTATAGTAACTTAGAGAAACTTTACTGCTACCCGTTAAAAATGCAACACGTGGAAGGATAGGGACGTTACATGACTGAATTTAGAGATAATTTCGGGGTATACAGGGTGAGAAATTTAGTGTAGAGATCTGCCTCTACTGACAGCAACAATAGCTCTAACGCGGCTACTAACTAACTCAAAATAAGCTAAGATTTCAGATATTGGCACGTTATTCTATTCTGATTCAGTAATTGCCACAGTTCGTCAATCGTAAGGGCTGATGAGTGGTTGCATGTTAGTCTCTCTGCAACCCAAAACCTGATACTTTGAATGGGAGACAGATATGGAGAACGTGCTGGCCAGGACAACAGAAGAATATGCTGTATCGAGAAAGGTCAGGAAAACACGGGTAACACTTGATCTTGCATTATCTTGTTGAAAGATAAAGTCGCAGGACCCCCAAAATAGGGCACATCCACCAGCCTTAATGCGTCGGAAATGTGATGCCTGCTGTCCAAATTACTGGCTTTGCGAACCAGAGAATATCGTGTCTTGTACCCAGTGGCATCTCGCACTTCGCGTCCAGTGTTGACGTTGGTGGCACTACATTCGGCTCGCTTTTATCTGGTGCCTCACCAAGGGAAGTCGTAGCACTGGTCGCCGAACTGGAAGTTTATGGTGCTCCAGACGTCAGTGCACAGTTCGTGTGGACTCTTGTCCTGCTGCTACCAAGTCCACTTCCTGACTCAAGGTTTGTTACGTGGCAATGTCTGTCATCTCGGACGCTAGTAACACAGAGTCATTGAGGTCCTGAATCAATCAGTTCAATAATATCCTAACTGTCGTGGGATTCCGATCAAGGCGAGCAGCTGCTAAGTTGAACAATAAACTGGGGTGTCGATAAGCCAAGATCCTGCCGCAGTCGAATTTCGACACAGTCTGGTAAATTTTTCTCCTTTTTACACGAGGCATGACTCAATCTTCTTGCAAAAAAGAACATTCAAATTGCGATTTGGGAACGAGAAACCAACTTCAGTTATACAGGGTATAACAAAAGGTGTGGCCAAACACTGAGGAAACATTCTTCAGAGGTAGAGGAAGAAAGTATGTAATATGGACATGGAACCGCAAACGCTTCATTTCCATATTATACTTCTACTCATAATCACATTATTGACGGAAAACACACAGAAACAAAAAGGACCAGCATTACATGAAAGTTTTCATGTATGAAATGCTCAATATACCCGCTTCATTGCGATATGAAACACTTTCCTAAACTGAATGTTCAAAATGTCCTCCGGTAGCAAGGGCAAGTGCATTTACCCACCGTCGCATTTAATCCATGGAGAATTGAGTGTTCATTCACTACCTTCCACAGTTGGGCATAAAAACTCTGTACATCTGGTACTAGGTACCGTACCCAAGAGCTTCCAAATGTCCTACAAATAAAAGTCTAATGGATTTAGATCCGGGGAGAAAGGGGGTCAATGGATTGGTCCGCCTTTACCTAACCGTCTGTCATTGAATCTGTAATATAGAAGCCTACGAACATTAACATGGGAATGAGGAGGAGTTCCATCGTTCAAGAATTATATGCTGTGACACACTCGTAAAAGCACATGTTCCAGTTCAGCATGTAGAGTATTTTCTAAGAAATCATGGTAAGTTTCTTCGTTGAACCTGGGCGGAAGAACAGAACGCACTAACAGGCAGTCACCAAAAATATCGGCCCAAACGTTGACAGAAAATCTTTGCTGATGACGTGATGAAGTTTCATTGTAATCAGGTCAATGGTATAGTAAAGCATGGAAAACAAACTAACAAAAAAACGAACAAAGATTCATATTCAGATTGATGTGGCGAGAAGATTTTGTAGAAGAGTATACTGCATTTGGGCGGAGGAGCTATAAAGATTATGAACTTGAATCGAACACACCGGAGAGAAAATTATTTACAGCCGAGTAAAACTTAAAGAAGAAAAGTGAGGAAGCCACACTATAACGCTGTACCTGAGAAAGTACAAATGCAGAAGGAGGACAGATACAGGCGCCTTAAGTAGCATTATGAAGACGAATTGTTGATAGCAGTATGAAGACGAATTGTTGATAGAATAATTGTAAAGTAGGTTGCCGTTTCTGAAAACCAAGATATCTGAAGGGAGCATATGAAATAAGAAATTGTCAAGTCGCTAACTTATCTCTCCAGTCTGAAACGGAGGCTAGTTTCCAACAGTTAGTCGTTCTAACGATAGTAACCTTGCTCCCAGGCTATTCAGATGAATTGAGGTCGAAGGATTCTAGAAGAAAGAAGACTGCCATATTTGCGTAATAAGATACTCTGCAAAACCTTTCTTGCTCCGGAATTCTCTAGTACGACCTTACCAAGAATAGTCTCTGGAGATCCCTGGAGGTAACAAGTTAATTAATATTTTTCTGTTAGGAAACATACGTTCTTCTAAAGCGTTGGTTTCTAGGCACCTCAACTTACTTCACACAATAGGGTGGCATAGTGTATAAGACGCAGGATTAATTTTCTGGAGGAGTGACATTTTGAACTCAGTCTGGTCACCTTGATTTTTGTTACACATGATTTCTTTCAATAGTTTCAGGCTGGAGGTGGGACAGCATTATTAGGAAATTTGACAGCCAGTTGGGAGTTTTACGTGTTGAAGTAAACACTACTGAACCCCCAAAATTCTATCAGATATAGCAGAAATACAGTCAAACATTCATGTCCTATTGCACGTAATAAAGCTAGTCTAATAAACATTTCCCTTGCACAGTATATGTATGATCAACCAAGCTGGAACTAAAGTCGACTAGCAACATTCAAACTATCACCAGGTTTAACGACAAAAATAGAGTGCTGAATAGGAAGTTTTTTAACAACCATCAATATCTAATTTCACACCTGCAATTTTAATCACAAAAGTTGAAATTTCAAAATGTAGAATAGCCAAACAACTTTTCGAAAATGTTTCAATATAATTATCAGGTCGACACATCTCCTCCTTAAACAATGATAATTGCAGTACGGCTACTAAACATCAGTAACAGAATTACACATAAAAGGGCCGAGGGAGGGGGTTAGAGAGCTGAATATGCGGGGTGTTCTAAAAGTCTCTCCGCAGTGCCGTATGATTGTTAGCCGCGCGTGTCGTGGGTCCCATATATTTGTACGAAACAATAAACGCACAAAGATACTGCAGTGATATTCTGAACCCATTCACAGGAGAACTTGTGTTAAGTGAAATACTGAACGGTTACTTTCAACAAGATGGTGCAACCGCTCATACAACTCGCGTTTCAATGTCACTGCTTGCTGATGTTTTTGGTGATCGCGTAATTTCACAGGGACTTTCGCCTCCACGATCGCCTGACCTAACACGACCTGACTTTTTCCTCAGGGATGCGGCGAAAGCAACTATCTATAAAAACCGTCCAGAATCCATCGATGAATTGAAAACTGCAATATCCACTTTCACTGCGTCTGTTACAGAAGAAATGTTACAGCTTGTGTTTAGAAACATGATTAGTCGAATTGAATTGTGTATTCAACAACAGGCGGGACACTTCCAACATTTATTGTGAAAATTTGTAACTAAAAAATGAATATTCAATAAATTAATAACTTGCATTTCACTGGGTTTGATTTCGGTATATTTACTGGAAGCGCGGCTAACAATCATACGGCACTGTGGAGAGACTTTTTGAACACCCCGTACTTCCTAACAGTATGTTGCACTGAGCACAGAGATCTAACGTTAAATTACTGCACTCGTGAAAATACAATAATATACAATCAGAGCTCACAGAGCAGATAAGAGTATCTGCAGTACCTAAGCTTAGAACTGTCTCGAATGTAGTCTGATCACACTCAAAATTCGTTTCAAATGACAGCCTCAAATAGCTGCTCATAGGAAATTGTATTCGATCTACTGAAAGAAGTACATCATGGCACTACTACAAGAAATGTTGATAATGTTACTGGTTGTACTGTTATAGGCGATTGGACTGGAAGAAAAAGAAGGTCTACCACGTCAAATCCCTAATAAAAAAAAATATATATATATTTTTTTTCCAAACCTCTTCAGAAATAATGTAATCTTAGTCTACAGTAGGAAAACCAATGAATATGTGAAACATAAGTGATGTTAACAACAAGCATGACAGGAAATACTGAAATTATCGACCGTTACAAATTCTTTTCGTCCGCAACAGCTACATTTCCCAATCTTTAAAAACTCATACATGCTTCGAACCCACTAAAATAATAGTCGAAATCACTAAGCAAGAAGGAGAAAGCTGAACACGTGTGAATACAAGAATTTAATTTTTTTAGCCACCAGAAACAAAATAAACGTCGCACTACATTAACCATTAACAGTATATCTGGGACTATACGCCACAAGGAAGTCTGATATTCACTGGAAATACCCATGTTACTCACCAGAGCACAAAATACAGCATATACAGGTACCACGTTGTGAGCCTCAACTGACTGTTTTCGTTGTTAAAACTCTCTGCAACATAATCACTGTTAAATGTAAAAACTAATTGAACTCTAGACCGGAATCGCCGAATGAAAGCAATCTGTTACTTCTTTTATACTACTAATTGCCTGACCATGTGATAGGTGCAGATATAGTCACAGACCTTACCTGACTAACATTTGCAATATAATGCGTGCTTTTTGTCGTGAGCACTGGTTCACCAAGAGAAAACATCTCATCTAAAATAACTGTGCGTCAACGACTTACAGGATAAGACCACACAAAATGGTACTAACAAGGGAGGTCACGACGTTCGGATCGCGGATTCACTTCAAATTTAGTTACCATTTACTAGTACATTAAGACAACATAATGACCAAGTATTAAGGCGTACTACTTAGATGATTTCGAGAAAATCGCTACATCTGTAATGGTGGCTAGCTCTGTAAAGAGGTGCACGCACCTTTTTTTTTAATTTATGTTTTTTGCAAAACTAGTTATATTATTCCATACATATTACATTTGAAACATAATACGATGAAAAGTCCTGTATTTACATGAACTTTTATTGGATTTCCAATGTTATCTCGTCCTTACTAATTTTTGTTATTGCAACAAATATTCTGCGACTTTTATTTCTATAGGCAAGGCCAGCACCTTCAAACTTTTTCAGATTCGACTGACAACGAACGAGAAATTGCTTCTCGTGAAGATGATATTAAAATATATTCAATCGTACATCTCCAACGTTCGGAAATGATGTTTACGAAAACGTTAGAGTAGATTAGATTAGATTAGATTCAGTTTTCGTTCCATAGACACAAAAATGAGGTGATTGTCGTGGGTGTGGGACATGTCGCAAAGAATAACATAGAAAACATAAAACATCTGAATACAATACCTACTATCTAGATTATACACTCCTGGAAATTGAAATAAGAACACCGTGAATTCATTGTCCCAGGAAGGGGAAACTTTATTGACACATTCATGGGGTCAGATACATCACATGATCACACTGACAGAACCACAGGCACATAGACACAGGCAACAGAGCATGCACAATGTCGGCACTAGTACAGTGTATATCCACCTTTCGCAGCAATGCAGGCTGCTATTCTCCCATGGAGACGATCGTAGAGATGCTGGATGTAGTCCTGTGGAACGGCTTGCCATGCCATTTCCACCTGGCGCCTCAGTTGGACCAGCGTTCGTGCTGGACGTGCAGACCGCGTGAGACGACGCTTCATCCAGTCCCAAACATGCTCAATGGGGGACAGATCCGGAGATCTTGCTGGCCAGGGTAGTTGACTTACACCTTCTAGAGCACGTTGGGTGGCACGGGATACATGCGGACGTGCATTGTCCTGTTGGAACAGCAAGTTCCCTTGCCGGTCTAGGAATGGTAGAACGATGGGTTCGATGACGGTTTGGATGTACCGTGCACTATTCAGTGTCCCCTCGACGATCTCCAGTGGTGTACGGCAAGTGTAGGAGATCGCTCCCCACACCATGATGCCGGGTGTTGGCCCTGTGTGCCTCGGTCGTATGCAGTCCTGATTGTGGCGCTCACCTGCACGGCGCCAAACACGCATACGACCATCATTGGCACCAAGGCAGAAGCGACTCTCATCGCTGAAGACGACACGTCTCCATTCGTCCCTCCATTCACGCCTGTCGCGACACCACTGGAGGCGGGCTGCACGATGTTGGGGCGTGAGCGGAAGACGGCCTAACGGTGTGCGGGACCGTAGCCCAGCTTCATGGAGACGGTTGCGAATGGTCCTCGCCGATACCCCAGGAGCAACAGTGTTCCTAATTTGCTGGGAAGTGGTGGTGCGGTCCCCTACGGCACTGCGTAGGATCCTACGGTCTTGGCGTGCATCCGTGCGTCGCTGCGGTCCGGTCCCAGGTCGACGGGCACGTGCACCTTCCGCCGACCACTGGCGACAACATCGAGGTACTGTGGAGACCTCACGCCCCACGTGTTGAGCAATTCGGCGGTACGTCCACCCGGCCTCCCGCATGCCCACTATACGCCCTCGCTCAAAGTCCGTCAACTGCACATACGGTTCACGTCCACGCTGTCGCGGCATGCTACCAGTGTTAAAGACTGCGATGGAGCTCCGTATGCCACGGCAAACTGGCTGACACTGACGGCGGCGGTGCACAAATGCTGCGCAGCTAGCGCCATTCGACGGCCAACACCGCGGTTCCTGGTGTGTCCGCTGTGCCGTGCGTGTGATCATTGCTTGTACAGCCCTCTCGCAGTGTCCGGAGCAAGTATGGTGGGTCTGACACACCGGTGTCAATGTGTTCTTTTTTCCATTTCCAGGAGTGTATGTCAGGAGACTGCAAAATAAGAGAATACATTACAGCAAACTGGAACTGCTAATATTTACAGAATTAATACACTGTCAGAATGAAACACTGTTACGCACTTTTAATAAATTTGTCACACACACAGCACCTTATCTTGACTGTTGCTATCAAGTGCTGTCAAAACTGAAATCTAACAGACATTTTTAGTAAAGTTGGTGTAGCAGTTCCTGTTAAGATATGCATCTATATAAAAAAAATCTTTCAAACTCTGTTTAAATCGTGCTTTATATGAAGGCAAGTTTCAAATGGTTGCTGGTAATTTATTGAAGATGTCTGTTCCTGAGCAGTGGACCCCTTTTTGGAGCAAGATAAGTGATTTTATGTCTTTATGTAGATTGTTCTTATTCTTAGTGTTGATACTATGTGTTGACTATTGGTTGGAAATAAGAGATATATTACCAGCAACAAATTTCATTAAGAAATAAATATACAGAGAAACAGTGGTTAGAATACTAAGTTCCTTGAACAGGTTTCTACATGATGTTCTTCAATTTGCACTACAAATGGTTCTTATTTTTTGCTAGCTAAAAGCTTTTGCTCGGTTTGATGAGTTACCCCAGAAAATGATCCCGTACGTCATATCAGAATGAAAATAAGCAAAGTATACAAGATTTTTATGTTTATATCTAATACACCTGACATCATTCTCACTACTAATAGATACTTGCTTAGGCGCTTCAGCAGTTCGGTGGTATGCCCTTCCAAACTGATTTTATTATCGAGTTGTAATCCCAGAAATTTAACACAGCCAACCTCTTCGATTTGCATGTCTTTATATGCTATACACGTGCTGGAATGTTGGAAGGATATCTCTTACAAGTTCTGAACTGCATATTGTGTGTCTTTTCAAACTTTAATGACAGTTAATTAGCCTTACACCATTTATTAATGGCAGTAAAAATCTGATTAGTAGCTATTTCTAAGTCTGTACATAACTTCCTACTTATTGCAATGTTTGTATCATCTGCAAACAAAACAAACTTTGCATCTGGCAATGTAACAGACAAGAGGTCATTAATGTACGCAAGAGAAAGCAACGGACCCAAGATGAAACTTTGAGGAACACCACATGTAATGACCTGGGATACAGGGACAGGTTCTGCACCAGTTATTGAACAATATCTAAGATTCTTGTCACAAAATGCAATTCCATTTTCTATGTTCAATTCATTTTACGGCGTGACGTCGAAAATATGCCAAAATGTGGCTTCGCTTCCACTCTCTAATTGTAGTCTGAAATATTGCTTAATACATTAATCCCATCCGGCCTGAGCTAAACGATGATTACTGGTTGAGACTGTGTCATCATACTCGAAATTGTAATGAAATAATCAGCGCTGCAGATACCTCCCATATTTTCTATTATCAATCTTCTTCCTATAAACATTATCATTCCACAAAGTCCGTTCCATTTTTGCTCCTGAAAAGGATTTTCCCCAAACTGCAAGATTTTAACAATTACAGTTTGGTGCGGTCGCGAAATAGTGCTTGCAGATGAAATGCAAATCTAAGTGGAGCATTTTAATACTATTTTGACGATGTTAAAGGCATTTTTAGTGGTTTAACTGCATTGCCTCTTTACATACTTGTTTTGGCACTAATGATCTCGATACTGAATCTCCGAATTCTAATCTGCTATCACCATCGAAGGAGAAAAAGAAGTTAAGATGTACCTCACAATCAAAGGGCTTCCATATTACAGTGGGGCATGAACGAGCAAGGGACATATAAAGAGGAACTGAGGTTTTAGTAATAGAAAGATGGCATACTGACGTCCCTCGGACAAGGTAACACAGCCGCCATCGAACATATTTCGTGACTGTAGGCAAAAGAAAATATCGAATGCTCATCTACGTGTGACACATACCCGTAGATTCCTGTCCATCACAAAGCAGCTACTTAAAAAGTGACCAATACACTTAGTGTGATACCGTGCAACACTACTTGGACATTCTGTATGGCTCTGGATGCCCTAATCCTCGAAACCGTGAGTAAAGAAGCATTCTGTCCTCGTTTCACAACTCCTCAAATCATTCCTAATAGCACGAGACTTGATGGCATGCATTTTACGATGCTCCGACACCAGGTATCTAAATGTTGAGATTCTCATTGTGACAGGGTGCTAATAACGACTTTGTCAGCATCCTCTCAGAAGAGATATACCTAAACTGTATGACCTTGCCCAGCGTGAGATTGAATGCCGCCTAGTGGCGTTGCGGGCACCTGACGAATTAAGGAAGACATACAGAGTGGTCAGAGACAGCCTGGAAAACTTGCAGCGGTGTTACAGGGTAGGTTGTGCTGAAAAATAATTGTTAAGAAAAAAAATCGATACGTTACGCCGTTTCTGAGTTAATCGGTACTGAATTTAGCCAATCAGGTCGTTGCACGCGCAAGTACAAGCGGCCTGTCGAAGACGGTGTCGACATACGTGTTCTTCGTTTGGTTTCCTAAAGAGGAATAAGAGAGGAATGCAAAATTTATACGTGGGACGGTAGTAAGGATTTCACCCGAACCGAATGTTGGGCAGTCTCTCGCGCTGTCATATACGCTTTGGGAACAATTGACAATAATTGCATTTGGCGGGCAGGTTAAATCTGGGTGTGCAACGGCCTGATTGGGTAAATTCAATGCTGATAATTTCATAAATGGCGCAACGTATCGAGTTTTTTCTTAACACTTATTTCTCAACACCTACCCTGCAACACTGTTACAAGTTTTTCAAACTGTTTCTGACTATCCTGTATAAGCGAAACAGAGACGAACAGACATTCACCCACACAACATTCTCATTCGGTATGTCAGAGTTCGTAGCAGGTCGACCCATTATGATGGGCCTGAGCTACACCACGGACAACAAGAGAGACTACGGTGAAATGGAAAACAAGCATAACCAATGAGCATCACGGCATCAACCAGAACTAGCCAGGACAGAATTCAGTTACTCCAACAGTAGACGCAATGCTTCCGGCTAAACACACTGCTACAGCAGCTATGGTGACACCTGTTCCAGAAGAAGTAGCAATGTCAGCCTCAGGCGCTATGGGAACTGAGGTCATGAATTGTAGGGAGCCGCATGTCGTCAGCTCTTACCCCAACAGTAAAAAGAGGCCATAACGAGAAACAGAAGCTACCGCTAAAAGACTAAGACGGTTATGAAGTTGTTCGGCGTGGCGGACGGCCGCCGAAATACTTTCCAGGTGCGGAGATGTCCACAAAAAACTCCTTCGACGCCCTCTCAGACGCTGACTCCGAAAGAGAAGACAAGAGCCAAGACGAAGACGCCACATCTGGGCTAGCGGCAAAAAACCAACGAAGCAATGCTACAGTTGCATCCTTAACACAACAACGAAAAGAATAACGACTTCGTTAACTGATTAATCCTCTGCGGGGGCCTAAATCCCCGCCGGTCGCAGTGCACTATTTACGGAAATACGTTGACCTATTCGAAAATGTGGCTGCCATCCTCGGCAAACAATCACTCCTCGAAGTTCGCCTAGCTGCAGATAACAGCTACAGGATGACGGGGTGGACTGCGAAACATTGTAATATTAAACCCAATTTAAAATAAAGAATGCAACCTGGATACTAATTCTGCGTTCACCATAACGCGCGGTCATAGAAGTTGTTGATTAAGAAGCTTCCGATAAACGTCCATCCTAATTACCTGAAACAGACACTCGAGGAACAACGTTGTGCAAATGAGACAGCCAAAGATAAGAAAAATCATGCCAATGTCCTACATCGTCGTTGCGACAGACACCATCAAGAACAGAATACTCCCCGACATCGAGAAGATGTGGGGAGTAGTTTTCATCATTATCAAAATCCAAAGGAGAACCAATATGGTGTTATAAATGTCAAAGGCACGGCGATGTATCACTATGTTTCGGTATGCCCGCAAAATGTGTGAAAAGTGTCGCCAACCACAACATCAGCGAATTCATTAGGAAAGATAAACTGAACTCTTATATCTGTGATGGAGATCATGTTCCTAATAGAAACGGCTGCGAGTCGTAAATGCGTGTACTCGTCAGACACCGAGAGCAACGCAAGAAATCAGCGTTGTGGATAACAGGGATGCGCTACACATCGTCCATCTCAGATAACACAGAACTACTGAAATGGAGGAAGATAGAGAGCATCACTTGAGACTGAAGGCTTCTGTAAGTGGACGAAGCAAACGACGCCATTAATATCTGCTCAAATGATCCCACATGCTATTCCACCACCGAAGGAAGGCCAGATAACTTAGCTAAGGTCACTACCATAGGACATCATGGCGAGTGTCAGGAACTTTCTCTTTTTAGGCCATGTCCTATCACCCTAAAAAGTATCCCAACGATCTCAATTGCGTTCCACATTATTTACATTCAGCCCAAATAATGTATCTTTCTTGCAGATCCTCTAATCAATTTTCAGTGCAGTCTTTTGACTGGAAGAAATGGTTACCACAAGAGACCACTAAATAAAGCTGTTCTGTACGGCAGTCAACATGTAAATTAATACCATGATACTCAAATACCAGAAAAGACGTTATTAGAGACGAGACAGACGGTTAGACTGTAAACTCAAATTTATTGCAGAAAGTGATATTTCAAAAATGTTACCACTCCCATTAGTTTCAGGGAAACTAATATTCGTAATTGTGTCACATAAATCATTCAGTAATCCTTGGTAAAAAATCATTTTTGGTGAATAAGTGATTTCGCATGAATATTTGGACTCACGGAGTTCTGTGACAATTCGATACGGTATAGCGCTCCAAAATATTTTGCAACCACCTGATAACTGTCGTTCACTGGGCAGTGGTTTACGTGAACTGGTTATAAAGAATCAGCAGCATCTGGGTAGTTTCCTCGCATTCGAGCACAATGTGCCCATGTATACCGTCACATTCCTATCCACAAACGTGGTTATACATTGTTTTCTTTTTTTATTGAATGCGTACGACAACGGTTACAGAAACGGACTTTTGCTATAAATATCCCAGATTTACGAGCATAGCAAATTGAAGTGCTAAATGAGACTAAAAGGGTGGATTTGGACGTTGTTGTGCCCAGAGAAACGAAGAGAAAGGGAACAGGGGAAGAAACACTGAATAATAGTTTCCATAATCATCTTCTGAATGTTGCAGTTCTTCTTATTTCAGTACTGGTTAAGAAAAATTGGAGAGAAATTCCTCTTTATGCAAGACACCGTTCTGTGGTATTGCGTTCACCCAGGAGTGTTTTAGCACTTTTCGTGCTATTTTCAGAGGATTTCTTTGTTTATTTTGTTTCTCACATGAAGATATTGGTGTTTACGCTTGTAGCTTTAAATCTACTACACAGTCTACAGCTGATCATTGTGTTTGATGGTGTGGTGTTTCTTCCCTTGTTTGTGTCGTTGTTGTCGTTACACATGCATTTTGCAGGATTTCATCTCCAAGCACAGAGAAGAAGAAAGACAGACAATAAACACATAAACCCACTGAAGGTAGTACAAAAAGTGCTGAAATATGTCGGGGTTAAAACAAAGCTACAATAAGGTGTCTTGCATAACGTGGAATCCCTTTCCAGCTGTATCGATTTTTGGAATGGCGTATCACAACATCTAAGAGCAAAATGTGGGTCTCAGTACTGATTAAACTGGCATAGGCCAAGCAAGTTTTATGGATAGAATATACAAGCAACCGATTTTTAAAGTGGTTCCCAATGATCTATGGACACCCTACTACTATAGTATTGATGTATGCATTAAATGGCAATGAACTTTACTACGAGAATGGAACCATTTTAACAGATTCGAATGGGAAAATACCTAGCCACAATAATATTATTTAAAGATTTAAATAGTAGTGTTATCTGCAAAGACATAGATGACGTAGGGTATCATAAAGTAATAAACAACAATGGCGACAAACGAATACAAATATGTAGGTAATATGAAAATGTAATTCCAGATACCTTACTTCAACACAAGAAAACACTCAAGTACACTTGCGAAGACGCAGCGCGAGGCATTAGAGCTATCACTAGCGTGATGGTCGCTCTCAGAAACAGAAAATTCATGGTGGGAAATGTAAGAACATTTAGAAAACCTGAATGTGCAAGGCACAACCGGCCAGACTCGGTAAGAAATTGGAGTATTAAGGTGTTACACCACAATAGGCTGGAGAACGACCTATTCTCGATACAATGGGTACAACGGATTAGTTAAATAATCACCTGAAGGGCATTGTTTCTCAAAGGACCAAAGAAAATTTATGGATCGAGTCTAGAAGGAAGAAATATGTGGAAAAATTCAGCGAGGGTTTGGAACATTGGATTATGACCGCTACGATCGGAGGTTCGAATCCTGCCTCGGGCATGGATTTATGTGATGTCCTTAGGTTAGTTAGGCTTAAGTAGTTCTAAGTTCTAGGGGACTGATGCCCTTAGATGTTCAGTCCCATAGTGCTCAGAGCCATTTTTTTAATCGATACTGTAATGCGTAGCCGGCCGAAGTGGCCGAGCGGTTCTAGGCGCTACAGTCTGGAACCGCGCGGCCGCTACGGTCGCAGGTTCGAATCCTGCCTCTGGAATGGATGTGTGTGATGTCCTTAGGTTAGTTAGGTTTAAGTAGTACTAAGTTCTAGGGGACTCATGACCTCAGATGTTAAGTCCCATAGTGCTCAGAGCCATTTGAACCATTTTTTTTTTTTTTTTTTTTTTGTAATGCGTAAACAGACAAATTTATCTGACGTCCAAAAGGGCATGGTCAATGGCTCCCGGACAAGGATGGAAGCATTTCCGAAACGGCTAAGTTTGTAAACTGTCTGCCTGCTGCTGTGGCTAAAAGATACAATGCATGATAAAATGGCACGCCACAGGCCATCAATGACAAATATTCATAAAAATAAGGAATACCAATAGCCGTACAGTTTATAAAATATATTAATTACGTGACCAGTTTCGACAGTACATTAGTGTCATCTTCAGGCCCCTATGCAAATTGAATTGTGATAAAAATAAAAATATGGCATTTCAGTCTTTGATCGCTACTTTTTATTTTCAATGACCGGTTTCAGGCTAGCTGCCCATCTTCAGATCTGTTAGACAAAGTTAAAAATATAATTAACATGAGAGATACATTTACTGATAGAAATATCGTAGTTTACAAAAAGAAGAAGTTTTGGAATGTATTAAATGTCAACATACCATATATTGCAGTTACCGAGTAACTTGTCAGAACAGAACTATCGGTTCACTGTCATAACTAAAGTAAATTTTAATCTGTTCAAAATGGTTCAAATGGCTCTGAGCACTATGCGACTTAACTTCTCAGGTCATCAGTCGCCTAGAACTTAGAACTAATTAAACCTAACTAACCTAAGGACATCACACACATCCATGCCCGAGGCAGGATTCGAACCTGCGACCGTAGCGGTCACGCGGTTCCAGACTGAAGCGCCTTTAATCGCACGGCCACACCGGCCGGCTTTAATCTGTTAAAAGCTTATATCGCAGTTTTGGAGAAACCTGATTGGAAACAGTAAAAAGTGCCCTCTACCTATAAGAATTGTGCATATGTTACTTTTTCAGCGTACGTATTAATGGCGAATATACTTTTTTATAAATAAATTTTTTTTGAGTGGTCCATGAATTGAAATAATTTACACTAATGTAAAAATTTTTTATAAAGAAACTTAAAAATATAATTAAAATGTAGATAATCTTCCGAAAATGCGCATTTCCTCTTCTTTGTATTGATTGGTGGTGGAGAGGGTTTCCCTACGTCAGAATGTATACAACGCCACGCCAAGTCCTCTTCCGCCGCGCCCAATTCACATCACCGCCAGTACGCTGAGGGCCATTCCGCTGCAGCTTGTTCTTACTGGAGCGTGCTGTTGCATTCAAGAGTAAGCCTAAAACAGGTCTTGAAAAATCTCGTAATAACTATCGGCATAAAATCACTTTGCCCATTAAGTAGTAGATCTGGGTTTTTTCTTTGATTAACGTATATTTCAATCTCTTCGAGCACGTTAAGATAGAGACTTTTTGGTGCTTTATGTAGCACCTCCATTTGTTCATTTATATTACTCACTTCATGTCTACTATCTTCTACATGCGCTCCAAATGCTGTCCGATTGCTATGTGCGCCCTCCAGACATCTAAGAACAACTGCCAAAGCTGGATGGCTGGAGATCACATGTCGCGTAAACAGAATTCCATGAGACTACTGAATATACATGGTACCTGTCCGAATGCATCAAGGGTTGGATATCACCATTCCGTTTTCATAGAGGTCTGAATATGACACTAATTTAGTGTCGAAACTAGCCGCGTAGTTAAGATATTTTCTAAAAAGTACAGCTGTTAGTATTCCGCACTTGTACAAGGTTATGACTAGCCGTAATCCCGTGTCCACTTCAGTGATGGACCATCTACAATAGATGACAGGGGTGAACGACGGCTGCGGAGATATGTACAAGCGAACAGATGTCCAATTGTTGAGCAATTGGACGCCCATATGAACCAAGGAGCTGCCAACGGTGTCTTCTCAACGACCGCTCACCGAAAGTTGCTGCGTTGCAGGTTCTCCACAGCTGGCACCTGGTTGACTTACTCTTGCTGACTGCTGTTCATCGGCGACAAAGCCTGGAATCTGCGCACCAGTACCGCAGCTGAACGTTCACTGAAAGGCGGCCTTTTCATTTGACGGTTGGCCGTTGGTGTGTACAGCGTGAAACACCTGAAAGTAAACACACTGTAGCAATCATCGGACGGGAACCAGGCCGGAGGAGGGAGCGTGATAGTCTGGTGATCGCTTTCGTGGCATCCCCTGGGTGACCTCGTCATTCTGGAAGGACCACTGGATCAACAAACGTATGCATCTATCCTTGGAGACAATGTTCACCCCTGTATGAAGTTCATTTTTCCTTGGCTAGATGATATCTACCATCAGGACAATGCCACGTGTCACACAGCTGTCTGTATGCGTGCATGGTTCTAATAGCACCAGAATAATATTACCGTGCTCCCCTGCCCTTCAAACTCTCCAGATTTAAACCCAATCGAGAATATTTGGGACCACCTCGATCGGACTGTTCGTACCATGAATCCTCAAACGAGAAACCTAGCGCATCTGCCCACGACACTGGAGTCGGCGTGGCTTCAAAACCGGTGAGTAAATTCCAGAACCTCACTGACTCTTCGTGCACGTCTCGCAGCGGCCTGTGCTGCAAGATTTGGTTTTTCGGGTTCATGACAGGTGGTCACATTAATTTATCTGGACGGTCTATAACAGACTCGGTAAGAAATTGGAGTATTAAGGTGTTATACCACAATAGGCTGGAGAACGACCTATTCTCGATACAATGGGTACAACGGATTAGTTAAATAACCACCTGAAGGGCATTGTATCTCAAAGGACCACAGAAAATTTATGGATCGAGTCAAGAAGGAAGAAATACGTGGAAAAATTCAGCGAGGGGTTGGAACATTGGAATATGATGAAGGAAAAAAACCTACCTCAAAAGATTGTCAGACAACATTGCTCCATCTGGAAAAAAATAGTCTATGCTGTTTCAAGAAACAGCGTCAAAGTGATGATTGAAAAGGAGAAAGAGCATCACTGGTAGGACATGTCTATACGAACTGATTATACCATTGGCAGCAAAAATGTCCAGTGAGTGTTAGAAGATAAAATAAATATGAGAACTATTGCAAGAGACAGGGGTACGGTACAGGTAATATCACCAGATCTGTGGCTAACACATTACACTTGACTGTTATAAATATGTTGTTGTTGTTGTGGTCTTCAGTCCTGAGACTGGTTTGATGCAGCTCTCCATGCTACTCTATCCTGTGCAAGCTTTTTCATCTCCCAGTACCTACTGCAACCTACATCCTTCTGAATCTGCTTAGTGTATTCATCTCTTGGTCTCCCTCTACGATTTTTACCCTCCACGCTGCCCTCCAATACTAAATTGGTGATCCCTTGATGCCTCAGAACATGTCCTACCAACCGATCCCTTCTTCTGGTCAAGTTGTGCCACAAACTCCTCTTCTCCCCAATTCTATTCAGTACCTCATCATTAGTTACGTGATCTACCCATCTAATCTTCAGCATTCTTCTGTAGCACCACATGTTATAAATATACAGGCAGTAATATATTAATGTGACAAAAGTCGTTGGATAGCAATATTCCCGTATGCGGATGGCGTCAGTATCGCTTACACTAGGTATAAAAGGGCACTGCATTGCCGTAGCTGCCATTTGTACTCAGGTGATTCATGTGAAAAGGTTTCCGATTTGTTTATGGTGGCACGACGGGAATTAACAGACTCTGGTCACGGTATGGTGTTTGGAGGTCGACGCGTGGGACTTCCTAGTTCGGAAATCGTTAGGGAGTTCAATATTCCTTGATCCACAGAGTCAAGAGTATGCCGCAAATGCAAAATTTCAGAGGTTATCTCTCACCATCGTTTGCGTAGAGTTGTCAGTGCTAACAGGCAAGCAACGCTGCGGAAAGTAACAGCAGAAATCAACGTGGGATATACGACGAACGTATCCATTAGGACAGTGCGGCAAAATATGACGTTAATGGGCTATGGAAGCAGACGAGCGACATAGATGCTAACAGTACGACATCAACGGCAACGCCTCTACTGTGCTCGTGACCATATCGGTTGGACCGTAAACGACTGGAAACCCTTGGCCTGTTCAGATGAGTTCCGATTTCAGATGGTACGAGCTGAAGGAGGGTTTGAATGCGACGCAGACCCCACCAAGCCATGGATTCTAATTGGGTAGTGGCCCCATAATGGTGTGATCTGTGTTTACATGGAATGGATTCGATTCTCTGGTCCAAATGAACCGATCATTGACTGGAAGTGGTTATGTTCGGTTACTTGAAGACCATTTGCAGCCATTCATCGACTTCATATTCCCAAACAACGAAGGAATTTTTATAGAAGACAATGCGCCATGTCACCGGGCCACGATTGTTTGCGATTGGTTTGAAGAACATTCTGTACAGTTCGAGCGAATGATTTGGATAACCTGTTCGCCCGACATGAATCCCGTCGAACATTCACTGGACATAATCGAGAGGTCAGTGCGTGCACAAAATGCTGCATCGACAGCAAAAAAATGGTTCAAATGGCTCTGAGCACTATGGGACTTAAGTTCTAAAGTCATCAGTCCCCTAGAACTTAGAACTACTTAAACTTAACTAACCTAAGGACAGCACACACATCCATGCCAGAGGCAGGATTCGAACCTGCGACCGTAGCTGTCGCGCGGTTACAGAGTGTAGCGCCTAGAACCACTCGGCCACCCCGGCCGGCTCATCGACAACACTTTTGTAACTATGGACGGCTATAGTGGCAACGTGACTCAACATTTCTGCAGTGAACTTCCAACGGCTTGTTGAGTCCATGCCATGTCGAGACGCACCACTATGCCAAACAAAAGGAGGTGTGACACGATATTAGCAGGTATCCCATAACTTTTGACAGGTCAGTGTGTATGATAAAGGAGACGGTTCTAGAATGCGAGAAGACAGAGGAGGAAATAACAAGAGGGAGATGTGAAGAAACCTCTAAAGAGGTGAAATGTAATTATGCTTCCGGTCTAGGAAATTTTAAAATGGAAATATTGAAATATGGAGGTGGAAGGATAACATAATACTGATGTGTAATTTTTAACGCAGTCTACACTTCTAGAGTGGAACATATTCTTTGTTAGTATCATCTATAAAAATGGAATCAAGAAAATGTTATTCAAATTACACTGAAATTAGTGTAATAGCTTCCATAGAAAAACTTTTTTCTAACATCTGTAATGAAAAGATTGAAGAGGACATGACAGACACCTCAGAGGAATAACGTGACTTTAGGGCTGGTAGGTCATGTCTGGACAACATTCTCAGTCTTAGATTAGCAGCAGAAATAACAGAGCTTGTAACAGTAAAATGCACATGACCTACGTGGATTTGGGCCATGAAGAGACTAAAACTATGGAATGAATGAATTAATTTAGTTGTGAGATTATAAAAAGAGACGAAATCAAACCTAATGATAGGAAAAAGAATAACTCAAAGCTTTAAAAGTATGTAAGGCTTAAAGCAAGGTTACTGTATGTACTTATGATACAAAAATTTTAAGGAATTGGTAAGTTAGTTGTACTGGACGGAATGAATTCACTACCTTTTGCAGAAAGAATACCTAAGGTTGGGTCCAAAAATTAATTTCGAGAAGACGTATTACATGTGTAATGGTAAACAAGGAATAGATTTAGATCTCAAAAAAAGTGAGAATTTAAATATTCAAATATATGTGATACTTTCAGTTGAGTGTATTACTTTTTTTCTTTACGACCAGTTTCAGTGGTATAGTTTACCACCTTCTGGTCCCTAGTTACAGCAAGCATGTTATTCAACATACGAGGGCGTTCGAAAAATAATACCTTCCGGTTTTTTATTTGAAAACAGTTAAGGCTTTATAAATAAAACAAACATTGTTAATATTCTGCATCTTTATTCTTCATGTCTATATATTTGCAGCTCTCTGCTGCTAGAATGTTCCGAATAGTAACGTGTAACATGATGTTGTGACGGTGTGTAGTGTGAGTAAGTCGGTGCGTGAGAAAGAACGTGCTGTAATCGAGTTTCGAATTTCAAGAGTTTGTCCACACATGGAGCATCCTCTCCTTCCGCATGATAATGCCAGTCTACTCACAAGTGCTGCAAAATGTGCAACAATCCGATGCATTGGGTTCACTGTCATCGATCATCCTTCATACAGTCTTGACTTGGCCTCATTCGATTTTCGTCTGTTTCATTAACTTAGGAACATCTTCGATGATTTCACTTTGATAGTGGTCAAGTGGTGCATGCACAAGTGAGATTGTTGGCTTTCCCAACGAAGTCAAATATTCTACATACAGTAACGGTATGAACAAACTGGTTTCTCGTTGGGAGAACAACATTTGCACATACCATTCGTTTGTGATGTATGCGGCTGTGACAACTTAATTCTTCGTAGTTTTCAGATATCAGAACCAGAGATTCAAGTAATACCGTTACTAATGTCGCAGAATGTGTTAATCTCTGCCGGGACCACTGGGAAAAGACGTAAATTACAAACAGTACCATGCAGACGCCCACTTTCTTCACCTATTTATTAAATCCAAAGACAACCAAATGTCACCAAAATTAGACTTATTCTGTTTTACACTCCGTTCAACATTTAAACAACGCTGCTCATAACCCACATGAATGCAACATTCAACCAGTCACCATAAGAACAACTCTAGAACCTCAAATAAAAATGATAATTGTTAAGTACACTTGTAGCAAACTGAGTACCAACGTGTCAATCAAAATCGCTATTAATGTATGCAATAACTTACTGTTTATAGACAAATGTTACCTCCAATGGGCGGTTACATACTTCAATATTACTCACGTCACACGCTGAATAAGCAATGGTCACCACATTGCTGTTATGCACGGTGTTCACTCGATCTGTCAAAGATCTGAGAACCAAACCACATTATTAAATAACAAGCAACATGCAGAAGGCGCTTGAACTTCTATGGATAACTGCAGAGTAACAAAAAGAAAACTACTTAATAAAATAAATTTAATAAAGGTAAAAGTCCCTTTATTAAGAGAAGTTGAGATGGACTTACGAGAAATGAATCCCACAGAAAACGCTGTCAGAGAACGCAAAGCATCTGGAATACTAGTAGCAAATCATGCACTCTCGGAGAAAGTTAAGATATTACTGGGAAACACTGGACACAGGAACGCAAGATACATCACAGCGATTTCATAAAGAGATTTTGAGAATGTAAAGAGAAAAAGAACCCGTCAAACGAAGCTAACAAGTTCAAACCCGCTCGTTAACTTGGTATAACGAAGAAACAATAAACTAATTTTATACTTACCAAAGCGAACGCAGCTCGCGTGCACTGTAGGCCTGTAAATTCTAAAGCAGAAATTATTTTAATTTTGGCAGATAGTCACGAGTTCTTTCACAGAAATGTTTTCTACTGTTTTGATACTAGTAGCGGATTAGAAATAGAAGTGACTTATCTTTGAGATATCAACAGACTCATACACTAAGCAGAAACACGAAATGTGATTTAAAAATTTACTGAACGAGTATGGTGGATACCTCAGCTCTTCGTTTTATAGTACGTGACCTATACCACTTGATCATGAATAGATACTGATGAATAGATACTGAACAAAAAGAGCAATAGCTCAAGACAAAACCTGTACTTCCTGCAGAAACTACAGCATCCTACAATGTTGCCAGTTGGTGCAGAAGGCTGTTATGAGATTATGTTTCACTGATTTCAAAATCATGTCGGAAGTATTAATCAGATATCTGAGGCAGCTGGTAAATGGATGATGCGACCAAACAAGGAAATGAATATATTGAAGAGGCTACAGTTCACATCCAGGGAGGCAGGGAGGCAGGGAGGCAGGGAGGCAGAATTTTCATCCAGGTAGATGTATTCTTCGTTATTAATCTATTTGTTTGATACTAGTTTGCTTATAATGGAACAGCGTTACATTTACTTTTCTAGAATGTGTTGCTGCGATTATTAACGATACATCAATTCTCTGAAACCAATGACGTTACGTTACTGTGTAGGTATTCTTGTATTCGACGGCTTATTGCATTCTAACTTTTTCTTATTTATAATTATTTTCATTCACAAAAATTGTAAATGTTGTTCTCCCCCTGCGGGAAGAATATTTTAGTCACGTGAAGTCTGCAACCATCGAAGAAGGGGAACTACTACGCCTTTTCCCTTGCCTCCTTTTCCTGTAGCTAAGTTGAGGAGTCCACGGGTAGGCAGCACCCAGTCGCTCCAAGGTCATGTTCGAGTGCAGTTCACGTAAAAAGTGATTTACGTAACGCTGAGATTTGTGGAGAAATATGCTGAGTTTTACAGAGGAAAGTGAGAGTTTTTACTTTTACAGCTGTAAGTCATTTCATGTAAATTGTAGTTCTGGATGTAAAGTATTTCCACGCAAAGCTCTCTGTTGCAGTGGGTTACACCATAGGCAAATCATACATTGTTCAAAATGGTAGACAATATGACATGCTTTGGCTGACCATCGAAACAAGAGAAGTGAAGATGCTGTGAAACATAATCTGCGCAATAATTTCGGCTGCAGTAGGTCTTAAGGCAAAAATTTTGAAATTAAAATTTATATTTAGAATTGTTGAAGGAGTGATGGCCATGTTAGAGAGAATGTGGTGATGCTTTTGAAACATTAAAGTCATTATTTTACAGTAACTTCTGTTAGAATCCTTCAAAAGCACCTTACGTCCATTTTCCTAAACCATTTTCATATGCAGTTTATTAAGTGAAAATTATCTTGTAAGCACTAAGTTCTGAGTTGTAGTTTCAATAAGACAATGCTCATACAAATTTTGAAGCCGGACAGTATCTTTAGGGCTGTGAATGTTCGCCGTGTAATATTAATTAGTTAATATTATTTGTGTTTCTCAGGCTTAGAGTAAGTTTAATAAGTTGAAACGAGTAACTTCATTTCTCTTCGAATTTCTTTGTTAATTTGATGGCCTTGCTTGTTTGATTCTTGTCCTAAACGTAAGGTTGCAGTCTTCTAAGGAATATTTAAATGCCGATATTAAGTTCAATTAAAAGAAATATTCTCAGTTCTTTTCCGTTTTGGTCGGGCGACCGATTTCTGCGGACATTATTATTCGTTTTATGTACGAAAATATTCGAGGTGAGTTTGTACTGATTCTTGAACAGTTACAAATACTGGTACTGTGGTTTAGTGGTAAAATATTGAGTTATCCACGATAAACATGGTGTCCCTTAGCTACCGACTGGAGCAGAATCGTTTTAGGCCGAGCTATGACAGAGGTAGACGTTGTGGCAAGTAGCAGCTCTGTCACCAGTAAGCTTTCTTAGACTAGAAATGTTATTTAATTTAATGATTCAATCGTAATATAAAATCACAGAGGAGTTATTTCTTATTTTATTTGACTTGAAATGTTGAAAATATTGGTGCTGAATTGGAATTCGAACTCGTATCTCCCTTCCATGTAATGTGACCCCTTCTGAACAATACATTAAATCATTTTGTTGTTTCTCAAGCTAACTGATTCCTCAAGGTCTCCACGTAAGGCATGTGTCTGGGTTTATATTGTACTCGGGGACAAAAATTGTCATTAGTTTGTTTCCAGCTCTGGCATACACACACCTAACTACTGGTCGAAAATAATTCTGATTTTTGTCGTGTCTTCACGGTTTGCAAATAATAATGATAGATTCCGGTTTAGACTCCCATCCAGAATTGGAACTTTCCACCACATCGTTTCAAGTTTGAACATATCTTTCCTAGCTACTGGTGAAAAATTATTCGACAGTTAGCGCCTATTTGTGTGTGCAGAACGTCGGAGATATATGCATGGTTCGACTCCTAGTCAGCATAGAACTTTTCTTCCTGTTAATTTTCGTTCATACATGCGTATATATCGCTGTTGGCGAAAGAAACCGATATTTACCTTCTATTCGTGGATACCAAACAACGGCGATAAGTGTTGGATTCGAATCTTGATAGTGCAAAGAATTTTCGTCTCGTCATTTCAGATTGAAAGTTCTCGCTACTAATGAAAAAATACGATATGTAAAGTGTGACTGAGCTTAGTTAACAAACCGATTTGGTGCTGGGTTCCGAATATCCGCCCACCATAAATCATTACATCATGTTAATTTAAGTTCAGCGTATTTCAGCTATGAAACCTTCACGGGTTATCAGCTGAGTGACGTCGTCTTCTAGTCGCAGCGTTTCAGTGGACTGCGTATCAATCATCTTCAGGCGGCTGGAATATGACAGCGGTCCAGCGGCTACATAGGCGCGCGGTAGACAGCATCCTGACACTTCGCCTGATGATGATGGATACAGAATCCATTGAAACGTTGCGACTAGAAGACGACGCCACTCGGCTGATAACCCCTGATGATTTCATAGCGTATTCAACATCTTTCGTAGCTACTTAACAGGGACAACAGATTTTAGACAGGAGTCCTAATTCGATAGAAAATATTTCTTCAGCCAATTCGGGTTCGGATTTTCAAACTGATAATGACATAAAGTAGCTATTTAGCATTTTTACATACCTAGTCAGTAATGACGACTGGTGCTGCGTTCACGTCTTGGTCAGGCGCGAAAGATCAGCCTATAACTGTTGGGTTCGAATCCATTACGTCCTTCTCATCTAAAATATTTTTCAGTTAGAAAGTTGGTAGCTTGCTGTCATACAGTTTAGAGCAGGAGAATGGTGTTCGCTTTTGCCATAGCCATTAACAGTGTAACGTCTACGGTAAGGAGTCCTGTGCAATGCTCCTTATTTGTTGACAGTTTTCAAATGTGTGTGAATTTCTAAGGGACCAAACCAACTTATATTCAGAACAAAAGACACACCCATGCCCGAGGGAGGACTCGAACCTCCGGCGGGAGGGTTGACAGTTTTACATCCTTTTGTGCTTCCTCAACACTTTAACAGCGACTTGTCAGTTACATCATACAGTGTTATAGTCCGAGGATTGGGCTACAAAGACTAGTTTTAAGTTTTCTGTAGAGAAGTGTGTGAGGGTACATTTAATTTATCTGGCTTGCATATAAGGGAACCAAATCTTCATTTTAAGGACTCGCTGAAGTTTTGGGTTCTCACTGCATATAAGGGAACCAAATCTTCGTTTTAAGGACTCGCTGAAGTTTTGGGTTCTCACTTTTTTTAATACTGTCGTAGTTACCACGCCTAAAGGACTTAAAGGCAAGACCCAGGAAGCAGGGAATATTTTAAACTGCCTTAACCACAGGTCTTGGGAAGCTGACACGGCGCGTCTGCTTCAGTATTATATGGCTAGACTATGGATGCATAGTCAAAGAATCAGCGACATTTCTTACTTGAAAATTATTGACGCTATCCACCATGAGAGGATGGGGCTGACCACGGGTGCTTAAAGGAACAGTATGATACACAGTCTCTGTGCTGAGGCTGGGGAACCGCCACTTAGCGTATGGGGGCAACTCTTCGTGGTGTATGAGGCATTTAAGATCCTCGTTGTTCCTAGTTCGCCGGCATAATAGTCATGCTCGTCCAGCTATGGAGCACCTTTTCTCAAATCGTCCACGAGCAACAAGGCCGTCTGGCATCCTCGTGAAGCTTGAGCTGGATTCACTTGGTGTGGGGCAATTACAAAGCAAAATCCATGGATGAAACCGACAGTCACCCTGGTTACTACAGAGGCTCAGAAAAATTTTAGATTTAGTGCGATACGAGAGAGGTGGCACTCCTCCCTCTGTTTTCAAAGCATTATTTTGCGAAAGTTTAAATGAGCTCCCCAATTATGTAAACATGGAAACTTCTTTGGTTCCTCTGTTATTTTCTCTGATCGTGTACTCAAGATCCATTTACCTCAAGACTTCACTGTGTTCGATGTTGCATTATACTTTATTTTTCGGGAAATGGAAAAAAATGAGATGTGCTGCTACTGCTGCATTCCTCGTCTGTTTCGACGCGCCGAATATCCTTAACTCACTGCAACACTTGTACTCAGTAAATAAAGTAGACCAGGATATACAGGGGGTCCTTCTTCACCTACAAAAGCTGAGGAAGAAGGTGTCTTTCTACTAGGTACCGGGGCACATGTGTATTAAGGGAAACGAAATCGCAGATGTTACAGCCAAGTAGGCATGCCACGGTAGTGAGATAGTTTACCCTATATACTGTAGCGTCAGTATTGGGGTAAGGCACAGAGTTATGCGTAGATGGGAAGAAGAGTGGCTGGAGGTGACAGGCAATAAGTTGTGTCCAGTAAAGGCCACAACACGGCCGTAGCGTACCCTCTCCCATGCCACAGAGATGGAATGAGGTCCTTCTCAATTGTCTTTACATATTACACAATCGTAAGACGCATTATTTCTGCTTCGGTGGGAAGACTATCCAACGTGTGGTGCTTGTGGCTGTACGGACCACAGTGAGCCACATTTTGTGTGATGTTGTTTTATATTCAAACAAGGGCGCAGCATCTAATTTACCTAGAGATTTTCCATCAATTTTAACTGACAATGACACGAATGCGGTACAACTTTTTAATGTTATGTGATATAGCCGACTTGTTCTTTAAAATTTCAGTGAAAAGTTTTTAACTTATTATCGTCGTGGCTGACTCGTCCACGTTTTTAGTACGTTATCAGCTAGCCACATAGTTCTACGCAGTTACTTTAGCTTTCCTTTAGTATCGCTTGTGTTTTAAATGACAGTTTAAGAATATCAGCTGTTCTGGTGCGAGACAGTGTGATTGTGAAGGCGACCGTGGGTAAAGTTGGCAAAGAGTGATTATAAATATGTAAGACGTATCTTTCTTATCTTATAACATTTTAGACATTTTCATTACATTCTTTTCTCGTAATTTTCGTATGTGTGCTGATAACCTCGCCATTGAGCTCTCATGAGGCACAGATACCCACAAACCCAATTTCATGTCCAACACAACAGTTCTTCATGTCATTTAAGCAATTTGCTAACTATCTGCACTTGAATACCTAAGATATTTAATGTCACTTTGTGCCATATAACAAGGCCGATAGATGACTTTCGAAATACACGTATATCCACATGTTATTACAAGTACAGTGAAAGAACAGGTGATACGCTGCTGATACTGATGTTTCCCCTGAGCGTTTGACGCTGTTAAGTGCGATTTTTCTAACTAGTTACTTCATTAACCTTACATTGAGAACCACTCGACAAGAGAACCAACCGTTAACTTACGATGAAAAGCCTTTAGATAGTACTGATACTTCAAATTACCGTAGAACTTCTGGGGTTCACATATTCGTGCAAAAGCTCTTATCATCAAAAAAATTAATTTTGGCCAAGGAAGACTCATTGATTTATGTGGCATATTGTTGTCTCAGATACTAACGAGAGTGATAACATATTTTAATATTTACTTGTTAGGGTAGGTGGGGGTAAAGCCCCCCAAAATTAAATTTTTCTAACACTGTGGTCAATGAGCGATACATTTACACGCGATTTCTGATTAAAGTCATAGGCGGGATTGTTACCTACAACCCTTCCAAATACCAGCTCAACCTGATTATTAATTACAGAGAAACTTAAAATTTAGCTAAAATAAGAATTACAGCGTTTTATCCCACAAAATGGGGTGAAGCCCTTCCTGCGGATCTTTGCCCCATTTCAGATAAACATGAATAGAAACAGATGAATGCATAACCAGAACTCTTAAAAGAACCATTTGTAACAATGTTGTATTGTAGCCAAGTTACCTAACACAATATTGAACTGAAAGATATCGTAAATTTGAAGATAATGCTTAAAATGCTTGTAAAACATAATACTTTCTTCTTCACGAAAGGAGAATTAGTAAATCAGCCTTGAAGAGTTCAATTACTGAGGCTGAGATATGTAGGCACCTAGTAAATAGTGTAGTTTCTTAAGACCTCTCATTCTTCCTTGAAGTCCCAGGATCTTGTTCTTGTTCTTCTTCTTCTTCGGATACTTCTTCGCGAAATAGTACGACCACTTCTATGTCTGGGGTACTGTGATGTGAGAAATCTGAATCTGATTCTGGATAATAATCAACTGGTTATCTGATCGGTTTTCTTCCTTTTTTGACATTGTTGTAATTAAATATAGCTTACGTTGTTTTGTTTCTATAGCAGCCTCTCTTCTTTCTTTGGCTCGCCTTTCCTTCCCAGTAGTAGGCTTTTTTCCCATGCATGCTGCTTCCATTCCTTCTTTATTGGACTTCGGCGTCAGAAGCACATGCTTATACAGGAAGCTTCCACTAAATCTTTGTTTTAGACAGCGGAATTATACCTTCAGCTGAAATAATCTCACGCATGTATGTTGAAAGTCATCTATTGCGAGGCTATCATTAAAGAGTTGCGGTCACATTGTTGGAGTTGAGGGGATTTATACCAAAACACCTGCGGGGATTTGCCCCACTTCGCCAACGTTGATTTTCAGGACCAACTGGCTTTCAGTTAATACTTTATGCTATGTTCAAGTAAAGTATCAGAAAAGTTACACGTAAGTATTGAAAAATTCATCTTACCCCATTTTCTAACCTCTGACCTCTGGAGCGACCCGACTGCATGAACTTTCATGAAATAATAAGTTACAATAAGACAAATCTGCCGCCTGGTGGTCGACCCCTGAATCGATAACAGTCAGTTCAAAAAGTCGCCGCTGGTTTTTACCCCACGTGGAGCTTTACCACCACCTATTCTACAAAACACTTGAATTTACATGCGATAAGGTCTGCCTCATCCCTAATTTCTTGTTTCCTGATATTTCTCCTATAAATTTACGTGTGGACTGAATGCTGTACTGAGCAGTGTTCTCTCGTGGTGGCAGTTTTTTGTAGTCGATAGACTGCAGCAGAGAGTATATTAAGGACCTGCAAGTAAGTTACGTTAGGTGAGCAGCATGCATATCAGACAGAACACAAATCAGGTCGTTCGGATGAAATGGTTCAAATGGCTCTGAGCGGTATGGGACTTAACATCGGAGGTCATCAGCCCCCTAAAACTTAGAACTACTTGAACCTAACTAACCTAAGGACATCACACACATCCATGCCCGAGGCAGGATTCGAACCTGCGACCGTAGCAGTTGTGCGGTTCCGGACTGAAGCGCCTAGAAATGCTCGGCCACCGCGGCGGCCGTTCGGATTCTTTTGAGTGTTATAAAAGGGCTAATTTCTTCAATGTTATAACAGGGATAATTTTTCCAACATCCGATCGGCCGCGGAATTAAAACAACCATCACAATCCTGTGAAGCTTTGTGCAGATATGTCACGCAGTGCCTATACTATGCCTGTTTATCACAAAGTATTACACGTTTCAGTTCTGAGCGACCAATGAACATGTTGAGATATCTAGACAATGGCGTGAATTCTGAAGTGCTACTGAGCAATTGCTCCTCATTTTATTCTGATCAGGTAAAATAACTTTCATAACTGTCATCTCCAAGGCTATTCTCGGCCGCGCACTGCAAGTGCAACGAAGACACTCTTGCATCGATTTTGAGGGGGACATGACTTCCTCTGATTTCTCAGTCTTCGTTCGCAAGAACCACTCGCTATGACGACAGTATTTTAGCAACAAGGTGCAGATCTGCATTGGGATTTGGTGGAAATCACACGCGACTGACTTCTATGATAGGGTTGTCGGAAAGTTGGAACCACGTTGCGATAACTGTCTAAGTCGAAGCGGTAACTGTGTAGAGAATAGCTGGAAGTGTAGCTAAATGTTGAAAATAACAAATTTTTTATTTTCGCTCTGGTTTCTATTACGCAGCCGATCAGAGGTTGAAAAAAGAACAGCCCTCGTAGTGTCAGTAAAATTCGACTTCGAGTGAACGCCATGCCAGCAGGAGATAAAGGCATGATATCCACGGCATATCGTGAGTAACTTTCCAAACAAGAGTGAACGACTTCGTCCATCACGCTTCCGATCCTCATGTAGCCGGAGCAGATACAGCTCTTCAGTAGCTAACTCAAGAAACACGCAAAGCAGAAGCCGTGGGCCACGTTTAGCTCCTCACTTGCTGGACACCATGAAAGGAAACAATCATGTCTTCACAGAATTTGAAGTCATCCGCTATCCGGGCACCAAGCGATTGTTTTGTAGGATGAAAAAGAAATTGCAGCTGCAGTGGAATGACAAAGATTTCAAACATGCACAGACAAACTTGGCAACCTGTCATTTGAAGATGGGACGGCATGGAAAGCAACACTTCTGTTCACTGAAAAGTCACGCATAGTGCCACCGCATCTGTTGGATAACGACATCCTATGGGAACCTGACACAAATGCGAAACCCTGAATGATGTCTTTGCCAGTAATTTTACATTCATCATCCACAAAATGGACCTCCAATTCGTCGGACTCATCGCTGAGCCACTACCAAGATTCTTCGGTGCACGAACAGAAGACGACATCATAGAAAAAATAACGTTGGAAGAAAGTAAGAACATAAAACGAGCAGGAGTCCCAGACTTACTTACTAACCTCTGACTATCACATTCACCAACTGCAGCAACTGACCATCTGGCAGTAATCTTCTATCAAGTAATCAGCTCTGGAGAATTCCCGACAACCTGAAACCATAGACAGCTCGTTCACCTCTTGTAGGCGAAAGTAATCGACAGCATATCTCTCAGCTTCAAAATCTCTCTGCCCCCCTACCATTCTCACCTTCGACTGGAGGGTTAAACAACGAGAATCTTTCCTCATCACTTAACACACATCTTTCTGTAGGTTTGGTAGAAAAGGATGTAATTATGTTTACGTAAATACACAATATTAGTTCATAACATCCGATTTAAATTATTCAAAGCTGTCCTTACTTTACAAGAGTCTTAGGTCTGTACACTTTATGGCGTTCTCCCCTCCAGAACACACGTTGACCAATAATAAATTATGATTTACACTACCTTTCGTCTAGTTATTTGTGCAGCACGTCTCTTCATCCTCATTTTGCTTGTTAACTGTCCCGTGGTCAATCCTAATCTCGTTTTGCCTCTCCATTGGTGGGCTGTCTCAGAAGTGGCAGCGATACGCTCCGCTTCTCTCAAATACAGAATCCCAAAGGGTCCTTCCGGATGCCATGAAGGGTACAGGGTGCACCCATCTGCAGGTGGTCGCTCATGTCGGCACCAATGATGTGTGTCGCTATGGATCAGAGGAAATCCTCTCTGGCTTCCGGCGGCTATCTGATTTGGTGAAGACTGCCAGTCTCGCTAGCGGGGTGAAAGCAGAGCTCACCATCTGCAGCATCGTCGACAGGACTGACTGCGGACCTTTTGTACAGAGCCGAGTGGAGGGTCTGAATCAGAGGCTGAGACGGTTCTGCGACCGTGTGGGCTGCATATTCCTCGACTTGCGCCATAGGGTGGTGGGGTTTCGGGTTCCGCTGGATAGGTCAGGAGTCCACTACACGCAACAAGCGGCTACACGGGTAGCAGGGGTTGTGTGGCGTGGGCTGGGCGGTTTTTTAGGTTAGATGGCCTTGGGCAAGTACAGAAAGGGCAACAGCCTCAACGGGTGCGGGGCAAAGTCAGGACATGCGGGGACCAAGCAGCAATCGGTATTGTAATTGTCAACTGTCGAAGCTGCGTTGGTAAAGTACCGGAACTTCAAGCGCTGATAGAAAGCACCGAAGCTGAAATCGTTATAGGTACAGAAAGCTGGCTTAAGCCAGAGATAAATTCTGCCGAAATTTTTACAAAGGAACAGACGGTGTTTAGAAAGGATAGATTGCATGCAACCGGTGGTGGAGTGTTCGTCGCTGTTAGTAGTAGTTTATCCTGTAGTGAAGTAGAAGTGGATAGTTCCTGTGAATTATTATGGGTGGAGGTTACACTAAACAACCGAACTAGGTTAATAATTGGCTCCTTTTACCGACCTCCCGACTCAGCAGCATTAGTGGCAGAACAACTGAGAGAAAATTTGGAATACATTTCACATAAATTTTCTCAGCATGTTATAGTCTTAGGTGGAGATTTCAATTTACCAGATATAGACTGGGACACTCAGATGTTTAGGACGGGTGGTAGGGACAGAGCATCGAGTGACATTATACTGAGTGCACTATCCGAAAATTACCTCGAGCAATTAAACAGAGAACCGACTCGTGGAGATAACATCTTGGACCCACTGATAACAAACAGACCCGAACTTTTCGACTCTGTATGTACAGAACAGGGAATCAGTGATCATAAGGCCGTTGCAGCATCCCTGAATATGGAAGTTAATAGGAACATAAAAAAAGGGAGGAAGGTTTATCTGTTTAGCAAGAGTAAAAGAAGGCAGATTTCAGACTACCTAACAGATCAAAACGAACATCTCTGTTCCGACACTGACAATGTTGAGTGTTTATGGAAAAAGTTCAAGGCAATCGTAAAATGCGTTTTAGACAGGTACGTGGCGAGTAAAACTGTGAGGGACGGGAAAAACCCACCGTGGTACAACAACAAAGTTAGGAAACTACTGCGAAAGCAAAGAGAGCTCCACTCCAAGTTTAAACGCAGCCGAAACCTCTCAGACAAACAGAAGCTAAACGATGTCAAAGTTAGCGTAAGGAGGGCTATGCATGAAGCGTTCATTGAATTCGAAAGTAAAATTCTATGTACCGACTTGACAGAAAATCCTAGGAAGTTCTGGTCTTACGTTAAATCAGTAAGTGGCTCGAAACAGCATATCCAGACAATACGGGATGATGATGGCATTGAAACAGAGGATGACACGCGTAAAGCTGAAATACTAAACACCTTTTTCCAAAGCTGTTTCACAGAGGAAGACCACACTGCAGTTCCTTCTCTAAATCCTCGCACAAACGAAAAAATGGCTGACATCGAAATAAGTGTCCAAGGAATAGAAAAGCAACTGGAATCACTCAATAGAGGAAAGTCCACTGGACCTGACGGGATACCAATTCGATTCTACACAGAGTACGCGAAAGAACTTGCCCCCCTTCTAACAGCCGTGTACCGCAAGTCTCTAGAGGAACGGAGGGTTCCAAATGATTGGAAAAGAGCACAGATAGTCCCAGTCTTCAAGAAGGGTCGTCGAGCAGATGCGCAAAACTATAGACCTATATCTCTGACGTCGATCTGTTGTAGAATTTTAGAACATGTTTTTTGCTCGCGTATCATGTCATTTTTGGAAACCCAAAATCTACTATGTAGGAATCAACATGGATTCCGGAAACAGCGATCGTGTGAGACCCAACTCGCCTTATTTGTTCATGAGACCCAGAAAATATTAGATACAGGCTCCCAGGTAGATGCTATTTTTCTTGACTTCCGGAGGGCGTTCGATACGGTTCCGCACTGTCGCCTGATAAAGAAAGTAAGAGCCTACGGAATATCAGACCAGCTGTGTGGCTGGATTGAAGAGTTTTTAGCAAACAGAACACAGCATGTTGTTATCAATGGAGAGACGTCTACAGACGTTAAAGTAACCTCTGGCGTGCCACAGGGGAGTGTTATGGGACCATTGTTTTTCACAATATATATAAATGACTTAGTAGATAGTGTCGGAAGTTCCATGCGGCTTTTCGCGGATGATGCTGTAGTATACAGAGAAGTTGCAGCATTAGAAAATTGTGGCGAAATACAGGAAGATCTGCAGCGGATAGGCACTTGGTGCAGGGAGTGGCAACTGACCCTTAACATAGACAAATGTAATGTATTGCGAATACATAGAAAGAAGGATCCTTTATTGTATGATTATATGATAGCGGAACAAACACTGGTAGCAGTTACTTCTGTAAAATATCTGGGAGTATGCGTACGGAACGATTTGAAGTGGAATGATCATATAAAATTAATTGTTGGTAAGGCGGGTACCAGGTTGAGATTCATTGGGAGAGTGCTTAGAAAATGTAGTCCATCAACAAAGGAGGTGGCTTACAAAACACTCGTTCGACCTATACTTGAGTATTGCTCATCAGTGTGGGATCCGTACCAGGTCGGGTTGACGGAGGAGATAGAGAAGATCCAAAGAAGAGCGGCGCGTTTCGTCACCGGGTTATTTGGTAACCGTGATAGCGTTACGGAGATGTTTAATAAACTCATGTGGCAGACTCTGCAAGAGAGGCGCTCTGCATCGCGGTGTAGCTTGCTCGCCAGGTTTCGAGAGGGTGCGTTTCTGGATGAGGTATCGAATATATTGCTTCCCCCTACTTGTACCACCCGAGGAGATCACGAATGTAAAATTAGAGAGATTAGAGCGCGCACGGAGGCTTTCAGACAGTCGTTCTTCCCGCGAACCATACGCGACTGGAACAGGAAAGGGAGGTAATGACAGTGGCACGTAAAGTGCCCTCCGTCACACACCGTTGGGTGGCTTGCGGAGTATCGATGTAGATGTAGATGTAGATGTATCTTCTTTCAGGAGCTCTTTACTCGTTTCACGCAAGTTATCTGAATAGAACACGTTCTCCACACTCGAAAATTCTCCAACACCCTCTTAACACGAGCAAGCCTCCTTGGGCAGCCAAACACTGTACGAAAAACAACAAAGCGTTACACATCAGACATCACAGAGACGCACTAACACGTCAGTACTACCTTGTATATATCAACGCGACCCCACATTCCTTAAAGTTCCCACATTTTTAACATAACGTAACCCATGAGACTAGCTGGTCATTTTCGTTTCGATTTCTAAAGTATTTCGAAGTATTTCCCTTCGTGCGTGGAAAGGACCAACTTGAAGTTTGAATAATGTATTACATAGAAATCGGCATTTCCTCGATAATCGATGTGATCTGACTGACATCGTGGCTCCTACTCTTAGGTTTACCTGAGGTACCTGTCGCTTCTGTCTACATTTTCTATTCATTGATTCCTTCCTGTAACCAGGGATACATGCATGTTGACAAAAGTCTTAATTAATTTAAAAAAATGCTAACTCAAAAGAATTTGAGCAGGATGTAAGAAACCATTCTACTCAACTCTAAACGTTCTGCGCAATGCAGAGTTCTGAATATCATTAGCTTCTGTGTAACCATGGACAGGAGGCATGAGTAGTGTTGGTAGGGAACAATGAATGGCGCAATAATCACTGAGAAATAAACATTTACATATGTCAAAACTCTCATACAAGCTTTTCCATAATCTTTACTAGTGATCCAAACCTAGGAGTAGACACGATGGGTGCTGGGTGAAGTACATATCACAGATACACTATCTTCATCGAAAATCCGAAATACCTGGAAAAATAGTCACCAGTTACAAATTCTTACAGGATGAAGGTATTCGTTCTACGTGGGTTTCAATGTACTACAAAAATTCAATAAATCATGGCTTACTATCCATCAAATCATGAACGTGTAGGGAGGGGCAAGTGTTGGAGAAAGGTCTTCATACTGGTGACAAAGATCAGGCACTCACTAAATTAGGATAAATTTCAAATTAATATATACGTGAGCTAGCCAAGAGCCAGGTAAGAACCATGGTACTAATGGCACAGAATATTTTGGCACATACCGATGGTTAGACTCACAGAAAGAGATGACCATCAAACTACAATCCCACAGCTGAATTTTAATAGAAAGACAAAGATTACAGAATCTGGACTCTCTTTTTTAACATAAACAATGCTGAAAAGAAAAGTATTAGATGATTCTACGACTAAACAACGCATTCGTGTAGTTGTATCAACCATTGACACAAAACAGCTCTACACAACAAGTTTGTCAACTTACCACACCGGAGCCAGAGTGAGAATCATGGAGGGCAATGAGAAAGGGCTCCACTTTCAGAAGAATTGTGGGGGAAAAGGACCCACTGGGCCTGGTCAGCTATCACACGACGAAGTTCCAACCTGATATATATCTCTGACTCCTATATAGTCCTTGATCTTTACTAAACTTTCTCCTGAAGTCAGGTTGGCAATGGATCTACTCTGCTCTTGGTTCTGTGGTAACCCGCATAGGATAAACATTCAAACTTACGATAGAATCATTTTCATTCAGTCATAGCGCAGAAAGAGAACACAAGGGCTGGAAGGGATGTGTACCAATAAATAAAAGAATAACTCGCCCATCTCTCTTCCAGAAACTAGGGGTCTGCGAAAATCAGAGTGACAAATATGCAGGTTGCATCAAAGAACGTAATAATTACAAAACAGTGAATACGAATCCGTTTCAACTGCTGTGTTCGCGTGCAGCATGAACACCGACATGTTGTGCCAATGACTGCAACATTCAATCAACACCGTCGCCAAATGGGCAAGGAAATGGCGATTCTCATAACGTTCCCAAAAACTTGAGTATCGTAGTGACTAGCAAAGTGCTGTCACGGAGTTTAGAAAAGTAATTGTGCAATCTGAACGCACTGAGTGGTCTCCTACTTCCGTATGTCTTGAAGTCACATTGGTAAGGAGACTGACACGGCGCCAACTCGGTGTCTATGTCAGAGAAATGCCATTTGGAAAACTGAGGGAACTATAGCCCCTAGTACACCCTATATCTTCTCTTCCCTGTGTCCTCTGTCTCACCGTACTCGCAGCTATGGCGATGACACTACAGAAGAGCTCCAATTATCCGCACTCCAAACATCCAGATCACCATTTACCCGGATCACTTTGAGGACAAATAAATTTGTACTGTAAGACTTAAGTAGCTAATTCTGTAGGATAGTTATTGCAGTCTACAGTACACTGTACGTTTCTTTATGGTTCTAAAATAAATCCACAGAAAACGTATTAAAAGGCAAAATGTTCCAGTGGACAATGAATACACTACGGGCATTATTGTACACGCAGTACGCGAATTGTTGTGTTTGTGGTGCCCGTCATTCAGTCGGCCAGCATCAATGTGTGTCTGACCTTTGTTGCTGTAAGTTCCATCTTCCGTGTCTTTTGTTTTATTCTGTGCTTGTGTTTTAATTTACTGTGCGGTATTTGCCTTCTAAAAGAAAACGCGTCGTCTTACCGTTGGCAAACAAAATAAAGGTCCTCGATGGATTGGACAAAGACTAGAGTGGTAAGCAGTTAGCTGACATGTTTAGCGTGGGAACATCAACAATTTGAGACATAAAATACAAATACTCAGATTTAAACTTTATGTCTGTCCTTGAGATTGGAGAAACAATGAAGAGAAAAGCGTTTAAAACAGCAGATTACGAAGAGCTTGAAGAGGCCGTGTTCCAATGTTTTTTGCAGTAGCAAGCACAGGGAAATCCTCTCTCAGAGCTAACTGTTTGCGAAAAAGCAAACTTTTTGGCCGAGAAATTCGACAGTTTGTCTTCATTTAAAGCTAATAGTGGCAGACTGCGGAGTTTCAAAGCAAGGTACGGTATTCGTGAGATGGATTCAAGTGGTGAAGGGTTATCAGCAGACGCAAAAGCAGCAGAAAATTTTATTGAAAAATTCAAAATAGTAGCAGAACCTTACGGTCCTTAATTTTTATGCAATGCAGATGAAACACGCCTTATTTCGTAGGCTTTTCCTGTAACAGCTTCAGCTTCTAAAGGGGAAACTAGTGCTCCTGGCCATAAGGTTAATAAGGATCATGTTACCGTGCTGAACAATGCTTACTCCACAGAAAAGCACTAAATACCCCTTCTGATGATAGGAAATATCGAAAAACCCACAGGCTTTCATAAAATGTTAGAAAACTTTCCGTCTTTTACAAGAATCAGTCGAAGAACTGGATGAATGCTACTTTGTTTTGCGAAAGTTATGATTCAGTTGTCATACGTGAAGTAAAAAAATACCAAAAGGTCATAGGGAAAGAAAGCACAAGGTAACTTTAATTCTGGACAATGTATCCCACAAAAAAGCCCTCGGACGTTTCAAGACACTCTTCCAGCCACTAACTGTAGCGAGTTTGTTGAAGCCAATGGACCAATCGGCTATCGAAAGTATGAAGCCACATTACAGAAGAAATTGGTGAAGAAGCTTTTGATAGAAGATCAGAATGAAGAAGAAATTGCGGCTCATCATCAATAATGGAATTTTAAAGGCTCCTCTCACTCTCTATCGGAAGCATGGAATTTGGTGAAGACAGCAACATTAAAAAGAGCTTGGAGTAAACTGAAAAACATTTCAACGAAGGATTAGGTTCAGAAAGGTGAAGGTGAAGGAAAGAATAGTAAAACGGAAGAGAAAACAAGAGAAGTGGCAGAGGACGAAGTATCACTTGAAGATATAAGAAATAGCCCTCCGAAAATTCCTGAACGTTCCGGTTGCAGTGCAAAGGATATAGGTGAGTGGCTTGCTTGTGATTTCTTAGATCCAGGATTCCAAATTCTCAGTGATGATGAAAGCATTCAAAGTGTGAGAGATGAAATTAATGCCTTGGGGTGTAACATTGACACTGAACCAGAAGCGGGACTATCAGCTGGTGAGGCTTTTGCCTGTCCTGAAACTGCGCTAACATGGACGTAGCGCAACCTGTGTGTGACCAAATACAGTGAAAAGCCAAAACATGATGACCATTACCCACCGCAACGTTGGATGCCACCTGCTGGCGTTGTGGGCACGTGACGAAGTAATAAAAGTACGTAAGCTGAGCAGTCCCGGACGGGGTATCACCCTAGCAAAGATATGGGCTGCAAATGGGGAAATCCATTAAGACAAGCAATTTTGACAAAGGCATATTATTATTACGCAGAGCCTGTGAAAGAGTATCTCGAAAACGGCAAAGTTGGTCGAATGTGCACGTGCTACTGTCGTGAGCATCTACGGAAAGAGGTAGGACAGTGAAACCACCACTTAGCGCTAAATGGTTGGACATCCATGACTCTTCACAGAACTTGGGGCTGGGAGGCTTGTCTGCTCTGTAAAGCAGGGCAGATGATGATATCTGGCATCTCTGTCGAAAGAGCAAAAATGTTTCGGAGCATATCGTTCGTCATATATTTTGGAACATGGAGCTCTGCAGCAGACCACCCCCACGTGTGCACATATTGACCCAACGACATAGTCAATTACGATTGCAGTGGGCCCGGAACCATCGGAATTCGACTTTTGATCAATGGAAATGTGTCGACTCTTTAGGCGAATTACATTTTTGCTACACCAGGTCGCTGGTCGTCTCCACAAACGCCGTCATCCCGCTGAACGGCCGCTCGAAACCTGCAGCGCGCCACGGACGTAAGTTGGTGGGAGCAGTATTATGCTATGGTAGACATTCTCTGCGCTAGCGTGGAACCTGTGGTAGTAATCGAAGACACGCTGACTGCTGCTAATCACCTGTACCCCTTCATGCTTAATTTCTCCCCCGACGTCGATGTCATCTTTCAGCAGTACAATTGTCCGTGTCTCGGACCCACAACCATGCTATAGTGGTTTGGGGAGCATTATTGAGAACTCACGTTGATGTATCGGCGACCAAATTCGCGTGATGTAAATCCTATGGAACTCATATGGGTCGCTATAGGGCGACATCGCCGGGTACGCGAATCAGCGGCCCGTTATTTATACAAATTACGTGACCCGTGCGTAGATATCTAATGCCATATACCTCCACAAACCTACTTAGAAACTGTCGCATCCCTGACACGCAGAATCACTGACATACTCTATCTGATCAAAAGTATCAGTACACTCCTGTGTAACGCGGAACTGACCACCTGGTGTCACGACATGTGGTCCCACCAGCATTAAACGACGTGAGAAGTATTGTGTTTGCAGTAAAGAAGCAGTAACAGCAGAGCGTATTAGTCGGAAGAGCTCAGTGACTTGGTACATGGACTAGTCATTGGATCTCATCTGAGTAACAGATCCATCAGGAACATTTCAGTCCAGTTAAAGCTGACCAACTCGACTGATACTGATATGAATATGAAGTGCAAACGCACGGGAACAACCACAGCTAAACCAAGACCAGGCAGGCCTCATGTACTGATGGACAGGGACCGTTGAGCACAGAGGAGGATGGCTGTAAAAAATCGCATGAAATCAGCAGAAGGAATCACTCGTTAATTCCAAGGTCCTGCCCGCACAATGGCTGTGTGTAGGATGTTATGAAGAGTTGCGTACAACGACAGATCAGTTCCTTGTAAACTACACATGTCTGCAGTCAATACTAAGCAAGGCTTGACGTGACGTAAACAGCAACGCCACTGGACAGTAGATGTCTGCAAGAGAATGATTTGGACTCCTGAATCACGCTATATCCTGTGACAAGCCGATGGAAGAATTTGGGTTTGCCAGATGCCTGGCTATTATTACCTATCATCAAGTGTCGTGCTAGCAATGAAGTATGCCGGAAGTGATGTCATGGTATACGGGTACTTTCTCCGATTACGACGTAGCCCCCTTAATGAACCTAAGTAAACGTTAATGAGCAAGAATGTAAACACATTTTACAGCACTGTCCACCAGGTGCAGTGGAGGGACAGTTTAGAGGCGGTGATTCTTTGCACCAGCAAGTGAATGTATCCAGTTATAAAGCGGCATCTTGAGGACAATAATTTTCCCGAAATGGACTGACCTGACCAGAGTCCCCTTTTCAACCCAACGAACCGCCATTGGAGTGAGTGAGAATTCCGACTTCGCTCCAGTCCTCTGCATTCATCACCACTACATTCTCTGGTTTCGGCTCTTGATGAAGAATGCGCTGCCACTCCTCCACAGACATTCACACACCTCATTGAAAGTGTCCCCAGCAGAGTTCAAGTTTTCATAAGGGCGAAGGATCAACGCACCCCATATTGATGTCCTCTAATAGGTGTCCGTTTACTTTTCATTAGATAGTGTATTTCGTTCCAAAGGCGAACAAACAAGCTACTAAGCAGGCGCTCATAATGTGTTGGCTCATCAGTGTCCAGCTGATCACCGTCAAGCGGACGCGAGACTTGACTGCACGAAAATGATTGAAGTTAGTGAAACAACTACCTCTGACTAATATGTTCAAGAACTGACACTGTATATAAGTCCTGCATTGTACAAAATTTAGACATTGTTTTGTACTCTTTAAATTAATATTGCGATAGTGTCTCTGCCCAAATTTTGATTCCCTTTAAAGAAATGACCTATTTTCATAATTTATACAATGTCCGGATATTTGATTGTGCGGATCGGATTCAGCGCCGAGTCTTCCGGATAACACGAGTTCCACTTTACTGGAATAGGATACTGTTGTATGGGGTAACACAGCAGCATGGAACCTACGGATGCTGCAGACAGGACGAAACTGCGCCATAAAACGTGCCCTATGAGTTCCTTCCTGCCATGCTTCTGAAACGATCCGCAGAATGACCTGTGTCACAAGGACCACCTATGAGGTAGTGAAACGGCCTGACTTGCTGCGCACGTAAAGCGTTACTGCACTAACAGCCAAGTACGAAATGACGAAGTCAGCGACTACCAGTTCATGCCCTCTTCACCTTGTGTCCCTAATAATTCAGGGTTTTACATAAGATTGGCAGAATGGTACGAGGTGGTTGGCCTCCGCTCATGAACCCATTGGTTCATTGCTTGCTCTTAGATAAGACGTAGAGAGATTTTGCATGATAATGTGGACAGTTGAGACAATATGGTAATTTATATTCTGAACATTATTATTGACAGAAGACATTGATGTTTTCTGTGGCTGTTTGACATTTCCAGTAGAACTGATATTTTGCTCCAGTTTGTCATTTGCAATTAATCAGGATTCCTCAATATTAACTTACAACCTTTTACCGAAAAGTTAGGCTTAAAATGAAATTTTTGCTTTCTTATTTCTCCACTATGTTAATGTTAGAGTGTAATAGCATCATTAATACTAGTCTGCTGTTGACACTGGTTTGTTAGTTGTGTTATTCTACAACTATAGTACGTCAAGTCCAAACGCTAAAAATTTATGAATGAGTTTTGTACATTGATGAGTAATAAAGGGGAGTGGGGGGGGTAACTGTGCATGAAATTCGTATATATTTACATGTGTGTGTGTGTGTGTGTGTGTGTGTGTGTGTGTGTGTGTGTGCCTTACAGCTTGGCTCCTCTGACAGTTCCTTTAGAGCAGAAAATAAGCTTCCATTGAAGTGTACTTGGTGTTATGTTATTATTTGTTCTTTTTACTGTTCTGTTTTGCATACGTTAATTTTCTTCTATTATAAGTGTCTATGATTAGCATTTGATGTAGTTAAGAATTTTCAGGTCAGTGTTTATTGGTGTTCGCCTGTGATTCATATACGTAAGATACTCTGCAAATGTTGAGTGAATACTGTTGCTCTTAAATTTCCTTGTGCATTCAGTGTATCTAGTGCTGTAATTTCTACCTGTCGGTCTGCAATAAATTGGGTTGTAGTCTTAAGATGTGGCTTAACGGACTGTCGATGTATTGTATTTGTGTTAGTGTTAGTTGTCTTCATCTTCTTTTTATAAGTAAGTGTCTGATCTGTAATCTATTTTCAATCCTTCTTTTTGGAATATGCTGCCAAGTCTGTGAGCTGCTTTGTCGTTGTAGGTGAATTTATGCCATTTCTTTGCAGTTGTGGATGCTTCTTGCTCAGGTGTGTTGTTTTATCTGTGTTCCCTGTGTTTATGGTCTATGTGTCCGTGTTCTTATATTGGTGTTGATCTATTATTGAGGGTTTCGTGTCTCTTTCATTTTTGTTTTATTGTGTGGTTCAGTTCGTCTGTCATGTATGTCTGTATCCATTTTCAACAGTTACATTTTTTATGTTCTGTATTTCTTTTTTGTAGTTGTTTTCATTAACCGCAATTTTATACAACCTGTGTAGCAGTACTGGAAACCGTTTGGTCTGGGACTTATAGCCGGCCGCGGTGGTCTCGCGGTTCTAGGCGCGCAGTCCGGAACCGTGCGACTGTTACGGTCGCAGGTTCGAATCCTGCCTCGGGCATGGATGTGTGTGATGTCCTTAGGTTAGTTAGGTTTAAGTAGTTCTAAGTTCTAGGGGACTTATGACCACAGCAGTTGAGTCCCATAGTGCTCAGAGCCATTTTTTTTTGGGACTTATAGGATAGTGTGAGTTTCTGTGTATGGCTGTGCTGGTGGTGGCGGTTTCCTGTATGTGGAAAACTACTGTTGATGCACAGACACAACTGTCAAAACTGATGCTGATACATAGACACAAGAGCCACCATCAGTTTATGCATATACAGGAAACACATCACCATCAGAAACTCAAACTACCCCATAAAACATGAACAATCTCATTTCAGATACACGCTGCATCGGGTACCTTAAATTCCAGTTAACACGGACAATTACAATAGAGAGCTGCAGACAAGCAAACAAATAGAAGATGAAAATGGGTACAAAGCATACTTGACAGACACACTGAACAACCACTGGATCTACTTCAACCAAGCTTGTTACACGTATCTCTCGCTGTCTAGACAGAATCGCTGTGTGCCTGAGAAACACCTGTCTTTAAAAGGAGCGGGGATAAGGGTGCAAAAGTAGTGTAGCTAACAATGCGCGAATTCACAGACTTTATTCATCCAGTATTTGAGAATGAGAACAGTCGCTGACTTGAAACAAGATTTACACATAACTTGAAGTCATTATGGAACTTTTTCTCGGTGACAAACGCCACATAATGATGATAGGAACAAAGTTTATAGTTTACTTCATTTTCGCTGTTCATGCAGTAAAACTACTGCAGTAGGCATGACTTTTTAATTTATTAGTTCTCTTCTACTGACTGTATTCACAACAGATTTAGCAGACAGTAACCATATATTCTAATGAATGTATTTCCAAAACTATGCCATTGTTCAGGATATATCATAGTTGAGGATATGTTAAAACATAGACACTGAGATACATGAAAAACTGCCGATTCTTGCTTGACGTTTTAATTTCTTGCTCCTGTACTACTAACTGTATTCACGAACATTTCACAGACAGTATTCACCTCTACCGCTGAATGTACCTCCAATATCATTGTGCGACAAGTAGTACAGGAGATATGACGTCATAGAGATTCACCTGCGTGAAATCTAAACTGCGGCTTGAAATTCGCTATACATATAGTTGAAATAATTGTACAAATATTTGTGAAATATGTGTGACATGTGCGTACTCTCGAAAAGTCTCGGCTAAAAATAATTTCCTATAACCCTGGATCAATTTAAACAAACGTGGTACACATATTACTATCTGGAGAGAAGGACTGTGAAAACAGAAAGGGGGAAGAAGAATCGGACAGACACAAAGGGTGAAGGAGGACTTCGACACATATATGAGATAAAAGGGACACAGTGAGGGGCAGGGGACATGGAGAGAGAAACGGAAGAGGAGAAGGTGGAGAGAGAGAGTGTGGGAGGAGGAGATCGACCGACGAAGGAAAGAGGACGATATAGGGAGAGGGAGGAAGGGAGAAGAAGATGGGCTGAGGGAGGGTGGAGGAGGAGATGGGCAGGTAGATGGGGAGGAAGAAATAAACAGAGAAAGGGAGTAGACATTGGACAGCGAGAGTTGGAAGGAGGAAATGACAGAAGAAGGAAGTGGATGCGATGGACAGAGAAAGGAGGAGGAAAGTGAGGAGGAGATAGAGTGGCAGGATAAAATGGATCTCGAGGCGTGTGTGAAGGAGATAGACAGAGAGGGAAAGAACAAATGGTCGAGGGGGCAGGAGCAGATGAACAGAGTGCGTTAAGAGGAACAGATGGAGAGAAGGGAGAATAGCAGACAGACAGAGAGAGGTACCGCAGGAAATAGACAATGAGTGTGGAGGATGTGGAGAAAGAGAGGGAGGAGGAGATAGACAAAGAGAGAGGAAGGAGGAAATGAGCTAATATACACTATGTGATCAAAAATGCCCGTCCACCCGCAAAAACATAAGTTTTTCATATTAGGTGCATTGTGCTGCCACCTACTGCCAGGTATTCCATATCAGCGACCTCAGTAGTCATTAGACATCGTGAGAAAGCAGAATAGAACACTCTGCGGAACTCATGGATTTTGAACGTGGTCAGGTGATTGGGAACATGTGTCATATGTCTGATTGTGACGTTTCCACACTCGTAAACATCCCTAGGTCTATTGTTTCCGATGTGACAGTGAAGTGGAAACGTGAAGGGACACGTACAGCACAAAAGCGTACAGGTCGACCTCGTCTGTTGACTGACAGGGACCGCCGACACTCGAAGAGCGTCGTAATGCGTAATAGGCAGATATCTATCCAGACCATCACACAGGAATTCCCAACTACATCAGGATCCCCTACAAGTACTATGACAGTTAGGCGAGAGATAAGAAAACTTGTATTTCATGGTCAAGTTGCTGCTCGTAAGCCGCACACCACGCCGGTAAATGCCAAACGACGCCTCGTTTGGTCTAAGAAGCGTAAACATTGGACGATTCAACAGTGGAAAAATGTTGTGTGGAGTGACGAATCACGGTAGACAATGTGGCGATTCAAAGGCAGGGTGTGGGTATGTCGAATGCCCGGTGAACGTCATCTGTCAACGTGTGTAGTGCCAGCAGTAAAATTCGGAGGTGGTGAAGTTATGGTCAGGTCATGTTTTTCATGGAGGAGGCTTGCACTTTCTGTTGTTTTGCGTGTCACTATCACAGCACAAGCCTACATTGATGTTTAAGCACCTTCTTGCTTCCCATTGTTGAAGAACAATTCGGGGACGGCTATTGCACCTTTCAACACTATCGAGCGCCTGTTCATAATGCACGGCCTAGGGCGGAGTGGTTACACGACAATGACATCCCTGTAATGGACTGACCTGCACAGAGCCCTGACCTGAATCATATAGAACACATTTTGGACGTTTTGGAACGCCGACTTCGTGCCAGGTGTCACCGACCGACATCTATACCTCTCCATAGGACAGCACTCCGTGTAGAATGGGCTGCCATACCCCAAGAAACCTTCCAGCGCCTGATTAAACGTACGCCTGCGAGACTGGAAGCTGTAATCAAGGCTAAGGGTAGGCCAACACCATATTGAATTCCAGCATTACCGATGGAGAGCGCCACGAACGTGTAAGTCATTTTCAGCCAGGTGTCCGAATACTTTTGATCACATAGTGTATGTATCGGAATAACTACATAATACTGGATACTCAGCTGCTTAAAAATTAAATTAAAGTGACACACAACAACAAACAGATGAGCATTAACATACAAAAAGAGAGGCGTACACAGCATAATCGCACTGAACACACACACACACACACACACACACACACACACACACACACACACACGGATCTGAACAAGAAACATCTACAATAACAAACAAATGACACATTCAATTACAACAACAAAGCAGATCACAGATATGGCAACACATTCAAAAGAAATGTATTGAAATAAAATAAATCACATGGAAATAAAAATGTAATAATTTCAATGTACGCAAAAAACTTCGGTAATAAAATATTGAGAACGTCAGATGAATTGTAAACGGTAAACTGAAGAAAAATATCATCTGTACTGCAAGTGTCAGACAACCACACAAACATCAGTATTTTTTCTTCATCGTAATGTTATGATTGTAAATTACCATATTCTTGCTACTGTATATATTATCTTGCAATTTTACCTTACATGCTATCTTACAGCAAACAAATGAATACTCTGAAATGGCAAAACCTCACCAAAACATTTCTGGATGTTAAACAAAAATATTGTTATCTCTCAAGGCAGAACGTTATATTCCTAACTATACACTACCCATCCAACAAGGTCCTAGACGTTAGGTACTGACGTCCATCCGTAGTGTGGCCCATATTTATGCCACAATTCACAATGGAACAACATCTCTATATCGATTATTCGGGACAGTCTCCGATATGTTTTGAAGAAGAGAAACTTGTCGGGGAAGTTTTTCCTGCACATCTTGACTCCAGAACCAAAGCAACGACGCATGGACGCCTGCCGCAAGTTGATTGAAATGCAAAACGCGGATAACCACTTTCTGTAAAAAAAAAATCATTACAGGTGACGAGACTTGGACACCCTACAGAGGACTTTCTAACAGTTCCACATGCTTGTATGAATGTTCTGTGTGATAATGGGGGGAAGCTATGTAGGATATCTGAAGCAATAAAACCACTATGTTGTTATTGTGGTCTTCAGTCCAGAGACTGGTTTGATGCAGCTCTCCATGCTACTCTATACTGTGCAAGCTTCTTCATCTCACAGTACCTACTGCAACCTACATCCTCCTGAATCTGTTTAGTGTATTCATCTCTTGGTTTCCCTCTACGATTTTTACCCTCCACGCTGCCATCCAGTACTAAATTGGTGATCCCTTGATGCCTCAGAATATGTACTACCAACCGATCCCTTCTTCTAGTCAAGTTGTGCCACAAATTTCTCTTCTCCTCAATTCTGTTCAGTACCTCCTCATTAGTTATGTGATCTACCCATCCAATCTTCAGCATTCTTCTGTAGCGCCACATTTCGAAAGCTTCTATTCTCTTCTTGTCTAAACTATTTATCGTCCACGTTTCACTTCCATACATGGCTACACTCCATACAAATACTTTCAGAAACGACTTCCTGACACTTAAATCTATACTCGATGTTAACAAATTTCTCTTCTTCAGAAACGCTTTCCTTGCCATTGCCAGTCTACATTTTATATCCTCTCTACTTAGACCATCGCGAATTATTTTGCTCCCCAAATAGCAAAACTCATTTACTACTTTTAGCGTCTCATTTCCTAATCCAATGCACGCAGCATCACCCGATTTAATTCGACTACATTGCATTATCCTCGTTTTGCGTTTGTTGATGTTCATCTTATATCCTCCTTTCAAGACACTGTCCATTCCGTTCAGCTGCACTTCCATGTCCTTTGCTGTCTCTGACAGAATTACAATGTCATCGACGCACCTCAAAGTTTTTATTCCTTCTCCATGGATTTTAATTCCTCCTCCGAATTTTTCTTTTGTTTTCTTTACTGCTTGCTCAATATACAGATTGAATAACATCGGGGATAGGCTACAACCCAGTCTCACTCCCTTCCCGACCACTGCTTCCCTTTCATGCCCCTCGACTCTTATAACTGCCATCTGGTTTCTGTACAAATTGTAAATAGCCTTTCGCTCCCTGTATTTTACCCCTGCCACCTAAAGAATATGAAAGGGCGTATTCCAATCAACACTGTCAAAAGCTTTCTCTGCCGCGCGGGATTAGCCGAGCGGTTAAGGCGCTGCAGTCATAGACTGTGCGGCTGATCCCGGCGGAGTTTCGAGTCCTCCCTCGGGCATAGTTGTGTGCGTTTGTCCTTAGGATAATTTAGATTAAGTAGTGTGTAAGCTTAGGGACTGCTGACCTTAGCAGTTAAGTCCCATAAGATTTCACACACATTTGAAAAAAAACTTTCTGTAAGTCTACAAGTGCTAGAAACGTAGGCTTGCCTTTCCTTAATCTATTCTCTAAGATACGTCGTTGGGTCAGTATTGCCTCACGTGTTCCAATACTTCTACGGAATCCTAACTGTTCTTCCCTGAGGTCGGCTTCCACCAGATTTTCCATTTGTCTGTAAAGAATTCGTGTTAGTATTTTGCAGCCGTGGCTTATTAAACTGCTGGTTTGGTAATTTTCAGATCTGTCAGCACCTGCTTTCTTTGGGTTTGGAATTGTTATATTCTTCTTGAAGTCTGAGGGTATTTAGCCTGTCTCATACATCTTGCTAACCAAATGGTAGTGTTTGGTCAAGGCTGGCTCTCCCAAGGCTATCAGTAGTTCTACTGGAATGTTGTCTACTCCCGGGGCCTTGTTTCGACTTAAGTCTTTCAGTGCTCCGTCAAACTCTTCACGCAGTATCATATCTCCCATATCATCTTCTTCTACCTCCTCTTCCATTTCCATAATATTGTCCTCAATATATAGACCCTCTATATATTCCTTCCACCTTTCTGCTTTCCCTTCTTTGCTAAGAATTGGGTTTCCATCTCAGCTCTTGATATCCATGCAAGTGGTTCTTTTTTCTCCAAAGGTCTCTTTAATTTTCTTGTAGGCAGTATATATCTTACCCCTAGTGATACATGCTTCTACATCCTTACATTTGTCCTCTAGCCAACCATGCTTAGCCATTTTGCACTTCCTGTCGATCTCATTTTTGAGACGTTTGTATTCCTTTTTGCTTGCTTCATTTACTGAATTTTTGTATTTTCTCCTTTCATCAATTAAATTCAATATCTCTTCTGTTACCCAAGGGTTTCTATTAGCCCTCGTCTTTTTAGCTACTTGATCCTCTGCTGCTTTCACTATTTCATCTCTCAAAGCTATCCATTCTTCTTCTACTGTATTTCTTTCCCCCATTCTTGTCAAACGTTCCCTAATGCTCTCCCTGAAACTCTCTACAACCTCTGGTTCTTTCAAATTATCCATGTCCCATCTTCTTAAATTCTCACCTTTTGGCAGTTTCTTCAGTTTTAATCTACAGTTCATAACCAGTAGATTGTGACCAGAGTCCACATCTGCCCGTGGAAATGTCTTACAATTTAAAACCTGGTTCCTAAATCTCTGTCTTACCATTATATTATCTATCTGACACCTTCCAGTATCTCCAGCCTTCTTCCATGAATGCAACCTTCTTTTATGATTCTTGATCCAAATGTTACCACTATATCATCACTATATTTCATTTATCCAGTTCGGAAAATGTCTGGAAGCAAACACGGACAAAAAAATGAGCTCCAACGACATGATTAATTTCATTACGAAGAAACTGATTATTAGCTTATCAATCACTTCATATGTGCGTCTACTTAAACTTATACGATAGACCAGTTTCACAAATGTAAATGACAAGTTGAATGCTCAGACGAACAAGCTGAACATTCCTGAGCCAACTGGCAGTTTTTGAACATTCATAGAGTATCCACGACTGACCGAATCCCATTACAAGTCTTCATACGACTTCAAGGGGCAGCCTGTCCTATGGTGGGCCAACTGTGTCACGTGTTTGGTACTGAGACGTATCTATTGCTAATGAAGCGCATAGAACTTCTAACCTTTAGGGCAGTGACGGGAAAGGTACGAAGAACAACTGACGAGAATAACAGCTTGTTATTGAAAATAATTCAAGGCATGATGTGAAGAAGTGAAGTGTACACCGCCGTCTTCAGCGCTGCAGAGTCTGGAGGTAATTCGGTTGTAAGTAAGATTGACATGGTGTGAGAAGCGTACTTAACGAAGTAACAAAATTAATCATCCTGCATTTTTTTCCTTTCGGTCTTCAGGGGCGTACTTTTAGCTTAGATTTTTCGTTACTTAACACGCAGCGTATCTCATAAAGACATTATTCTGCAATGAATTGTAAGAGTTATTTTTCTAGAGAGATCCTTTTTATCATTTTAAAGGAGAGTCGTTAGTATAGAATTAATTATGTCTTACTGAATAATTCTAGTATGAACTGAAAAAACTTATAACAAAATTCTGGGTATGTTCAGTCATATCACTTGCGAGAATTCAAAGGCAACGATAATGGAAGAGAGTAACATTATTTTGTGCCTTCAATGACAATAAAAATTTCCACAAGGTTTCAACAGAATGAAAGGGAGACTAAGTGCATTAGTGTAGATCAGGGACGGCCACAGCGTTCCAAGCTTCGTTCTGGCCAAGTGTGCGTGCCACGGATGGGCCAAGGCATCGCCTTTGCTTGTTCCTTTCGGGAAGTATTCGACAAAGCGAAGCATTTCATTTAGCATTGCGGTGTGACATTTTTCAGTCTGTACAACTCTCTGCAGTTCGGCAGAATCGTGGTTTCAGCACTGTTTACCCTTCGCTATTTGTTCGTGGTATGAAGAATGTTTAAAGCTCCAGTGGATGTTTGCACAAAAAGAGGCAGTCGCAAAAGGGACGAGTACTGCAGATTTGGCAGGAAACAATTTTACCGTACCATGCTGACAGAGTTTAAAGATCTACATCTACATCTACATCTACATCCATACTCCGCAAGCCACCTGACGGTGTGTGGCGGAGGGTACCTTGAGTACCTCTATCGGTTCTCCCTTCTATTCCAGTCTCGTATTGTTCGTGGAAAGAAGGATTGTCGGTATGCCTCTGTGTGGGCTCTAATCTCTCTGATTTTATCCTCATGGTCTCTTCGCGAGATATACGTAGGAGGGAGCAATATACTGCTTGACTCTTCGGTGAAGGTATGTTCTCGAAACTTTGACAAAAGCCCGTACCGAGCTATTGAGCGTCTCTCCTGCAGAGTCTTCCACTGGAATTTATCTATCATCTCCGTAACGCTTTCGCGATTACTAAATGATCCTGTAACGAAGCGCGCTGCTCTCCGTTGGATCTTCTCTATATCTTCTATCAACCCTATCTGGTACGGATCCCACACTGCTGAGCAGTATTCAAGCAGTGGGCGAACAAGCGTACTGTAACCTACTTCCTTTGTTTTCGGATTCCATTTCCTTAGGATTCTTCCAATGAATCTCAGTCTGGCATCTGCTTTACCGTCGATCAACATTATATGATCATTCCATTTTAAATCACTCCTAATGCGTACTCCCAGATAATTTATGGTATTAACTGATTCCAGTTGCTGACCTGCTATTTTGTAGCTAAATGATAAAGGATCTATCATTCTGTGTATCCGCAGCACATTACACTTGTCTACATTGAGATTCAATTGCCATTCCCTGCACCATGCGTCAATTCGCTGCAGATCCTCCTGCATTTCAGTACAATTTTCCATTGTTACAACCTCTCGATACACCACAGCATCATCCGCAAAAAGCCTCAGTGAACTTCCGATGTCATCCACAATGTCATTTATGTATATTGTGAATAGCAACGGTCCTATGACACTCCCCTGCGGCACACCTGAAATCACTCTTACTTCGGAAGACTTCTCTCCATCGAGAATGACATGCTGCGTCCTGTTATCTAGGAACTCCTCAATCCAATCACACAATTGGTCTGATAGTCCATATGCTCTTACTTTGTTCATTAAACGACTGTGGGGAACTGTATCGAACGCCTTGCGGAAGTCAAGAAACACGGCATCTACCTGTGAACCCATGTCTATGGCCCTCTGAGTCTCGTGGACGAATAGCGCGAGCTGGGTTTCACATGACCGTCTTTTTCGAAACCCATGCTGATTCCTACAGAGTAGATTTCTTGTCTCCAGAAAAGTCATTATACTCGAACACAATACGTGTTCCAAAATTCTACAACTGATCGACGTTAGAGATATAGGTCTATAGTTCTGCACATCTGCTCGACGTCCCTTCTTGAAAACGGGGATGACCTGTGCCCTTTTCCAATCCTTTGGAACGCTACGCTCTTCTAGAGACCTACGGTACACCGCTGCAAGAAGGGGGGCAAGTTCCTTCGCGTACTCTGTGTAAAATTGAACTGGTAGCCCATCAGGTCCAGAGGCCTTTCCTCTTATGAGCGATTTTAATTGTTTCTCTATCCCTCTGCCGTCTATTTCGATATCTACCATTTTGTCATCTGTGCGACAATCTAGAGAAGGAACTACAGTGCAATCTTCCTCTGTGAAACAACTTTGGAAAAAGACATTTAGTATTTCGGCCTTTAGTCTGTCATCCTCTGTTTCAGTACCATTTTGGTCACAGAGTGTCTGGACATTTTGTTTTGACCCACCTACCGCTTTGACATAAGACCAAAATTTCTTAGGATTTTCTGCCAAGTCAGTACATAGAACTTTACTTTCGAATTCATCGAACGCCTCTCGCATAGCCCTCCTCACACTACATTTCGCTTCGCGTAATTTTTGTTTGTCTGCAAGGCTTTGGCTGTGTTTATGTTTGCTGCGAAGTTCCCTTTGCTTCCGCAGCAGTTTTCTAACTCGGTTGTTGTACCCCGGTGGCTCTTTTCCATCTCTTACGATCTTGCTTGGCACATACTCATCTAACGCATTATGTACGACGGTTTTGAACTTTGTCCACTGATCCTCAACACTATCTGTACTTGAGACAAAACTTTTGTGTTGAGCCAACAGGTACTCTGAAATCTGCTTTTTGTCACTTTTTCTAAACAGAAAAATCTTCCTACGCTTTTTAATATTCCTATTTACGGCTGAAATCATCGATGCAGTAACCGCTTTATGATCGCTGATTCCCTGTTCTGCGTTAACTTTTTCAAATAGTTCGGGTCTGTTTGTCACCAGAAGGTCTAAAAGATGTAGTTGACAGTGGAAGAGCAAAGAACTACAACGATCGACAGTTGGGATTCATTGTTCAGTGCATCAAGAAGTACTTTCTGCTAAATTTGCAGACATGCAGCACGTGAAGTTATTGGTGGTGTCAACAGTAAAATTTCTAATGTCACACGCATTATTCCACTGTCAGTTGCAGCTGTTTTCGATAGAAGTGAACGAAAAATATGGAGGGTTTATATATTACTACAAAGTAGTTGGTTAAATGAAGGGGCAATCCTGGAACGATTTTTTCGATTTACAATTCGCAATTCCTGTATTTACGAAGGGAGAAGGACTGCAGGAACGAAAATTAATACATCTAGAATGCATTACAGACCCCGCAATTTAAGTGGACTTAGCTGCATCCCGCCCACAGTAAGACGTTGCAAGGTGAGGAACAACTTCCTTCTGATTTGATGAGAATGCATTATAAAAGAAAATCACGTGATACAAGGGGCACGTTCAGACAAACACAGTACAGTTACTTAAACACATTGCCGTTACAGAAAACCCAAGGTTTAAAAAAATTCATTGTGGCCTTGAAAGAATTACAAATGTAGTTTACCAAATATTTTGAGGACACAGTCGATCTTACATCCGATTACGAGCTATTTACGAGAGTGTTTGCCGTTTTAGTTTAAAGTGCGTCTGAGCATATGCAGATGTGACTAACTGATCTTCAAGATAATTTCCGTTTTAATGACAAACGTTTTTATGTTAAAACTGTTCAGAACGTTGACATCGCTTGCCCCAGGTGGTTTACACGTCTCCATAGTGAAGTTGCAAAAGTGCTACAATATTTCTCTCGGCATATTTGTGAGAAAGACCATTTTTAGATTATGAAACTGAATAAATCACGATTACGTCGCACCTCGAGTGCGAAAATCTGTGAATTTGTCTGCGTCTGCCCGTATGTCGACAGTTCTTATCAGATAAAAATTGTGTCTTCAGCGTGCCAAAATAATTAAATAATACTGAAAAAATGCTTTGTTTGTGATCTATGTTGTTGAGAAATGGGAAGTATAAAACCAAAACGTATGCAGTGTGACTCCGCTACCGTTTAAATGCGGTGCGTTTGCAGTTTCTCCGTCTCCCCATCTTCGCACTCAGACAACGAGCCGTGGCGGTGCAGGAAATGCGCAGGAAGACGAGTGCTATTGCACTCTTTGCACTCGTGCCCAGGTACGGCTCGTGAGCGGAATTCTTGGCCACCCCTGATGTAGAGTATCCAACTGGCCGAGGATAACAACATGCCCCGTAAGCGGAAAGACACGGCGTCGACTGAGAACAGAGATATGCGATAAAACTTAAAATTCTTCGTACTTAACGGATTGTGCGTCCAGGGCTGTGGACGATATCACCCACACTGGTACGTGGGTGTCTCGGTTATCCTCGAGACTATTCATAGCCGTGGGGGCGGCCATATATTTCTTTCTTTCTGTCTTTCCTTCTTTTTTAAATATCCCTAGTTTATGTTTGTATATCTGTTTAAAACTTCTCTTAATTAAATTCGTGTATGCCTGTCATTATCTACAATGAAGGGAACGCCTCTTGTGATCTGCTGACGTTATTTTGATGTTCAGAGCATCCATTTGATCTTATCGAACTGTTTGCAGATCGCAGTAAATTGTCTGCAGGCTCTCTCTACCTGAAAAAGGGGGCACCTGAAAAGATATGATATGCGGAACCTTCGTCTCCACATTCACAGATTGGTGTGTTACTACATCCCAATCGATGCAAATTTTTAGGATATAGACCATGACCTAATAACGGGTCCACAATACCTCGATTAGGGGCAAAGTCTCACAGTTTGAACATGTTCCTGATGCTTGCGAATATGCTGTAAACCCGTGTTGCAGTGCTTATAGTGTACCAGTCAGACTGTCATTCATCTGTCTTCCATGCTCGCAAATGTCGTTTATCAGTAATATGAATTCCTGTGACCTCGTACAAATGATCATATAATTCACGTCCCAAACAATATAGCACTGCCCCGTAATGTACCATGATATCCATCGAACATATCGCGAGAACAATCAGTAATCCCTCGACAGGTCTAGTGCGGAAGACACAGTTGAGTCTCAGAAGTACGCTCAGCTGAATTAGTCACAGTATTGTTTTATAGCTACGTAGTGGAATACAATGCCTCCAGACGCTCGTGCACCACGTACTACGGTAACTTATGTCAGCAATGCCAGTACGGACAATCGCATGCATTATTCTAGCCGCTTGCTGATTAACACATTTTCCATGATCCAGGAAGTTTCTTTTCTCGTCTAGAAGAATGCCTGGATATCTACAAACAGCGCTGCGTTTTGCAGGGATGCTGTCAAACCTCAAGGAAGGAATTCTGGCAAGAGAACGTCTTCCATTCAGAAGTATGTATTAGGTATTACGAACAGCTATAGTCTGTTTGTTGCCCTTGCACACATGCTATATCTGAGAAAAACACATCATTCCTCTTTTCCTCAAGTTTCGCTTTGGAGTCTGCAGACACAACCACTAGGATTACATCTTCGTGTGCAACAACACCTTCAATAGCATCTGCCCCGTCTAACAGGTGTGGTAGCGGTTCAATACCAAGGCCCCAGATACCACTTATGGACCCTTGAGGACAACCCTTGGTAATCTTCTGAATACATTGGTCTGCTCTGAAAGCCACCGGACTATAGTAAACTACGAAGCTCTTATGCAGATAGTAAGAGACACTGAGACCTGCAGGAGCCGGCCGCAGTGACCGAGCGCTTCTAGGCGCTTCAGTCTGGAACCACGCGAACGCTACGGTCGTAGGTTCGACTCCTGGTCTGAAGAGCTCCATTAACCACATCATCTATAAACTTACCTTTCCCGAATCCATATTGACATCAGTTTAGAACCAAGAGCTCACTGAGCTCCTGCAGCTGGTCACAAAGCAGACACTCCTGAACTTGGTCAAGACGTTTAATCCGCAAATAGGTCTGTAGTTGTCAGTTGTCCCCTTTCAATCACTATTGCTCTAGCTGTTTTCCAAATCACCGTGATTATATCTATTCTCAACGCCTCGCTTAGTACTGCTTTCAGAAGCCCTACCATCCGCACAACTTCAGGGTGGACATTATCTGGATCACGTTCCTTTCCAGGTTTGAGTTTGTAAATTGCAATAGCAGCTTCTTCTTGAGTGAAAGTTATCACCAACATCTGATTGTCGTACTCATCATGTAGTTCACTTCTAAGTTTTATGTAGTTCACTTCTAAGTTTTGCATGTACCTGTCTTTGTGTTGTCCTCAGGAAGTAGAGCGCTTAGTAGATATTCTGCTGGCTCTCTCCATCCAGCGGTCTTCGAGATATCTTATTTACGAATTGCGGACAAACAACAAATCCCTAAACATTTCAGTCAGTAACTTTTGCTGTCTTCCCTGCATCTTACAGTACAGTTGCCTCCATAGGAACTTCTACCAGCATATTCCTTTAGTCTCCTGAAGCAATGTTTCGTAGCGCATCTTTATTACACTATAATCACGGAGCCATGCAGTGAACTCTGGTTGCCGTAAAGCACGTAGATAAGCTCATCTTCTTGATCTTACCCGTCGCCTCAGCAAGGAAACTTCTCAGCTCTGAGGGACTGTAGCCTGACCGTTTATCTTTTCTTTAGGGATATAAATGTGTTGTGCTCGTTGCTAGGGTTCAGTTAGTAGCTGCGCAACAAAGTCGATTTCATTGGAGATGTTGCACTGTAGGCAACTAAGTCATTCCAATCCGTTTTCCTGATGTCTAACAGAATCGTGCTTTCCTCTGCTCGTCTCTCTCTATTGTTGCCATATTCCTCTTCGACGACTGGAAGAGTATGGCTATCGAGAAGGGAGACTGTGCTTTCTTAGTGAAATTTTTTCATGTGAAGGGGAGCAATTGTAGTGTTGCATTGACCGAAAGATCTCGGGAGAAGGCCGATGTCATTAAATGGTTTAAAGAACATGGTAATGATATTCGGAGAAACGGGTAACACCTGGAAGAGGAAGGCGTCCTATACTGATGGAAGCTGTTGACGAGGCTGCTGTTGATGTAACTGACAATGCGGCACGTGCCCCGGGTAGTGCTGGGGCTCCTGCAGTGTCACGACAATTGTCCATACCATCGTCAACAGTACGGATAATTTTGCGGTCTATTTCACACTGATATCGGTGCAAGATCCAGACGGTGCAGATCTCGTGATCCGCAGCAATTTCTGAATTTGTTTTTTGGTTTCTGGCACGGATCGAAGATGTTCCTGGGAAATATTCTATGGAGTGTAGAAGCACATTTTACAGCACAGGGTGCAGTGAATACGAAGAACTGCTGAATCCGAGGTAGTGTTAAACAGCGTGTTGTGCATGAAAATCCACTTCACTCGCTATATGTGAGTGCGTGGTGTACACTCCCAAGCACTATTATTATTGGTCCGTTCTTCTTTAAAGGGGATACACACAATGTTATCGAGACCTCCTTGTACACCCTGTGATTCCTTCTATGGAAGGGCGCAGCTGTGTGGAAACCACTGTTTGCATGCTCGACCAGTGAAAGGTCTGCGTAATGCAAACGTCCACGAACGTGTTATATCCGGAGTTTTTCCAGATGCCTGGTTTGCAAGTTCATCATATCTGAATCCTCGTGACTTTTGGCTCTGGGAATATCTAAAAGAACACCTTTGCCAGGCACACGTTCTGTTTCTATCTGATCTGAGGGCCAGTATACAGAACGCGTTGCTCAGATTCCACTGTAACTGTTGTGAGCAACCGTTGATCACGCCGTTTTACGGATACAGTATCTCGTCGACCGCCATACCGCAACACAACAGTGTACAATGCCAATACGCACCTGGTGGCTAAAACTGGAACTATTTTTTTTTTCCTCCAGCGGAACTCTGTTTCGCATTAGCGCATTAGAACATCTACCAAGTTTGTCTGCCATACGACAGTTACAGTCCACATTCGGCCTCTGAAGCTGCACTTTCAGTATAACAACCCGGAGTTTGTGATTGAGTGAGTGAGTGAGTTAGTGACTATGAATGAGTCAATGTGTGTGTGAGTAATCGAGTGAGTGTGTGAGGGGGAAAGCGTGTGTGTACTTCATTTAATAGGTTTCAAGGTTTGTGAGTATTAAACACATGTAATTTAAAACCAGTTCCGAAAAAGGTTGTCATGTAGCATAGCTACTTTTTCGCTAAGATGATGTACTATTTTTGTGTATCAATTGACTCGTTCCACATTATTCTGATATATCGCCAACTTAGTTCTTGAAACATGAAAGGTACTAGCACCAGTCCTGTGTTACGCAAAGAACGAAATAGTGAACGAACACAAACGCCACATCCTGAAAGCGCACTTGATTTGTAAAGTTGTGAATAGGCTCGCAGAGTTTTATAAGCCTGTTCGGGTTTAATGATCAGCTGACAGTGCCAGGCACATTCGCCAAATGTGGCCTACACTCACATTCAGTCTTTGATTCGCCATATTAATGTTGGCTATGAGGTAAGCAGCCTCTAAACGTATTCGTAACACACCGAACTTAACTCTCAAACTCGTGAAAAATGGATGTCTTTCAATTTCATAGTATACGTGTGGCATAACACTTTGTGACAAGGAAGCAAATAGCAGACATATGGTGTACACGAACGACACTACATGCTGTTCATCACTGTGTGAAGGGCGTGCTGGGCAAGCGAGCTGCCGGGTTGTGGGGAGGGGCGGAGCTATGGGCGGGCCAGGTGGTGGCGTCTGCCTGTGACGTCTACCCATCTCAGTAAGCTGACCAATCTCACTAGCTTCTGCATTTTCACATCAGTTTATAAAATAAATTATTTATGACCTATTCAGCAGACTATTGTATTACGGGTAATCAAAAACTTTCCGTTTAAGGACATTGCTGCAGTGTAAATGCAATCCAACTCGACTCTGATGTGGTTATATAAACACCGACTTGTAAACCAGGATTTAGTGTGACCTTCGAATGGGAAAGTGGGCCGCTGTGGCCGAGCGGTTCTGGGCGCTTCAGTCCGGTACCACGCGGCTGCTACGGTTGCAGGTTCGAATCGTGCCTCGGGCATGGATGCGTGTGAAGTCCTTAGGTTAGTTAGGTTTAAGTAGTTCTAAGTCTAGGGGACTGATGACCTCAGAGACGACCTTAGAGAGGGATATTCACTCGTCCGAGGGGTGTCAGTAGTGTCCAAGGATATCAAGAACGTTGGTCTGTTGCTTATCGCTCTGCGAACTATCATCTTCGACCACGAAACGTGTGGGAATCAATGCCCGAATGAATGGGGTGGTTTCATTGACGCCCCTCGTGCCATCCCCTGAGGACTCTCCATGTCGATTCTGAGCGGTCGTGTGTCTGAAATCTTTTCCTCCCCCATCCACAAGAAAACCGCGTGATTCCAACACTGGACGACTAGGTTCTGACCTCTATCGCAGAGGTGTCAGGAGAAGGTGTGAAATGTTGGTAAGAGTGATTGTGACGACATTCCCACTGTGTGACACGTCCACGGTGGCGTTGACCGAATTTGTGGTGAAATTTGGTGCCAATGTGGTATCATTAATCCACATTACATCTCACATAAATTCCTAAGTTCTGGTCTTTTTTTCTTTTCGCACGTGTCGACACATCGCTCTATGAGGTGTCGCCTAGCCCGGGGTTGGCATCTCAGGGCTGCACGATTGTTCACCGTTTCAGAGGATTGTTATGGGCACCTTCGAGACAAATTTGAAACTTATGTCGCACAATGGGAGAGATTTACAGGATTTCGAAAACCATTTAATTGTATTGCGCAGTGCACTTACGTTATTCACTTATTGTTAGTGACAGAATGCAGTGCAATGTGTGTGCAGATTGTTTGTCCCTGGTGAAACCCACGAGTTGAATACTGAATATGTGTTACTTTTATATTTTCACCAATTTCCAGTGTCCGCTTCTGCAATCGAATAAAGACCGTGTTCTCTACATTCAAAAAATATTGCTACTCAGTGTTATCTTTCTCCGCCACAAATAGAATTTTTGGGTGTGGAACCCTGATGAACAGGAGTTCGATGTTTTCTCAGTAGCATCAACCCGAAAATTAATTAACAATGAAGAAAAAGAGAAACGAATACTTTAATCTTCTGGGTGTATCAATAATCCAACGGGCAATAAGGTGTACAGGAAAGTTACACACACTGTCAAATACTTCTATAAGGAATCCAACCATCATCCAAAAGAACGAAAGAGGTGTCATTAATACCTTCATGGACATAGCTAGTAAAATTTGTTGGGCAGTGTATTTACAAATGAGCTGGATCATTTATTTTTGACTGCCAAGAAAAATGTTTACTCCTGCATGGAGGTGGATGGAGCACCAGTTCCAAGAAGACAAAGCCAGGAATGATGAAGAATAGTGGCCGCCAATTTGAAAAGTCTTCCTCATTTTTACTAACAACGTTATGGATCGTGTCGTCAAAGTTTCTGCCAACCGCGGGGTTGAAACAATATTTAGACCCACCAAGAGTATAAAAGAATATTTCCAGAATGAGATTTTCGCTCTGTAGTGGAGCGTGCACTGATATGAAACTGCCTGGCAGATTAAAACTGTGTGCCGGACCGAGTCTTGGTCCGGCACATAGTTTTAACCTGCTAGGAAGTTTTTGTACAAGTATAACTGAGAACAGCCAAAGATGAACCACATCGATTAGCAACACCTGGCGAATATAAAATTCCGGACAGCTGAGGACAAGTATACGATGGATCACAAAAATAACTGTAACGTCCGTTTTGCTGAACATAAAATGAACTGTGTTCTGGGACACTGTGATACGTCGTCATGGCAGAATATGTTTCGTAAGATGGAAAACATGAAAGAAAATTGAGTGGGGCTAGCTTTTCCGCTAAGCAAAAGCTTTATCATGCACGCTTATAACGATAGGAATTTGAGATTTACAAAATCCATGAGCTCCAAGAGCCAATAGGAAGCACTGACTCTCAAATCGTTGTACACATTTAAAGCTGGCTAAGGTCAGAGAAAAGTTCAGCTAAAACTTTTACAAAGCATGTAACGGTCTTCAGAAAGAATAGATTAAATGCCGTTGTTGGTGGTGTGTTTTCTGCTGTTAGAAATAGTTTATCTTTTAGCGAAACTAAAGTAGATAGTTTGTCTGTGTTAGTATGGAAGAGATTATACAGTGGCTAGAAGACTTGAGTATTATCTCAGAAAAGTAACTCAGTGATACAAAATGTCTGAGAGTCAGCAAGAAAAAGTTTGAAAACAAACTGAAAAAGTTTCCCCTTGAGAACTCCTTCTATTCCGTAGAATAATTTCCATAATTGTAATGTGTAAAAGGTGGTGGTAGGGATTACTCGCATCTGTATATTTAAAAAAAACTTATAAATATTCAGTATGTAGCCATATTTACAAAATTTACAAATTAATTTGCTTTGTGAATGTAAAATTACTTGTTCCATATAAATACGATTTACATTCAATTAATGCATGGAATATGAAACCAACTAACTAACTCTCGTACAGTTATGGCCGGTGGTAGCTTCAATTTGTGCTCGATATGATGGGAAAAATACATGTTCACAGCTGGTAATAGGAATAAAAAAATCGTCCGAAATTGTACTAAATCCTTTCTCGGAGAATTATTTTAAGGAGTTAGTGCAGGTGCCCCGTCGACGTGTAAATGATTGCGAAAACATACTTGAACTTTTAATAACAAACAAGCCTGAACAAATAAGGCGCATCATGAAGAATACAGGGATTAGTGACCACAAGGTCGTTGTAGCGGGACTGAGTGCCGTAACATACGACCCCATCAAAAATAGACGCAAAATATATCTGTTCAAGAAAGCTAATAAAATTTCGTCTGACGCCTTCCTAAGAGACATTCTTGACATCTTTGAAACTAACTGTGTAAGCGCAGACCAGATTTTGCTTTAATCCTGAGAAATAGTATCGACAGCAACTGAGACATTTGCAGCAAATAGCCGGCCGGAGTGGCCGAGCGGTTCTAGGCGCTTCAGTCTGGAACCGCGCAACCACCACGGTCGCAGGTTCGAATCCTGCCTCGGGCATGGATGTGTGTGATGTCCTTAGGTTAGTTAGGTTTAAGTAGTTCTAAGTTGTAGGGGACTGATGGCCTCAGAAGTTACGTCCCATAGTGCTCAGAGCCATTTGAACCATTTGTAGCAAATTCTTTAATAAAGGGCTGAACTGATCTCCCACGGTGCACGAAAAAAATCAGAACCCCATTGCACAAGCAACGAAAAAAGCATGCCAAATTTAAAAGAACTCATAATTTGCAAGATTGACGAAGTCTTACAGAAGCTCGAAATTTAAGGCGGACCGGAATACTAGATGCTTGTGATAGTTTCCACAACGAAACTCTGTCTCAAAAACTGTCAGAAAATCCAAAGATATTGTGGTCGTATGTAAAGTGCACCAGTGGCAAGACACTATCAGTACTTTCATTGTGCGATAGCGATGGTAATTTTACCGATGACAGTGCCGCTAAAGTGGAGTTACTAGTACGGCTCTGTGAAATTTCTTCACCAAAGGAGTAAATGCTGCATAATTCGAATGGAGAAATACTGCCAACATGAGAAACTTAGACGTAGATATCCTTGGTATAGAAAAGCAACTCGAATAAAATAATAAAGGCAAGTCCTCCAGTCCAGAATGTATACCAATTCGATTCCTTTCCGCGTATGCTAATGTAATAAATAGATACTTAGCAATTACATACAAGTGCTTGCTCGACGAAAGATCCGCACCTAATGACTCGAAAGCTCCAAATGTCACACCAGTACTCAAGAAAGGAAATAAGAGTGATCCGATCCAACGCCCATATCTCTGGCGTCGATTTGCTGTAGGATTTTCGGACATATACTGAATTCGAACATTATGAATTACATCGTAGAAAGCAATCTGTTGACACAGAGTGTGCACGGACTCAGAAAATATCTCTCTTGTGCAATACAACTAGCTCTTTATATTCATGAAGTAATGAGTGCTATCGACATGGGATCTCAGATTGATTCTATATTTCTAGATTTCTAGACTGCTTTTGATACTTTGTCTCACAAACGGCTTCCAACCAGATCGGGCGCCTATGGAATATCGTCTCAGTTTTGCGACTGGATTCATGATTTCCTGTCAGGAAGGCCACAATTCGTACGACGGAAAGACATCTAGTAAAATAGGAGTGATATCTGGCGTTCGCTAAGTAAGTGTTATGGGTCCACTGCTGTACCTAATTCATATATAAATGATTTACGAGGCAATCTGATGCTATTAGTAAAGTCATCAGAAGGTCAAAATGAACTACAAAATTATTTAGACAAAATAACTGTATGGTGAGAAAAATGGCTCTGAGCACTATGGGACTTAACTTCTGAGATCATCAGTCCCCTAGAGCTTAGAACTACTTAAACCTAGCTAACCTAAGGAAAGCACACACAATGCCCGAGGCAGGATTCGAACCTGCTACCATAGCGGTCGCGCGGTTCCAGACTGTAGCGCCTAGAACCGCTCGGCCACCCCGGCCTGCCTATGGTGAGAAAAGCGGCAACTGACCCCAAATAATGAAAGGTATGATGTCACAGTTAAATTTCGGTTACACGATTATTCACACAAATCTAAAGGCTGTCAATTAAAATAAATACCTAGGGGCGACAACTACAAAAAACGTTAGTTTAAACGATCGTACAGATAGCGTTGTGGGGATCAGAGAGTGAGTTTTATTGGCAGAAGACGTAGAAAACACAACAGATCTACTAATGTGACTACACTATGCATGTCCGACCTCTGCTAGAATACTGCTGTGTGATGTGTGGTCGTTACCAGATAGAGTTGACGGAGGACACCGAAAAAGTTCAAGGAATGGCTGTTCATGCTGTGTTATCGCGAAGTAGGAGAGAGCGTGTTTCGCATATGATACCCAAGTTGGAGTTGCAATCATTTTTTAAAAAAGGCGTTTTTCGTTGCGAGGAGATCTTTTCATGAAATTTTAACCTCCACATTTCTCCTCCGAATGGGAAAATATTTTTTTTACACCCACCTACAAATAGAGTGGACAATAGTATTAAAATAAGAAAAATCAGAGTTCGCAGCAAAAGATTTGTGTTCGTTCTTACCGAGTGCTGTTCGAGAGTGGAGCGTTAGAAAAGTCGTGTGAAAGTGGTTCGATGAACCCTCTACTAGGCACTTAAGTTTGGATTGCAGAGTAGTCATGACATAGATGTACATATAGATGAAAGAAGTGGAAGTTAAACTAAATATAATATGGATGTTGACTTTGTGCCAACAGAATGTCGATCGATTCCTTTTAATCGAGAATGATGACGCCAGTCTCAAATAATCACGCAGTCGGCATCGTATGACGTTTAGTGCCCTGAATAAACCTCTAAAAATTCGGGGACTGCTTGAGCTTATTGTGCACTTTAAATTTTATGTCCAAAGCTATCTCTCGCAGTCGGGATTAACTACGGCTCTTAACTGGGAAGTTTTAACTGAAACAATAATTACTGAACATTAGACGCCAAAAATGCAACTCCCGAATCGCAATGGGAGGAGAGGTAGATGGTAAATAATAAACGGAAATAATTTTTCATTATTTCTTTTATGGTCATAATAAACATGTACTAGCAAAAGGTAAAACATTATTAGGAATCTGTAACATAGGAATTTTTCCTGAACATGAGAAATTATGGATGCCTGGATGCATTACAAAAGCATGTCTCAACTGCAAGAAAAGACGAAACCAAACAGGAACAGTTTTCCAGTACAAGAAGCAAACATATACTTCGTTTCAGTTTCAAGACCTAGCAATAATAGAGACTGCTGAGGAGGAGGCTTCCGGGAACATCAGTAACAGTGTCGGTTCCCACGTTCTTACGAACAATATTGGACCCTGTTTCGTCGACTGTTTGAGCGCTCATTTCCCGGCTGATACTGACTGCGGCTTCCTTTGCTAACGTGCGATGCGTGCGTGCGCTCTGCCCCAGCCGAAGGAATTCCTGGAAACGCCGTCCCGTTGGGCTTCACGACCTCCTGTATGCTCTACTGAACGCCTTTAGTCGTCGGTGTTCCCTTTTAAGACCAACTGCCGCCACAACGATGTTTCTAGCGACGGAAACTGCTAGACTGAGTATCAAAGCGTGACGTTCGACTCGTGGTCACGTTCTGCCGTCGTCTGTAGGGCTCGGTAGAAGTGACTATATTTACTGTTGTTTCCGTTCCTTTAACAGCGAGTGTTTGAAAATAGTATCTGCTGATATTGCTCGCCGATGTTCATCATCTTAAATTTCCCGTTTCTAATTTCAATTTTTCTGTTGTGTTAATGGCCTTATTGAGTGACGGAACCACCTTCTACTCATAACCAGTACCAATCTCTCTTGTTTTATAATTATTTGCATTTTATGCTATGAGTTATTTTTATTTGTTTTATGTTTAGCTTAACATATTGGGAAAGGTTTCAAGCATGTTTTGTTCAACATCAGGCGTTAACGCATACAGAAAATTTTCTGTATGTGTAAACGCCTAATGATGAGCAAAACCTGCCTGAAACGCATTACAATATGCACGCGTAAAAGTCTAGTGGTGAGCGGAAGAGGCTTGAAACACGTTGCAGTATGTTAAATTAAGTCTAAAACAAATGAAAGAGACTGGCACCAGAAAATACAGATCATTGTTCCACACATTCACTGTTCCAGAAATTAGAAACTCACCTCACGGCAATCGGATTTTTGTAATTCTTTCTTTTTTGCCTGTATGTCAAGTTCATAATTCCAATATCAATCAACACAAGCAATTCGATGTAACTGTAAAACATTCTCTAGAAAATCGACTTTGAAATCTCTAGACCATATTTAATACCTAAAATAAGGTCAGTTTTCTCGATAGACACCGTGGCTGTGTGGCAGAATGTTCGTCTGTCATGTATTTCTTCGATTCCTTGCTGTGGCAAAATCTTAAGTAGCGATACATATTTTACCAGCACTCTCGTCAAGTATAAAACACACAAAGATTGCCGTTATGGTCATTCTTTTCTTCTCTTTTTTTTCCCCCTTCAGTTCGAACATCTAAGTCATTTAAACGTAAAATCCATGTAATATGTGCTAATTAACATACACCTAATTAATATTTCTTACGAATAATACACATATTCTTATTTACAATCACTTATCGCAGAAAAAATCCAATTTTAATTGCAAATATAAATTTTTGATTGCCGATCTTTTGCACAAAATGTTAACAAATACTTCAAATTAAAAAAATTACAAATTAATTTTTGTATTATTGTCTATTTTACGCTTCACGGAAGTACTCTTGGCACAGGCCACTTTGTTAAACTCAGGTCAGTCACACAGGAGACAAGCATTCTACCACAGGGACATAAACCAATCAGAAGGACCATATTGCTTTAGGATATTAAAGTCGCTTGGAAAATTTCAAAATCGATTTTCTCGAGAGTTTTTGAGAGTTGCATGGCTCTGCTTTGGGTGACAAATATTTGCATTCTGAACTTCATGTACCATAAACGTAAAAAAATAAAAATATACGATTGCTGTTTGGCCTCCTTCATATAATTAACGCTCTAATTTTATTTAATTGCGTTGCAGTATATGAAATTTTAGACAGAAGGTATAGGCAATTATTTTATTTGTTCTGAGGTAAGTTTCAAGAATTTAGTTGACTTGTGTTGGACATATCGTTAAGCTGCCACGAGTAAGTGTCCGTTTTAGAGTAGTAATTTACTGGACATAGTGCGGTCGCATTTAAATATTTTTTTACAATACTATAGTAATTATAGTAATAAAAACAGACCACGTAATGGCACACCCCATGTTGATACAGATTTGTATAACGAATATGCTTCAAAATGCCGCCCATGAAAACGGGATTTTTCCGATGCTCATACTTTCGGTTGTATTGGTGATAATAAGGTAAATTCAGGGGACTATCCGACAGTAAAGGGCCAAAATATAAATATCACACACTTTCGCTTGCTGAGGCAAAGGGAGCAAAGCGGTTGGTTCTTTGTGCATTTGATGTAGTCTGCGGTGGGCTTGGTGGGACTTAAATATTTTTTTACAATACTATAGTAATTATAGTAATAAAAACAGACCACGTAATGGCACACCCCATGTTGATACAGATCTCTATAACGATAAAAAATAATAGTATCGTACTTGTATCGGTATGCATGGAACAGCATGCGTACCTAATATGCTTCAAAATGCCGCCCATGAAAACGGGATTTTTCCGATGCTCATACTTCCGGTTGTATTGGTGATAATAAGGTAAATTCAGGGGATTTGGACAGTCCTTGGACTAGGAATCATTTGGATACCCAACAGAAGAGTCGTCTTAGTGTTACTATCCGACAGTACAGGGCCAAAATATAAATATTACAAACTTTCGCTTGCTGAGGCAAATGGAGAAAATCGGTTGGTTCTTTGTGTATTTGATGTAGTCTGTGGTGGGCTTGGTGGGACTTACAGAGGAGCCCTTAGTTCATTGGCGTTTCCTCGGTAAACCCCAAAAAATGTTCTTATTACTATATTTTCGCTGTCACCATCGAACGAAAACCCAGCCGAGTTTTCAAAGACGACTGTGCACAGAAAATGGCTGAAATTTTTACGATATATTCCGAGGATCCCGACTTCAAAAAATGTAAAAAAAATTCTTGATATCTACATTCATTTTGAAGATACAGCATTTCAAAGTTACTTTACATCTACTCGTAAAATCTAGTATAAGGCGAAATCTAAATAATAAATATCCGCAGCAAATTGGTCAAATTTTAACGGTACATTCTCTAGGCATTTATCTAGTAGAACTGTCTCCCCGTTTTCAAAAACATGTATTCATTATTGAGAAAAACAAAAAAAATCGTTTTTGGGTACCAAAACACAGCCTTGGATTCCGAGACGGCTATGTACAGCAAATGGCTTTAATTTTTACGACCTATTCTTAAGATCCGGATCTCGAACAACTTTGAAAATTTTCTTCATTTCTTTATCAGTTTCCGAGATACTGAGGCTCAAAGTTACTCTACTTGTACACATAAAACACGCAAATAAATTCCGATGTCAGGCGAAAACATAGTTTCTAAGGTGACATAGCAAGGAGAAATATGCTATAAAGTGTCTCCCTTATCATCTGAGAACCCGGTGTTGTAGTAATGAAGCACATGTAAAATTTTTTTGGGAGTAAAATCCGGACTGAGAGGTGAAATTACTTTTGCTTTATTTCAGTTACAAAAGTAAAAGAAGTAAATTTTACTAATATATTTATTTACATATGACTTATGTAGGGTGTATAATAATTATGTATAATAATTACGTGTTATTTATGGTTGTTAGTCATGATTCTGTGTTATTTATGGTTGTTCAAAGCAGAGATCCTGCAGAAAAATACGCAAAGACTTACTATAGGTTCAGTGAATGTTTTAGACACGTTAAGCCACAATATTCGGAAGCCGCAGCAGTCCAACAAGGAGGACAAGGAGACACTTTGACAGAACAACGACTGCGCCGATGGTCAGGGCTTTCAAGGAGAACAACAACCAGCGCATTTCGCACATCAGCGGTTAATGCTCTAGGAACTGTCAGCGTACTGAACTCACGTGCGTACGTACCTGGCAATGTAAAGGAGAACGACAGGGCAATTCCCGGCCATGCCAAGGTAGAAGTAAAACAAAGAAAGCCAGTACGTATGCTGCCATTGGTCACGTTTCTGCCCAATGTGAGAAACATAGATCAACGACCGAAGAGTCAGTCGCTGCCTAGAAACTTCACGACACTAGCGAAAACACCGAATAAATAACTCCAATAAACGGGCGTGAGATTATCCTCTGAGGGGAGAGAGAAGTAACGAAGGAACGTCGTCTGGACGGACGAACTGATAGTTAGTCAGCGGGCGTCATGCTTCGCTGCAATGACTCAGCTGCTACGCTGCCCGACAGAAGAAGATATCGGTACCGCGTCATTAGGCCGACACGGAAAATACCTTCCCAGATGTTACCAGAGAGAAGTTCGCGTGTTACTCACCCAGGTGGCTGGTGAGGACGAAGGGACTGCGGCCTCACCAAATGGGTCACCTGTGAACCCAGGGGTTGATGAACTTTGCCAGAAGACGCTGAGCCTGTTGGTCGATGCTTTGATTCCGGGATGGAGCACTCCGCGCCACGCCGTAGCCGCAACAAGAGAATTCACAAGGAGAAGACCGAGCAGCCGCAACAGAGGGTCACGGGCACAGTACTGAATGGAAGAATACGCCGCCTGGCGCTCCACTGCAACAGGAGCTGTCACCGTACCAGTGCTCACTGGAATCTGCACGCTACGACTCTTCATCACGCCACTGCCGCGAGGAACTGAGCGAATTCAAACAAACTATGTCACTCTTTTGGTTTAAAGGGTCTTATCTGTCAATAAATGACTGGTAGTGGAATCACCAAAGCTTCAATTACAGCTCGCCCACAGAGCCAAGTAAAGGACCCAATCCACCGCCCACAAAGTGTCGCTTTCCCTGCCGCCATTCCAGACAAAATAATGACCTTTGCTCCTGTATATCACTGATGCTCAATATCTATTGTCACAAAACGCCATCCCGCTAGCCGCGCGAGGTGCCGCGCGGTCTAGGGCGTCTTGTCACGGTGCACGCGGCTACCCCCGTCGGTGGCTCTTTCGGGCATGGGTGTGTGTGTTGTCCATAGCGTAAGTTAATTTAAGTTTAAGTAGTGAGTAGGCTTAGGGACCGATGACCTAAGCAGTTTGGTCAGATAAGATCTTACCACAAACTTACAAATTTACCTTCCCACTACATTTGATATCGGATAACCCTGGCTCTATTTTGAGGTGTACATTATTGGGAATTTATGGTAAAAGAAATTCATGACGCCATCGCCAGCGGCGGTCCGCAAACAACCCACAGACAGCAGATGACAATGTGCAGCCAACGGACAGTGTTTCAGTATATTGGTGAGCGAAAATTGGTCCCATATATTTTTCCTTTTTAAGTAATGCTTTCGCGGTGTAAAAAATAAACGATGTAAAGCTCTCATTCTTTCAAAGAAATCTGACACTAGAAAATTTCTTTTCGGATGGTGTTAGATGTTCTTGTTGTTTTGATCGGAACTGTAGTCAGATTTCTAATGTTACTTGTTGTGTAGCTGAGTCTAGGTTCTTGTGGTCATAGGAAGTATATTCGTGGGACTAACCAATTGTTAAACAGGAAAACATTACAATGACAAGGTTGGTTCCTGGTCAGAATAACAGATGTAGCAAATGACAACGCTACGGTTACTTGGGGAAGCTATGGCGCACGTACTATATCACGAGGAGATACGAAATGCATTAACTTTTGAAGAATTGAGGCAAAATTTGCTCAAAGGGATTAAAAAGCACAACAGTTGCCGTTTTTATAGGGAGCAGCTGAACACCATGTCCCGAAGACACAACGAAACAATAGATAGCGTTGTAGAAAGAATATGAGAATTTAATAGTAACACTTACCAGTTATCAGCAAGTGATGAAGTCAATAAGTATATTCTACAAGAAGCGAAGAATTGGGTCTAAGATACTATTTTTGCGAGGACTGCCACCCGAAACATCACGTCGGGCTAGAGCAGAATTTCCGAACAATTTAACTGATGCAGTCAACATTGCTAAAGCATTAGAGGAAATAGACGCCACGACACGGCACAAGGAAAGAAAAAATGTATTTTCCTTAGGGGTTCGTTGTTTCAGATGCGATCGTCAAGGACACATCGCAAAAACCTGTCGCCAGCCACAGGTACAAATTGTCAAAGGGTGGCCATACATATCGTGAGTGTAGCAGTACAGGGAAATTTGCAAACAGAGGTCCTTTAAATCGGAAAGGAAACCCCGGAACCACAGCCAGGAGTTCCCATTAAAATTCTATGTTATTAGTACGCATGCAAAGGTGGAGTGCTGGTTATCAGCCACTATTAGGGGTAAAACACGTAGACTATTAGTTTAACACTGGGGCTCACGTGTGAGCAATAAGTAAACAGTGCACTGAGCTCAGGAGATATGAACCTCGAAGATATAAGTTACGTGGTATAGGCAGAGGTGACATATGTTCTTGGGCAGTACGGCACTGACATTTGGTGTAAGATTCCAGGAATTGTACGAGTCGTATGAAGGGTAAGCGACGAATATGATGTTATCCTAGGGTTAGATTCCCTCAATAAACATGACGCCGTAATCAACCACCGTCAGCAGACAGTGGAGCTTAGCGGGACATTATTTCGATTAGGTGCACAGCTGCCAAGGACACTCTGTCGCAACCTCCCTCTCCCCAGAAAGAGGATTCAACTAAACTGCAAGCAATATCCTTCAAGGTATATTCATAGGATAAAATACCATTCGGTACAGGAAAGCTATTGTGGGTGGACATTAATGCTGCTTTACCACAAACACCCTATGCATAGTGCAACTGTTGGAGAAACATGATTAATTAGACGCAGCATATTGTTTTGTGAGCAGGAGCATAGTCTGTGTCACAACAATTGATGGAGTACAGAAGGTACCGATGCATATAGATAATTTTGCGACACAAGATAAGGAGCTACGAAAGGGAATGTTAACAGCTAACATAAGTGCCTTAGAGGAAGATGATTTGTATTGGTCGTACGTAGACAATAGCAAAAAACCAGCTGCCTACAAAACTGCATTGCGCCAGAAGATATCACACATAAAAGGAAACGAAAGGTAATAGAAGCAGTGATGGACGAGTTTCTGGACCTGTTTAGTTCACAGGGACCACTACCAGCAACGAACATCACACACCACAGGATTACAACAAGTGATAACACCCCAATTTACAGGAGACTATACATAGCTCCTCACCAATTACCACCGTCACTTGATGAATTCATTGATCAGGAATTAAAGAATGGTTAATAGAGTATTCGAATATGACATACAGCGCAAATGTCGTAATTGTGCCAAAAAATCTGGAAAACGTTATAGACTTTATAGACGTTATAGACTCTGTTATGATTACAAGCATTTAAATAGTAAAACAATTTCAGATGTGTATCCATAACTGCATATCATAGATACCATTGACCACTTCAGCAATAGTAAATACTTCTCCACAGTAGACATGAGGAGCATGTATCATCAAATAGAAGTTGCAACAGAGGGCAGCCATAAAACGGCTTTCTCCACCCATTCAGGTGATTGGTAATTCTTAAGAATGCCTTTCGGATTAAAATGCCCCACACCATTCCAAGGATTGCTAGATGGTTTGCTACGTGGGTTAAAATCTCGACAATACGTGATATACCTCGATGACATAATGATATTTTCAAAAGACAACAATGAGCATGCAATTCGATTATGGGAAGTTTTCCAACGTCTCACGGATGTTAGACTAACATTAAATTTGGAAAAGTGTCAGCTTGGATTAAATGAAGTAAAATATTTAGGCCATGTTATCAGTGAACACGGAATCAAAACCGATCCACAGCTAATAATTGCAGTTAAGGATTTTCCAACATAGCAATCTATCAAGGAAGTACACCAACTTCAAGGCCTCTCAAATTATTATACAGATTTCAGCAATGACATCCTGTGCTGCAATGAACCTGGACATGCTATCGGAGCCGTTTTGGTCAAAACATTAACGGTGAAGAGCATTCAGTAGTGTACACGTCCAAGCAAATAAATTTGGCAGAAAGAATTACTCAACAACAGAAAAGGAGTTACTGAGTGTCATCAATGTCATAACATTTTCAGGTGCTATTTGTATGGGAGTAAATTCAAGGTAATCATGGACCATGCTGCTCTCAAGTTGTTACTTGGGCTAAAAGAGCCATGAAGTCGTTTGACAGGTTGGTCCCTATGCCTCTTCAAAATTGACTTTGAAGCCATTCATAAACCAAGGAAGAAACAATCCAACACAGGTTGTCTCAGTTGAAAGGTAGCAGTATTAGAAGTTACTTAGGTCATGATGTAGAAGAATGGGAAAAATCTCAGGCTTCAGATGCAGATTGCAAAAGATATATGACGCAACAGCAGTTTTGCCTACAGGATAAGGTCCTGAGTTGAACAACTAGACTCGAGTGAGAAACGTGGCTCCCAAACACCTCCGAAAGGAAATCATGCAAAGGCCAATGATCACATTCTTTCAGGTCACAGTGGTCAATGAACGTAGGGTGTATAATAATTATGTATAGTAATTATGTGTCATTTATGGTTGTGTATAATAATTGTGTGTTATATATGGTTGTTCAAAGCAGAGAGCCGGCAGGAAAATACGTAAAGATTTATTATAAGTTAAGTGAACATTTTAGAGACTCTGACATGTTAAGTCACAATATTCAGAAGCCGCAACAGTCGAACAGGAGGCAGATGACCAGCAGAGATTGTGCAGCAGCAGTCAGCCCTTCGACAAGGCAACGACCAAGCAGATGGCCAACGCTTCCAAATAGAACAACGACCAGCACAGTTCGCACATCAGCGGTCAATGCTCCAGAAAGTGTCAGCATACTAAACTCACGTGTGTGACTTATCTGGCGATGTGGAGGAGGACGACAGAGCAATTCCCGACCACGCCAGCGTAGAGGTAAAATGAAGAAAGCCAGCACGTTTGTCAACATTGATCACGTTTCTGCCTAACGTGAGAAACATATATCATGACTAAAGAGTCAGTCACTAGAAACTTCACGACATTGGCAAAAACACCGAATAAATATCTCTGAGCCGGCCAATGTGGCCTTGCGGTTCTAGGGCCTTCAGTCTGGAACCGCGTGACCGCTACGGTCGCAGGTTCGAATCCTGCCTCGGGCATGGATATGTGTGCTGTCCTTAGGTTAGTTAGGTTTAAGTAGTTCTCAGTTCTAGGGGACTGATGACCACAGATGTTAACTCCCATAGTGCTCAGAGCCATTTGAACCATTTTTGAACCAAATATCTCTAACAAACAGGCATGAGAGTGTCCTTTGAGGTGAGAAAGAAGAGACGAAGAAACATCGCCTGGATAGACGAACTGATGGTTGTATTGCATTGTATTGTATGGGACTGAGGACCTAGAAACGATGGAGAGGCGTCGTCCCCGCCGTAGCCCTCAGTGGTTCACCACCCCACAACAGGCTACAGCAGTCCACTCACACCAATACTGCCCCACACCAAACCCAGGGCTATTGAGCGGTTCAGCCCCCAGTGGACCCCCGCAGGAACGTCTCACACCAGACGTGTGTCCCGCCAGTGTTTGCGTGACAGCGTAATTATGGTATACACTTACGTGGAGATAGTGTTTGCGCAGCAATCGCCGATGTAGTGTAACTGAGGCGGGATAAGGGTAACCAGCCCGCATTCGCCGAGGCAACTGGAAAACCACCTTAAAAACCATCCACAGAGTGGCCGGCACACCGGATCCCAACATAAATCCGCCGGGCAGATTCGTGCCGGGGACCGGCACGCCTTCCTACCCATAAAGATGTTCATTAGGCAACACGGCTAACCAGGCGGGCAACTGATAAAAATGTTCAAATGTGTGTGAAATCTTATGGGACTTAACTGCTAAGGTCATCAGTCCCTAAGCTTACACACTACTTAACCTAAATCATCCTAAGGTCAAACACACACACCCATGCCCGAGAGAGAACTCGAACCTCTGCCGGGACCAGCCGCACAGGCAACTGATAGTTAGTCAGGTGACACCATACTTCGCTGGAACGACTTAGCGGCTACGCTGCTCGACAGAAGAAGATGTCGGTACCGCTACAATAGATCAACGCAGAAGATGCCATCCCAGATGTTACCAGAAAGAAGTTCGCGTGATACTTACCCAGGTGATGAAGACAAAGTGACTGCGGCCTGTGACTTACCTGTGAACCTAGAGACTGATGAACTCCGCCAGAAGACGCAGAACCTCGGGGTCGCAGGTTCGATTCCAAGACGGAACACTACACGCCACACCCTAGTCACTTGTTAATAACTCAACGAGCGAATTCAAGAGGAGAAGACCGAGCCGCCGCCGCATAGGGTCACGGGCACGGTACTGAATGGAAGAATACGCCGCCCGGTGCTCTGCTGCAACAAGAGCTGTTGCCAGATCAGCGGTTACTGGAATCTGCACGCTATGACTCTGCGCTGTACCACTGCCACGAGGAACTGAGGGGGTTAGAACACTATATTACTCCGTTTGTTCAAAGGGTCTTATGTGTTAATAAATAACTGATAGTGGAACCACTCACTGAGCCAAGTAAAGAACCCATTCTGCCACCCACCAAGTGTCGCTTTCCCTCTCGCCATTCCTGACAAAATAATGACCTTGGCTCCTTTCTGACATGTCAGCGACATCAGCAGTTATTAGACATCGTGAGAGAGCAGAATGGGGCGCTCTACGGAACTCACGGACTTCGAACGTGGTCATGTGATTGGGAGCCACTTGTGTCATACGTCTGTGCGCGAGATTTCTACACACCTAAGCATCTCTAGTTCCATTGTTTCCGATGTGACAGTGAAGTGAAACGTGAAAGGACACGCACAGCACGAAGGCGTACAGGCCGACCTCGTCTATTGACTGACAGGGACCGCCGCAGGTTGAAGAAGATCATAGTGTGTAATAGGCAGACATCTATCAAGACCATCACATAGAAATTCCAAATTGCATCAGGATCCACTGCAGGCACTACGACAGTTAGGCAGGAGGTGAGAAAACTTGCATTTCATGGTCGAGCAGCTGCCCAGAAACCTCACATCACGCCGGTATGCCACACGACGCCTCGCTTGGTGTAAGGAGCGTAAACACTGGGCGATTGAACAGTGGAAAAATGTTGTGTGGAGTGAAGAATGGTTCAAATGGCTCTGAGCACTATGGGACTTAACATCTGTGGTCATCAGTCCCCCAGAACTTAGAACTACTTAAACCTAACTAACCTAAGGACATCACACACATCCATGCCCGAGGCAGGGTTCGAACCTGCGACCGTGGCAGTCGCGCGGTTCCGGACTGAGCGCCTAGAACCGCGAGACCACCGCGGCCGGCGACGTGCTACAGTTACATGCCCTGCTGCGATAGGGAAGAAAAGGAAACGAGTGTAAAAATGTTCGTATCGGAGCAGAAAAAATAAGAATATTTCCCTGTTTATTTAGCAGACACTGAGTGAAAATTGGGGTCCAGCTGCCTCAATTTACCTTCCTTAGCACCTTCAAAAAATTTCACAAACATTTTCACTTGTGAACTTATAAACTTTTTCATGCTGAGGGAGAAGAAGCCAGTGGCAAAGAGGGGGGGAGGGGGAAGGGATAAATACTGTAAGATAGTACACAGTGGTTGTTTTATAGCAAGGGCAATGGAGACAATGGCAGTGTGAGAGAAAGAGAATGACACAATGGCAGTGGAACGTTGTTGACAGTGACAGAACTGTGCTAGAGAAAGAGTGATGGAGACTGTGCCAGGAAGGTGAGGCGGGGGGGGGGGGGGGGGGGAGAGAGAGAAAGTGGAAGTGGGCGACAGCAAGTGATAATGAGAGACACAGTATATGATAATGACAACGAGGAAGAGAGAGATGGTGAATTGAGAAGAGACAGCAGTGGTAGGGTGGAAGGAATGAGATACAAGCAGTAAGAGGGAGACAATGACAGTGAGAGGAGAATGTAGTAGTAGGACAGAACGAATGGCTATGAAACAGGAGACAATGGCCGAGAGATATAAAAAGGTAATGACAATAAACTGGCCCCAGTGAGTGTGTGAGTGAGAAAGGGAAACTGGGAGTGGATGGATATGAGCAGCTTGCATCGATGGACTATTGGGTGTGAGCTGTGGTTACGGGAGCTTCTGGGTGTTTGAGGTGGGTTCCACGTTAAAAAATAAATAAATAAAAAACTGTAACGTCTTTGCATGCCACAACTTTAGGGAAAAATTTTAATGATGCTAAGGAAGGTAAAATGAGGTAGCTGGTACCTCACTTTGCAGTCGGAGTCTTTTAAATAAACATCAACCTACTCGCATTCTTTTTGTTCTGACAGGACATTTTCAACATATTTACAAGATATTTAATTTCTGGTACCATAATACTACTGTGGAAAGAAGCCTCGCACCACTATGCAAATACAGGCACTACTGTCACTACACCTGCCACAATATCTAGTTCGACTAATACTGCACTATGCTACGATTTTACAATGCCTGCGTTATTCTAAATTACAGTATAAAGTTCCTTTGGATATGCATGCATGTCCAAAGGAACACGCACTGCGGCGACTACATCTGTTATGAAACACATTAATTGTAATCGCAACTGCGAACTTTGCATCATCATTCAAAATAAGACAAGCACTGCAATATTGTATTTATCCGCCGACACCAGGCAAGCGACTGTGAAGCAATATGTCTCACCTGTATACGGGAATATAAATAATGGATATACAAGTAGTAGACGCATGGTTGACAACAGATGGAAGTTTGGGACTGGCCCTGAGTCGTGCACGCATGGCCAAATAGTAAGACGACCATTGGCTATAAGCCGGAAATCCGGGTTCGAATCGCGGTCCGTTATTCCATTCTACAGCTGATGGTGACTGATATTCGCATGTGCGAATACATTTAATGTAATACTGCAATCCACCTCGATAACCGTGCTCGTTAATGCGTCCTCTTCTGCGGCTGGAAGGTGAGTTGGTCGTGGTGCGAAGCGTCCTGCGGGTTAATGGCGGGGACCGGCGTACCAGCCATCCTTCATATGGTTTTTTGGGCGGTTTCCCGCGTCCCACTAGGGGAACACCGATCTGGTACCTACGTACTATCTCAGATACAGGCTACTCAAACATTTAGAAAACTTCCTCACATTAGCACATAGAATTTTCTCTAGAAGCAGACAGATGGTTTACACTGATTCTGTTGTGGGAACTGAATGTGAGACCGACTTTCTTAGTATCTAGTCTGTTTAAACCCATGAACCCATGAATAGCAGCAGCCACTAATGCTACAGGCACGACAGTTACATTCCATCGACCATTAGTTCGATATTACAGGTCATTGTTTCCTTGTTGTAAACCACTCCTGGAAAATAAATTTGCAGCATCAGGGAGAACAGCAACTAACACAGCTTTACTTATTATATGTATGCAGTATATAAGAAAAATACATAATTAAATTCGCAGAGTATTTAGGGCTAACCACGTTGAAAAATTACTACATAGGTCTGTCACCTCTGGCAGCAACTCCACTCAGATATCAACAAAACTCATCAGAACTAAAAATTCCCTCTCGAAAAAGAAAAAGAAAATCAAATAAATTTTCTTGACATTACAATAAAAAAAAGAAAACGGAAGACATACATCTAACATCTTTAGAAAACCAACAGCCACAGACACAATAATACATTCCACGTCTAACCATCCCCACAACCAGAAACTTGCAGCACTAAGACGTATGTTACATAGATTAAACAGAATCCCACTCAACAAGAGAAACTATGAAAAAAATTAGTACAATCATTCAAATAGCTAGAAACAATGGGTATGACACACATGTAGTACACAGGCTCAATCAAAAAATTAAAACACAAATACAAAACAAACAAAACATTTCCAGAATATAAGAGAACTCACAAGCTGCAAACTTACAAACACACTCAACAAACACACACAAGGACTATACTGCACAGAAAAGAACCAGATGGTACACCATGACTTACACTCATAAATTAACACACAGGGTTGCAAACATCCTAAAGAGACAGGGATTATAAATAGCATACAAGACTGTGCTAACCCTCCAATCACACCTAAGCCAACCAGCTACCAAGAGGAGCAAATTCCAACTATCAAGAAAATATAAACTTGAACGTCAAAGCTCTGATTCAGTATACACAGGCATGACATGCAGGAATATTAAAACACGATACAAAGAGGAGTTGGAAGTATGAAACAAAGCATTCCACATTTGCAGAACATTTAAAACACCATAAGCACGATCCTAAAAACATGGAACAAGAAATGAAAGTAATGAGAATAAGCAACCATGACAAACATCTTATACAAATGAAAGAAAACTTCCACATTCAGAAAGCCATTGCTGAAAACAAACATGTGATAAACGAACTAACACACATCAGCACAGGCTCCCTACTACTCTTAATAAAATAAATGATAAGATAAAAATCATCCCTTACACAACCACAAAAAAATCTCGCCCCCTTCACCTTCTGGACACACACACACACACACACACACACACACACACACACACACATACACACAAACAAAATCCCCCCCCCTCACCGCTTCTGGACACACACACACACACACACACACAGTGCACGAAAATATATCACCCCAAAAACACAAACGCACACACACACATACACACAAATACATTAACACACACACACACACACACACACACACACATAAACAAAACACTCCTTCACCTTCTGGACACGCACACACACATACAAATGCACATGTACACACACACACACACATACACACACACACACACACACATACATACACAAACAGATCAGAGATACGTCAATAATTACACTCGAAAGTTGGCAATAACATTCATTCTTTGGCAATACCATCTGGCAGCCGGCAACACAAACCAAAATATTGTATCAAAACAAGTTTTCAGTTCCTAGTGCTGTGAAATGTGGAAAAAAACCGCAAATTCCCATTTATAAGAAGAGGAACAACAACTAAAATGCAACAGGAGCGTAATATGTAGAAAATCGTCCACGCAGCCTGTAAGTACCGTGCGAAATATTACTACATGATAGCAAAAACCAACCACGAGAACTGTTTATAACCTATACGTATATTGACCAAAATTTAAACTAAATAACAAAAATATGTACGTATTCCAGATCTCTGAAGATGCCTTCCAGAAAATAAAGGCATGAAAATTTGGTTTCATTCAGTTGTAGTCAGACAGTCCATAAAGTAAAAATTATCAATATACCTTCATGTAATAGTTGCAGAAGATTTTAACTGATCCACATTTAATTGAAGAAACTGGAATTGCGTAAGTGTCGGATGTGTGAAAAATTCTTGTGAAACTGTCATAAGAGCTTTCAAATAACAGTGACTTAGAACCGATGCTTAGGAACCCTACTCATTTTAGAAATAAGCTGAACCTTCTGGCAACTAACTGATGAGACTTCTTTGAGACTGCTGACACAGAGATTGGGGTCAGTGACCAATAAGCAGTTGTCGTAACAATGGGCCCCAAACTTCATAACGTTAGAAAAGTATGCACAGATGTCCAAAAGTTCAGTAACATGGGAAGGAGGACGTTCTCTGGCCTCTAAGACATCAGTTATTATCGTTTGTTTGAGGAAGTAAGAGATTGAAGGATTCAGTAATACCACAGTTTCAATTCACTGAAGCCTTCTTTTCGTTCCCCTACATCACTTCATGCGAATTACGAATGTTTTCTTCAAAAAATTTTCTTTCGATTTCTGGCTGTTCTTGCCCATTGGAACTAATAATTCTCCTCTAAGGATTACAATGTCTGTACAGGTAAAGTTGTCATAATTTGAACATCACAGTGCTTTACCAGACGTGCCCGTATTGACCTACTGCATTCATCTGCTATTTTGAACTTATTTACGTAGTCTTTATATAGTGACGTACAATGTAACTATCAGGCAACATGTGAGAGCTATATGTGTTCGTGGGATGTAAACTCTTAACAATTATCATCCAACAGGAAACCACACTGCATCTTTGCGTTTGTTACCCATATAAAACACTGCCAGAGGTGAAACAAGTTGTAAGTAGCAGATAAAAATCTTGAGACAGATTGGGGCTCGAACCCCAGATCTGTACTCCAGCAACGAACCACATTTTTATTATCTTTCGTTCAGTAATAAAACAACCTGCTCAATCTCAATAGCCACAAGCCAAATGCCCTATGGATAAAAAGACTGAAAATTTTAAAAAAAGCAGTGGGAGATCAAAATAGCCGAATTGCATTAAATGTAAAACGGCTGAAATTTTAAAACCTAAGGCGGTGGACGAAGCCCAAGTGTCCTTAATGTAAACAACAAGATGGTGGACCTGAGAACAGCCTCTGTATCATCAGAATCCAAGATGGCGAAGTTGGGTAGACAAGGTTAGCGTCTTCGATGTCAGAATCCAAGATGGCGATTCAAGCTGGAGGACCTGGGTATATGAGGCCATCCTCTTTTAAGCCAGAATCCAAGATGGCAGACCTGGGCATACGGGCTAACCTAAGTGGTAGCCAGATCACTTGTGCTTAAAAAAGAATCCAAGATGGCCACTTGTCAGATCTAAGATGGTAACTTGTCCTGTGATTTCACGTCTCACTGGCGCAGCCTGCAAGGTTGCCAAGTCACTTGTGCTAAAAATGGTTCAAATGGCTCTCAGCACTCTGCGACTTAACTTCTGAGGTCATCAGTCGCCTAGAACTTAGAACAAATTAAACCTAACTAACCTAAGGACATCACACACATCCATGCAAGAGGCAGGATTCGAGCCTGCGACCGTAGCGGTCGCTCGGCTCCAGACTGCAGCGCCTAGAGCAGCACGGCCACTACGGCCGGCCACTTGTGCTAAGTTTAGAATCCTGTGCTGAGTGTAAAATGGCAGGAAATTCAAAATTAACTTCTCCTAAGTTTAAGTCCATTGTTGTGCTCGTATTTAATGTTTCAACTTTAATTGGGTAGGTGTAGTAGAACACAGGATGGGGAATATAGAGCAAAACTGAAGACAGCAAATGATATCGGTTGTTGACATTTGTGGTGTACGCAGTCTTTTTAGTAGGTTTATTACATCTTATAAGTATTCACGTAATAAAACACATTACTTTTGTTGCATACAGTAATACACATTACTTTACATTTTACTTTTGACATGAGAGACGTAGAATATAAGTAGATTTTTTGGATGAGTCTGCACAGTAGTGTTGTTTATTGATGTAGAATGTCTTCCATAAAGTTAGAAACACCATTTTACTCCCTTCAGAGTAGTATTGTTTAAATGATTGACCTATACTACACTGTTCCGTATCATCTGGTAACATATCAAGTCACAGGTAGCTTGTACAGCCTGTTAACCTAGCAACGACTCAAGGCTGCAGTAGGATAGATACCGTGGAAAACATACGATTCTGTGATCAGACAAACACTCCATAACGTTACATTCATATAATTCGTTGCCTGTATGCCAAGTCCTTCACAACGCCCACTTTAGTAATATTAAACTGACCTGTAGATACACTTACAAAAAGCAGTATGTAGGAGACGCAATCGGAATATGCAACAGAAAGTGTGGGACTTTAATGTAAGCACCTGATTTAAGGCGGAAGTGACACCATATGTCAGTGACACCATGTTAATACAGGATGCAACAACCACTTCTTTTACATGGGAGCAATAACCTGACTACAAGAGGCATATTGCAAAAAGAAATGGCAAGGAAACACTGGAAATCATTTCAAGGAAAATTAAAAATCCTGTGGCTAGGCCATATAAAGAGGAATTGGCAGACATTTAAATGAACGTTCTATGGACGAATTACCTAGACTATCGCAACAGTTTTATGTACAAAACTATTAACTTACGGACGTGGAAATAACGTAATATTTTGCTGGGATTTTTAACAAAATGGAGATGTGTGACTACCTAACATCAAACCACAACTACAGTGTGCAAGAAAACTGCAATTGAAACAGTAATGTAATTGTGTACAACGATAAGACTGTTCGATGCTCACAAGCTCCGACTGAAGAATAAAATATAAAACCTATTTATACGTCACATAACAATCCTGTGAGTGAACAAAGTTAATGGTAACTATCAAATCGTTTTTATAATGTGTCATGATATACATTTTTTAGAAACATATCAGTCTTCCTTATCTGAAGAACATGGTGCTACCAGATGAGAAGTTACGATTTATAACTATGCAGTGGACTAAGTGACTGACACGGTGGAAGGTTGCTTAAATGTATTAAATACTCACAAACGGTATTTACAATATATTCTGCTGTACTGTGTGTGAAATTACCTTCACGTCGTGCAAAATATCAGGTAGCTTATAAAATAGCTGCTGTGTTGTATTTCTTATTGTTCTGAAACTGGTCTGCTAGTGCAATAAGAAGACCCAAAAGTTGACTGGTGTACAGTTAAATTTCTGAGCAATCAACAATGCAAAAATATTATAAACTATGAACTGCCCATCTGCAGTTATAATTATTTAAATGGAAACTATGTGGAGATTGTTAAAAAGAACCCCAATAAAAGTAATATAACTATTATAAAGAAGTGTTAGATTAAGGCTGCAGATATTTCGCAATCCAGTGCATTATTCCCCACAGTAACATGCAATCCAAATATTACCAAATTAGCATTGGATCCCAGAAACATGTTATTCCACAGGTGCTTCGAAAGAGAACTAATGTACCAAACGGAATTATTATAGAACTTTAACTGCAGTTAATGTGTTATGTGTAAAAGAAAGAAAACTGGAAACTGTAGATGCTAAACTCGAAAAAACGAACACTGGAGTTTATCGCAAAAGCAGCTGCCATGGTAGAAGAACATGAACTGCCAATGGAGAAAGAGCAGGACGCTGCAAATTTGCAAGCAAGGCTTGCAAATTACATTACACAATGTATGAAATTTTTATACAACAGTTACACACAGGGTATTGCCATGTACTGTAAATAACAATGGAGAGTGGTCACAAGTTGGAGTTTCCTCAATAAGTAGGTGTTTTGGTGTGTAGAGTAACGATACGTGTACAAAAGATATGCATGATGATTGTCATTCATGTATGTATTTTACAGATCGCTCTGCATCCAAAAATTAAAACAAATTGTATTATCTATCAGAATACAAATCATTTTCAGTACAAAACGCACACATAATTAGTAATTGTTCTATAGCCGTAAAAATGCACATGGCACACATTGAGAGGTGGCATAGGATTCTCACAATTTAACAACATTGTCAGTCAGATTTATATTCATATTTTAGGTCATGAATTCGGTGTTCCCCAGTACTACATTTTCTGCATGTAGTTAATGACTTTTCTCCAAAAACATGACCATGCTTATTGTGAGAACGTCGCCTCCCTACTCTAAAATCTTTTTTGCAGACAAGAGAGATTTGGGGTCGCTGATTGGCTCCTCTCAGGATATGCAAAGCGGAGGCATACTCCCACAGTATGTAAACCACGGTGCTGTGTCTGGATTGGCTTCCAGGCCAACAGAATAGCCAAGAGGCGAGATTCAATGAGTATAGTTCTACTGTTCTGTGCAATGCCGGTGCGGTTTCGTTTCCGCGTATTCGGCTCCCGTGCGGAGACTTGGTGGAAAGTGTCTGGATTGGCTTCCAGGCCAACAGAATAGCCAAGAGGCGAGATTCAATGAGTATAGTTCTACTGTTCTGTGCAATGCCGGTGCGGTTTCGTTTCCGCGTATTCGGCTCCCGTGCGGAGACTTGGTGGAAAGTGGTTGTGATTCTTTGCTTCCTTCGTCTTCTGATCCTCCCCTGGTGGAGAACTTCAGGTCTTTCCCTAGTGGGTGAGACTTGTCGTCTATAGCTTGTGGTGGTCGAAGAGCCAGTGGCAGTTTCCAACTGTACCGACAGTTTAACTGCGTGTCATTTCGGACATTTCATGTGTCACGAGGATGAACTTATTCGTCCTGAGTCGGCCGTCTGATGTTTGACAGTTCCAGCATGCACCGTCGTGTCTGTGAGTCAAATTGGTTTCGCCGGAGCAGCGAAATGGTGCACCTCACTCTGGAATCTGCCGGGATTTCAGGGCTCTGATACGGAAGTTTCCCACGTTCTCATAAACAGAACGTCAATCCATTCAGTTTGAAAATTTTTGTGGGTGCATCAGAACGTTACAGCTGCCGCAGCGTTCTCCATCTCGCCCACAGCGCGCCGTTTTCTACGCACCTTTTTCTACTGCCGTCGGAATCAAGGCGAAAGGTTAAAATATTGCTGCACCGGTGTAGGGTTGTTAAAAGGGTTTCAAGCTCCTCTATTCTCTGTCGAACCACAGTTTGTGGTATACTTCATGTAAACAAAGTCAGATTGTGTTGTAAACGGGATTAATTCATGCGGGGAATTTGTATAGCTTCCACCCCAATGAATACTTTGCCAAGCAGGCACCGTCGCTGTTCGGATTTGTGTTTATCATTTTTTGTGTAAGTTTTATCAGCTCACTGACGTTATAAAAGGATTAATAAAACTTGTCATTATTTTTGTAAACTTAAATACGCCACTGTTCTCATTTATACTTTCTCAAATAATCGCTGTTTTATTTTATCGTGGTGGTACATGGGTACACCAGCCATTCAAGGTTCAACCTTATTAAAATAATTAACTTATTGATTTGAGTTCTGAACGTGACTGCAATCATAGACAATAAAAGATCCATGGGTAAATTCGCTAATCTCACATACATAGCTCCGGACTTGTAGGTTATTGAGAAGATAATATTTTGTTTATACGAAGATAATAATTTAGCATCTCTCAGACACATATTTTTGATTAAAGCAAGTGACGGCTTGCAATTGGCGTCCATGGGTAAGGATTTCGAATTATGGCAGTTTGTGAGGTAGGTAGTTAGTTAGTGCGTTATCTTGCGGAACAGGAGAAACTATTTTGCACTGAGTACATTCAGACTCGGTTTTTGCGCTATCTGCTTTGTAGTATGTTGCAGTCATTTTATTTCAGTTTATGTGTTGTTTGTGTCATTGATTTTGTTTGTTTGTTTCTAAGTGTGTCTTGTCAGCGATTTCTGCATCACTTCTTGTCTGATGCTGCGTCGTTGCTAACACCGTTATGCAAGCTTTTGTGGAACAAAATTGTCTATGGGAATGTGTATGACATTTTAGAGTAGGTTTTGTTTTTCGGGCTTACTCATAACTGTGTGCATTATTTGAAAGAAGATCGGAGTATAGTTGTTGAAGGTGATGTGTTAGAGTCGGAAATTTTCGGAAGTAGCATTTGATTTGAAAGTTTACGAGAAGCAAATCTCGCGTGTGTAGTGAAACGGGCTGCTCAATATTGTCGTCCAAAATGGAACACGAGCCAGCCATTGATGCAGAGCAAGATAGAAAGGTGGAAGGCGTTCAGAGCAGAATACTCCAACGATGAGGCTTCATTTCACTCAGGAAATGAAAGTGAGAAAGATGTCTAAGTGGCCGGTCATGTGGGTTCAGTAGATAGGGAAAGAGGTAAAATAAGGGAAAGTAACAATCAGATTTCGTGGTCAAGGCGTCATAGAGCAGTTGAGACGGTTGCGTCTAGGCTATTGTTCGTTACTGGAACTACGCAATTTCAACCGCTAATTCAAGTTATGCAAGAGGCAGAGAATAGACAACAGGAATGGGAAGAGGAAAGACGACAGGAGGAGGAAAAACAGAGGAAGGAATGAGAAAAAAAGAGACGGCAGGAAGAAGACCAAAGACACGAGATCCTCAGTAACGAAATTATGGAAATTCAGAAGCAATTAGATAAGGAGGAAAAGCATTAGGACGACGTCATGAAAGAAATTAAGGAAGTTCAAAGGAGAGCTGATGAGTTTGTCGATAACGTAAGTCAGGTAAGGAATGAAGTTAAGGATGCAAAAGCAGAGGTTGAAGACATTAGGAAAACGTCAGATGACACACGACAAGTAGCGGTAGGTCCAGACGTGAGGATGGGACAGCCAGATTAGTAGCACGAGATGTGCGAAAAAATGCCCTAACTGCATGAGGTCAGGCAGCTCTGACAAAGGTCGAAGTAAACGCAAACAAGAAGGCTGTTTCTGCTCTCAAAAAAACAGGGACAGAGCGTAGCTGAAAAGATACAGGAAGAAATGTTAGAAATCAAAGATGAGCAAACGCGTCTCACTACTTAGCAGAATGAGTTGTCGGATGAGATGAGACAAACATGCGAACTGGTCGCTTGTGTAGAAATTCAGCCAGAAGCAACAACACGTCGCCGTGAGTTCGTTGGTCATCAGGAATGTTGAAGACAAATGTTTGCAATCTAACCTGGAGCCATATCCCCGGCACAGGCCGATATACGGTAGGAGCACCCGCTTAATGGAGTACGACGCTCGGCTTAGTGCGCGCAGTCAGTGGCACGTAGTACACAAAGTATCGAGCCGGGCCACAATTGCGCGCGACTCAGACGTACGGAAACTTAACACGAGACGAGGATTCAACAGCATTCAGGGATCAGTCGGTCATGAAATCTTGGGAGCACGCATGCCGGAATTTAGAGAAAGCCGAGGGGCGCAAAATTATAAATGTTTCAACTTAAAACACTTTCTTTCGATTCAAAATTTTCAGATTTACAAAGGGAACACAATTCGTTATATCTCAAGTCGTAGATTACTCAGTACGCTACTCGAGTCATGTACGCTAGTATACAAAGTGGAATTTGTCTCTGAATACCTATAAGGTTCAATAACAGAGAAGCCGGCCGGTGTGGCCGTGCGGTTCTAGGCGCTTCAGCCTGGAACCGCTCGACCGCTACGTCGCAGGTTCGAATCCTGCCTCGGGCATGGATGTGTGTGATGTCCTTAGGTTAGTTAGGTTTAAGTAGTTCTAAGTTCTAGGGGACTGATGACCATAGATGTTAAGTCCCATAGTGCTCAGAGCCAGAGTCAATAACAGAGAACATACGTAGTGTTGCAGCAAGCTGCCGCATCTGCGGCGAATTCAGAGAGGCATTCCTAAACACCTGCTGGTTACAGGATACCCAAGGAAGAATTAAACAGGAGATTATGTTAGGGAATATTTACATAGCATTGGGGAGGCCGCAGTGCGGTAATGTTTTCCGAGACGCTTGTTAACATAAAGCGTTACCTGGACAACCATGTAGTGGTAAGGAGTTAATGTGGCAATGCTACATGAAATTGCCTTCAAGGTACCAGGAATAGCTTCATGGCAAACGTAATGACACAACAGAGTCATTGAAAAGCGCTCTACGAGAGTTAGACTTTGTCAAAGACGCACAGAACGCGAGGGACCGAATGAGACATAACGAAATAAAAACAGGGCTACAAGAAATCAATATCAAGGCCTGAGATTTAATAACGAGCGTCAGGGGAATGATAGAATCAGACGGGGGACGTATGGCGGTAGTTTTTACGAAAACTAAAATAGCACCACGAGGGAAATGCAAAATTCTAACCACAAAACCAAGCCAGTCTGGAACTAAGGGCAAACAAGGAATAATGGAGGGATTGGTAGGCGAAATCCGCAACATGATCACCAAAACGACGCGGTGGAAGTAAAACCACTGAACTCCTCAAACAGAAACAGCAGCAGAAGTCCACCTAGAATCTGACAGATGGCCTCTGCGGCCTGAGCCCAAAACAAAGAATAAAACTTGTACTTTGATATCATTAACGTAGTGTTAATAATCATTTGTTTCCGATTCATTTATGTAGTCATTTAGTGAATTGTTCTTTATTTGTTTACACTCACACTTCTTGAGTGATTTATTATTAAAATTATACTGCTAGGTGCTGGGACGGAGAAGAGTTTGTACCTTCTTAATTCTGGTGAATTTTGCATGAGAACTAGACATGTACTCGACCCTCTCGTTACCTACGACCTAATTAATTATATGCACAACGGTAACGAAAGGAATTGATTGTGGACCCTGCTAGTTGGTAACATCAGGAGTGCCCACTCACAATAATTTAATAAAAATCGTAATCCACTCAGTAAAAAAAAAAACGATGTTTTTATCATAATAAGTGACAGGCAATGGGATTCTGCATTTATCTACGAAATGATATGTTGATTAAATATTACAATGAGATTTATTATAAATCAGAACACAAAGGTAGTTCATTGTCGATAGAAACAGTAGGCTAAAAGATAGGGTATTCTGAACTATTATAAGAATAAGAGTTGGCTCAGGAACAAGGGGCTCCTACTCTCTGTGATGCAATAGATTAACGATAATGACTGGAGGTCCATATAAATCAAATATTACTTCCCCGACTATAATGCAGAATCATGATTAGCAGTGAGGGCTGAAATGGGAACACATGGAGTAAGAAACAAGGTGGACTTGTTTAAAAGCAAGCTCGCATGCTGCTGATGACTGCAGTATAAAAATTATAGGTCCTACAATGCCGGAGCCGCAAAATACTTTACCATACTATGTCGTCGGTAGACAGCGTTCTGATGATGTAGGTGCCGACTCCTGCTGTGTAGCAACTCCGTTTCAGCCAATGGCTTCGAATGCTGTCTGAGGATTCTAAGTTCTGCTCGCGTGGCTGAAGCAGAGAAACTCCTGGATGCCCGAGGATGTATCTCCAGGAAGAGACAGAGCAAAACAGCCTAAATTCGCCTTGTCGGTACAGGTGCGAAAATGCAGAGTAAGAATCTGGGTCTTAAGCTGCAGAATAAAACTGGAGTATGACTGAAATCATGCTCCACAACGATTTCGAAAATGTGGGACTAAGTCGTAAGACCATCCGTTTCCGACGAAGATCAGATTCTGAAAGACCTGCAGCCATGCAACACAAGAGCGAATCCAACGTTATTCAACTTCCTACTACCCTCGAAAAGCCGCGAATCTGCATTCAGTGCTGGTTCCAAAATTCCCCCACACTATCTCAGAACATCATCCGCGCTAACAGCGAACATTCCTTCCAGTTTCGTGCAGGATATTATGGCGTCAACTGGCCTCAGTTTAAGTTGACCAATCATGATTCTGCTATTTAGCTGGGGGCACTGAACATGCCATTTGACCGGCTACGAAAACAACGGGCCAAGACCACCGGCCATCCGGCGCCAACCCAGCAAGGCATGGTCCACAAGTATTCTAAGAATCATGAAGACAATGCAGTCAGTCTGCATCAGCAGCCTTCTTTCCAAATGCCCCGGAATGGCAAACACACAAAATGTAGCGACACTCAGACGGCTCACAGGTCGTTTCGCCCTCCATACAATAACCGAAACTCGATCGAGGTCAGTCGACCTACCAGGCGCTCAAGCCCATTGATGTATGACCCTCTCCGTATTCGCGGAAATGAAGACCCCCCACGAAACTGCAGTGTGTCGCATCCTCCGGTGCTCGCCTCACAACAAGTCACACAAGGAAGTAACAGAGAAAACTGAAAGCAAGACCACATACAGTTCCCAACATGCACAGCAATCAAGTGAAAATAACTTGAGCTCTCAGTACAAGTACTCTCATCAGAACAGCCTTATTTGGCCCGTTGTCACTGTGAAGTGATATAAAACATTAATGAATTTGATGAAAATGAGAGGCAATATGCAAAAGAAGGCATAGAACCTCTCAATATCTGATCAATGACTTTGGCGTTCATGGTTTTTCTGTCCAGCGTTTTCACTTTGATAATTTGCCGCAGATTTGTGACGTACTGGTATCCTCTCATGTTTCACAGACAGAAATTTATATTGTGGTTAGGTATGTGCCGATTTCTCGGCGGAAGCATTTTTGATTTATAACAAAACTGGTTGATTCAACACTTGAACATTGCTGTATTACTAGCTTATCACGCTACAGTAAAGGTCTGTGTTGGAACAGCATGAAAATTGCATTTTTGGTTTAGAATCAATTCCGCCAGACTTGAGGATACAATTCTACTCAGAATTCATCTTGGAATGTAGTAATCGTTTGGTTTCTTCCGTTGATGTTGTGTGCATTTCTGGTTAGGTGTATACACCGTCTGTTCCACCATTAAGAGTGAGGATGCGATAGTCGTGCCACAGAATTTGAGTTATTATCTGATAGTGGATCTTCTCTTGATTTGGATCATACCACCAATACCGATGGCGTTATCTTGCGAGACGATCAAGAGTCATCAACGCCACAGGCGTTATGGTTATTTTTCTGGCTCTGGTTCGACTAGGGTCATCGCCAGTAGAGTGATGTATTCTCGTTGGTGATTTTCGAGTGTAGTTACGCTATGGATAACTGCCTATGGTGCGATATTTTTAGCTGGTGGTAATTTTTCGTTTGTGGTTATCGCTTATGGATTATCGCCAGTAGTACGATGATTTTAGCCTTGTGGTATTTCGATTGTAGATCGCCAGCGCCAGAGGTGCGTCATTGTCAAAGTTTTGTATTATGTGGAGTGAGCATATGGAGTGATGTTTTTAGATGAAGTAGTATGTTTTTACACGAATAGAAGTTAATGGCAAATAGGACCAGATGAAAATGGAAGATTCAAATCCTTTTGCACTAAAAATTGTAAAAAACCTGGTATTTTATGTCATTGCAGCAGCAGGTAATTGATGATATTTGTATGTCAATTTTTGAGAGTTATTGGTCAGTTTCAGAGTGAAAGGTGAACTCACACTAATGTCAGAGGTATCCTGATAGTACAGTAAGGAGAGTACAGATGGCAGTGAGCAGTATTCGACCGATATTTTGCGGCAGATATCTGCATCAGTGTCACCATCCAGTAAGTCGACTTCAGGAGAAGTATCAAAGTCCAGATTAGCGTAAAGTAGAAAAGGTGAGAGGTAGCTAAACTTGGTAATTAATAGAATAATTAGAAGTATGTGTTGCATGGTGTGAGAGTGCTTGCAGTATGAATCAGCAAGCTGTGCCAGCTTAGCCCATTGGGATGCATGAGTGGTGTTGGGAAACTAACAAAACACTCAGATACACAAAAACAACACGGCTTCACAGCTGCAAATGATTTACTTTACGGCTTTTAGATAAGCGATTAATTACTGGTGAGTGGAATTTTCTTCAAAAGAACATTATTAGTAACATTATTTAAATGTGAGAGATTGCAGGGCACTCTCACTTCTGATTCGGTGTAAGGAATACGATCTACGGCGATTTGACTTCATACATTGTCATAATATGGTGGGCAGTAGTTTATGGTCTTGTTTGCATGCTCTAGGGAAAGAAATACGATAAGCTTTACCTGCGTTCAAAGGAACAGGGTACCGACTTAAACGATTGCAGTAAAGGCACGGCGTTGGTGGGGCGACAAAACGCGTTTTTTTATGGAGAACAGTGAGGAGACATTTCCAGACAGGTCATGCTGTGGTCGCATTGTGCAGAAACACATTAAGCTTTGGCACCAGACGTCCAGGTATATGGTCTAGCGCCGAAAAGTTGCCGACAGCGCATTGTAGGCCTTGTTAGCGAGCAAGCCGCCACAATAAATGTAAACGTTTTGCAAATGTCTGTGGGACAGGAAAACTGGGGCCCAAACGTCCAGACTCTGTTTCAAAACTTCTTTTGTCAATGAGAGTGTATGGCCATTCTTTGCAAACTTTGAAATGGACGCAACAGGGGAGATAACAAGCTGTTTATTGAGGGCTGTGCTTCCACCCTGTATTATGCTAGCAAAAGACACGGAAAACGTGTGGGAAAGAGGCTGCGAAGCTGAATTTTTTTCCGTTTTCTGCCAATTAACTCTAAGTCTCTGATTGGTCAGATCAGTTTGTAGTGCAAAGACCATTCACTGAGCTTAGAATGCCGGACTCCAGCTCGTGATTGGCTTGTGCAAAATTGGGGGAAGTCAAAAAAGAGAAATGTGCTTTTGGAACCGAGTTGAGGAGGAAACACTGAGAAAGGGAGATTGGCACTCTTGTACAAGTCTCTTGTACTGGAGCTTCGCTAGCAAAGAACTGCAGGTCTCTACCTAAACGGTGAGACTTATGTCCTTCGCTAGGGCGTGACTTAGAGCCTGTGCCAGTCAGCTTCTGAACCGTCAGAGGTACTGCTTATATCATCAGGGTTACAACGAGTGACACGTGGGTGTGCTTATTTGTCTTGAGTCGGCCGTCTAAACATTTGACGTATTCCGACACGCACAGTCGTGGCACAGAATCAAATCTGGAATCCGTCGGGATTTCAGAGGTTCTTAGGGAAGTTCCTGCATTCTGAATTAACCGAACGCGAGACAGCGTACTTGCAATTTACCGGAATGCGCATTTAATAACGGATTTCCGCGTCCATGACTTCAGTCGCCGAATACATCGTAGTGTGCGGCCTTAACCAGCAGGATGGTAAAGTATTCGCTGCTGCAACGTAGGGCTATAATATCTTTTTCTCAGCACCTTGTTCTTTCGAACCACACTGAAGCGACAGGGCAGGCAGACAGCTGACATAATGACACTGGGGCAGCTCAAGGGCGACAGATGTGTGTACTGAGTACTGCTAGTCCCTTTCGCTCATACCAGTGGAGAGTGAAAGCAGGCAGAGGGGTGCCTAGCCTTAGGCCAGCAGGTAGCCGAGGCTCACCCCGGATATCACTAAACCACGCTGGACCACCGCTGTTTGATGCGAGTCTTGAAGGACCAGATCTGAATGTAACACCTCTGACCATCCTGCTGGTCAAGGCTTACAAGTTCGTGGCGCCCTCCTAGGGTAATGCGGAATTCAGTATGGTGTTCGCCCACCCCTATCCTTGATGAGATCTTCCACTCTCGTAGGCATATGTCCAATCAGGTGCTGGAAGGTTTCTTGAGGAATGGCAGCCCATTCTTCAGGATGTGCTGCACTGAAAAGAGGTATCCAAGTCGGTCGTCGAGGCCTGGCTGTAGTGTTATGGTGTGGTCTTGTTTTTAAAGGAGGCACCCTTGTTTTGCGTGACACTATCACGGAACAGGCATACATAGATGTTTTAAGCAACTTCTTGCTTCCCACTGTTGAAGGGCCATTCGGGGATGGCGATTGCATCTTTTAACGCGATCGAGCACGTGTTCTTAATGCACGGCCTGGGCGGAGTGGTTACATGAAAATAACATCCCTTTAACATACGGTAATGCACAGGGTCCCTACCTGAATTCTATTGAATACCTTTTGGGTGTTTTGGAACGTCGACAGAAAGAAGAGGTTAGAGAGAGCCGGACCATGTGACTGACGTCTGTGGACACTTGCCACAAAAACTGACAACTGCTGCTGGAGGCCTGTCTTTAACAAGAGCGACAGTTTCGCAACTGCTGCTCCGTCTCTAGTCTGTCAACAGTTGAGATTCATATTGGTTCCACCAACAAACTGGAGACAGGTCCTGCCTCTGACATGGCTGCCACCACTGATCTACATCTACATCTACATTTATACTCCGCAAGCCACCCAACGGTGTGTGGCGGAGGGCACTTTACGTGCCACTGTCATTACCTCCCTTTCCTGTTCCAGTCGCGTATGGTTCGCGGGAAGAACGACTGTCTGAAAGCCTCCGTGCGTGCTCTAATCTCTCTAATTTTACATTCGTGATCTCCTCGGGAGGTATAAGTAGGGGGAAGCAATATATTCTATACCTCATCCAGAAACGCACCCTCTCGAAACCTGGCGAGCAAGCTGCACCGCGATGCAGAGCGCCTCTCTTGCAGAGTCTACCATTTGAGTTTATTAAACATCTCCGTAACGCTATCACGGTTACCAAATAACCCTGTGACGAAACGCGCCGCTCTTCTTTGGATCTTCTCTATCTCCTCCGTCAGACCGATCTGGTACGGATCCCACACTGATGAGCAATACTCAACCATAGGTCGAACGAGTGTATTGTAAGCCACCTCCTTTGTTGATGGACTACATTTTCTAAGCACTCTCACAATGAATCTCAACCCGAAAACCCGCCTTACCAACAATTAATTTTATATGATCATTCCACTTCAAATCGTTCCGCACGCATACTCCCAGATATTTTACAGAAGTAACTGCTACCAGTGTTTGTTCCGCTATCATATAATCATACAATAAAGGATCCTTCTTTCTATGTATTCGCAATACATTACATTTGTCTATGTGAAGGGTCAGTTGCCACTCCCTGCACCAAGTGCCTATCCGCTGCAGATCTTCCTGCATTTCGCTACAATTTTCTAATGCTGCAACTTCTCTGTATACTACAGCATCATCCGCGAAAAGCCGCATGGAACTTCCGACACTATCTACTAGGTCATTTATATATATTGTGAAAAGCAATGGTCCCATAACACTCCCCTGTGGCACGCCAGAGGTTACTTTAACGTCTGTAGACGTCTCTCCATTAATAACAACATGCTGTGTTCTGTTTGCTAAAAACTCTTCAATCCAGCCACACAGCTGGTCTGATATTCCGTAGGCTCTTACTTTGTTTATCAGGCGACAGTGCGGAACTGTATCGAACGCCTTCTGCATCTACCTGGGAGCCTGTATCTAATATTTTCTGGGTCTCATGAACAAATAAAGCGAGTTGGGTCTCACACGATCGCTGTTTCCGGAATCCATGTTGATTCCTACATAGTAGATTATGGGTTTCCAAAAACGACATGATACTCGAGCAAAAAACATGTTCTAAAATTCTACAACAGATCGACGTCAGAGATATAGGTCTATAGTTTTGCGCATCTGCTCGACGACCCTTCTTGAAGACTGGGACTATCTGTGCTCTTTTCCAATCATTTGGAACCCTCCGTTCCTCTAGAGACTTGCGGTACACGGCTGTTAGAAGGGGGGCAAGTTCTTTCGCGTACTCTGTGTAGAATCGAACTGGTATCCCGTCAGGTCCAGTGGACTTTCCTCTATTGAGTGATTTGAGTTGCTTTTCTATTCCTTGGACACTTATTTCGATGTCAGCCATTTTTTCGTTTGTGCGAGGATTTAGAGAAGAAACTGCAGTGCGGTCTTCCTCTGTGAAACAGCTTTGGAAAAAGGTGTTTAGTATTTCAGCTTTACGCGTGTCATCCTCTGTTTCAATGCCATCATCATCCCGTAGTGTCTGGATATGCTGTTTCGAGCCACTTACTGATTTGACGTAAGACCAGAACTTCCTAGGATTTTCTGTCAAGTCGGTACATAGAATTTTACTTTCGAATTCACTGAACGCTTCACGCATAGCCCTCCTTACGCTAACTTTGACATCGTTTAGCTTCTGTTTGTCTGAGAGATTTTGGCTGCGTTTAAACTTGGAGTGGAGCTCTCTTTGCTTTCGCAGTAGTTTCCTAACTTTGTTGTTGTACCACGGTGGGTTTTTCCCGTCCCTCACAGTTTTACTCGCCACGTACCTGTCTAAAAAGCATTTTACGATTGCCTTGAACTTTTTCCATAAACACTCAACATTGTCAGTGTCGGAACAGAAATTTTCGTTTTGATCTGTTAGGTAGTCTGAAATCTGCCTTCTATTACTCTTGCTAAACAGATAAACCTTCCTCCCTTTTTTTATATTCCTATTAACTTCCATATTCAGGGATGCTGCAACGGCCTTATGATCACTGATTCCCTGTTCTCTACATACAGAGTCGAAAAGTTCGGGTCTGTTTGTTATCAGTAGGTCCAAGATGTTATCTCCACGAGTCGGTTCTCTGTTTAATTGCTCGAGGTAATTTTCGGATAGTGCACTCAGTATAATGTCACTCGATGCTCTGTCCCTACCACCCGTACTAAACATCTGAGTGTCCCAGTCTATATCTGGTAAATTGAAATCTCCACCTAAGACTATAACATGCTGACAAAATTTATGTGAAATGTATTCCAAATTTTCTCTCAGTTGTTCTGCCACTAATGCTGCTGAGTCGGGAGGTCGGTAAAAGGAGCCAATTATTAACCTAGTTCGGTTGTTGAGTGTAACCTCCATCCATAATAATTCACAGGAACTATCCACTTCTACTTCACTGCAGGATAAACTACTACTAACAGCGACGAACACTCCACCACCGGTTGCATACAATCTATCCTTTCTAAACATTGTCTGTACCTTTGTAAAAATTTCGGCAGAATTTATCTCTGGCTTAAGCCAGCTTTCTGTACCTATAACGATTTCAGCTTCGGTGCTTTCTATCAGCGCTTGAAGTTCTGGTACTTTACCAACGCAGCTTCGACAGTTGACAATTACAATACCGATTGCTGTTTGGTCCCCGCGTGTCCTGACTTTGCCCCGCACCCGTTGAGGCTGTTGCCCTTTCTGTACTTGCCCAAGGCCATCTAACCTAAAAAACCGCCCAGCCCACGCCACACAACCCCTGCTACCCGTGTAGCCGCTAGCTGCGTGTAGTGGACTCCTGACCTATCCAGCGGAACCCGAAACCCCACCACCCTATGGCGCAAGTCGAGGAATCTGCAGCCCACACGGTCGCAGAACCGTCTCAGCCTCTGATTCAGACCCTCCACTCGGCTCTGTACCAAAGGTCCGCAGTCAGTCCTGTCGACGATGCTGCAGATGGTGAGCTCTGCTTTCATCCTGCTAGCGAGACTGGCAGTCTTCACCAAATCAGATAGCCGCCGGAAGCCAGAGAGGATTTCCTCCGATCCATAGCGACACACATCATTGGTGCCGACATGAGCGACCACCTGCAGATGGGTGCACCCTGTACCCTTCATGGCATCCGGAAGGACCCTTTCCACATCTGGAATGACTCCCCCCGGTATGCACACGGAGTGCACATTGGTTTTCTTCCCCTCTCTTGCTGCCATTTCCCTAAGGGGCCCCATTACGCGCCTGACGTTGGAGCTCCCAACTACCAGTAAGCCCACCCTCTGCGACTGCCCGGATCTTGCAGACTGAGGGGCAACCTCTAGAACAGGACAAGCAGCCATGTCAGGCCGAAGATCAGTATCAGCCTGAGACAGAGCCTGAAACCGGTTCGTCAGACAAACTGGAGAGGCTTTCCGTTCAGCCCTCCGGAATGTCTTTCGCCCCCTGCCACACCTCGAGACGACCTCCCACTCTACCACAGGTGAGGGATCAGCCTCAATGCGGGCAGTATCCCGGGCAACCACAGTCGTAGTCCGATCAGGGGATGCGTGGGACGAGCTGGCCGTCCCCGACAAACCCCCATCCGGACCCACACAGTGATGCCCATTGGCAACAGCCTCAAGCTGTGTGACCGAAGCCAACACTGCCTGAAGCTGGGAGCGAAGGGATGCCAACTCAGCCTGCATCCGAACACAGCAGTTGCAGTCCCTATCCATGCTAAAAACTGTTTTGCAAAGAACGTCTGATCTAATCTACAGAGAGCGCAAACAAATCAACAAAATTTAAACGGTTATTAAAATACAAGATTGCCTAGTAAATGCAGTAATGCTGCTACTTGCGCACTGCTCGGCGGCGGAAGGAGACTACGCGAATTTACACTATTCAGGTACTAAAACGCGATGCTACAACTCTCAAATACTATAATACGCCCGAAATTAATGAATTAAACAATGCAAGTACCAAAAACACGCAAAGAAATTAAGAATTAAACTATGTAACAAATGAGTGAGCTAGGAGTATACGACTTACTGCTCAGCTGCTTATCCAACGGTGGCAGGGAGCACACTGACTGTGACCAACCGACACTGGCCGTTCAAAACAAAATCAGAAGACAAACGACTACGCGAATTTACACTATTCAGGTACTAAAACGTGATGCTACAACTCTCAAATACTATAATACGCCCGAAATTAATGAATTAAACAATGCAAGTACCAAAAACACGCAAAGAAATTAAGAATTAAACTATGTAATAAATGAGTGAGCTAGGAGTATACGACTTGCTGCTCAGCTGCTTATCCAACGGCGGCAGGGAGCACACTGATGACGTTAAGTAAACTGGTAACTCTGTTCTTAGCACCACTACACCTGCCACACCTATTGAGTGTAGTGCTGTGTTAATTTGTCCATCTAATCTTAAAGTTAATTTTTGGGACTCCCCAAGAGATCCTTGAGAAGGGAGGAGTAAGAGACTTAATTCTTAATTTTGTGTGTCTTGCTGTATTTATTTTATTCGATTAAACGTAATCTCTCTACTCTTCTTTCCTACTACATCTGTCATGAGGGATAACACCATTTTTAGATTTATACTGGGGTACAAGGTCACTCTCATCTTAAATGTAAGATTGACAAAAGATTGCACACAACAAATACATTAATATTGAAACCGCTTTTTGAAATTGACTCATGTTTTTATTTTGTGTTTGTCATTTGTGTAAAGTCTCACATGTCATTTGTATGTTGTAAAATTTGGGTGTTAACACCATTTGCTCTGTTGTACTGAAAGAACTAGATTTGATGAATGCTGGGATAGAATTTGTCATGTTATTATCTCTATGGAAGATTGAATTACTGTGAATGATTGGATAGAGGTATGAAAACCTCTGAGGCAGGGAATACCACATGCTCAACGATATTGTACTGTGGTTAGCGAAGCTAATCATCTCTGACCTCAGCTTCGGTGTGAATGGGTTAGTTGAATGTCTGCATGACCTTCTAACTGTTCAGTCGTTGTATTTATAGTTAGAATTGTATGTCAAAGATCTGAGGGTCCACAGGAACTTTTGCAGGCATGCAGTAGCGAGTGTGTATATGGCGCCTGGTTCACTGAGGTCAAGACAGGGTGTGGCATATTTTGGTTTTTGGTTGGAAAAGCTTTCATGGTGCGGGATATCATTCTCAAAGACCCTGTTACAGTGTCATAATTACTTCTGTTCTTTTCACACTAACTTCTTCATTGAAGTGTAACGCTCACCATGCAGAAATTATTGGATAACAGGGAGGTAGCGAGATGTGGTATTCCACTCTCTCACTTCTGCAACATTGTCAGTCAGATTTATGTTCATTTTTTAATAAATTTCCTTTACTTTATGTCTATGGTCACAAACTTTTTGTCAACAGATTACTGGTTTCGGTCTATAGTGACCACCTTCAGATCTGCAGCAAAATATGGGAAAACATAAATACACTAGCAGATTTTCTGCTGCTTAAAACAATGAAGTAGACCATAATGAAAAGTACTACTGACATACATATACATTTGTGCACTTTAAGTATGGAGAGGCCTACCTGTTTTATAAAAACAATGTCCTAATGTATTGAAGCCATAGTGGCATCGTGAAATGTGAAATCCAAAACCAGCACTAGCATCGTCAAATATATACGGGGTGGTCCATCTGAAGTTTCGGATGAGATTATCTTGAAAACTACACATCAGGTAAAAATAGTGGGTGATACAAGTTCGTAAGCTCAAAGTGGGACATCAAATGATACTACACCTGAACCCCAGTCCTCGCCCTTTTAAATCGTAAATGGAAACACCCATTTTTTATTGCAGATTCGGATTCTCCATAAGAAAGTAATCAAGTTTTGTCTCAAACATTTTTTAAACCATTGACAGGTGGCGCTGAAACCGAGAAAAAATAAAATTGGGGAAGAACTGATTTATTTAGAATTATCCGAGAAAGACGCATCAGATCAATACAAAACGTGCACCAATTCTTTTATTAAACCAAATTAAGTTATTTTTTTACAAAATGTATCCTACCTGCCACAGTTTTTGATGGAGGGAGGCGGAATGGTATTAAAATCTCATTAGGGAACTCTTCGCAATTGCATTACTCAAGCGACTATGGCGCTACCGTGGCCAAATTGTGAACAATGGCTCAGTATAAAGATCGGTGTAATACGATTAGACGTCATTTCACTTTCAGATTGTGAACCGTAAACATCATCTGACGAAAGTAAGTTATTCCTTAGCGAAACATGGCTCACTATCCTCCTACAGAGATTATAGATATGATGTTAATTGTAGGTGAATGGCATAACAATTACGCTGCAGCTGGGCAATTGTATGCGGATCGTTTCCCAAAACAGACGACATCCAAGGGAAAACATTATTCGAAATTGCACGCAACGAGGTCGAAATAGATACATGCAGCGTCCACCTCGTAATCGCGAATACAATGACAATGACGCACATACCCTTACCCTTCTCGCCTGTGTTCAACTGGATCCCGAAATGAGTAGTCGTGCGATTCAGAGACAAACTGTAATACCGAAATCAACTATTTTGAGGATTTTGAAGGTTCATAAATATCATGCATATCATGTCACGCTGACACAGGCATTAACGCCGAAAGATATACAAATACGCGCGAATTTCTGCCAATGGACCTTGGAAACGATAAGAGGTGACAATGATTTTTTTTAGATACGCTATTTTCACCGATGAAGCCGAATTCAAAAACAATGGCGAATTAAATCGTCATGATTGTCATTGTTGGTCCCCTGCCACACACTAGCACAGACCCGTTGACAATCAACACAAATGGTCGTTAATGGTCTGGTGTGGAATTTTGAACAGTTGCTTGATAGGACCGTATTGTTTTTGACCGAAATGTTACCGTGGAATCTTATTCACAACTTCTCTGTGATGATTTGTTTGAGCTAATGGAAGATGTTGATTTAGAAACTAGGCAACGTATGTGGTTCCAACAGGACAGAGCAACTCCCCATTATGCTAAAAATGTGCGGAACGTTTTAAATTTACGGTACCCTGGTCGGTGGATAGGACGCGGTGGACCAATTCAGTGGCCTCCATGTTCACCAGACCTAACATCTCCTGATTTTTTCTTGTGGGTTTATTTAAAAAATATTGTTTATGGAAGACAGCCTACAACCCGAAACGACATGGAGCAGCGCATTCGAAGAGCGTGTGCAGCCATACCACTGGATGTGCTGCTCAAAACTGTAGACAACTTCCGTAGACGATTGGCTTTATGCATAGTAGCATATGATGATACTTTTTGAACAATTTCTTCGTGGCTAATTTCATTAATTAAGCACTCCAAATTGTGAGAGGCAAGGGGATTCACAGTAATGAAGCACCCCAACATCTGAGAGGCAAGGGGACTCACACTAATGAAGCACCCCATGGGAACATCATTCTACTACGTCCATGTCGTAGTTCCTGGGTAACGCTAAAAGTCGGATACAGTACATTTTGTACAAAAATAGCTTAATTTGTCATAACATTTTTATCGACTTGATGCGTCTTTCTCGGATAATTATAAATAAATCAGAGTTCTTCACAAATTTTACTTTTTTCTTGATTTCAACGGCATCTGTCAATGGTTTAAAAACGTTTCAGACAAAACTCGATTACTTTTTCATGGAGAATTCGAATCTGCAATAAAAATGGGTGTTTCCTTTTAAGATTTAAAAGTTAGCCCCGCCCCACCCATGGGGGTGGGGGCTGGAGGTCACTTGTAGTATCATTTGATGTCTCCCTTTGAGCTTACGAACTTGTCTTGCCCACTATTTTTACCCGACGTATAGCTTTTGAGATAATTACATCCGAAACTTCTGATGGACCATCCTGTACAGATAACAGCATATGCAGTCTTCACCTCGTGATCTTGGGGTAGCGTTCTCGCTTCCTGCGCACGGGGTCCCGGGTTCGATTCCCGGCGGGGTCAGAGATTTTCTCTACCTCGTGATGACTGGTTGTTGAGTGTTCTTCATGGTCATTTCATCATTATTGACGCGCAAAGTCGCCGAAGTGGCGTCAACTAAAAAGAACTTGCACTACGGCGGCCGAACTTCCCCGCATGGGGCCGGATACAATCGGTAAAGTCTGTAACGGGCTTATAAGGTATAAGAGGCATTACAGTAATAAAAAGCGATGAAATAGAACACGACGAAAGCTAGATTGTTAAAAGGAGGAAGAGTTAAGAGACAGTAACTGACACATGCTCAAGTGCCAATATTATAGATAATGACATAAGTAATAAACAACTTTCATAGTGCAACAAGTAATATAAAAAACTATAAAACAAATAGCTAAAGAAGCCACAATGAAAGAAAACATACTGCTGCACATAATCAGCACCCTCTGTTAGCGATAACGCCAGAATTACGCATAGGCGAAAAGTGGTTAGAGAAACGTGATCGCCAGAGGGCCCTCGTACCCTGCTGCACGCCATAACAAGAAAAGAATGATAAAATTCCGTACCAGTGCATGAACAACATTATCTAGTTAATGCAGGATATTATATAAACAGGATAGTAACAAGAAAATACTTGAGTTATGCGTACAACGTACGTAAACGAAATAAATATGCAAGGCACTCTGCTCTAGGTGAAACTATCAACAAACTTTGCATAACAGCGACGTTCAGCGGTTGAAGTAAAACGTTGCCAAACAAAGCAAAGTAGGCATTGGGCACGAAGTCGCTCTGCTAGTTAGGCATATTTGTGGGTTCACTCTTTCTAGTTTCATAAATTTCAAGCTCCTCTAACAAATTGAGAATACGGCCTTTTGCACTCTGTGGAGAATACGCATACAGTTGTTAATGCTCCCTATAGACTGACCAGTTTCACATACATGCTGCTCCAAATAAGTTTTGTGCCGCGGCTGTGAATGTTCTTTAAATTTTAAATTCAAAGAGCGACCCGTTTGACCGATATAATATTTGTCACAGTTACTGCAGTCAAACCTGTATACTCCAGCGCCATGAAATTTGTCTTACTTCCATTTCAGTTTATGTTTTATTCGCTGTTTTAGGGTGTTGTTGAAATCCACATCTGACATCAGACTTTTCAAAACATTTTTCTATTTGCAGGGACATTTTGCCATTAAATTTCATAGGAATTTCGTTCTACCTTTAGCGCTTCTATTTTGTAGTGTGTGTGTGTGTGTGTGTGTGTGTGTGTGTGTGTGTGTGTGCACCTGCTGTTTGTTGTACGTTTCTTTTGCCTACTGTAGGGGCGCGTAACGCCATTTAGAGAAAAGACGTTAGTTACCGCAATCTGCATTAAAATGCTGAGTTCTTTGCGTATTTCGCTTTCGTCCAAAGGTAGAAGAAGAAGCCGGTGAACCACGGAGGTGAAGAAGGCCTTTTTATATCGGGGAATATGGCATTAACTGGCACGGATGACACTATCTGTACAAGCAGATTTTCTAAAAATTGAAAGCTTATGTTTGTCGTTAAATTTCCTAATAGTAAGGTTGAGGTAGTTAATGGAGCCCTCTTCTCCAACTTCAGTAGTAAAAGTTATGTTTGGGTGCATGCTACCTATTGCTTGGGCAAATGTGTTGATCTCGCTGGTGTCCCCTTCATTTATTTACTTATTGTTCAGCTAATTCAATCTATACAACATGTAGCCTTTTAAGTTATTAAATAAATTTTTAAGAGGTGTTTCCATGCATCTCTGTCCGCTGCTGTATTTTGCCAGCTGAAGCCCGCAACTTCCTGAGTGATCAGGTGGTCTCCCTGGTGGTCTTAGTTTTTCTCTGGGACTCCACTCTAAAACTAATTTTGTCCATCTTCCATCCTTCGTTCGTGCAATTTGTCCTGCCCACTGCCATGTTAGAGTCTTAACCCGTTCTATAATATCTTTTGCTCCTGTTATTACTCGTATGTGAATAATCAGATCTTTAACCGTTAGAGAAAACACTTGAGAACTAAACTTTATTATTCATTCCTTACTAAAACTAATTATAGTTTTATTATTTAAGCAAATAAATTTGGTCTTTATAAACTAAATTTATTCAGCCAGAAACATAAAAACTGAAATTAAATTCATAATATTCCTATCTCTACTATATCTAGGTGGTTTACCACCATTCCTTGGATTCCTGCCAAAATGAATTGTTATACAATCACTTTCTGTCGATCTTTTTTAGTGAGACCTAACATTGACCTTCCTATAGCTCTCTGAGCAGTTCTAAGTTTCCTTTCGAAATATTCATTTAAAGTCCAAGTTTCACACCCTTACGTGAAAAGCGGCAGGACACACTGATCAAAAACTGTCTTCTTTAAGTAGACTGGCATGTTTGATATGAAAACTGTTGCATTCCTTCAGTAAGTCCTCTAACGCAGTTTAATTCGATGGAAAATTTCAGGTTTCAAGTCCCCTTTTGTGTCAACTAATTGCCCCAGATAAACGTGTTCTGCAACATTGTTTAGGATGTTGCCGTTCAGTGTTACTTGTCCTGCAGCTACCAACTTATTATGCATCACCTTAGTTTTAGAGTGATTTATTTTAAGTCCAATTTCCTGACTATGATATGTTAAGTCTTTTATACAGGATTGCATTTCCATCTTACTCTTAGCTAGTACTACTATATCGTCAGCAAATCTCAGGTTGGTGAGCATTTTAGCATTTATCCTTATTCCTCTATTGTTACAAATAATTTTGGACATAGCTATCTCGAGAACTGCTATAAATAACTTCGGGGATATAGGATCGCTCTGCTTTACTCCTTCCCGAATGGGAAATTCGCACTTGTTTTTTCCTATGTTGATATTTGCTACAGATGTGTCATAAATGTTGCACAATATGCTTATATATTTTATTGCCGCTCCTTGCTTGGCCAGTGCTTGTATGACTGCAGTGTGGCTGACAGAATCAAAGGCTTTTTCGATGTCAATGAAGGCTATGCATAGTGGTATTTCATACTCATTGGCTCGACTAATTACCTCACGCAGTGTGTTTACATGGTCAATTGTACTGAAACCACTGCTTAATCCAGGTTGTTCTATGGGCTGTGCAGTCTCCACTACTATTTTAATGCGATTTATGAAGACTTCAGTGAACACTTTATATATAACAGAAAGTAAGCTAATGGGGCGGTAGTTCTTTAGATCGTGAATACTTCCATTCTTACGTAGTAAGATTATGTTTGCTTTGTTCCAGCAGATTTAGATGCTGCCATACTGTATACACGAAGTAAAGGCTTTAGCCACATGTTTCTCTGTTTCCTCCCCTGTAAGCCTGAGTATGTCAATGTCAGACCATCATGACGCCCTGCTCTTCCATTCAGCATCTCGTTTATAGCTTTTCTTATTTCTTCGGGGAGGATTTTGGGGACTGCATCATCATCTGCGTAATGTTGTCTAGTGGTTCATGTGTTCTTTCATACATTTTGCTATATAAATCCTTTATATGCTTTAGAATTTCTTCCTTTTCCGATATGCACCCATTATCACTGTAAATTGCTATGATTTAGTTTTTACCAATAATAAACTTTTGTTTAGCTTTTTTGCAGCTCCTTTTGTTCTCTAATGCTAATTCTATGGTGTGTTTTTGTATGTCGGCTTTCATATTCTTCCTTTACATGTACACAATTCTGAATATTCTATCTTTTCACAAGAAGTTTTAATTTTCATCTGTCGTCTTTTTACGAGTAAAGCTTCGATATCCGCCCTTACCTTTCCTGGTTGTTTAGTAATTGTTGTCAGTCCACCTATTTGTTTTGCAGTTTCCTTTATCGTTTTAGCTAGATTTTCTTCTGTTGACTCTTATAATCACACTCGAAGGGCATACTGTCATCTTCTATCAGTAATAAAATGTCATTAACATACCGTTTATTATAAATCGTTTTATCTTTTTGCTGCGGAAATTTGGCCAAATATTTACATTTTAAACCGTCGACAAAAATATCTGCTTAAGTACCAGCTAGAGTATTACCCATCCCAAGCCCATCTTTTTGATAGTAAATTTTGACACTGAAAGTAAAAAAAAAGTAATCTAAGCCCAATCCTAGAAATTCAATTAGTGTATATGTATGTCAGTAGTACTTTTAATTATGGTCTATTTCATTGTTTTAAGCTGTAGACTATCTGCTAGTGTATTTATGTTTTCCCATATTTTGCTGCAGATCTGAAGATGGTCATTATAGACCGAAACCGGTAATCTGTTGACAAAATGTTAGTGACCATAGACGTAAAGTGAAGGAAATTTATTCTATATTCAGGTCACTGTTTTGTTCGCGACAGTGTCGCTGCTTGTGTTCATATTTTAGGACGTGGTCTCAGTGTTCCCTTGTACTGCATTTCCTATATGTAGTTAATGACTTTTTACATGAAGAAATTGTGGGCAGAAAGTTCATATAACTGTAAGTGTAGCCTGTAGAGAACTTGTACTTGAGGGGCCATAGTGGAGGTGACGGTAACATGGAGAGAGAGATGGATTGCGGCCCATAAATGCTGAGACCTGCGATCTGGCTGTGAATTAATTGTACATGCAGAGGGACCTCCCGCTGTAGCATTACCCTCTTTCCACTTCGATTCGGAGCAGGAGGGCGCCGGCTCGCAAAACATTTTACCTCGGCCAGGCGGCCCAGTTGGCGGAAAGTGGGTAGAGAAAGCCATTTAAGAAAGACGGCTAGAAACTGAGATTTCGTACAATTGATGGGAAAGTAAAAAAACTCCACACCTTCTCATGTTAGAAGCTGGGAAAATGCGCAAAGAGCGGCTGGAGCATGTGTTTAGTGGAGGCAAGATTGTAACTCCGCTGATGCCGGGAAGTCGCCAGGTTCTTTCAGCGAGCGGCAAAAAACATATATATTTCATCGGAAAGATTGTCTCGGAAGCTTAACAGCCTTCTTCCAAAAATTGGAAATGACTGGGGTAGAAAGATTAGATCTCTCCGTAAATAAGGGACTGTGGTCCCATCTAGGTAGAAGTCTCTTTCTTTCCTCCAAAAACATGGTCATTCTTATTGTGAAAACGTCGCCTCTCTAGCCTAAAATCCTTTTTGCAGACAAGATACATTTGGAGTCGCTGATTGGCTCCTCCCAGGATATGCAAAGCGGAGGCATGCTCCCCCAATATGGGAACCACGGTGCTGTGTCGGGGTGGCTTCAAGGCCAACAGAACAGCCAACAGGTGAGATTCAATGAGTGGAGTATAGTTCGACTGGTCTGTGCAATGGGATTGCGGTTTCGTTTCTGCGTATTCGACTCCAGTACCGAGACTTGGTGGAAAGTGGCTGTGATTCTTTGCTTCCTTCGTCTTCTGGTCCTCCCCTGGTGGAGAACTTCAGGTCTTTCCCTAGTGGGTGAGAATTGTCGTCTTTAGCTTGTGGTGGTCGAAGAGCCAGTGGCAGTTTCCAACTGTACCGACAGTTTAACTGCGTGTCATTTCGGACATATCGTGTGTCACGAGGGTGAACTTATTCGTCCTGAGTCGACCGTCTGACGTTTGACAATTCCAGCACGCACCGCCGTGCCTGTGAGTCAAATTGGTGGCCAGACCAGCGAACGGGTACACCTCACAGTGTAATCTCCAGGGATGTCAAGGCTGTGATAGGGAAGTTTTCCATGTTCTGGTAATCAGAATATCAGTCCGCGTAGTTTTCAAATTTTTGTAAGCACGTCAGAACGTTACAAGTGCCACAGTGCACTGCTTCTCGCCCACAGTGTGCCGATTTATGCCGCCGCCAGATCAAGGTGAATGGTTAAAATGCTGCTGCCCCGTCGTGTGGTTGTTAAATGAGATTCACAGCTCCCTGTTCTTCGGTGAACCACGCTTTGCGTTATACTTAGCACTAGTTGATTCCATTTAAATACGGTTATGTCTCAAAGTGAATTCGTGTAAACAAAGTCAGATTGCGTTGTAATGGAGATTAATTCAGGAGGAATTTGTACTGCTTCCACACCAGTGAATGCTTTGCCAATCCCTTTTCTGATTTGTGTTTGTCATTTTTCTGTGTAAAATTTATCAGCTTGTTGTAATCATAGAAGTATTAATAAAACTTGTTATTATTTTTATGAACTTAAATACTCCATTGTTCTCATTCATACTCTCTCAACTATTCACTATTTCCCAACAAAAAAAAGGGGAGGGGGGTTCAAATGGCTCTAAGCACTATGGAACTTAAAATCTGTGGTCATCAGCCCCCTAGACCTAGAACTACTTAAACCTAACTAACCTAAGGACATCACACACATCCATGCCAGATGCAGGATTCGAACCTGAGACCGTAGCAACAGCGCAGTTCCGAACTGAAGCGCCTAGAACCGCACGGCCACAGCAACCGGCTTCACTTTTTCATTCTATTGCGGTGGTACATGGATACACCAGGAATTCAAGATCCAGTCTTATTAAATTAATTAATTTGATTATTATTTTGAGTTCTGAAATTAACCGCAGGCATAAGCAACAGAAGTGCCATGAATTAATTCATGGAAGTGATGGCTCGCAATATAGTAACACTATTGCTATAACTTACAGGTTATGCATCACTTGTCAACAAATTTACTTTGATCTTTACAGCATGCATTGTTGCTAATACCGAAGAAAGTCGTTTTCATGCTTTGTCAAAACACATATATGCATTTCTCAAGGCGTGATAATCGTAATAATAGTAATAATAACAGTAATAACATCAAGTTACGTCACATATAAAAAATAATACAAAGAATTACAAGTAATACGTGCGATTGGCCTATCAACAAACGTTGTAACTGTTTAAGAAACAGTATTAATTTTATTACTCTCATCTGTAAAAACTTTTAACACATACTTATTCTTCTTTCATTGCAACTGTTCGCCATATGTCAATACTGAGCAAAGGCATGACATCACGTACCTATACATCAATAAATTTAAGATGCTGTAAATTTCCCGCATATCCTGTTAAAGTATAGGACAGAACTCGACAGCTGCAAACTATTAAGACGTCAGAATGATGTATTAAAATAGTATTTCTCATTCAGTTGCGCCCAAAATCCGTAACGCTGGACTGAAAGCAACGAATTTTGTGTCAGAATGAACTATTATAACAGCCACATTTTGGGATTTCTGATAGTATTTTCGGTTGCAGGTAAGCAAAAAACACTGTGTCAGTTGACTCCATTCATCGCTATGCTACGGCAAAACAATTGCAACAAACTATTCTCATAGCAGAAAAAATCGTGATTGAAACAGCTTAGGGATATGGAGTAGAAGTCTTCACCGATAGCAAGTTGCAACTTCGTCACTGTATATTCAACTGAAACTTTATAGAAATGGTAAATGCAGGACTTTTTTATAAACGTAAGTCACCGTCACCCTATTTCTTTGAAGATGAAGTCATTACTACTTTTATAAGTAGTGAGAACAGTGGCACGGTAAATAATAACGTGGGTCGTGCTTTACTTCGATTCTTGTAACTACGATTTTAAATGTTCTACATGGTCCAGAACATGGATCTATGACCCAGAACTCCAAATAGCATGCGTTTTTGTAATAGGAACACTTCGAAAGCCAGTCAGTGATCCTTTTATGGGAGTAAATCATCAGAAACGTTATAAATAGATCGGAGCTTTGCAGTATGTATCGCTATACTGTACAGTGATGCTATTTATGTCAAGCACTTCAATAAACATACAAATTTACAAGGTGGGGTGGGGGGGGGGGGGGGTGGGGGGAAGTTGATTGAGTCAATAAGGTTCAGAAATACTGGAATACCGAGTAAGCGACTTTCACCGCTGTATTCCATAAAACAGTTTATAACAACGCTCATGCAACTCCACCATTTCCGGTCCCAAGAGCGGGGCCTCATCTCGAAAGTGACGAGGAAGGAGGAGCGGGTTTAGTAACACATCGTTAAAGAGATCTGGGTCCATCTGGCTCCGGATGGTAGCTCCCTGTAAGGGCCCCTGCCTATGGTTACTAGGTGAAACCTGGTCAACGGTCTCGAAGGTGGAAAAGGAATCTGATTCCCAACGGCGGAGAGAGCGGAAGAGCCTAGTGGAGTTAACCATGAATTAAAAATCAAATCAAAATCCAAAAAGCGACTGTTCTCAGATTGGGCGGCCATTGGTCAACGTCTGTCTCCATGTAAGGGGTGGCTATAAATAATACTCCGTGGTTAACAACCTCGGCTGTAAAAATGGTGGCTCTAGAAGTCACCCTCAGAACTCAAAGAATTATCAATCATGGAAAATTCTGATGTGAAACTAATTACCCCAGGTGGTCAATCCACTGCAAGTAAGTGCGCAAGCAGTCATTCGGATTCTGGGGAGTCTGCAACGTCACGCAAAGACGAATCGGAGCGTCTTGGAACCTCAAACAAAACAAAATACAGGAAAGCAAACTACTTAGCAGTTTTTAATGCAAATTCACTTTTGTGAGTGGAGAAATTTACGACTGTAACGGACATATTAAATGAACATAAAATCATCATTACGGCTGTGCAAGAGACCAGGTTCTTGGATGAGGACAGCTCTGAGTCGGGAGGATTCACGATAGTTAAGGGGAAGACGGGGAGAAGAGTTATGAAAAATGTTCTCCACTTTGCGACAGGCTTCTTAATTGACAAGAAAGTATTACGCTCCATTATAAACTTTGAGTCTACCTCTGAAAAGATATCCACGCTCACGTTTAAGTCGACCAACAAAGTATATACCGTTGTAAATGTTCACGCCCCTATAAACATTGGCAAAAAAAGAATACCGAGAAGGTGGAACTGTTCTGGGACAAACTAGATGATCCAATCCAAAGGTTCCCAAGAAACATAACGTTATCCCTCTAGGGGATTTTAACGCCCAAGTGAGGAGAGGGAAAAGGTTCAGGTATATAGAGGGAGATACCCTTCACGTAACAGAACGAACCAAAATGGCATCAGGCTCATCGAATTATGCCAGGCGCACAGTTTGGTCCTGAAGTCAACTAGCTTTAAGAAATTGTCAAGGAAGCAGAAGACGTGGATTGCACCTAACCCTCTCCTGGGAGCATTCCAGTTAGATCATGTTGCGATATAGCGGAAATTTCATAAGGATATCCAAAATGTAAGGGTTCTTAGGGGGGTCAACCTCGACTCTGACCACTACCTATCTAAAGTGAAACTGAAGATCATCCCCAAGAGTATCTTTCACAGGAAAAACCTTGCACGAAGGAGATATGATCCAGAGAAAATAAAGGACAAAAAGGAGGAATGGAGCAAGTCCACCAACGACCTAGAAGACCAGGGCTGAAAGCAGATGGAGAAGTGTCTTATAACCAAGGCAGAGTAGCTTGATCCTGTTACCGGGATGAAGAAGCGCAGGGGGTGGAACGATGAGTGTGACAGACTACTTGATCCGAGGAAGAAGGCGTGGCACATCTGGCAAACCAAAAAGGACAAGAGTGCCTGGCAACACTTTGTGGGAACTAGAAAGATGGTGTCGAAGGAGATCAAGAACGTTAAGAAGGCGCAAGAAGACCAACTGCTCGATCTTCAGGGAGAAGCTAAACATATATGACCCCCACCTCTCCAACTTCAGGACAAAAAAGAGAACCTGGCGTATAGTAATAGTGGTAACTGTAAGATACTAGCAGAATACGCCAAGGATCTTCTAAACTGCAAGGAACCACACCAAAAGAAGGCGTTCGATGGTGGACTGTGGTCATCCCCCAACCCAGACTCTAAACCCATATCTGTAAGTGGCATCCAGGCAATACTAAATCATATACAAAATTTCAAGGGATCAGGGAAAAATCAGATAACAGATAACAGCCGAATTTAGGAAGTGTGCTGGCAAAAAATGCAATTGTCCTATTCCAGAAACGTCCTGCCAAAATAATATGTCGTAAATGTTCAGGCAATTTTATTATTGCAAATGCGGATGAGTTCTGAGGGGCTGTATGGGTTTGACAGGTACTGATTTTTGTGCAACATGTCTTCAAAATATTTCACAAGACTGGAAAATTCAGATTGTTCGAAATGTTTCATCGTTATGATGCTATGTTTTACTCGGTCTTGTGAAGCTTGAGACCAATATGCTGAGAGGAAGGCATGATAAATTTCTCCTTCACTGTGACAATCGTGAATGACCGATCGCATTCTTACAGCTGGTTCATTCTCTAAGTAGCCACACATAAATTTTAATCTATACTCTAATGACTAGTTGGGAGGAAAACAATGAGAGAATTGATGGAGCCTTGCTTGTGGATGAATGTCGTTACCAGAATTCTTAAATGTTTTGAATTTACGTGTTGTAATGAACAGCTTATGGTCAAAATCATCATGTCGGCGAGTCGTATATCGGTCATTGTTACGTCGTGTCGGTGGTTCCATCTCAAAATTCGGTGCACCTTGCCACTTTCTTTCATAATTTCCGAAATGGCCTGTGTTATTATTCTGTGACTTTTCCGTATTTCTAAGTCCCTCTTCCAGTGTTGGAGCGTGAGTGTCCTCTGAAATATGTAATTCTTGTATTACTTGTGCCAACTGATCTCGTACTTCCCGGATATCTCTTTTGTGTTGCGTATTAATTTGAATTTGATCTTGTTCAAATTTCTTAATTTGTTCATATTCTTCTGTGTCAGTGAAGGCTACGGGTCCTGTGTCATTCAGATCATCATCTACCTTTGTAGATAAATTAGTGAACTGATTCCAAAGTTCGGCTACACTCTCCGATAATGAACTGATTTCCTCAGTGTGTTTTTCTGAACCAAGTTTCAGAGTGTCAATTTGTGTTGAAAACGTATCAACTGTATCCTTTAAGTTTTCCTGAGTTTTTACAAGTTGCGCAACCGAATCGGTAGATGCAACTGAGTCAGTTTTAGCTTGCAAGGTATCGTGATTTTCATGAACAATAGTTTGCAGTTCCTTTATGGCTGCTGCATGATTCTGTAATGCACTTTCATGACGCAATAAAATAGTTTGGAAATGCTCACAAATTTGTGTTTCTACGTCAATACAGATTTTTTGACATTTCGATTCGATTTTAAGTAACTCAGCAGTTAAACCTGCACATGTTTGTTCAAGCGTTTGTTCCATTGAGTCTAACTTTTGAAGCTGTTGTTGTGTTTGTCTCTGACTTTGTTCCATTGTGTCTAACTTTTGAAGCTGTTGTCCAATTTGTTGCATTAATTGTAATAACAATGCAGTGGCGTCTGAAACATGTTCCTCTGTGCTTTCGGCAATGCATTTGCACCGGCAACATTCGCATTTTGAAAAGTAGAAAATGTATCTTGACTTGATTGAGAAACGGGTAATGATGCAAAACCTGAATCTACGGTATTTGCAAAATTGTGTCCTGTCATTTCGGATCCCTGTGGCTAGCTGTTGCCGACCGACCGATCGACAATACTATCCTCTTCACTAGCTGTTTCACTGTCTACACGATTATTTATTGCCTGATCCGTTCCCCTATGCCCAGTTACCAGTTATCAAATTACTATGTTGAACATTAGTTAATTCATTACACGGTGATGCTAACACACTAATCTCGTATTCACTGACATTTCTCAGTTTACTTTGGAGCCTAGTATTACGTTTTTCACACGCTATAATTGTCACAATATTTCACATGAAAACACAGAAAGCACAATTTGAAGAGCAAAATAAGAAAACACATTAAAATAGCACTGAAAATAATATCCTATTAATTGGAAGTGCGGCTGCAAAATACTTGGTGCAAATCTACTAGCATGTCACAACTGTTTTACAGTACAACAATGAAAACCTACAACTACAAAGGAGATTCTCTCTACAATTATGCACTAGCAATAAACAATAACTACACTAATTACACAAACTACAAGAAAAAATCAGAAGATTCCAAAGAGGTATCCTGTCTGGGTCGCCATATGAAACAACCCCTTGGAAAAATTAGTGAATCACTGTGCTGATAAACCTCTACGTTATTTGATTTTCAAACAGCTGAGCAAAACTGAACGTACCCAGACATTTCTCACTTTACTTAGTCTGATCATTACTAAACTGACACACAATATTTTTAGCGCAACACAACCTGACTTTCAATAATCCCTACAAAAGTATCGCCATGACTTACAATAACCTATACCTTTCATGAATCACTTACCTCACAAAAATCTTCATTACTGAAACTACTGCAATACAGTGAGCACCAATACTGCCAGCTAAATAAAGGATTCTAACTACAGAAGGCACTAACTACTGATAGGCATAGTCAGAAAATGAAAGATTTTGATAGAGAACTAACAATGTATTTGCCTTAATAGTGTTCAAATGTCGTTGTTGTTGTTGTGGTCTTCAGTCCTGAGACTGGTTTGATGCAGCTCTCCATGCTACTCTATCCTGTAAAAGCTTCTTCATCTCCCAGTACCTACTGCAACCTACATCCTTCTGAATCTGCTTAGTGTATTCATCTTTTGGTCTCCCTCTACGATTTTTACCCTCCACGGCGCCCTCCAATGCTAAATTTGTAATCCCTTGATGCCTCAAAACATGTCCTACCAACCGATCCCTTCTTCTAGTCAAGTTATGCCACAAACTTCTCTTCTCCCCAATCCTACTCAATACCTCCTCATTAGTTACGTGATCTACCCATCTTATCTTCAGCATTCTTCTGTAACACCACATTTCGAAAGCTTCTATTCTCTTCTTGTCCAAACTAGTTATCGTCCATGTTTCACTTCCATACACGGCTACACTCCATACAAATACTTTCAGAAACGACTTCCTGACACTTAAATCTATACTCGATGTTAACAAATTTCTCTTCTTGAGAAACGCTTTCCTTGCCATTGCCAGTCTACATTTTATATCCTCTCTACTTCGACCATCATCAGTTATTTTGCTCCCCAAATAGCAAAGCTCCTTTACTTCTTTAAGTGTCTCATTTCCTAATCTGATACCCTCAACATCACCCGACTTAATTCGACTACATTCCATTATCCTTGTTTTGCTTTTGTTGATGTTCATCTTATATCCCCCCTTTAAGACACTGTCCATTCCGTTCAACTGCTCTTCCAAGTCCTTTGCTGTCTCTGACAGAATTACAATGTCATCGGCGAACCTCAAAGTTTTTACTTCTTCTCCATCAATTTTAATACCTACTCCGAATTTTTCTTTTGTTTCCTTTACTGCTTGCTCAATATACAAATTGAATAACTTCGGGGAGAGGCTACAACCCTGTCTCACTCCTTTCCCAACCACTGCTTCCCTTTCATACCCCTCGACTCTTATAACTGCCATCTGGTTTCTGTACAAATTGTAAATAGCCTTTCGCTCCCTGTATTTTACCCCTGCCACCTTCAGAATTTGAAAGAGAGTATTCCAGTTAACATTGTCAAAAGCTTTCTCTAAGTCTACAAATGCTAGAAACGTAGGTTTGCCTTTTCTTAATCTTTCTTCTAAGATGAGTCGTAAGGTTAGTATTGCCTCACGTGTTCCAACATTTCTACGGAATCCGAACTGATCTTCCCTGAGGTCCGCTTCTACCAGTTTTTCCATTCGTCTGTAAAGAATTCGCGTTAGTATTTTGCAGATACATCGTGCTCACCAGATGGTAGAGTTTTGTCATGACTGGCTCTCCCGACGCCATCAGTAGTTCTAATGGAATGTTGTCTACTCCCGGGGCCTTGTTTCGACTCAGGTCTTTCAGTGCTCTGTCAAACTCTTCACGCAGTATCTTATCTCCCATTTCGTCTTCATCTACATCTTCTTCCATTTCCATAATATTGTCCTCAAGTACATCACCCTTGTATAAACCCTCTATATACTCCTTCCACCTTTCTGCCTTCCCTTCTTTGCTTAGAACTGGGTTGCCATCTGAGCTCTTGATATTCATAATAGTGGTTCTCTTCTCTCCAAAGGTCTCTTTAATTTTCTTGTAGGCAGTATCTATCTTACCCCTAGAAAACAAGCCTCTCCATCCTTACATTTGTCCTCTAGCCATCCCTGCTTAGCCATTTTGCACTTCCTGTCGATATCATTTTTGAGACGTTTGTATTCCTTTTTGCCTACTTCATTTACTGCATTTTTATATTTTCTCCTTTCATCAATTAATCTCAATATTTCTTCTGTTACCCAAGGATTTCTATTAGCCCTCGTCTTTTTACCTACTTGATCGTCTGCTGCCTTCACTACTTCATCCCTCAGAGCTACCCATTCTTCTTCTACTGTATTTTTTTCTCCCATTCCTGTCAATTGTTCCCTTATGCTCTCCCTGAAACTCTCTACAACCTCTGGTTCTTTCAGTTTATCCAGGTCCCATCTCCTTAAATTCCCACCTTTTTGCAGTTTCTTCAGTTTCAAGCTGCAGTTCATAACCAATAGATTGTGGTCAGAATCCACATCTGCCCCTGGAAATGTCTTACAATTTAAAACCTGGTTCCTAAATCTCTGTCTTACCATTATATAATCTATCTGATACCTTTTAGTATCTCTAGGATTCTTCCAGGTATACAACCTTCTTTTATGATTCTTGAACCAAGTGTTAGCTATGATTAAGTTATGCTCTGTGCAAAATTCTACAAGGCGGCTTCCTGTTTCATTCCTTCCCCCCAATCCATATTCACCTACTATGTTTCCTTCTCTCCCTTTTCCTACTGACGAATTCCAGTCACCCATGACTATTAAATTTTCGTCTCCGTTCACTACCTGAATAATTTCTTTTATCTCGTCATACATTTCATCAATTTCTTCATCATCTGCAGAGCTAGTTGGCATATAAACTTGTACTACTGTAGTAGGCATGGGCTTTGTGTCTATCTTGGCCACAATAATGCGTTCACTATGCTGTTTGTAGTAGCTAACCCGCACTCCTATTTTTTTATTCATTATTAAACCTACTCCTGCATTACCCCTATTTGATTTTGTATTTATAACCCTGTAATCACCTGGCCCAAAGTCTTGTTCCTCCTGCCACCGAACTTCACTAATTCCCACTATATCTAACTTTAACCTATACATTTCCCTTTTTAAATTTTCTAACCTACCTGCCCCATTAAGGGATCTGACATTCCACGCTCCGATCCGTAGAACACCAGTTTTCTTTCTCCTGATAACGACGTCCTCCTGAGTAGTCCCCGCCCGGAGATCCGAATGGGGGACTATTTTACCTCCGGAATATTTTACCCAAGAGGACGCCATCATCATTTAATCATACAGTAAAGTTACATGTCCTCGGGAAAAATTACGGCTGTAGTTTCCCCTTGCTTTCAGCCGTTCGCAGTACCAGCACAGCAAGGCCGTTTTGGTTAATGTTACAAGGCCTGATCAGTCAATCATCCAGACTGTTGCCCCTGCAACTACTGAAAAGGCTGCTGCCCCTCTTCAGGAACCACATGTTTGTCTGGCCTCTCAACAGATACCCCTCCGTTGTGGTTGCACCTACGGTACGGCCATCTGTATCGCTGAGGCACGCAAGCCTCCCCACCAACGGCAAGGTCCATGGTTCATGGGGTGCAAAAGTCGTTATATATATATATACATATATATATATATATATATATATATATATATATATATATGTATATATATATATATATATATATATATATATATATATATATATATATCAGTTTATGATATCCAGCCCTACAAATTTCTTTTTTCTGGCGGGCAAATGTCCAGATCGTCCGCTCTCAAAATTTTGCCATCTCTCTCCCCACATCCACCACTGCTGGCGGCTCACCTCCAACAGCCCAACGCTACGCGCTGTTCACATCCAGCTGCCCAACACTACAATATCGAATATTCCAACAGTGACAGCCAGCCACAGACTGCACACAGCACAGTCAGTGATTTTCATACAGAGCGCTTCGTAGCGTTACCAGCATAGAAACGAAAAAGTCTACTTACAGTCTCCGCTAAGCAGCGCTGTCACGACCGAACGTTATCAACGTTTGCCTCAGTGCTGGTTTGGCGCAGTTCAACCACCAGCGCATCGTTGTGGGGAATGCACGGAGGCAATTTCTACACGAATGCAGGTATCCTCAACGGCTTGGCGGCAATCCGGGTAAGACAGGTAAGCGACGTACAGTTTCGAAGGCCACAGTTCTGCATCCTGCGTCCCAGCGGCAAGAGAGCGTGAGACATGAATCCGGTCGATGCGACTGAAAGAGAGACCGTGGAGTGTGAAAATCCCGGTCGGTGGCCGTGAAGATGTTTCCAAGTGTCCACCGTCTGCAGGTCTCGGATTAGAGCCTTGAGTTCCGGGCACGCATTATGTGGTGGGAATTGGTCTCGGTACCAGTACGCAAGTGTAGTCACCTCCAAACACCAGATAATCGCGGCGGCGTTGGAAGAGTGGGGCGACAACTTCTGCAAAGAATCGTGAACATTCGCGACGTTTGTCCGTCTCGGAAGGTGCGTAGATATTGATAAGGCGGACACCATTCCTCTTTCCCCAGGTAGAAAGAGGATATCGTCCGCCATTATCCCTTCCCAAAGAAGTACAGCGACGCCGCTGTCTGTGGGGGAAGCTGGAGAGACGCATGCGTCATAACCGTACGTGCCTGGGAAGTCGTCGACGTCCTCCTCCTGGAGAAGGTGGCTACTGCGGCACTCGGCGCCAACTCCTTCGGCTCTACCGGCTGTTAATCGGTCATCGCTGTCTGCATGTGATCCTGTTGTTCCGTGGGGTCGGAGGGACTGAAGCCATCACCATGGCGATCTGTTGAATAGGATGTTACTGCGGCCACTGTACCGCCGGTACCGTCGTCGGATTGTCAACAGTAAATGTCAGACGTTCGCTGTAAGCACTCGTCCGATGGAGCACACCATCGTTTCTTGCGTGTCGGTGGGGAACGCTGCTTACGGACGTGTGTTTCAGTATCCGAATGAGGGCTGCTCTGGTGTCTGGAAGAAAAGCCGCTGTCAGCACAACCCGTAGGTCAATGTCCATCCTGTTATCCGTGCTTTCTTGTAAGATCGGTCGGAGATTATCCTCAGGAGGGAGCGCCGTGGTAGTGGCTGGATCAGATATTGCAGAATCCATCTTGGCCTCGCTATACGGGGCGGTTGTCGGACGAATAAGGTCGGCATCGGAAAGGGTGGGCGGCCGTGCACCCTTTGCATAATTCAGGGGAAGGATCGTCAATGTAGAAGGAGTCGTAGATTAACCTGTCGGGATTTGAACAAGCCGTCGTCGGAGACAATCCAACTTGACGTGTAATGCTTGGCCACAACCGCCGATGATCGATAGCGCCTACCCAAACATGGCCATCAGTATGTTTGAATTTAAGATCGTTCGCATGTGGGATACATCTACATGGATACTCTGGAAATCATGTTTAAGTGCCTGGCAGAGGGTTCATCGAACCTCCTTCACAATTCTCTATTATTACAATCTCGTATAGCCCGCGGAAAGAATGAACACCTATATCTTTCCGCACGAGCTCTGATTTCCCTTATTTTATCGTGGTGATCGTCTCTCCGTATGTAGGTCGGTGTCAACAATATATTTTCGCATTAAGAGGAGAACGTTGGTGAATGGAATTTCATGAGAAAATTCCGTCGCAACGAAAAACGTATTTCAAATGGTTCCAATAGCTCTGAACTCTATGGGACTTAACATTTGAGGTCATCAGCCCCTAGGCCATCAGTCCCCTAGAATTTAGAACTACTTAAACCTAACTAACCTAAGGACATCACACACATCCATGACCGAGGCAGGATTCGAACCTGCGGCCGTAACAGTCGCGTGGTTCCGGACTGAAGAGCCTAGAACCACTTGGCCACAGCAGCCGGCCAAAAACTCCTTTCTCTTAATGATGTCCAGCCCAAATCCCGTATCATTTCTGTGACCCTATCTCCCATATTTCGGGGTAATACAAAACATGTTGCCTTTCTTTGAAATTTTTCGATGTACTCCGTCAGTCCTATCTGGTAAGGACCCAACACCGCGCAGAAGTATTCTCAAAGAGAGCGGACAAGAGTAGGGTAGGCAGTCTCCTTAGTAGGTTCGCTACTTATTCTAAGTGTCCTGCCAGTCTTTGGTTAGCCTTCCGCACAACATTTTTATGTGTTCCTTCCAATTTAAATTGTTCGTTATTGTAATACCTAGGTATTTAGCTGAATGTACGACTTTTAGATTAGACTGATTTATCGTGTAACCGAAGTTTAACGAGTTCCTTTTAGCACTCATGTGGATGACTTCACACTTTTTGTTATTTAGGGTCAACTGCCACTTTTTGCACCATTCAGATATCTTTCCTAAATCGTTTTGCAGTTTGTTTTGATCGTCTGATGACTTTATTAGTCGATAAACGACAGCGTCACCTGTAAACAACCGAAGACGGCTGCTGAGATTGTCTCCCAAATCGTTTATATAGATAAGGAACAGCAAAGGGCCTATAACACTACCTTGGGGAACGCCTGAAATCACTTCCGTTTTACTCCATGACTCTCCGTTAATTACTACGAACTGTGATCCCTCTGACAAGAAATCGCAAATCCAGTCACATAACTGAGACGATATTCCATAAGCACGCAATTTTACTACGAGCCGCTTGTGTGGTACAGTGTCAAAAGCCTTCCGGAAATTCAGAAATACGGAATCGATCTGAAATCCCTTGTCAATAGCACTCAGCACTTCATGTGAATAAAGAGCTAGTTGTGTTTCACGGAAACGATGATTTCTAAACCATGTTGACTGTGTGTCAATAGACAGTTTTCCTGTACCTATGTTGTTCCTGTGTTCAGCCTGCACCCTTTGTGACTGAAGCCCATCTTATGTTTCCCCGAGAGTGTCTGCCCTAAACAACCGACCAGTCCAAGCCACACAGCCCCTGCTACCCGTGTAGCCGCCTCCTGCGTATAGTGGACACCTGACCTATTCAGCGGAACCCGAAACCCAACCACCCTTTGGCGCAAGTCGAGGAATCTGCAGCCTACACAGTCGCAGAACCGTCTGAGCCCCAGATTCAGACCCTCGACTCGGCTCAGTGCCAGAGGTCGGCAATCGGTCCTGTCGACTATGCTGCAAAGTCAGCTCTGCTTTCGTCTTGCAAGCAAGACTGGCACCCTTTACCACTTCTGTTAGCTGCTCGAAACCAGAGAGAATTTCTTTTGATCCAGAGTGACATACATGATTGGTACCGAAGTGGGCACTTACCCGCAGTTAGCTACATCCTGTGCTCTTCATAGCATCCGGGAGGACCCTTTCCACATCAGGAATGACTCCACCCGGTATGCACACGGAGTGCACATTGGTTTTCTTACCCTTCTTGTCAGCCAAGTCCCTAAGGGGCCCATAACACTCCTAACGTTGGAGCTGCCAACTAATAATAAGCCCACCCTCTATGATTACCCGGATCTTGCAGGCTGAGTGGTTTCCTGTGAAGCAGGACAGGCGACAGCATCTGGCTCAGTGACAGTGTCAGCCACAGACAGCACCTGGAACCTGTTTATCAGACAAACCTGGGAGGCCTTATGTGCGGCCGCCTGGGAAGTCTTACGCCGCCTGCTGCGCCCAGCGGTGACCTCCCACTCAATCACAGGTGAGGGTCAACCTCAGTGCGAGCAGTAACTGGGTTGGCGACCGGTGAGGACCGATCGGAGGACTCGGACCTGCTGGACGTCCTTTGGATCCCCACGGCCGGCCCACAACAGTGGTGCGCATCCACTGCAGCCTGAATCTGAAAGCGAAGTGTCACCACCTCGGCTCGCATCTGCACACAACAATCGCAGTCCCTGCCCATACTAGTGACCGTGGGAAACTAAACCATGCAGATAAACGGACTATCGGCAGGTGCTGCACAATTCTACTATAGACCCTGACGAAAACGCTGGAACTGTATCTAGTAATACGTAGATATTCAAAAACCTAACTACCGAAGCACTGAGGTGAAACTAAATAATTTGCCCCTGATTGGGAAGTTGTAATATGTCACAAAATAGGTTTACTTTACGACGAAGACCAAAACGCGAGGACAATGGCTATTAGATATTAAATTTACACGCAGAAACTCAAGAAACTAAACTATCAAAGCACACAGATGATATAATAAAATTCGCTCGTGGTTAGGAACTCGTAAATGCCACAAAAGCAGTTACTTCCCTGTTGCTGCATCTGTCTCGGTCGGCTACAACAGGACGTCATCGCAGCAGCGCTGCGGAAAGGAGACTGCTACCTAGGTTAACGAGAGATCAACGCTTTATAATGGTATATTAATGTAGAAAACTCTTTCAGCATCATGTTTCTTCTCTTGATTTGGAAAGAAAACTTCAAATTAGAGAATCTTAATAAACGTTAACCTACTTTTGAATGAGTTGTTGGTTTATTTCCTTTGACTTAGTATCATACTCGGAATGTGTTGTCAGTGACCATATAAGCTGCAGTCTTAGCCACTACACGGTAGGAGCGTATCGCAAAGCGACCCAGACATCACTCCCCTTCCAACAGTTCAGCGCTCCCACCACTCTCAGTTACAGGACTGTAAACTGTCGACTAGCTCATTGCTCCCCAACACTCTCAGGAAGCGGATCACAAGGTATCTCTCTAGCTCACAGCTCCCCCCCCCCCCCACCCCCTCCCCCCACCCCCCACTATCAGGGATTGGATCATAAGGTGGCTCACTTCTCACAACCTTGTCTTACAGATCAGACTGCAAGGCAGTTTGCTGCTCACCACCACCCTTATAGATGGAGCAGATCACATAGTGACATGAGGCTTCACTTAGTTCTCTGCGCTCTTGGCACAGTAATACAAGTTGCAACTCTCTTTCCTCACTGAGCACTCATCCATCCGAATTCCACTTTTTATAATAATGATATGTGTAAAACACAATTATTTTAACATATATGAGAGTCCATATATACATTTTATCTCAGGGGGAATAGTCAGTAATCAGGGATATGACAGGAAACATCATTTGAAGCAATAAACTAGATATCATCATATCCCCTATTGCAAATTGTTTCTGAAACAGAACAAATTTAAAGTTACTCTTCTACGTTTTTCTTGAATAGCTCGAAATTCGCAGCCTCTAGCGAAAACATGTTATAGTACAGTATTAAACTATATTAAAGTTCCTATAAAAAGGCCTTATTCATTATTTCTCTAGGACTTATAATTTGCATGAAGTGAGCGAGATAATAATGAAAATCCTGCGCAATACACATGCACTGAGATATAGGTAGGTTTTAAAAGCCAGTTTGACGTAGTTTCCTCACTTGATAGCCGACGTGCCCTATATCAAAATATTCGTCTCGACTTCGTCTACATTCCTGTGGTAAGTTGTGAACAATGACAATGTACTGAATAATATAGAAAATAAATAACTCTATACAAGAAATATGTTTTATCTCGGAAACCATTCAAAATAGTGCATATGTCCACATAAAGCTTTTTGCTTCAAATGATCATGCCTGTCATCCCTGAATATTGATCATTCGTCCTCAGATGACCTGTATGTTACGTTTAAATGTTTAATTATACATTTAACCTGGACAGATTAATACCTTAAAAAATAATGATGTTTTTGATATGAAATCTCTACTTCATCTCTTTACATGTATTAGACATTTGCCTATTACGCATTCTTGGATTAAACTGTTGATTCGCCTCTGTCTTCCTAAATATCGTCTCTCCACTGGGTAATAATATTATCAAGAATGTACCCAGCTAGTCTTCTTAGCAGTCGGATCTCCAGAGCTTGTATTCTGATTGGAACGACTGTTTCTGGTGTGCTGTCCAGGCAAGAGCTTCAAGGTCTATGGAACAGTATTAATTGTGGTCAGTAGTGGGTCAACGAGAAGCTTAATCATTGCGACCCCATCCTGTGCAATAAATGCTGATCTCAAGGATTTTTCAACGGCGTTGTCGCCTCAAGACAGAATTTTTCGCGAGCACCGTCATTTACTTCCGTGAAATAATCAGTTTATGTTTTTTTTTTACGGTTCAATGACGGTTATCGCTAAAGTCAAATACTGATCTAGTTTCGTGGTTGGGGCAACGGGATCAGCTGCAGCTTCTACCTTGCCTAAACTTCTCTAGACCACACAAGCTTTTCCATAGAGCGTCTTGTCTTAGCCGGCCAGAGTGGCCGAGCGGTTCTACGCGCCACAGCCTGGAACCGCGCGACCGCTATGGTCGCAGTTTCGAATCCTGCCTCGGGCATCGATGTGTGTGATGTCCTTAGGTTAGTAAGGTTTAAGTAGTTCTAAGTTCTAGGGGACTGATGACCTCAGATGTGAAGTCCCATACTGCTCAGAGCCATGGTCTTTGTGTTTAGACCTGTGTTTTGGCATGCCATAGTTATCGTTTCTCTCAGATTCATTGGCTGTTTGCTTTATGATTGTAATCAGTTTATTTTCAATGGTAAGAGATCGTTTCGAAGTCCGTGTGCAGCGTCTACGAGACTCATGAACTGTTTTAGCTCTTCTGTTTTCCCTTCAGGTTTTCGTTCTTTGGGGGAGCATATTTATTGTGTAATAGGAAAGGAATGGAGATCGCCTCAAATATTATCTCTTGTACCTCCGATGCCAGTTCAGGTACATTGATACACTTAAAGTCTCTGTATATCTTATTCCTTGGGTATATTCGAGAGTAAGTCATGAATACGATGCGAGCAGATTCCAGGTACGAATTTCTTTGCTTGTGGATTTCGTGGCAAATATATGTATGAGAGTGCGACTATAGGCTGCATTATGGGTAGGTGTAAGCTGAAATACTGTTACACTAGAACAAGGGACTACACACTTGCATTTTAAAGTGGAGGGGCAGAATATTTAGGTTTTATTAGCATTACTAACACGCTCCTAAGTCGAAACAAAGTTTTAAGGGGTAGTTTTGAAACAGGCTATCCTGACTACTTTCGGAAGTCTGTAGAGGACGCAGATGAGGCCAATTTTGTTAAGGAATTTGATATTCACGAACATACATTCGACTCGTTTGTCTTCATTACTATTGGATGTAAGTAGCAAGGTCGATAATAAATCACAGCGTTTGTATGCTGCTACTCTGCCTCCTCATCTGTTGCTTCTGTGGTATCTTAGGACAATGCAGTCCGTATTTACGGAACTGAGAGCGTGCTTGTTTCATCCACGTGTCCACATCCTTTAGAAGAAAGACGGGAATGCCGATATTCTGCAACATATGACTGAGTTCGCCGAAATTTGTTGAAAGTCATGGCCAACTATGTCTTACAGTAACAGTATAGAAACACTGTTGCAACTAGTGGTTGCATGAGTAGACAAATTCCTAGCGTTCATTTTCATTGGTTTTTTCCCAACTTTTATCCACAACATTATCCTGCACGCTGTGTAGCCCACATTCGGATTCAGAATTTGTACCTTTCAGCAGTGAAATCCTCGTGTATTGTAAGACTTGTCTTGGCGAGTTCCTTAATCATTAAGACTGTTGCAGATATTTAGTATATGACACAAACTTCACGACTGGGGGTCTAGGTTTCACATACCATAATTTCCTACATTCTACTCTACAACTTCTGAATATTGAATGTGCTGCATGTACAATTGTTTTCACTTTAAGCTTACAATTTAAAATGTCTGTGATAACACTAAATATTTTGATTTTTCCGGCGTATTTTTCAGTGCTGCGCAAGAATATGTCAACTACATTTCCTTCGAGCAGAAGAATTACGAGCGATGTACGATTCCATTTTACCAAAATGGAAGAAAAACGAAAATTCCACTATTGTCAGCAGATAATTTCCATGGCTTCTGACTCATCATCAAACCTGAAGAGACACCTAAAATCGAAGCTTCCTAGGCTACCTCTGGAAGGATTTGGGTCTGGAAGCCGAAAAAGATTGCCATCAATCGATGCAGAAATTCGATAAATCATTAGTCGTCAACCGTCCCCACTGACGCCTGCTTCCACCTCGGGTGAGGACTTACTTCCAGAAGGGCAAATTAGGTCTAAGTCGGTATCCATCCCATGAACGTCGTCACATGCTGGACAAAGTCTTGATTTATTTCCTTTTTTGATTCGCGAAAACTCAACTGCTTACCATTTACAACAACCAGCAAGTAAATTTTTTAATATCATAAAGCCGCTGTCATGAAATAAAAGTATGGCATTAGATATACAGCTTTTAAAAACGATTCGCAGAGAATACCATCCTTTCTCTACAGCTGAGGACTCAGAATTTAATCGTTCTTTGTAGATTTTTCGTTTGGTGCTTATTTCGTGAGATATTTGACTGGGCCAAATATTTCACGAAATAAGCGCCAAACGAAAAAACTATCAAGAACGAAACTTGTCTAGCTTGAAGCGGGAAACCAGATGGCGCTATGGTTCGCCCGCTAGATGGCGCTGCCATAGGTCAAACGGATATCAACTGCATGATGTCCGTCAACGTCAGTGCATTTGGCAGTGCGTGTAGTTCGCCTTCCGTAATGTTCGCACATGCATTGACAATGCGCTGACGTATGTTGTCAGGTGTTGTCGGTGGATCACGATAGCAAATATCCTTCAACTTTCCCCACAGAAAGAAATCTGTGGACGTCAGATCGGGTGAACGTGCGGGCCAATCCACCCGTCACGAAATATGCTATTCAATACCGCTTCAACCGCACGCGAGCTATGTGCCGGACATCCATCATGTTGGAAGTACGTCGCCATTCTCTCATGCAGTGAAATATCTTGTAGTAACATCGGTAGAACATTACGTAGGAAATCAGCATACATTCCACCATTTAGACTGCCATCTATAAAATGGGGGCCAATTATCCTTCCTCCCATAACGCCGCACCATACATTAACCCGCCAAGATCGCTGATGTTCCACTTGTCGCAGCCATCGTGGATTTTCCGTTGCCCAGTAGTGCATATTATGCCGGTTTACGTTACCGCTGTTGGTGAATGACGCTTCGTCGCTAAATACAACGCGTGCAAAAAATCTGTCATCGTCCCGTAATTTCTCCTGCGCCCAGTGGCAGAACTGTACACCACGTTCAAAGTCCTCGCCATGCAATTCCTGGTGCACAGAAATATGGTACGGGTGCAATCGATGTTGATGTAGCATTCTCAACACCGACGTTTTTGAGATTCCCGATTGTCGCGCAATTTGTCTGCTACTGATGTGCGGATTAGTCGCGACAGCAGCTAAATCACCTACTTGTGCATCATCATTTGTTGCAAGTCGTGGTTGACGTTCACATGCGGCTGAACACTTCCTCTTTCCTTAAATAACGTAACCATCCGGCGAACGGTCCGGACACTAGGATGATGTCGTCCAGGATACCGAGCAGCATACATAGCACACGCCCGTTGGACATTTTCATCACAATAGCCAAACATCAACACGATATCGACCTTTTCCGCAATTGGTACACGATCCATTTTAACACGCGTAATGTATCACGAAGCAAATACCGTCCGCACTAGCGGAATGTTACGTAATACCACGTACTTATACGTTTGTGACTATTACAGCGCCATCTATCACAAAGCGAAAAAATTGGTCCAACTAAAACATTCATATTTCCTTATGTACTACACAAATATGTAATAGAAAATGGGGGTTCCTATTTTTAAAAAAACGCAGTTGATATCCGTTTGACCTATGGCAGTGCCATCTAGCGGGCCAACCATAGCGCCATCTGGTTTCCCCCTTGAAGCTAGACAAGTTTCTTTCTTTGTAGTTTTCTCGTTTGACGCTTATTTCATGAGATATTTGGCCCGGTCACGATCAGTGGACCACCCTATATATATATTCGCCCAAACTGTAATTTACCAAGTCGAGAAACGAATTTCTAGTCTGTATCATGAGTTATTTGATAAAATTAAAAATGATTTGGCCACCGCAAAGGCAGTGTGCCTTACGCCTGATGCGTGCACGAGTGTCAATGACATTAATTTCTATGCTCTCACTGCACATTGAACAGATAAGACGAGTGAACCAAAGTATTACCTTTCACAGTGCTCACAGTTCAAAGACAGACACACTGCAGAAAACATCTCAAACTGGGTAAAGTCTGTCATATCCAAATACAATATCGATTCTAAAATCACTTCCATAATAAGAGACAATGGGTCAAATATGTAATTAACTGCGATGCTTCTCAAACGTCCACATATCCCATGCTTTGTACATTTTTTAAACTTCACTGTGCAATACGCAATTCAGATATCCATGCAGAAAACCGTTGACGCGTTCGAAAGGGTTATGTTTTTCAAAGAGAGACCCTTTGCTTTAAGCCAACTTGCTGAAATGCAAGAAAATTTTTAAAAAATGACCGACCGAAGCTAAACAAGGCGTCCCCACCAGATGATACTCTACTTACAATGTTTCAAAGATTTACTTCAAATGAAAGGCCCATAATTTCTTGCCTCGCTATTTTAGGTGAAAAATCGATCACCTTAACCTTAAGAGATACAGACGGGGTGATAATCCAACAGGTTTTACAGATTTTCAAAGTTTTCGATGTGGTAACCAAAGTGGTGACTTCAGAGAAAACCGTCTCACTTTCAGAAATGAAAATCTTGCCAAGATTAATGGAACGGCCACTAAAATCTTTTATAGACAATAATAAAGAAACTCCTCAAGAAACATAATCACTTGTTTATTACTATCATAAGGAGTTGTCATACATGTTTGGCGTCATCTTCAGGAACGAACTGATATGTCAGGCAACGTTACTGGACCGTAAATTGAAAAGACAAGGGTTTTCAGCAGGCGAAACATTTGAGGATTGCTACTGGAGAAAAGAAAGTGTTGGCAGTTCAACGAGAAAAACCAGTTACCATCGTAATGCATAAGACTTCTTCAACGTGGAAGGAGTTTGATGAAAGTATTGATCAACTTCAAGCAAGTCGCGACCCGGAAAGTGTCACAGTTGTAGAATTGGACAAATATTTAGCGGAGAGATATTTATTACAGAGAGCAGTTAACCCTTTGACCGAACACGCTGAGCTACCGTGCCGGCGTACTTCGGTGACTGCATGTCAATGGAGATGAAATTATGATGATAAACACAAAATACAACACCCAGCCCCTGAACGGAGAAAATCTCCGACCCAGACGGGAATCGAACCGGGGCCGTTAGATGTGACATTCCAGTGCGCTGACCATTTAGCTACCAGGAGCGGACAGTGAGTGGTGATTCATGAGAAAGGACTAGTTCCTTTCAGTGAGTGACCAGCTGTCATCCAATCTCTCAAAAGATCAGTTCTGTTTGTCTCTAGTTTAGAAGTTGTGTTAGTTCTGCAAACTATGGGACTAATTTCCTATAGTAATATGCTAATCCGTAAGACAACTGTAATTCCTTGCCTGTTAGAAGTGCCAGATAACATAATGAGCCCTTTCCTGTCCAGGATCTGTTCTTACTGCATCTTGGCTAATCACATACCCACGTAATTCACTTCTAGTAGCAGAAAATGACAGTTCTCTGCGCTAAGAGTCTGGTGTGCTTAGAAACTTCCCTCAATCACTGTACCTGCTCCCTCATATCCTCCATAAACTCAGTAATATTATCTATATCCTCAGTCCCCTCAACACGTGATTCAACAACCGTTGAAATGTGGGTGGCACATTTTTCATACCAAGTGGCATTCATCAATACTTGTGACTATCTAAACGAACATAAATAAAGTATTAGGCCAGTCCTCTGATACTACTTACAGTTGATGACAGCTGCCCCTGAGATACGTAGTGCAAAAATAACTACATTTTACCAAGTTATCAAGAGTTTCCATTAATTTCGGTATTGGATGTGGATCTGTGAACGTATGGCCATGGAAGGTATCTACAGACACAAGATAATCGATACTACTTCATTCCATTTTAACTCCTCTTGGGTATTTTTATTACAGGCGCAATCCATGGGCTTTTAATTCCCCCAGTGCTACCACCACATAATTGTTTGTTAATTAATTCTTCCATTACTAGCGTAGGTGAAACGGCACTCGATATGACTTAAAGTACACTGATTTACGTTTCGGATACTGTGTTGCATCACTGGGGTTGTTGGTAAAAGCCCACTAGGATTAAATGGATCCTTAAATTCTAAGACTAACTCCTCCACTGCTGTTCTTACTGTTCCTTTTAAATGCTTTACCTTCGCAAGGAATCCAGTTCCACTGATGGGTTACTTATGTCTAGGATCGGAACTTGTCTTTTCTAGGTCATCTCCATCTAGAACATCTAAATTGATGACCAACAATCCTTTAGACGAATGCATGTCTTCAGTCCCAGCATTATCAATCTCCTCAATTACCATCTACTTCCTGTGTGCACACTGTGGTGGCGTAAGCTGGCGCTAGCACTCCAGGCTGCAAAGAGGTTGGGAGTAGATCAGCAGAGACCAAAAACAGACTCGCAAGCAACGTGCCTTCAATGCTCTCTCGGCAACCAGTATTTAGATCGCCGCTCCAGATCGGAGAGCCAGTCTGTCACACCCAATGAGATACAGTCTGTCATCAGTCGCAGCCCAGTCACAGTCTAAGTCACAGCCTCTAGCTCAAAGTCGTACAGCCCATAGCGACCCGAATAGTGTACATAGCGGACCTTGTACTGCACTAGTGGTGAGGTTAACGTGGACTATTACAGACCACAACGACTGTCCTGAGTTAAGTAATTTTCTGTTCTTTTGAATAATAAACCCAGTTAATATGGTCGTGCAGTTTGTGTACAGAGACAACGCGACGATATAAACGATGGAGACGAGTATACCGTAATTCACAAGATTTTGCTTGCTTCTCTTGTGTTTCAGCTTGCATGGTTGCTCAATGCTAATTTCTTGCAGTGTTCTTGCACATGTTCCAGGAGGAGAACCGCAGATCTAATCAAATTTCTCTTTTCAGAGGCTGTACTTGCTTTTTGCTGTTACGTATTTGTGTAAACTATGGCTACACTGCCCCCGCGTCTCAGCTGCAGATGGCCAATGTAATCGATCTAACACAAGCTTTTCAGTTTCAGGACCAAGATATTGCGGCTTTGGCCGACCAGCTTACCACCGTTCCGGCAATTTAACGACACAGAAGAGGAATGGCTCGAATATCTGACACAGTTCCAAGCTCATTGTGCAGTTCATCGCGTTCAAGGTGCCGTGAAGCTACAATGCTTACTTTCGATTGCGGGGTCCCCAGAATACAGGTTGATACAGAAACTAGTCCCAACTGCGTCTGCCGCCGAACTCAGTTATGACGAAGTAATCGCTGCATTATCTCAGTATTATGACCAGCAAATCCAAGTAGCTCCAGCCAGATACCATTTCTTTCGCTTGCAAAAACGCCGGAACAGACGAACCGTCGGTGGTATTCAGAATTAAAGCGCATGACCAGGAAGTGTAAATTTAGGTGTAGTTCGGGAAACTTTTACAGTGACTTAATGATTAAGGATGCAATAACGTTCAGTGTCCCAGATAGTGGAATATGTGATCAGATCTTATAGTACTCTGATCCATCACTTCCTCAAGTGCTTCAAATCTTAGAGCAATATGATCAGAGTGCCATAGTGGCCGATAGGTTTGACCAGGCCCCGATTTGTCGGGTGGAGCCGCCCCTTGCCCGCGACCGGCCCAAGCAGCCTCAACAACGGACACGTACACATCGCGCCGACAGCCACGAAGACATCTAAGCAAGCCTGTGAATTTGGTGAAGTCTTGACATAGATGTTTTGTCTGCCATGAGACGGGATTGCCCATTCCATAATGCAACGTGTTACACGTGTGGAAAAAAAGGCCATATCCAAGCAGTTTGTTTGGAACGGCACAAAAACGCCAAATCTGCCCGCTCACAGAAAAAAACAGGCTTGTCAACATACAGTGAACGCCTGTGTTTTCCAAACCTACAACAGGTTCTGATTAAGGTTGTGCCTCTTTCTCGCCCTAGCGCTGTGCAACGACGTTGTAACAAATAGTTTGTACCATTACGAATTGCTGGCTATCGTGTGAACTGTCAATTAGACTCAGGTGCCTCAGTCACTTTGCTTAGTCGTCCCACGTACGAACAGTTATGATAAGCACGCCTTTCTAAATCTAGCAAGCACCTCAATGCTTACAGCCGACAAAAAATCCCAGTGCTTGGATGGTGTAGATAGCCTGCCACTTACAAATCTCACACTAGGATCGTGAATTTTACTGTTTAGAAATCCAGAGACAGTGAGAACATTTTCGGTTTAGATATCGGCTTTCGAGCCAAAAGACAGTGTCGCTAGCTTGCTTAAAGAATTTCCTGAACTATTATCAGAAAGAATGGGAAAGCTAATAACTTCGCAGCGCAGGTTACTTAGAAAGACAATGCACAGCCTACATTTTTTCGGGCTCGCCCCGTTCCTATTGCTTTAAGAGACAAAGTAGCCAGTGAATTGTAAGAGTTGCAAGATAATAGTGTAATTGCTCCCATTCAAGTTAGTCAGTGGGCAAGTCCTCTCGTTTCATTGCTGAAGCCTTCTGGTCTAATACGCATGTGTTGACTTCAAGTCTACAGTCAAACCACAGATAGTAGTTCACTCTTATCTAGTACCTCACCCTGAGGAAGTCATGGTCAGGCCTGGTTCAGTACGTTACTTTTCTAAGATAGATTTGCGCGAAACCTACTATCAAATTCCATGGGATGAAGAATCACAAAGCGTTCGTTGTCAATATAAGACTGTTCAAGTATTTGCGTTTTCCCTTCGGCAGTATTTCCGCACTCGCCATTTTTCGACGTTACTTGGAACAGCTAACTTCAAAAGTGCCATTTTGTTCAAACTACCTTGACGGTATTGTCGTCTCAGGTCGCACACCAGAGGAACGCATTGCCAGTTTGCGTAGTCTTTTTCGAGTGTAGTTGTTGTTGTTTATAGGTCCTCTAACTGTGACTTCAGAGCAATTCTGCTCAAGCTAGTGAGGTCTCTTGATTTACTTTGTAGGAAGTACCAGAAATTAGTTATATGTGGTGACTTCAATATAAACTTTTTATATGATGGTGCAAGAAAAAGGATGTTGGTAGGTCTCATAAATTCATATGATCAGATGCAGACTAACTAGGGTGCAGGGAAACAGTAGCACTGCCATAGACAATATTTTTATTCATTCTTCATTACTAGACGGGCATCCTGTTAGTAAAACGGTGAATGGCCTTTCAGACCATAATGCACAAATTTTAACACTAAAATGCTTTTGTACTCAAACGAATGTCACGTTTAATTACAAACTATGTAGGAAAGTTAATCGAATAGCAATAGAGAGGTTTTTAAACCTTGTCAAGGAACAAGAGTGGCAGGATGTTTATAGTGCCGATAACATAGATGATAAATATAATGCTTTCCTTAACACTTGCTTGAGAGTTGCTTTCCATTAGAACGTTCTAAACGCGGAACTAGCAGTAGTAGGGAGCCAAGGTGGCTGAGTAGTGGAATAAGGATATCATGTAGAACAAAGCGGGAATTACATCAAAATCATAGAAGTAGTCTCAATCAAGCTACAGTAATCCATTACAAACAGTATTGTAAGGTGCTTAAAAATGTTATTAGGTAGGCAAAGTGTATGTGGTATGCAAATAGAAAAGCTAATTCACAGGATAAAATTAAAACCATATGGTCAGCTTTGAAAGAAGTGTCTGGTCAGCAGCACAAGGTCGACGATATAAAGTCAGTTCGTAGTAAAATATTTCTGTTACTGATAAATCAGATATATGTACAGTACGTAACAATCGTTTTTTGAACATTGCTGGTGAATTATGCAAAAATTTAGTTTCTGTAGGAAATCATATAGCTTTCTTGTCACATGCCTTTCCGAGATTGATGTCTGACACACTCTCCTCTGTGATACATACAAGGGGGAGATTGGGTCAATAATGAAATTACCGAGAACTAAGGACTCTCATGGTTATGACTGAGTGCCTAGCAGAATATTAAAGCTGCGCATGTTAGCTCTTCATTTCACCATATTTGTAAGTTTTCCTTTAGGAATGGTCAATTTCCTGAACGATTAAAGAACTCAGTCGTAAAGACGCCTTATAAAAAGGGAGAGCGGGGTAATGTAGATAATTTTAGACCTATTTCTATGCCACCAGCGTTTGCTAAAGTTATTAGAAAGGCTGTGTATGTAAGGATAATTGATCATTTTATATCACACGATTTGCTATCAAATATACAGTCAGTTCGGCTTTAGAAGTCGTCTAACAACTGAAAATGCTATATTCTCTCTTCTGTGTGACGTTCTGGAAGGGTTAAACAAAAGGTTTCTAATGATAGGCATGTATTTTGACTTAACTAAGGCGTTTGTTTGTGTTGATCACAAAATATTGCTCCAGAAGTTGGACCATTGCAGACTATGGGGAGTAGCTCACAATTGGTTCACCTCTTACTTTAGCAACAGACAGCAGTAGGTCGTTATTCACAATGTCGAGAATGGCTGTGATGTGGGGTCTGAGTGGGTTACAGTTAAGTGGGGGCTGCCTCAGGGATCAGTGTTGGGGCCGCTCCTGTTCTTAATTTGTATATATGACATGCCCTCTAGTATTAAGAGTAACTCTAAAATAGTTCTGTCTGCTGATGACACTAGCTTGGTAGTAAAGGATGCTGTGTGCAACATTGGCTCGGTTTCAGATAATGCAGTTCATGACCTAAGTTTATGACATGTAGAAAATAAACTTATGCTAAATCAAAATAAGACTTAGTTTTTATAGTTTCTAAGACACAAATCTACAAAACCTGACGTTTCAATTTCACAGAATGGGCATATGGTTAGTGAAACTGAACAGTTCAAATTTCTAGGTGTTCAGATATATAGTAAACTGTCGTGGAAAGCCCACGTTCAATACCTTATTCAAAGACTTAAAGCTGTAACTCTTCCCATTGTAAAAGAATATTTCTGACTCAAAAACGGGCGTTTCGGGCAAGAAGTTGTGTAAGTTCACGAACCTCTTGTCGCCCCTGTTCATGAGTCTGGGTATTTTGACTTTGGCCACACAGTATGTAAATTCCTCACGGTCATTTCTTGTTAACAGTATTAGCTTATTCCCAAGAATAAGCAGCTTTCACTCAGTTAATACTCGGCAGAAATCAAACCTACATTTGGGTCGGACTTCCTTAACTTTTGTGAAGGAAGGTATGTAGTATACTGCTGCATCCATTTTCAATAAGCTACCACTCGAATACAAAAAACTTTGCAGTAATCCACGCTCTTTCAAATCTAAATTGAAGAGTTTCCTAATGGGTCACTTCTGATTCTTGTTTTATTGTTCATTGCGTTTACTTAAACTTACGGCTTGACTTTTTTCATTTTTATCTGTTATTACTTTTATGTTATAATTTCATGTAGTGACACGTTCTATGACCTTGGAGATTTGCTCCTCAATTTGGTCCTGCTCAACTTGACGTGTAAATGAAATAAAATTTAAAAAATGAGGCCTCAAGTGTCGTCTCGGAAAATGTGACTGTTTTCAAACTGAACTACAGTACTTAGGTCATGTGATAAACAGTCAGGGTGTGCACTCACTACAATCTCATTTGCTTCCAATCCGTGACCTGCCTGTTCCTCGCAATATATCTAAACTGCAGTCAGTACTGTGCAAGATGACATACCGCTTTCGGTTCATACCGAATATCACCTAAATCGCGGCTCCATTGCATCGCTTGCATCGCAAAAATGACCTTTAGTGTGGACTGAAGACTGTCAAGACGCATTTCAGAAACTCAAAAATGCTTTGCTTTGTGACAGATGTTCAGTACATTTTGACCCCGCCAAGCCGATAGTTTTGCAAGTCGACGCTTATACCTGCGGAATCGGAGCTGTGCTTTCGCACATAATCGGTCCACGAGACAGACCCATTGCTTTTCCATCGAAGTGGTTAACTCAAACTCAGTGGCATTATCCTCGAATAGAAAAAGAAGCTCTCGCTATTGTGTATGGTGTGACCAAATTCCATCACTATTTTTGTGGTCGCAAGATCTATTTAGTGACAGATCACAAGCGTTTGCAGTCCTTGTTTCATCCGTCAAAGCTGATTCCTGCACGCACTGCTCAGAGGTTGCAAGGCTAGGCTCTGTTGCTTTCGCAGTATCAGTATGAAATTGTGTACAGACCAATGGCAAAGCATGGCAATATAGACGCCCTATCTCGCCTTTCGATTGGCCCAGATTCTGATTTAGATGCATCTGCCTTATCGTGTTGGCAGATCGATGTGCATGACTCTGAATTGCTGGAATCTTTTGCTTTTTACTACAGAAAAGTAGCACAGCCCACGGAAGCAGACGCATACATCAAAATATTCCTGCGTTACATGGGCACGTCTTGGCCACGTTCACTGAACAGTATCCTGAACTAGGTTGTGCGCAGATACTTTGCTCGTCGGCATACCCTTTCAGTTCAACAAGGTGTGATTCTAGTTCAAAATGAGTGAACAATCGCGTGTGCTTATTCCCTGGGGGCTGCAAAAGGATGTGTTGCGGTTGCTCCACCAACGACATTGGGGAACTGTTCGTACTAAACAGTTAGCCCACGGGCAATGTACTTGGCAGGGCATGGACGCCCACATTGAACAGGTGACGTCACAGTGTCGCCTATGCACGGAAAACCAGGCCGCTCCGCCGCAGACATTTTCAGCTTGGCCTAATACTCAAGCGCCATGGCAACGAGTGTACATTGATTTTGCACGACCATTCTGGAACAACGGTTGGCTCATAGTGGTAGACTCTTCCAGCAAGTTTCCATTTGTGATGTCTATGAACTCAACCACATCATGTAGCGGCATTCAAGCGTTGTCCTCCATATTTAGCGTAGGTTTGCCACAAGTACTTGAGTCAGACAACGGACTGTAGTTCACTTCACGTGATTTTGAACAGTTTTGTGAACGCAATGGCATTCGTCACCTAATAAGTGCTCCGTTTCACCTGCTGTCCAATAGAGAAGCAGAACACTTCGTACGCGCTTTCAGCAACAGATGGCCAAACATAGCACCACCCATACACGGGAACAGGTGCTGCAATTCTTTCTCGCTCCCACCCACGAGACGGACCATCACCAGCGAAATTAATGTATGGCCGCGACCATCGGACGCTTTTCCACTTGCAACATCCACCGCATCATCCGACGCTGCCACCAGCCCGCAAGTATCGCTTTACGCTACACTATCTTGTTTTTTTTTTTCGTTTTTTTTCAGGGTTTATGGCAACCGTGGGCGGCGGGAAAGAGGCGTGACCCACGAACGCATTGACTCTCCTATGTATTTAATTGCAGGACCCGATGGTTTGCAGCGCCGCCACCAGAAGCAGATTCGCGCATGTCATTTGCCCCGCGATTCTGTTACTTCTCTTCCCCCCAGATTCATGGCTTCATATGACCGCACGGCCTCCCCAGCCGCCTGCTGGTGCCACGAAGGCACCCCAGGAGGAGCGGATGGAGGATACGACCTCGCACCCGCCGTCCCCGCTCGGCCACACCAAGGGCCTCGACCCGCCATCGCCATCGTCGTTGCTGTCACCATCATCGCCCCAGCACAAGACCTCAGGCCTGTACGTGTGCCCTGGCAGCATTTTTCTAGAGGAAGTTCCTGTTTCCTCTCAAGCCAGATGGTGGGCTACGCCGTCCACCACAGTCACGGCTCCTGCCTCATCTCTGTCCAGCGTACTACCTCAACCCCCGTTTCCCCGTTTTCGTTCGCAGCCTCGCTACACGACAACGCTGTAGCATTTCGGGAAGGGGGGGGGGGGGGGGAGTAGGCATGTGCTGGCGTAAGCTGGCGCAAACTGGCGCCAGCACACCAGGTGCTAAAGATGTTGCGAGAAGGTCGACAGAGGCCAAAACAGACTCACAGGCAACACGCCACCAACGCCCTACCGGCCGCCAGTATTTAGATCGCCGCCCTGGATCGGAGAGCCAGACTGTCGCAGTCTGTCGCACCCAGTGAGTTCCAGTCTGTCGTCAGTCGCAGCCCACTCACAGTGGCAGTCACAGCTTCTAGCTCAGTCAGGCAGCCCATAGCGACCAGAATAGTGTACATAGCGGACTTTTTACTTCACCATCTTCGAGGCTAACGTGGACTACTATAGAGAGCTTGTAGAACAACGACTATCTTGAGTTAAATAGTTTTCTATTCTTATGAATAAGGAACCCAGTTACTATATGCGTGCAGTTTGTGTTGTAGAAGGAGGATACCGGCCACCAAGCATCCTCTCCTTGCTTCCCATTGTAAAGCTCTACAGAGACAACGAGATGACATAATAGATACCATACTTCTGCACAGAAAACACTGTGCTTTATCTAACTTATCGTTTCTTCCAATGATTCCATCACACATAATATGTTTACAAATTGTTCCATGCCGACATTCACCCACAACACTATCTCTGTACATTCTATAATCTATCGCACGAATTGATTCTTAGTCGTCTTTTACGCAGATTAATTGGTTCACCTTTCACGAGAGATGATACTAGTGGCAGTATGCCACTGACAACAGCTGTCCCCCGATGGTAGGCTGTTCACCTGAGTTTCTAAATCGATTTTAACGTGATGCTTATAAAGGACAATTAGTCCTGGGATTCGGCAGAACCCTTCTCCACATGGGGTAACAGTTCCATATTCTGTCTGGATTGCTCTGCTCCCACCTCAGAAGCCTAGCGACTGCCCATCTTTATCCTAGCTCCACGTAATCTATACAGTGTATGGTTTAATCGTCTCTTACGCATGAGATCCAAAGTTGCGACAGACACATAAGCAGCTGTGTCTAACAAAAGCTTGTGTTCCTCTACCCCAATCAGTACCGTTCCGCCTCTGCATACGTTTTTGTATCTTTAAAATTTACTGGGAGCGATGCCTCGCGGACCTGGGGCTCCCTTTGCCGTTTAACGTGGCTGATTATTCATATTCAGTCTTTCCCCATTTGGTTGATGACAATCCCTTCATATGAGACACAAATGCCCACACCGGTAGTATTGAACGCCAGTGGAAAAGAGATTTCTCCTATCACGGCGTCGAGTTACCACATCTATTTCATCCGTATCTGTAACCGTGCCTATGGTGTAAGACAAGTTGTTTGCAGAAAGTGGGCAGCAGGTAGGGGGGCTAGACGTGTGGGAACGAAACTCACTTTAGTGCCAGGGCAGAGACTTTCGTCATGTCAGCTCGGCCTCTTTACATCTCCCTACAGAGAAGTGCAGTGACAGCCTTCTCCAGCCTTGGCTCCAGGTTACTGGTGCTAATTTTGGAAGTGGTCGCTGAACCCAAAGAAAGACGACGCGAAAGATTACAGGGTATTTTACTCACAGAAAGCCTCACGAAAATGTTGAAGATGAATTAGCAGACATTTTAATATAGACACAAACTGTTCAGTGAAAGTCTACTTACAAAGTTTCAAGAAGCAATTGTATGTGAAGGATCGACAGATACTCTTCAATCTCCTACATGTCACTCCTAGAGAAATCGTGAAAGTCAGATAAAATTTATTATCGCACTCACGTAGCTATCTGAGCATTTATTCTACGTGCATTCCAACTCCTGTTGGCAGCCCTGCAACTAGACAGACGCGCGTATACGAAACTCTCGTAAAGTTAAGTGATTAATATTGAAATAACAGATAATTTAGTTAATATTACATTTTAGACTAGTGTATTTACCTCTTCTCTAGGCTATCTAATGAAGATTTCGCTTTCCTGACCGCATTTGGATCGAAAAGGAAGTATTTCGTAAGGGCCGGTAGTCGCTAGTTTTATTTACGTTTCTCAGGCCTAAAGTTCGCACGAGTCTAGATTTTCGTTTTTGAGTAGAGTTTTCGCTTCAAAGTCAAATTAATTCCTGTCTGTCATACCGAGTTTAGGTAGTTAAAACTTTCGGAAGTAAATTTCAAAGTTTGCTTACATTAGTGTTTATTTCCGGATTAGTACAGATTGCGAAACTACTGTGCTCTTGTGCAAACTTGTTCTCTGCTTTTGTGTTAAGTTTGTCTATCAAAGCATGTGTGACAAATGTGGTGGTTGCCGTAGAAATTTGAAAGAAGGGGTGTTCTGTGTAGACTGTAAGTTATGGTTTCATTGGGGCGAATGTAGCGGCGAGGAAACGAGGGTAGAAAATTAGTCTCTTCCACGGCAGTGTAGGCTATGTAGAGAGGACAGAAAAATCGCTGAACAGGAGGCGAAAATTTGTGCCCTTAAGGCTGAATTAGATAACGCGAACTTGGAATTATGTAAGTTAAGGGAGGAAAAAGGTACTGGGAATTGGGAAAAAGTAGAAAGCAAAGTGTGAAAAAGGGGAAACACTTGAGAAAACTCCAGAAATTCAAATAGTAAATCAGTCTGGCTTGCTATCTGGAGTGGAGGAAGGGCCTATTCAGATGTAGCTGAAAGTAGGTTGAAGTAGAATTCTAATTAAAGAAAAAAGACAGGTCGGGATCAAACCAGAATAGGAAAAGAAGAATTCTGCTTATAGGCAGCAGTTGTGGGAGGGGTGTGGGCCAGCAGCTTCATGAGAGATTAGGTGCAGGGTACCAGGTCACTAGTTTTGTGAAACCAAGTGCTAGCCTTAGCCAGGTGATAGAAAACTTAGGCCAGCTATGCAGGGACTTCCAGAAGGAAGGTCAGGTAATTATAGTTGGGGGAGCAGGAAACAGCCTGGCTGTGAATCCAAGATACAGTATTAGGAGTGACCTGGTTAAAATAGGAGCAGAAACTTGGCACACAAATGTGGGGTTTGTGGAGGTCTTTCAGCGCCACGATCAACCCCGGGTAAACATACAGGGTGTCCAGAAAAGGGCTCCCTGATTTCAAAATTAAATATCTCGAAAACAAAGATCGATAGAGGAATGCAGTAAACGGTATGTTTATTGTGAAAGCAGTAATAAGTTTAGATAGCAATTTGAAATAATAGTTACAAAAGCTGCTAACAGATGGCGCTGTACGCTGTGCAGCTCGTATCAGCATACATAAGTGAAATAATCGTATGAAAACAATCTTTGCAAACAATCATATCACAATGTTTTCAAAATGTTCACCATTGGCACTACAGAGGTGACGCAAACGAAGAATGAAATTCGCTATCACATTTCGTAGCGTCTCAACCGAAATGGATTCACATGCCACAGAGATCGCCGATTCAAGCTCGTTCAGCGTGGCGGGATGCTTCGGGTAGACCATGTCTTTCACTGTGCCCCACAAAAAAAAGTCACAGAGAGTCAAATCCGGCGAATATGGAGGCCAATCTATGCCTGCTTCAGTAAATTTGGGATATTCCAAAGCAATCACTCGATTCCCGAAGTATTCCTCAAGAAAGCGAAACACTTGTTCGGTCCGATGTGGTCGGGCTCCATCTTGCATAAACCATTCAGTACCTGGTCGATCCTCTAACGCTTGCTGTGTGGCGACAAATTGTTCCAAAATTCCAACGTAACGTGCACCAGTGACCGTATCTCGAATGAAAAAAGGGCCAATAATGCCTCTGCTGCATACTGCAGCCCACACAGTAACTTTAGGAGAATACAGGGGTTTTGCTTCACACCAATATGGCTTTTCGGAACCCCAAAATCGCCAGTTCTGCTTATTCACGTATCCATTCAGGTGTAAGTGTGCTTCATCTGTAAACCAGATGCAGCCAACATCAAATCCTTCACTATCAATCATTGTGAGCATCTGATTAGCAAAGGCAATCCTTTGTTGCACAGCTCGTACAGTTATGGCTTGGTGCGTTTGAATTTTGAATGGAAACATGTGTAGGCTTTTACTCAGTATTTTCTGCGTGCTGAAACGCTTCAAACCAGTCTCAGATGCAATTCTACGGACGGATGACATTGGATTTCGCTGAATAATTCCAGAAACTGTGCCGATATTTTCAGGCGTAACTGCGGTTTGCTTGCGGCCAACATGCCCCACTAGATCATTAGTTACGCTGCCTGTTCGTTGAAATTTTGCGAAGAGTGTAGGAATGGTTTTCGTATCGGGTCCTTTTGGAACATTGAATCGTCCTTGAAAACTTCGCCTTGTTGCCGTAGGACACTCTTCTAACCTGTGGTACTCTAGCACCAGATAAACGCGTTGTTCAATGGAGTACATGGTTGTAATCTCTTCCTTCGGTACGCTAACCTCCTTTCACGTTTCAATAGTGGAACTGATCTCTCTGGGCTTCGGATCACTATTTATACTAGGCATTACGTATGGCGATTACAGCGCCATCTGTTAGCAGCTTTTGTAACTATTATTTCAAACTGCTGTATAAACTTCTTACAGCTTTCACAATAAACATACCGTTTACTGCATTCCTCTATCGATCTTTGTTTTCGAGATATTTAATTTTGAAATCAGGGAGTCCTTTTCTGGACACCCTGTAGCTGTAAGGCATATTAACACTGAGCTGAACAGGATGCTCCAGACACCGGCAAAATGTCACATAAGTGCTGTTACAGTTAATGCTATTGGTAGGTGGGGATACACTACACATGGTCTGCACCTGAATAGGAAGGGGAAAAATAAGTTAGCTTTTCTATTAGCAGGAACACTAAAGGGGGGCAGTCACACAAGGGGTGATCCCAGTGGTTAATGAGGATGCGGAGGTGGTTAGTGTTTGTATAACTGGGTATAATTTAGCATCTTACACATGTAAATCTAGGATGGATAAAGGAGGAGGTGCCAGTTTCATTAAACAAGGGTATAAATACAAAACTGTAGAAGTTAGCACATTTTGTTTTGATCTGCACTTTGAGGTTTGTGCATGTGAACTTCAGCTAGATAATGTAGTATTGATATTAGCAACAGTATACAGGTCCCCATTAGGAGACTGGGAGCTAGTCATAAAAAAGTTTGACTCCCTATTATGCTGTATGTCAAACAAAAAAGAAGTTATTAATCTGTGGTGATTTCAATGTAAACTTTCTAAATTATACTGATAGGAAAAGTGAACTAAAAGTATTATTAACACCATATAACTTAGAATCAGCGGTCAATTTCCTTATACATATAGCTCAAGACAGTAGCACTGTAATAGATAATGCGTTAGTACAGAAAGAGGATGTAAAATAAGCAAATGCTTTCCCTGTGGTAAATGGATTGTCAAACCATGATGCACAAGTGATTAACTTACAAAACCTAACAGGGTGTACAGTTCAGAAACCACTAAGTAAAAGTGTGAGGTTGCTCAACCCAGCATCTATAGAGCACTTCAGAGAAAGTTTAAGAATTGTTAATTGGCGAGGTGTTTATAATGAGCCAAATGCTAATGATAAATGCGACATATTTCTTGATAAATTTATATCCCTTTTTGAACATTGTTTCCCAAAGAAAATTATTAAATGTAACATCACACACTTTTCAAAGAAACCCGCAATTCCTACTGGTATTGAAGTGTCTTTAGAAAGAAAAAGAAAACTGTATGTAGTAAAGATCTGGAAGTAGTTTTACACTATAAAATGTATTGCAACACACTGAGAAAAGTTGTAAGGAAATCAAGAAATATATATGTTAGTGAGGAAATTACCTACTCTAGCAATATAATTAAATGAATATGGAATGTTGGTAGAAGGGAGACAGGAAAAGTAACCACTGGGGCTGGTAGTATTACTTTTAAAGAGAATGAGACCATCCTAACCAACAGTACACAAGTAGCTACTGTATTTAACAACCATTTCCGAAGTGTAGGAGAAAAAATTGGTGACAATAGTTCAAAAGAAAAAGCCAGGCAGTACATGGAAGAGTCAGTTTTGAAAAATTTTAGTCACGTTAAGTTTCACCTAACAACCTCCTGTGAAATAAGTAAAATTATTAAATCATTGAAAAAGAAATGTTCTGTTAGAGTAAATAACATCTCTAATAAGATACTAAAACAACGTGGAGCAATTATAGCTGATGTTCTGAGTCACGTATGTACAACTTCCTTATCAGGGGCAAATTATTTAGTTTCACCTGAGTGCTTCGGTAGTTAGATTCTTGAATATCTGCGTATTACTAGACGCAGTCCGTGCGTTTTCTTCAGGGTCTGCAGTAGATTTCCGTAGAGAGAATCGATAGTCGATTTATTCTCTTGTTTTGAAAACTAGTGTGACTGTTTTTTGGCATTAGTCAGTCAGGCAGTAGTAGCCGACCGCAAAAGACGCAGCAGCGGATAAGTAAACCGCTTTTGTGACATTTAAGAGTTCCTAACCACGAGCGAATTTTATTATATCGTTTGTGTGCTTTAATAGTTTAGGTTTTTGAGTTTCTGCATGTAAATTTAAAATCTATTAGCCACAGTTTTTGCCTTTTCGTTTGCGTCAGAAGTTAAACCGATTTTGCGATGTACTACAAGTTCCTTATCAGGGACGAATTGTTTAGTTTCATCTGAGTACTTCGATAGTTAGGTTCTTGAATATCTGCGTATTACTAGACACAGTTCATGCGCTTTCGTCAAGGTTTACATTAGAGTTATGCAGCACGTGCCGATAGTCTGTTTATCGGCATAGTTTAGTTTTCCACGGTCTTTGGTACGGACAGGGACTGCGATTGTTGTGTGTGGATGCGAGCCGAGTTGGTGACACTTCGCTCTCTGCTTCAGGCTGTGATGGCTTCGGTTACACAGCTTGAGGCAGCAGTGGATGGGCACCACTCTTGTGGTCCGGCCATGGAGAAACAGCGGACGTCCAGAGCGTCAGAGTCCTCCAATCGGTCCTCACCGTTGGCCAACCCAGTTACTACTCACACTGAGGCTGACCCCTCACCTGTGGTCGAGTGGGAGGTCGCCCCAGGGCGAAGCAGGCGGCGAAAGACTTCCCAGGCGGTCGCACGTAAGGCCTCCCCGGTTTCTCTGAAAAACAGGTTCCAGGTGCTGTCTGTGGCTGACACTGTAACTGAGCCGGATGCTTTCGCCTGTCCTGTTTCACAGGAAACCTCTCAGCCTGCAAGATCCGGGCAATCGCTGAAGGTGGAACTATTGGTAGTTGGGAGCTCCAACGTTAGGCGCGTTATGGGGACTTGGCTGACAAGGAGGGTAAGAAAACCAATGTGCACTCCGTGTGCATACCGGGTGGAGTCATTCCAGATGTGGAAAGGGTCCTTCCGGATGCCATGAAGAGCACAAGGTGCAGCCAGTTGCAGGTGGTTGCTCACGTCGGTACCAATGATGTGTGTCACTTTGGATCAGAAGAAATTCTCTCTGGTTTCGAGCGGCTAACAGATGTGGTAAAGGCTGCCAGTCTTGCTTGCAAGATGAAAGCAGAGCTGACCATTTGCAGCATAGTCGACAGGACTGATTGCGGACGTCTGGTACGGTAGCCGAGTGGAGGGTCTGAATCTGAGGCTCAGAGGGTTCTGCGACCATGTAGGATGCAGATTCCTCGACTTGCGCCAAAGGGTGGTAGGGTTTCGGGTTCCGCTGAATAGGTCATGTGTCTACTATACGCAGGAGGCGGCTACACGGGTTGTGTGGCGTGGACTGAGCGGTTTTTTAGGTCGGAGTCTCTCGGGAAAACACAAGATGGGCTTCAGTCACAAAGGGTGCAGGCTGAACACAGGAACAACATAGATAGAGGAACCATGGTATAATAGTTGTAAATTGTCGTAGCTGTGTAGAGAAAGTACCAGAGCTCCATGCGCTAATAGAAAGCACTGATGCTCAAATCGTTATAGGCACTGAAATCTGGCTAAAGCCGGATATAAGCCCAGCTGAAATTTTTGCGACGAACCTGACGGTGTTCCGAAAACATAGGCTAAACACGGTTGGCGGTGACGTGATTGTTTCTGTTAGAAGTAGTTTAACTTGTCGCGAAATTGAAGTAGATACTTCCTGTGCGTTAGTATGGGCCGAGGTCATTGTTTGCAACCAGAATAAAATAATAATTGGATCCTTTTACCAACCTCCCAGGTCAGATGATACAACTGCTGAAAGGTTCAAAGAAAACTTGAGTTTGGATTCAAACACGTACCCGACTCATACGGTAATAGTTGGTGGAGACTTTAATTTACTCCCGATATGTTCATGAAAATACATGCTTAACTCCGGAGGTACGCATAAAATATCATCCGAAATTGTGCTAAACGAATTCTCTGAAAATTATTTCCAGCAGCTAGCTCATGAGCCCACGCGAATAGTAAACTATTGTGAAAACACACTTGGCCTCATAGTAACAAATAATCCTGAGTTAATAACCAGCATAAAAACCGATATAGGGATTAGTGAAAACAGGGTTGTCCTAGCGAGTTTGAGTATTGTAATCCCTAAATCCTCAAAAAATAAGCGACAATTATACCTATTGAAAAAAGCAGATAAAAATTCACTTGACGCCTCCTTGAGAGACAATCTCCACTCATTCCAAATTAATAATATAGGTGTAGACCAGATGTGCCTTAATTCAAACAAATAGTATCGGCGGCAATTGAGAGATTTATACCACACAAATTAACAAACGACGGAGCTGATCCTTCTCGGTCACAAAACGGGTTAGAACACTGTTGCAGAAACTACGAAACAGAGGTGCCAAATTTAAACAGACGTAAAATCCCTAAGATTGGCGGTCTTTTACAGAAGCTCTAAATTTAGCACGGACTTCAATGCGAGATGCTTATAACAGTTTCCACAACGAAACTTTGTCTCAAAATCTCGCAGAAAATCCAAAGTGATTCTGGTTGTATGTGAAGTATGTTAGCGGAAAGAAACAATCAATGCCTTCTCTGCGCGGTAGCAATAGAGATACTATCGCAGACAGTGCTGCCAAAACAGAGTTACTAAACACAGCCTTCCGTAATGGCTTCACAAAAGAAGACGAAGTAAATATTCCAGAATTCGAACCGAGAACAGCTGCCAACATGAGTAACGTAGAAGTAAATATCCTCGGAGTAGTGAAGCAACTTAAATAACGTAATAAAAGCAAGTCTTCTGGTGCAGACTATATACCAATTAGGTTCCTTTCGGAGTATGCTGATGCATTAGCTCCATGCTTAACAATCATATACAACAATTAGTTCGACGAAAGATCCGTACGCAGAGTCTGGAAAGTTGCACAGGTCACACCAATATTCAATAAAGGTAGTAGGAGTAATCCACTAAATTACAGGCCCATATCGTTAACGTCGATATGTAGCAGGATTTTGGAACATATATTCCGTTCGAACATTATGAATTACCTCGAAGGAAACTGTCTATTGACACACAGTCAACATGGGCTTAGAAAACATCGTTCCTGTGAAACGCAAGTAGCTCTATGTTCACATGAAGTGCTGAGTGCTATCGACAAGGGATTTCAGATCGAGTCCGTAGTCCTGAATTTCCGGAAGCCTTTTGACACTGTACCACACAAGCGGCTCGTAGTAAAAATGCGTGCTTATGGAATATCGTTCCAGTTATGTGACTGGATTTGCGATTCGCAGTCAGAGAGGTCACAGTTCGTAGCAATTAACGGAAAGTCATGGAGTAAAACGGAAGTGATTTCAGGCGTTCGCCAAGGTAGTGTTATAGGCCCTTTGCTATTCCTCATCTATATAAACGATTTGGGAGACAATCTCAGCAGCCGTCTTCGGTTGTTTACAGATCACGCTGTCGTTTATTGACTAATAAAGTCAATAGAAGATCAAAACAAACTGCAAAACCTGTTAGAAAAAAATATCTGAATGGTGCGAAAAGTGGCAGTTGACCCTAAATAACAAAAAGTGTGAGGTCATTCATATGAGCACCAAAAGGAACTCGTTAAACTTCGGTTACACGATAAGTCAGTGTAATCTAAAAGCCGTAAATTCAACAAAATACCTAGATACTACAATTACGAACAACTTAAATTGGAAAGAACACATAGAAAATGTTGCGGGGAAGGCTAGTCAAAGGCTGCGTTTTATTGGCAGGACACTTAGAAAGTGTAGCAGACCTACTAAGGAGACTGCCTACACTACTCTTGTCCTTCCTCTGTTAGAATACTGCTGCGCGGTGTGGGATCCTTACCAGATAGGACTGACGCAGTTCATCGAAAAAGTTCAAAGAAAGGCAGCACGTTTTGTATAATCGCGAAATATGGGAGAGAGTGTCATAGAAATGATACGGGATTTGAGCTGGAAATCATTAAAAGAAAGGCGTTTTTCGTTGCGACGGAATCTTCTCAAGACATTCCAATCACCAACTTTCTCCTCTGAATGCGAAAATATTTTGTTGACACCGACCTACATAGGACGGAACGATCACCACGATAAAATAAGGGAAATCAGAGCTCCTAAGGAAAGATATAGGTGTTGATTCTTTCCCCGCCCTATACGAGATTGGAATAATTGAGGATTGTGATGGTGGTTCATGAACCCTCTGCCAGGCACTTAAATGTGATTTGCAGAGTATCGATGTAGATGTAGATGCGATGCGTCACAAACTCAAAGTATTTTCCCAGACGGGCTAAAATATGTCATTGTCAGGCTTCTCTACAAAAAGGGAGACACCACAGATGTCAATAATTATCGGCCATTATCCTAGCTTAGAGCATTTTTTAAAATTTCGAGAAAATAATGTAATCAAGAGTGATTAGCTATCTTAACAGTAATGGGATACTTAGTAATTCACAGTTTGGATTTCAGAAATGCTGTTCCACTGAGACAGCAATATACAATTTCACTGTCCACATAATAGAGTCTTTAAATAGTAAAATGCCACCAACAGGAATTTTCTGTGACTTGTCCAAGGCATTTGATTGTATGAACCATGACGTCATGTAACAGAAATTACAATTCTATGGTATAAAGGGAATAGCATATGAGTGGTTTAAGTCATACCTACAGAACAGGAAACAAAAAGTTCCTTTATATCGAGTAAGTGATTTAAATAAGTTTGTTACTTCATCTAACTGGGGTGAAATTACATTAGGTGTTCCACAGGATTCAATCATGGGTCCCATTCTATTCTTGATATATGTGAACGACCTCCATTCTTATGTGAAACAAGAAGCTGAACTGACATTGTTTGCTGATAATACAAGCATCATTATTAATCCAGTAAAAGAAACTCCAATTGAAAATGATACAAACAATGTCTTTAGAAAATACATTAATTAGTTTTCTGCAAATGGGCTTGTTTTAACCTTTGAAAAAACACATTATGTCCAATTTTCTGCTGAAAAAGTACAGTTTCTTCAATAAATATAACACATCAGCAGTAGTCAGTAGACAGGGTAGAGCATACTAAGTTTTTGGGTGTACATACAGATCAGAATCTTATATGGGAAACTCATATTTTCGATCTTCTAAAGCGACTATGTTCAGCAACCTTTGCAATCAGAATAATTGCCAATTTTAAGGATATGGAAATTAATAAGTTAACACACTTTGCGTACTTCCACTCTCTGATGGGATACGGAATAATATTATGGGGTACCTCAACACTTAGACAAAAAGTAATCACTACTTCGAAGAAAGTGGTCAGATAATGTGTGAGTTTCATAGTCGCACGTCTTCTAGACATCTTTCTAAAATATTGCGAATTCTTCCAACAGCCTCACAGTACATTCACTCACTAATGAAATTTGTTCTCAACGATATGGACCAGTTTAAAAACAGCAGTCACATTCATGATTATAATACCAGAAAAAAGAAAGACTTACACTATTCTTTACTCAACCTATCTTTTTCAAAGGGGTAAAATATGATGCTATCACAATTTTTCACAAATTACCGGATGAAATAAAATGTCTGATAGACAGCAGTAATAGTTTCAAAAATAAATTGAAATCATATCTCCTTGACAACCCCTTCCATACCATGGATGAAGTCTTGAATAGGAAAATTGTTTAATATAGTACATACATGTTGCCCCATTAAAGGGAATGGGGTAAATAACGGAAATATGAATCTTTAACGCTGTACTGTAATATACACACAATATATACTCCGCTAGCCACCAAGCGGTGTGTGGCGGAGGGCACAATTCTCACCAAAGTGATATTTCCACCCCCTCTGTTCCACTCGCGGATCACGCTAGGGAGGGAAAAACGACTGTCTGAACGCCTCAGTCTGAGCTCTTATTTCCGTTATCTTTGACTGATGATCATTGCGCGATTTGAAAGTTGGTGGTAATAGTATAAGCTCTACATCCTCGGTGAAGATTGGATTTCGGAATTTAGTGAGCAACCCCTTCTGTTTAGTGCGTCGTCTATCTGCAAGTGTGTCCCACTTCAAACTTTCTATGAGATTTGTAACGCTCTCGCGTTGGCTAAATGTACCAGTCACCACTCTTGCCGCTCTTCTTTGGACCTTCTCAATCTCTTGAATCAGACTCAACTGGTAAGGGTCCCATACAGACGAACAATGCTCCAAGACTGGACGAACTAACGTATTGTAAGCTATTTCCTTTATTGAAGGACTGCATCGCTTCAGGATTCTACCAATAAACCGCAATCTAGAGTTCGCCTTACCCGTTACTTATATAATCTGATCATTCCATTTGAGATCATTTTGAATAGTCACACCCAGATACTTGACTGATGTTACCGCTTACGTATATAACATATAATTGTATCATATGTACATTTCTTGTGCACTTGACACGTTTCACTTATAATTGCTTCCGCACTGCGCGACTGATCAATGGAACACGCAGCCAATTAACTAACTCACTGGAACAGGAACAAACGCTAACGGATGGTACCATGCTAAGCCATGTCTACCATTCACTTCACATTCGGGTGCAGAGTATGCATGTAAAAGTAGCTGTCGGTCAGTGGTGATTTGGTTAGTGTTTTGTTGTTGTCTTCCATTTACACGCTTCCTCCTTGTTTGTTTGTATTCCTGACGGAAATAATTTGTCTGTGTGGGCTATGAAGGAAAATAACTTCTCACATGAAACTGACAATGGCTGTGGACTCACAAATACAAAAGACTATTGTTTGTATTCATTATTCTAGTTCCCATCAGTTTTGTTGCACTGCTGTTGTGACATTCGCTAACTCCTCTTTCGTGGGGTCGATACATGACATTTCTTTGGCTAGAATTTTTAACTATGCTTTAAGATGTTCTGTGAAGCCTTCTGTAGCGAATGTACGCGATTGTCGATGCTACATAACCAACACCTAAAAAATGTCGAAGGAACGTATCTTCTCAGGTATATTTTCACATTACTCGTAATATCTTCAATGTTGAAATACTTGTTTATGGTTCACTTCTCATTATCCACCTGTATAACTCTGGTGGAGGACGAACTGGCGCTTCAGATGCAGTTTTTGAGTATTCGAGCGGGACATTTAAAATTCTGTTAATTCTCTCTGATTATCCAATAAAATTAAACACCAACTTATAATGTAAAAAATCTTACTCTTATAATGTATGTGAACCAGTCACCTTGTTCCCGTTATATGTACATGTGTGCACTATATTAGACCGCACTGTAACAGTGCGATTTGCACGTTTCACACAATTAGGAATCTTTGTATTAAGAGATAACTATTGCAACCAACTACCAGTGGGTGATTCTCTTGTTAGCTCACACGAAAACTATTACAAAATATAAAAAAATAAGCACAATTGGACGTGAATACTCGTCGGTTGCCCAGAAATTCACTCTGTGTTAGTACTGCTCTAAGAATCAATCTTATATCTTCTAGCAAAAACTGGATTAATATGATTACTGTGTCCACGACAATCATAATTATTAGAACAACGCACTTGCATGCGTTGACTGTGGCGAACCTTAACTTATAAGCGGAAATTGATTAGGGTTGCAATTCTGTGTGACTGGTAGGGCGGCCGCAAGAGTGCATTAGTGTTATTCGTGTTTGTTGTTACCAGGCCAGGTAGGGTAAATTAGATGGGTGAACAGTGACAGATGTTAAGTGATCTACATCTACATCTATATCTACATTTATACTCCGCAGGCCACCCAACGGTATGTGGCGGAGGGCACTTTACGTGCCACTGTCATTACCTGCCTTTCCTGTTCCCGTCGCGTGTAGTTTGCGGGAAGAACGACTGCCGGAAAGCCTTCGTGCACGCTCGAATCTCTCTAATTTTACATGTGTTATCTCCTCGGGAGGTACAAGTAAGGGGAAGCAATATATTCGATACCTCATCCAGAAACGCACCCTCTAGAAACCTGGACAGCAAGCTACACCGCGATGCAGAGCGCCTCTCTTGCAGAGTGTGCCACTTGAGTTTGTTAAACATCTCCGTAACGCTATCAAGCTTACCAAATAACCCTGTGACGAAACGCGCCGCTCTTCTTTGGATCTTCTCTATCTCCTCCTTCAACCCGATCTGGTACGGATCCCACACTGATGAGCAATACTCAAGTATAGGTCGAACGAGTGTTTTGTAAGCCACCTCCTTTGTTGATGGACTACATTTTCTAAGGACTCTCCCAATGAATCTCAACCTGGCACTCGCCTTACCAACAATTAACTTTATATGATCATTCCACTTCAAATCGTTCCTTACGCATACTCCTAGATATTTTACAGAAGTATCTGCTACCAGTGTTTTTTCTGCTATCACATAATCATACAATAAAGGACCCTCCTTTCTATATATTCACAATACATTACATTTGTCTATGTTAAGGGTCAGTTACCATTCCCTGCACCAAGTGCCTATCCGCTGCAGATCTTCCTGCATTTCGCTGCAATTTTCTAACGCTGCAACTTCTCTGTATACTACAGTATGATTCGCGAGAAACCGCATGGAACTTCCGACACTATCTACTAGGTCATATATATATGCAGGGTGATTCAAAAAGAATACCGCAACTTTAGGAATTTAAAACTCTGCAACGACAAAAGGCAGAGCTAAGCACTATGTGTCGGCGAATTAAGGGAGCTATAAAGTTTCATTTAGTTGTACATTTGTTCGCTTGAGGCGCCAGCGTCAGTTGATGCTAAGATGGCGACCGCTCAACAGAAAGCTTTTTGTGTTATTGAGTACGGCAGAAGTGAATCGACGACAGTTGTTCAGCGTGCATTTCGAACGAAGTATATGGTGTTAAACCTCCTGATAGGTGGTGTATTAGACGTTGGTATAAACAGTTTACAGAGAATGGGTGTTTGTGCAAAGGGAAAAGTTATGGACGGCCGAGAACGAGTGATGAAAATGTAGCACGCATCCAGCAAGCATTTGTTCGCAGCCCAGGAAAATCGACTCGCAGAGCTAGCAGAGAGCTGCAAATTCCACAATCAACCGTATGGAGATTCCTACGAAAAAGGTTAGTTATGAAACCTTATCGTCTGAAATTGGTTCAAGCACTGTCTGCAGCTGATAAGATGAAAAGAATCGATTTCTGTGATTTTATCCTTGCTCAAATGGAAACAGATGAATCTTTCGTTTCAAAGATTGTGTTTAGTGATGAAGCAACTTTCCACACTAACGGGAAAGTCAACCGTCACAATGTCTGTACATGGGGCACTGAGAATCCGCGGGAAACAACTCAGTATGAACCTGACTCGCCTAAGGTGAACGTTTTCTGTGCCATTTCAGCCAATAAAGTTTTTGGTCCCTTTTTCATCGAAGGTGCTACTGTAACTGGACTACAGTATCTGGAGATGTTAGAGAATTGGCTGTTCCCTCAGCTCGAACAAGAAGCACAACAATTCATATTTCAGCAGGATGGAGCGCCACCACATTGGCACTTATCTGTCCGTAACTACCTGAACGTCAACTACCCGAGGCGCCAGGCAGCCCGTGACAGAGCACTACATCACTGGCCTCCAAGAAGCCCTGATCTTACCCCCTGCGATTTTTTCTTATGGAGGTATGTTAAGGATATGGTGTTTCGGCCACCTCTACCAGCCACCATTGGTGATTTGAAACGAGAAATAACGGCAGCTATCCAAACTGTTACGCCTGATATGCTACAGAGAGTGTGGAACGAGTTGGAGTATCGGGTTGATATTGCTCGAGTGTCTGGAGGGGGCCATATTGAACATCTCTGAACTTGTTTTTGAGTGAAAAAATACCTTTTTAAATACTCTTTGTAATGATGTATAACAGAAGATTATATTATGTTTCTTTCATTAAATACACATTTTTAAAGTTGTGGCATTCTTTTTGAATCACCCTGTATATTGTGAAAAGCAATGGTCACATAACACTCCCCTGTGGCACGTCAGAGGTTACTTTAACGTCTGTAGACGTCTCTCCATTGACAACAACATGCTGTGTTCTGTTTGCTAAAAACTCTTCAATCCAGCCACACAGCTGGTCTGATATTCCATAGGCTCTTACTTTGTTCGTCAGGCGACAGTGCGGAAATGTATCGAATGCCTTCTGGAAGTCAAGGATAATGGCGACTACCTGGGGGCCTGTATCTAATATTTCCTGGGTCTCATGAACAAATAAAGCGAGTTGGGTCTCACACGATCGCTGTTTCCGGAATCCATGTTGATTCCTACAGAGTAGATTCTGGGTTTCCAGAAATGACATGATACGCGAGCAAAAAACATGTTCTAAAATTCTACAACACATCGATGTCAGAGATGTAGGCCTATAGTTTTGCGCATCTGCTCGACGGCCCTTCTTGAAAACTGGAACTACCTGTGCTCTTTTCCAATCATTTGTAACCTTCCGTTCGTCTAGAGACTTGCGGTGCACGGCTGTTAGAAGGGGGGCAAGTTCTTTCGCGTACTCTGTGTAGAATCGAATTGGTATTCCGTCAGGTCCAGTGGACTTTCCTCTTTTTAGTGATTTCAGTTGCTTTTCTATTCCTTGGACACTTATTTCGATGTCAGCCATTTTTTCGTTCTTGCGAGGATTTAGAGAAGGAACTGCACTGCGGTCTTCCTCTGTGAAACGCCTTTGGAAAAAGGTGTTTAGTATTTCAGCTTTACGTGTGTCATCCTCTGTTTCAATGCAACTATCATCCCAGAGTGTCTGGATATGCTGTTTCGAGCCCCTTACTGATTTAACTTAAGACCAGAACTTCCTAGCATTTTCTGTCAAGTCGGTACATAGAATTTTACTTTCGAATTCACTGAAAGCTTCACGCATAGCCCTCCTTACGCTAACTTTGATATCGCTTAGCTTCTGTTTGTCTGAGAGGTTTTGGCTGCGTTTAAACTTGCAGTGAAGCTCTCTTTGCTTTCGCAGTAGTTTCCTAACTTTGTTGCTGAACCACGGTGGGTTTTTCCTATCCCTCGCGGTTTTCCTCGGCACGTAGCTATCTAAAATGCATTTTACGATTGCCTTGAACTTTTTCCATAGACACTCAACACTGTCAGTGTCGGAACAGAAATTTTCGTTTTGATCTGTTAGTAGTCTGAAATCTGCCTCCTATCACTCTTGCTAAACAGATCAAGTTTCCTCCCTCTTTTTATATTCTTATTTACTTCCATATTCAGGAATGCTGCAACGGCCTTATGATCACTGATTCCCTGTTCTGCGCTTACAGAGTCGAAAAGTTCGGGGTGTTTGTTATCAGTAGGTCCAAGATGTTATATCCACGAGTCGGTTCTCTGTTTAACTGCTCGAGGTAATTTTCGGATAGTGCACCCAGTGTAATGTCACTCGATGCTCTGTCCCTACCACCTGTCCTAAACATCTGAGTGTCCCAGTCTATATCTGGTAAATTGAAATCTCCACCTAATACTATAATATGATGATGAAATTTATATGAAATGTGATCCAGATTTTCTCTCAGTTCTCTCAGTTGTTCTGCTGAGTCGGGAGGTCGGTAAAAGGAGCCAATTACTAACCTAGCTCGGTTGTTGAGTATAACCTCCACCCATAATAATTCTCAGGAACTATCCACTTCTATTTCACTACAGGATAAACTACTACCAACAGCGACAAACACGCACCACCGGTTGCATGCGAACTATCCTTTCTAAACACCGTCTGTGCCTCTGTAAAAATTTCGGCAGAATTTATCTCTGGCTTAAGCCAGCTTTCCGTACCTATAACGATTGCAGCTTCGGTGCTTTCTATCTGCGCTTGATGTTCCGGTACTTTACAAACGCAGCGTCGACAGTTTACAATTACAATACCGATTGCTGCTTGGTCCCCGCATGTCCTGCCTTTGCCCCGCACCCTTTCTGTAGTTGCCAGAGGACAACTAACCTAAAAAACCGCCCAGTTCACGCCACACAACCCCTGCTACCCGTGTAGCCGCCTGCTGTGTGTAGTGGACTCCTGACCTATCCAGCGGAATCCGAAACCCCACCACCCTATGGCGCAAGTCCAGGAATCTGCAGCCCACACGGTCGCAGAACCGTCTGAGCTCTGTACCGAAGGTCCGCAGTCAGTCCTGTCGACGATGCTGCAGATGGTGAACTCTGCTTTCATCCCGCTAACGAGACTGGCAGTCTTCACCAAATCAGATAGCCGCCGGAAGCCAGAGAGGATTTCCTCCGATCCATAGCGACACACATCATTGGTGCCGACATGAGCCACCACCTGCAGATGGCTGCACCTTGTACCCTTCATGGCATGCGGAAGGACCCTTTCCACATCTGGAATGACTCCCCCCGATATGCACACGGAGTTCACATTGGGTTTCTTCCCCTCCCTTGCAGCCACGTCCCTAAGGGGCCCCATTATGCGCCTGACGGTGGAGTGTAGGACACGGAAATATCGTGTACTCTTGTGAAACAGCTTATTCAACACCTGACATAGTTTGAGTCTCTATTTGGTTGGCTTGTCAAATCGTGCACTATCCAGATTTGTAGGACATCAAATGTGACAATAATCGTATGCTGGACTGCATGGGAATATGAGGGCAGGTATACCTATCGTCAAGATTTCGGTCGAGCACGTCTGACGATCATAAGGGAGGATCTTGTATTGTGTACCAAGCACATCTTAACCCCTTCTCATCCGCGCCTGCAATTTGAGGGTAAGTAATGACCAATGTGTGAACTTTGATTTCTAACATATCACACACGGGAGTTTTTTGTGTGCTTTAGGTCGCACAGGGCGATATATGTCTCGCAGAGACATTATAAGTAGAGATATCCAGATCGCAGCTGTGATTAAAGTATTTAGAGCTTCACTGTTTGGTTTCCGATAGGCTTATTTGGTTTACAGTGCCATTTTCTAGCTGCCTCCGAATAGTACATGATGTCGTTAACCTTTTCTTCCATTATTATATGTAACTTTTACAATATTGGGTGATTATGTAACGTAACTTACGTATACCACTTTTTGACGTCCATAAAATATCAATTGATTTTATCACTGTCTGATTATTTGATTGTTATGTCTTGTAGGTGGCGTGGTTATATGATTGTGGCAGCTATGCAGCCATATCTCTGTCGTTAATGTTGTTTTAGACGAGATTTTTTCACTGTGTTAGTCATTTGATCTTTGCTGTTAATTTTATCCTTGTTTGTAAAATGTTTTAGCTGTGTATGGTTATCCGTTATCTACGTTTAGGGTGCCAAAAAATTTTATGGTGGCGATCTTGGGATAGGTCCCTTTCATGCAATGTTTTCCGCTGGAACAGCTGTGTTACTATTGGAGGCATAATGAGAGGAGCAATCGGGTATAACTTCAGGTCAAGGGTGGTAATTGTTTGAAGAAATCTGACACCACACATGTTTTTCACCGACGTCTTGCATCCTCACCTGTTACCTCTTTTGCCACAGTATTGTGGTGCCATTACCATTTTTTCAGGCCATTGCTCATATATATATATATATATATATATATATATATATATATATACACTCCTGGAAATGGAAAAAAGAACACATTGACACCGGTGTGTCAGACCCACCATACTTGCTCCGGACACTGCGAGAGGGCTGTACAAGCAATGATCACACGCACGGCACAGCGGACACACCAGGAACCGCGGTGTTGGCCGTCGAATGGCGCTAGCTGCGCAGCATTTGTGCACCGCCGCCGTCAGTGTCAGCCAGTTTGCCGTGGCATACGGATCTCCATCGCAGTCTTTAACACTGGTAGCATGCCGCGACAGCGTGGACGTGAACCGTATGTGCAGTTGACGGACTTTGAGCGAGGGCGTATAGTGGGCATGCGGGAGGCCGGGTGGACGTACCGCCGAATTGCTCAACACGTGGGGCGTGAGGTCTCCACAGTACATCGATGTTGTCGCCAGTGGTCGGCGGAAGGTGCACGTGCCCGTCGACCTGGGACCGGACCGCAGCGACGCACGGATGCACGCCAAGACCGTAGGATCCTACGCAGTGCCGTAGGGGACCGCATTGCCACTTCCCAGCAAATTAGGGACACTGTTGCTCCTGGGGTATCGGCGAGGACCATTCGCAACCGTCTCCATGAAGCTGGGCTACGGTCCCGCACACCGTTAGGCCGTCTTCCGCTCACGCCCCAACATCGTGCAGCCCGCCTCCAGTGGTGTCGCGACAGGCGTGAATGGAGGGACGAATGGAGACGTGTCGTCTTCAGCGATGAGAGTCGCTTCTGCCTTGGTGCCAATGATGGTCGTATGCGTGTTTGGCACCGTGCAGGTGAGCGCCACATTCAGGACTGCATACGACCGAGGCACACAGGGCCAACACCCGGCATCATGGTGTGGGGAGCGATCTCCTACACTGGCCGTACACCACTGGTGATCGTCGAGGGGACACTGAATAGTGCACGGTACATCCAAACCGTCATCGAACCCATCGTTCTACCATTCCTAGACCGGCAAGGGAACTTGCTGTTCCAACAGGACAATGCACGTCCGCATGTATCCCGTGCCACCCAACGTGCTCTAGAAGGTGTAAGTCAACTACCCTGGCCAGCAAGATCTCCGGATCTGTCCCCCATTGAGCATGTTTGGGACTGGATGAAGCGTCTTCTCACACGGTCTGCACGTCCAGCACGAACGCTGGTCCAACTGAGGCGCCAGGTGGAAATGGCATGGCAAGCCGTTCCACAGGACTACATCCAGCATCTCTACGATCGTCTCCATGGGAGAATAGCCGCCTGCATTGCTGCGAAAGGTGGATATACACTGTACTAGTGCCGACATTGTGCATGCTCTGTTGCCTGTGTCTATGTGCCTGTGGTTCTGTCAGTGTGATCATGTGATGTATCTGACCCCAGGAATGTGTCAATAAAGTTTCCCCTTCCTGGGACAATGAATTCACGGTGTTCTTATTTCAATTTCCAGGAGTATATATATATATATATATATATATATATATATATATATATATATATATGACACTTGTCTCTATGAACTTTTATGCCCTTTCTGTGTGATGTAGAGGTGTAGAGGTACTCCTGTGGCCAACATCACTAGATCTGTCCCTAATAGAACACGTGTTGAACGAATTCAGATTTGAACCCCATCCCATTCGCGCTATGCAGGATGTCAAGAATGAATTTCAACAGATGTGGGACCAGCTTGCCTCAGCAGAGGATACGACAGCTTTACGACACCATTCTCAAATCAAGCAGTGCATGCATCTAGGTCGAAGGTGGTACTATGTCACAGTGATAAATGAGCTCACACTGCTAAGTTCTTTGTAAATTTACTCGATATTTTAGTTTCTGTAATAGCATCACAGATCCTCTAGACCTGTGAAGTTTCAGTTCGTTACCTTCACCCTTTCTCCGTGCTTTATGTTTTTCTGTCAGACAGTGTGTGATAATGGAGGGGTGGGGATGCAGGAGGGTAACTGCTGGAACTGCGGAACTGCGGAACAGGCCATGCTGGCGGCTACTGAACGCTCTTTGTGCGATTGGCTACAGGCAGCGAATCATTTCGGCACAAACAACACTTGCTGTTTAGATTCTAAGGCCGTGTCCTGCGTAAGCGTCAGGAGCGGCCGACAGCGAGCGAGGTCTGGATGCGCGACACTCCAGCAACGATCAGCAGCATCGGGCGGAAAGGTCGCGTGCCCTGGGCGAGCGACAATGTCGTGCTTCAAGATGGCTGCTTAGAGCCGACCAGCTGTTTCCATAAAACGGCGCCCCTAAACTGTAGAGTACTGTAGCTGGAGAATAAAGCTACAAAATTACATTTGATTATTAAAATGAAGCGAAAAGGAAAGCTGTGGAAGAAATTTACACAGAGGAATCTTCATGGAGAATATCATAATTTATATCATCAACTACTAAGATTACCAGACAGTTCTTCGAATACACGTGAATGAATTGAGGAGCATTCGACTGTCTCATCAATAAATTAAAAATGAAGTTTTGTTACATGATTAAGAACTGTTAACAGCCGATAAATGCGGAAGAATGACTGAGTAGCATAAATACCAAGAATGAAATCATAGAACGCAGAGTGAGGTGTGGCGTAACGGTATCTTTCCAGGTTGATATAAACGCTTTCAGAATGGGCGTGCTTTCAATTCCAGCTACTTCATCTACTGTAACAGACCGAGATACAATTATGTATACCAATTTTCATGTATACAGTTTACACTGCATCGCTAAGTGTGTTTTTAAGTTCGTGCCAAAGTACTTGATCTTTTTATGTATGTTGTTTACACTGCATCCCTAAGTGTATTTTTAAGGTCATTTCAAAGTACTTGATGTTTAAGTGTATACAATCACCTGTCCCAGTACATAACACACATTAAATTCATAATAAATTACAATGAACAACCATGAAATTGTACAATTATTTGATGTTGCGAACGTAATTCATCAGCAGGCAGTGTTAAGGCTAAGCGTTTCAGTTAATTTTAATAAACTGTAAAAGTAAAGGATACCAAATAGTTGAAAAGAGAGTTAAGTGTTTTGTGAAATGATTTAGCAGAAAGTATGAAATAAAAAAGTATTAGGGTAACGTTTGAGGCACCTCATTTTCTATTCATGATTTCGAGCATCGTTCAAAGGGAAGTTGAAAGTTTCTCTGGTCTATTTATTTCTTTTACACAAATGATCTCTGAAAATATTCGACCGATTTCTTTCGTTTTTTAATTTCAGGTTTTATTCAGAAATCATGATCTTACTGACTCCTCGTTTGCCTTCCTAACGTCTTCCGTTCTCGAAAATCCTAACTTTGGTACTTGATTCGAAGTAAGCCTTTTTGACATTTCAATACCGCACCAATGTATCCTTTTATGTGCAAAATAGCTAGGCTTCGAACAGATGGACTATCTGACACTTCATTTACAAAGCTTGGCAATAGCTTTTACTGAAATATTTCAATTTCTGCTCAACTCATTAATTATATTTTCCTTAATTACACTGATCACTTTCAAGCAGTTAAACATTTTCATGCAAAACTAGATCTCACGCTCATCGCTTTGATATCCCGTTTTCCCGTTTCTCTCTCTTTGTTTGGCTTTGAATATTCGGACAAAACCTCATGGTGTAATTTATGGGGAGTCTTGTTTTCGTTCTGCTCACACAGAAAAACGTATCGAGAGCAAATCATACGATCAACTAGTCCTTTCTGCGTGCTGTTATCTCCAAAAAACGTGGTTTGACATCTTGAACCGCTTATGAGATACGACGATTTTTATGATCTCTTGGTTCGCGAAGCGCAGGAGAGTATTCGGACGCACCACGAGCGACCTGATATAACAACCAATATCCCAAAAATGAAAAGAGATATCATTCCGGTATCAACTTTAAATACAACATAGATTTATTGGTTACATTACATACACAATAATGTATAGCTTTAAATGAACTATACGGAAAGTCTACGCAATGTGATTTTACCTCAGCAAATTCTTAAAATTTTTGTTCAGCCAGGTACTCAATTTCGTGCGACACTGTAACTATGACGAATAACGAAAATAAACTCAGACCTTTGTCTAGAAAACATATCGAGCTATAAGACGACGAAGAATCAAATTCTTTCACCGAATAGTTTTCTTAAAACTGGATGATAAGAATTCCATAGTTGCCATCGCTCTCACTGTCACGCTTGCTGCAGCGACAAGACTAAAGCACGTTTGAACTCAAACGTCGCTAGTTGTAGCAAAGAACAGGCAGCTCCACAGACGTCGCCCACGTAGACACTTCCGTAACAATACCTGCGGTTATGTTTTGTTGCCTGAAGCAGTCGCTCGCTGTCCGTCGCTTCTGTCGCTCGCGTAGGACACGGCCTAATGCCATGCTCCGTTCCTACGGCGGCTGACGGAACTGGTGGAGGCACCTACACTATGTGATCAAAAGTATCCGGTCATCTGGCTGAAAATGACATACAAGTTCGTGGCGCCTTCCATGGGTAATGCTGGAATTCAGTATGGTGTTGGCAGACCCTTACCCTTGATGACAGCTTCCACTCTCGCAGGCATTCGTTCAATCATGTACTGGAAGCTTTTTTGGGAAATGGCAGACCATTCTTCACGGAATGCTGCGCTGAGGAGAAGTATCGATGTCGGTCGGTGAGGTCTGGCACGAAGTCGACGTTCCAGAACATCCAACGGTGTTCTTTAGTATTCATGTCAGGACTCTGTGCAGGCCATTACAAGGATGTTACTGTCGTGTAACCGCTCCACCACACGCCGTGCATTATGTACAGGTGCTCGGCGGCGTTGAAAAGTTCAGTCGCCATCACTGAATTGTTCTTTAACATTGGGAAGCCTCAAGGTGCTTAAATCATCAATGTAGGCCTGAGCTGTGATAGTGGCTCGCAAAACAACACGGGGTGCCTCCATGAAAAACACGAAGACACCATAACCCCACCGACTCCAAGTTTTATTGTTGGCACTGCGCCCGCTGGCAGATGACGTTCACCGTGTATTCGTCATACCCATACACTACCATCGGATCGCCACATTGTGTACCGTCATTCGTAACTCCACACAATATTTTTCCATTGTTCAATCGTCTAATGAATACGCTCCTTACACCAAGCTAGGCGTCGTTTAGCGTCTAGCGGCGTGATGGGCGGCTTATGAGCAGCCGCTCGACCATGAAATCTAAGTTTTCTCGCCTCCCGTGTAACTCTCATAGAACATGCAGTGGATACTGGTGCAGTTTTGAATTCTTGTGTGATGGTCTGGATAGATGTCTGCCTATTACACATTATGACCCTCTTCAACTGTCGGCGGTCTCTGTCAGTCAACAGATGGGGTCGGGCTGTGCGCTTTTGTGCTGTACGTGTCCTTCACGTTTCCACTTCACTATCACATCTTAAACAGTGAACCTAGGGATGTTTAGGAGTGTGGAAATCTCGCGTACAGACGTATGACACAAGTGACACCCAATTACCTGATCACGTTCGAAGTCCGTGAGCTCCGCTGAGCGCCCCATTCTGCTCTCTCACGATGTCTATGACTACGGAGGTCGCTGATGTGGAGCACCTGGCCGTTGGTTGCAGCATAATGCACCTAATATGAAAAACGTGTGTATTGGGGGTGTCCGAATACTTTTGTCACATGGTGTAGACTGGCATTCAGGGTGCACGCTCAGGTCGCTGTTTGTATCATTTTACTCAAATCGATCACAATCCCTTGGTTTGGAGCAGAGTGGCGGGACTAAACCGGAGGCTCAGGTGATTCCTTGACGAGGTCGGATGTGAATTTCTCGATCTCAGCTGTAGCGTGGAGAACTGTAGGGCCATACTCAATAGGTCAGATGTGCACTATACGCACTATGCGGCTAATACGGTAGCGGAGTTTGTGTGGCGTGCATGTGTTTTTTATTTACCACCTTCGGATGAGTCATAAATTGTCTGTTGAAGTCGAAGGTATATCAGTCACATAATTCATAGAGAACTTTCCTCCTCGCAGTTCGGTAATGGAAAACGTGACTTTAGTGGTGGTGGTGGTGGTGGTTAGTGTTTAACGTCCCGTCATTAGAGACGGAGCGCAAGCTCGGGTTACGGAAGGATGGGGAAGGAAATCGGCCGTGCCCTTTCAAAGGAACTATCCCGGCATTTGCCTGAAACGATTTAGGGAAATCAGGGAAAACCTAAATCAGGATGGCCGGAGACGGGATTGAACCGTCGTCCTCCCGAATGCGAGTCCAGTGTGCTAACCACTGCGCCACCTCGCTCGGTCGTGACTTTAGTGAACTGAAGGAGCATACATGGTAAGGTACCAGAAATAGTATCGCTTATAGAAAGTAATAAAGCCAGGTTAGTATTAGGATAGACAGTTAGTTAAAGCTGGGGCTGAATAGCCACGAAATCCTCAATCCAAATTGGTATGTATACAGAGCAGTCAAATGAAAACGAGACAGGTGGAAAGAACATAAGTAAACTTAAAAAAATTATCGCCGTATCATATATCCTACTGTGCAACAATGGCTGTAACATTGATCCCCGTGAGAAACAAGACGGTCATTGAGGTTGTCTGTGGAACCATGATTGCACCCAGGCGTGCACCTCCTCTTCCGAAGCAAACCAGTGGCCACGAATTTCTTTCTTCAGAGCTCCAAAAATATGGAAATTGCATAGGGAGAGATCGGACTAGGCCTACTTGTTGCTAATGTTGTTTCGGCAACGCTGCAGTACTTAGGGAAGATTTAGAATTTCCATCTATAGAATGAGAGAAAATCGCTATCACAACTGGTGACAGGGAAAAGTATATATGTGAGATTGTTCCGGATGACTTGTCAGGACTTTACAGTGGTTGGACAAAATTAGGGAAATACCTCAACAAATGAATGCTTGATCATAAATGCAAATGCTCTAACAGCTTGCAAGTGGCCCTTGCGGTAAAAGATTTATAAAGCACTCATGGAACGCGGAAAAACATTATCTGCTATGTCTACATCTACATCCATACTCCGCAAGCCACCTGGCGGTGTGTGGTGGCGGATACCCTGAGTACCTCTATCGGTTCTCCCTTCTATTCCAGTCTCGTATTGTTCGTGGAAAGAAGGATTGTCGGTATGCTTCTGTGTGGGCTCTAATCTCTCTGATTTTATCCTCATGGTCTCTTCGCGAGGTATACGTAGGAGGGAGCAATATACTGCTTGACTCTTCGGTGAAGGTATGTTCTCGAAACTTTAACAAAAGCCCGTACCGAGCTACTGAGCATCTCTCCTACAGAGTCTTCCACTGAAGTTTATCTATCATCTCCGTAACGCTTTCGCGATTACTAAATGACCCTGTAACGAAGCGTGCTGCTTTCCGTTGGATCTTCTCTATCTCTTCTATCAACCCTACCTGGTACGGATCCCACACTGCTGAACAGTATTCAAGCAGTGGGCGAACAAGCGTACTGTAACTTACTTCCTTTGTTTTCGGATTGCATTTCCTTAGGATTCTTCCAATGAATCTCAGTCTGGCATCTGCTTTACCGACGATCAACTTTATATGATCATTCCATTTTAAATCACTCCTAATGCGTACTCCCAGATAATTTATGGAATTAACTGCTTCCAGTTGCTGACCTGCTATTTTGTAGCTAAATGATAAGGATCTATCTTTCTATGTATTCGCAGCACATTACACTTGTCTACATTGAGATTCAATTGCCATTCCCTGCACCATGCGTCAATTCGCTGCAGATCCTCCTGCATTTCAGTACAATTTTCCATTGTTACAACCTCTCGATACACCACAGCATCATCTGCAAAAAGCCTCAGTGAACTTCCGATGTCATCCACAAGGTCATTTATGTATATTGTGAATAGCAACGGGCCTATGACACTCCCCTGCGGCACACCTGAAATCACTCTTATTTCGGAAGACTTCTCTCCATTGAGAATGACATGCTGCGTTCTGTTATCTAGGAACTCTTCAATCCAAACACACAATTGGTCTGATAGTCACTACACGGAAGAAAATATGTGTTGTGTGATCGTGACAGACTATCATTGAAGGGGATTGTGACAAAAAATAAGAGAAGGACAGCAGCAAAAGTCACTACAGAACAAAATATCACAATCGGGAACCCTGTGCGGCGTTAATGCCCTATCCCTGTCCACGATTAATATATACTTGTTGCTATGTTTTAATACACAGAATAGAAAGATTTTGTGACGGGAGGCTGGCAGGCAGGTAGCATCACAAGGCAGATTTATCCAACGAGATGCTAGATGGTCATATAGCATGACATCGTCCGAGCAAGTAAGAGCCGTATCGTACTGGAACAGAGAGAGACAGTGGGGATTCACCTACAAGTCTGGGCGCCGAGGATTGAATCTTTTATTATTTGTACTTGAGGAGTCCAGGAGAAAACTGCAGAAAATCCACTTCTTCTCGAAAATGTGTTGTTGCCATCATTTCGTTCTCCATGCTGCCGTCTATTGATTACACCCTTAAAACACTAGCAGAATAATTCTTGTCTGCGCTAAAACGTGCCTACAAAACGTCCTGCAGTTGCATATATCGGAATGTCCACTTCTGGTTGCAAAGAAAAACTGAGAAAATCCACTGCATGATGAAGTAGCACAACTTGGTGTATCCTTAGCAACAAATAATCCTGACCAAATTAGTAGCATCATGATAGACACCGTGATTAGTGACCACAAGGCTGTTTTAGCCACACTGAGTACTGTATCATCCAAATCCACCAAAAATAAAGGCAAGTTCTATTTAAAAAAGCAGATAACAAATCCACTGATACCTTCCAAAGAAACAGTCTCCACTCCTTCCAATCTAACTATGTAAGAGCAGACCAGATGTTGTTTAAATTTAAACAAGTAGTATCGACGTCAATTGAAAGATACATACAAAATAACTTAATAATGTATGATACTGATCCTTCATAGTACACAAAACATCCCATAGCAGTATTGCAGAAGCAACAAAAAAGCTTGAAAAATTCAAAAGAAAGCAAAATACTCAATACTGGTGAAGTTTTACACAAGCTCGAAATTTAGCGCGAACTTCAGTGCGAGATGCTTTTAATAGTTTCCTCAATGAAACTCTGTTTCTAGCAGAAAACCCCGATTTTGGCCATATGTAAAGTGGACCAGTGACAAGACGCAATCTATGCCTTCACTGCGCGATAACAATATTGAAATTTTTGATGACAGTGCCACTAAAGGTAAGCTACTAAACATGGTTTTCCAAATTCCTTCACAAAAGAAGAGGAAGTAAATATTCCAGAATTCGAATCAAGAACAACTGCCAACATGGGTAACTTGGAAGTAGATTCCCTTGCTGTAGAGAAGCAGCTTGGAATACTTAATAAATGCAAGGCTGCCTGCCAACACTGTGCATCTTACTTAGATCCAATCGTATACAACTGCTCACACGTAGGAAGCTCTGTACCCAGAGACTGGAATGTTGCGGAAGTCACACCAATATCCACGAAAGGAAAAAGGAGGAATCTGCTGAATTGCAGACCCACATAACCGATTTGCAGTAGGATTTTGGAACATACAGTGTGCTCGAACATTATGAATCACCTTGAAGAAAACGATTAATTGACAAATAGCCAACACAGACTCAGAAAATATCGTTCTGTAAAACACAACTAGCTCCTTACAACTAGCTCTTTATTCTCACGAAGTAATGAATGTTATCGCCAGGGGACGTCAAACTAATTCCGTATTTGTAGACATCCACAAGGTTTTTGACCAGTTCCACACAAGCGACTTCTAATAAAATTGCGTGCCTATGGAGTGCGTCTCAGTTGTGTGACTGGTTTCGTGATTTCCTGTCAGAAAGATCACAGTTCGTAAAAATTCTCGGAAAGTCATCGAGAAATACAGAAGTAATATTTGGCGTTCCCCAGAAATTATAATAGGCCCTCTGTTGTTCCTGATCTACATAAACGAGCAGTCCACTTAGACTGTTTGGAGATGATGATGTAATTTACCTCAATTTAATGTCATCAGATGAACAAAGCGAGATGCAAAATGATTTAAACAAGAAATCTGTATCGTGCAAAAACTGGAAATTGTCTCTAAAACACGAAATGTGTGAAGTCATCACTTGAACACTAAAAATAATCTGCAAAACTTCTGTTACACGATAAATCACACAAAGCTGAAGGCTGTAAACTCAACTAAATACTTAGATATTATATTTTCTTTTTCAGTGCGATGGGACCTTCTTATGAAATTTCAATCACCAACGTTCTCCTCAGAGCGTAAAAATATTTTGTTCTTGCTCACCTACATGGGGAGGAATGATCATCATAATAATATATGAGAAATCAGAGCTCGCACGAAAATATTTAAGTGTTCGTTTTTCCTGCGCTCTGTTCGGTAGTGGAAGGACAGAGAAGTAGCTTGAAGATCATTCGATGAACATTTGCCAGGCACTTAACTGTGAATTACAGAGTAATCATGAAGATGTAAATGTAGATGAACCACTATTATCTAAATAGATTTGCAATGGAAACATTGCTTTGTACGTGTTACGTATTTAGTCTGAATAATGCTGTTTTCCCAGGTTATTACTTCATAAACATTAGTTTTGAGCCTATGTGAATAAGCTACGTCAAGATATCCCAACTATATGCTACCTTGAAACAAAACACGATATCATGGTGGCTCTGCTAGCCATATTGGAGAGTCTTTCTGTTTTTGTTGGATAAAATACCAAGAGTGCTGTATGACGTTTTCCAGAATCATGAATGTTAATGATGGAATACGTTTGCAGTCAGTTTCAAAAGGAAACGGCTATAAAATATCATAAACTCCTTCTAACTTCAAGAGGAACAAAGAAAAGCACATGAGGTAAGATTCCATCGTCAGCTCTCATATTTTAAGCTATTTCTCTGCTTGCAAATACTAGGAACATCATTGTCGACGTATCTGTAGACATTAATTAATGTATTACGTTCTTGAGGAGCTGGTCGACCGGGCCGGCAGCTGTGCAACTGGTCGCGGACGTCGGACCGAACGGTCGTCCTTCTTCTTGTGTGGGACTCCACACTGGCGGGCTAGTCCGGCTGTCAACACCACGCTTACAGCAGCTCGCGACGTGGGGGCCACCACAGTTCCTGCACTTGGAAGGTTGCGCCTTGGGTAGCGGGCGTCTGGCGTTCGGGTGTTCGCCCGCACGCTTCAGGCATGCCTCGAGGAAGATCATGTGGCATGTCACTTCTCCTACCCTTTGGCAGTGGAAGCACTGAGGAGAGCCTTTTTGGTCCACAGACGTTCGACAGTGACCTGAGTGTGGGCCAGCCTCTTCATCGAAGAGATTCTTGTTCTCCTGGTCGTTGCTGGCTATCAACAGGAGTGCGTCTAGGTGGGTCTGTGCACACGCAATCTGATGTAATCCTGTGCTCCTTTTAGGAGGTGAGGGGCTTCACACTTTGGATAACCTTAGAAAACTGCCTTGTCGGGTACCACACAGTAAGTGTAGAAAGGAAGCGAGGGCTCTGATGCCTCGCTTGTGACCGTCCTGCAGTCTTTGACGTTTGAGAGTAGGACTCACATATTGTCGTCTCCTGTGCTCTTCACAGTAAAGATGGCTGTCGCTTACTGTTTGAGGCGCTGCTGGAATCCTTTACAGTCCTTCTTAACCTTCGTAATGATGGGTGAAAGCTGATGCTCAGACTGTCTGGCAGGGCATACCGGACAAGAACTGGCTTCGTCTGCATTCTGCTGGTTCTCGGTCGTCTGTGCAGCCTACCGTTTTTGTAGACCCTACTCTGACCACACAACATAGTACCGGAGGGGAGCTACGCGCGTCGGTTGTGGGTTGGGTTTCGGCCGTTCGTAGGATCTTCCTCTATTCCGCCGCCAATGGTTGATACCGGTTGGCGACTGAGGTGATAGTGGCCGCTTCTGTGGCCAGAATTTTGGTGGAAAATGTTCTGTGGTCTAAAGTCACAATTACCTCACTGTGTGAGTACAATTAAGTGTTCAAGAATCACACAATGGTTTTACAGTTACGGTTAGATGTCAACAATTGGTGCAACAACGATGCAGTTGCTGATGTCTTTAAGCCGCCATCAGTGACGCTTCAGTTTTGCGCTTGTGAAATGCCTTGGTTGCCAAAATTAAACATGCAAACGTACTAATAAGACGTGAAGTTGCCTAGAGAATGGACGCTGGAGAAGAAAGATGGATGTGCAGAAGAGGCAAAGACTACTTGTCCATGAAACCAAATGTTATCCGAAGTGGAAGAGTCTGAAAGGAAGCTAAAGTGAGGGACATTGATTTCCTGCTCAAAAACCATTTCGTCCAGACTTGGGAAGAAAATGAGAATAATCAGTTGCCTGTGTAATTTAGACGGGAGAGGACAGGACCTGAGAGTTTATGACGTTTTAACTACTTTTGAACTTCTGTTTAATGTCACATACTTTGCAATCATAGACAGTTGTAATCATTAAATCGTTCCCTTTTCTCCTTCGTGGAAGTATTAAGGTGTCTTTTAACTTGTATGTTATGACAGTAGGTATATGCACATCCTTCTCTATAAATCAAAACAGATGCAATAGTCGGTGAATCCGAATTATTTTAGGTTATAACCAGTAGAATAAAAGTCGAATATTTCTGGGATTGTCGCAGATATGCTGCATAGGTAATTATAAATCTGTAGTGGAAAGGACTTTCGAATATCTGCCATATGAAAATAGTAAGAAGGTTTTTGCATTTCCTGAAAACATGATCTGATGTACTCACTGACTTTTGCTTCAGTGTGCCTCGTTTTCTTCTTAGATACAGTTCCAAAGGTGTTGATGACGTTACTTGCATTGAAAACTGGTTAATAATAATTTTAATATCACTCAATAAATCAGGAAATGCTAATTACAAAATTTAGTTACTGTTAGTGCATATTGATGGAAAGGATGGACCAGTCACAAGTGCAATTTGAGAGGGCAGGCCGTAAACTACTAATATAGCTCAGTACTACGATTGGTTTAGAAGGAGCTAATACATGAGTCAGTATATAAAATATGATCTTATGTAAAGACGGAACAGTTTGTAGATAAACTGCAACAGATGACGCACTTGTGTGATGTTTTATTAATCCAAGGCAGTCTATGATCGGTTTTCGAGGTGGCAACACTCGAACTAGGGTGTGAACTGTAACTCCACGTAAAGAAAGAATTAATTGTTAAAGTTGCCTTGGAAAACACATTTGTGCTATCTTACGCGGCTTCTAAAATCATGTGAAATATTTTGTGACTTGTTTGGTGATCGGGAATGAATGATTAATGACCGGAGATTATCTTATGAATATTAATGATAAATTGGCTTTAGAAATAACTTCAGTAATTTTGTGATTGGTCAAATAAAGTAAAATTAGTTGCCATCCTTGCATTCTATGATTCTCATTATATCAGGAGTTCAACTCACTGACATGCAACATTATTATTCACTGTTTATTGTACAAACGTTGTAGCACGCGACCGACGGAGAAGGAACCAAATGGAGCAACTTGAACTGTTGCATCTCCCCAGCTCACCACAGTCACTAAATCTCATTATTATTGAGCATTTGTGGTCTATTTAGGAGAAAATGGTCGTAATCGCTATTTACCTCCTTCATCATTACCTAAACGTGCCACTACTTTGCGGGAAGAATGCAATGATATTCCCTTGCAAACTATTCTGGTCCTCTATTTATACATTCTGAGACAAATTTCCTGCATTGTACAGGACATGATACCGTGTTGGTATGTCTATAACTTCGTCAAATCGCTGTACTTCGGGCACACACGTGAGAGCGATCTTTTAGACCTACCACTAATAGACCTAACGATTTCGAATCGCTTAACATGAAGGAGGGAATCAGTGATGAAAAGGCTTTGATACTCTGTGACTACGGGTATTACAAAGCATGTTAGAAAAGGTCAGAAAACATTTTGTTGGCAAGAGTGACAGAAGTAAAGTTGCAGAGTATCTAAGTAGTCCTGATCAACGAAGATGTGGAGCAAAGACAGGTAATACTCAAATGCATTGTACAGTTTGCTTTGGACAAGTATGTGCTGAGCAAAGACGTTACGGATGCGAAAGACACACCGCAGTCCTATAGCAGTGTTAGAAAGTTGCTGCGAAGAAAAAAGAGAGTCATCTCCGATTCAGGTGAAGTCAAAGCATGGTTGGTAAACAGAAGCTCAATGTAGCCAAAATGAGCGTGAGGAGAGCGATGCGAAAAGCATTCAGTGAATTTCAAAATAAACAAACCATCTGACTAAAAATCCCAGGAACGTTTGGTGCTATGTAAAGACAGTAAGCGGATTGAACTCATTTACTCAGTCGCTCAGTGTACATACTGGCGCCGAAATGAAAGATGGTAGAATGATAGCAAAAATATTGAATTCTGTCGTCCGAAATAATTTCACTACGTAAGACATGAATACTGTTGCTGCTTTCAATCATGGTACGAATGCCGAAATGGTAGATACACTATGTGATCAAAAGTTCTGGGTACCCCAAAAACACGTATTTCTCATATTAGGGGAATTGTGCTGCCACCTACTGCCACGTACTCCATGTCTGCGACATCAGCAGTTATTAGACATCGTGAGAGAGCAGAATGAGGCGCTCTACGGAACTCACGGACTTCGAACGTGGTCATGTGATTGGGAGCCACTTGTGTCATACGTCTGTGCGCGAGATTTCTACACACCTAAACATCTCTAGTTCCATTGTTTCCGATGTGACAGTGAAGTGGAACGTGAAGGGACACGCACAGCACGAAGGCGTACAGGCCGGCCTCGTCTATTGACTGACAGGGACCGCCGCAGGTTGAAGAAGATCGTAGTGTGTAATAGGCAGACATCTATCAAGACCATCACATAGAAATTCCAAATTGCATCAGTATCCACTGCAAGTACTACGACAGTTAGGCAGGAGGTGAGAAAACTTGCATTTCATGGTCGAGCAGCTGCCCAGAAACCTCACATCATGCCGGTATGCCACACGACGCCTCGCTTGGTGTAAGGAGCGTAAACATTGAGCAATTGAACAGTGGAAAAATGTTGTGTGGAGTGAAGAATGGTTCAAATTTCTCTGAGCACTATGGGACTTAGCATCTGTGGTCATCAGTCCCCCAGAACTTAGAAGTACTTAAACCTAACTAACCTAAGGACATCACACACATCCATGCCCGAGGCAGGATTCGAACCTGCGACCGTAGCAGTCGCGCGGTTCCGGACTGAGCGCCTAGAACCGCTAGACCACCGCGGCCGGCGAGTGAAGAATCACGGCACACAATGTGGCGATCCGATGGCAGGGTGTGGGTATGGCGAATGCTCGTAAACGTCTTCTGCCAGCGTGTGTAGTGCCAACAGTAAAATTCGGATGCCATGGTGTTATGATGTGGTAGAGTTTTTCATGGAGAGGCTTGCACTATTGTTGTTTTGCGTGGCACTTTTACAGCACAGGCCTACATTGATGTTTTAAGCATCTTCTTGCTTCCCACTGTTGAAGGGCGCCACGCGGAGCGGCCGTGGGGTTTGATGCGCCGTGCCACCGATTACGCGGCCATTCCAGCCGGAGGTTCGAGTCCTCCCTCAGCCATGAGTGTGTGTGTTGTTCTTAGCGTAAGTTGGTTCAAGTAGTGTGTAAGTCTAGGGACTGATGACCTCAGCAGTTTGATCCCTTAGGAATTCACATACATTTGAACATCTTGTTGAAGGGCAATTCGGAGATGGCGAATGTGTCTTTTAACACGATAGAGCACCTGTTCGTAATGGACGGGATCGGCGCAGTGGTTACATGAAAGTAACACCCTTTAATGGACTGGCCTGCACACAGTCCCGACCTGAATCCCATTGAATACCTTTTGGATGTTTTGGAACACCGACTTCGTGCCAGGTCTCATCGACCGAATTTGATACATCTTCTCAGTGCAGCACTCCGTGAAGAATGGGCTGCCATTGCCCAAGAAACCTTCCAGCACCTGATTGGACGTATTACCTACGAGAGTGGAAGCTGTCATCAAAGCTACGGATGGGACAATACCATACTGAATTCCAGCATTACCTATGGGAGGCGCCACGAACTTGTAAGTCATTTTCAGACAGGTGTCCGGATACTTTCGATCACGTAGTGTAACGCATTGCGCATAAATATTCAAAGAGACTGCTTTCGCCGGCCGGTGTGGCCAAGAGGTTCTGGGCACTTCACTTTGGAAATGTGCGACCGCTACGGTCGCAGTTTCGAATCCTGCCTCGGACATGGATGTGTGTGATGTCCTTAGGTTAGTTAAGTTTAAGTAGTTCAACGATCTAGGGGACTGATGACCTCAGATGTTGAGTCCCATAGTGCTCAGAGCCATTTGAGCCATTTTGACACTGCTTTCCGATTACAGTATTGGTAACAAAGTCCTAGAAACAGCCACCAGCGTAAAAAACCTGGAGTAACCATTCATAGTTATCTGAAATGGAATGATCAAATAAAACATACACCATAAGAAACATATGCCACATGGATTTTCACTGGATATAATCTTAATGAAATTTAATTAACCCACGAATGAAGTTTGTAACAAAACTTTCATTCGACCGATTCTTGATTGTTGTTCATCAGTCTGAGAGCCCTACCTACCAGAATTAATAGAAGCGATAGAGAAGATTTAAGGAAGATTTCTTCATGGGATCCTACATTCGCCTAAAGTGATACGGAGGTGCACAACAAACTCCAGTGGTGAACGTTACAAGGGAGGTGTAGTGCATCACGGATAAGTTTGCTTTAGAAATTCTGAGACCTTACATTCCTAGAAGAGTTGGATAACTTATCAACTTCTCCTACATACGTCCAGTGAAACTGGCACATTGAGAAAAATAGCAAAATTGTGTTTCATGCGAAGTTTTACCAACAGTCATGGGCCATTCGTGAATGGAGCAGAAAAGGGGGAGGGAGGAGTGATACACGTGCCAAAAGTATCCTCCACCGTACATCTTAAAATGAAGTCTGCCGTATAAATGTAAACGATTTAGATGACACCTATTGATCACCAACAACAATGGTTAAATTGATTCAGTGATAAGCTAAGACATTGTGGTCAGTGCCCATCGAGAGACTGCATGCTAACTGATGTCGTTGCGGGCATGTGACGCAGCATGGAGAATATGAAGAGGAGCAGCGATAAATGGCGAATCGTTCTAGCGACAAAATGGTCTCAAAAGGAGGAATCCATTGGCATAAGAGAACTTCACAAAGGGAATAATATTGTGGCCTGATGACTCAGAACTAACATCCCTAAAACGCAAGCCCTGGTCGGTTGTTTGCATGCTACTGTCGTGAGAATCTATGGAAAGTAGTTATAGCTTGGTGAAACCACGGATAGGCTACAGTTGTTGGGCGTTCATGCTTCGTCACAGACCGTGGAGGCTGGAGACATTCCCGCTCTGTAAAGTAGCATAGGTGGCGATCCGGGGCTGATCTGACGATAGAATAGAATACTGGTGGTGGCAGGAGTGCTTCAGAGTATACAGATCAGCGCACATTGTTAAAGATAGGGCTCCGAGCAGACGAACTTTACCTAAATCCTGTTGACCCTACGACATCGTCAATTACGACTGCATTGGGGCCGGGATCATAGAGTTTCGATCGCGGATAGGTGGAAACGTGTCACCTGGTCGGATGAATCACGTTGCTCTTTACACAAGGTTTTTATCATGTCCTGATACTCCCCCATCCAGATTAACGGCTGCTCAAATCATGCATAGCGCCACGGAAGCAGGTAGTTGTTGACAATATTATGCTGTGTTGCACAACATCTGGGCTTTGCGGGACCTGCAGTAGTAATCTAAGAGAGTAAGACACTTGTGGAGCATGTGAACATTGCGGACTACCTGCATCCCTTCATGCCTGATGTAATACTCGGCGGCGATGGCATCTTCTATCAGGATAACAGTCTGTGTCACAAGGCCAGAAACGAGTGGTTGGAGGAACATGGTACTGAACTAGCGTACATGGTTTGGCCACGGAATTCCCCTGATCTGAACCCGATGGAACCCATCTGGGCTGGTATCAGGCGCCAGCTCGGCTAGCACACAGTACAGGATCGTAGGTTACGGGAACTGGGTATCCTGTGCGCAGACATCTGCTCCTATGTAGCTCGGGAAACATACTGAGGAGCTGTTGAGTCCACGCTACCCAAATTCGTTGCTGCTTTCAGTATCAAATCGGGACTAACACGCAATTAAGCAGGTACTCATGAGCCTTGGCGTATCAGTGTGAATTGGAAAATACCAACGATAAATGCTGTTCAACGGACATTAATACTCCTAATACTAGAGGTGACCTTTTGACAGCTTACACGTGTTGCGGAATAAACATTGAACACCACACAAAACCCTGAGTGTTTTAGATCTGTATGCTGTTAAACTTTTGTATATAATTTCGTCAATGTCATTCCAACCCATCTTATCCTACTTTAATATCTGTTAGATTTTAGTTTTGACAGCAGTTGGTCCCAACAGTCAAGATTAGGTATCTTGTATATGATAATTTTATTGAAAGTGGGTATCTATATTTCGTTCTGACAGTGTATTAATTCTTTTAATATTAGCATTTCCAGTTTACTGTAGTGTATTCACACAGTTTGACAACCTCCTGATAGATGATCAGGGTGGTGAGTATTCAAATGTTTTGTTTTTGTTTCATACTTTCTGATTTGTTCTAGTCCCACAGGCATCATCTCATTTTTGGGTCTATGGAACGAAAGATGAATCTAACCCGAACTTAATAATTGGGAAGTGGATGTAAGAAATATGTTAGCAGAATGGAACGGCCTCAAACAAATACTATATACCCTTTCTTATGGCCAAAACCAATGTTCTTAATTGCATTGCTAAATTCTTTTTCCATCCTTAAAACTTTGCAGAAAAACTTAAAACTGTGTTCATCACATACACAGACACTTAGGGTTGCACTGGCAACTATACAGTGATATGTCTCCCCTGCAGAATGTCAGCTAAAATTTGTATTTTGTCACACATACTGTCTGAATTCTGAAAGTTACCTCTCACTAGTAGGCTGCTCTACATTCTCTAATTTGTCCTCATTTTTCTTTTTCTGACTGTGCTACATAAATATGAACCAAGCACTGAGGTTACAGTTCTCAGTTTTTGCTTTTCATAACACTGAGTTTTATTTCTTCCTAAGCTATTCGCCTAAATACCGGGTATTTGTGTATAACGAATGTGGTGTAAGTTTAGGTGCTGTCATTTTCACCTACATTTTCTGTAAAAGTTGCTGTCACAGGTGAAACCAAATCAGCAAGTGTTCGGTTTTGTAATATCTGTCTTCCAACTTGGTAGAATAGCAAGGATACTTATTTAATGCTCACACCTGAAAACACTCAAATTCTTCTGTAGTCTTGCATGACCATTATATGTATTGTAGTTGTACGACTTTGACTTGAAATCCCTCTTTTAGAAACAAGCACTTCCTTTTTTATTGTTTGCTATAATATGTCACCCAATGTCACTGTGCTTCCAGTCATTGTAAATTCGGTAATATAAATGTGACATTAATTTCACTAGCAACAGTGATGACGATAGAATGTGAGGGAATATTGAGCGGCACGATGTTAAATAACATCTATAACACAACTGTTGTAAGTTTTCCCAGGATTAGTAACTACAACAATGCAATCATACGAACAGTTTTCAGTATTAAAAAAACAATAATTTTTTGTGGATATACCCACCATGCAGACAAAATTGGAAGCAGCAGATATACAGACTTACATATCATTCTATGGACGTCACCAGGCGACAACACACTGTGCCATTGTACCACAGGACACGTTGACTGCTGTCCAGCAAGTGCCTGGAGTATGGATGGTAAAGGAATAGCTGTTGGAAGTGAGGTCATTTTATCTAATAATGTAAAGCTCTATTAATTTATTTTCGAGTGAGAAAATTTCCATTGCTTCACCTGTACTAGAACCACAACGCAGTCCTTTAACTTGAGACATATATGTGTAAATTTACTTGTTTCTGAATTTGCAAACCTGTCACTCTGCACAGAGTCGTCACGTAACTCTACAAATTGGTATTTTTCTTCTTTTTCTTCGATCATTGACTGTAGCAAATCAGGAATGTTTAAGCTGTAAAGTTTTCCCATTTGTGTTGTTCACAAGGAAGTTTCATTAATGTACAATTGTCCATCACACTCTCTCAGAATCAAACAAATAACCCTCTCTTCACCACCCCCCATCCCTGCCAACCTATTTTATCCAAATTAGGTTAGTTCAGCTGAGTGTCAACCATTCCTCCCATAGAAGCTACCACCCGCTTGACACTGAACCGAATGAAAATGTTTTCCACAATTACAGTTTTTTATGCAGAACAAAATCAGAAAACCATTACATTACTCACAACTACTCATATGCATCCACAGGGCCTCTTTCTCGCAACAATATAATAACACACATCCACATTTGTGTAATTTCATAATGTACACTAAGTTTTGTTTGTGTTGGCAGAGGATTCATAATTTAATAGTTCATTTCAGTATAAAAATGTTACCATGAGAATAGCAAGCTGAAGTTTCAGTGTTGACAGATTCTCCATGTAAAGTAACAAGGCAGATTGCTCTTTCTTCAGTCACCTACATATAACTAAACTGATTTATTGAAAAACTGTGTGCATGTGTTTGTTTGTTTCTTGTATATATTCGCTCAGACGATCACTTTTCAGATGATGTTTAGTTTCCTTCACTCTGAAGCTGAGTGTGAGTTGTTTTTCAAACATTAATGGAAGATTGAAGTATACTTACTGGTGAGTGCACTGCTCTTGATAATCAGGTACCTGCATTCAACTCCTGGCCCGTTCACAATCGTGATCACCCATTAACGTTTCAAATAAAAATCTAACAATGGATAGTCAATAATACTATGAATAAGATAGATCGATACTCTTCGTAAAGATACATTCTGTTACATATAAGGTTTTGGCCAGTGACCTTTTCAGAATGTAGAAATGCACACACATTCACTCAAGGTAGAATACCTCATACACACAACTGCTATCTCCAGCCATATTGCAAAGGAAACGTGTTGAATAGAAGCAATAATCCAGAACAGGGAGGGGAAGAGGGAGGGACAGTGGGATATGGGTGAGGAAACAGGAATTGGCCCTTCTGGCGGGGCCTGAAGGAACTAGAGGGGGCAGGATAGGGCTGACAGGTGCAGGATTGGGAGGTTTCGGGGCAGGGAGAAGACGGGGAGCAGAAAGGGGAGAAGCAGATAAAAAAAAGGCCAGTGGATGCAATGGCTAAGAACAGCACATAGTGTGCGTGAATGGAGGCGAATTGCAGGTAACAGGACAAACAGTTGGGTAGAAGATGTGGGGTCAGTAGGTTAGCTTAAGTTGAGGATGGGATAATTTCGGGAGCAGAGAATTTGTTGTAAGGATGACTCCCATTTGTGCATTTTAGAAAATCTGGTGGTGAAGGGGATGATCCAGATGGCCTGGGTTGTGAAACAGCTAATGAAATCAAGTATGTTATATAAGTGGCATTTTGTGCCACAAGGTGGTCCACTTTGTTCTTCGCCACAGTTTTGTGGTGACCATTCATTCTCACTGACATCTGGTTGATAGTCATACTAATATAAAAATCTGAACAATTACTGCAGAAGAGCTGGTATATAACATAGCTGCTTTCAAAGAAGGCCTGGTCTCTTCGATGGGGTAGGAGAAGCCTGTGACAGAACTGGAATAGAAACTGCTGGGCGAGTGGACTGGAACTATATCACAAGGATTCTTTCTGGCTAATGAAAAATGCACTGCAGTGTGAAAGCTCTCTCAAAATTGATATCGAGCAATGGATAATTCAGGATGGAATAACAGTTATATTAAGAAAAGGATAGATTGATACCATATAGACGAGCTGTTGAGTCCCAGACAGACATAACAAACATAATGCTGTACATGTGAGTTTTCGGCCAAACCTCCTTCTTCTAATGTAGAAAATACACACTCCCACACACACACACACACACACCTTCATGCACCAACAACTTTCTCACAAATGAGCACTGTGTCTGACCATGAGCAAGGCCTTTTGGCCAAAAGTGATGACATGTATAGCAGTCTTTCTTTTTGTGTTGTGTGCGGCTCAGTATCTCCTCTAGCTGGTGAATTGACATCTGGCCTTTTCAAATTTACAATATTGGACCCAACGCAGAAAACAGTTTACAATATTTGAAAGTGTCATGGAGATATGTGAAAACTCGTAGAATAAATTCCATGTTCATGTGTCTTCAGCTGGTATGTTCACACAAGTCTTGGGAACTCTAAACTGTTATAGTGAACTTGATTTTTAATTACTATTAAACTCTTAGGAAACAAAGCTAAAAGATTCATTGCATGAGAAGGATACCTTGCATTAAAGAGTTAGTTAAAATGTGTTACTGTGAGTATTGTTTCTGCGCAAAATTCCATTTAGAATCTGTGGAGTTTTTATTGCCGTCTAGTGTCGACTTCTGCATCTGGCTAGTGGATGTCCTTACATCATGCTGTTATGAAATAATCTTTTATGCATGCTTCAGTCGTCATACACACACATTTCAAAGGCAGCTGAGTCCTTAACACGGTAAAGTAAGGTTTTCTCAAGATTCATTGTGTATGCAACTGCATCCCTATGCCATTCCCAATCGCAACCCCTTGCGGCAGGGGTCATATCCCTGAGGAAGATCCGTGTGCAAGATGGTGTGTTGTCGCCTGGTGACGAAAATAGAATGATATGTAAGTCTGTATATCTGCTACTTCCAATTTTGTCTGCATGGTGGGTATATGCACATAAAATTATTATTTTTTTAGCACTGCATTTATTAATCCAGGGAACATCTTAAAATGGTATAGGATTTGCGGTTGTAATAAAATGAAATTAATATAAAGGTCATGCAAGAGTGCAGACGAATTTGAGTATTTTCAGGTGTGAACATTAAATAAGTATCCTTGCTATTCCACCAAGTTGGAAGACAGATATTACAAAACCGAACACTTGCTGATTTGGTTTCACCTGTGACAGCAACTTTTACAGAAAATGTAGGTGAAAATGACAGCACCTGAACTTACACCACATTCGTTGTACACAAATACCCAGTATTTAGGCGAATAGCTTAGGAAGAAATAAAACTCAGTGTGATGAAAAGCAAAAACTGAGAACTATAACCTCAGTGCTTGGGGCATATTTATGTGGCACAGTCAGAAAAAGAATAATGAGGACAAATTAGAGAATGTAGAGCAGCCTACTAGTGAGAGGTAACTTTCAGAATTCAGACAGTATGTGTGACAAAATACAAATTTTAGCTGACATTCTGCAGGGGAGACATTTCACTATATAGTTTCCAGTGCAACCCTAAGTGTCTGTGTATGTGATGAACACAGTTTTAAGTTTTTCTGCAAAGTTTTAAGGATGGAAAAATAATTTAGCAATGCAATTAAGAACATTTGATTGCTCCTTTTGAGACCATTTTGTCGCTAGAATGATTCGCCATTTATCGCTGCTCCTCTTCATATTCTCCACGCTGCGTCACATGCCCGCAACGACATCAGTTAGCATGCAGTCTCTCGATGGGCACTGATCACAATGTCTTAGCTTATCATTGAATCAATTTAACCAATGTTGTTGGTGATCAATAGGTGTCATCTAAATCATTTACATTTATACAGCACACTTCACTTTAAGATGTACGGTGGAGGTTACTTTTGGTACGTGTATCACTCCTCCCTCCCCCTTTTCTGCTCCATTCACGAATGGCCCATGACTGTTGGTAAAACTTCGCATGAAACACAATTTTGCTATTTTTCTCAATGTGCCAGTTTCACTGGACGTATGTAGGAGAAGTTGATAAATTATCCAACTCTTCTAGGAATGTAAGGTCTCAGAATTTCTAAAGCAAACTTATCCGTGATGCACTACACCTCTCTTGTAACGTTCACCACTGGAGTTTGTTGTGCACTTCCGTATCACTTTAGGCGAATGTAGGATCCCATGAAGAAATCTTCCTTAAACTTTCTCTATCGCTTCTATTAATTCTGGTAGGTAGGGCTCTCAGACTGATGAACAACAATCAAGAATCGGTCGAATGGAAGTTTAGTTACAAATTTCATTCGTGGATTAATTAAATTTCTTTAAGATTATATCCAGTGAAAATCCATGTGGCATCTGTTTCTCCTGGTGTTTGTTTTATGTGATCATTCCATTTCATAGAGCTCCGTGTGGTTACTCTAGGTATTTTACGCTAGTGGCTGTTTCTAGTACTTTGTTATCAACACTGCATTCGAAAAGCAGTATCTCGTGGAATACTTATGCACAGTACGTTATACTTACACTATGTGATCGACAGTGTCCGGACACCTGTCTGAAAATGACTTGCAAGTTCATGGCGCCCTCCTAGGGTAATGCGGAATTCAGTATTGTGTTCGCCCACCCTTATCCTTGATGAGATCTTCCACTCTCGTAGGCATATGCCCAATCAGGTGCTGGAAGGTTTCTTGGGGAATGGCAGCCCATTCTTCAGGATGTGCTGCACTGGAAAGAGGTATCCAAGTCGGTCGTCGAGGCCTGGCACGAAGTCGGCGTTCCAAAACATCCAAGAGGTATTCAATAGGATTCAGGTAGGGACTCTGTGCATTACCGTATATTAAAGGGATGTTATTTTCATGTAACCACTCCGCCCAGGCCGTGCATTAAGAACACGTGCTCGATCGCGTTAAAAGATGCAATCGCCATCCCCGAATGGCCCTTCAACAGTGGGAAGCAAGAAGTTGCTTAAAACATCTATGTATGCCTGTTCCGTGATAGTGTCACGCAAAACAAGGGTGCCTCCTTTAATAACAAGACCACACCATAACACTACAGCCTCCGAATTTTACTGTTGTCAGTACTCACGCTGGCAGACGACGTTCACTGGCATTCGCCATACCCACACCCTGCCATCGGATCGGCACATTGTGTGCCGTGATTCGTCACTCCACAAACCATTTTTCCGCTGTTCAATCTTCCAACGTCTACCCTCCTTACACTAAGCGAGGCGTAGTTTGACATTTCCTGGCGTGATGTGAGGCTTCTCAGCCGCCGCTCGTCCATGAAATTCACGTTTTCTCACCTCCCACCTAACTGTCATAGTACTTGCAATGGATCCTGATGCCATTTGTAATTTCTTTGTGATGGTCTGGATAGATGTCTGCCTATTACACATTACGACCCTCTACTACTTGCGCCGGTCTTTGTCAGCCAACAGACAAGGTCGGCCTGTACACTTTCGTACTGTTGGTCTCCCTTCACGTTTCCATTCCACTTCACTGTCACATCGGAACAGCGGACCTAGGGATGTTTAGGATTGTGGAAATCTCGCGTACAGACGTATGACGCAAGTGACACCCAATCACCTGAGCGTATTCGAAGTCCGTGAGTTCCGCGGAGCGCCACATTCTGCTCTCTCACGATGTCTAATAACTGCTGATGTCGCTAACATGGATTACGTGGCAGTAGGTGGCACCACAATGCACCAAATATGAAAAATATATGTTTTTTTGGGGGTACCCAGAACTTTTGATCACATAGTATACCTACCATTTCGGCATTCGTACTTTGATTGAAAGCAGTAACCGTATCCATGTCTTCCGCAGAGAAACTATTTCGGACGAGAGAATTCAGTGTTTTGGTTTTCATTCTACCATCTTTCATTTCGGCGCCAAATGTTTCAAATGGCTCTGAACTCTATGAGACTTAACTTATGAGGTCATCAGTCCCCTTGAACTTAGAACTACTTAAACCTAACTAACCTAAGGACATCACACACATCCATGCCCGAGGCAGGATTCGAACCTGCGATCGTAGCGGTCGCGAGGTTCCAGACTGTAGCGCCTAGAACCGCTCGGCCACACAGCCCGGCTTTCGGCGCTAGTATGATCACTGAGCGACTGAATAAATAAGTTCTATCCGCTTACTGTCTTTACATAACACCAAACGTTCTAGGGATTTTCAGTCGGATCGTTTGTTTACTTTTTAAATTCACTGAATGCTTCTCGCATCGCTCTCCTCACGCTTATTTTGGCTCCATTCAGCTTCTGTTTACCAACCAGGCTTTGGCTTCGCTTGGATCGGAGATGACTCTTTTTTTCCGCAGCAACTTTCTAACACAGCTATTGAACTGCAGTGTGTCTTTCGCATCCCTAACATCCTTGCTCAGCACATACTTGAGCAAAACATACTGTATAATGCATTTGAGTATTACCTGTCTTTGCTCCACATCTTCGTTGATCAGGGCTAGTTAGACACTCTTCAACTTGTCTTCTGTCACTCTTGCCAACAAAATGTTTTCCGACCTTTTTCAACATTCCATGTAATACCCGTAGTCACAGAGTATCACAGCGTTTTCATCACTGATTCCCACCTTCATGTTAACTGATTCGAAATCTTCAGGTCTACTGATGGTAAGTCTAAAAGAATGCTCTCACGAGGCTGGCCGAAGTACAGCGATTTGACAAAATTGTAGAGACACCAACACGGTATCATATCCAGTACGATGCAGGAAATTTGTCTCAGAATGTACAAATACAGGTCCATAATGGTTTTCAATGGAATATTATTGCATCCTTTCCTCAAAATAGTGGCACGTTCCAACTCCAACAGTTAAATATTGAAGCCACTGAAGGTATTACTTACAGTTAGTCGTCTGGTAATCTATCAGTTCCTACCTTATCCGAATCCGAGAAATACATTTCAGTTCTGGAAGTGTCACCTGCTACTTTGATAACGAGCATATCAACAACAGAATCCACGAAGCCAACCAGGCGCACCATTTTCTCATATTCTTTTATGACGAGCCGTTCTATATCCCACCTGCGTTCGGCAGTGACGTGTGAAAAAAGCTGCTTGCGTTAGTTCCAGTACGTCTGGTAACGTAACAGTCTTGTTACTTCTTGGGCCAAATCCCGCAGCTTGGATCCAGATCAGTTCTGTTGGGTTCATATGGTAATGATTCATTAGCAAATGTCGAAATGAAGCATTTGTATGATGTGTTCGTTGCTGTGAAAATGATTGTTTTTCATGTTTCTACGATAATTATCTTCCTCTGTGGTATAAAGCGATGGACATATTCCAGATAAAGAGGATTTGGTTCTTCATTTTCGCCTTAAAAATTAAATTGTTAACTTTTCTGAAATTAAACAACTTGCATGAACAGTCATTCATAAAAAATCGATAATTAAGAATTTGTATTTGAAATGGAAACAGGAATATCGAGTCCTATATGTAATTAGAAACAAGAAGACGTGCATTAATCATAAAAAATGATGATGAGTTTTATGATTGCAAAGAGTAGGTATTCCAAATTGAAAGAGAAAAAAAATGGTTACTGGGAGATTTGAGCCATCCCACAAACCATCGTAATCGGTTCTTCATCCATTATACTACCGACTACGCTACACACTGAGTATACAAATGCTTATCGAATGCATTGTATACAAGAACGGGAAAATTTCAAAGATGATTATCTCCGTAAATTTATGAAAGATATTAAGAACAACGTATTGCTTTCCACATTTTAACCGGGTTCCACGCGCGTGCTTCACTACAGAACAAAAGGCAGCCTCAGCCATTTTCATAATGCGCATTAGCAGCGCGTTAATCAGAGCACAACGTTGCAGAGGTTGTGACTTTACACGATTTTTGAAATAAAAAATAAGTAGCTAAAGCGTGATTAAGAAAAACGTTGACGGTTATTAATACATACAAATATGTTAAAGATTCATTTAACCTATCTTAGTAATAATGTATGTATTACATAAGTAGGACCTACTTTCAAGAGCGCAACAACACCAGTGTACGTGTGCTACGGCTTCCGGCCAATCTTCGCATTTGTGTTTGCTTACATCAGGTTTATTCTTACGATGAACGAATTGTAGTACTCTTAGTGCAAGTAACATCATCAGCACTTTTGGAACTGTATTTAAACAGAAAATGGGACCACAGAAGCAAAATCCAGTGAGTGCATCAGATCATGCTTTCAGGAAATGCAAAAACCTTCTTACTACTTTCATATGGCACATATTCGAAAGTCCTCTCCATAATAGATTTATGTTTATCTATGGAGTATATTTGCGACAAACCCAGAAGTATTCGACTTTTACTTAACTGGTTATAACAAAAAATAATTCAGATTCATCGAGTTGTGCATCTGTTTTGCTTCACAGAGAAGGATGTGCATATGCCTAGTGTCATAACATACAAGTTAAAAGACACCTTAATACTGCCACAAAGGAGAAAAGGGAACTATTTAATGACTACAACTGTCTATGATTGCAAAGTATGTGACATTAAACAGAAGTTCAAAAGTAGTTAAAACGTCATAAACTCTCAGGTCCTGTCCTCTCCCGTCTAAATTACACAGGCAACTGATTATTCTCATTTTCTTCCCAAGTCTGGCAGAAATGGTTTTTGAACAGGAAATCAATGTCCCTCACTTTGCTTCCTTTGAGACTCTTCCACTTCGGATAACATTTGGTTTCATGGACAAGTTGTCTTTGCCTCTTCTGCACATCCATCTTTCTTCTCCAGCGTCCATTCTCTAGGCAACTTCACGTCTTATTAGTACGTTTGCATGTTTACTTTTGGCAACCAAGGTATTTCACAAGCGCAAAACTGAAGCGTCACTGATGGCGCCTTAAAGACATCAGCAACTGCATCGTTGTTGCACCAATTGTTGACACCTAACCGTAACTGTAAAACCATTGTGTGATTCTTGAACACTTAATTGTACTCACACGGTGAGGTAATTGTGACTTTAGACCACAGAACATTTTCCACCAAAATTCTGGCCACAGAAGCGGCCACTATCACCTCAGTCGCCAACCGGTATCAACCATTGGCGGCGGAATAGAGGAAGACCCCACGAACGGCCGAAACCCAACCCACAACAGACGTGCGTAGCTCACATCCGGTACTACGTTGTGTGGTCAGAGTAGGGTCTACAACCACGGTCGGCTGCACAGACGACCGAGCGCCGCCACGGCAGGTCTAGTCTAGAGACTCCCTAGCACTCGCCCCAGTTGTACAGCCGACCTTGCTAGCGATGGTTCACTGTCTACATACGCTCTCATTTGCAGAGACGACAGTTTAGTATAGCCTTCAGCTACGTCATTTGCTACGACCTAGCAAGGCGCCATATTCAGTTCCTATAATTACTTCAAGAATGTATTCTAAACAGATAATATTGTGAATCATAACTTGCGTCAGTACAGTTCTTCCCTCCTCACGCCAGCCTGCGTGAGCTAAAACGCGTGCGTTTCGGCCTCCACTCGTAACACGGTGTTGGCTCTTCTGCTAACACAAAAGTAATACTTTGACTATAATGAGAGAGCTATGAAATAAAACAAAAACACGGTTTGAGACTATATTTAGATATATTATTTGAATATTTAAATATCATACATAGGGTGTAGCATTTCAGGAATATAATTACAATCTGTATGTATCTTCTTCTTCGCGCCTGTACAGTATTTGCCAAATAAATCTTTTTTACACACAATAAATTCAGCGCTTACCTCACTCAAGCCGATAGATGCCTCACAGTACTCTGGTTTACTCACGTTTATTCTGTTTCTCTTTAGGTTCAGCGTTCATGTGCAAACAAAGGTGCTGCTTCAGATCATCAACATGTACACTATGCACACGTACGGAGTTTACAACATCATTGTATGCAGAGTCTATGCTCGGCATCCAACGATTCAGTCTCTCCAATGCAAGACATAGCCCAGTACCCAGATCGTATAACTTCATAACTGATGCGTGCCTTAGATAAATAGATGTCACCCGATTTCACACACAATGCACAGTCAACATACACAGTTGTAATAGAAAGTGTCACACCAGTAAGGCAAATGTCTGGGGGATAACGAGCTGGATAATACTCTGCAGTCATCAGCTGATTGATGTAGCGCTCTGCACGACATATTTCATCCCTCCTCAATACATTTTCAATTTCCACTCTCGCATGCAAACCCCAGACATGATGTGCTTCTATACCAACATTTACACGTTTTGTTCCACTGGGAGTAAAATTGTATGTGGAAGTGAAAAGCACAGGTGCACTCAATGCCTTCTTATCCACAGTATATGCACTCTGTGGTTGCACTATCACAGGGATGTTCTGCTGGGATGGGTTGTATGTTGGTGACCAGTACTGTCCTCCATCTTGATGTTGTTTAGGACCACCACCACCACCAGCAGCATTTGATGTGTTGGGGGCAGATCGCGTGTCCTCATCACACAAATTGATTAGGGGCACAGACAACAGCAGCCCCTTGTCCTGCTCCAGCAAGTTGGCTAAGTGCACTACAGCATCCCATGTCGCTGCTAAAGATTCAGACATGTAGGAGGATGTCACCACCACAGGTCTAGAGATCGCTGCAGGTAGGTCTCAACAGGATGGCAGCGAAGGTTGCTACAGGCCCAGCGCTTTCTGGTGGTGGTACTGTGTACTAGGTCCAGACCTCGTGGTGTACACAGTTTCTCGCCATCTTGGGTAACAATACTCATGTCATCAGCTGACGTCACAGCAGCCATCTTGGATTATGTCATGGATGAGAGTGCCCTCTGCTGGCTGTACTGTGTACTAGCTCAGTTGGAGTCCGGACCTCGTGGTGAACATACTGGATGGTGGTACTGCATCAAATTGTTTAAATAAAGACTGGAAATAAAGACTTGTGTGCAGTACAGGTCGAGTCCTCCTCCCTCGAATCCCTCGGAGGAGGTGGTGATCGGGTGACTTAGGATAGTGGAGGTGGCTGAACTGCCCTTTCTTTCCCACCATTTTCTTAGTTTAGTAGAGATACACCACTTGATCTACCTTCCCGCCAAAATTCAAATTTCACAGCAATCTCTAGGACGAGGCGGCGGTCGGATGACTTAGGTTAGTGGAGGTAGCCCAATTGACCTATCTTCTCACCAAAATTCAAACTTTCTGCCAAATTCCGCCATCTTCGATGACATCATCAGTTGACGTCACGGCCGCTATCTTGGATGACATCATCGCCATCTTCGATCATGGTACTTTGGCGTGGGAGCCTCATTGCCCCAATAATATGGATAGAAACGATTCCAAATAACCAACAGCATTTCTACCAGAAAGTGTAACTCTATCAGTGACTGTTGTGTGTGCTTCTGGAACGAAGAGGGCACTATCTGCAGGACGACAGTAACATAGTCATTGTGATCGTGTTTGTAATGGGCGGTTTTTATGTGAAACGTATTTTGCTGTCTGTAGAATCCTTCTGCAGCCAGCTTCAAACGTCGGTTCTCTATAGTGTTCCTCGAAAAGAACATTGTCTTCCCTCCAGGGATTCCCATGTGGGCTATCTGTTGAATGTAATCAGATGGCTGAAAGAAAATATTAGCCATGTAAAGTGACTCCCATGATCAATTTGATATCAATGACGTTTCTCTTGGCGTGTGGAAGTGCTGGCTAGGGTACCACAAATACGATGGATCGGTAATAAGGCGTTTTATTCGTTATGGCTATATATTTTAGTGATATTACAATCACCTGCCTACGTAGGGGGAGACGACCATCGAAAAAAAAGACGTATTGCTGAAATTATGAAGTGATACAACTACTGTGCTTTTACTTTAAGAGACTTGGTATGTGACGAGGCATTTGGTTACTTTAAGGTAGTTCAGAAATGAGGTGTCCTGTGACAGAGCTAGATCTTATCACTCTCTCTTGATCCAGAAGTGGGTTTTGTATTCTAGTCCTGTGATGCATGACTTAACAGATATTAAACTGATCGGAATAGTTTTTCTACCTGATGATAAAATACTAAGAGGTAACGTAGTCTATACCATACTGCTCAGGATTTTCACAGCAACAAACGATACTTCAGCGATGTCGAACACTGAGTATGCCATGCTTTCCTCTATCTTCGAAAATAACTTGTATAATAGGAAGAAGTTTACATTTCGTATCAGAAATTCGAGGTGTATGTCAACAACATCACTGTCTCGATTTGGGTAAAGTGGACTTTTTTAAACTGGAAAGTCTATGTTGGGGTGGAATTAGTTAGAACTGCTGTATACATCCAAGCCACAGCTATATTTCACAGTGTACCACAACTGGGTGCAAGGGTGGTCACGAGGAGTCGGCTGCTGGAATTAACGGATTAGCTCAGCCTATGACGGGTGGTTAGGTACAAAGAATGCGTCATTCTGTCGGCTCTTGTATGCGTTAGTGGGGGCAAGCGAAGTGACCAGTCTGCTGGGTGAGCGAGAATAGAAGTTTATGTGTTTGTCGCATGAAAGGAGATTAAATATTATGGGTTTTTTCACTAGATGTATTGGTAACGTCCGAATTCCTAACACTCCATCCCCCAACGCCCTCCATGGTTGGGGGTGATGCACCCTGGCATACACCTTCGTCCGCGTCTGCAGCTGCCGCCACAGTGGTAGTTTTCTCCGATGTCTGGGCGTTGGCGCCGACAGCGTATGAGGGGGTTGGCACTCTTCGTGTGGACGTTGGGACATGAGCGCACAGGATGTGAGAGTGTTTCTATGATCTTCGACATCTAGCCACAACAACTACTGCTATGGTATGGATGAAGTTTTAAGAGTGTTGTGTTCGGTGCTTCTCAGTACATCACAGTGGACTCCCTTGCACAGATATTTGTTGCTGTCGTCGACTCTAGCCTATCACATGATAGACCCTTTCCTCCCTCCTTCTTCAGTCTGGTGCAACTGAGAAAACGAGTCAACTTAGGAATTCTATAGTACTTTTTAAAAAACACACACTTAGCAGGCATGTAGTGGTCGAAAATTCCAAAGCCGTGACGATCTAAAACTATGCCGAAATTTGAAATTGCAACTATCATTTCATACACCACCACCTCCATCTGTCATGTCAGGTAATATTGTTTATGCACATAAACTATTGTGCATTGTCGTTCTTTTTATTTCGAGTAGTTTTAAACTGTCTGTGGCTGTGTGTGATGCAAATTGCTCCAAATGCCTATATTAACAAGTTAATATTTCCTGTGGCACATCTTCTGAAGCAACATTTGTGACATCAAGATATGTGTGTATTTGATAATGTCCTGGAGATTGCCTAACGCCAGAGTTAATAACTCCTGAAACAGTTCGCGAAGTGTACCACAAGAAAGTGGGCCAGGAAGCCTGGAAGGCAGTTTAGAGACCATCGCAGAATGAAATGTAATTGTTTCAATATGCCATGCTAGTTCCTATATCATCTGCAAAGCATACTATAGCGCTCTGTCTCTGTCTGTCTGTGTGCTTCTGTGTGCGTCTGTGTGTGTTTGTGTGTGTGACTCTTTTTAAACTGTATTGCGAATCAGCCTGCAACTAGTTTTGTGACATTGTCAGTTTCTATGTGTGGAATAGATACTGTATCTGCCTAATATCCCCTACATCACGATCCTGTGACCGGAAATTAGTTATTTATTAACTTCAGTGGTATCTACATCTACATGTACATGGATACTCTGGAAATCACATTTAACTGCCTGGCAGAGGGTTTATCGAATCACCTTCACAATTCTCTATTATTCCAATCGCTGCTTTGACAGCACTGTCCTCAATACTATCTCCATTGCTATCGCGCAGAGAAGGCATTGATTGTTTCTTGCCGGTAACATACTTCACATACGACCAGAATCTCTTTTGATTTTCTGCCAGGTTTCGAGACAAAATTTCGTTGTGGAAACTGTTATTGGCATCTAGCATTGAAGTCCGAGCTAAATGTCGAGCTTCTGTAAAAGATCGCCAATCTTGGGGATTTTGCGTCTGTCTAAATTTGGCATGTCGGTTTCGTTGTTTCTGCAACAGTATTCTAACCCGTTTTGTGTACCAAGGAGAATCAGCTCCGTTGTTTGTTAATTTATGTGGTATAAATCTCCCAATTGCTGACGATACTATTTCTTTGGCTTTAAGTCACATCTGGTCCACACTTATATTATCAATTTGGAATGAGTGGATATTGTCTGTCAGGAAGGCGTCAAGTCAATTTTTATCTGCTTTTTTGAATAGGTATATTTTTCGATTATTTTTCGAGGATTTGGGGATTACAATATTCAATGTTGCTACGACAACCCTGTGTTCACTAATCCCTGAATCTATTAAGTGCTCGTTATTAACTCAGGATTATTTGTTACTAAGAGGTCAAGTGTGTTTTCACAACCGTTTACTATTCGCGTGGGCTCATGAACTAACTGCTGGAAATAATTTTCAGAGAATGCGTTTAGCACAATTCCGGATGATGTTTTACGCGTATCTCTGGATTTAAACATAATTTTCGTCAACATTTCGAGGGTAACTGTAATTGTATGAGTCGGGTACATGAATGATTAAACTCAAGTTTTGTTTGAACCTTTCAGCAAGTGTATCATCTGAATTGGAAGGTCGGTAAAAGCATCCAATTATTATTTTATTCCGGTTGCCAACAATGACCTCTGCCCATACTAACTCACATGAAGTATCTACTTTTTAAAAAAATGGCTCTAAGCACTATGGAACTTAACATCTGAGGTCATCAGTCCCCTAGACTTAGAACTACCTAAACCTAACTAACCTAAGAATATCACACACATCCATGCCCGAGGCAGGATTCGTACCTGCGACCGTAGCAGCAGCGCGGTTCCGGACTGAAGCGCCTAGAACCGCTCCGCCGTATCTACTTCAATTGCGCAACAAGATAAACTACTTCTGACAGCAACAACCATGCCACTGCCAACCGTGTTTAGCCTATCTTTTCGGAACACCGTTAGGTTCTTCGCAAAAATTTCGGCTGAGCTTATATCCGGCTTTAGCCAGATTTCAGTGCCTATGACGATTTGAGCATCAGCGCTTTCTATTAGCGCTTGGAGCTCTTGTACTTTCCGAACACAGCTACTACAGTTTACACCTGTTATACCGATGGCTGCTGTATCTACGTTCTTCCTGTGTTCAGCCTGCACCCTTTGTGACTGAAGCCCTTCTTGTGTTTTCTCGAGACCCTGTAACCTAAAAAACCGCCCGGTCTACGCCACACAACCCCTGCTACCCGTGTAGCCGCCTCTTGCGTACAGTGGACACCTGACCTATTCAGCGGAACCCGAAACCCTACCACCCTTTGGCGCAAGTCGAGGAATCAGCAGCCTACACGGTCGCAGAACCGTCTGAGCCTCTGATTCAGACCCTCCACTCGGCTCTGTACCAGAGGTCCGCAATCGGTCCTGTCGACTATGCTGTAAATGGTCAGCTCTGCTTTCATCTTGCAAGCAAGACTAGCAGCCATTACCACTTCTGTTAGCCTCTCGAAACCAGAGAGAATCTCTTCTGATCCAAAGTGACACACATCATTGATACCGACGTGAGCAACCACCTGCAGTTGGCTGCACCCTGTGCTCTTCATAGCATCCTGGAGGACCCTTTCCACATCTGGAATAACTCCACCCGGTATGCACATGGAGTGCACATTGGTTTTCTTACACTTCTTGTCAGCCAAGTCCCTATGGGGGCCCCATAACGCGCCTAACGTTGGAGCTCCCAACTACTAATGATCCCACCCTCTGCGATTGCTCGAATCTAGCAGGCTGCTTGGTTCCCTCTGAATGTATGGATAGAGTCTGTATGAGGCATTTACTTTGGAAGAAGGGTATCTCTCGTGTGTGCTGATATTTGACAGGGTGGTTCAAGCATACAGACTACTTCAGATTGGGTGGGGGGAGGGGGGGGAGGGAGGAACCCGACAGGGTGTGTGCTTTTGTTATGAGGATTATCATGGTGTTTCACGGGGCTGTGGAGCAGCCGACAGCAGTTCAGTGAGCCTGCTGGCATTTCCAAGTTTCTCCAGCATACCCCAACTCCAGGCGGCCTGTGCGTGTGGCGGGACACGAGAAAGTATTTCAGATATGTATACGTTATCTACGACAGAATAATTACATGTTTCCTTATGTAACTGGAATGAAAAAGCATCACAACTGTTTAAATATTCCGTACACTGCTATCAATTTCCTGACAAATTCTATTAATAAATGAATAAACTATATTCCAAACGCTGCCTTCTATCCCATTAAGTGTTTAAATAAATATTCCACGTATTATCTATAACGTTTAAGCAATATTCCATACACTGCTTTCGATTTCCTGCCAAATTCTTTAAATAAATAAAGGTTTCAAAATTGTTTAAACAATATTCTGTACACTGCAATCGATTTCCCGCCAAATGGTCCATCAGCTGAGTCTTTTTCTACCAATTTCCAGGTGGGGAAGGGCAGGGGAGGTCTGGAGGAGTCTCCCAGAAGTTGATTAATTAGTACATCAAATTGATATCAAAACTGTGTTTGCATCGGCGATGGAGTCCCTTTGAAGGTGGGTGGGGGTGCGGGAGGGGGTGGGGGTGAGGGTTTCTCTGAAGGACGGATCATCCCCGCCGGCCGGGGTGGCCGAGCGGTTCTAGACGCTATAGTCTGGAAACGCGCGACCGCTGCGGTCGCAGGATCGAATTCTGCCTCGGGCATGGACGTGTGTGATGTCCTTAGGTTAGTTATGTTTAAGTAGTTCTAAGTTCTAGGGAACTGATGACCTCAGAAGTTAAGTTCATAGTGCTCAAAGCCATTTGAACCATTTGGATTATCCCCAGGGGGTCATAATCTACTTGGCAGCATAAAAGGTTAAGGACTCGTCGATCAAAAGAGAAAAATATGTTTGTATCTGAATACATGCAACCCGCAATGTGCGGTGATTTCCTTTTTGCCCTACTACTCTCGTGTTTCGTCTAATAGCAGCCTCATAACGCGCAAGCAACTCCGCAAAAATTGTCCTTCGTTCTTCTGATAGGCGGCGAGGAACCCAGTGCGAACACACTTTTGACCATCCAAACTGGTGGACGAGTGTGTCAGTACTACAACAGAGGCGTCCTGCTGTACAGCTAGGTATTTGACTGTGATCCGTCCATCACCTCCAATGAGCGTCCGAACGTTCCAACATTGCAGGAGTCACAGCTGTGTGGGGTTAGACGACATGCAGGTTTGTGCGACCTTGTTGCAATGATGACAGATTCCTCGCTCAACCATTCAAGTTGGTTTTGTTCACAGCTTGGTCTCTATAGACATTTTACAAGCATTTATTAATATCTGCGATGCTCTGGGTTTCCACCAAATGAAACTCGATAACAGCTCTCTGCACTGAGTGCACCTCCGTTGCAGACGCCATTTTCAAAGCCACGGTATACCGCCCCCTACCTTCGTGAAACTATAGAGGCTGAAGCGAGAATATTCCACGATGTCGCACAAGGAATTCCGCATTTTTCAACAGAAACTGGCCGAGAAAAAAATACATTGCGTTACTTATTGAACGCTCCTCATACATTTCTCGAGGACCCGAACTGATCCTACCTGAGGTCGGCTGCTGCCGGTTTTTCCATTCTTTTCCAAAGAATTCGTCTTAGTATTTTGCATCAATTATATAGCAACCTGATAGCTCACCAATATTCGCATCTGTCGGCATCTGTTTTATTTGGAATTGGAATTATTACATTGTTCTTGAAAGCTGAGGCTGTTTCGGCTATCTTCACAAGAAAATTGAAATAGTTTTGTGATGGCTGAAATATTGGCTCGTGACAGAAAACTGTGATGGTGCACTTTGCTCACCAAGAAAAACATCAACGAATGAGAGAAAATCAGTACACTGCTGATGTTCTTGTAACGCATGACATAAACGGATAGCTCGCTCTTGTCACTGCATCATCTACTCGTAATAATACCAGAACTAGCATACAGACTAAAGCATTACTTGGAAAATAATAGAAACTTAGGTTAATAGGAGCTCTATGAATGAAAAAAGTAGTAGACTACCTTACTAACCTTTTCCAGCAGGAACAATGTTAATACTGTTCGATCGTATCACTGTGTTTTGATGTGGTGGTGATCACTTGTACTGTAGCTCCAGTGTTCTTTCCTTTAAATTTGAAAATTTTCCCGTCACTGTTTGACTGAACTCAGGAATTCCTAAAATGTGGTCAGGTTCAACAGAGAGCATTACATGTGCTGAAAGGCTTTCTTGGTCCATAGCACAATGATGAAATGCAACACACTGCATATGAAGTGGTCACTGGAATTTTAATTATCTACTTAGTTTCACAGATCCTTTCACTGTATCACAAAGATTATTATCTGCTATATAATCCAGCAAGCTCAAGTCTCCACAAATACTTCTGAACTCCTGTCTTCCATAAATGACAATGAGTTTTGCTCGAAGTTTCTCTGCTTTCACAAGAGAATAGCATTCAATAGCGGCTCTGAAAGACGTTACTGGAAAACTGGAAGAGTAAGTGGTGAGTTTCTGGAATAGAAAAAGGGGCTGCAATTAGGTGCTCAGTGAACTTGAAATTTTTCTTTCACTTCCTCACTTACAACATCACTTTTCTTTTTGCCTCCATCAGTAGATGATACATCACTCCTATATTCAGTTCTCCCTCTTTTATGATACTCGTGCTGATCTGTCGGATTTTCATTCACTCCTTCTCTGATGTTTGGAATTTCATACTCAAAAGCTGTTAGTTGATTTTGTGCATAAGGTTGGTCAGTATCCCTTTACTGCAGCTTTACACAAAATAACCACGTGCACTGTAATTCCACGAAAAAATGGGAGGTAGGAAAACCTTTCGTCCTTTAAATTCGTTACGAAGTCACACGCTTGATCGATGTTGTTTTCATTCCACAGATTTTCCACATTACTAATTCAATTCGTACACTTCATAATATCCTCGCTATATTCGAAAACAATCTTGACACTACTTGACCGGAAATTCCATCGAGTAGGCACTGAGCGTGGCATTCGTTTTCGCACTGTTTTGTCGAGAACTGGTGTTCTTCACAGACATGCCGAAAAGAAGCTGCAGAGTGCCTGAAGTTGAGCGAAAAATTTTAACACATTTATATCAACTGAAGCGGCTTTAAGCATAATGAGATTGAAATAGTGGGCTTAACAATGAACGTAACCTTAGAAAATTTTTCCTTAACAAGAGCCTGCAACCTACGTGACGAACCACTCAAGACTGCCGCACCGACATCTGTTTATGTTATCAGATCGTGTGAATAATTCTCCGCTATGATTTATCTGTTCCAGTATGTACGTTGCCAAAGACTGAGCATCATTCTTTTCTACTGCTATGAAGTTCCAAAATCTTCCAACTGGTCTCCCATTACTGGTGTGCCTATAAAAGTACAGGCTACATCACTTGTTGCATCGGCTACTATTTACAAAAACTCTATACCATTAGTGTCCTTTCTAATTTCCCCTTGGTAGACTTGAAGCATGCATTGAGGCTAGTTGACATATGAACTTCTACTGTTGTGGTAGTTGTTCAAATGGTTCAAATGGCTCTGTGCACTATGGGACTTAACATCTGAGGTCATCAGTCCCCTAGAACTTAGAACTACTTAAACCTAACTAACCTAAGGACATCACACACATCCATGCCCGAGGCAGGATTCGAACCTGCGACCGTAGCGGTCGCGCGGTTCCAGACTGACGCGCCTAGAACCGCTCGGCCACACCGGCCGGCGGTAGTTGTTCCCTTGCGTTTATCTCACCCGTTATAATGCATCCACTACGCGGTTCGTAGTAGCTTACCTTCGTTCCTGTTTTCTTGTTCATTATTAGAACTACTCCTGCATTACCTCAATTTGATTTTAAATTTGTAGTCCTGTACTCATATGCTCAGAAGTCCTGTTCCTCCTGCATCGTACTTCGCCAATTTTCACTATATCTGTCTTCATCTTATCCGTTTCTCTTTTCAAGTTTTCTAACTCTTGTCCGATTAAGGGAACTAACATTCAATGGCCTGGCTCAAAGAGTGCCAGTTTGGTTTCTCTTGATGGTAACGTCCTCCTGGGTATTCCCTACCGAGAGATACGAATGCAGTATCATTTTACCCCCAGAAATTTTACCCAAGAGGATGCTACCTTCATTTAACCATACAGTAGGGCTGCGTGCCCTCGGGAAAAATTACAACGTAATCTCTCCTTCCTTTTAGTCGGTTGCCGTACCAGCACAAGAAGGCCAAGATGGATGATGTTACAAGGACAGATCAATACCCTTCCAACTATTAAAGCTGCTGCCCCTCTTCAGACGCCACCCGTTTGTCTTCCACTATCATTGCAACTACGGTATTGCTGGCTATCTTTATCGCTGCGGCATGCAAGCAACCCCACCTCTACATGGTCCATAGTTTATGGGGAACAAAACTGTCACATATGGAACTGTTTCTCGTGCCAGTGTTACGTGTACCGATTTGCTGTTAGGTGTAATACGTAACTACGTCCATGAAGCTATACATAAATGCAAAACTGTAATGACACTTAAAATGCAGAATATTGTAATTTTTTGTGATACTCTGCGAGAGGCGAGATCTGAAATGTATTGACAGGTCGCTCGTTGTTTGAAACTCTGACAAACGAGTCTGAACAGAATAGCAGAGACTATTTTCATTCGTGAACGAAGGAATGACGTTCGTGGTAGCAATTATTTGTGTCTTTCCAGTGCATAATGCAGTCTGGTTTCAATGCGCTTCATAGAGCGTGTAGTGTAATAAAGGCATAATAAAATGCTTCTTATAGCAGACTGTCATGTCACTTCAGAATGTGCAGACAGTGCAGTAACGTGTTTGCTGAGTGGATTACTTTCGTTGTATAGCGTGGACTATGAAGCTGACGTATTGGATCCTAGTGATTCTCGTTAAGAACTGTTACATCAGAAAATAATGGTGCTAATACTACAGTATCGCACAGTGAAGACGGCAGATCTATCGAGTTTGCGGGTTTCCCTGCACAGCGCTGACTGTGGAGTTAAAAGTACCAGTAAGCTTTCTGCCACGGACAAATATTTGAGAAAATTATAACCTGACCGCTACGAAGTTTGCACAGTGAGGTATCGTGTTCACTAATTGAACCGCTCTCGAAGTGTAGCGCGGACTGTGAAATACAAAAGTACTGCAGTTCTTCACGTCATAAACTAATATCTGAGAAAGGAACACAAAAACTATAATTTTCGAACAGTGGTGACAAATGTTTAATAAACGCAGTAACGTCGATAAACATGACGTTTTCGTTGCTGAAGACGGTTTATAGTTCCACATCAGCCTGCCGCGGTGGCCGAGCGTTTCTAGGCGCTACATTCCGGAACCACGCTACTGCTACGGTCGCAGGTTCGAATCCAGCCTCGGGCATGGATGTGTGTGAAGTCCTTAGATTAGTTAGGTTTAAGTAGTTCTAAGTTCTAGGGGACTGATGACCTCAGATGTTAAGTCCCATAGTGCTGAGAGCCATTTGAAACATTTGGTCCACGTCACCGACTTCAGGTACTTCAGTCTACGAGGAGACGATAAATAACGCACTTTCCTCCGCATGGTACAAGTGGCCATTTTCAACAAGTGAATTCCAACAGCAATTCTTGGTAAGGATTACACTCACAATATTTATGTGCCGCCAAGGGATAATGATGAGACGTCATTTCACACAGCTAAATGTTTCTTAATTTGGATTGACTGTTACGTAGCTCTTCACTGGGAAATTAGTGTTGAAAGCACTTGAGTAACTTACATACCGTCTTTTGTAGAAGTTACTTTTAGGACTTCTTATTGTTGCTAACTGTCTCAGTTACCTTACTCACAGGCACTGTAAATCATACTTTGAGTAACTGCTGTCATATGAAAAAATATTATAGTTTTTGCGAACGTTTTTCTCTTTTGGCGTCACCTATATTCTTGTAGAATTTACGCGTGCAGAGATGATTTTTTTTTTTTTAGTTTCTCCGTATCTTAACAAGCATAAATGTATATCTGCAGTGTTTGTCATACTCATCTCGTTTGCATGTTTATGCATGTTGCATGTCGAGATATGTTAACGTTTAAAGCAGTGTGTGCGTAAAATACATCCGTCATATTGTCTACAATTAAGCCAGTTGGCAATGACCAATCAGGGAAGAGCATGTGGCTCGTCATTGGCGAAGCTTTTAGACTGCACGAAAGCTAGTATCTCAAAGATGAGCATCAGTTGGCCTTTCTTTATATTTCAGGATTCGTCGTACTATAGTACTCTACAGGCATGAGAGAGCTTGCTCGGCGGTTTGGTGAATATAGCTTATTATTTCAGTCTGGGAGAGTGTAGTGTTCAGAGAATTCTAGGAACAGTCAAAATTGTATATTTTTGGTCGCACCAAAACTACATGCAAGAGATCTTACACTTATTTCATCAGAAGCATCAGGTTTCCTCCTCTTTTAGTATGTCCTTTGGATCACATTGTTAAATTTTTATAGGAACACGGTAATTTCTGATCTAAATAGTATTATTAAGGCTCCTGTTTTGTTACATATGGCATGTTGTCAAAACGGGACAATATTTTGTAAATAACGTCTTACTGAAACCTTGAATTCTCTGGGTTCAGTGACTCAAATGTGCAAGACACTCAGTTTCATTTTCGTTCACTTTGGTACTGCATTATGCAAATTAAACGGGTTGAGTGTGTAGAGAAAGTATTCCCAAATGTTAAGAAATGAACGCATAGTAGCTAAAGAAACTAAACTCGTTATCGAAAATACGGAGAAAAAGGTTAGTTACGAAATCAAAACCGGGTACTGAAATGGTAGAGATTTAAAGCATGGAATAGAAATCATGTTGCAATCAGTATTGAGAAAATTGTAAAAATCACTAAAACAAATGGAAAAAGAGAGAAAAATTAGATATAAAATCAGAGGAAAAAATCTGGAGGACAGTAAACAGAAGGGACCTGAGATAGAAAAGAAAACTTCTGAGGTTAGGAAACTCAAAAAAGAAATTTCAGATAAAATGAAATAATTTTAACTTCAGATGTCTGTGAAACAATGAAAATTTGATATCATAAGTAGGATTCTGGGTCAAAAACGTCAGCCCAAACTGTTGAGTCTAACATAGGGAAATCTGAAATTAATAATTACTGTGACCAGCTTTTCCAAGAACATACTACAAAGAGAGAGGCTGGATAAGCGATATCCGTTAACGGAAAAAAGTCCTATGATTAAAGATATCCTAAATAGAATGAATGCTGTGGATAGGAGGCAACTAATTGCTCAAAACATGAAAACAGAACTTCTAAATTGTATCATGAGAACAGGATTCAGCAAATTAGGATGAATCAGATGATTGCTCAGATAGGGGACAAAGAGGTAAAGTGAATTTCATGCATAATAATAGAGGTCATAACAAAGTGGAGGAGTCTTAAGTGGGAAATGAACTTCCACTACAGTAAAGGCACTGGGTGGAGTTGTTTGCACTTTCGTTTGAACAAGTGCTACAAGTTACCATGATGAAATAGTAAACATAATAGATTGCAGTAGCAATAACAATTACTCTGGTAGTAAGTATTACTTTGCTGACTCCACCTCATTTTTTGTAATGTGAGCATCGACTATTATTTCATCTCCTTACTTCAATAGCCGGCCGAAGTGGCCGCGCGGTTCTGGCGCTGCAGTCTGGAACCGCGAGACCGCTACGGTCACAGGTTCGAATCCTGCCTCGGGCATGGATGTGTGTGATGTCCTTAGGTTAGTTAGGTTTAAGTAGTTCTAAGTTCTAGGGGACTGATAACCACAGCAGTTGAGTCCCATAGTGCTCAGAGCCATTTGAGCCATTTTTGAACTTCAATAGTTTAGTATCTTGAGTTTCTGCATGTTAATTTAATATCTAATAGACAAAATTCTCGCATTTCCGATCGTGTCGAAAAGTAAACCGATTTTGTGGCAAATTAAAAATTCCTAATCAGGGGTGAGTTGTTTAGTCTCACCTGAGTGCTTTGGAAGTTAGTTTTTGAATCTCTCCATATTAATCTATTAGACACGGTTCTTCTGTTTTCTTCAGGGTCTACAGTAGAGTTCCTCTGCACATGTCTATAGTAGTGTAGTTTTCCATGGTCTTTTGTATGGACAGTGATTGTGACCTTTGTGTGCAGATGTGAGCTGAGTAGGTGACACTTCGCTCTCAGCTCCAGGCTGTGATGGCTTCGGTTACACAGCTTCAAGCTGCAGTGAATGGGCATTATTGTTGTGAGCCGGTTGTGGGGATCCAACAGATTTCCAGCACATCAGAGTCCTCCGATCCATCACCAACGATGGTATATAGCCAAGAGGATGGTCATACCCTTCTGTGACCGTATAGGCTGCAGATCCTTGACTTGCGCCATAGGGTGGTTGGGTTTCGGGTTCCGCTGAATGGGTCTGGAGTTCATTACATGCATGAGGCAGTTACACAGGTAGCAGGGGCTGTGTGGCGTGCACTGGGCAGTTTTAGGAGAGAGGGTCTCTGGAAAACACGAGAAGGGCTTCAGTCTCAAAGGGTGCAGGTCGTACACAGGAAGAACATAGATACAGCGACCATCGGTATAACAAGTGTAAACTGTCGTAGCTGTGTTTGAAAAGTACCAGAGCTCCAAGAGGTAAGAGAAAGCACTGAGACTCAAACAGATGTAGGCACTGAAAGCTTGCTAAACCCAGAGGTAAGTTCAGCTGAAATTTTTGAGAAAAACGTAACAGTGTTCCTAATGGATAAACTAAACACAGTGGGCATTGGCGTGTTTTTTGCTGTTCAAAGTAGTTTATCTCGTCGCGCAACTGAAGTAGATTGTTCCTGTGAGCTAATATGAGCAGAGGTCATTGCTGGCAAACGGAATTAAATGATAATTTGATAATTCTACCGACCTCCCAATTCAGATAATACCATTGCCGAAAGGTTCAAAGAAAACTTGAGTTTAATCTCAATCATATACCCGACTCATACAATTATACTTACCCTCAGCATAATGGCGAAACTAACGTTTGAATCCAGACATACGTGTAAAACATCATCCGGAATTGTAATAAACGCATTCTCTGAAAATGATTTCTAGCAGTTAGCTCATGAGTACACGCGAATTGTAAATGGTTATAAAATCACTCTTGACCTCTTAGGAACAAATAATCCTGAGAAAATAACGAGCATCAAAACTGATGTAGGGATTACTGAACACAGAGCTGTAGTAGCGAGACCGAATATGGTAAGCCCAATTCCTCCATAAATAAACGGAACATGTACCTATTCAAAAAAAAGCAGAGAAAATGTGCTGATGGTTCCTGAGACAAAATCTCCATTCCTACAAAATTAAAAATGAAAGTGCAGACCAGATGTGGCTTGAATTCAAAGAAATAGTACTACGTAAGTGAACAAACGACGGAGCTGATCCCTCTTGGTACACAACATGGGTCAGAACACTCTTGCAGAATCAACGAAAAAACGATGCCAAATTTAAACGAATGCGAAATCTCCAAGATTGGCTGTCTTTTACTACCGCTCGATATTTAACGCGAGATGTTTTTAATAGTTTAATAGTATCCCCCCATGAACCATGGATCTTGCCGTTGGTGGGGAGGCTTGCGTGCCTCAGCAATACAGATAGCCGTACCGTAGGTGCAACCACAACGGAGGGGTATCTGTTGAGAGGCCAGACAAACGCGTGGTTCCTGAAGAGGGGCAGCAGCCTTTTCAGTAGTTGCAGGGGCTACAGTCTGGATGATTGACTGATCTGGCCTTGTAACACTAACCAAAACGGCCTTGCTGTGCTGGTACTGCGAACGGTTGAAAGCAAGGGGAAACTACAGCCGTCATTTCTATCGAGGCATGCAGCTTTACTGTATGGTTAATGATGATGGCGTCCTCTTGGGTAAAATATTCCGGAGGTAAAATAGTCCCCCATTCGGATCTCCAGGCGGGGACTACTCAAGAGGACGTCGTTATCAGGAGAAAGAAAACTGGCGTTCTACGGATCGGAGCGTGGAATGTCAGGTCCCTTAATCGGCAGGTACGTTAGAAAATTTAAAAAGGGAAATGGATAGGTTAAAGTTAGATATAGTGGGAATTAGTGAAGTCCGGTGGCAGGAGGAACAAGACTTTTGGTCAGGCGAATACAGGGTTATAAACACAAAGTCAAATAGGGGTAATGCAGGAGTAGGTTTAATAATGAATAAAAAAATAGGAATGCGGGTAAGCTACTACAAACAGCATAGTGAACGCATTATTGTGGCCAAGGTAGACACGAAGCCCACGCCTACTACAGTAGTACAAGTTTATATGCCAACTAGCTCTGCAGATGACGAAGAAATTGAAGAAATGTATGAAGAAATAAAAGAAATTATTCAAATAGTGAAGGGAGACGAAAATTTAATAGTCATGGGTGACTGGAATTCGGTAGTAGGAAAAGGGAGAGAAGGAAATGTAGTAGGTGAATATGGATTGGGGGTAAGAAGTGAAAGAGAAAGCCGCCTGGTAGAATTTTGTGCAGAGCATAACTTAATCATAGCTAACACTTGGTTCAAGGATCATGAAAGAAGGTTGTATACATGGAAGAACCCTGGAGATACTAAAAGGTAACAGATAGATTATATAATGGTAAGACAGAGGTTTAGGATAGATTATATAATGGTAAGACAGAGATTTAGGAACCAGGTTTTAAATTTTAAGACATTTCCAGGGGCAGATGTGGACTCTGATCATAATCTGTTAGTTATGAACTGTAGATTAAAACTGAAGAAACTTCAAAAAGGTGGGAATTTATGGAGATGGGACCTGGATAAACTAACTAAATCAGAGGTTGTACAGAGTTTCAGGGAGAGCGTAAGGGAACAAATGGCAGGAATGGGTGAAAGCAATACAGTAGAAGAAGAATGGGTAGCTTTGAGGGATGAAGTAGTGAAGGCAGCAGACGATCAAGTAGGTAAAAAGACGAGGGCTAGTAGATATCCTTGGGTAACAGAAGAAATATTGAATTTAATTGATGAAAGGAGAAAATATAAAAATGCAGTAAATCAAGCCAGCAGAAAGGAATACAAACACCTCAAAAATGAGATCGACAGGATGTGCAAAATGGCTAAGCAGGGATGACTAGAGGATAAATGTAACGATGTAGATGCTTATCTCACTAGGGGTAAGATAGATACTGTCTACAGGAAAATTAAGGAGACCTTTGGAGAAAAGAGAACCACTTGTATGAATATCAAGAGCTCAGATGGAAATCCAGTTCTAAGCAAAGAAGGGAAAGCAGAAAGGTGGAAGGAGTATATAGAGGGTCTATACAATGGCGGTGTACTTGAGGACAATATTGTGGAAATGGAAGAGGATGTAGATGAAGATGAAATGGGGGATATGATACTGCGTGAAGAGTTCGACAGAGCACTGAAAGACCTGAGCCGAAACAAGGCCCCGGGAGTAGACAACATTACATTAGAACTACTGACGGCCTTGGGAGAGCCAGTCCTGACAAAACTCTACCATCTGGTGAGCAATATGTATGAGACAGGCGAAATATGCTCAGACTTAAAGAAGAATATAATAATCCCAATCCCAAAGAAAGCAGGTGTTGACAGATGTGAAAATTACCGAACTATCAGTTTAAAGTCAAGACTGCAAAATACTAACGCGAATTCTTTACAGACGAATGGAAAAACAAGTAGAAGCCGACCTTGGGGAAGATCAGTTTGGATTCCGTAGAAATATTGGAACACGTGAGGCAATGCTGACCCTACGGCTTATCTTAGAAGCTAGATTAAGGAAAGGCAAACCTACGTTTCTAGCATTTGTAGACTTAGAGAAAGCTTTTGACTGACAATGTTGACTGGAATACTCTCTTTCAAATTCTGAAGGTGGCAGGGGTAAAATATAGGGAGCGAAAGGCTATTTACAATTTGTATAGAAACCAAATTCCAGTTATAAGAGTTGAGGAGCATGAAAGGGAAGCAGTGGTTTGGAAGGGAGTGAGGTAGGGTTGTAGCCTCTCCCCGATGTTATTCAATCTGTATATTGAGCAAGCTATGAAGGAAACAAAAGAAAAATTCGGTGTAGGTATTAAATCCATGGAGAAGAAATAAAAACTTTGAGGTTCGCCGATGACATTGTCAGAGGCAGCAAAGGAGTTGAACGGAATAGATGGTGTCTTGAAGGGAGGATATAAGATGAACATCAACAAAAGCAAAACGAGGATAATGGAATGTAGTCAAATTAAATAGGGTGATGCTGAGGGAATTAGATTAGGAAATGAGACACTTAAAGCAGTAAAGGAATTTTGCTATTTGGGGAGCAAAATAACTGATGATGGTCGAAGTAGAGAGGATATAAAATGTAGACTGGCAATGGCAAGGAAAGCGTTTCTGAAGAAGAGAAATTTCTTCAAAAAATGGTTCAAATGGCTCTGAGCACTATGGGACTCAACTGCTGAGATCAGTAGTCCCCTAGAACTTAGAACTAGTTAAACCTAACTAGCCTAAGGAGATCACAAACATCCATGCCCGAGGCAGGATTCGAACCTGCGACCGTAGCGGTCTTGCGGTTCCAGACTGCAGCGCCTTTAACCTCACGGCCACTTCGACCGGCAGAAATTTGTTAACATCGTGTATAGATTTAAGTGTCAGGAAGTCGTTTCTGAAGGTATTAGTATGGAGTGTAGCCATGTATGGAAGTGAAACATGGACGATAAATGGTTTAGACAAGAAGAGAATAGAAGCTTTCGAAATGTGGTGCTACAGAAGAATGCTGAAGATTGGATGGGTAGATCACATAACTAATGAGGAGGTGTTGAACAGGATTGGGGAGAAGAGAAGTTTGTGGCACAACTTGACTAGAAGAAGGGATCGGTTGGCAGTACATGTTCTGAAGCATCAACGGATCACCAGTTTAGTATTGGAGGGCAGCGTGGAGGGTAAAAATCGTAGAGGGAGACCAAGAGATGAATACACTAAGCAGATTCAGAAGGATGTAGGTTGCAGTAGGTACTTGGAGATGAAGAAGCTTGCACAGGATAGAGTAGCATGGAGAGCTGCATCAAACCAGTCTCAGGACTGAAGACCACAACAACAATTAAACTGTCCGTAACCCTGGCAGAAAATTCAAAGAGAGTCTTGTCGGATGTAAAGTATGATAGCGGCAAGCAACAACCAATGCCTGCTCTGCGCGTTAGCAATGGACATACTATCGACGACGGTGCTGCCAAAGCAGAGTTACTAAACACAGCCTTCCGAAATTCCTTCACTAAAGACGACGAAGTACATATTCTAGAATCGGAGTCAACAACAGCTGTCAAAAGGAGTAAATTAGAAGTGGACATCCTTGGAGTAATGAAGAAACCTAAATTAGTTAATAAAAGGAAGTCTTCCGGTCCAGACTATGTAACAGGTATGTTCCTTTTAGAGGATATTGACGCAGTAGCTCTATACTTAGAAGTCATATACAACCGATCTCTCGACGAAAGATCCGTATCCAAAGACTGTAATCCGCACAAGTTGGACTAATATTCAAGAAATGTGGTTTGAGTAATCCACTAAATTACAGGCCCCTATCATTAACGTCGACGTGCATCAGGATTTTGGAACATACATTGTGTTCGAACATCATGAATTACATCGAACATGACGGTCTATTGAAGCTCGGTCAACACGGATTTAGAAAATTTCGTTGTTATGAAACAGAACTAGCTCTTTACTCACAGGAAGTGTAGGGTGCTATTGACAAGGCATTTAAAATTGACTCCGTTTTTCTAGATTCCCTGAAGATTTTTCACACTGTACCACACAAACGGCTTGTGGTGAAATAGCATGCTTAGGAAATATTGTCTCAGTTATATGACTGGATTCGTGATTTCCTGTCAGAGTTCACATTCGCAGTAGATGACGGAGAGTCGTCGAGTCAAACGTAAGAGATTTGTGGCGTTCCCCAAGACAGTGTTTACAGATGCTCTGCTGTTCGTGTCTGTATAAACGTTTTAGGAGACAATCTGAGCAGCCGTCTTAGGTTGCCTGCAGACGATGCTGTCGTTTATCGACTACTAAAGTCATCAGAAGATAAAAGAAAATTACAAAACGATTTTGAAAAGATATCTGTATGGAGCACAAGTTGGCAATTGACCCTAAACAATGGGAAGTGTTAGGCCATCCACATGAGTGCTGAAAGGAATCCGTTGAACTCCGATTACACGAAAAATCAATCAAATCTAAAGGCTGTAAATGGAACTATATACCTCTGAGTTACAATTACGAACAACTTAAATTGGAAAGAACACACAGAAAATGTTGTGGGGAAGGCTAACCAAAGACTGCTTTTTACTGACGGAACATTTAGAATATGTAACAGGTCTATAAAAATACTGCCTATACTACGCTCGTCCGTCTCCTTTTGGAGTACCGCTGCGTGGTTTGGGATCCTTACCAGGTAGGATCAACGGTTTACATTGACAAAGTTCAAAGTATGACGGCACATTTTGCATTGTACAGAAATAGGGGAAAGAGTTTCACGAATGTGATACGGGATTTGAGGTGGAGCTCACTAAAACAAAGGCGTTTTTTGTTGAGACCTACTCATCTCAACCCTCTTCTCCGATTGCGAAAATATTCTGTTGACGCCGATCATCATAATAAAATAAGGGAAATCAAGGTCGCTCGGAAAGATAAATGTGTTTGTTTTTCCTCTTGCGCTGTTAGAGATTGGATTAATGGAGAATTATTGTGAAAGTTTTTCGATCAACCCTCTACCAGCAACGTAAGTATGATTTGCAGTGTATCCACGTAGATTTAGATGAAGTGGTACCTTCACGGCTCGCCAACTTGTATTTGAAATTCTTATTTCGATAAATAATGGTTCTTCGGTGCAAATATTGATTTAAGTGATTTCGGCTTTTCATTTGTGTATTGTTCACAACAGCCTTTGGCCATCTTTCCTCTGTGTGTTGTTTACCATCTGTTTTTAAAAGCATGACGAATTTATATTCTCGTGCAACCTAAGTGTTACAATGCAATAAAGATCTCTCAAATTCACATTCTTCCCTTCCAGAATTTTTTCTCAGTTTTTTCTTTGGCTGTGTAATATATTTTTACATCGTCATTTCTCATGAACTACGATTAAATTCTGGTATTGTTTAGCAATTAAGGAAATGCAACAAGTAAACATTTGACGGCCTGGACGCCATAGTGCCTATCGATAATTGCCTTTCTCTAAAGTTGACTTCCTCTACATAATGTCTAGTAGGCCCGGATTAAATGCGTTACAAAGCAAAATTATCCTGTTAGTAACATACTTTATATTTTTATTGTGTTGAACATGGTGCATCTTCTTTCCTCCTAAAATAATGCTTGGTGATGTGACATATCGCTGAGAAACTTCTAAAAACATCAGGTGCTCATAGTTTTATCTTTGAATTATGAGTAAGATAACGAACAATCAAAATACCAACACTCTCCACACATTTTGACAGATATTTTATACGTGCATAAAGCACTGTAACAGTTGACATAATGCTTGTGTATGTGAACTTGGGGAGGTTGAAAAAAACCGCAGGTGTTCACTAGAATGATTCCTTTTATGGTACACCCATTAAGGTTTGTACAACATCTTATTAACATAATAAACAAAATTCCTTCTGAAAATAAGAACAATTTTAGTTAGTCTGCTTTGTTTTGTAATGATTTTTTGTAACTATCTTCCAAGTGCACATTTTCAACATGAAAACGGTGAGAATCTTCACCTCATGATGATGATTATCGGTCTTTAGTAGTATGTCCTGCACACACACACACAGATGAGTTCTCCCAGTCTGCGAGGCATGCTCTCGATGAGGCAGTCAAGTTTATTTTGGGGTATGAGCTTCCGCTCTCTAATGGCAGCTTCATTGAGGTCCTGAAGATTGTCACGTGGATTCGGATGCTGTGCAGTGGACACCTTCAACAGGTCCCACGCATGCTCAGTTGCATTCATGTCTGGGGACTGCTGGTCAATGCATTCGGTTGACGTTGCGCCTTTAAAAATACCCAGATGCTGCTATAGTATGGGTGGTGGCCTTGCCTTGTCATCGACTAAGATGAAGTTGTCACCGACGTCAAGTCTGTAGAGCCTTTCATTCGTTTTTAGGGATTATTGGAGGTATCAGGGACCACTCAAATGGCCTTTAAAGGGAATTAAAGCGGTCCGTCGCCACTTCATTACTGCCGCCCAGAACATCACACTTCCACCAGCAAACGGATGGATTTCCTAGAAATATCGGCGTTTCTTGTGACGTCTAGCGCTTCTACAAACCCTAATACGTCTATTGTCCGGTCGCAAACCAATCCTGGTCTCCACAGCAAACATGACATTACTCTATTCCACAGTGGTCCAATGCGTTGACGTGTAAGAGTCCTGGTCCTTCGACTGCGTCGATTCCGTTGGTTCAGTGCTAAAGTCTCATTAGTCCTGTGGAATGAAGACCACTCCCATACAATCTCCTATGCGCTGTTTTGTCTGGGATACGTACACTGCTTCCCAGGTGAAGTCATTTCCAATATTTCTGGTCGCTGATGCTGGGCGCCTGTGAGCCGACAGTTGCAGGCAATGATCACGGTTTGGTGTTGTCATACTAGGACGACCACTGAGAGGTCTACGGTGCACATTTCCCACTCTCTGTGCTTACTTCACACCTTAGACACACAACTTTGAGTGACATGTAACTGATCGGCTAAATCTTGATGTCTATGACCTGTCGAAAGTAAAGCCACTGTCCTAACTACTTTTTTTTTAAAAAAAAAAAAAAAAACATGTTTATTTAAACACAATACATTACAACTACATAAGATACATCAATAACCCACTACCTGAATGATTAGTGAGTCTATTTATTATACTACTACTAGAAGACTGCAAATACTACATTTCATTATTTCAACTGGCTATCTTATGGGCAAGGTTAGTCTATTGTCTATTCTACTTTTCTGATGTATTCTGCAGCGATTACAAGTGTGCCAGTTGGTGATATAAACCTACTATTCAGGCCTGCTCACTGAGCTAAACCCATGTGAGCTTGCCCCTGGCACTGGGCTGACCAAATCTATGTTGTCGCTGCAGTCCCTACTTGTTAGTGTTGTTAGTGTTCTACTCTACTAATACTACAATTTAATGGTACTATGTCTAAGAGTGCAGTTGTCATATCCGGTGGGGGTGATGCACTCGCTGGCCTGGTCCAGTGGCGCGGCGGATTCCAGTCTGGGGAGACTGGCCAGCTCCGCGCCCGGCGGTATGGCGAGTGCATGTTGGTCAAATCCGGGTTCAAATTCGTCCGTCTCGTGTTCTTAAGAATTCTCGCAATATTTTTTGAGATACCTCATTTGCCAGAGTATTGATGATGCTGAATGTATCGGCACGTCGCAGTAGGGCATATGTGTTATGATCGGGTAATTGCGCTCGCAGGTCATGCGTCACATCATCATATAACGGACAGTTATAGATGATGTGCTCAGGTGTTCCGTCTAGGGCACCACAGTCACACTCTGGTGTAGCCCTTTTCCCAAACCGACATAGATATGTCGGGTATGGTCCATGTCCTGTGAGAAAGTGCAACAGTCCCCTGCTAGGCTCGAAGTAGGTCATCCCAAGTCGCTCTTTGATGTTTGGCAGTAACTGGAAGACCCTTCTGCCCGCTTCTTCATTCTCCCATGATGTTTGCCAAAGCTCTTCCCCCTTCTTTTGATGGCAGGTTTATCTCCTACTTGAACCCCCAAAATGTCCCTAGTCTTATCTATTTTCCCTTTGGTGACCCAGTACCATGCGGCCTGCTCTCTTATCTTTATGTCTAACGGGCATAAACCCATCAGCACCAATAGAGCCCCCCCAGGAGTTGTTCTGTAGGCACCTACAGACCGCGTTATCATATTTCTTTGCACCCTTCTCACGGCCATGGCAGGCATTACCCTCGTGAGCCTGTGAGCCCAGACCCCACACGCATACCCAACTACTGATGACAGGATGCTATTATGATATAATTTTATGAGAGCGGGTGGCAAGTGAAATCTTTTGTGTCCAATATTGATGAGATTATTCAAGGTTTCTGTGGCACGTAATGTGATGGTTTCGATGTGTGATGTATAGCTCCATTTTTCGTCAATGATTACTCCTAAGTATCGCGCTTCGCGTCGCCGAAGAACTGGTGTTCCATCAATTCTTACGGTTGGGTTCCTAACCAGACTGCCTTTTAGTAGAAGGTAAGTTGATTTGTTTGGTGCTATTTTCATTTTGCTTTGTTGGCACCATTCAGCTAATATATTAATTGCTGTTTCTACCTTGGGTTCAAGTTCTTCACGGCTACGGCCGCCGACCAACAGGAGGAGGTCGTCAGCGTAGGCTATCACGTCTAGCACGTCCTCGCTGTGTTGTAGTCTTTCTAACAGCGGTTCTATATTTACGTCCCAAAAGAGTGGCCCCAGTACAGAGCCCTGGGGACACCCTTTCGTAATGGTCTTACTTATTTTGTCGCTAGGCGATGATAGCCAGACCTCCCTGTCCATGCAATAGCTCCTAAGACAACCATAGAGGGGCCCTGGACACTCCTTCTCACGCAAGCGGGAGAAGAGCGAGGGCCACCACAGGTTGTCGAAAGCGCCACTGATGTCCACCGTGATGCCAATCACGTATTTGTGCGGGGCAGAGCCACAGACCTCAGCCGCTAGGGCGATTGCGTCGGACGCCGATCGCCCCGGCCGGAAGCCGAACTGCCTGTCGCTCATCCCGCACAAAGTTCTGTGTGCGGACAGTCTGTCAGCCAACAGCTTCTCTAACAGTTTCCCCATAATGTCTAGGAGACATATTGGTCTGTAGGACTTAGGCTCCATGGGGTCTTTGTCCTTGCCCTTCTTGATAATGACCATATTTGCTCTCTTCCAGATCTTTGGAAATTTGCCGGTCCTGAGACATTCGTTGTATAAACTTGTGAGAGGCGCTGTTAGCTGCGGGGCGAGGAACTGTACCACCTCCGCTACTATACCATCTGGCCCTGGCGCTTTCCCCTTTTTTAACGATTTTATGTGTGCAGCAATTTCTTCCTCAGACAACGGGTACACCCGGATGTTGTTGGTGTACTCCTGCTGGTCTGCCCTACGAATTTGTTGTTGGATCTCTGTTTCTTCATTCTCCTCGTCATCTGGGAGTAGAGTCCTCAGGAGAACCTCGGCGGTCTCCCTCCAGGACTCTGTTGTTCTTCCAGCTTCTCTGAGAGTAGACAGGACTGCTGGGGACCTTATCTTCTCCCTGACCAACTTGTAGGGAACTCCCCATGGGTCAGTTTCCAGTTGTCTTAGCACGTAGTCCTCCCAGCTTTTCATTCTGACCTGTTTTAGCTCTTCCTGAAAGGCTTCCTTTACTTCTCTATATTGCTGCAACCAGTATTGCTTTTCCGGCCAGACAGCACTTCGCTGGTAGTACCTCCTCGCCCGTCGGACAGACTGGCGCAGACGTTCGAGGTCAGCGGTCCATGGTGATGGGGAGGCCGCTACAGCCCTTCTCCTAGTCGGAACAGCGGCTTTTACCGCCCTAACCACCGATCCTACCAGTTCTTCGGCGTACCTATCAACGTCCAAGTCACCCTCGGGCAATGGAGGAATACTACACTCTCGAGCCAGGCGTTCCCAGTTTGTTTTATTAAAATTATACTGTGTTTCCCACCCCAGGTCCCAGCGGCACTCTTCCTGGCTAAGTTGAAAGGTGATCAGATTATGGTCGCTTGTGGTGACCTGATCTTGAACTATCCAGTTATGGATATTGCTGCTGATGTTTGATGTGGCCAGGGTGACATCTATGTTGGTCCCTAGTCCACCTCCACCTGTATAGGTGGGGGGATTCCCTGGTTTATTTGCCACGACAAGCTGTTGGGCCATGATGAATTCCTCAGCCTTACCGCCGTTTACGTCTCTGGTGCCGCTGTGCCAAAGGGGGGATTTCGCGTTCATGTCTGCCGTGATGATTATTTTCTTGCCTTGTAATGTAGTGATCGCTTCCGAAAGATGATTTAAGTAGTCCTCAAAATTCTCTCCATATTGAAAGTACATATTTACTATGAAAATCAAGCCGAAAGGTGTCTGTAATTCTACGACATTACAATGACTATTTGATAGCTGAGTTATTGTTGTTGCTCTTAATGCTTTATTTGTAATAATCATAATTGCTTGGGATTCTTCCCCAGTGGAGATGACTTGCCAAGAGGCTGACATGAAAGGGATTTGCCCAGCTCGAGAATATGGTTCCTGCAGACAGATTACGTCCAGTCTCATCTCCTCCACTATCCTTCGCAGCTCCTGCATGACAAGGCGACTGTTGTGGGTATTTAGTTGTCCGATAACAACCTTTGGTGACATTATGGAAAATATGTGTGAAAGTTACATTCGGGCCATGGTTTGTTCCAGTTTGACGCTATTCGCCCATTTGCCAAAACGGATTGTGCATATATTTCGTCTAACTTAAAAATTTCCCCTCTCCTTTCAAATACCTTTTTTAGTAAGTCACGCAGGGCTCCGAATTCGGTGGGGAGGTTCATTGACCTCAGCTGTATTCTGTCTACAGCCTCCATTGTTGAGAAGGTGACTCTTCTTCCATATTTATGCCCTACACGTACGACGTGCCGAAGTGCTGTGGTGAGGATGGCCGGCTGCTCCAGGCGGGAAAGCTGCATCGCAAATTCTAGATTTGGGTAGATTCTCCTGGGATCAACACCTGTGGGTTTGGATGGTGATGTGTCAGGTTGTGTAGTGCTTGTGACAGAGCTGTCTTGTAAAATTGCTGTGGTAGTGTCATTCTGTGTGGGAATTGTGATGTTTGTATCTTGGGATCTTGGATCATAAGTTAGCGAGTGGGTGCTTTGTGTTGGCGGGAGTTTCGTTATTGTTGCCGAAGGGGCGACAAAACTTGCTGCTTCGGGGTTGAGTGTGGAGATAACAGCTGGAGTGTCATTATTTACGTGTTCGGCCTGCGTAGTTGTGTCTTTTATGGGGGCTTTTTGTTCGTCTACTTCGTCCTCTGGTTCTGTCTGTGTGCTTATACTCCTCAAGGTTATTTCTTGTTTCTTAATGTCTTGGACTTGATTTAAAAAATTTTTGAATTTGCGTGCTCTCTCGGCGTCTCTTTTTTGTTTGCTGGGTGATTTTCTTTTCTTAGCTATCCTAGTTTGGTTTTCTGTGTCAGCCATAATCGGTTCTGGCAATTAAGCGCTGTTCCAACATCTTGTAGGTTGGACAGTTTCTGCCAGTTGCCCCGCAGGACTTTTTCCCTCTGCGTGTGCATGGCACACAGATGTTTGTTCGGCTGCAGTTTTTCCTAAGATGATCCTCAGAACCACACCTGGAGCATGCCGGTTTCCTGGTACAGTATTTGTGTATGTGATCGATGTCTGCACAGTTATGGCAACGAGGTACCACCAAAAAATCTTTAACGTTTATGGCATGAAAGCCTATGTAAACCTTGCCCATTACTGTTAATCTTTTCCAGAGAGCCCCTGAGACCTCTGCCACGTGGTGGACTGCGTCTCGGTCCCTCGGTCCTGTTTTGAATCTTAATCTGAATTCTTTCATAAAAGTCTCCCTGTCCATATCATCTAAGTTCTGTTGATACAGAGTATCACAGAGGTCCTCATTTGTTAGTGAGACTGGGACATCATATAGGATGACCAGTGGGTTCCTCTTTTGTGGGGGCTCACATCGTACTGATTTACAAAGTTTTTGGTTTGCCAGTAACTTGTCTTTGTCCTCTTCAGTGGCAACGTCGACAATAACTACGTTCTTGGTTGCTTTGACTCTGTTGATTTTTATTTTTTCTTTGGCCGGGTTTACAGAGGTTGCAAAGACCTCTTGGACTTTCTTGATGTCCTGTCCGGGGAGTGGTCGCAGAAAGACCGCTGTATCGGGTCTTTTTGACACTTTCGCGATCGTGTCTTTAGTCGATTGAGCCTTTGTTGCCGTTTGCGCGACAACGCCGGCCCATGATTTCGTTGGCTGCTTCCTGAGCCTTTCATTTTCCCTTTCTAACTCCTCTATCCTGCCCTCTAACTTGGCATTTACAATTGACCATGCCGCCAACTCATTTTTAAGTGTTTGGACGGCTGCCTGGCTGATTTTGCCGTTTTTAACATTGTGGTCAATAAACTGGCTTAGTCTCATAAATCTATCTACAGTACTCTCCTCCGTCGCTTGATTCACGCCATCTTGTGGCGAGAGATCAGCTAGCATAGAAGCCCTCGTAGGCGCACTCGATTCGCTTGTCTCTTCTGTAGCCATCATTATCATATTGACAAGCGAAAAAATTGGGAGCCACGTCTCTTGCCCCGGACCGGCTCCTCTGGCATGGGGGGGGACTAAGAATGCAGCTCGCCCACCAACCTCGTCCCTAGGTCAAGGGCATCCCTAAGCCGCCGAGTTCAGTACACCGTTGCCAGTGTCCTGGTCTCCTTCAGTGGCCTCGTCACCGTCGATTTCTCCCAGTGTTTATCGGCAAGTGCACCCCGCACTCCGGAGAAGCGGATGCACTTCTCGTCCTTCGCCGTCTACTAGCCCGAGCTCCCACCTGCAGGCCAGGGGACCCGCTCCTACTCAGGTGGCGGGCCGGTCACCCAGTCGTTCGACGGTCTGGACCCAGCTAACCTGGCCCAGGCGATGTCACCACCCCCTGGGTTTGGCAGAACACGCCCCGGTTACCCACGGGCGCGGCGAAGTACACTTGCCGACTCGCGCCGAGGTCCCACGCCGACAAACGAAGTCGCTGGCATGCAGAGCACCAGCTGGTCTTGTGCTCTGCGAGTTGAGGGACAGATGGTTAGTCCCTCAGACACAGCTCCCCCTGTGCCACGCACCCTTCGCTTTCGCCTTGGGTTGGGGGCGTTTAACGTCCTACCGTGACGGGAGTTTAACGTCCTTCCTTGACACAACGACAACCCTCACCGTTCCACAGCCCGGAGGTGTTATGAGAGTGATGATGTGATAGAATGATGGTATGGCCCGGGTCTTATTTTGTGGAGTTTGACATCATCGAGACGGTGCGGCACTCAAACCCGAGTTACGTTCCCCGGAGGGCCTCCACACGTACTGGGGGATCATGGCCGACCATGTCTCACCCACCGCTTTTGATAATTCACGGTGGGCCAGTGCGGTTCAGTGAGGATTGCACCCAGTTAAGGGCTAGCCGTTTAACGTCATGCATGGACGGCCCTTCCCGTGTTAGCTTCACCCCATCTAAGGGGGTTACTGAGCGCCGGGGCCACGTCAAGGCCACGGGATAGGACATTACGGTCCCCGCCCCACTCAGGTTCCTCTGAGCCACAGAGCACTTCAGACAGTCTGAAGATTTCCGGGAATCAGAGGGTCTCCTGGCGGTTTTAACCCAGTTTCGGAAGGCAACACACCTTCCCCAGGTGGCGCCACGCAGACCGCTTTCCCGTGCTTCAAAGTATCGTATGTCTCTACGTGTCATGCTATTGCAGTGCTAAACACAAAGTGAATGAAGCTGTTGTTGATACTGGACTGCTCGCGGTGTGTCGCTGCGGCAGCAGTATGTTTACATGACTGGGAAACGGCCACAAAGCATGCCAGTAGCACACACCGTCCTGTATATAGGCTCCAACTGGATAATGCATGAAGTTGTAAGTTATCCTGGTATTGGACGCCTAAATGAAAGTTAACCCGTGGTGCTGACTATATAAAATGATTGAGAATGTAGTAAAATTTACTAACAACATATATTTTTAAAGAAAAACAGACATGAATTATAGTTATTGATTGAATACAGTGAACAACTAACAGTTGGGTTAAGAGAACAATGGACAAGGATTCTGGGTGGCAGAAGTGAGTCAAGTACTCTGGCCCTAAAAATGTGGATAACGCAATCTGAATTGATCTGATGCTGAGAAGACTTTGATTGATAATCTACAGAAGTCTATCTAGGTGCAGCAGGGAGCAAGTGGCGATAGAGATCTGCACGTCCTGACAAGGCCGGAGCAACAGTACGTTACCCTGTTTCCTTCGTGCAGCGATGTAACTTGCAGCTGGTCGAGATGTGTGCGGCGGAGGCTAGACGTAAGGCGGCACCTGTGAATCGATCGCGGCCACGAAAGAAATGCAAAATCTCAGGGTCTAGCGATTAGGCAGACGGATCGCAATTTACTCTCTACCACAGCCCTAAAATCACGACAGAGCACACTAGGGTACCAAACGTCAAGACTGGTAAACCAAAAACTAATAAGTATGCCCTCGGCGAACGAGTAGTCCAAGACGTTTGAAGTCACACTGTCGGTACAGTAAGAACTTCACCACAGGCTCACCAGTCTAACTACTTGCAAGTGAAGTCAGTCCCAGGACAGGTCCGAAGCTCCAACCACACATGCCAGAGCTTCGACCAGAAAATCCTTTCCAGACCGAAGTCCAGAACCCGAGTGCCTCACGCCTCTCCAGATAAAAAATTCAGTTTTTCCGCAAAGGGAGCGAATATCACCTTCACCCCGTCTTGAGCCAATCACAGGGCTTTCGAGGGGCTAAATCTCCCCTAAACTCATGTTGAACCAGAGCAAGAGTTAAGAAACCTGCACCTCTGGAAAAAAAGAAACCACCAATTACTGGCTTTTTTAAATTTTCACGAAGGGAGATGATATTTTTCCTTGAAGTCGCGTCGCTTCCCGCGGAAACAAGTGAAGAGATACAATCTTAAAGATCTTTATCTAAATCTTTTGTGCATTGGAGCATGTTACTCCTAGGTATGAAGTGTAATAAGGATTCTATCTCTAAACGTTTCTTAGACGCCGGAGTTTCTTATATACCCGAGGCAGCCGATGGAAGTGAGTCACAGGCTTATTTGCAGTATCGGCAAACACGAAAACTTCTGAATTTTTATTACGCTTGGCTGTGCACACAATGCCTGGTTTACGGCTCCACTGTGTACACGATTCCCTCAGGTCCGTCGCCCCCAGCCCAGCTTCTGGCTGGCGCCAATGCATAGTATAGTGACATTGCCCTGCTGGAGACCTGTCTCGACTAGGGGCTGCTCTGTCCGCCCTGTATGGCTGTGGGCCTGTCCAGCTAGATTTACTGATGGATGGGCTTGCCGTCAATTGCTTTCAACTTCCAACATGCCATTTCTACGAACTAAGAATCATAAAAATACTTCATGCTTTTAGCGCCCTACCAGGCTCCATCAACGTCTGCTCAGGAGTTAACTTTGTAGAGTGTCGCTCAAGGTGCGTAATATTGTAAGAAAATCTTTAATAATTTTCTGTATACAAAAAATAGGTGAGAGAGTAACCTGTCCTCTCTCAAAGTGCCTAAGCCACACAGACCTCTAGTATCGTAGACCACGTTTTATGACAGTAGTCCAAACTTTAATTAAGCAGTGTATTTCAAACAAAACTAGAGAAGTAACCATTCTAGAAAAAAATGTAAGGTAGCCATACTCACTTGTTAAATCGCATGATTGTGAAGTATATCGAATAAAGCCAAATGGCTCCTGTCATGTGAGGCATTCATCTTAAGAATAGATATAACTACAAACCAGAACTTACGATTGCAGCAACATAGTATTTCAGGCTTGAGGATTAAATGCCAAGTACAGCGGACGAGGACTAGTGGTGCTAGATGGGAGGTAGGTGGTTCAAAAATGGTTCAAATGGCTCTGAGCACTATGCGACTTAACTTCTGAGGTCATTAGTCGCCTATAACTTAGAACTAATTAAACCTAACTAACCTAAGGACATCACACACATCCATGCCCGAGGCAGGATTCGAACCTGCGACCGTAGCGGTCACTCGGCTCCAGACTGTAGCGCCTAGAACCGCACGGGAGGTAGGTCATCCTAAAGGAGTACAGAGATAGTCCTCGGAATTGCGATAAACACTGTGCCCAGGTGGCGCACTGGTTAACGCAGCTGCCTTGTAAGCGGGAGATTCCGGTTTCGAAACCGTCAGGCACACCTTTTCACTCATTCCCGCTGATTCCGCATAAAGTCGCGATGGAGCTGATATCAATAGTTCCTCCCTTTCCACTCATTTCCTTTCCTTTGCTTTCCTTTCCTTTGTACTTCCTCCACCTGCAATTTACGTCATATGCACCTGGCTGCAATGAGTGGCTAATACAAAATAAAATACAAAAAGAAAATAATGTTTTTTCTATGGCCACTGTTAATCTAAAATCATACAGACATAAAAGTGCGTGTAGAAATTGAATCCCAAAACATTCTTATAACAGAGTAAGACTGCAACATTTGGCCGTGTAAGTAGTAAAACGTGTTATTAAAAGTAGTAAATGCTGTAAAGAAGGGGAGGGAGGAACAGGGACTAAGGTTTACTTAAACCTAATTTCTAAATTGGAGAAACTTCCACTTAGCATTAAGGAAGTTTACAAATAGTAGTTTATAACGAAGTGACACTACACCGAAATTTTGCCGTGCATTTAATAAATATTGTAAAGAACGGAGGAGGCGACCATTAACTGAAATTTGTTAACAGTTAATTGCTACAATGAAGAAACTTCCAGTATCATTAGAGAAGCTTACAAACAACAGATGAAGCAGAATAGCCAACAAGTTCCATATTAAGATTAGGCTCGAAACACTACAACGATGCGTGTCAAACACAGAACATCACCACGAACATGTAAAAATTCTAATCTTATTGAACGGCATTGAATTACTGTACAGAGAAAATGTTTTGAGGAAAACGACACGCTCTCCGAAGCTAGTGGAAACCGACAAACATCTGCTGTGCGGCCGTGGGCGACGGCCTAAATTGTTACCATCTCGTTTAGCTAAATTCTTCATTATTTCAAGTTCTTACAAATCTACTTTCCAGTCTTTTACTTCTTTACGTAATATTGTTGTTTCTTCCAATTCCCTTCGTGAATGATCAGAAATCAGTAAACGCTCTGCAAAAAAAGAATTACATACATTGCCACCTTTTCCTAGCTCATGCTGCTTATACACGACTTCAAAGTCCTTCCAACCTGTCCTGTGCAATAACTGGAGCAACTATTGCATAACATTTTGTAGATACCTGAGATTGTTAAAGGATCTTCTGCGCTGTGTACGTTGCTGATGTATTTTTTTTCTACAAAATGTGGAAATGTCATTGAGGTAAACATTTTGTTCCTGATGAAGATTACGTATTTTTGCAGACATTTTCAACATTGAATTAATATTGTGACACTTGCCAAACATAATGTGTCTTTTAGAAAAATTTAGAGATGGCATTAGTGTAGTGGCAACTAATTTGAGAGTTCAAAATCATGCTTCATGCGTCAAATGTTAACTTTGTACTTCCCTTGGCTGACAGTAATTCAGACTGCCTGTACGTTTGTGAGCCTGTCCGCTAAGAATATTGTTTCTGCCAACATGTGTTTTGTGTGGTTGTATGCTTCGTGGGGTTCTTTTTTACACGATTCAGGTGAAGGTCAAGTATTTTTCGACTTGGAAATAATGTAGTATGAGTTACATTTTTGCTTTGTAGAACAGTTTCGATGTGGAAATTTAATTACTAAGAAGATATATTTTGACTCACACCAATTTTGCTACAGGTATCGAACTATGGACGATCAAAAGTGCTGCTTAAACTATAAATTCGATCACTAGTACTTATTTACACGTTTTGGCAATACCCGTACGTATTTTTGACAAATAATCGAATATTTTTGAACATGACAACTGACGCATATAGAAAGCACTGATTTTCCAATCGTTATAGATATGGAAAGCTGGCCAAAGCCGGAAATAATTTCAACAGAAACTTTTACAAAGGGTCTAACTGGGTTCAGAAAGGATAGATCAAATACAGTTGGCGCTGGAGTGTTTATTGCCGTCAGAAGTAGTCTACCTTGTAGTGAACTGGAAGTAGATACTTCCTGTGAGTTAGTTGTGGTAGAGGTTATACTTGACATCCGGCATAAAATAATAATTCGTTCATTTTACAAACCCTAAACTCAGATGATACAGCTGTTGAACAGTTAATAAAAAAGTGTCATTTGAAGTAGGTACGTAAACGTAAAACGTTAACTCCGTCCACAGGTCCTGGCGGACCCAGCGGTACCGACCGACCGCCGTGTCATCCTTAGCCCACAGGCTTCACCAGATGCGGATATGGAGGGGCATGTGGTCAGCACACCACTCTCCTGGTCGTATGTCAGTTTCCGAGACCGGAGCCGCTACTTATCAATCAAGGAGTTCCTCAGTTTGCCCCACATGGGCTGAGTGCACCCTGCTTGCCAACAGCGCTCGGCAGACCGGATGGTCACCCACCCAAGTGCTGGCCCAGCCCGACAGCGCGTAACTTCGGTGATGTGAGAGGAACCAGTGTTACCACTGCGGCGAGGCCGTTGGCGTTTGAAGTAGGTACACCACCCATAATATTATAGTTGATGGTCATTTAAAGCTACTCTGGATATGTTGACGAAAATAAGTGTTTAAAGTCGGTGATAGGCATAAAACGTCGTCCGAAATCGAGTTGAATGCCTTCTCAGAAAATGCTTTTGAACAACTACTTTAGGCACCAACTCGAAGTGTCAGTGGTTAACTCAAATGCGAAATCTGGCGGAAAACCCAAAGAGATTCAGGTCGTATATAAACTACACCAGTGGCAAGACGTGATAAAAACCTTCATCGCGCGATAACAATGGTGAGGTTATTGATGATAGTGTCACTAAAGCGGAGTAACTAAACAAGGTGTACTGAAATTCCTTCACCAAAGAAGATGAAGTAAATATCACAGAATTCGAATCAAGAATAACGGCTAATATGAATAATTGAGAAGTAGACGTCCATAGTATAGCGAAGCAGCTTGAAACACTTAAGAAAGGCAAGGCTACCGGTCCAGATTGTACACCATTCAGTTTCATTTCAGACTAGGCTGATAGAGTATCTCTGTACTTCGCGATCATATACAACCGCTCGCATGTAGGACGATCCGTTCCCGAAGAATGGAAAGTTGCACAAGTCACATAAATAGCCAAGGAAGGAAAATAGGAGTAATCAGCTGAGTGACGGACATGTATCACTAACGTTGATTTTCAGTAGTATTTTAGAAAATAAGTTTTACTCGAACATTATGAATCACCTCTAAGAAAACGATTTACTAACAAATAACTAACACGGATTCAGAAAATATGTGTAACACAACTAGCTCTTTATTCTCACGAATTAATGAGTGCCATCGGCATGGGATGACAAGTTGACTCCATGTTTTTATATTTCCAGAACGGTTCTGACACAGTTCCTCATACGCAAAATATAATGAAACTGTGTGCCCGTGGAGTACTGTCTCAGTTACGTGGTTGAATTCTGGTTTCCTGTCAGAAAGGTCATGTTCCCTAACAATTCGCGGAAAGTCGTCGACTAAAACAGAAGTAATATCTGGCGTTCCCTAAAAAAATGTAATAGGCCATCTGTTGTTGCTGATCTACATAAACGATTTAGGACACAGTTCAAGCAGTCTTCTCAAATTTTTTGCAGATGATGCTGTCATTTACCATCCGGAAAAATCATCAGATGATCAAAACGAACTGTAACATGATTTAAACAAGATATCTTTATTGTGCAAAAAGTGGCAGATGTCTCTAAATCATGAAAAGTGTGAAGTCATCCACATCTTCACTAAGAAGAATTCGCTAAATTTCAGTTACGCGATAAATCACACATCAAAATGCTGTGAATTCAACTAAATACTGAAGAATTACAATTACGAATAATTTAAGTTGGAACGATCACATAGATAACGTTGTGGGGAAAGCAAGTCAAAGACTGCGATTTATTGGCATAACAATTAGAAAATTTAACAGATCTACTAAAGAGACTGCTTACACGACGTTAGTTCGCTCTCTCCTGGAGTACTGCTGTGCCGTGTGGGATCCCCATGAGATGGGATTGACGGAGGACATCGAAAAAGTTAAAAGGTGAACAGCTTGTTTGTATTATTGCGAAATGAGGGATTGTGTGCCGCGGATATGATATACAAATTGGGATGGCAGTCATTAAAATAAAGGCACTTTTCGCTGCGGCGGGACATTCTCATGAAATTTCAATCACCAACACTCTTCTCAGAGTGTGAAAATATTTTGTGGGGGCCCACCTACATAGGAAGGAATGATCATCATAATAAAGTAAGAGAAATCGTAACACACGCGGAAAGATTTAAGTGTTTGTTTTTCTCGCACGCTACTCAAGATTGGAACACTAGAAATAGATGAAAGGTAGTTAGATGAACCCTCTGACAGGCACTTAATTATGAACTGCAGAGTAATTATGTATACACTGATCAATCAGAACATAATGACCAGTAGCCGGTATGTTTCCCGTTGACACAGATAACAGCGGCGACGCGTCGACGCATGGAAGCAGTGAGGCTTTGGTAGGTCGCTGGAGCTAGTTGGCACCACGTCTGCACAGTCAGTCCACGTAATTACCGTAAATTTCGCGGAGGAAATGTACCGGCCACCAGCTTGTCTCCGTCCCGCAGGACAAATGTCAAGGAGCTGTAGCCCTGGGAGACTACGGATTCACGCCCTCCCATCGGTATGATGAAGAAGGTATCGGGATTCTTCAGACCATGGAACGCTCCGCCACTGCACCAACGTCCAGTGCCGATGGTCACGTGCCCATTTCAGTTGTAGTTGCCGATGTCGTGGTGTTAACATTGGCATGTGCATGGGTCGTCGGCTGCGGAGGCCTATCGTTAGCAGTGTTAGGTGCACTGTGTGTTCAGATACACTTGTACTCTTCCCAGCATTAAAGTCTGACGTTAGTTCCGCCACAGTTCGCCGCCGGTCGTGTTTTGCCAGTCTGCCAAGCCTACGACGTCGGACACCTGTAATGACAGGAAGCTGCCCAACCCCATGACTTTTTAATTTACCACTATCACAGCTGGGTTTGTTCCAACATCTTGGTGTTTCACTGGCAGTTTTGTTTTAACTTAATGTACACTATATGACAAAAAGTAACAGGACACCCGTAATTAGTGCGGAATTGACCACCTGAGCTCACGAGATGCGGACCAGGCAATATAAAAGGAGGCCTCAAATATTTTACTGTCAATAAGGAAGAAGTAACATCAAAAAGATAGGTCAGGAGATCTCAGTGACTTTGAAAGTACCGTAGTCGTTGGACACGACCTCACTAATACATCCATCAGGGATACTTCACCCTTTCTAAAGCTGTAAAAGTGGACTGTTCATGGAGTGAGAGTGAAGTGGAAAATCGGAGGAACGAATACAGCTAAACCAAGCCCAAGTGAAATTCACGTACTGACAGACAGGGACCGCTATACACTGCAGAGTGTGTTAGCAACTAATCACATGAAATCGGCAGAAGAAATAACTTGTGAAGTCGAAAGTGCTTCCAGCATTATAGCTAGCACGATGTATGCGCTTAGGGAGTTAAATATGGTGAGTACAATCACTGAGCAGCTCTCCATGAGCCACACATTTCTGTAATCACTCTAAGTGATATTTCAGTTCATGTAGAAAGCAATGTCACTGGATAGTGGTCGACTGGGAACGAGAAGTTTGGAGTGATGGATCACGCTATAAACTGTGGCAATCTGACGGAAGGATCTGAGTTTGGCAAAAGCCTGGAGAACGTTACGTACCATCATCAACCGTGCCAATATCGAAGTAAGTAGGAGCGGTGTTGCGGTATGGGGGTGGCCGAGCGGTTCTAGGCGCTACAGTCTGGAACCGCGCGACCGCTACGGTCGCAGGTTCGAATCCTGCCTTGGGCATGGATGTGTGTGATGTCCTTAGGTTAGTTAGGTTTAAGTAGTTCTAAGTTATAGGGGACTGATGACCTCAGAAGTTAAGTCCCATAGTGCTCAGAGCCATTTGAACCATTTTGTTACGGTATGAGCGCGTTTTCCTTGGCTAGGTTTATGGGGTCCCTTTATTGCCCTTAAGGAAACTCTAAATGCGGAAGTATATGGACATATTGTTGAGCATTGTGTACAGCAGGGGGACAATTCGGTGGCTACGACTGATAGTATTAGCATTACAATGCACCCTTTCATAAGCCAGTGTCTTTGAGGCAATACGTTGTGGACATAAAAATTCCTGGAATGGGCTGCTCCACACAGGCCCGATGTGAGCCTAATGTAATACCCTTGGGAACGTTAACATCGCTCCAGACCCCTACGTCCAAAATCACAACCTCCTGTGGTTTCGGCTCTTGAGGAAGAATGAGCTGTATTCCTCCACAGACATTCGGACACGCTTTCCCCCACAATCTTGAGGACAGCGGAATAACTTCTCTTGGAGAAGTGCTTTCGGGGGCAATGAGTGATGAACACTTGGTGCTTCTAGTTAAACGAAGTGAGTACATAGATGTAATCACCAGAACATTTCTGCTTCCACTTCAGAGGAAAGTGCTAGTTTATGATAGGGTTGCGATTACGCTTATTTAGCTCAGGTATATTGGGTAGGCGTTTGGTGTCGCTCTTATGCCTGGCGATGACTTTGGATCTAATAAGAGTATCACAGAGTGCCATTTAGTGCTAGGCCATTATTTTTCCCTACTGTCACCAGTGTTTACAGCATCCATCTTTTATTCTACATGTTTGAAAGTCTTACAGTGTGCAGATATATCCTTTGGGAAAAATATTTTCATTTCTCCACATAACTTCCATCCCTCTCAACTGCCTTACACCATCTTGGAACCAGTGCCTATATACCCGCATGGTAAAATTCGGGACCAGCCTGTTGGAGCCACTGTTTGGTAGCGTGCACAAGGGAGTCATCATCTTCAAACCTTTTTCCACGAAGATAATCCTTCAGCTTGCCAAAGAGATGATTGTCACATGGAGCCAGGTCAGGACTGTAAGGCAGGTGTTTCAGTGTTGTCCATCCGAGGCTCGTGATCGCTTCCATGGTTTTTTGACTGACATGTGGCCGTGCACTGTTGTGCAACAGCAAAACATCCTGTTTTTGCCGATGTGGTCGAACACGACTCAGTTGAGCTTGAAATTTCTTCAGTGTCGTCACATGTGCATCAGAATTTATGGTGGTTCCACTTGGCATGATGTCCACAAGCAGGAGTCCTTCGGAATCTAAAAACAATGTAGCCATAACTTTTCCAGCAGAAGGTGTGGTTTTGATTTTTTTTTTTCTTGGGTGAATTTGCATGATGCCACTCCATTGATTGCCTCTCCATCTCTGATGAAAAATGATGGAGCCATGTTTCATCACCTGTCACAGTTCTTCCAAGAAATTCATCTTCACCATTCTCATACTGTTCCAAAAGTACGCTGAATACCGTTTTTCATGTTTCTTTGTGAGCCACTGTCAACATCCTGGGATCTCAACTGGCACAAACCTTTTTTTTAACGCCAACACTTTCAGTATTCAGCAAACACTTCTTTCCCCTATCCCAACGTAGCGTGACAATTCGTTCTCTGCGATGCGTCTGTCAGCAGTCACCAATTGTTTAACTCTCTGCACATTGTTTGGAGTGTGTGCAGTACGAGGCCTGCCACTGTGAGGACAATCTTCAATATTGCCGTGCCCGCTTTCATCACGTAACATGCTAGCCCACCGACTAACTGTACTGCGATTGAGAGCAGCATCTCCATACACCTTTTTCAACCTCTTGTGGATGTTCCCCACTGTCTCGTTTTCACAGTACAGGAATTCTATGACAGCACGTTGCTTCTGACAAACGTCAAGTGTAGCTGCCATCTTGAAGACATGCTGTGACGGCGCCACTCACGGGAACAGGTTGAACTAAGTTTGAAAACAAGCGGGAAATATGTATCTATACACAGTAAAACTTTCACACATGCAGAATGAAAACTGTATTTTTACAAAAATAGTGTGCATTTCTTTTGGAGTGACCCTCGTAGTAGAGAAGCACGTGTATATATATATATATATATATATATATATATATATATATATATATATATATATATATATATATAGGAAGAGAGCAATATTTTCTCCTCCTTAGCGATAAGGATTACTTCAGTTCGTCACGAAACGACTGCATTTGTGACATCTTTGATGTAAGAAATTTCCGACATTTGCAGCATTGAGGTAATAAAAAACTTCTGTGGCGAAAGATTAAAATTTCTGCTGGATATCGATTCGATCCCGGATTTCCCACTTTACGTGAATGGACGCCTTAACTTTTTTAGAGTGGTGAAGTGCAGTTCAATAACGGAAGGTACGCAGTAAACATTATTTCCACAATATTTAAACAGTTACCGGCTGCATATCAGCGATACACCTGAATTTACTTACAGTTCCATTAACAACGTAACATTTTCTGTCGAGGTACGAACATAGAACAGATTCATTTAAAATCTGGGAACATCATCAAAATAACAGACAACAACAGTAGGTTCACATTGATCTCAAAGTCCCAGCAGGCGCGAGTCGCGAACGCCTTCTTGGAAAACACTGTGTAGTCCTACCACGTGTAAGGAAGTTCCGCAACAAACAACAAACAAAAATTCCTCTTCTCATACCCGGCACACCCCAGCAGCAGGATGAATTCATGAAAACACAACAAAAACTGACACAATTTTGACGATATCTCGAATAGTACATTAAAGAAGTAGGTCGATCTTGGATAAATGTCTAAGTATTAATGACGCTCTTGCTACCATCTTGAAACAAATAATGAACTGTGAGTCCTTCTGATCATCTCACTTCGTTTGTCTTCGTGCATGAGGAAAATGTCTCATCCTGGACTCCGACGTTACGCTACATCTACATGGCTACTCTGCAAATTACACATAAGTGCCTGGCAGAGAGTTCATAGAACCACTTTCACAATATTTCTCCATTAATCCAAACTCTAACAGCGCACGGGAAAAACGAACATCTTTATCTTCCCGTGCGACCTTGATTTCCCTTATTTTATTGCGATGATCGGCGTGAACAGAAAATTTTCACATACGGAGAAGGTTGAGACGAGTATGTCTCAACGAAAACGCCTTTGTTTTAGTGATATCCACCCAAATCCGGTATCACTCCTTCCCCTATTTCTCGACAATGCTAAATGTGCCGCCCTACTTTGAACTTCGTCGATGTAAACCGTTAATCCTACCTGGTAAGGATCCCAGACCGCGCAGCGGTACTCCAAAAGTAGACGGACAAGCATAGTGTAGGCAGTATTTTAATAGGCCTGTTACATATTCTAAATGTTCCGGCAGTAAAAAGCAGTCTTTGGTTAGCTTTCCCCACAACATTTTCTGTGTGTTCTTTCCAATTTAAGTTGTTCGTAATTGTAACACAGGTATTTAGTTCAATTTACGGCCTTTATATTTGATTGATTTTTCGTGTAATCGAAGTTCAACGGATTCCTTTCAGCACTCATGTGAATGGCCTCACACTTCCCATTGTTTAGGGTCAATTGCCAATCTTTGCTCCATACGGATATCTTTTCAAAATCGTTTTGTAATTGGCTTTTATCTTCTGATGACTTAAGTAGTCGATAAACAACAGCATCATCTGCAAACAACCTAAGACGGCTGCTCAGTTTGTCTCCTAAAACATTTATATAGACAGGAACAGCAGATCAACTGTAACCACTGTCTTGGGGAACGCCACAAATCTCTTACGTTTGACTCGATGACTCTCCGTCAGGTACTGCGAATGTGACCTCTGACAGGAAATTACGAATCCAGTCATATAACTGAGACAATATTTCGTTATCATGCAATTTCACTACAAGCCGTTTGTGTGGTACAGTATCAAAAGCCTTCAGGGAATCTAGAGAAACGGAATCAATTTTAAATGCCTTGTGAATAGCACCCTGCACTTCCTGTGAGTAAAGAGCAAGTTCTGTTTCACAACGACGATATTCTCTAAATCCGTGTTGACCGAGCGTCAATAGAACGTTATGTTCGATGTAATTCATGATGTTCGAACACAATGTATGTTCCAGAATCCCGCTGCATGTCGAAGTTAACGATAGGGGCCTGTAATTTAGTGGATTAGTCCAACTACTCTTCTTGAATATTAGTCCGACTAGTGCGACTTTCCAGTCTTTGGATACGGATCTTTCGTCGAGAGGTCGGTTGTATATGACTTTTAAGTATAGAGCTACTGTGTCGATATACTCTGAAAGGAACATACCTGGTATACAGTCTGGACCGCAAGATTTCCTTTTATCAACTAATTTAGGTTTCTTCATTACTCCAAGGATGTCCACTTCTAAGTTACTCCTTTTGACAGCTGTTGTTTACTCCGATTCTGTAATATTTACTTCGTCATCTTTGGTGAAGGAATTTCGGAAGGCTGTGTTTAGTAACTCTGCTTTGGCAGCACCGTCGTCGATAGTATGTCCATTGCTAACGCGCAGAGCAGGCATTGGTTGTTGCTTGCCGCTATCATACTTTACATCCGACAAGACTCTCTATGAATTTTCTGCCAGGGTTACGGACAGTTTAGTTATGGAAACAATTATAAACATCTCGCATTGAAGTCCGCGTTAAATATCGAGCTTCTGTAAAAGACAGCCAATCTTGGAGATTTCGCATTCGTTTAAATTTGGCATGCTTTTTTCGTTGTTTCTGCAAGAGCGTTCTGACCCGTTTTGTGCACCAAGAGGGATCACCTCCGTCCTTTGGTCATTTACGTGGTACTATTTCTTTGAATTCAAGCCACATCTGGTCTGCACTTACATTTTTAATTTCGAAGGAATGGAAATTGTGTCTCAGGAAGGCGTCAAGTACATTTTCTCTGCTTTTTTTTGAATAGGTACATGTTTTGTTTATTTATGGAGGATTTGGGCTTACTACACTCCTGGAAATGGAAAAAAGAACATATTGACACCGGTGTGTCAGACCCACCATACTTGCTCCGGACACTGCGAGAGGGCTGTACAAGCAATGATCACACGCACGGCACAGCAGACACACCAGGAACCGCGGTGTTGGCCGTCGAATGGCGCTAGCTGCGCAGCATTTGTGCACCGCCGCCGTCAGTGTCAGCCAGTTTGCCGTGGCATACGGAGCTCCATCGCAGTCTTTAACACTGGTAGCATGCCGCGACAGCGTGGACGTGAACCGTATGTGCAGTTGAAGGACTTTGAGCGAGGGCGTATAGTGGGCATGCGGGAGGCCGGGTGGACGTACCGCCGAATTGCTCAACACGTGGGGCGTGAGGTCTCCACAGTACATCGATGTTGTCGCCAGTGGTCGGCGGAAGGTGCACGTGCCCGTCGACCTGGGACCGGACCGCAGCGACGCACGGATGCACGCCAAGACCATAGGATCCTACGCAGTGCCGTAGGGGACCGCACCGCCACTTGCCAGCAAATTTGGGACACTGTTGCTCATGGGGTATCGGCGAGGACCATTCGCAACCGTCTCCATGAAGCTGGGCTACGGTCCCGCACACCGTTAGGCCGTCTTCCGCTCACGCCCCAACATCGTGCAGCCCGCCTCCAGTGGTGTCGCGACAGGCGTGAATGGAGGGACGAATGGAGACGTGTCGTCTTCTGCGATGAGAGTCGCTTCTGCCTTGGTGCCAATGATGGTCGTATGAGTGTTTGGCGTCGTGCAGGTGAGCGCCACAATCAGGACTGCATACGACTGAGGCACACAGGGCCCACACCCGGCATCATGGTGTGGGGAGCGATCTCCTACACTGGCCGTACACCACTGGTGATCGTCGAGGGGACACTGAATAGTGCACGGTACATCCAAACCGTCATCGAACCCATCGTTCTACCATTCCTAGACCGGCAAGGGAACTTGCTGTTCCAACAGGACAATGCACGTCCGCATGTATCCCGTGCCACCCAACGTGCTCTAGAAGGTGTAAGTCAACTACCCTGGCCAGCGAGATCTCCGGATCTGTCCCCCATTGAGCATGTTTGGGACTGGATGAAGCGTCGTCTCACGCGATCTGCACGTTCAGCACGAACGCTGGTCCAACTGAGGCGCCAGGTGGAAATGGCATGGCAAGCCGTTCCACAGGACTACATCCAGCATCTCTACGATCGTCTCCATGCAAGAATAGCAGGTTGCATTGCTGCGAAAGGTGGATATACACTGTACTAGTGCCGACATTGTGCATGCTCTGTTGCCTGTGTCTATGTGCCTGTGGTTCTGTCAGTGTGATCATGTGATGTATCTGACCCCAGGAATGTGTCAACAAAGTTTCCCCTTCCTGGGACAATGAATTCACGGTGTTCTTATTTCAATTTCCAGGAGTGTATATTCGGTCTCGCTACGACAGCCCTGTGTTCAGTAATCCCCGTATCCGTTTTGATGCTCGTTTTTAGCTCAGGATTATTTGTTGCTAAGAGGTCAAGAGTGATTTTATAACCCTTTACAATTCGCGTGTTCTCATGAACTAACTGCTAGTAATAATTTTCAGAGAATGCGTTTATCACAATTCCGGATGATGTTTTACGCGTATCTCTGGATTTAAACATTAGTTTCGCCAATATGCCGAGGGTAACTATAATTTTACGAGTCGGGTACATGATTGAGATTAAACTTAAGTTTTCTTTGAACCTTTCAGCAATTGTATCATCAGAATTGGGAGGTCGGTAGAAGGATCAAATTATTATTTTATTCCGTTTGCCAACAACGACCTCTGCCCATATTAACCAACAGGAACAATCTACTTCAGTTTCCCGACGAGATAAAATACTTCGAACAGCATCAAACACGCCACCAACAACTGTGTTTAGTTTATCCATTAGGAACACTGTTACGTTTTTCTCAAAAATTTCGGCTGAACTTACCTCTGGGTTTTGCAAGCTTTCAGTGCCTACATCTGTTTGAGTCTCAGTGCTTTCTGTTAGCTCTTGGAGCTCTGGTACTTTCCGAACACAGCTACACCTGTTATACCGATGGTTGCTGTATCTACGTTCTTCCTGTGTACGGCTTGCAACCTTTGAGACTGAAGCCCTCTTTGTGTTTTCCAGAGACTCTCTAACCTAAAAAACTGCCCAGTCCATGCCACACAGCCCCTGCTACTTGTGTAGCCCCCCCCCCCCCCTGCATGTAATGCACTCTAGACCCGAAACCCGTCCACCCTATGGCGCAAGTCAACGAATCTGCAATCTAAACGGTCCCAGAACCGTCTGAGCTTCTGATTCAGGTCCTGCACTCGGCTTTGTACCAGAGGTCCGCAATTGGTCCTGTCGACTATGCTGCAAATGGTGAGCTCTGCTTTCATCTCGCAAGCAAGACCGACAGCCGTTTCAATTGTTAGCAGCCGGCCGGAGTGGCCGTGCGGTACTAGGCGCTGCAGTCTGGAACCGAGCTACCGCTACGGTCGCAGGTTCGAATCCTGCCTCGGGCATGGATGTGTGTGATGTCCTTAGGTTAGTTAGGTTTAATTAGTTCTAAGTTCTAGGCGACTGATGGCCTCAGAAGTTAAGTCGCATAGTGGTCAGAGCCATTTGAACCATTTTGAACTTGTTAGCCACTCTAACGCCGAGAGAATCTCGTCCAATCCAAAGCGACACGTATCATTAGTAATGACACAAGCCACCTCCTGCAGTTAGCTGCACCCTGTGCTATTCATGGTATCCGGAAAGACTCGTACCACATGTGTAATAAGTCCATCCGGTATGCACATGGACTGCACATTGACTTTCTTCCCGTCTTTGGCAGGTAGGTCCCTAGGGGCGCCCCAGAACGAGCCTAATACCTTAGCTTCCAACTACTGATAATACCACCTTGTATGAGTTCAAAGATCTTGCAGGCTGATAGGTTCCCTCTGCAACAGGAAAAGTGACTGCACGTGGCTTAAAAATGGTTCAAATGGTTCTGAGCACTATGGGACTTAATATCTGTGGTCATCAGTCTCCTAGAACTTAGAACTACTTAAAGCTAACTAACCTAAAGACATCACACACATCCATGCCCGAGGCAGGTATCGAACCTGCGACCGTAGCGGTCACACGGTTCCAGACTGAAGCGCCTAGAACCGCACGGCCACATAGGCCGGCCACGTGGCTTAGGGACAGAGCCCACAGACAGCACCTGTGTTGGGTACATAGTTCCGCGTAGTCAGCGCGTACACAACTTTCCCACTAGAGCGCGCCCCGCTAAGCACAACAGCGCAGGCGCAGCGCTCGTCCGTCTCCGTACTACGAGATGGCGCTGCCTTAAAGACGGACCAAATTCTGCTTCCGCCGATCCGCGTATTAATATGTAACGCAGCCAATGAGATTTCTGCTAACGTAGAACCTTTTCTCCTCGCGGATCACACTCGCGCATTGATACCTGAACGTGCGAGGTGTTACAACGAGCGTACAGACCTCCGATTAGTCAGTCTGCATTAGTCTGCATCAGTCTATAGTCAAGTTTCAGTCTGCGCCTAATAAGATTATCATATTCCTGTACATAGCCATGAAGAGAAATGTATAGACACTTTGTCAAGTATTAGAGATATGTGAGAATAAGATTAACGTACCAAGACCAAAAGAAGCATCCAGAACAAAGTTAAGTGTCTGCAGCTCGTGGTCTTGCGGTAGCGTTCTCTCTTCCCACGCCGGGATTCCTGGGATCGATTCCCGGCGGGGTCAGGGATTTTCTCTGCCTTGTGATTACTGGGTGTTGTGTGATGTCCGTAGGTTGGTTAGGTTTAAGTAGTTCTAAGTTCTAGGGGACTGATGACCGTAGATGTTAAGTCCCGTAGTGCTCAGAGCCATTTGAACCAACTAACTTAAGTTACTTTTATGCTTGTTATTATTTTAGTAAATGTGTTTGAAAATTAATCAAGTTCTGTTTAAAGTTGGTCACCGTCAATCTGCTACTCTAAGCGTGCAAGTGGCATTTCTGTCGTCTGACCTAACGGCAGAAGATAAACACACCACGATAAGACCACGAGACATGTTGCTGACACTCGCCTACTTCGTTAGAGCGACAAGTCAAATAATCTGATGGTGTGTGTACCGAAGGTCTTACAGTACGCACACCACAACCTGTATCCTTGTCGTCAGAGTAACTGGGGAGGCCTTATGTGCGGCCCCCTGGAAAGCCTTTCGCCACCTACTTCCTTCTTAGGTGACCTTCCACTATACCACATGTGAGAGGTCAATCTCACTGTGAGCAGTAACTGGGCTGGCCACTGGTGCAGACCGATGGGCGTACTCTGTCATGATGGACGGCTGTTCGATCCCCACGGCCAGCCAACAGGCTGTCGCTTCAAGCTAAGTAACCGAGCCATCACAACCTGAAGTTGAGCTCGAACTGTCAGTTACTCGACTTACATCCGCATCCTTACTAAAGACCGTGGGAAACTACGCTATGCAGACAAACAAGGACAACTGACATACACTATGGAACTCAACTGTAGATACGGAGGACGTGTGGAGCATCACGAAGAAAAAAAGTATATTTCATGTCTACAGTCACACCTCTGCAGAAGCTCCAGCCTCCATTTGATGTTCATATGCCATGTAGCCGAACTTGCATTGTGTGTTTCTCATTTACCATCAGAGACCAGGTCGCACGATCCATGGCGAGGAGGACATGGCATAAAATGTCACATCATGGCTAGGCGATCTCAGGATGCCGGCTGTGCACGATGTTCCACATGTGACCCCCACACCATTAGGCGATAAACGTCACATGCCGTAGGAATCCTGATAGGAGGAAAGTTTGACCGGAGATAATCATACGCAATGAAAAAGTTCATGTGCTGTGAGAGGGAAGTAGGAACATGCGGTGCAGCAAGAGGTAGCACTCAGGCGTGGTCGAAGTCCACCGAAACCAAGGGACTTCAAAGGGGTCAGTTCGCTCCTAGGGTGAGATGATAGTCACTGAGTGCTGTCAGTACGTACGTGTCCCCAATAAGGAATGTTTGATCCAAAGCTATAACTTCAGACAGGATGCATCTGAGATGGGCTGTGAAGAGCCAGGTGAAAATCTTGAAATCACAATTAAGCGTGGTCAACAGAAGGTTATACACAATCCCCTGACCCTCAGATGCCTTAGGTATAGGGATAATCAATCTTCCACAAATACAGGAGGGAGTGAAACGTAAGGAGTCATTAGTTCTTGGTGCGTAGCATTCCAACAAGGAGCCAAAATGTTGTAGAAGGGACAATAAAATTCCAGAGGAAAACCATTTGCGTCTGGGCGGTCGTTTATCGCCTCTTTACAGAGAGCATCATTAGCCATAACTCCCTCAGTGAGGATCTCCCATCAGTCCCATTAAGCACATCAGGCACAGACTGGAGTACTTCATCCATTGCTCTAGCATCCTAGTCCCTTATAGAAATGTTGGTAGTGAGCCACAAACGCGCTCACAATATGTGTCTGGGAAATTAGTCTGTGACCATTCAGCTTGTTAAGAGCATGCACCAGTACTGTCAGACACCACTGCTTCTCTCTGACAAAGTGGTGTGTTGATGCGGGTCCTCTATGGACCCAATCCTGTCACCTCACTAATATCATAGCTCCCTCAAGGCAGTGATGTGTAAGTGAAACAAACTTCACCCTGTACGATCTGTATTTCAACCTATCAATCAAGAGTCTGTGGCAGTCTTGAGAGCTCCTGGAGCAGCATAGAATAAGATTCCAACATATTTAGATTCCAACACATTTTGTTGTGACCATATTGTATCACCATATGACCCAATGCAGGCTTAGCAGATTCGAGGCACCACTGAAGCATCGGAGGGTATGTCAGAAGGTATCTTTTGCTGGTGGTCAGTGTCTTCCCTATTAACAGCCCTAACTCTGGATCATGAAGATGGGTGATGTTCAACTTCCATGTGCCTCGACTACCCCACACTCCCTGTCATTGAGAGGAGAGAGAGAGAGAGAGAGAGAGAGAGAGAGAGAGAGAGAGAGAATACTTACGAAATATGGTCAGAGAAGACCATAGGCCACAACCCGGCATCAGTTGTCATAGCCATGCAGACATGATCAAGGCGACCCTTTGAATAGTTCGTAAAAACCGTATATCCATTTCGATCTCCATGCTGACGTTCCCACATGCTGACGAGATTCAAATCTTGCAGCAACATTTGTAGTTTCTGGGGAAACTGATCCTTCTCGGACACCACACAGCTGAAGTCTCCACCACGAATAAAATGGTCATTTCTGCCCATAAACTAAGGCATGACCTCTTCCAAATACAACCATGATTATTCTCCTCACTTTTCACATTTCTGAGCCAGTGGGAGCATAAATATTGATGAATTGGGTACCATGGAAAGCCACCATGAGACCCTTGGCTAATGGTAGATAAACAATATCTTCAACCACGATCCCTTCATGTAAGAGAATCGCTGCCCCACTACCTCCTTCAGTGCATGGAGTAATATAAACATCATATCCATAAACAGATGGAAACTTGTTACAGTGAACTTGTTGCAATCGATGTCCAATGCCCACATTATTTCGCAGGGTAAGTGAAGTTTGACTTGCATCCTAGTTGTGCTGACATTTATAGAGCAAATCCTAAAAGCCTGCTCTGATACCATAGTCATGGGGAAGCTCACTGAAGCAAGAAGACCAGTAGTATGCAAAAGTGCCTCTCCAACAAACTGCACAACTCCATTCAAATTCCCAGATGATTGACAATCACTGGTTGCTTCTGCAGCAACTGCATCTACTTCAACGTTCTTTCGTCCATCGTCAGCTTAATAGGACAATGCAGCAGTGTATGGGCCCAGATCATCCAGCATAGTCCCTGTAGTGCCTGAAGTCAATGGTGCAATGTCAGAGGAAGAATGGTGATGGCCCAATTGCTATCCGTTGACAACAGACACTGCGCTATATGGGTTCTATGATCGTTCTGTATCTGACAGGAGAAGAGCATCATCTTCCATCTTCGAATCATTCAACAGGAGAAGATTTCGACAGAGAGAATCATCATCATCATCCTTAGATTGTGACAGGCAGGTGTATGACGGAGAAAGCCAGCATTTCTTATGTCGCTTTGGCGACCGTTGTTTACACATGTACATTTCAGTATCCAAAGATGCCAGTGGATTCTGGTGGTCAGCCACGAAGGCAGCAGTTGGTATGACCATAGAGCTGACGTTCATTCCCCTCCACCGCAACCCCCCCCCCCCCTCTCCCACATACCAGAACCTCCTCACCACCTGTCAGCACAGGCTGAGCAGGAGAGGACACAGGTGTGAACGACATTCCCTTCTCATCTCCCATATGTACAGTTATAGTCGCCAGAGGTTTCAGTAGAGTGAGGTATCACAGTCGTCTCAGAGAACCTTGACATCCATCTGTCGAAGTATCGTCGGTGTGTTCGAAACCAGTGCTTCCTCAAGTGGCTGTTCCATAAACCTCCACTGTGTGCACTCAGAGTGAACATGTCGTTCTCGACAACAGCCTGAGCACATCTTTGGATAGCCATTATAGACCACAATTACATGACACCTGACAGTATGTAAATAGGATGGCATATGCTTGGTCGATTCAGTACTGATCTGCTTCTCTCCATTGCAGCTTAGGTATGTCGTAGAATTAGCCCACTGTGTATCATATCACCTACACATATGGGCTGAGTGCTAAAATCATTATCTCTGAAGGAACTTCAAACACGAGTCCAAAAACGAGTATCGTCCACTGTCCAAGTCCCACACAGTCTATGGGCACATCATCAATAATGTCATCCAAATAATGGAACTTGAGACACCTGGTGTCATTTGGAATCCTGTAACATGATGCATCCTCGATTGACTACACATATACCTCACTGCTCACTATGGAAAGATCGTTGTAGTCAATCTTATGATCTCTGAGAAACTGTTTAGTTTCATGTGCTTTCTGACTTGAATATTCTCTTGAAAAACTGAACACCGGTGTCGATTTACGAGAACATTTCTAAATGTATACTGAGGGGCTTCACCATTCCGACCCAAATCTCCACCACATTCTACAGAGTAGTGTCACCTGTGCATTATTCCTCTTCGCTTGCAGTCCTACTGTACTCTCGCGAGAGGTCAAACATCGTTGCGCATATGTACTGAAATGTCAATATGACATCAGAAGCATACCTTAAACGAGTATGTTATCCATTTCATAATGGCTGACTATTGACTTTACGCTCATATTCTGGTCACATCGCAGAACGAACATCAATGTGTTATACTTTGTCGAGATCGTGGTAATATCTACTTTTATTTGGTGTATGAATATTACATTTTAGTAATATAAAAACGGTAATATTTAAGAGAAAGTCTTCTTTTTCGAACATTTTTTGCCGAGTGCCAAATTTGAAGAGTCATAGAAGTCAGACTGTAAATAGGAGAAAAATTTCCATAGCACAGTTTAAAGATACAACCATACTCAACTTCCAGACTAACTGCCGTTGTTTTCCAACAAGTCCTTTGTCCTAATAATGGTGAGGGTAGATGGCTGTAATTCGCCTGGTGATGATACATATTAACAAGACGAAAGGTATAAATGCAGGCTCTGTTTCTTCCTTCCACAGCTGTTATGTTTTTATGCCGTAAATCTACATAAATAGCTAACATAACATCTTTAATTTATTTTCTTTTGCGTTTCTATGCTCCTCGCACTCGCATGTGCTATGTTGCCGGACTCCGGAACAATATTTCCACTTCATTGTTCACTGTTGCAATGTTCACACAGTCTGGTAAGAAAACAATAGTGCACTCATTACTTCCTGTGAAGTCGTGTGAGACAATGCTCGTAACATGAATTCGTACATCATTTACGGAGCTGTCAAAAATCTGTTGTGATCAGTGCGCGAGCTTTCTTTGAGGCGAAAAAGAACAGGGAGCGAGCAGTTCCGTATCGCAGCCAGTAAAGAGAACTTACGAGTGTGTCGGTGTAAGTGAAAGTACAGTGAAGCGAATTTTTCGAGAATACAGAGAAAATTCATGTCTTGTATTGCACAAGAGTTCTGGCAGGCGATAGAAGTTTTTATTGGACGAGTTTACACAGGGAGACGTAAGACGAAAAATCCACAACTTCTATGTGGAAAAGCAGTTTACAACAGTGGTAACAGTGTTGGAAAACTTGATAATTGAAGTGGAAGATTTTCCTAATACGAGTGAAACAAACCTTTGGTCCGCTATTCGAAAATTAGGCTTCAGATATAAAAACTACAACAAAAAACCTGTTTTGATGGAAAATAACAATTTAGCATGAAAAAGAATTATTGCATTAAATAAGCCACTTGCGCAACACTGTATGGACTATTTATTAAACTGACTAGAGTTGGTGTGGTGCAAATCATTCCAGAAGTTTGGTTGACAGGAACAAATCGTGCCTTACACGAGTACATCAGAAACTGCATAAGGTTGTCACAGAAGAAGTACTGAAGAGTGGAATGGCTGGAAACGATGAATTGAAACACCACGTTGTTGTTGTTGTGGTCTTCAGTCCTGAGACTGGTTTGATGCAGCTCTCCATGCTACTCTATCCTGTGCAAGCTTCTTCATCTCCCAGTACTTACTGCAACCTACATCCTTCTGAATCTGCTCAGTGTATTCATCTCTTGGTCTCCCTCTACGGTTTTTACCCTCCACGCTGCCCTCCAATGCCAAATTTGTGATCCCTTGATGCCTCAAAACATGTCCTACCAACCGGTCCCTTCTTTTTGTCAAGTTGTGCCACAAACTCCTCTTCTCCCCAATTCTATTCAATACCTCCTCATTAGTTATGTAATCTACCCATCTAATCTTCAGCATTCTTCTGTAGCACCACATTTCGAAAGCTTCTTTTCTCTTCTTGTCCTAACTATTTATCGTCCATGTTTCACTTCCATACATGGCTACACTCCATACAAATACTTTCAGAAACGACTTCCTGACACTTAAATGTATACTCGATGTTAATAAATTTCTCTTCTTCAGAAACGCTTTCCTTGCCATTGCCAGTCTACATTTTATATCCTCTCTACTTCAACCATCATCAGTTATTTTGCTCCCCAAATAGCAAAATTCCTTTACTACTTTAAGTGTCTCATTTCCTAATCTAATTCCCTCAGCATCACCCGATTTAATTTGACTACATTCCATTATCCTCGTTTTGCTTTTGTTGATGTTTATCTTATATCCTCCTTTCAAGACACTGTCCATTCCGTTCAACTGCTCTTCCAAGTCCTTTGGTGTCTCTGACAGAATTACAATGTCATCGGCGAACCTCAAAGTTTTTATTTCTTCTCCATGAATTTTAATACCTACTCCAAATTTTTCTTTTGTTTCCTTTACTGCTTGCTCAATATACAGATTGAATAATATCGGGGATAGGCTACAAACCCTGCCTCACTCCCTTCCCAACCGCTGCTTCCCTTTCATGTCCCTCGACTCTTATAACTGCCATCTGGTTTCTATACAAATTGTAAATAGCCTTTCGCTCCCTGTATTTTACCCGTGCCACCTTCAGAATTTGAAAGAAAGTATTCCAGTTAACATTGTCAAAAGCTTTCTCTAAGTCTACAAATGCTAGAAACGTAGGGTTGCCTTTTCTTAATCTTTCTTCTAAGATAAGTCGTAAGGTTAGTATTGCTTCACGTGTTTCAACATTTCTACGGAATCCAGACTGATCTTCCCCGAGGTCCGCTTCTACCAGTTTTTCCATTCGTCTCTAAAGAATTCGCGTTAGTATTTTGCAGCTGTGACTTATTAAACTGATAGTTCGGTAATTTTCACATCTGTCAACACCTGCTTTCTTCAACTAAGATGTAACATTGCTATACTAAATAAAAGTTGGCATAGTTTGTCCCTTCTTCCCCTGTTTCTTGTCCCATTCGTGTGTTGTGCGTGGAAGGAACGGCAGTAAAAAAGGCATATGATGTTTGATAACCAGTTTTAGGGGTAAGTCCCTTAATTTTGTCATACCACATTCATGTCTCTTTTTTACAACGCTCATCAATTTCTTTTTTTTTTTACAGAAGGGTGTCCAAACTTCGTAATACATTTTTCGAATCCATACGAAATTTTACGTTGTTGTCATGAAGATTATCAACTGCGGCCAAGTCAGATCATAATGAAATCCTTCACTTCGTAAAAATGTGTGGACAAGTCGAACTAATCGATGCTTGAAGCGATACCGCTTGTGGACGAGTCTATGTTCGGAAGTCTGGAACGTGGACAAAGAGATCGACTCGTAAAACTAATAAAACGTATGAGATTAATGCTCAGAGACAAAAAATTTACTGGCTCGACCTGAGTCAGACACAAAAGTCTTGCGGTAAATATATATTGTAGTACTAAATCTATAAAGCAGTACGAAAACTGCATTTCGAGTCTGATGGAATACCCATTACCCAGTTACAAATACCTCATATTTGAAACAGTCATCGTCAACGTAGCTCTCTTCCAGGCATTAATTTCAGCTTTCTAAATCGGATTTGCGGATACTAATTTGAGTCGTCCTGTCCCAGCAAGGAATGAGCCCAGGTGTGCTGCAAATCGAAACTGCGTCTTATGTTCGGTCGTGACCTTCGCTGACCAATTGCCAATGGGATCTATATAATAAAAATTCACACGATTGAGTCAGAATAGGAGGGAACAAACTTAAAATAAACGATGGTTATATCTACTGAAATTCATTAATAATTTAAAGAAAAATAATTGTAAAGCTTTGTCACTAGCGAAGTAGCCACATCGTCCTTTGTGAACTAATAATTCTTTCATCAGAAGTCTGCTCACGAGTGAGGTAGGAAAGAGAATCGCTGCAAAACTATCGAGTGACGGAATAGGTATCTGTCTTACAGTGAAAAGAGTTTGCTTTAGTTAGATGGCTAGTGCTTTATTTCTGCCGTTTTTAACGGCAAAAGGCTACTAACCAATTGCCGCGAGAGACTACTCCAGAATGGTATCACCATGAAGAGAAAGGAATATTATCAGGTCAGACGATAATTGCTCACTCATTGTCTGTCTGTAAAAACTCGTACCAGAAACAGAAATGTGATCTTATCCGTATCAGAGAGAATGAATACATTGCCGCACTGTAGTTTTCTAGATCATTCATACAATAGAATGTAAATATTAATGGGGAACCGTCGTCGGAAATATCGAAGTTTGAATCCTTACCTGACCATACTGACGTAGGGCTGCTGCTGGTATCCTAAATCACTTCACTTGTACTCCATATCTGTTCTTTCAAGTAGTTAATAATGTGAACACGTGTTCCAGAATATTTGAACTGAAATATAACACTGCTACCCAGAGGAATGGTTTCCATGATTTTCCTAGACTCTGCAGTTGAAGGTCAGACAGATTCTTTCGTGTAGTTAATAACATGGAAACTTATTCGGGAACGTCAAAGACCGGATCCTCACCTGACCCTTCTGATCCACGGTTCCTGTGGTTATGCTAAATCTCTTCAGGTAGGTTCTTTCACGTAGTCAGTAATATGAACCTGTACTCGGGAATCCAAAAATTTCGATCCTTACCTTTTCCATTCTGATGTAGGTCTTTCAGTTACTTAATTATATGCAGCCTTATTCTGGAATATCAAAATTCGAATCCTTACTTGGTCATCCCGATGTACGGTTTCTATGGTTTTCCAAACTAGCTTCAGCTGAACGTCAGGTTGGTATTTTCAATTCGGCTAAGTTCGATTGTTTCTCGGGACCTTTACACCTGATGTAATATGCAGTTTACAAACATTTCGACGTTTACAGGGCGTGTAGCTTTGTTTGTTCCTCTAACAATGGAGCTGATACAAGGAACTTGTATTCAGAGTAAATGGAGTACCAGTATCAGTCAGTTCATTCCGATTTCTCTCTTCTACATTTCCCTTATGTCTTGAGACGAATACGGGCATATCTTCTTTAAGAAGGTCATAGCTATTTTTTTTTGCCCTGTCTCCAGACGAATGTGCTAATGGCCAGTCTCCACTCACATCGACATGACTTCAAACTTGTACCTTCTTTTCTACCAGCTCCTTATCTTGCGTACGCTGACCGACGAGTAATATCGATATTCTGTAGTATTATCGAAAGATTAATGTGCACAGCGACTGAATATACGACATTATTGGACTTTGTCATCGCGCTGAACGCAGCGTGTATCACACATGACGTCCGAAAGCAGTTCTGAAGCAGTTTCACGGCCCGAAACGCTGCCGCGACAGACAGCACTGCGTTTTATTCGGCCGTACCGCGACTTTCATTCACGACTGTTCTAGGAACGAGCTGCCAGCTGTTTCTTGAGACCGGCATGCAATTGCGAACGACATGCGACATAACCGTTACGGCCGCTGATAAAACCTGTCCGAAACGAGCTATGTTTTTTACGTCCTTCTACGGAACGGTCGAAGTTTTATTTTCAGATTACTCAAGTTGTGTCTTGCAGAAAATTACGTTCATCCTTATACCACACTCTTGCTAACCCAAAAACAATGCCCAGTATTCCTTCTGACAGCTAAACGTGGAACAGGCCTACAGGGAACCGTTACGTACATATGTACAGACTCCTTCAAAACTGATTCCACTCGCAGTCGTGATTCGCTTAAGCAACTAAAGCGCGGTTTTACGGCACTCTGTATGCGAGGAATAGATATTCGTGGAATAGTCCAACTACAGTATATTTTCGAGTACTTGTTTTACACCATTTCAATCCCTGGTTAGTTGTATTAAGAAGACGACACTGCAGATCGAACATGCTGACGATGTTTACATGCGAAAGTTACTACATTCAAACTATTTTCGTTGTCGCCTGAAGCAGCGTCACCTGTAAACGAGAGTGAAAACCATTCGAAATGTTGAAATTATGTTCCTGAGGACATTATGAGACTAGTGGACATTGTGGAAAGTTTCCAGAACTTTGTGGAAAATACGAGAGTTGATTCATTCACATCAAAAAAGATAGTGAGAAAAATTTTACCCAGCTTGACAGTCACGTGTACACGTTACACGACATCTTGTCTTGAAGTCAGTTAAATAAAGCAAAATTTGAGCCCTTCCGTCAGTGGCATATGTTTTTCTTCATTTCAGAATAAGCGTCAGAGTAAACATGCCTGATTTTCAGTCAGCTTGCAGATCGGACAATAGTAGAGGCAGAAGTATGATCTACTAAAAGTGGATACGAGGAAGTACACGGTCCAGCTACATTGTGACCATCTGTCAGAAGCCGGAGTAACCAGCTTTTGCCGAGCAGACGTGCAGGAAGCGAGTCAGTGAGAAGTTCTGGAAGGCATCGCCAGGGATGTGGAGCCTCGCCGACTCCAGTGCCGTGGCTATCTGCGCTAGGTCTCTCGGTTGAGGATCCACGACGCTAACACGCCTATCGAGTTGGTCCTATTGATCCTCGATTGGGTTTAAATCTGGGGAGTTTGGTAACGAGGGCAGTATGGTAAATTCATCCTGATTCTCTTCGAGCCACGTACATACACTGTGAACTGTATGACAAGTTGCGTTGTCCCGCTGGTAGATACCATCTCACCGAGGAAAAAAGAAAGTGCACGTAGAGGTTTACATGGTCCCCAAAGATTTATGGATACTTCTATTGATAGACTGTGTCTTCCAAAATGACTAGATTGACCAGAGAACGCGACGAAAACATTCCCCAGACCATAACGCTCCCTCCTCCGGCCAGCCTCCTGTTGACGATAGTTGTATGTCCGTATACGCCAACAGACATCAGTCCGATGGAGCGTCAATGTCTACATCTACATCGATACTCTGCAAGCCACTGTACGGTGTGTGTCTGAGGGTACTCTGTACCACTGCAAGTAATTTCCTTTCCTGTTCCACTCGCAAATAGAACGAATGAAATACAACTGTCTATAAACACAATGTGATCCAAAGTATACGGAAACCCCCAAAGCATACGTTTTTTCATATTAGGTGCATTGTACTGCCACCTACTGCCAGGTACTCCATATCAGCGACCTCAGTAGTCATTAGACATCGTGTGAGAGCAGAATAGGGCTCTCCGAGGAACCCACGGACTTCGTACGTGGTCAGGTGTTTGGACGTCACTTCGTGCGTGATTTCCACACTCCTAAACACCCCTAGGTCCACTGTTCCCGATGTGACAGTGAATTGGAAAGGTGAAGTGACACGTACCTCACAAAAGCGTACAGGCCTACCTCGTATGTTGACTGACAGAGACCGCCGACAGTTGAAGAGGGTCGTGATGTGTAATAGGCAGACATCTATCCAGACCATTACACAGGCGTTCCAAACTGCAACAGGATCCATTGTAAGTACTATGACAGTTAGGCGGGAGGTGAGAAAACTTGGATTTCATGGTCGAGCGGCTGCTCTCAAGCCACACATCACGCCAGTAAATGCCAACGACACCTCGCATGGTGTAAGGAGCGTAAACATTGGACGATTGAACAGTGGTAAAACCTTGTGTGGAGTGACGAATCACGGTACACAATGTGGCGATCCGATGGCAGGATGTGGGAATGGCGGATGCCGGGTGAACGTCATCTGCCAGCGTGTGTAGTGCCAACAGTACAATTCGGAGGCGGTGGTGTTACGGTGTGGTCGTGTTTTTCGTGGCGGGGGCTTGCGCTAATTGTTTTTTTGCGTGGTACTATCACAGCACAGGCCTACATTGAGATTTTAAGCACCTTCTTGCTTCCCACTGTTGATGAGCAATTCTGGGATGGTAATTGCATCTTTCAACACGATCGAGCACCTGTTCATAATGTACGGCCTGTGGTGGAGTGGTTACACGACAGTAATATCCCTGTAATGGACTAGCCTGCACTGAGCCCTGACCTGAATCCTATAGAACACCTTTGGAATGTTTTTAACGCCGACTTCGTGCGAGGCCTCACCTCTCCTCAGTCCAGCACTCCGTGAAGAAAGGTCTGCCATTCCCCAAGAAACCTCCCAGCACCTGATTGAGCGTATGGCTGCGAGAGTGGAAGCTGTAATCAAGGCTAAGAGTGGGCAACACCATATTAAATTTCAGAATTATTGATGAAGGGCGCCACGAACTTTTAATTCATTTCCACCTGGGTGTCCGGATACTTTTAATCACACAGTGCATCTCCATTGCACCCTAAATTTCTCATATCTTATCTTCGAGGTCCTTACTTGCAATGGATGTTGGCGATTGTGAAATAGTTCGGTAATCAGCTTCAAATGTCGGTGCTCTAAATGTTCTCAATAATATTTCTCGAAAAGAACGTCGCCTTCCCTCCAGGGACTCCCATATGAGTTCCCGAAGTATCTGTGTAACACGTGTTGTTCGAACCTACCGGTAACAAATCTAGCACCCCGCCCCAGAGCTGCTTAGATGTCTTCCTTCTACCCGACCTGTTACGGATCCCAAAGACTGGAGCAGTACTGACGAACAGGTCGCACCACCGTTCTATGCAGTCTCCTTTACAGGTGAACCACTCTTTCCTAAAATTCTTCCAATAAACTGAAGTCGACCATTCGCCTTCCCTACCAAAGTTCTCACATGCTCGTTCCGTCTCACATTGCTTTGCAAAGTCACGCACGGATATTTAAACGTAGTGTCTGTATCAAGCAGGGCACTAATCATGGTGTATCCGAACATTACTGGCTTGATCTTCCTACTCATTCGCATCAACTTACATTTTTCCAAATTTAGGGCTACTTGTTATTCATCGCACCAACAGAATATTATGTCTAAGTTTTCTTGTATCTTCCTACAGTAACTCACCTTAGACACCATACCGTACACCACGGCATCATCAGCGAGCAACTGCAGATTGCTGCCCAACATATCCGCCAAATCATTGATGTATATAGAGAAAAACAGTTGTCCTAGCACACTTCCCTGAGGCACTCTTGACGGTGCCCTTGTCTCTGATGAACAATCACTGTCGAGGACAACACGCTGGCTTCTATTCTTCAAGTCATCTTCAAGCTACATACATGTCTATGAATTTATTCCATATGATCCTACTTTCGTTAGCTACCTGCAGTGACCTACCGTGTCAAATGCTTTCTGGAAATCTAGAAGTATGAAATCTGCCTTTTGCCCTCATCCACAGTTCGCAGTAGGAGCGATGCTTTCTAAAACAATGCTGATTTGTGGACAGAACCTTTTCAGTTTCAAGAAAGTTTATTAAATTCTAACTGAGAATATGTTCAAAGTTTTTGCAGCAAACAGAAGTTAAAGATATTGGTCTGTAATTTGTGGGTCCGTTCTTACACCTTTCTTATATACTGGAGTAACCTGCGCTTTTTTCCAGTCGCTTGGGACTTTGTGCTGGGGGAGACATTAATGATAAATGCAAGCTACTTCAGGGGCCAAAGCCGTTTGTGAAATAGAACTGTGAGTCCATCCGGACCTGTTGATTTATTTGCTTTCAAATCTTTCAGTTGTTTGTCTAGGCCAGGGAAGCTTATTATGTCATCCACTCGGGCGCATGTCTGACGGTCAAGTGACGGTATGTTTGTACGTTTATCTTGTGTGAACTATTTCTTGAACGAGAAATTTAAAACTTCGGCTTTCGTTTTGGTATCTAAAGCTGACGCACCAGATTGGATAACAAGCGACTAAATAAAAGCCTTAGATCAGCTTAGCAATTTTACGTAAGACCAGAATTTTCTCGGGTTCTCTGCCAGATCTTCTGCCAAGGTGTGACGGTGTTAGTTGTTGTATGCTTCGCGCATAGATGTTACTACAGACGTACGAATGTGTACTAACCCTGAATTATCGTCATTTGTGCCTTCAATTTTGAAACGACAGTGCAACAGCTTCTTCTTCCTCAGTATCCTCCGAATTAAGCCATGATTGGTCATTTCCATCCCTTACTCACTTACTAGGCACATAACTCTCCAGATCACGATTTACAATCTGCTTAAACTTTGCTCACAATTCCTCTCCATACATCTTACTGGAACTGTGTGATGCAGTCAAGCAGAAACACTCTCCTAGCCTTCTTGACTGATTTATTAACTTTCGTAACCAAAGTAGCTATAATGACACCAAGATCGCCAATCCCCATTTCTATAATGACATTGTCAATAAGGTCCGACCTACTGGTGGCTACAAGATCTAAGATATTTCCATTGCGTGTGGCCTGCCGAGCTAGCTGCTTTAGACAGTTTTCAGAAAACGTGTTAATAAATATTTCTCATGACTGTCTGTCTGTACAACCCGCAATGAATCCATAGACATCTCAGTCTATACGCAGTAGGTTAAAGTCGCCTCCAACCAGTATAGCATGATCTGGGTAGACTTTCTTTGACTGACTCTAGAAACATCACAGAAGAATCGGATGGCCGGCAAAAGCATCGAGAAGTTAACTTGGTTTCACCCACACGTGTTACTTGTAACCAGATGGCTTCATTGTCACACTCAACTTCTACCTAAAATAAGACTATATTTTTGTCAACTGCAATGAACACTCCCCTTCATAAGTCCTCTAATCTGTCTTTTCGATACAGATTCCAAGACTCGCTAAATATCTCATAGCTTTCCACTTGGGGTTTCAGCCAGTATTCGGTCCCAAGAATACTTTGAGCATGAGAACTTTCCTGGAGATCAGTAAATTCGGGAATTTTACTATGAATACGTCGACAGAGTACAGATAAATTTCGACAGTTTAAGTGTCTTTATTTTAAACGCCGTTTGATATCCCTTGCTGCATATCGACTGGTGAGTGTTCATCAGAGCACCTCAAACTAACGCCTAGCCTAAAAAAACCTTTATATGCACTGCTTAAGTACTCTGCTACCCGAGTAGCTGCTTCCTTTGTGTAGTGCACCCCAGACCTATCAAGGGGAGTCCTACAATCCCCACACAATAACGCAGGTCTAGAAATTTGCAGCCAAGACCGGCGCAGTTGACGAAGTCTTTGGTTGAGATCCTCCACAAGAATCAAACCAAAGGACCCTGATCAACTATGGGAACAATGCTGCAAACTGCGAGCTCTTCTTGCACCCTGCGCCCGAGGCCAGCAGCCTTCACCACCACCAGCAACCGCCTCTACGAACTGAGGATCGCTTCAGAAACCATGCGACGGGCGTCGTTGATGCCGACGTGGACCACAACCCCTGCACACTGCACGTTCGATAGGCACCGGCAAGGCCGCCTCCACATCTCGGATGAAGCCCCAGGCAAACATACCGAGTGAACATTGGCTTTCTTTCCAGCCCTAAGAAGCTCCATAACACGCCTAACACTGGAGCTCCCAATAACTAGTAAACCCCTCCTCCCGGGTGCTTGCTCGGACCCTGCTGAAGGAGCGACAACCTGTCCACTCACCGGGTGACTTGGAGAGGCCAGGCGACCAATCTTCACATTGGCCCTCCGCCTCCGGCGACGCGAACGCGTTGCCGCCCGCTGCTCACGCTATTGTGAAGGCGGATCCACCGCGTCGGGTGCAGTAAGAGGTGCTTCGGAAGCGAAGCCCGTGGGCAAAACAGTGGACACCTGAAGTGTCCCATGCGACGCGCCAGATTCTCCGCCACCGCAGCACCCGAGGCACCAGCATGAAGGTGATTGACCGTAGACAAAAGCCAATTCAGCTGTTCGCGAACTGCAGCGAGCACACCCTGCGTCCGCACACAACGTGCACATATCCTAGTATCATAACAAGACCAACTGAAGAAGTGAACGATAAAAGGAGATAGAATTCTAGATATGCGACTGGCTATTTCCTGATGTGTCACGAATGGACGCCGATGTGTTAATGAGCTATGTAGCTGGCTGTTCATGAGCAACTATTGCGCTACAGACTGAATTTACACTTGGAAAAACGCGAGATTAAACCTCCTGAACAGAAAAACATGCACGGAATCTAATAAGTATACTAAGAGCAAAATACAAAAAAAAAGTTACACTTACCTTGCCGCTGCGTTGTTGTAGTCCAGCTGAAAGCTGGAGCCACACTGGAATGGAGCGTTATACGTGATTCATCTGAAAAGACCACTTGTCGCCACTCTGTAGACATCCAGTTGCGGTACTGCAGTGCAAATTGTAGCCTTTTGTGTATTGTATTGTATGTTAACCGGGGACCTAGAAACGACGGAGAGGCTTCGTCCCCGCCGCAGCCGCAGTGGTCCACAAACCCACGACGGCTACCGCAGTCCACTTCACCGCTCCGCCGCCCCACACCGAACCCAGGGTTATTGTGCGGTTCGTCCCCTGGTGGACCCCCCGGGGAACGTCTCACACCAGACGAGTGTAACCCCTGTGTTTGTGTGGTAGAGTAATGGTGGTGTACGCGTACGTGGAGAACTGTTTTGCGCAACAATCGCCGACATAGTGTAGCTGAGGCGGAATAAGGGGAACCAGTCCGCATTTGCCATGGCAGATGGAAAACCGCCTAAAAACCATCCACAGACTGGCCGGCTCACCGGATCTCGACACAAGTCCGCCGGGCGGATTCGTGCCGGGGACCAGGCGCTCCTTCCGGCTCCGGAAAGCCGTGCATTAGATCGATCGGCTAACCGAGCGGATAATTCTAGCCTTGCTCACCGACGAACTGTTGTCAGCATGGATGCATGAACCATGCGCCTGATGCCGAGGCCAATGCGCAGCAACGTTCGCTGAATGGCCATTGAAGAGGATATGTTGGTAGGCCCTTGGTGGTTGTGGGCAGTCATTTGCTCAACGCTTGCACGTCTGTTCGCCCGAACACATTTCCGCAGCCGCCAATAACTCCTGTCATTCATGGTCCGTGGTGCACCCACCACAGTTGCCTCGGCACCGGTTTTTGATCCCACCATTTTACCGTGCACGGTCTAGTTTAACAACGACGGCACGCATGACAGTGCGAACGGCCTTTTTCGACCTATAAATCTGTGTAAATGAACAACCAAAGTAAAAGTGTAGCTTCGTTGATTCCCTTCATGCCTCGTCTTGTGGCTTTTCCCTGTCGATCAGGATCGGCAGTGTGTCTGAAACGTTTTCCTCTGCCACCCATAAAAAACGTATGATTTCAAGATTGTGTGTCGCGGTTGTCACCACTATTGCAGAGCCACCAAGAGAAGGGATGAGATGTGAGTAAACGGGAGGTGAAATCCTTCCAATGGTGCGACACGACCACGCTAATGTTGGACAGAATTGTAAAGAAATTTGGTGTCAATGTAACATCATGAACCCACCTTACACCTTACATGAACTTCTGATCCCTGACCTCCTTGTCGCTTGTGTCAACACCATGCTCTTTGAAGCCTCTCTGAGCCTGGGGCGAAGCTATAGAATCCCAGTGCAACAAATATTCCGTGAACTGTAGAGGGAACGAAAAAAGATATCCATTTAAGTAATGCTCCTTAAGTAATTGTACAGTAAGATTTGCACAATTCAGCATGTTTCATTTAGGATAGGCTACATGCAGAACTCAAAGAAACTGAGTGCTAAGCCCCAAATATTCTATCCATGTTGAAAGGTTTCCTAGCGGCACACTCGTATTGTATGCATAAGATACATAAGTTGTTCTCTGTGATGAGGAATTCTCTCTGTAGTGTATAAGTTATTCGTTGACACTCTTACAGCTTTCTGTGTTCTATTTATTCATTCCTCTATAAATTTTCTAATCAGCATTTTTCGAACTATGTACTGACTAGTGGCATGAGTTCTGGCTACCATGGATTCACGGATTATGACATAAATAAACAAATCGCCATTTCATTCCATTATAGCGAAGAAACGATAAATAAAAGAACTGTTTTTTGCCGTGTATTGTCCAGTGTCATATACATCATGCCATATTTCACCAGTGATGACATTTGCGAGGCTGCATGAGAAGCTGAATGTGACTTCCACATAGCCAATGACCTATTCATTCTAAGGATTCTTTAACTTCTGTTCTTTGACTATCAATCATAGCAAAAAGATCAATCCGAATTCCACAACACGCAATTCCTCTTTCCACCACGTTCTAAGCAAGCTATCACACAAAACTTATTATGAACTGACGTATCAAGTACAGAACCTTGCCATTTACAAACGTCAACTATTTTCAAATCATAGCTGACCGTTGTGTTTGCACAGAGAAGGAAAGGTACAATTTCCTTCCTTAGTATTCTTGTATACTGTCACCTTCTTGGCACTTCTTTTTTGTATTGGTGAAATGATTGACACCACAAACTCGTGGAAATTAAGCTATTTTGAGGAAACACTCTTTTGAAACTTCCTGGCAGATTAAAACTGTGTGCCCGACCGAGACTCGAACTCGGGACCTTTGCCTTTCTCGGGCAAGTGCTCTACCATCTGAGCTACCGAAGCACGACTCACGCCCGCTCCTGACAGCTTTGCTTCTGCCAGCTGTGAGGACCGGCCGTGAGTCGTGCTTCGGTAGCTTAGATGGTTTTTGCATGCGGTGATGGGCAGATTGGGAATCCCACAGGCCTTCATCCTAGTGATCATGCGACTGTTACACGGCGTACGATCAAAGGTCTCGGTGAATGGGCGGGGCACTGACTACTTTGTTATTTCAAGGTCAGTTCGTCAAGGTTGCCCCCTTTCGATATTTTTGTATGCAATGGCTTTGGAACCCTGTCTATATGGTCTCTGAAGACGGTTGGAGGGAGTGCCGTTGCCACAACTGACCTTTCATTGCCGCGCTTATGCTGACGATGTGATGCTGGTGGCACGGACAGGCGAAGAAGTATGTACGGCGTTGGCATGGATACAGAGATACGGGATGGCGGCAGGAAGCGTGCTTAATCTACAAAAATCACGTTGCATGAATGTCGGTCGAGGATTACAACCGGGGGAGGAAGGCCCGCTCATCTTAGTTAAGACCATAAAATGCCTAGGTATTACGTTCCACACGGATGTGCAGCGGACAGCAGCGTATAACTACCGACGCATATTGAAGCTGATGCGGACAATGGTGCTGTTACAGAAATTAAGAGCGTTGGATATGATTCAGAGGGTGACCTATGTTAACGTATACCTAGCACCGAGACTCACTCACGTAGCGCATGTCCTGCCTTTAACGCGCACAATGGCATCACGGATACAAGCAACTTTCGGAACCTACGTGAGTTTGGGACACCTGTTTAAGATCCGATACACAACGCTTACGCTACCACCTGGAGAGGGTGGACTTGGTCTAGTGAACGTATACGAAAAGGCACGGGCGTTATTCATCAGTACGATTTTCCGACAGTGGCGCGGTCAATTTCGCAATATCTCGGGTGCGTTGGCCGATGTACTAGCGCCCACTTCAATGCTGCCCCCAGTCAATGTGGGCCATATTTCACCGAAGCTGTCACATTTCAAGTCTTTTTTTTTTTTTTTTTGGAGCTTAGCTATGTGAGAGATTCCTTCCCAACAACACGACTACCGACGACGCGAGACGTGTACCAACTCTTACTGCGCCGGTGCCCCAGGAATACCCTGGAAAAGAAGTACCCAGACAAGAACTGGCGACAGATATGGCGCGTTATACGGAGCGTTTACCTCCCAACGTCGGTACGCTCAACATGGTATGTGGTGATAAATAGGAATTTCGCAACGAATCAACGGCGGAACGCGATTCATTTGGCAGACACTCCACTATGTTTAGGCTGCGCAACAGTGAACACTGATGAACATCGTTTAGCATGTAGTGGGACGGCTCCAGTGTGCCACTTGGCACAACAGATATTGGCGTTCCTGTTACGCTCCGCCCCTCACACAATTTCAGCAGACACACTTTTTTTCCCCCAAGAATCTTATTTCCCGGTCCAAAAAACCAATGCAGTGACATGGGTGCGGGGAATGGTGGTGGGCTACGTGCATAACGAATCGGAAAAGGACAAAATTGATTTTTGGCATTTTCTCCTGGATGGACACACGAAGCTGCAACAGCATAAGAAATATAGTCAAGACTTTGCTAATTACTTGCGACTTACATTTACCGACCCGCCGGCCAGATGGGGTGTGACGGGTGAGAGATGAGATAGACGAAGAAGCCGAGATAGACATCGATCACACTTACGGACCCTTAGTTAATTTCGAGAAGACGACCCAGTCTTACACCAACGTCTGGAGAACGAGTCGATAGATGGCTCTCTTGCTCTATCGAACGTCGGGTCGTGAGCAGGTGTCGCCCCCGACACGAATTTCATTTCATTGCTACAGGAGCATGTTTCTTTTGTATTTGTGCTATCCGCAATGTCTTCATGTCTTTCATTTGGACATTTTCAGTTTTATTCATTTCCTTAATTAATTAATTTTCTAATTAGCCAGTATTTGTTAACATATGGACTTTGTAGACACTATTTATGCGATAGTACAACAAAATGTATGTCAGCAAAGGTGGTAAGCCTGACATTGGTTACAAAAAAAAAAAAAAAAAAAAAAAAAATGGTAGAGCACTTGCCCGCGAAAGGCAAAGGTCCCGAGTTCGAGTCTCGGTCGGGCACACAGTTTTAATCTGCCAGGAAGTTTCATATCAGCGCTGCAGAGTGAAAATTTCATTCTGGAAACACTCTTTTGCTCTTTCAGTTTTCTCCTGTACGTTTACAAAGCTGATGTATGTGGAGGCAAGGGACACAAAGAATTCTAAGAACAAAATGTAGTCCCATTAGCGGCCCCACGTCAAGAAAAGTAAAGACTCTGGCTAAAAGAATTCTGATCAAGAAAATATCTCAGAGAGAAAAGCACCTGATTAATCGAGAGAAGACTAATTTCTTAAATTACGTGAGATGATAACATACTTGACAATTGGAGTCTCCTGGTTCTTAGTGTCTATATCAACGACAGTGTTTAGATGCTGCTCTACACACTTACATTGTTCGACAAAACTGAAAAACGCAGTATTCAGAGGGAGAGTGAAATTAATGAGTACAGTACACAGAAAACACTAAAAGAGTTAAATGGCTCTAAGCACTATGCGACTTAACTTCTGAGGTAATCAGTCACCTAGAACTTAGAACTAATTAAACCTAACTAACCTAAGGACATCACACACATCCATGCCCGGGGCAGGATTCGAACCTGCGACCGTAGCGGTCGTGCGTTTCCAGACTGAAACGCCTAGAACCGCTCGGCCACAATGGCCGGCCAAATTTATCTCCTACCCAGTATTCTCGTATCACTGCTAAAATGTTGTCTCAATTCCCCCTTTTATTTAGGAAAAGCAGTGTCAAAATACGCCTACACATACTGAAGAGAAAAGCTTATAAAGATGCCAGTGGTAGATTCTACAGTTCTCGCAGCGACAGTAATTCTTTAGAAGAAAATATTATTCCACCTTTGCCCCTAATGGGTGGTGTTTTGTGTAAACATCTGAAGTCTCAGAACAACATTATCCCCAGGATGTATAACCGGCTTTAGCCACTGGAGACGGTCAACAATTAAATTGTCGCTCTTACACAAACTGCGTTACAAAAAAAGTTAAGCACGCAGGAGAGGAAAAGGAAACTGAATGTGACTTCGCGGTTTGAGAGCGTAAGTTATGTTACTTCAGTGATAATAAAATCGAGTCAATTTTACAAATTACTTTGCAGCATTAGGCCACTTTCCGTTATGACGTTGTGCCCCTTCTGGTCTGGATGCATGCACTGATTAGATTGGGAAAGGTGTCTCAATGCCGTTACATACTCAGTCGAAATGGCCCACCACCGTTTTATCTGCTTCTTTTCACTTTCGATACTGGCATGGGGATGGAGTTGTCATCCGAGTAGATCCCACATATTTTCTATCGGTGATATATGCACGAATATTGCTGGCCATGGAGTGCCTACACATCACACAGATATTTCACAGACACACATGTCATGTGTGGAACAGCACTGTTCTGTTGAAACAACCGGACAAACGCTGGAAGGACTCGCTGTCTGAGGGTTACGTAACTAACTGAATCATGTACGCAGACAGTTCAGCTACGAGTTTTGATGAGTCAGAGTTTGCGACTATTACAATATGTGACATAAATTGACGTCTTTTTTGAATGCATTTACTTGAAGCTTAAGTTTTTACCTTAGTCTTTGACATAAATTTCAACTTGGTACATTTACCCGTTCCTTAGAAAAAGGAGTCTTAACAGACGGACAGACAAAGACAGACAGACACAAAGTGACCCTGTAATGGTTGAATTTATACCGACTGGAGTACGGAACTCCAATAATGGCACTACCATACTTGTACATGAGAGGTAACACATGAGGACGCAGGATATCCACGAATTACTATCGTGTTGTCTCTGTTCCCTTAATCACTACCAGCTGTGACCTGAAGTCAGACTTAATGACTTCCCACACCATGACGACGGAAGTAATACCGCTGTGCCCGTTCAAAAAAGTGGAAGAATGTGACATCTCCCCAGGTCGCCAGTACACTCCACAACATTAATCATCCGAGGTAGTGCCGAACAGTGATTCATCACTGAACACAATGTGACGCTATTCATCAACAGGCCAGCCCACATGTTGCCAATGTAGTTCCGAGCACACTGTAGCAGTTTCGTTGAGATGCTCTTAAACATCCTCCATACAGTCCCGATCACTCCCCCTGCGATTTCCGTATTTTTGGAGCCCTTAGAAAGACATTCGTGGTCCTCGATTTGCTTCGGACGAAGAGGTGCACGCCTGGGTACACTCAGGGCTCTGGAAGCAACCGCAAACATTTTTCTGTGGAGCCAATGACTCTACTGTTCAGAGTAGACTAAAATAAGAGTTATGGTGGTTAATTTCGAAATAATTAACAGTTTATGTACCTCTTTTTCCATCTGTCTCGTTGTCATTTGATAGGACCTTCTAAAATTAGGGTAGCACAGAAAGAATTGTATCGAAGAGTTCTGGTACAGCCTCCATTGTTGTCACACTTCCCCCTTCGCTCTTACCAACCTTTGACCTCATGTGCTTCTGCCAAATTCCCCCTCCTCCCCCCTCCCCCCTTCCCAACAACCTCTCTGGTATAGATCAAAGATCCTATGTATAAAGTAGTCGGAAATGCTAAACTTGGCGCAAAATTCTGACCTATGCACAAAATAAGGCACTCCAAGGACCCAACCTAGCCTAGTTCTCCAAATTTTAAACTAGTAGGAAACCCAAGATGAGGAGTTATCCTATCTCAAATGGCTGACCTGAGGATACTGGCGCATTCTATGATCTCAGAATCCAAGATGGAAGGATTAGGGATAAAGGTACAATCTGCGTGGTTTTCAGATTCACCAATACAATGGCACAGTCTGAATGGTTGCTGAGTCATTTGTGTCCATAGTGTGGAATCCGGTCATGGAGAGAAATTCTATAATACTCGGTTTTCTCTTCACTTCGATGACATTACTGTTGTGCTAAAAGTCCACTTAAATTTAAGTTTAAAACTCACTCAGCATACATGTTTAAGCAATCCCCTCACTCTCTGATGTCACAGTTTAAATAATTCAGCCAATCCAGTTATTTTAAGTTTGAAAGAAAAGCGTGCATTTCCCCTGGGTTTAAAACTGCGCGAAATTCAAAGTTTACTTACTCTAAGTTTAACATGATTGGAAGCACACTACTTGTAAGAACCAGTACATTTGGTCTAACTTCAAAACTGTTTAGTTCACTGGCGTAGCCTATATGATTGTCAGTTACTTGTCGTTTCAAGTGTGTGCATAGCAGGGTGACAGTGGGAGAGGTATGCACTGGCGTTTTATTTGCTTAAACACACACCACCAGTCCGCTCATAAATCTCGTACTGCAGCCGCTAAGAAACGTAAATTTTGTGGGGACCACTAATACAACAAAAGAAGACGATTCACGATTCCACACCACACCACACTGCACTGCGACCCACTGATGACTCAGCATCGTTCCACTGCCATTCTGCTGCATCATTCAGCACAGGTCCATGTGACGTCAAGCAGTGCCTACCTCCCCTGTCGTGTCTGTGTCTGCAGTTTGGAACATGGGTAGATGTTTGGAAATCGCCTACTGTACTCTACAGGTAGCAAAGCCCTACTCTGGCCAGTCACATGATTTCGTAGTTTAAAACCGCACAGCGTCATACTGTGCTGCATCTTGGACCTTATCAGTTACTGGGACCACAATCCATAGTCTGCGTCCCCAGTCTCTCTTCATGTTGATCCAGCACAATAATGTCTAAGTCTCTCTGTTGGGTATGTTGGGGCATGCATCTCATTCCAACATACGACCCCCTTAAAAGGCATTTACACACAGACATTCCTAAGGCTTCAACAACGCCTGGTTTAGAAATGAGTGGTGTGGTATTGTGCTGCATGAGCTGATGTCTTCACAATGACCATGCAGTGATTAGTTGATAGCCACTGCGTGCCTGGGATTATGGACATTCTTTCCGTGAAACGTTAAGCTAAAAATTTCCGGAACATACAGCTGCGACAGGCATCAGAACGATTAACATCTTATGTAAGGACATCGAAGACATGAGAAATCAGGACCCATTTCCCCTCACCTAAGTATCGTTACTGCATTACTAAGTTATCTTTTTTACTGGTATCGGAAATTACGTGAGATTTACAGTCAGTTTATGAAAATGTGGATAATTACTTAATAGCATGTCAGTATTCATTACAGTGCCAGTTCTGTGGCACACAATATGAGAATCTTACTCACGACATTTGTCTCTCGAATTTGACGCAAAACGCGGAATCCACCCAATAATCCGAAGTATTTTATATAAGAATTTTACTGTATGAAGTCGAAGATCAATTCCACTGTAGCTGAGAAAGGTTTTCGTGAACACGATCGTTTGACGGGAAGTGAACATTGCGACGGGGCGGTAAAAATAATAAAGAAGTGTGGTTGAAGCGTTCTCACGCGAATGTGCATATACAAATGTCAGTTAAAAAATGTTATTGCAAATTTTTGCTCTCACGCGAGTCTCAGGGGATGATTTCCACACTTGGTGCATTAGTACACTTCGACACCCGCGCATTTGTTATAGTTTTTGGAATCACTCAGACATAAGTACAGTTTATGCTAGGGAACAAAAATTAGGCGATTAATATACCAAAATCAGTTTTTCACGACACAGTTCAATCGCTATTTATTGGCGTTGTCGTTTTCTTTCACACAATGAAATTAGCACTGGTGAGACGGTTTGCAGTTTTACTTTAATAATAATATGACTCCGAGCCCCCAATAGCAGTAATGTAGGCTGCTATAAACGAAAATTATTCAAATAATTCGAACAGAACCACAAGTCCTACTGTCCTCTTTGTTCTAGCAGTTTTGGCGCAAAATCACAGATCGCCACATGTTCACTTACGCCGATGTATACCTCGTAATTCGCACTCACAAATAATCGTAGCACTTCCAGTTCACCAAATATATGCTTGCACACTTGCACTATTAAACAATACTCTTTGTCGAAATAAATCGGTACGAGAAGAAATTCTCAAATGGCCACATGGGCCACCCTCAAGTGGGGCTTGCTCGCCACCCACCCTCCAAAACTGCTGACCAACGACTGACCCATGGCCATTTTAGTCAAAGGATGGGGACCCTCCACGCCCACACCAACGTGGTGACCAAACCAAAAGTTCTACTGTCACCTCCGTATAACATGTTAGTTTTTGAATCAGGAGTCACAGGATGCGGACTGTGATGTTATCCATGCGTCTGGGTAAGCTTACTCATTTACATGGTCCATCAGGAGATAGAAGTGGTCGAAAACGATCGAAGGGTAGCGGTTGTAAGGGCAGAGGAGAAAAAGTGCCAAGGCAAGCGTCAAGGGAAAAAAACATCTGCGACAGTAAGACGGATAGTAAGGGCACTAGCGGCGTGCTAGCTGCGACAGAGCATGCAAGGTGAGGTAAGGTTAGTGTGAGGTATCGTGCATCGTTAACTACGTGCCGCGTGTTCGTTAACTGGGTCAGTTCGGGTGCTGCGGCTGTGCACGTGTGTAGTCTCCTGGGCCTGCTGCAGTGGCTTCCTCCCTGTAACAAAGGAATTCAGTGTAGCAACGCGTGCGTTGCTGTTACGCCCTCTACTGCGCCGTGTCGTCAGTGACTTGGCACAGTTTCATCAGGCTGGTGCAGAACGGCAGCGGCCGGCCGCCGTTCGGCGTCCTCCTCTACTGCACGGCGCAGGCCTTCCGCAGTTGAGCTTCAAGCAGCTCCGTTTGTTCAGAGATCTGCGCCGCTTCAGCGTCGGAGAAATGCAGGCCGTTCGCTCGCGCTCGTGCGATGAAGGCTGCCTTTTTGTCTTCTCGGTCCCTTACGGGGGCCGCTCCCGCAGCGGTCGGCGTCGCCACCGGTACCGCTGGGGCGGCGGTTGTCTTCTTTGCACCTTTCACCTGCGGTGCTGCTGGGGCAGCCGCTGGGACAGGCACGCGAACGTCCTTCTGCGAGGTCGCAGGAGCGTTCGCAGGTACCACTGCACTGAGGCCTTGGGCGAAGACTGCACGTAGTTGCCTCAAGGCCTCTTCCTTCTCTGCAGCCACGGCGGCTGCTAAGGCAGCCCTCTCTGCCGCCATGACGGCTTTGAGGGCTGCAGTGGCCTCCTTCACGGCGGTGCCGAGTTCGAGGCCACAGTTCTTCTCTGGGGCGCGAGATGCATCCCCACTGCCCGTTTCCGGGCGGTCGTCCCTGCCCCTGGCAGGTGGTGCTGCTACTGCGTCGTCCCTCAGCTGCGCCTGGCTGTTCTGCGTTCTACGTCGTTGCCGACGTCGTCTTCTCTTCTTCCGCTGCGTCGCCGCCTTCGGCAAGGTTGCGGCTCGAAAAAGGCGGGCAGCCGCGCCAGCTGGCGACGTGCGGGCCACCACACCCGACACAAGTCGGCAGAAAATTACTACCGCGGTCGCAGGCGCGGCTGTCGTGCTCGCCTGAGCACTAGACGCACCGCGCCGCGTTCCGGCTATACTTCGCGACATGGCCCTCGCCCTGGCACCTGAAGCACTGGGGCTGGGGGTCCATGGCAGTCGGCAGAGCTTCCGTCGTAACCGGGAAGCTCAGCAACTTCCGCAAGTCGAAGATGTCGCTCCCGCCATCGGCCGTTTGCACAGTCACGGCATAGAGCGGCGCCCTCTTCTTGTTGGTCCGGTTGTGCAACCTTGCAGTTGCATTACCGAACCCGGCTCGCAGCAGCCCTTCCCGGACTGCTGCCTCGTCACAGCACCAAGGGAACCCCCTGAGGAGTGCCTTGGTCGTCTTCATCCTTCCTGCGGAAGGTGCCTTCTCACGCGCCGGCGTCGCGTCAATGATGTGGTCGGCCACTGAGGCCTGGATTGCCCTGTGGTCGGCCACGTTTGCAGCTCGAACGCAGATCAGCGAGTCTGTATCAACAGACTCGTAGACCACCTCGTTCTTAGAGCAATTCGTCATAATGTCGAACAGCGCTGCCCACCCGCCTTTGCACTTGACGTACAAAGGGGGGACAGGCCGCGACTCGTCTTCTCGGAACTTCCTTGTTTGGTCGGCAGACACAGTGAGTTGCACAACCAAAGGACCCCTCGTAGCGGCAGGTATCCTCTGCCCATACTTCTTTCCCATGATGCGGGACGCAGAACACGACAATCTGCAGGCGTTGTGAAAACAACACACGACAATTCGCTTCCCGCGGCGCCCACAGCACAGAAACCTCTCCACAACCTCTCAACGGCCGAGTAAGCGTAGCGCGCAACGGCAGCGATGCGCTCGCCTCGCTAGCTCAGGCTGCTCTGACCGACCCCTGTCGGATGTCCTACCCCTTGGTTATTTAAGTACCAATTTCAACAGTTAAGGTTACAAATTTTGATACACACATCCCTCGGCAGAAATAGGTAAACCATCGGAACCGCGCTAAAAAGTACATCTTATTTACCACGTTACATTAATTTCTAGGATTATTCTATCAACCGTAAATCAAGTTTAAGTTTTTGCAAAATTTGGCCACTTAGGGCAAATTTGTTTGTTGACATCTGTGCTACAAAGTTTTAACATAGAACTGCATATAGCACCGTTTTTGGAGTAATCTATAGCGATCTACTCATTGCGCTGCTCAAAATCTTCATATCTATAATAATTAATTAATAATGGGCGATAAATGTCAGTTTACAAACAATGAAAACTATTGCAAGTATGTTGTTGTTGTTGTGGTCTTCAGTCCTGAGACTGGTTTGATGCAGCTCTCCATGCTATTCTATCCTGTGCAAGCTTCTTCATCTCCCAGTACCTACTGGCCACCTACATCCTTCTGAAGCTGCTTGGTGTATTCATCTTTTGGTCTCCCTCTACGATTTTTACCCTCCACGCTGCCCTCCAATACTAAATTGGTGATCCCTTGATGCCTCAGACATGTCCTACCAACCGATCCCTTCTTCCAGTCAAGTTGTGCCACAAACTCCTCTTCTCCCCAATTCTATTCAATACCTCCTCATTAGTTATGTGATCTTCCCATCAAATCTTCAGCATTCTTCTGTAGCACCACATTTCGAAAGCTTCTATTCTCTTCTTGTCTAAACTATTTATCGTCCATGTTTCACTTCCATACATGGCTACACTCCATACAAATACTTTCAGAAATGACTTCCTGACACTTAAATCTATACTCGATGTTAACAAATTTCCCTTCTTCAGAAACGCTTTCCTTCCGATTGCCAGTCTACATTTTATATCCTGTCTACTTCGACCATCATCAGTTATTTTGCTCCCCAAATAGCAAAGCTCCTTTACTTCTTTAAGTGTCTCATTTCCAATCTGATACCCTCAACATCACCCGACTTAATTCGACTACATTCCATTATCCTTGTTTTGCTTTTGTTGATGTTCATCTTATATCCCCCCTTTAAGACACTGTCCATTCCGTTCAACTGCTCTTCCAAGTCCTTTGGTGTCTCTGACAGAATTACAATGTCATCGGCGAACCTGAAAGTTTTTATTTCCTCTCCATGGATTTTAATACCTACTCCGAATTTTTCTTTTGTTTCCTTCACTGCTTGTTCAATATGCAGATTGAATAACATCGGGGAGAGGCTACAACCCTATCTCACTCCCTTCCCAACCACTGCTTCCCTTTCATGCCCCTCAACTCTTATAACTGCCTTTTGGTTTCTATACAAATTGTAAATAGCCTTTCGCTCCCTATATTTTACCCCTGACACCCTCAGAATTTGAAAGAGAGCATTCCAGTCAACATTGTCAAAAGCTTTCTCTAAGTCTACAAATGCTAGAAACGTAGGTTTGCCTTTCCTTAATCTAGCTTCTAAGATAAGCCGTAGGGTCAGTATTGCCTCACGTGTTCCAATATTTCTACGGAATCCAAACTGATCTTCCCCAAGGTCGGCTTCTACTAATTTTTCCATTCGTCTGTAAAGAATTCGCGTTAGTATTTTGCAGCTGTGACTTATTAAACTGATAGTTCGGTAATTTTCACATCTGTCAACACCTGCTTTCTTTGGGATAGGGATTATTATATTCTTCTTGAAGTCTGAGGGTATTTCGCCTGTCTCATACATCTTGCTCACCAGATGGTAGAGTTTTGTCAGTACTGGCTCTCCCACAGCCGTCAGTAGTTCTAATGCAATGTTGTCTACTCCCGGGGCCTAGTTTCGACTCAGGTCTTTCAGTGCTCTGTCGAACTCTTCACGCAGTATCATATCTCCCATTTCATCTTCATCTACATCCTCTTCCATTTCCATAATATAGTCCTCAAGTACATCGCTCATGTACAGACCCTCTATACACTCCTTCCACATTTCTGCTTTCCTTCTTTGCTTAGAACTGGGTTTCCATCTGAGCTCTTGATATTCAAACAAGTGCTCCTCTTTTCTCCAAAGGTCTCTTTAATTTTCCTGTAGGCAGTATCTATCTTACCCCTAGTGAGACAAGCCTCTACATCCTTACATTTATCCTCTAGCCATCCCTGCTTAGCCATTTTGCACTTCCTGTCGATCTCATTTTTGAGACGTTGGTATTCCTTTTTGCCTGCTTAATTTAATGCATTTTTATATTTTCTCCTTTTATCAATTAAATTCAATATTTCTTCTATCACCCAAGGATTTCTACTAGCCCTCGTCTTTTTACCTACTTGATCCTCTGCTGCCTTCACTACTTCATCCCTCAAAGCTACCCATTCTTCTTATACTGTATTTCTTTCCCCCATTCCTGCCATTTGTTCCCATACGCTCTCCCTGAAACTCTGTACAACCTCTGGTTTAGTCAGTTTACCCAGGTCCCATCTCCTTAAATGCCCACCTTCTTGCAGTTTCTTCAGTTTTACTCTACAGTTCATGACCAATAGATTGTGGTCAGAGTCCACATCTGCCCCTGGAAATGTCTTACAATTTAAAACCTGGTTCCTAAATCTCTGTCTTACCATTATTTAATCTATCTGATACCTTTTAGTATCTCCAGGGTTCTTCCATGTATACAAATACAACCTTCTTTCATGATTCTTGAACCAAGTGTTAGCTATGATTAAGTTATGCTCTGCACAAAATTCTACCAAGCGGCTTCCTCTTTCATTTCTTACCCCCAATCCATATTCACCTATTACGTTTCCTTCTCTCCCTTTTCCTACTACCGAATTCCAGTCGCCCATGACAAATTTTCGTCTCCCCTCACTATCTGAATAATTTCTTTTATTTCATCATACATTTCTTCAATTTCTTCGTCATCTGCAGAGCTGGTTGGCATATAAATTTGTACTACTGTAGTAGGTGTGGGTTTCGTGTCTATCTTGGCCACAATAATGCGTTCACTATGCTGTTTGTAGTAGCTTACCCGCATTCCTATTTTTTATTCATTATTAAACCTACTCCTGCATTACCCCTATTTGATTTTGTATTTGTAACCCTGTATTCGCCTGACCAAAAGTCTTGTTCGTCCTGCCACCGAACTTCACTAATTCCCACTATATCTAACTTTAACCTATCCATTTCCCTTTTTAAATTTTCCAACCTACTTGCACTATTAAGGGATCTGACAATCCACGCTCCGATCCGTAGAACGCGAGTTTTCTTTCTCCTGATAACGACATCCTCTTGAGTAGTCCCCGCCCGGAGATCCGAATGGGGGACTATTTTACTTCCGGAATATTTTACCCAAGAGGACGCCATCATCATTAACCATACAGTAAGGCTGCATGCCCTCGGGAAAAATTACGGTTGTAGTTTCCCCTTGCTTTCAACCGTTCGCAGTACCAGGACAGCAAGGCAATTTTGGTTAGTGTTACAGGGCCAGATCAGTCAATCATCCATACTCTTGCCCCTGCAACTACTGAAAAGGCTGCTGCCCCTCTTCAGGAACCACATGTTTGTCTGGCCTCTCAACAGATACCCCTCCGCTGTGGTTGCACCTACGGTACGGCTATCTGTATCGCTGAGGCACGCAAGCCTCCCCACCAACGGCAGGTCCATGGTTCATGGGGGGTATTGCAAGTTAAGTGTGTAGTATAACTTAACTAGTTTTTAATACGTGTGATGCCGCCCAAAATATTATATAGCGCCGTTCTTTACGTCACGAATTTTCTATTGAATTTTATAAACAATTTTCCCTCAAACTTGGTTTATTGCTCTTTTTGGGCTTAATTATTTATGAATCTTAACATATGACTAAGGCACTCGATTCACTATGACGAAACGTTTTTAATGAGTGCTCGCTCATTCCTGTAAGTTGTTATTTACTATTTTTATTGATCTTTCAGTATTCGTGATATTAACCGATTTTGAGGTTACTGTAACTTCTGCGTCTCGTGACTTTAAGTAAAGATCGATCTTTCAGAAGGTGCATATTGCTGACCACAATCCACTGCCGCATCGCTCTTCATCGTAAGCTACATAGTTTTCGCGTAATGCGCGAAAAGCCAAACAATGCCCCAAGCTGCGGACCACGTGGCCGCCATCCCACCGACCGTTTCAAATCTCGCGCGGGCGCGCCACGCGCTTCTGCGAATCGCGCACCATGTAGCACACTCGCTTTCCACAAAGCAATCCTTGCATACCAGAAATATTCATCTAGTAACGGGGGGTTTGTACCGTCACAACATCCATTTGTTGCAAGGTATGTTGTTTCACGAGTTTACATGACAGATCCATATGTAAAACTTTTCATGATTATTTGACGCGCACACAAGGTCCTAATTACATTTGTCTTTGGGCATGACTAGCCGAGAATGTGACACTTCGATTCCGACGATAAGAGCAAGATAAATGCACGCTTTGTGTTCGACAGCCTCTCACGTCGCTAGAGCGGTGTAAGTGAATTAGTCAGTTCATCAAACGTTTCTAACCGATTTGTCATTCATTTCTGATGAACACTAAGACAACAATTTACAGCTTGAGAGAAGCAGTGTGAAAGGGTTCTATCCACAAGCACTGCAGATAGCCCTAGAAATGGAAGATTAACCTTTCGATTGATGAAAATCTCACCTTGCTACTTACTAGATGATAGATGACAAGTGTCACAGGTTTGGGATTGAAGCTGGGTCGTAGTAAGGCACACTCATCCGGAAGTGCCACAGAAGATGTGCATTGAGTTAATTAACGTACGTAGAGATCACTTGTTTCCACAGGATTATTAAATCATTTGTGATGAATGTGGGTGTGATTCCTTAAACTACACCCTAGTGTTTGAAGTCATACGCTGACCGAGGTTATGGATGGTCATTTGTTTATTTTTACATTATCTCACAGTGATATAGGATTTGTCAAGCTACAATACAGATTGACAGGCCAAAATATACAGCACACAGCCTACGTAACATGTTTTATGAGAATAGGACTAGAAGCCCATGGGGAAAGGACAAGGGGTCAGTTGTGGCTCTGGTTAAGGAGCCATCCTGGCATATGCTTTAGCGATCTAGGAAAACCCAAACAGCATGGCTGGACACAGCAATTACATCGTCCTTAATATGAGACCCGTGCCTCAAGAGTTGAACTGCTCATTTGTTAATTTCCTTTTGTATGTTTCTCGATCAACGCACAATTTCTTTTAGGTAACTTGCAATGTAAGAAATTTTCGTTCTTCATCGCCACGTACACACAGCATGCCCGATGAGGACTCCTGGCCTGTTTCCGGTTACCTGCAACGCAAAACATTGATCCGCTCTTTACCGCCATGCAAGCTAAGACACCCTACAATCACTTCTGGACTGTGAATGTTCTGCTGCACTCCTTGCGTCAATTCCTGACTCCATTCTCTCCATATTCAATTATGTGCCAATTTACACCTCAAAAACTAAACAAATGATCATTAATGCCAAGCATTTTACATTCGGACACATGTTTTCCTTGTAACAGCAGTAACCCATATTCATATAGTGAAATGGCAAGCTGCTGTGGTTACCCCTATCATTACTTTCATTGTACAGAGGTCTGCCGTTATGACTTACACTACACTGCACCTGACAAAGCTGTCAGCGGATCAAGCAGGCTACAGTGATGACTTCTGTGTTTCCAGAGGTGTCTTGCATCCCATGTATGCACATCTCATAAACTGTGGGTGTTGTGCTGGTCTCCAGTAACTTCCCAAATGCATGCAGATCACAGGCAGCTGGTGGTTAAAACATCAATGTGAGACCTCCTCAAATCACTGTAACTCCTTATAACACAGTCAGTTATATATGTGGGAAAATGTGCTATAATAATTCATAAATATGTGTAGTCGGTGTCGTATACTCAGCAGGGAACTAGAGGCTATAGTAGTAGAACATTCGTTCCATGGAGTCGAACGGTAGACCCAAATGCCGATTTCAGTAAGGTAACAGCATCCTATAGACTCACGTAGTTTCCAGTTAGTAATAGTAGTTCAGATGGTTCAAATGGCTCTGAGCACTATGTGACTTAACACTGGAGGTCATCAGTCCCCTAGACTTAGAACTACTGAAACCTAACTAACCTAAGGACATCACACACATCCATGCTCGATGCACGATTCGAACCTGCGACCATAGCAGCAGCTCGGTTCCGGACCGAAGCACCTAGAACCGCTCTACCACAACGGCCGGCAGTGGTAGTAGTAGTAGTAGTAGTAGTAGAAGAAGAAGAAGATTCATACCACAGGTTTTCACCTAGCTGTACCTCAATGACCACACGCTCTTTTTATGGATGCCTGTATTTTTCTTCAAATAACACTGATTTCGCTGTACGTATCCATCGATTTGATGGGAATATGAAATGGACGTAGACATAACGCCAAACTCCATCATTCATATAAACAGAAAGCTATCTAATTTCCAGGCTAGCACTGATCGCCTTAAGTGATTTTTAGGCGATTCCTCACATAGACGGTAAGTGGTTTACATTATAAATAAGAAGTATAAGAATTTTAGGGATTTTCTAAATGGTAAGTTTACGAATCTGAAGGTGTGAGTGATATGTGAAATGTTTTCGTATTCATATTCGATTGGTGGCGCAGTGGGATCTCTATTTGTAATCTTACACCTCCCCGTAGGATTTCTTATTCACTTTCTAATGAATGTCGGTATGATTCCGTTAACAACGGTGATTGTGCAGGTCTTTTGCTGTTAACCGTAGCAAGTGTCACAAGATATGGTGCGAAACAATAGCACGTATTGACATATAGCATTTCTCCAAGCTTGCTTATTCGTATGATAAGTGAGCTATTTCCGACAATCATCGAAAGATTTATTCAAATATGTGGGGTTTTTGATTTTTTGAAGTTTCCTCCGAAATATTTTAGACAAAGTGAGGACTTCGAGCATTTTATATGAAGTGGCAATATGGCAGGAAAATTGAACAATTTGTGCGCTAAACAGTGTATACTACAAAATACTCCACACCATACATCTACGTGTTACAATAAAATTGCCCCTGAAACTGTACAAATTGTTTCCAAACTGTGATATTTTACCCCCAGTTTCGGCAAAAATTCTAACAAACTGTAACAAATTGCTCCAAAACTGTAAACAAGATGATTAACCTTAGCACAGTCCGCATGGGAAACGACCTTAGATGATGATACTGAGGGTACTGACACATTCTGCATGGTCCCAAGTTTACAATTCGTTGGTGAATCATGATGGTGATCTACGATTTCATGAGTAACGTCAGATCCAAGATAGTGATCCAACATAGTGGACTTGCAAATTTTGTGCAGCATCTAACGTTGCCATTTCAGAACAGTTCTTATAGTTTCCATGGCGCTGTAGTCACCTTCCTCCAGTAATCATCACAGCGTACAGCTTTACTAACCATAAAGTCAAATCGCCACTTGCGCTCTGTACACCATACTGTAAGGTTGATTATCATCATGAAGTGATGTCAGATGTCCACCACCTCCAGACAGAGATATCGTAAACTGTTGGATGTAAGTACTAACCCATTCCTCTCTGAATGGTTATTATTGTTATCCAGTATGGCGTGTATGTATGTTACTCCAGGCTCTTTTATTTCTCCTTCAGCTAAACTGCTCCCTGACGTAGACACTGCACTGCCTGATACAACTGAGCAGCAGTAGAAATCAGGCAAGTGTACAGATACTCTCAGCTGAGTCATTTCAGAATAGTGTCAGTCGGCACTACTCATCAACTGACTGACAATGGATCAAAGCGTACTAACGTCAGGTTAGTACGCTTGGTCACACCCTGCCTACCGCATACCGCGCACTGCGTGACTCACGCTCGCGGTTTAATGAAGCGTGAGTTATTACGTTGCCATCAAATCACTGCAGGATATGGCGTCATAAGATAGATAAATGCATGAATCTAAATACATACTCACTTATGTAAACGGACCCAAACGGACACTGGTGTGAAGGCAGCCTTCTTTGACGATTGTGTCTATAATGCGAATTTTTCGGAGGAAATTAATTAAGACTTAGAGATTAGATATTGTCGTTTTGATATTTACCTACGTAGCTCATTTGTGCTTACATACTCTATCAGTGTATAGATGTATTAAGTTTATCATTCATTTACTTAGCGGTGCCCCCGACGCGACGACGCTTGGATCAAAGTATTATTACTTACTCTTTGGAGGTTTTTGTGTTGATTTCAGCCGTTTAAGTTTTATTTTATGTTTTTTAAACTTTATATTTTGTTTTTTCAGTAGGCACGGTAAGATCGACACTATACCCTCACATTCACACAAACACTTTCCGGGACGAAACACGGAAATGCGACACCAGATCTTGCTTCGTTAAAATCTGCGCATTCTGACAATAAATGTATTTTCATATATATTATCACAGTTGCCAGATTTTCGCGATTAATATGGCACGTGCGGTTCTGGTTTCAACCTAAAATTGTTATTCCGACTTTTTTTTGTTTTGTTTTGTAAATAAACGTGATTACATTCAGTTCAGTGTCACTTTAGGCTTTGTGATTTTCAAAGCCGGGCGCTGTGGCCGAGCGGTTCTAGGCGCTTCAGTCCGGAACCGCGCTGCTGCTACGGTCGCAGGTTCGAATCCTGCCTCTGGTACAGGAATCAGCTTCCACGGACCGAAACCTGAATGATCAACCGATCTGGCCAGTGGTGGAAAGTAGTACGCTAGAGCTACTGAACACGACAGACACTGACGACAGCAAGATGGCAATTAATTCACTTATCGTACCAACCGAAGCATTTGTCCCGCCGAGGCGTGAGTAAGTGCCATCTTCTGACAATGAAGGCCACGTATGCAAACAGCGATGACCGAAATGCCGAAAGCGCCGTCGTCGGACCGTGTCGGGACACGTGTCGGAACACGGCGGTTCCCATTCGGATGGGGGAGAACAACTGGCCACTCAAAAAGCCAACCGCGAGGCTAAGGCCGTTTCCACTAACTCCAACCTTGCAGAACAGACGGAGAAACATGCAGCGTTCGACTACCAGCCCCTTGAAATAAATAGTGAGCAGCAGGAATGTACCAGTGCTGGGAGCGATGTGGCTCGATCCCTTCCTGTAAAACATGCCGAGCCTATGGAGCATGAACAGACATCCGCGCCCGCCTCGTGGGAGAGACCCAAGATCCCGATCCGGAGCTACCTGATGCACCGCCGGATCATGCAGCATAAGCAGCACAACGAGAACCGCGTTCGGCGGGGGTGACATCACTTCCGGTGTTCGCTTCTCTCCAACATCGACATGGATAACCTCGCCCAACCAACGCGTTGCCAGGCTTACCGCCTGGCGACAATGAATACCAGCATGTTGAGTTCTCCTGTCAAGATCCAATTTTTGAAAGAATTAATACGAGCCACTGGAGTTAATTTTGCTTTCCTGCAAGAAGTGAAAACGTCCGCACTCCCGAACTTTTATCGTTAAGCAACATACGTGACGCCCGATGGCGTTGCAGACACCGGAAGGGCAATATTAGCGCGTGATGGTATTGAAGTTTCTGACGCCACGTATCTTCCCTCTGCTCGGGGAATAGCACTTACGGTGCTCAACACCCGATTCATTAATGTTTACGCGCCGTCGGGTACCACCAGACATCACGACCGCTCCAGATTCTACTCCACGGATGTCGCCCCCCCTTTTCTTCGGATGGAACGAAAACAGCGTCTTCGCCGATGATTTTAATTGCGTACTTCACCCACACTATATGCCCTTTCCGGAACTGTGTGCGACGATCCAAGAACTTCACTTGTGCGACACGTGGGAAGAAGTTCACGGTAATCGCCCTCTCCACACTCATCTTACCAGTCATTCGTCCAGGTGACTAGATAGCATATATATGTCGCAAAGCCTCACACAAGGAGTGGTGGCCGCCGAACTATGGCCTCACGCCTTTTCCGATCATAGTGTCTAATTCTGCACTATACATCTCCTCCCCCAACAAGTCTGGCGCAGCAATGGCTTTTGAAGGCTTAATATAACTCACCTCCAGAACCTGGATAGCCGTCGGCAAGTTGAAGCAACGTGGACTGACTGTGAATACCGTCACCCCCGATAAACCTTGACTCTGGAGTGGTGGTTCCGCTGTGCCAAACCGGCGATTCGCAGGACACTTACGCAGTTTGGCAAAGATGTGGCTGCGTGGCATCAGCATACCCTAGACTTTAACTACGCGGCACTCAGGGACCTCGATACCTTACCCCCTTCACCAGGGAGACAGCATGACCAACGCAGAATGAAGGTTCACATACTATCATTAACGAAGTATCTACTAGAAGGTGCCGTAGTCCGCTCGCGACGACACGACAGAACGGCCGCAGAGGAACCCACTATGCACCACGTTGTGGCGGATATGCGCCGACATAGCCAATCACACAACTCAGGACACAAGACGGTCGCTCATGTACGACCCAAGCAACCATAGTAAAAGCGATGGAGGATCATTTTCGTCATCTTTACCAGGAAAGAACCGTAGATGACGAAGTCACTACAGAAGTGTTACAGCAGGTAACACGTACTATCGATGAGGCTACAGTGAATGCACTAACGGAGGAAGTCTCACTCGAAGAAGTCGAAGACGCCCTGGACTAAGGTGCGGCCAGGAAGTCTACTGGCCCTGATGGACTGCCAATCGAATTCTACCGGACCTTCCGTGCCATCATGATGCCTCATTGGGTTATAATGTACCGCGCACTTATGTCCCCAGACTGTGTTGTGCCGCCAACGTTTGTAGAAGGACTTCTCATATCGGTACACAAGCTTGGTGGAGGGCGATCAATTAACGACTATCGGCCACTCACAATGCTGAACGCCGACTGCAAAATTTTCGCCAGGCTTATGGCGGTCCGTATTAAGACGACTTTGCTGATGAGCCTTAAAAGCACTTACTTTAGTTCAAAAAGGGGTCCACTACTCAGGAACACTCATCTTCAATAATTTGCCACCAAACATACAAAATTTAGTTACAAATAAAGATCAGTTTAAAAGGAGTCTGAAAGACTTACTAGTGGCCAACTCCTTCTACTCCATTGACGAATTTTTTAATAGAAACAAATGATGTATATATTCATACTGTTAGTAATGTTATTTCAGCATAAAAAAATTTACATGTTCTAAATCCACGAGGATCTCCTCAGCACGGATCTATGGAACGAAAAACTAATCTAATCTAATCTAATCTCGCCCCAGAACCGACGTCGCAGGGGGGACAAGCCAACATACACATGGCCACCAGTAACTGCAGGGACTTAATAGCGATCGCCTCTGCATGCCGTCTGAGAGCGGCGATCGTCTCCATCGATTTCAGTCGCGCCTTTGGTAGAGGGCACAATAACTATCATCTACGAGTGATGGACCGTATAGGATTTCCCCCTGCCCTCATTGACACACTCTGGCGTCTTTGGACCGCAGCCAACTCACACGTCCAGGTCAATGGAAGGACGGTAGGACCAGTACCCATTAACAGGTCTCTAACACAAAGTTGTCCACTTTCTCCATACCTTTATGCAGTCGCACTCGAGCCACTCCTCGGGGGGCCTTAACCACAGGCTATCAGGCATCACGCTCCGGGACGCCACCTTTCGCTATAGGGTATACACTGACGCCCTGCTACTGCTGGTTCGTTCCAATGATGAAGTTCAAAGCGTACTAACCTGGATCGAGCGATATGGACAGCCTGCAGGCAGTCTTCCGAACATCAACAAGTCAGCGGCGTTGGATATTGGACGTGGTCTCGGACCGGAAGTCCTCGATCCCCTCCCACCAGTTTCTGATCTGCGATATTTGGGAATCACGTTCACGAAGGATGTACACAAAACAGCTGCAGCAAACTATAGACGGTTACTACGAATCACACGCGCCATGGTGCGCCAGAAACTGCTCTGGGACTTCAATCAACTACAACGTGCTGAATACTTGTACCTCTACATGGCATCAAAACTCAACCATGTGGCACAAGTCCTCCCACTACCGATGCAGATAGGTCGCCGGCTTCAGGCGGCTTTCAGTTACTACATTTCCGCAGGTCATATATTTAAAGTACGATACGACGCTCACACCATCCCAGTGCACAAGGGGTGGGCGAGGGGGGGGGGGGGGCTGAGATAGGTCAACTTCAGGGCAAGAGTAGCTGCCCTTCACATGAGCAACATGTGGAATCGATGGAAAAGTCAACATCCTTCTCTCAGGGGTCGTTTACCACAGGTTCTGATGCCAGTCTCTCCCGTCCCGCCGGTGTTGGTTGCGCACATCGCCCCACAGCTCTCACATGTGTCAACCTTCATTCTTGAATACAGCTATGTAAGCTCAAACTTCCCCGCCTCACGTCCACCAAAGGCAAAAGATTTTTATACCAACCTTCTGCGGGCTGTTCCACATAACGTGGTGGAAACAAAGTACCCTACAGTTCATTGGTCAAGAGTGTGGAAAACGATACACCACAACTTTCTGTCTACCACAGTACGCTCGAAGTGGTATCGGCCCAGATTGTCACTTCTTGGACACCGATGAACATCGTTTTAGATGCGTGTCATCGTCCGGAGTTTGTCGACTAACACAGGAGATATTAGCTTGTTACCTCCGGGTCACGCCTGATATGATTGACCCTGAGACCCTCCTCAGTTCAGATGAATCTTATTTTCCTGCCGCAAAATATCTTGCGCTTACATGGTTCAAAGGACTAATCGTCGCCTATATCTTTAGCGACGGAGAGAAAGAGCAGCTTAATTACTGGTGGTTCCTACAAAATTCTCACAGTGCCCTCAAACGCACACCGAGATACCGTACGCTCTCCCAAAATTATTTTAGCAGCGTTTTCGTTAACCCCCCACTCAGTTGGGGAGTGCCAAGCTGCGGTTAATGTTCTGTGCCGCATCACACTTATGGCTGAACGTCCTGCCTTGTCAGTAATGCGAGGTGAACGAGACTGGCTAATTCATGGATTGCTGTTTTCCTCGAGGCACTAGTGAAGCAGAATGCCTCCGTTGCAGATACCCTTCAAAAGTGCTGTTGAAGACATCAGATACCGATGCCGATAGTGATGTACGAAATGGAGCCCGTTACGTTTACTGAAGAACTTTTTTTCGTTGGAATTGCATTAGTGATTTACATTTTTTGTGTGTATTCTTTGAATGCCACCTTTGTTGTTGTAACATTCAGTTTCTAGAATTATCATTTGTACCCATTTCCTAAATGTCATCATGTAAAAAAACACACAAAAGTGGTAACACAAAAAAGTGGTAATCGCAAATATAAAAATTTAAAAACATGGTAAGGGTTACCGCTCGCGATAAGTGGGGAATCCGGGTTCGAGTCTCGGTCCGGAACAGATTTCCATTGTCATCATTCCATTCTACCTTATGCACAGTTCCGAAATCATTTAATGTATTTCGAAAGAATAATGTTAACCATAATTTTAAGTTGGGTTGTTGCTGTCCGTAAGGTTCAAATGATCACTGTAGAAAAAGCTGTCATTTACTTAGGTAAAAGTACTTTTGCAAAATGTTAAACTCACGTGGCCTTAAGTCACGTAAAATGCCTGCAGGCTGTTGCTATTTGTTAATTCAATCACAGAAAGCTGCTTAATCATCCTGATCATAGATCCGCTTTAGCAGAATGGAAAAAACTGACAAGCAGTACATGAGTACTTTAATTTTGTACAAAGCGTCGTACTTCGTTTCTTAAAAATATTTTTAGATTTCGAATACTTAGCAACACTCCCTTCAAGTTACTGTTAGTAATTAAAATGCATTGAACACTGTCATCGTCCTTTAAGATTGTCACTTACGCGATTTACGTGTTTCTTTTTTTTTTTCAAAAAATGGTTCAAATGGCGCTGAGCACTATGGGACTTAACATCTATGGTCATCAGTCCCCTAGAACTTAGAACTACTTAAACCTAACTAACCTAAGGACATCACACAACACCCAGTCATCACGAGGCAGAGAAAATCCCTGACCCCGCCGGGAATCGAACCCGGGCGCGGGAAGCGAGAACGCTACCGCACGACCACGAGCTGCGGACTCTTTTTTTTTTTCATTCATGTATATATTCATTGACTGTGTTTTAGTATATGTTAAGCTAATTTAGGTAATATGAGCAGTAACCAGTGGCGATTATTTCAAATCAACTTGGAAAAAAGTGGGCTGCCATTGCTCTCTCGTGCGATGAGCTTCCCAAACTATTAGGGCAAAATCATTTGATTTAGTACTGAATTGTAGAGCTCAAACAAAACTGTCTGCGTGAGCATATGTTTAGCTTCTACATTCACAATCACCCTTCTTCCGATTTGTAGGTGCTGAAATGGACTACTTCAAAGGACAAAAATCATCATTGTTGGTCAATCGTAAAAGATACTGAAGTTCTCATGGATTTTAATTACACGTTTTTGAGCTCTGCAATCTGGTACTCCATAACTTAATGTACTCTGTATCTATTATATAGAGCGTATCAGGAGAAAACATTTTTGCTTTATTTAGCAGATGAAATTTAAATGGCTGAACAGAATTTCATGGAACACAGCTAAGAACAATCCAGACTGAACCATCTTTCAAATAAAATAAAAACTATATTGAAATCGGATCTTTCGTTTGGGAGCTATGATGCCACAGACAGAAACACACGTTAAACTTGTAGCACTCCGCTGTTTGCATCAGGAGTTAAAAAGGAGGAAAGGCAGCTTCAATCCAGTTGATACCGATAGTGACCTTCATTCCCCTGCCTGGATACCATGTAACTGGTACCATCCGAGGTACTTGGGTACAGTCTGGGGAAGTCCTTATCAGTGGACTGAACCAGTTCAAGGCAGTTCAAGTTGGAAGTGACCTTGAATGTACCACCTACCTGTACGTGGGCAGGAGTCCTGGAAGTCCTTATCAATGTAACATGATAACTCCTCACTAGTTAAATGTAACCTGACACCGGAAGTCCTTATCAGATGTGTGGCCTAGCGCAGGTATGGGTAGGTGGGGTGATCTTCCATATGAGTGGCCCAACGGTGTAATCTGACATCGGAAGTGACGTCATCAATTGTAACCCAATACCCCTCTAATCAGTGGATTAAACCAGATATAATTAGTTACAACCAGTCATAGCCAGTTCTGCTCTTGTATGAACCTTTATGTCCTGTCTTATCATAAGAAGTGTGTCCCTTAAATCACGTTACGTTTTGCTTTATGTCCCGTTATCCTTACACAGTTCAAAGAATGGTTCAAATGGCTCTGAGCACTATGGGACTTAACTTCTGAGGTTATCAGTCCCCTAGAACCTAGAACTACTTAAACCTAACCTAAGGACATCACACATATCCATACCCGTGGCAGGATTCGAACCTGTGACCGTAGCGGTCGCGCGGTTCTAGACTCTAGCGCCTAGAACCGCTCGGCCACTTCGGCCTGCCCTTACATAGTTGTCCCTTTAAATCTAGAACAGTCCTGAATAGCTATTAAACTGGCGTCTTTTTCAGCAACTATAATGAGAATTGCGAAGTGACAATTGAAAAGGTAATGGCTGCGCTTTTCAGCTCTCCCACAAGGAGGTTTGTCTTTCGTAATTTTTGATTTTCCATATTCTGCCGATGTTGAAGGATTACTTACGGAAGAACCTTAGTATCTACAGAGAACAATCTATTCTATTACGATTCCTTCAGTCATCGCCTTTTTATGTGTTCGAACTGTTCCTGTAAATGGTCCTTGCAAGCAATCAGGTGTGGTCTGTGGGACGGTGTCTTGACACCACTCCTCCCAGAGGTCTCACAGTTCTTTAGTGAGTCCGTGCGTGGCGCACACGGGGTCCTGAGCTATTGTAGCCCATTCCTCCTCCGTGGGCTGCATTTCCTTTCCTGTGCCTCTCCATCCCTGTCCTTGCCCCTCCCCCTCTGCCCGCTTCTTTCCCTCTCTCGATGTTCTTACTTATGTAGAAATGGCTATCAGCCTGGTTTCTTCTATTCCTTGCGACTTTTCCCCCTTGCCTTTTCCTTTCATCCTTGCTTTTTGGCGTTTTTGGTCCCCTTTCTAAATTTTCTCTCTGTACAGTGAGCTATTTGGGGAAGAAGTCCTTCCCTTGTGTCCACAGTGCGGATTTCTCTCCTCCCTTCCTTCCCCTCTTCCTTTCCTGCCGTAGCCGCTCTTCACCCCGCTAGATCACAAGCATTTGTACCCAGTCCATGTGGTGGGGCTCTTATGTATCCATCTCGCAGAGCCCCCGGCTATTCAGGAATCACACTACAGATACGTGAGCTGTTTCCTTCCCATGTATACCTACATCTACATCTATTTCTACATACATACTCCGCAATCCACCATACGGTGCGTGGCGGAGGGTACCTGGTACCGCAACTAGCATCTTCTCTCCCTGTTCCACTCCCAAACAGAACGAGGGAAAAATGACTGCCTATATGCCTCTGTACGAGCCCTAATCTCTCTTGTTTTATCTTTGTGGTCTTTCCGTGAAATGTAAGATGGCGGCAGTAAAATTGTACTGCAGCCAGCCTCAAATGCTGGTTCTCTAAATTTCCTCAGTAGCGATTCACGAAAAGAACACCTCCTTTCCTCTAGAGACTCCCACCCGAGTTCCTGAAGCATTTCCGTAACACTCGCCTGATGATCAAACCTACCAGTAACAAATCTAACAGCCCGCCTCTGAATTGCTTCTATGTCCTCCCTCAATCCGACCTGATAGGGATCCCAAACGTTCGAGCAGTACTCAAGAATAGCTCGTATTTGTATTTTATAAGCGGTCTCCTTTACAGATGAACCACATCTTCCCAAAATTCTACCAATGAACCGAAGACGACTATCCGCTTTCTCCACAGCTGCCATTACATGCTTGTCTTACTTCATATCGCTCTGTAATGTTACGCCCAAATATTTAATCGACGTGACTGTGTCAAGCGCTACACTACTAATGGAGTATTCAAACAATACAGGATTCTTTTTCCTATTCATCTGCATTAATTTACATTTATCTATATTTAGAGTTAGCTGCCATTCTTTACACCAGTTACAAATCCTGTCCAAGTCATCTTGTATCCTCCTACAGTCACTCAACGACGAAACCTTCCAGTACACCACAACATCATCAGCAAACAGCCACACATTGCTATCCACCCTATTCAAAAGATCATTCATGTAGATGAAAAAAAAACAGTGGACCTACCACACTTCCCTGGGGCACTCCAGATGATACCCTCACCTCCGATGAACACTCATCATCGAGGACAACGTACTGGGTTCTTTTACTTAAGAAGTCTTCGAGCCACTCACGTATTTGAGAACCAATCCCATATGCTCGTACCTTAGTTAGGAGTCTGCAGTGGGGCACCGAGTCAAACGCTTTCCGGAAGTCAAGGAATATGGCATCCGTCTGATACCCTTCATCCATGGTTCACAAGATATCATGTGAAAAAAGGAGGAGTTGCGTTTCGCAGGAGCGATGCCTTCTAAAGCCGTGCTGATGCGTGGACAGCAACTTCTCTGTCTCAAGGAAATTCATTATATTCGAACTGAGAATATGTTCGAGAATCCTGCAACAAACCGATGTTAAGGATATTGGTCTGTAATTTTGAGGATCCGTCCTTCTACCCTTCTTATATACAGGCGTCACCTGCGCTTTTTTCCAGTGGCTTGGGACTTACGTTGGGCAAGAGATTCGCGATAAATGCAAGCTAAGTAAGGAGCCAATGCAGTAGAGTGCTCTCTGTAAATCCGAATTGGAATCCCATCAGGACCTGGCGATTTATTTATTTTAAATCCATTCAGCTGCTTCACAACCACAGGGATGTCAATCACTATGTCCTCCATACGGGAATCTGTACGAGACTAAAACGGTGGTATGTTTGTACGATCCTCCTGCGTGAAAGATTTCTCAAATGCTAAATTTAAAATTTCAGCTTTCGATTTGCTGTCTTCCGTTGCCTGGCCAGACTGATCAGTGAGTGACTGGATGGAAGCCTTCGACCCGCTTACCGATTTTACGTAAGACCACAATTTCCTTGGGTTTTCAGCAAGATCTTTTGCTGAGGTATGACGGTGGTAGTGGTTGAATGCTTCGCGCATCGCTCGTTTTACAGCAACACGAATCTCTACTAATTTTTGCCTGTCCTCATTCTCCCAGTCTTTCTTGTACCGCGAGTGCAACTGCCTTTGCTTCCTGAGCATTCTCCGAATTGCGCTATTAAACCATGGTGGGTCTTTTCCGTACGTAAGACACTTTTTCGGCACATACTTATCCAATGCGTGATTTACAATGTGTTTAAAATTTGCCCATAATTCTTCCACGTCCAACGTACCGGAAGTAAATGAAGCCGATTCATTTACTAAGTGGGATGCTAACAACTGCTTAACTGCTCTTTCTAGTAAGAATACTCTCCTAGCCTTCCTGACCGACTTTTTAACTTTCGTAACCATAGTCGTAATGACAACATCATGATCACTAATCCCGGTCTCAGCACTGACACCGTCGATGAGGTCTGGTCTGTTCGTGGCTACCAGATCTAAAATATTTCCATTACGCGTTGGCTGTCGATTTAGCTGCTCAAGACAGTTTTCGGATAATATGTTAAAAAGTAATTCACACGACGGCTTGTCTGTACCACCTGTAATGAATCCATAGACATCCCAGTCTATACTAGGTAGGTTGAAGTCACCTCCGACTAATATATCATGATCTGGGTACTACTGCGATACAGAATGTAGACTCCCTTTGAATGATTCTAGAACTGTCACGGTGGAACCTGGTTGCCGGTAATAACACCCCACAATTAACTTTATTTCCCCTAGTCCTGTTAAACGTGTCCAGATAACTTCAAAATCACACTCTACTTCGACTTCAGTGGACATAATATTTTTGTCAGCTCCAATGAAGACACCACCTCCTAGGGACTGAGGACCTTAGCAGTTAAATCCCATAAGATTTCACACACATTTAATTTTTTGAACACCACCTCCTGCGGTGTCAAATCTGTCTCTCCGATACACGTTCCAACCCTCACTAAATATTTCAGAACTTTCTATCTCAGGGTTCAGCCAGGTCTCTGTCCCGAGAATAATTTGCGCGCCACACGCTTCCTGGAGGGCAGTAAATTCAGGAACTTTATTCCGAACACTCTGAAAATTTACTGCTAATACACTCCTGGAAATGGAAAAAAGAACACATTGACACCGGTGTGTCAGACCCACCATACTTGCTCCAGACACTGCGAGAGGGCTGTACAAGCAATGATCACACGCACGGCACAGCGGACACATCAGGAACCGCGGTGTTGGCCGTCGAATGGCGCTAGCTGCGCAGCATTTGTGCACCGCCGCCGTCAGTGTCAGCCAGTTTGCCGTGGTATACGGAGCTCCATCGCAGTCTTTAACACTGGTAGCATGCCGCGACAGCGTGGACGTGAACCGTATGTGCAGTTGACGGACTTTGAGCGAGGGCGTATAGTGGGCATGCGGGAGGCCGGGTGGACGTACCGCCAAATTGCTCAACACGTGGGGCGTGAGGTCTCCACAGTACATCGATGTTGTCGCCAGTGGTCGGCGGAAGGTGCACGTGCCCGTCGACCTGGGACCGGACCGCAGCGACGCACGGATGCACGCCAAGACCGTAGGATCCTACGCAGTGCCGTAGGGGACCGCACCGCCACTTCCCAGCAAATTAGGGACACTGTTGCTCCTGGGGTATCGGCGAGGACCATTCGCAACCGTCTCCATGAAGCTGGGCTACGGTCCTGCACACCGTTAGGCCGTCTTCCGCTCACGCCCCAACATCGTGCAGCCCGCCTCCAGTGGTGTCGCGACAGGCGTGAATGGAGGGACGAATGGAGACGTGTCGTCTTCAGCGATGAGAGTCGCTTCTGCCTTGGTGCCAATGATGGTCGTATGCGTGTTTGGCGCCGTGCAGGTGAGCGCCACAATCAGGACTGCATACGACCAAGGCACACAAGGCCAACACCCGGCATCATGGTGTGGGGAGCGATCTCCTACACTGGCCGTACACCACTGGTGATCGTCGAGGGGACACTGAATAGTGCACGGTACATCCAAACCGTCATCGAACCCATCGTTCTGCCATTCCTGGACCGGCAAGGGAACTTGCTGTTCCAACAGGACAATGCACGTCCGCTTGTATCCCGTGCCACCCAACGTGCTCTAGAAGGTGTAAGTCAACTACCCTGGCCAGCAAGATCTCTGGATCTGTCCCCCATTGAGCATGTTTGGGACTGGATGAAGCGTCGTCTCACGCGGTCTGCACGTCCAGCACGAACGCTGGTCCAACTGAGGCGCCAGGTGGAAATGACATGACAAGCCGTTCCACAGGACTACATCCAGCATCTCTACGATCGTCTCCATGGGAGAATAGCAGCCTGCATTGCTGTGAAAGGTGGATATACACTGTACTAGTGCCGACATTGTGCATGCTCTGTTGCCTGTGTCTATGTGCCTGTGGTTCTGTCAGTGTGATCATGTGATGTATCTGACCCCAGGAATGTGTCAATAAAGTTTCCCCTTCCTGGGACAATGAATTCACGGTGTTCTTATTTCAATTTCCAGGAGTGTATCTTGATAACTGAAGTGTCTTTAGACTGAGCGCGTCCTGATTTCCCTGCCTGCACGTCGACTGGTGCCCCATGTGCACGCCACAAGTACTCTGCTACCAGAGTAGCCGCTTCCTTTGTGTAGTGCATCCCTGACCTATCTAGGGGCGTGCTACAATTCCCAACCCAATAGCGCAAGTCTAGAAATCTGCAGCCAAGACCATCACAGAGTCGACGAAGCCTCTGGTTGAGACCTTCCACTCGGCTCCAAACCAAAGGACCCAGATCCACTCTGGGAACGATGCTGCAAATAGAGAGCTCTGCTTGCACCCCGCGTGCGAAGCTGGCGGTCTTCACCAAATCCGCCAGCCGCCTGTACGAACTGAGGATCGCCTCAGAACCCAAGCAACAGGCATCACTGGTGCCGACGTGAGCAACTACTTACAGACGACTGCACCCCGTACGCTCGATACCCGCAGGCAAGGCCGCCTCCACATCTCGGATGAGGCCCTCCGGCAGACAAACCGAGTGCACGTTGGATTTCTTTCCAGCCCTGCACGCTATGTGGCTACTTGTCATTTCGAATCATTTTTGGAACTTGGTATGCTTCATGAGCAAAGTATTCGCCATGATAACAGCGACTCCAACCAGGGGATCTCACTATTGGCACCTACCAGCCACTGCAAGGGCCGTCTGACCCTAGTCAGAAGCTTGAAAGCTGTGCAGTGTTAATGACTGACAGGTGTAGTGAGATCAGAGCTTCACGTATGAGATGTAAGCCCATAGTGCTTTGGAGATCATTAATGATCACCTTCACAAGCTTGACTGGATTTAGATCATGTGTATAATGTTGCCTTTTGTTCATTTCTGATAGCTTTACGGATATATAGTCCAGACTCTCTAAAGAATTTATTAGACCAGCAGGGGAAGCTCAAGGAGAGCATTATTGCCATCCCAGAAATTCGATGGACAGGGAGTGGGGTATTGGTAAAGAAAGAGGGCGCTATGCTCTAGAGCTATGATGATAACATACATGACTTTGGTACAGGTTTCCTTGTTCATAAAGATCTGAAACACTTGGTGATGAAATTTACACCCATTAATCCAACGATATAAGTAATTAGAATTAAGGGAATTTCCTTTAATTATAGTATAATTAATTGACATGCACCAACAGAAGAACCTATTGAAGACCTAAAAGATGATATCTATGATGCCCTTGAAAAAGCTTGTGATAAGTGTCCAAGGAATGACATCAAGATCGTGCTGCGTGATTTAAATGCACAACTTGGAAGAGAAGACATGTTCCAGCACGTAATTGGAGCCCATAGTAAACATGGATCCACTAATAATGGAATAAGATTGAAACTCTTGGCAGCCTCCCGGAATATGATAGTGGGATATACCGGGTTTCCCCATAAGTAGATACACAATGGCACATGGAAGTCACCTGATAGTGGATCGATCAATTAAATTGATCATGTAACGATAGACCAGAGGCATAAATCTAACTTGTTGGGTGTTCGAACCTTTCGTGGCCCTAATTTGGATTCAGATCATTTTCTTGTAATGGCCAAGATAAGAGCAAGGATACCACATGCTCAGAAAGAAAGACATACTACACTACTGGCCATTAAAATTGCTACACTACGAAGATGACGTGCTACAGACGCGAAATTTAACCGACAGGAAGATGATGCTGTGATATGCAGATGATTACCTTTTCAGAGTACTCACACAAGGTTGGCGCCGGTGGCGACACCTACAACATGCTGACATGAGGAAAGTTTCCAACCGATTTCTCATACACAAACAGCAGTTGACGGGCGTTGCCTGGTGAAACATTGTTGTGATGCCTCGTGTAAGGAGGAGAAATGCGTATCATCACGTTTCCGACTTTGATAAAGGTCGAATTGTAGCCTATCGCGATTGCGGTTTATCGTATCACGACATTGCTGCTCGCGTTGGTCGAGATCCAATGACTGTTAGCAGAATATGGAATCGGTGGGTTCAGGAGGGTAATACGGAACGCCGTGCTGGATCCCAACGGCCTTGTATCACTAGCAGTCGAGATGTCAGGCATCTTACCCGCATTGCTGTAACGGATCGTGCAGCCACGTCTCGATCCCTGAGTCAACAGATGGGGACGTTTGCAAGACAACAACCAACTGCACGAGCAGTTCAACGACGTTTGCAGCAGCATGGACTATCAGCTAGGAGACCATGGCTGCGGTTACCCTTGACGCTGCATCACAGACAGGAGCGCCTGCGATGGTGTACTCAACGACGAACCTGGATGCACGAACGGCAAAACGTCATTTTTTCGGATGAATCCAGGTTCTGTTTACAGCATCATGATGGTCGCATCCGTGTTTGGCGACATCGCGGTGAACGCACATTGGAAGCGTGTATTCGTCATCGCCATACTGGCGTGATGGTATGGGGTGCCATTGGTTACACGTCTCGGTCACCTCTTGTTCGCATTGACGCCATTTTGAACAGTGGACGTTAGATTTCAAATGTGTTACGACCCGTGGCCCTACCCTTCATTCGATCCCTGCGAAACCCTACATTTCAGCAGTACAATGCACGACCGCATGTTGCAGGTACTGTACGGGCCTTTCTGGATACAGAAAATGTTCGACTGCTGCCTGGCCAGCGCATTCTCCAAATCTCTCACCAATTGAAAACGTCTGGTCAATGGTGGCCGAGCAACTGGCTCGTCACAATACGCCAGTCACTACTCTTGATGAACTGTGGTATCGTGTTGAAGCTACATGGGCAGCTGTACCTGTACACGCCATCCAAGCTCTGTTGGACTCAATGCCCTAGCGTATCAAGGCCGTTATTACGGCCAGAGGTGGTTGTTCTGGGTACTGATTTCTCAGGATCTATGCACCCAAATTGCGTGAAAATGTGATCACATGTCAGTTCTAGTATAATATATTTGTCCAATGAATACCCGTTTATCATCTGCATTTCTTCTTGGTGTAGCCATTTTAATGGCCAGTAGTGTATAAAAGAACAGTACAATGTTGCAGCACTGCAACTAACAGAAACTTACGAATCGTATTGTCAGAAAGTTTCTCAGGCCCAAGAACAATAAATAATGCGAGACAGTAACGACATAGAACAAAAATGACTGACTGTAAAAAGAGTTATAGACATTTCAGCTAAGGAAGCACTAGGGATAGAGAGAAAATCAATAAGACCCACATGGTTTGATGAAGAGCGTAAGAGACTGAAGAAAAGAACACTGCATGCCAAAAGACATTACAAGCGAACTTCACATGAAGCTTGGTGGAGTATTACCGAGAGAAAACGAGGATCAAAAAGATGACACATCGAAGAAAGAAAAGGGAATGGACAAAGGCTGAAATAGAATGAACGAACTGTTCAAGAAGAAGAATGACACAGGGAAGTTCTTTATAAAAGTAAACAATGCTAGAAGACAATTTGCTCCAATAACCTGCTTGATTAGAGATGAAGAAGGAAACATAATATGTGAGAGTAAACAGACTTTGGACAGATGGCGAAGATACTTTAATGACCTGCTGAATCGAGTGATAAAGTAAGCAGAGGATATCTCTAATGATGGCCTGGGTGACCTAGGGTTAGAGGACGTTAAAAAAGCTTTAATGAAACTGAAGAATAACAATCATTCCTTCAGAATTGCAAAAATTTGGAGGGGAAACATTAGGGCAGTCTCTGTTGGAACTTATCACTCTCATATGGAAACAGGAAAGGATACCAGATGAATGTAATGAAGAAATAACATGTCCAATACATAAAAAGAGCGACCGAATGGAGTGTAGAAACCACCGTGGAATCAGCCTCTAGAACCTGGGGTACAAGGTGTTATCTAATATTGTCTTTGATCGGCTACTCCGATATGTGAATAAAGAAACTGGAATATACGAAAGCGAATTTCGACGAGGAAGGTCAACAATAGACCAGATTTTCAATCTGCGCTAAATTTTGGAGAAAACTGTTGAATATAGAACTGGAACAAATCACCTCTTTATTGACGTTAAGACTTCATACGGCATCATCAACAGAATGCAGTTGTTTCACGCCTTACAGGAGATGGGGATGCATGGAACGCTCCTCAGAATGGTTAAAATGATTATGTCTGACGTAAGAAGCTGAATTCGAGTTCAAGGAAATTATTCAGGCCCCTGGAAATAAAAAATGGGCTACGTCAAGTAGATACGCTAGCATAATTATTATTTAATGCAGCACTCGAAAAGGTGATTAGGGAAGCAGGCCAACAGACCAGGGACACCACCTTCTACTCGTCAGTGCAGATTTCATCATACGCAGGTGACGTAGACATCATAGCACGCACAGTACCAGCACTGAAAGAAGCTTTTACAGCCTTAAGCCAAGCAAGTAAGAAGATGAGTCTTATGATAAATGAAGAAACTATAGGGCATATGACATCGGTGGTGACGTGGAAAAGATAGCTTCCCTGACTCGTGGCACCAACGTACACATTGTTGAGCTGTTCTGGCGTCATGATCGACCACACCTTGATGGAGCTGTGAGGTGAATCAATGTGGGGTTAGGGATGGCTCTGAGGACAGCCAACTTCGCTTATGTTTCTCTGGGACTATCAACAGATGGGGTTTCACTAGGCATGGCCTACATCTAAACAGGACTGGGAAGGGAAGATTGGTACAGCTGATTCATGAAAGTATAGAGGGAGGATCTCCGGCCACTCATAATCGAATACCTGTTGTCACTGGTAGGAAAAGTAGGTCTTCTTTAGAATAAATCCAGACAACAGGTTCCCCTGCTTGAAGAGTATCTCCAGCAGTTTAAAATACATTGAAACACTCACTCACAAGACAGATTTTAACACTTCAAATATCGCATATACCAGATGTCACAAAGAAAAACAAACCATTGGGAAGAGTGACATGGTGCATTTCACAGACTTAACAATCCTCCATCAAAACATGCAATCAATAAAAAATAAAATGCAACTATTAGAAGTGGAGCTACAATCTTTGAACTGCTCAGTAGTTTGAATTACTGAGCACTGGCGTAGAGACACAGAAATCCACCATGTAGTATTATCATTACATGAAAGGGCAAACCCTTACTACAGAACTAATTCAAAGGGGTGGAGGATCATGTATCTATATCAGGAAAGGAACACAGTTCGAATCAAGACATGACCTCTACATCTACATACATCTACATCCATACCCCGCAAGCCACCTGACGGTCTGTGGCGGAGGGTACCTTGAGTACCTCTATCGGTTCTCCCTTCTATTTCAGTCTCTTATTGTTCGTGGAAAGAAGGATTGTCGGTATGCCTCTGTGTGGGTTCTAATCTCTCTGATTTTATCCTCATGGTCTCTTCGCGAGATATACGTAGGAGGGAGCAATATACTGCTTGACTCTTCGGTGAAGGTATGTTCTCGAAACTTTGACAAAAGCCCGTACCGAGCTACAGAGCGTCTCTCCTGCAGAGTCTTCCACTGAAGTTTATCTATCATCTCCGTAACGCTTTCGCGATTACTAAATGATCCTGTAACGAAGCGCGCTGCTCTCCGTTGGATCTTCTCTATATCTTCTATCAACCCTATCTGGTACGGATCCCACACTGCTGAGCAGTATTCAAGCAGTGGGCGAACAAGCGTACTGTAACCTACTTCCTTTGTTTTCGGATTGCATTTCCGTAGGATTCTTCCAATGATTCTCAGTCTGGCATCTGCTTTACTGACGATCAACATTATATGATCATTCCATTTTAAATCACTCCTAATACGTACTCCCAGATAATTTATGGTATTAACTGCTTCCAGTTGCTGACCTGCTATTTTGTAGCTAAATGATAAAGGATCTATCTTTCTGTGTATTCGCAGCACATTACACTTGTTTACATTGAGATTCAATTGCCATTCCCTGCACCATGCGTCAATTCGCTGCAGATCCTCCTGCATTTCAGTACAATTTTCCATTGTTACAACCTCTCGATACACCACAGCATCATCTGCAAAAAGCCTCAATGAACTTCCTATGCCATCCACAAGGTCATTTATGTATATTGTGAATAGCAACGGCCCTATGACACTCCCCTGCGGCACACCTGAAATCACTCTTACTTCGGAAGACTTCTCTCCATTGAGAATGACATGCTGCGTCCTGTTATCTAGGAACTCCTCAATCCAATAACACAATTGGTCTGATAGTCCATATGCTGTTACTTTGTTCATTAAATGACTGTGGGGAACTGTATCGAACGCCTTGCGGAAGTCAAGAAACACGGCATCTACCTGTGAACCCGTGTCTATGGCCCTCTGAGTCTCGTGGACGAATAGCGCGAGCTGGGTTTCACATGACCGTCTTTTTCGAAACCCATGCTGATTCCTACAGAGTAGATTTCTAGTCTCCAGAAAAGTCATTATACTCGAACACAATACGTGTTCCAAAATTCTACAACTGATCGACGTTAGAGATATAGGTCTATAGTTCTGCACATCTGCTCGACGTCCCTTCTTGAAAACGGGGATGACCTGTGCCCTTTTCCAATCCTTTGGAACGCTACGCTCTTCTAGAGACCTACGGTACACCGCTGCAAGAAGGGGGGCAAGTTCCTTCGCGTACTCTGTGTAAAATTGAACTGGTATCCCATCAGGTCCAGAGGCCTTTCCTCTTTTGAGCGGTTTTAATTGTTTCTCTATCCCTCTGTCGTCTATTTCGATATCTACCATTTTGTCATCTGTGCGACAATCTAGAGAAGGAACTACAGTGCAGTCTTCCTCTGTGAAACAATTTTGGAAAAAGACATTTAGTATTTCGGCTTTTAGTCTGTCATCCTCTGTTTCAGTACCATTTTGGTCACAGAGTGTCTGGACATTTTGTTTTGATCCACCTACCGCTTTGACATAAGCCCAAAATTTCTTAGGATTTTCTGCCAACTCAGTACATAGAACTTTACTTTCGAATTCATTGAACGCCTCTCGCATAGCCCTCCTCACACTACATTTCGCTTCGCGTAATTTTTGTTCGTCTGCAAGGCTTTGGCTATGTTTATGTTTGCAGTGAAGTTCCCTTTGCTTCCGCAGCAGTTTTCTAACTCGGTTGTTGTACCACGGTGGCTCTTTTCCATCTCTTACGATCTTGCTTGGCACATACTCATCTAACGCATTATGTACAACGGTTTTGAACTTTGTCCACTGATCCTCAACGCTATCTGTACTTGAGACAAAACTTTTGTGTTGAGCCAACAGGTACTCTGAAATCGACTGGAGTTACGAACATTTTAATGAAAGTTCGGTGTTTCTAAGTTAAATGGCTTGAGAGATATGAGAGTGTGAACTTTCTGGTCATAGTAACAACTCCACGTGGCGTGTTTCGTGCTCTGTACGGAATATTTTGGCGAGCACTTCTCACAAAGAAGGCAACTAAAACGACCAAACGTTTTACCCGCGAATAGTTGTGGGTCTGTGACTGGTAGAGCGTGCAGATTAGTCAGGTCGGACTTGCTAAAATTCTGGCTGATTTTTCGAGTGAATGTTTGTTATACAAACAGTGAACTTTCAATGATAACGTTTCACCATATCAAATACGGACTTGATAGCCGTTTCATGTGTTTCAATATGAATAAAAAACAGAGTTAATCTAATTTCAAACGATTTTCTGCAAGCAGACTGAATATCCCGAATGCCCGATTTTTTAATCATGAACTTTCAGGAACTGACTTTCAACTAGAGTTACGCGGCCCCTGTGTGGTAGGTATTAAGTAGTGGTTTCATCATCGCTGCTTTACACTGCCTAGCACGTATCTGCCACCACAGAGTGAAGGGACAGCGGCAAAAATCCTATCGAGGTAGGTGGACTGAACGACAGCGGTAACAACAATAAAGATGACTGACCCCGCTTCTCCGTAAGGTTCCTGGAAACAAAAAGAACTGCTCTCGAAAAGTATTTCACTTCAGGCATCGAAAGTAAACTTCTGCAAGTTAAAAAGTCACAGAAAAGATACGAGAACAATGCAGCAGATGAACTGAAAAACATATTCTATCACCATTTGCTATTCAGATTCATTAGGATTTTGGACTATTGCCTTAACATTCTGCCAGCGCTCGATTTGTACCTATTTTCTCCCCTCTTAACTGTTGTCACTAGCGGTCGAATATCACTATCTATAGATTACATAAATTTCCACATAAAAAAAATCTCGCCCCGCTGTTTAGAGATTCCTATATCCGAACACATAGCATCATTCAACTATCACTTGCTCTTAACTAATAACTCATTCATCAGGTCTGGGGGCAAGGTCACCCCTTTCTTTCTTTCTTTCTTTCTTTCTTTCTTTCAGCAGCAGATAGCTATTTTTTTTACAGTGGTAGCTAAATTGCGCCACAACTTAGCATCACCATTCGCTAAACATATCTTCAAATACGTAAACAAAAAAATGGTTCAAATGGCTCTGAGCACTATGGGACTCAACTGCTGAGGTCATTAGTCCCCTAGAACTTAGAACTAGTTAAACCTAACTAACCTAAGGACGTCACAAACATCCATGCCCGAGGCAGGATTCGAACCTGCGACCGTAGCGGTCTTGCGGTTCCAGGCTGCAGCGCCGTTAACCGCACGGCCACGTCGGCCGGCCATAAACATACTTACTCAATTACACAGCGGTTCTGCTAAGTACATGACTTTCAATATTACAGTTCTTAATCCAATAACCACCGAAACAAGTACTAAATGCTCAAACTAATCCCATAGCGCCTTACAAAGTGAGTGTCAAAGCCACATACCCGTCCATCTAAACAGCCGTCCACTCAGCCCCAGGACCAGAATGCTGAAGTGGGCCCTCCCTATACCTGCTCTCCAGCTATTGTCTAACGACATACAGTGCACAAATGGATTCCTGAATAGTACAGATCTCTATCTCCACCTCGCATCTCCAACAGGACATGTAAACACTGTGTCCCCCAGCTAGCGAACCCGACATCATTCACATTTTGCTGACAATATCCACTCACAAATCTTAAACATTCTCATATATAAAACCATATTTACTCCTGCCAAAACTCACTTAATTAAAAAATGCATTCTCCCTTTCTAAGCATAGATGAGTATGCATTTATCTTCACCCATCTGATCTCTGCAATTAAAGTCGGAGAAAGACATATCTGTTACTTTCTGCAACCTGTCTATTAACAGAACGATCTCAGTTACTACAACAGGACCTTGTTTTGAACTTTCGCCGGAAATGCGCACAACGTTGTACGCCTCAAACTAGGTACAAGTACAACAGATCTTCAACACCCTATCATCTTTATCCTCTTCCATCAAACAGTGAAAAAGTCACGAAGGCACCAATGTGATCCACCTCCAGCGCAGACCAACGGAATTCACAATACCTCCCCGAATAACTCAGAGTGCGACCATCCAAGAATTCCTAACAGCTCGCCAAGTCCGACACTTCAAACTGCAGATGCCTATATGAACAACATCACATTAAATATATAAATATAAATTGCCAAGTGTAGTGCACTACTGGAGTTCAGAAACCGCCTTATGTCAGCCTTACATATCGAAACCTATGAGAAGTAAAAGTTTGAAAAAGATACGTAGCAGATAAATAAAGTACACTCGTTCTTCCTTCCATCGGCCTATGCACTGAAATTATTTGCGAAAATTAGCAGTTGTTTGGCTATTTGAAGGTAAGTGTTTTGCATTATTTACGAGTGGTTCGCATGTCTGTAGGCTGTGCTATGAGTTATTTTTAACTGTTTACAATTAGCAAGCGTGTGTCTAGAACATGATAAATGAGTTATGTAGGAGTGTTTTGCAGGTCCGTATGATGTGCGACATGTCGGCGTGATATATATACTCCATTCCTAAATAAAGTAAATTCGTGAATGTAGTGCAGTGTGGGTCCATTTACCAGAAACGTGTAGGAAGAGGTTGAGTGCTGGTGGCTTAGTTTGAAACAATTTTCTTAGGTTGGTGGCGGAAGCGCAAGTGAGCTTTGTTTACTGGCTGATTTCAAACTTGGCGCTGGTTCCTAGGAGGAGGCGGGGGTGGTGTTCTGGTCCTCGAAAAGTAGTTGATATTAGGGAGTTGAACACGTTTGAATATGTATATGAAATTGTAAATCGAATTATTTAATATAGCGGGGTGGTGAGAGTGAATTAGCGAGCGTTCTCACGACGAGCAAATGCGCTGTTATATGGTCATGGTGCATTCCACTGTTGGTCAAACTCTGGCGCCAAACGTATCCCTTGTACGGCACGTGGTCGACAGGAAACATTGTGTCCGGTGTTAAGTGCTAGCGGGCACGGCCGACCGTTTGTGGGGGGACCCTCAGGCGCCACTCACCGCCGCATGGAATTATTTAACATAGCAAGGTGGTGAGAGTGAATTAGCGAGCGTTCTCGCGACGAGTAAACGTGCATAGCATGCCGTCGACAGCAAACATCGTGTTCATTGTTAAGTGCTCGCCGGCGGGGCCCTCAGGCGCCACTGGCTACCTGGCGCGCTGGCCGTGGGGGCTGGGCGGGCACTGTAAACTGCTTGATGTCAGCCGGCCAGGGAGCGGGCTCAGCCGGCCGCGCGTACGTCAGCTGCTCTCTGGAGTTTCGCTGTGTGAGCATGGAGAAGTCAGTTGGGACACACCTGCATGACCGTAATGTCTGAAATAAAGAGTCATTTTCCAGGTATTTACAGGAGGCTATGTCTGTCGTGTGTATGGAGGGTGTGTGACGTAAGCGGGGCGGCGGCGCAGCGATTGTACAGTTATTACGTACGTGAGTGTGAGTCAATTTGCGTGCGTTCTAGTGCGGTCCAAAGGTGCTGTTATATCGTCGCGGCAGATTCCACTGTCGAGCAAACTTTGCCGCCAAAAGTGTAGAACTACGTTCTCGTTCGCACAGGGACATGTGGCGAACGGCTGCGTGAGGTCGGCATCGACAGGTTTGAACGTGGTGCCGGAAGTGTTGCAAGGAAACGGCCGACCGTTGTGTGATTCAGCTCTGAGGGAGTCCATTTTGGCGGGAAACATGTGGAGGCGACGTGGTGAGCGGACAAGGCGCCACTCACAGTCTACCTGGCGCGCTTGCTGCCTCACGTGACAGGCGTAGGCAGTGTCTCCGCGCGCTGACCAGGGCGTGGCGAGGATTTGAACTAATTCAGTTGGAGTGCGGACGTCGTGGTGACTGCACTGCGATATCCAAGATGTGTGTGCTGACTGTGTTGGAGAACAAGTGATGACCGTACTGCTTGAAATATAGTCTTCAGTCCCTTCCCCCCCTGCCAAATCAAAGGACGTGAATTACGTTACTATAAGTGCAGTTTATTATTTGATGCGATTATCATAGGCTACCAGTGAAAAAAAAGATAAGTGACGGAGAAAGCTCGTACATGTGATCAATTATGGTAGTGGGGATTTGAACTTGTGATAGATTTTTGTTATGGATGTAAGGAGAATGGCTTTCTCATCGAGAAAATCGGACATCTTGAATTAATAATAAATGATAATAATACATAGAAGTAGAGTTTTCGAGGGAATATCGTGTTGGAATTTGAATTTAGCGTGATTTTCTAGTGGAGGTATGCCTATAATAATAAATGATAATGAATGTTAATAAATGATAATGAATGATAATGAATGTTAATGAATGATAATCAATAATAATAATAATACAGACAAGTATGGTCTTTGCATGCGTTATCCTGTTGGAATTCAAACTTCCCGCCATTTTTTCTTCTGGAAGCTTAGGTTAGTGGATGTAGCACAACTGGACTATTTTCCCACCAAAATTCAAACTTCCCGCCATTTTTTCTTAAGGTTAGGTTAGTGGAGGTAACACAATTGGTCTATTTTCCCGCCAAAATTCAAACTTCCCGCCATTTTTTCTGAAGATTAGGTTAGTGGACGTAGCACAATTGGACTATTATCCCGCCAAAATCCGCCATCGTGGGTGATGTCATGTGCTGTTGCCAGGTCTACATGCCGCCATCTTGGATGACGTCATCGCCGCCATCTTGAATAAATTTGGCAACAATGGAGAGTGGGGTGACACGCCCCTTGACCCCTTACTATTATACTGAGTGCACTATCCGAAAATTACCTCGAGCAATTAAACAGAGAACCGACTCATGGAGATAACATCTTGGACCTACTGATAACAAACAGACCCGAACTTTTCGACTCTCTAAGCGCTGAACAGGGAATCAGTGATCATAAGGCCGTTGCAGCATCCCTGAATATGGAAGTAAATAGGAATATAAAGAAGGGGAGGAAGGTTTATCTGTTTAGCAAGAGTAATAGGAGGCAAATTTCAGACTACCTAACAGATCAAAACGAAAATTTCTGTTCCGACACTGACAATGTTGAGTGTTTATGGAAAAAGTTCAAGGCAATCGTAAAATGCGTTTTAGACAGGTACGTGCCGAGTAAAACTGTGAGGGACGGGAAAAACCCACCGTGGTTCAGCAACAAAGTTAGGAAACTACTACGAAAGCAAAGAGAGCTTCACTGCAAGTTTAAACGCACCCAAAACCTCTCAGACAAACAGAAGCTAAACGATATCAAAGTTAGCGTAAGGAGGGCTATGCGTGAAGCGTTCATTGAATTCGGCACCCAAAACCTCTCAGACAAACAGAAGCTAAACGATATCAAAGTTAGCGTAAGGAGGGCTATGCGTGAAGCGTTCATTGAATTCGAAAGTAAAATTCTATGTACCGACTTGACAGAAAATCCTAGGAAGTTCTGGTCTTACGTTAAATCAGTAAGTGGCTCGAAACAGCATATCCAGACACTCCGGGATGATGATGGCATTGAAACAGAGGATGACACGCGTAAAACTGAAATACTAAACACCTTTTTTCAAAGCTGTTTCACAGAGGAAGACCGCACTGCAGTTCCTTCTCTAAATCCTTGCACAAACGGAAAAATGGCTAACATGGAAATAAGTGTCCAAGGAATAGAAAAGCAACTGAAATCACTCAACAGAGGAAAGTACACTGGACCTGACGGGATACCAATTCGATTCTACACAGAATACGCGAAAGAATTGGCTCCCCTTCTAACAGTCGTGTACCGCGAGTCTCTAGAGGAACGGAAGGTTTCAAATGATTGGAAAAGAGCATAGGTAATTCCAGTCTTCAAGAAGGGTCGTCGAGCAGATGCGCAAAGCTATAGACCTATATCTCTGACATCGATCTGTTGTAGAATTTTAGAACATGTTTTTTGCTCGAGTATCATGTCATTTCTGGAAACCCAGAATCTACTCTTTAGGAATCAACATGGATTCTGGAAACAGCGATCGTGTGAGACCCAACTCGCTTTATTTGTTCATGAGACCCAGGAAATATTAGATACAGGCTCCCAGGTAGATGCCATTTTCCTTGACTTGCGGAAGGCGTTCGATTCTGTTCCGCACTGTCGCCTAATAAACAAAGTAAGAGCCTACGGAATATCAGACCAGCTGTGTGGCTGGCTTGAAGAGTTCTTAGCAAACAGAACACAGCATGTTATTCTCAATGGAGAGACGTCTACAGACGTTAAAGCAACCTCTGGCGTGCCACAGGGGAGTGTTATGGGACCATTGCTTTCGCAATATATATAAATGACCTAGTAGATAGTGTCGGAAGTTCCATGCGGCTTTTCGCGGATGATGCTGTAGTATACAGAGAAGTTGCAGCATTAGAAAATTATAGCGAAATGCAGGAAGATCTGCAGCGGATAGGCACTTGGTGCAGGGAGTGGCAACTGTCCCTTAACATACACAAATGTAATGTATTGCGATTACATAGAAAGAAGGATTCTTTATTGTATGATTATATGATAGCGGACTTAACACTAGTAGCAGTTCCTTCTGTAAAATGTCTGGAAGTATGCATGCGGAACGATTTGAAGTGGAATGATCATATAAAATTAATTGTTGGTAAGGCGGGTGCCCGGTTGAGATTCATTGGGAGAGTCCTTAGAAAATGTAGTCCATCAACAAAGGAGGTGGTTTACAAAACACTCGTTCGACCTATACTTGAGTATTGCTCGTCAGTGTGGGATCCGTAGCAGGTCGGGTTGACAGAGGAGATAGAGAAGATCCAAAGAAGAGCGGCGCGTTTCGTCACAGGGTTATTTGGTAAGCTTGATAGTGTTACGGAGATGTTTAACAAACTCAAGTGGCAGACTCTGCAAGAGAGGCGCTCTGCATCGCGGTGTAGCTTGCTGTTCAGGTTTCGAGAGTGTGCGTTTCTGGATGAGGTATCGAATATATTGCTTTCCCCTACTTATACCTCCCGAGGAGATCCCGAGTGTAAAATTAGGGAGATTCGAGCGAGCACGGAGGCTTTCCGGCAGTCGTTCTTCCCGCGAACCATACGCGTTTGGAACAGGAAAGGGAGGTAATGACAGTGGCACGTAAAGCGCCCTCCGCCACACACCGTTGGGTGGCTTGCGGAATATAAACGTAGATATAGGTGTAGATGTAGATGTACGATCGTCTTTAACTGTCTGCGGTCTCTGTCAGTCAACAGACGAGGTCGGCCTTTACGCTTTTGTGTTGTACGTGTCCCTTCACGTTTCCACTTCACTATCACATCGGCAACAATGGACCTATGGATGTTTAGGAGTGTGAAAATCTCGCGTACAGACGTATGACACAAGTGACGCCCAAACACCTGACCACGTTCGAAGTCCGTGAGTTCCGCGGAGCGTCCCATTCCGCTTTCTCAAGATGTCTAATGATTACTGAGGTCTCTGATATGGAGTTACTGCCAGTAGGTGTTAGCACAGTGCACCTAATACGGAAAAACCTATGTTTCTGGAGGCGTCTGGGTACTTTTTATCACATTGTGTACTAAAATTTCTGACCAGAGGGGGGGGGGGGGGGACGTACGAATCGGTGGATTCCGTTACTAGCCAAGGTTATCATCAACTATCCAGTCGAATTTTTAAGCTCACTGGAAACGGACTGCTGCCTCACGGTCTCCGATTTAAAGTCGTATCGAAATCATAATGTTGCGAAATCTCAACCAACCACTTCTTTTTATCGGCATCCATCTTGCGGCAAAGAAACTGTTCAGCAATGTCATTGAAGCAATAATTTCCAATGGAAGTTACAAAGGAGAAGACTTTTTGATACCACGCATCTCAATGATTCCAGCGACATGCCATTTCACTTCAAACGCCTACAGTTTCTGGTACAGCATGCATACGCAATGACAGTGTACAAATCACAAGGGCTGTCATTGAGTGTTCGCGGCATTAACCTCGAAAATCCATAATTCTCACATGATCAATTGTATGTGGTCTGTTTCCATATTAGAAAACCATCAGCTTTGTTTTTTTATGTGCCAAACAACTAATAAAAATGTCGTATTCATAATGCATTGCAGAGAACGAAATGGTAATGTCACAGCAAACCATGCAAAACAAAGCATATCTTTGTTTTTCATTGTTTACTTGAACATGGACCTTGCAATCGAAATTCAAATGTACATAAAACACAGTGAGATTAACTACGATTTCAAATTTAATGGAAGGAAATAAATTATTTGGTTGATACGAAGTTCTGAATTAACTGAGACTTAAATTCTGGAACAAAAACACCTGGTTCCACATTGATCACACTCCAGGCAGATAACACATTTCCAGCATTTCAGTGTAGTAATGCAGATAGAATTCATTTCGCATGTAAAATTTCCTATTCGCATACTTTTGAATGTGTTCCTCATCAAACTTAATATCCACTACCACACAGTCTTTAACAGATATAATGATCAGTCAAAAACACGTTTTTTCCTCATTTTTCACTTTGTTTCCATATTTCCAATAGTTTTTCACAGATTCACAAAATAATCAGATAAAAGTATTGAAATTTGGATAGGACAACGTCTGTTGGGTCAGCTAGTCATTGAATAAAGATAGGGCACGTAAAGACACTAATGCCAGAGAGGATGCAGCAAACACACATAAGGTCGGAGATAGTAGTGATTGCAGAGGCAGTACTATCGGCCGGCTGGAGTGACCGAGCCGTTCTAGGCGCTTTAGTCTGGAACCGTGCGACCGCTACGGTCGCATGTTCGAATCCTGCCTTGGGCATGGATGTGTGTGATGCCCTTAGGTTAGTTAGGTTTAATTAGTTCTAAGTTCTAGGGGACTGATGACCTCAGAAGTTAAGTCCCATAGTGCTCAGAACCATTTTGCAGTACTATCCTCTATGCATACTCTTTATTACAGGTACTCTACGTCTGAAGTGTAAAAAGACAGGCGCTAGGCCGTTCAGGGCAGACGATCACAAGGCAGTGTGGCTCTAATGCACAGGGCACACCCTCTGGACCCCTCGGAATTGGCCTCTTTCAGAGCATAGCAGCGAGCTTTGAACAGACAGTTGGACTGGTACAGGACACGCCATTGTCCGACATCAGACAATGCGGCTAAATTCATCTACAGTGGTATAAATACGTACTACGCACTCTTTCTGCTGGCCCTGCCCACAAACGGCATGTGCGTTTGTAAACTGATGAGAAAAAACACCCAATGGTTTGAAGGAATTCGGAGAATCAATCTTCCACCGTTCACGAGTATGGGCTGCGGAGGGAGACAACGTCTTAGAAAGCTAACGAGAAAACACTGCCCGCTGAAATGTGGTAACGGTGCAGGTGACTCTCCTAGGTAAACCTAAGAGAACAGAACCTATTGTTTTGTATTGCCACAAAAGTGAAATCGCATCGGCAGGAAGAAAAAGACTTCTCGGTGAGTGGAAAAACACACTAAAGAAGTAGATTAGAGGAGGTGTCAATACGGAGATAACGGAGGGATGAACAGAACCTTTTAAAGTTTATGCTGTTGGCAGATTTTGGCGGGAAAGCCGGATATTGGTCAGAAGTGAAAAGAAGCGCGAAAGAGTTAGGAACAGCACAGTCCGTGAGCGCAGTGTACACATGCCGAGGGAGGAAAGCAGAAAAAACAGGCCGGAGATACAGGAGACACAGCTGAACTAGATTTTTTAGGAGTCGGTGGGTGAACGCGAAAACAGCAAGATCAGAGGCACGTAGAAATATAGTCAGATTCTGTTTTAAAATTTGGTGGAAGAACACACATGGGAGGTAGTGATTAGGGTAGATTAACATTCGAGCAGGGGGAGCGGAGGTCAGCGGGATACATACCCAATGGCACTGGCAGCGACGCACCATGAGTTCTACGGGTCGATGGCGGATGATGCTGCAGCATCATGCACAGAACAGAAAGGTTGAACGGTCTGTTAGTTTGAAGAGAAACCTCGGCCTCCGTAATGGTCATTCTGCACCAATAATACCCTTATCTTCATTCACTGTCAGTTCAGCGTCATAAAATAACTGCTTACCTACTATACAGTTTTACGTGTCTCTGAATTGTAGGCCACGGCATATCTTCATTAAAGTGCTCACTCGTCACCAAATGTAGCCAACACATAATGATGACTGTTAACCCACGATCACAGACATTAGGACTCACAGACGCCTAGAAGTTGGAGTCACAAATAATTTGTTTTTGGGGAAGTGTGCTTCCCTAGGATTCACAGTACCTATAGCATCAGCAGGTCTAGACGTGCCTTCATTGTTGGCACATGCATTGGACTGATCGTTTCACACTTAGTCCACGTCAAACTCTCGAGCCAGTCTTGCAGACCACATGTCTGTGTTTATGTGATATTTTAGTTCCAGCAAAATGTTGCTTTTTTTTTTAATATGATGAACGCCTTTGTCACTGACGATCTGAAATTTGCTGGAATGATCAGGAAATCTTTGAGGACTACATTAACAACTATGATGCAAATAGTGACGTCAGTAGTGACTGTGATACTGATACAACTCGTAGCCACCATTGATAGCTAACATTCAGGCCTTCTATTTGTTGATTGTATTTTAACTTTTAATGTTACCCTTATGAATACTGATTTTTAATGTGTTAGAAGAGCATATTTAGCAGTTTGATAAGTTGAATAAATTTAGTAATGGAGCCTAATTATAAAATTGGAAAAACTAGTAGAAGCCAACCTCGGCGAAGATCAGTTTGGATTCCCGTAGAAACACTGGAACACGTGAGGCAATACTGACCTTACGACTTATCTTAGAAGAAAGATTAAGGAAAGGCAAACCTACGTTTCTAGCATTTGTAGACTTAGAGAAAGCTTTTGACAATGTTGACTGGAATACTCTCTTTCAAATTCTGAAGGTGGCAGGGGTAAAATACAGGGAGCGAAAGGCTATTTACAATTTGTACAGAAACCAGATGGCAGTTATAAGAGTCGAGGGACATGAAAGGGAAGCAGTGGTTGGGAAGGGAGTAAGACAGGGTTGTAGCCTCTCTCCGATGTTGTTCAATCTGTATATTGAGCAAGCAGTAAAGGAAACAAAAGAAAAATACGGGGTAGGTATTAAAATTCATGGAGAAGAAATAAAAACTTTGAGGTTCGCCGATGACATTGTAATTCTGTCAGAGACAGCAAAGGACTTGGAAGAGCAGTTGAATGGAATGGACAGCGTCTTGAAAGGAGGATATAAGATGAACATCAACAAAAGCAAAACAAGGATAATGGAATGTAGTCTAATTAAGTCGGGTGATGCTGAGGGAATTAGATTAGGAAATGAGGCACTTAAAGTAGTAAAGGAGTTTTGCTATTTGGGGAGCAAAATAACTGATGATGGTCGAAGTAGAGAGGATATAAAATGTAGGCTGGCAATGGCAAGGAAAGCGTTTCTGAAGAAGAGAAATTTGTTAACATCCAGTATTGATTTAAGTGTCAGGAAGTCATTTCTGAAAGTATTCGTATGGAGTGTAGCCATGTATGGAAGTGAAACATGGACGATAAATAGTTTGGACAAGAAGAGAATAGAAGCTTTCGAAATGTGGTGCTACAGAAGAATGCTGAAGATTAGATGGGTAGATCACATAACTAATGAGGAAGTATTGAATAGGATTGGGGAGAAGAGAAGTTTGTGGCACAACTTGACCAGAAGAAGGGATCGGTTGGTAGGACATGTTCTGAGGCATCAAGGGATCACCAATTTAGTATTGGAGGGCAGCGTGGAGGGTAAAAATCGTAGAGGGAGACCAAGAGATGAATACACTAAGCAGATTCAGAAGGATGTAGGTTGCAGTAGGTACTGGGAGATGAAAAAGCTTGCACAGGATAGAGTGGCATGGAGAGCTGCATCAAACCAGTCTCAGGACTGAACACCACAACAACAACAATTAGGCTTTTAATATTTTTCTTCCTATTTCCGTTCAATCGATTTTTTTTTCAGTTAAAAACTATTTGTAATTTGAAACTTCCTGACAGATTAAAACTGTGTGCCAGATATAGACTCGAACTCGGGACCTTTGCTTTTCGCGGGTAAGTGCTCTACCATCTGAGATACCCAAGCATGACTCACGACCCGTTCTCACGGCTTCAATTCTAACAGTACCTCGTTTCTTACCTTCCAAACTTCACAGAAGCTCTTCTGAGAACCTTGCCCGAGAAAGGCCAAAGTCCCGATTTCGATACTCGGTCCGGCACACAGTTTTAACCTGCCAGGAAGTTTCATAACAGCGCACACTCCGCTGCAAAGTGAAAATCTCATTCTATTTGTAATTTGTCATATACCTTCTCCTGTTGCTACTATTAGTAACATTTTTAAAAAAATGTGAGTAATTCATCCTAAATTGCTGGATCTGTAAGAGCACATATCTCTGGTTGCGTTATTAAAAACGATGTCTATCATTATTAATTAACGTGAAATGTAGTCTAGTAAATAATTAAGATGAGATTTTGAATCTAAATTGTTAATCCTTGCAAAATACCACGTTATTACTGGAATAACTACTAAATATTGTGATTGTTGTTTTTAATCACACAGCTGTTAAATCCTCTGTCATAGTAAAGAGTTAGAGAAGAATTAAAGAGAAAAGAGACCACATTCAGGGTATATTACCGATAGTCGTTACCACTAGATCGGGTTATCCAAAAGCCATTGCATAATTTCATTAATCAGCATTTTACTGTGAGGAGAGTTCCTTTATGAGGGTCAGACTATGGAAACCTCTCCACGGTAGAAGTTACTCCGTCAGTGGGTGCGATCTCACATTTGGCATACCCTGCTCTATTCGGTACCATGTGATATTTTTATCACATTCGGAACAAATTAGGTATGTATTAATTAATGCTACCAAAATGTTGGGCAATTGGAAATAAAGTGTTTCCTAATAAGACAGAACTGCAAGAGCGAATTTAATAGTTCGAAACTTCTTTCGACTTATACTTCAGTGTGTTTACACACCGAAGCGCCAAAAAAATTGGTATAGGTATGCAAATTCAAATACAGAGATATGTACAATGGCAGGTTACCAAGATTTAAGTGAGTCTGAAAGTGATATTATAGTTGGCGCCCGAGCGATGGGAAACAGCATTTCCAAGGTAGCGAGGAAGTGGGAATTTTCCTGTACGATGATTTCAGGAGTGTACCGTGAATATCAGCAATCCGATAAAACATCAAATCTCTGACATCGCTGAGGCCGGATAAAGTTCCTGCAAGACTGGGACCAACGATGACTAAAGAGAATCATTCAACATGACAGAAGTGCAAGCTTCCCACAAATTGCTGCAGATTTCAATACTGGGCTATCAACATGTGTCAGCGTGCGAATAATTCAACGAACCATCATCTACACTCCTGGAAATGGAAAAAAGAACACATTGACACCGGTGTGTCAGACCCACCATACTTGCTCCGGACACTGCGAGAGGGCTGTACAAGCAATGATCACACGCACGGCACAGCGGACACACCAGGAACCGCGGTGTTGGCCGTCGAATGGCGCTAGCTGCGCAGCATTTGTGCACCGCCGCCGTCAGTGTCAGCCAGTTTGCCGTGGCATACGGAGCTCCATCGCAGTCTTTAACACTGGTAGCATGCCGCGACAGCGTGGACGTGAACCGTATGTGCAGTTGACGGACTTTGAGCGAGGGCGTATAGTGGGCATGCGGGAGGCCGGGTGGACGTACCGCCGAATTGCTCAACACGTGGGGCGTGAGGTCTCCACAGTACATCGATGTTGTCGCCAGTGGTCGGCGGAAGGTGCACGTGCCCGTCGACCTGGGACCGGACCGCAGCGACGTACGGATGCACGCCAAGACCGTAGGATCCTACGCAGTGCCGTAGGGGACCGCACCACCACTTCCCAGCAAATTAGGGACACTGTTGCTCCTGGGGTATCGGCGAGGACCATTCGCAACCGTCTCCATGAAGCTGGGCTACGGTCCCGCACACCGTTAGGCCGTCTTCCGCTCACGCCCCAACATCGTGCAGCCCGCCTCCAGTGGTGTCGCGACAGGCGTGAATGGAGGGACGAATGGAGACGTGTCGTCTTCAGCGATGAGAGTCGCTTCTGCCATGGTGCCAATGATGGTCGTATGCGTGTTTGGCGCCGTGCAGGTGAGCGCCACAATCAGGACTGCATACGACCGAGGCACACAGGGCCAACACCTGGCATCAAGGTGTGGGGAGCGATCTCCTACACTGGCCGTACACCACTGGTGATCGTCGAGGGGACACTGAATAGTGCACGGTACATCCAAACCGTCATCGAACCCATCGTTCTACCATTCCTAGACCGGCAAGGGAACTTGCTGTTCCAACTGGACAATGCACGTCCGCATGTATCCCGTGCCACCCAACGTGCTCTAGAAGGTGTAAGTCAACTACCCTGGCCAGCAAGATCTCCGGATCTGTCCCCCATTGAGCATGTTTGGGACTGGATGAAGCGTCGTCTCACGCGGTCTGCACGTCCAGCACGAGCGCTGGTCCAACTGAGGCGCCAGGTGGAAATGGCATGGCAAGCCGTTCCACAGGACTACATCCAGCATCTCTACGATCGTCTCCATGGGAGAATAGCAGCCTGCATTGCTGCGAAAGGTGGATATACACTGTACTAGTGCCGACATTGTGCATGCTCTGTTGCCTGTGTCTATGTGCCTGTGGTTCTGTCAGTGTGATCATGTGATGTATCTGACCCCAGGAATGTGTCAATAAAGTTTCCCCTTCCTGAGACAATGAATTCACGGTGTTCTTATTTCAATTTCCAGGAGTGTATATGGGCTTTCGGAGCCGAAGGTCCACTAGTGTACCCTTGATGACTGCACAACACAAAGCTTTACGCCACGCTTGGGGCCCGCATCTCGTGGTCGTGCGGTAGCGTTCTCGCTTCCCACGCCCGGGTTCCCGGGTTCCCGGGTTCGATTCCCGGCGGGGTCAGGGATTTTCTCTGCCTCGTGATGGCTGGTTGTTGTGTGCTGTCTTTAGGTTAGTTAGGTTTAAGTAGTTCTAAGTTCTAGGGGACTGATAACCATAGCTGTTAAGTCCAATAGTGCTCAGAGCCGTAGTGCTCAGAGCCACACTTGGGCCAGTCGTCACCGACATTGGACTGTTGATGACTGCAAACATGTTGCCTGCCCGGTTGAGTGTCTTGTTTCAAATTGTATCCAGCGGGTGGTCGTGTACGGGTATGGAGACAACCTCATGAATCCATGGACCCTTCATGTCAGCAGGGGACTGTGCAAGCTAGTGGAGGCTCTGTAATGGTGTGGGGCGTGAGCAGTTGGAGTGATATGGGACGCCTAATACGTTTCTGACAGGTGACACGTACGTAAGCATCCTGTCTGATCAACTGCATCCATTCATGTCCATTGTGCATTCGACGGAGTTGGGCAATTCCACCGGGACAAAACGACACCCCACACGTCCAGAATTGCTACAGAATGATTCCAGTAACACTCTTCTGAGTTTAAACACTTCCGATGGCCACCAAACTCCCCAGACATGAACATGCTGTTTAGAAGAGATCTCTACCCCCTCGTACTCTTACGGATTTATGGGCAGCCCTGCAGGATTCATGGTGTCCCTTCCCTCCAGAACTACTAAAGACGTTAGTCTAGTCCATGCCACGTCGTGTTGCAGCACTTCTGCGTGCTCAAGGGGCCCTCCGCGATATTAGGCAGGTGTACTAGTTTCTTTGGCTCTTCATTGTGTATGTATATGTTGGTCATGGTGGCAACACCATTTGTTGACTGGAATATGGCAATGACCACCGTTGTTGCATTTTCAAAGAATATATGTAATAGATGCGTAAGGAGGATAGGAAAATATGAAGCGATCATATTAGTCATTAATCAGTGCCATTAAAAGTATATAGAGATGTTCCGGGGAATAATGCAACAAATGCTTAAAACTACGGGTATGGATGATGCAACAGAAAGAATCAACCAGTGAGGCAAGTATCAAACTTTACCAATCCACGAAGGCCACATCGCGTCTGAAGAAACGATAGCGCTCATTCCAGTGGTGCGGACATTTTACATCACATGAGTCACAACACGGAAGATGGGGTAATACGAATGATCAACGGAGGAACAACTACAGTGGCAATCAGATCAGCGAGAATATGGACTAGAGACGAGAAGGGAACGAACGTGCACGACCACTACAGTAAGCCGAAATTATAAAACAATACAAACCTGACCGTCATCAGAACAATAACTCGCGGGGTCCCAAACAAAAGACTGGACAGACCTGTGGGTCAACCCGGAATGGAAAAGGAGATAAATTTTATCGCGCGTGAAGACCTGTGAGAAGAACGGACCTGTGGATCAGACTGGAATGGAAAAGGAGATAAAACATATCGCACATGAAGTTCTATGAGAAGGGTTGGCAAAGGAGAGAAAGGTTACGGAGGCGAAGAACATACATCCAGTAACAACGGGCTTAGCTCCCGTGACAGTTTTGAAGAATAACGCATCAGCATACAAAATCAGAAATAATCGGTTTTCCGCAGAGGCTAAATCAAAGACATAGGGGATTAATCGAAACAGCACTTAAAGATATAAGAACATCGGTGACAAAGCGGAAAGGGAGGATGGATAATAGCGTGAAGGTGCAGAATGATGAAGTCGGCCGAAATCTTTCAGTACGATCACATAGGCTACCACACAAACCAAAGGTGGTATGCCACAAATTCTTTCCACTATATTTTAGACCATTGAAGATGTGACACATATATACGTCAATGTCTAGGAAGTGGAGACGATCAAGACAGACAGATATGAGGTAAACTGCTTATCAGCAACGTGAAACCTTTCAGAGAGCAGCTTGAGAATGAGAATCGAACATGTGGAAGATGAACAGAGTGACACAATAGGGTAAAATGTGGGCATAAGATAGTGAGACTTGTGACCGTAAATGGTAATAGACGAATATTTGAATGGCGACGTGAAGAGTGAGAAGAATAACGGTATGGTACAGTGTAGCTTCGGAAATCTGATAACAGTAAGGAGCAGTCAGTAGAGAGAGTCAGTCTGACTCAGAAAGAACTACGTTGTACATAAGGTAATTAAATGGTAAGAGAACTACCTGAGCCGAAAAGAGGTTGGACTAATCGAGTGAAATTGGTAGGCTCACGATAGTAATTATGCTTAGAACTGGGTTGACGCATTCCGAAGTGAAAATGAGATGGAGCGTTTGTATATTGAGGAGATGGTGTTTATGTGTATCCACACCATGGGAGCGTAAAGACGTGAAAAATATAGGAAACTGTAGACCCACATTGAGAGCATGTGTGGTTAGTTACTGAGGATGAAAGAGGGAAGAAACATATGTGTATAGGCTTAAGATGCATCAAAATATTTATGAGGTAGGGAACAAATGGGTTTCTTGAAGAGTAGTTGCGGGAAGAGAAAGATAGACGAAAAAGTAGACTTATGAGGAGTTCGAATGAATGTAATTCCAAAAAAATGAATGTAGAACAGGTGAGGAGTTCTTACGAGTTAGAAACTTGAATATGTTTGTTATGTTATGTGAGTATAATAGCCTTATGTATGCCCATGAGGAAAAGAGGAGTGGAGGTGGAAGAAGAAAGTGGATACACTATACTCGAATCCACCGATGGCCATGACGTAATTTAAAGAGGACATCCTAAAATACCCACTAGGGAATACAGGTCATTGTACAGGCCAATCAGTTAATTACAGAGAGGAACCCCTGCAAAGCCACACCATTAAGAGTAACTTCAAGTAATGTGATACTGTTGTTGTTTCCTGTTGAAAGTTTTCACAGGAATGAGGTAGTTACACCAGTACGTTGACACTGAAAAAGGGGCAGGCCTGTAAAAACTATCTGGGGTAGAATCAAAATGACGGGTGCTGAGGATACAAAATTTGTGCTGGAGGGGAGATACAACTGACAAGTAAAGGAGAGAAAAGCCAAGCTTGGCAAGTAAGGGTAGTTTTTTCAGGTGATGGTACAACATTGTCACGGGGTTATGACTGGTAGAAATAGTAACAAAAAAGAGATAAAGGGTGAGCCACTAATATGATATGCCTGTGAAGGGACTGGTATGCAAACAAATAACATATGATGCTAATGCATGACGTTAAAAAACATAATTAAACCAATTAAATGGCATTTATGACTGCGTGAGGGGCATGAGTGTGTGAATACCGATGTAGATCAAATTGGAAATAGTGGTGTAGATACCACAAACAGGTACTTTAAAAACGAGCTTTGTGACAGCATATGGCTACTCTGTACATTAAATATGATATGGTGCTGATAAAATGGAAATTAAAACCATGCAAAAGCGTCTTACTATAGTAATTAATATTCTGCTTATAAACTGAAAACGTGTAAATGTAGCTTTAGATAATGAACTATTAAACAGCCACATGGCGACGCATGGTTATAATAGGGTTCCTGAGTGACGAGCAGAGAGAAGTTGGCAAGGGCCCCTTTGGAACAGGCACAGTATGGTATAGCAGGCACGAGGGCTTGCGGGGTGGCACGCACTGCCCTGGAAGCGACATGCAAGATGGCTGTCGTCCTAATCTTAGGGCGACCACCCACTGAACGATTCTAAATGGCAGCGTAACGAGGTCAGGCGGCGACGCTTTTGTGCGACTACCAGCCCGTTGGCATCAGCTGAGCCAATGCCACAACAAGGAGAATGAGCAGCCCTCTTGGGACCTGAGCGGGATGTGGCAGGTCGCCAGTCCAGTGAGGTAAACGGGTGGTCACATCACAACAAGCACTCGCACCTGACCAAAGGCAAATGAAACCACCTGAAGCAGCAGATACAAGGCAGCAACTTTGTCATGACAGCAGAATAACTATGACGAAATGAGGCAGCCCTTCCCTCTGAGGAGGACATCCATCGGCCAGACTGCAAACCAAATAGTACCAGGATGCTTGTAACATATATAGGTTTTCTCTTATTGAGAATTCCCACTCACTTTCGACTGTACAATGCGGCTTTGAACAGCGACCCATATTTTCTGTGGAGGGACTTGCTCTACTTAGAGCCCTACATTACCTTGCAGCATTTGCACAGCAGAAAACAAAAACAAGGACGAGTTAAAGAGTGTATTGTTACACCATGGATGGACTTCCTACACATATACTGGTACTCCGTCCACGAGATGCCGCACAGGGATACATAAATATCTGGACTAGTACCCCTGCCCGCCACATGTTTGCTGAAGTGCAGGGCGAAGGACGTCCGACGTCGAGAAGGGTCACTACTGTGAAGGAAGGATGACTGCTATAGTCTGTCTGTAAACTCATAACCGAGCAACAGAGATCCCAATATGTCCACCCAGTTACGTCACAAGACGTTTCTGCAGGCTGTTTCACAAAGTTGTACCGGCCCTTACGCGGCGTGTACTTTAAATCTGTGGAGACGAAGGGTAAAGACACGTCCAGGTAGCATTTTTTTACATGAATGTGCTAACACTATATTAACATTATAGACGAAATTATGCTGTCGTAGGAACAGAAGTAAAGATTCATACTGGGTGGCCAGAAACAGTCTGAAAAGTTTGTAAGGGTTCTACAGGGGAGGTTGCACTGAGAAATAATTGTTAAAAAAATTGATACGTTCAACGTTTCCGAGTTGTTTAGTATACAGCACCGAATTACTGTTCATGTGAAGGCATGCTCGTCTACCATCCGTTACCAAAATGTTGGTTATATTCCGATAGAATTTTGAACCCCATATAGTACTATTAGTCTGTAGGATTTAAGGCTTATTCTTACTTTGTATTGCTACTAAGCGGTAGACGTTTGCTTTCAAGAGGTGCACTGGATCGCAACATCTCTTGCTACGAGTAGAATGTTTAAACAGTAACGAGAAATTTGTAATTTCGCATGTTATATTTGTCCCATTCGCACCAATTTTTTGTCATTGTGGTGGTAAACATGCAGGAAAAGTATCTGTACGATCTTATGAATATTGAATATTTAATCTATTGTCAACTGTCAGAAACGTACATGTGTTTTGGTAGTATCAACCGTTAATTATTTTGTATAAAAATTAGTTAGAGAATGTGTATTAAATTTTGTTCAAAGAATGGAGTAAAGTACATCAAAGTCTTAGAAGCGTTAAATATTGCTTTTAGTGAGTCTGTTACGAGCAAAACAAGGGTTTGCAAGTGGTATAAGCGTTTCAAAGAAGGCTATGTGCACGTTGAAGGTGACGAGTACCCTGGACGTCCTAGCACACCAACCGATGAAGTCGTGGGATTAGTGACAGAAAACACCATGAGAGATCGCCAAATCGCAATCAGAGAAGTCGGTATTGATGTTGGCGTCAAGCAATCCATAAAAAAGTCTGTATTTGCAGCGGAGGAATTCGTAGTTTTCGCACCACAAAAATGTACCTGCTCACATTTCTTTGCGTGTTCTGAAATTTTCGCCCAAAAACAATGTAGTAATGATGTCCTAACCTCCATATTCACTCCACATGTTTTTTCAGAAAGACTAAGAGAATTTTAAATATATTATTTATTTATTTATTTATTATATTAACTTAACAAGCATGTTGTTGTTGTGGTCTTCAGTCCAGCCACTAGTTTGATGCAGCCCTCCATGCTACTCTATCCTGCGCAAGCTTCGTCATCTCCAAGTAACTACTGCGACCTACATCCTTCTGAATCTGCTCAGTGTATTAATTTCCTGGTCTCCCAATGTGATTTCTATACTCCACGCTGCCCTCCAATATTAAATTGCTTATCCTTGGAAGCCTCAGAACATGACCTACCAACCGACCGCTACTTCTAGTCAAGTTGTGCCACAAATTCCTCTTCTCCCCAATTCTATTCAGTACCTCCTCATTAGTTACGTGAGCTACCCATTTAATCTTCGGCATTCTTCTGTAGGACCACATTTAGAAAGCTTCTATTCTCTTCTTGTTTAAACTATTTATCGTCTATGTTTCACTTCCATAGAAGGCTACACTACATGCAAACACATTCAGAAAGGACTTCCTGCCACTTAAATCTATATTCGATGTTAACAAAGTTCTCTTCTTCAGAAATGATTTCTTTGCCATTGCTATTCCACATTTTATATCCTTTCTACTTCGATCACCATCAGGTATTTTACCCTCATATAGCAAACCTCATCTACTACTTTAAGTGTCTCATTTCCTAATTTAATTCCCTCAGCATCACCTGATTTAATTTGACTACATGCCATTATCATCGTTTTGCTTTTGTTGATGTTCATCTTATATCCTCCTTTCAAGACATTGTCCACGGAAGTTCAACTGCTCTTCCAGGTACATTTCTATCTCTGACAGAATTACAATGTTGTCGACAAACCGTCAAGCTTTTATTTCTTCTTCATGGATTTTAATACCTACTCCAAATTTTTCTTTTGGTTCCTTTACTGCTTGCTCAAAACACAGACCGAATAACATCGGGGAAGGGTTACAACCTTGTGTCACACCCTTCCCAACCACTGCTTCCCTTTCATGCCCCTCGACTATTATAACTGCCATCTGGTTTCTGTACAAATTATAAATAGCCTTTCGCTCCCTGTATTTTATCCCTGCCACCTTCAGAATTTGAAAGAGAGTATTCCAATCAACTTTGCAAAAGCCTTCTCTAAGTATACAAATGCTAGAAACGTAGGTCTGCCTTTAATTAATGTATCTTCTAAGACAAATCGTAGGATCAGTATTGCCTCACATGTTCCATCATATCTACGGAATCCAAACTGGTCCTTCCCGTGGTCGGCTTCTACCAGTTTTTACATTTTGTAAACAATTCGTGTTAGTATTCTGCAGCCGTGAACTGATAGTTCGGTAAATGTCGCACCTGTCAACATCCGCTTTCTTTGGGATTGGAATTATTATATTCTTGAAGTCTCAGGATATTTCGCCTGTCTCCTATATCTTACTCACCAGATGGTAGTGTTTTCTCAGGACTGGCTCTCCCAAGGCTATCAGTAGTTATAATGGAATTTTGTCTACTCCCGGAGCCTTGTTTCGACTTAGGTCTTTCAGTATCATATCTCCCATTTCATCTTCATCTACGTCCTGTTCCATTTCCATAATATCGCCCTGAAGTAATTCGCTCTTGTAAAGAGCTTTCCCGTCTTTGCTTTGAACTGGTTTTCCATCTGAGCTCTTGTTATTCATACAAGTGCTCCTCTTTTCTCCAAAGGTTTCTTTAATTTTCCTGTAGGCATTATCCACCTTACCCCTAGTGATATATGCCTCTACATACTTATATTTGTCCTCTAGCCATCCCTGCTTAGCCATTTTGCACTTACTGTCGATCTCATTTCTTAGACGTTTATATTCTTGTTTGCCTACTTCATTTACTGCTTTTTTATATTTTCTCATTTCATCAATTAAATTTATTATCCCTTCTGTTACCCAACGATTTCTACTAGCCCTCGTCTTTTTACCTAGTTGATCCTCTGCTGTCTTTACTATTTCGTCTGTCAAAGCTACCAATTCTTCCTCTACTGTATTTCTTTCCACTGTTCATCTCAATCGATCCCTAATGCTCTGTCTGAAACTCTCTACAACCTCTGGTTCTTTCAGTTTATCTAGATTCCATCTCCTTGAATTCCCACCTTTCGCAATTTTTTCAGTTTTAATCTGCAGTTAATAACCAATAGATTGTGGCCAGAGTCCGCATCTAACAATTTAAAACCTAGTTCCTAAATTTCTGTCTTGACAGTATATAATCTGTCTGAAACCTTCCACTGTCTCCAGGCCCCTTCCACATATACAATTTTCTTTCATTATTTTTAAACCAAGTATTGGCTATGACTAAGTTGTGCTCTGTGCAAAATTCTACCAGGCGGCTTCCTCTTTCATTTCTTATCCCCATTCCATATTCACCTACAACTTTTTCTTCTCTTCCTCTTCCTACTATCGAATTCCAGTCGCCCATGACTATTAAATTTTCGTCTCCCTTCACTATCTCAATAATTTCTTTTACCTCATCATACATTTCTTCAATCTCTTCGTCGTCTGTGGAGCTAGCTGGCATATAAACTTGTACTACTGTGGTAGGCGTGAGTTTCGTGTCTGTCTTGGCTACAATAATGCGCTCACTACGTTGTTCGTAGCAGCTTACCTGCCCTCCTATTTTTGTTTTTTTTTATTCATTGCTAAACCTACTCCAGCATTACCCCTATTTGATTTGGCATTTATAACCCAGTATTCACCTGACCAGAAGGATTGTTCCTCCTGCCACCGAACTTCACTAATTACCACCATATCTAACTTTAACTTATCGATTTTCCTTTTTAAATTTTCTAACCTACCTGCCCGATTAAGGGATCTGACATTCCACGCTCTGATCCGTAGAATGCCAGTTTTCTTTCTCCTGATAACGATGTCCTCCTGAGTAGTCCCCGCCCGGAGATCCGAATGGGGGACTATTTCACCTCCGGAATATTTTACCCAAGGGGAGGCCATCATCATTTAACCAAACAGAAAAGCCGATTGCCCTCAGGGAAAAAGCATAGATGAGATTTAAACGCGTCGATGAGAGGACTAAAAGCTGTCTCAAAGATAGAGTTTCAGAAGTGTTTTGAGTTTAGAAAGAGTGTGTAATATGTAATGGGGAATATTTTGAAGTCAATAACATTGATGTAGACGCATAAATAGAGTCAGAATTATCTCGAATATTCACCATAATAATCCTGTTGCTTCCACTAACATTGCCCTTGATGCTGTCACTGCCAGGATCGAGATATTTTCTAAAAGTAATTTTGCTGTTCTCCCACGTTTCGTCGACATGAAAGAACTTTCCACCTTGTTCTCATAACTGCCATACTTATATCGAGTGTTTTGAATCGACAATCAAGTAAATCAGTTCTCTCTACTAAAACATTTCTTTTACTTGCGGATCTCTTCCAGAGAAGTCCCATTCGATGCAGTGTCTTGTGCAAAACAAATTTCTGGCAAGGAAAATTGATAAAAAATTGGAAATTTGTTGTAAGGACTATGGGACCAAACTGCTGAGGTCATCGGTCCCTAGGCTTACACACTACTTAATCTAACTTAAACTAACTTACGCTAAGGACAACACACACACCCAGATTGTTGCTATGGGATAAAAATAAGTAATGTAAAATAAATTTTGAATGATGCTCTACCACTAACTCTAGTAGGTTTATTGGGACACATGTTATTCTATACACCTCCCTGACCACTACAGTCTTATATCGTCTGGGGAACACACGCAGTGTTATAACATTTCACTACAAAAATGCGAGATCCAGTTGTTTACACCTTGTTAGAATAAAATTTTGAGGGCTGTCGTCACATATTGTCACAGTTAATAATATGTAAAAACTCTAATATGGATTCAATGGAGAGTTGACTGACCACGAGGTACACCGTTTAACGTCAAACTACGCAGCTCTCTGTAACGCTACATTGCTACCGCGTCGTGCACGGAACAGAAAGGCGCACGACCCATTAGGGCGGGCGCACGTGAGACATTACTGTCGTGCAACCATTTCGTCTTCGTTGCTCTCCTGTTGCTTCGGTTTTTGAGAGCTAGCACACGATGAGCAACTCTTTCCTGACAGCGTATCCATTTTCAAAGGTTTCTATAGTGCTGTGGACCAGTGCACAGAGATGGATTGTTTTGATACTGCAGGATCTGTGCTCTTATCATTCGACAAAGGACAAAACAACAGAAAAGGAAGTTTAGGATTAACCCGCTTATGTCTGAAAGACTAAATAAATGTAAATTCACTTTAATATTTCAAGAGCTAAGGTGTTACCTACAGAAATTCTTCAGTTATATCCGTATGAGTTCAAATGGTTCAAATGGCTCTGAGCACTATGGGACTTAACATCTGAGGTCATCAGTCCCCTACAACTTAGAACTACATAAACCTAACTAACCTAAGGACATCACACACATCCATGTCCGAGGCAAGATTCGAGCCTGCACCGTAGCGCTCGCGAGGTTCCAGAGTGAAGCGCCTAGAACCGCTCGGTCACAGCGGCCGGCTCCGCATGAGTGTAACGTCATTTAACGAGCTAGTCACAATTCTGGCACCTGCCATCACCTACCGAAATACAAATATGCGAATAGCGATTACACCAAAAGAGAGGCTTGGTGTTACACTAAGGTAGGTTGCATGAAATTACATATTCTTTATGTAGCTTGATATTGTTTATTGTTTGAAAAAACCAGTTAATAACAGTAATCGTTACATTTTGTATAAAATATATTCAAAGCAAATGACTGAAACGGCAGAAAATGAGTGCAGGTGTAAAGTTGCGTGTAGTTACATCGTACATAGTTTCTGATCCATCTGCAGGCACCGAAAAATTAGTCAGGTATGAGTTTAAACTGTCGCAATCATGAGGAGAAGTAAGGGCGGTGTATGAGCTGTTTCCAGCAGTAGGTTGATTGACAGACGTAGATGTTGCAGTAAACACTCGCATAGGGGTGGAGAAGCTAAAATACCGAACGCCACCACTGAAACTATCACATGTGTCATTTGGTAGACACGTGTTCTGGAAACGTCATATTACCTGAAGAATCTAAATTTGTGCATCGGTCATTCGGTGTGCGGGTACTGCTTTCAGCATAGGTACAAGAGACAATGCAAAATGTGTTGCAGGGTCATTCACTGATAAATCAGTTTCTTTCTTCTCTCGAAGTATATCGAGTAAAGTTTCTTCGTAACTCTTCTTCTTCTTCTTCTGTTTCTTCTTCTCCTTCTTATCTGGATTGAGGGAGGTATGTGGAGAACGAACAATGGATGGCCTTTGATCGATCTGTTTCCTCAGGTTCCTCATCGCTTACTACTGGTTCGGCATTTCCACTCGTTTCACGACCTTCTACGGTTGGTAGGAGAAATAAAAGTTGATCGTAAAATTTGCACTTTCGGCGCTTTCCGTCTTGCCCAATTTTTGCTCACGCAATTCTCCTGCAAAGCATGTTCTTAGATTTTTCCATCTTCGTTGCACCAGCGTTCCTAGGAAACAAAGACAATACATTGAAACGCTTGACATTGTTGTGGATTTTAATTTATTTTCATGAAATAAAAATGAAAACTATTATAATACAATTACTTTAAATCATTTACGAAACTTCATAAATTATTATAACTTCTTTTCAGGTATTTAGCAACTGGATGAAGTTTCAACGATCCTTCATACAACTACTTGAGTGGTGCTAGCACAATCAGCAAAATAGTGAAAGCAACACGCACTAAAAAATATGCAATGTTTTGCAACCTATGATTATGCCAGAGAAATGTGAAGAAGAGTGGTTGCACATTGCTGAACAGTTCTATAAAAATACCTATTTCCCCAGCATCATATGTGCTATAGACGGAAAACATATTCGAAAGACACAAACTCAAAGTTCTGGCTCAGATTTTTTTTAAAAATGGTTCAAATGGCTCTGAGCACTATGGGACATAACTTCTGAGGTCATCAGTCCCCTAGAACTTAGAACTACTTAAACCTAACTAACATAAGGACATCACACACACCCATGCCCGAGGCAGGATTCGAACCGGAGACCGTAGTGGTCACGCGGTTCCAGACTTTAGCGCCTAGAACCGCTCGACCACCCCGGCCGGCAGAATCTTTTTTTTTTTTAATTAAAAAAAATTATTTTCTGTGGTGTTGATGGCACGAGTCGATGCGAAATGTCAATTTGTCTTCATAGATGTTGGTGCAAATGGAGCAGCAGGCGATTCATCAGTTATTAATAATTCGAATATGGGAAAAAAGCTGCAACGTAACCTTCTGAACATACCGAATGACCGAACATTGCCTAACGATCCAGAAGGTAAACTAATGCCTTTTTATTTGGTTGCTGATGAAGCTTTTGGTTTATCGAGGCACATTCTGAGCCCATCTGGTAAAAAAACGCTAACCCTATTATAGAAAATTTTCAACAGTAGGGATACAACTACTCTTCGTATGGTTGAATGCACATTTGGCATACTGGCGAACAAATGGCGTATTTTCCATAGACCTCTTGATGTTACCATCGATTTCTGCGATACGATAATCAAAGTATTTTGTGTGATCCACAATTTTGTGTGCAGAAGAGATGGAATCAGCTTTGCAGATATAGCTTATGAATGTCCACTGCAGAGTATAGACACTGAACACCAGGCTAGAACGATATCTGCTGTCAATATACGTAGCTATTTTGCAACCTATTTTATGTACCCTGGAGGATCTGTCCCATTATAGTACGATGGACTCTGGTTTCACTACGACTCGACAATATTGAGAAACATAGTTGTTCTGTCCACAAAACATTATTAAGAAGTGTGATATAATAACATTGTTAAAATATGTCAATAAAAGCAACTTTTTAAAATAAAAACTTACCTGCTTCCTTTTTTTTTGTACTGTCCCCAGATCGTACTCCACACGTTTACACATACTTCCTCCCATAGTTTGCTTTTCAAATTAGCGTCAGAATAATCTTTTAAGGTATTATTGAACAATGCAGGCCTCTTCTCTACTTCATTTATGAGCAGTTTACTATCGATGTTTTCATCCCTCACAACAGCCATTTTACGAACTTCAAAGTTTCCAACTGCTCACAACAGAGACGGCACTACGTAGTCGCACGTGTGCGCGCGCACATACACTCCTGGAAATGGAAAAAAGAACACATTGACACCGGTGTGTCAGACCCACCATACTTGCTCCGGACATTGCGAGAGGGCTGTACAAGCAATGATCACAAGCACGGCACAGCGGACACACCAGGAACCGCGGTGTTGGCCGTCGAATGGCGCTAGCTGCGCAGCATTTGTGCACCGCCGCCGTCAGTGTCAGCCAGTTTGCCGTGGCATACGGAGCTCCATCGCAGTCTTTAACACTGGTAGCATGCCGCGACAGCGTGGACGTGAACCGTATGTGCAGTTGACGGACTTTGAGCGAGGGCATATAGTGGGCATGCGGGAGGCCGGGTGGACGTACCGCCGAATTGCTCAACACGTGGGGCGTGAGGTCTCCACAGTACATCGATGTTGTCGCCAGTGGTCGGCGGAAGGTGCACGTGCCCGTCGACCTGGGACCGGACCGCAGCGACGCACGGATGCACGCCAAGACCGTAAGATCCTACGCAGTGCCGTAGGGGACCGCACCGCCACTTCCCAGCAAATTAGGGACACTGTTGCTCCTGGGGTATCGGCGAGGACCATTCGCAACCGTCTCCATGAAGCTGGGCTACGGTCCCGCACACCGTTAGGCCGTCTTCCGCTCACGCCCCAACATCGTGCAGCCCGCCTCCAGTGGTGTCGCGACAGGCGTGAATGGAGGGACGAATGGAGACGTGTCGTCTTCAGCGATGAGAGTCGCTTCTGCCTTGGTGCCAATGATGGTCGTATGCGTGTTTGGCGCCGTGCAGGTGAGCGCCACAATCAGGACTGCATACGACCGAGGCACACAAGGCCAACACCCGGCATCATGGTGTGGGGAGCGATCTCCTACACTGGCCGTACACCACTGGTGATCGTCGAGGGGACACTGAATAGTGCACGGTACATCCAAACCGTCATCGAACCCATCGTTCTACCATTCCTAGACCGGCAAGGGAACATGCTGTTCCAACAGGACAATGCACGTCCGCATGTATCCCGTGCCACCCAACGTGCTCTAGAAGGTGTAAGTCAACTACCCTGGCCAGCAAGATCTCCGGATCTGTGCCCCATTGAGCATGTTTGGGACTGGATGAAGCGTCGTCTCACGCGGTCTGCACGTCCAGCACGAACGCTGGTCCAACTGAGGCGCCAGGTGGAAATGGCATGGCAAGCCGTTCCACAGGACTACATCCAGCATCTCTACGATCGTCTCCATGGGAGAATAGCAGCCTGCATAGCTGCGAAAGGTGGATATACACTGTACTAGTGCCGATATTGTGCATGCTCTGTTGCCTGTGTCTATGTGCCTGTGGTTCTGTCAGTGTGATCATGTGATGTATCTGACCCCAGGAATGTGTCAACAAAGTTTCCCCTTCCTGGGACAATGAATTCACGGTGTTCTTATTTCAATTTCCAGGAGTGTATAACCTGTGGAAGGGGAGACAGGACGGAGACAGTTCCGTCGCACTTCTGTCGGCGGCCAGAGCAACTGAAAAGTTGTGTCGCTACCGCGTCGCTCCGTGTGCGCTCTTACATATTATTGTACAGAATCTGTGGAAAAGACGAGACAGTTGCACGACAAAGTGTCCCCCGTGTGCGCGCGCCCTTAGTTGGACGAGAAGCGGCGGCCTCTGTAGTGGTCGTTTTGCCACAGTGCTAACATTATCTCCATTCACTGTCCGGTCATCGGCCATGCAATCACTGCTTTCCTACCATACAACTTTGAATGACAGATCGCGGCATAGCGTCCTTGAACTGCTAACTCGTCACCAAACCTTGCCAACATGTAACGATCATTGTCAACGTGAACTGTTGTCTAGTAATTAAGATGAAATTGTGAATCATAATTGTTAATCTTCGAAAAATTTAAAGATACTACTGGAATAAATTCTTTAGTCTTTGAAAAATATAACGCTATTACTGGAATAAATTCTACTTACTGTAATAGATTACTTTGATTTCATAGCTATTAAATCCTCTGTCATAGTAAACGGTTACAGAGGGGTTACAGGGACCACTCTCAGGATACATTGATTAGGGTCCTTAACACCAGAGCGCGTTATTCAAAATCGATTGTGTAACCTTATTAATTAGTATTGTACCTTGAGAAGAAATCTGTTGCGGGCTCAGACACTTGAGGTCCGGCTATGGAAACCTATCTAATGCAAAAGTTTCTTAATCGTGGGGGGGGGGGGGGGAGGGGAGGGGGGGAGTAGAGCTTCTCACCCTCAGTAGTCTTTTCCTTTTTCCTTGCTTAATCATCATAATTTTAACTTAGCATCTTATAACCCTGTCCTAAAATCTAAATTATGTTTCTTTTGTTTTGCGATTTTCTGGACATCCTGGCGTTATGTATATTTCCATGGAAAAAGCTCATGAGTACCCTTTTCTCTTCTCCACTGCGTTCTGCACTAGTTAATCTCGACTCATATTATGGAGGAGGCGGTTTCAAATCATCCTACGGCTATCCAGTTCTAGGTTTATTTGTTGTTTCCCTACACTGCTTAAGCGATGGCTCCTCTGAATACGGCATAGCCGCCTTTCATCGCCATACTTGTCCTTTATGAACTTGTGGTCTATCTCTAATGGCCTGTCATGTGATTAATCCTAATCTTCCTTCCTTCCTCTCACAATGAAATGACATTCTACATGTAGGACATTTTAAAGACTTTCTATTTGGTGTACATTCTGTTTATGATCACCATAAAGCTCTATTGTATAACTGAACATACGTTATATCAGTGACTTACAATTTTTGACGGAGACAGAATGTGTGAAAACAGCGTGCCTATTCAAGAATCTGCCTCAACTTCTCATTCTGAGTAATCAACTTACGACTCGAAAATAACGTCAGTCAGGCTATTGTGAGTACGACGTTTATCGTGTAAATTATTCCCGTTTAACGGGAGTCGTTACGTTTCGTTACAGCGAGAACTTGAGTCACAAGACGGCTATAAGCGGCGGCTGACTGTTGCGAAACTATGCACGGGTGGAGAGTGGTACATATACGGGTTGCGGTAGTCTGTTGGCAGCAGTGCGTAAGCAGAGAGGTGGAAGTCGGTGCTGCGCATCCGTCGATAGAGCGATGGTTCGAGTTACGTTCTGTTTCGCAGTCTTTGCTGTGCTCTGTGAGTAAATATGAAACAAGGGGAAAAAATTCAAAGCTTGAATAGTGATTAATATTTCTTGTCTGCGAACAGATGCGTTGCAAATATACTTCGTAAAATATGAATGGCTTAACGAGATATTTTTCTTTCGTTGTGCTTGACTATCAGAGCATTGTTGTCATTTTGTGCTTTTTCGGGAAAGTTTTTCACTGTCGTTTGTTTTTAAAAAAAGGCACGTTTAGAAGAAAATTTATGTCAGTTTGAGAGATTTCACCGACAGCTTTTTTCCTGTTAGATATGTTGTTACGCGTATTTGAAGACTTGGTATACACAATGAAACTAATAGCTAGATACACGTATGGTATGGTGGTAATCAAAATAATTATTAGATAATTGTTACCTACGAATAGCTACTGAATGACGTAAGCAAGTAGAATATCCTAATTATAGCACGTCTTTTATTTGAAAATGCAAGTTTTTAACGCCCTTTCAGTGCACTAAAATTTTCTCGAGTTTCTTGCCGTGTCATTTCGCAGTGTGTCCGTCAAGTTTCGGAAGCATATACTCTACTTCCATGTTCTGGCTTCTTCCCAATACAAGTCGCGGACACATCGCGGCAAGAAACTCGAGGTGATTCTGTCATCTTGTATATTTTAGGCAGTAAAGAAAAAGCAGTATTATATCTTATTACAACTTGCATTTAGTCAGTCATCGCTGTTCCTTTCCGAAGTTACATCACAACTTAGGACATTTAGCACCACTACGGGAAAGTTGCAGATACAGTTCTGTGTTTAGATACATACATCAACGGGTTCACTTAGCAGTCTAAAGGCAGCAAGATTTTAAATAAATATTTTAACGACTAGCAAAATTCTTGTTGGTAACGTATTGGCCACGTAACTAACAAGGTGATGTAGCTCTGATACCTAGATTATGATTTAATTCTGGTGCGATTTGTGTATTCTACGAATGGATTTCGTCTCATTTCCGGTTACGATTCTTTTGTTTTTAGGACGATATGTTTCCATATATGAGTATGGACGGCTAGGGACGGGACTCATGTTCCGATCGGAGAGGGATGGCGAATGTAGTTGACCATGTCAACCCCGGAATTTTAGTTGAGTCATTCACGGAAGCCAAAGTGAATCTAAATCTCGATCGCCCTCCTCCCCAATGAGCGTCCAGTATCTCACCACAGCGACAACTAGCTTGGTATTTTTTGACAGTAAGACTACTTTCAGTGGCATTATGCCGAGTGTTATGGAGAAACATTTCATAATGAGAGTTCAGTAACTGCTACAGATTAACGAGGAACCAGTTTGCAACTAAGCCGCAATAATTCAGATACATAGAAAATAAAAGCTACCATTACACACAAGTATACGTGCAGAAAATTCCTCAAGCGTTCTTATGCTCTAAAAGATTCAATTGCCAGTAGAATTACTTTTAATAGCAACATAGTGTCGGAGTTATTAGCACTGTTACAGATAATAGTGCATCATACGCACGTTTTGGGGTAGCCTTTCTCCATATTAACTTCTGTCCAAACGCTTGATGTAATTCCTCATAGTTGACGAACGATATACTGTACGTACATCATATGCATCAAACCACTCGTTGGGGAAATCTCTATCGCATAACACAATGTTTCTGAATTTACCTCACGAATTTAGTTAATTATAAAGAAATGTGTATTACATGTGGAGAAAATGTTGGCAACGATGATATCTCTGAAATTACAAGTGGCTGAGCCAATCACATACTCTGATTCATAAGTCGTCGTCATGAGGTGTCATCTAGACCAGTGATTTTCAGAATTTTTCCTCTGGGCCCCCTTCAACAGCCTATTTTATTGATGAAAATAGTCATTTTTTTACTTTCTTTTTCTTATTCTCTGTTTTAGAAAATCGGTTTAGAGACATTTTACTCAAAGGAAACAAAATTAAATGACATACTACAAGGAAAATACGGAACAATTGTTTATATTTGTCACACTTTGAGTTTTTCAAAAACTATGAAATGAATAATATTTCAGCACAGGATTATAAAAAGCATTAAAAATCTAAATTACAAACTTCAGTGTGATGGATAAACTTCCCTTTGAGAAGAAAGTTTCTCAACACGGGGTGTAATAATAGAAACAACCACTCGAAATTGATTGCATTTTCGCTGAGCATTGGGAATTCCAAGACGCTAACAATGACACATCATTATAGTGAATTATAACAAGTGAGGTCAATAAATTGTTCCTGCTCTTTTATATTTAGACATGAAAGTCCAGGAGCATTTATGAACGGATTTTTAATCAAATTAAATTGATCAAAATCGTCGCTGAAATACGTTCCAAATTGAACTTTTAGTGTTGCAAGATAATGAAAGAGACAGACTTTTATCTCCACGGGAAGTATTGGTTTACCTGTGTTCTCTAACAGTGACGCTAGAGTAGGGAACATATTTAGCATTCCACTTTCCATTCGGTTTTGCCACAGCTCTAATTTCATCATGAATGCCTTCATTTTTTCATTCCAAGATAGTACAGTTGCTTGATAACGTTGAACTGAAGCGTTAAGAATATTTAGTTTCTCAAAAATGTCAGTGACGTAAGCTATTTCCAATAGAAAATCTCCGTTGCTGGAACAGTCTGCCAGAGGACGACTTTTTTCTCCTTTAAGAAACAGAATACCCAGTCCTCACTTCAGACATTCTCGTTATTACTTTAATCCTTCAAAGCCATAAATCATTACTAAAAAAAGTGTGTTCAGCATCCATCTCCTCACATAGCACTTTAAAAATTTATAGACTTTGCCTAAACAATATTAACTGCTTCCATAACAGTTTGTAGCATTTCGTGACGTGCCTCCCGATGTATGCTGCAGTGAGTCATGACTGCATCAGGAGGTACAGCTTTAGCTTTCGCTTGCAGTCGATCATTAATTCCAGACACTGAGCGAGCTCCATCTCCATAATCGATTGTACACATTCCATGATATCCCGATTTTATTAAAAAGAAGTACTGGTCATGTGAAAAAGGCTTTGAACCGCAACTGCTCACAGAAAGGCAATTCTTCTCGAACGTTAAACTCAGTAACGAAATGAAAATAAGCAATCAAATGAGTATCGTAATGAATGTCTGTCGCTTTGTCCACTTGAAGTGCTAGTAAATCATCAGAAATGTCTAAATTTCTCTACTCACTGTGTCATTAGAGACAGGAATACGTTTCAAGTGTTGACCAAATAAGTCACCAAACATTGTTGTACTGTATCAATCGCTGATGGTAAAACTAGGGTATCTACGTCCGTGTGTGGTTTCTTGCACGTATGAATTCTATGCGAAATTTGGTAGGAGGCTAAAAGGGCCTCAGATATCACATTCGTCGTTTTAACAAGGTTCTTCTGAGTTGACAATGAAACATTTAGCTTCCTGGTAGGAAATTATTTTGGTTTTCCCTTTAATTCAGGATGTTTGGTTTCAAGACGTCTCTTTCACTTACTAGGATTCATGCTGTCAACAGTTAAACACGTGAAACAAATTACACACTACGGATTTTCTTCGCCATGTATTGTAATTTTCGTGAAGTCTAGCAGTAACTAGATTAGTTCTCATCAGACCTTCTCATTTTCGCCTTTGGAATATCTCCCTCCCCTCCACCACTTGATCTACCATTGGTGCCTTCATGTCTGTCGCTAACCAAGAAACGCTTCGTACTGTGGTCAAGTCTTCCTCGTGAAGTCTGAAAGATTGTAAGGAGACGTCGAGATACACGAGCCAAAGTTTGCACTACGCGCGTTAGTCAAGGATACAGTCACAGAGCAGCTAACAAAGGGTGATTTCTCCAATGTCCGACGTCACCGAACTCACCAGACCATTTCAAACTATGCTAAAAGTACGATCGCGGTTTCACTGTCGCAGAGTGCCTCTGGCGTAACACAACGGACGAAATTCAATCCAGATCAACGGCATCTTCTTTCCATATCCTCAGCTTATTTTCCCCCTAAATTGTCACCAATGCCAGGGCTCTCCGGCATTGTTCGTTACTAATTTTTTTTATACCTCGCACTCTTGCACGCCATTTGCATGTCCCCTGGGGGTCGCACCCCACAGCTTGAGAACCAGGGGTTCTCACACTTTTTCCGTCGTGCATCACTTCCGAATCATAAACTACTTTGCAACCTCCCACCCAAGCCCATTTTTTTCTGTCCTCAGCACTTCTCATACGTCACTCAAAAACGGTCCACGATATCCATTTACTTCTAATTACTGCAACTGTAGGTTACAACAACAACGGTATTAGAAAGGGTCCTCTTGGCATATCAGAATTAAACATTTTAATTATCGTATGTTTGTATTACTCAGAGGTAGTGAAAGTTAAGAATTCCAACCAGTTTATAAACAACCATATCTGCATGTGCAGTTATTGGAATTGAGAAACATGTGTATTAAATCACATGCTTTTGTTTACCAATTAGTCCACAAATTAGTTAGTTAAAGTTTAACGGTTTCCATCTATACAGTTTTTAATTCATTTAGATTCTTTTAGTATTAAAAAGATCATACGTACAAATGACGACAGGATAATAGTTAACGTTTAAATGCCAATTTATAAACATTTATACTCTAACTGATCATACAGAAAGGAAATAAACAAAAGTAGAAGCGCACACCGTTCAAGATTCCGTAAGTTTTTGACATTTAGACATATATAGTGATTGGTGTGCTTGAATTTATGAAGGTTGCAGATCCAAGTTTGGTTGAGTCTTTGAAACAGCAATTCGCAGATCTCCTTCCAGCTGCAGTCGAGGCAGATATTTCGTCTTGATTAACGCCATTGCGGAATATGTCGAGTCACATAACTAAGCTAATGCCAAGGGTAATACCACGTCCACTGCCAAATATTCAAATGTGTGTGAAATCTTATGGGAGTTAACCGCTAAGGTCATCAGTCCCTAAGCTTACACACTACTTAACCTAAATTATCCTAAGGACAAACACACACACCCATGCCCGAGGGAGGTCTCGAACCTTCGCCGGGACCAGCCGCATAGTCCAGGACTGCAGCGTCCACTGCCCATCCTGCCAGAATGGGATATTCATTCCGTGTCTGCTCCCAAAAATTTTCGAGAGACTTGCATTTAAATTAATTCCGAAGCGTTCCATCATTTGAGATGTCTATTTGCTCTTCCTGTTCTACTGCTGACAAATGGCCTGTTATGATCGTATCGAACGGATTGTGGATCCAATGTAACTGATATGAAAGTCTTGGAAATTTATCCTCGAGTTGTTAAGGAAGGTTCTAGAGATGTACCGGTACTGCGCCAGTTCTACTACTTTTACCCTCTACCAGATCATTTTCCTTCACACAATTCTTCAGATAAGAAAACGTGTTTTAGCTACCCTACTCCATCTGGGTTTTCCGAAATCCAAGTTTTCTCTTAAACGCAAACTCGCTTCTAAAGAGATTACTATTTCGGTCTTAAAGTGATACGTTAAGATTATTCAGTCTATAGAAACCGTCAGCCAAGTAGCACAATATTAGAACCCATTTTTCATCCACAAACAGAGCCGCGAGTGTAGGAATGCTATTCAATAGGAAAAGACGAAGTTCATCCTTCAGCTCCACAACGCAACAAATGTAGAGATTTACCACGAGTCAAGCAACGTATCTCCGTGTGCAATAGAAGCGAATCATGAGTAGAGTCCATCTACTTGCAGAGAATGAAAAATAGCCTATTGTTCCGCACCAAATTTACAACATTGACTGACTGACTGCGTTGTTTAAAACTTGGTCTTCCGGTTATACTACTTACGAAGTCAATGCTTCCCTGTGTATCATGCAATGTCTGAATTTTACAGAAGGTGTAACAGCTCATGCTCTTGCCATGAACCCTTGTTTAGTTCCAGTAAATGATGCACCTCGGTCGGTACGTATATCCATTCCATTTGTCGATGGCAGATTATTGTGAGCAAAAAAAGGAATTCATAACAAAGAAAACATCTTCACCTGTAGTCCTTCCTACCAGAGCTTTACAAAATAGAAATTCATCGTGCATTTCTTTTCCATAATAGTAGCTTACAAAAACAAGAATTTCGAGCTATCATGAAGTCGTGGCAGCAATTGATCTTTTTCATGTCAGAGGCTATTGCATCAATATGACGAAGCACTGTCATCTGAGAGTGGTATCAACTTCAGACGCTCGCCAAACCTTTCTCCATATATGATCTCGCACATTTAAACGGCTGCGAGAAGAAGTACTTTCTCACCTTACTGTGTGGTCATTTCGATTTTGCAGTTAAGTAGGACGTCGGTCCCCCCATGAACCACGGACCTTGCCGTTGGTGGGGAGACTTGCGTGACTCAGCGATACAGATGGCCGTACCGTAGGTGCAACCACAACGGAGGGGTATCTGTTGAGAGGCCAGACAAACATGTGGTTCCTGAAGAGGGGCAGCAGCCTTTTCAGTAGTTGCAGGGGCAAGAGTATGGATGATTGACTGATCTGGCCTTGTAACATTAACCAAAACGGCGTTGCTGTGCTGGTACTGCGAACGGCTGAAAGCAAGGAGAAACTACAGCCGTAATTTTTCCCGAGGACATGCAGCTTTACTGTATGATTAAATGATGATGGCGTCCTCTTGGGTAAAATATTCCGGAGGTAAAATAGTCCCCCATTAGGATCTCCGGGTTGGGACTACTCAAGAGGACGTCGTTATCAGGAGAAAGAAAACTGGCATTCTACGGATCGGAGCGTGGAATGTCAGATCACTTAATCGGGCTGTTAGGTTAGAAAATTTAAAAAGGGAAATGTATAGGTTAAAGTTAGATATAGTGGGAATTAGTGAAATTCGGTGGCAGGAGGAAGAAGACTTTTGGTTAGGTGATTACAGGGTTATAAATACAAAATCAAATAGGGGTAATGCAGGAGTAGGTTTAATAATGAATAAAAAAATAGGAGTGCGGGTTAGCTACTACAAACAGCATAGTGAACACATTATTGTGGCCAAGATAGACACAAAGCCCACACCTACTACAGTAGTACAAGTTTATATGCCACCTAGCTCTGCAGATGATGTAGAAATTGATGAAATGTATGACGAGATAAAAGAAATTATTCAGGTAGTGAAGGGAGACGAAAATTTAATAGTGATGGGTGACTGGAATTCGTCAGTAGGAAAAGGGAGAGAAGGAAACATCGTAGGTGAATATGGATTGGGGCTAAGAAATGAAAGAGTAAGCTGTCTGATAGAATTCCGCACAGAGCATAACTTAATCATAGCTAACACTTGGTTCAAGAATCATAAAAGAAGGTTGTATACCTGGAAGAATCCTGGAGATACTAAAAGGTATCTGATAGATTATAGAATGGTAAGACAGAGATTTAGGAACCAGGTTTTAAATTGTAAGACATTTCCAGGGGCAGATGTGGATTCTGACCACAATCTATTGGTTATGAACTGCAGATTGAAACTGAAGAAACTGTAAAAAGGTGGGAATTTAAGGAGATGGGACCTGGATAAACTGAAAGAACCAGAGGTTGTAGAGAGTTTCAGGGAGAGCATAAGGGAACAATTGACAGGAATGGGGGAAAGAAATACAGTAGAAGAAGAATGGGTAGCTCTGAGGGATGAAGTAGTGAAGGCAGCAGAGGATCAAGTAGGTAAAAAGACGAGGGCTAATAGAAATCCTTGGGTAACAGAAGAAATATTGAATTTAATTGATGAAAGGAGAAAATATTAAAATGCAGTAAATGAAGCAGGTAAAACGGAATACAAACGTCTCAAAAATGAGATCGACAGGAAGTGCAAAATGGCTAAGTAGGGATGGCTAGAGGACAAATGTAAGGATGTAGAGGCTTATCTCACTAGGGGTAGGATAGATACTGCCTACAGGAAAATTAAAGAGACCTTTGGAGAGAAGAAAACCACTTGTATGAATATCAAGAGCTCAGATGGCAACCCACTTCTAAGCAAAGAAGGGAAGGCAGAAAGGTGGAAGGAGTATATAGAGGGTTTATACAAGGGCGATGTACTTGAGGACAATATTATGGAAATGGAAGAGGATGTAGATGAAGATTAAATGGGAGATAAGATACTGCGTGAAGAGTTTGACAGAGCACTGAAAGACCTGAGTCGAAACAAGGCCCCGGGAGTAGACAACATTCCATTAGAACTACTGATGGCCTTGGGAGAGCCAGTCATGACAAAACTGGTGAGCAAGCTGTATGAGACAGGCGAAATACCCACAGACTTCAAGAAGAATATAATAATTCCAATCCCAAAGAAAGCAGGTGTTGACAGATGTGAAAATTACCGAACTATCAGTTTAATAAGTCACAGCTGCAAAATACTAACGCGAATTCTTTACAGACGAATGGAAAAACTGGTAGAAGCGGACCTCGGGGAAGATCAGTTTGGACTCCGTAGAAATGTTGGAACACGTGAGGCAATACTAACCCTACGACTTATCTTAGAAGAAAGATTAAGAAAAGGCAAACCTACGTTTCTAGCATTTGTAGACTTAGAGAAAGCTTTTGACAACGTTAACTGGAATACTCTCTTTCAAATTCTGAAGGTGGCAGGGGTAAAATACAGGGAGCGAAAGGCTATTTACAATTTGTACAAAAACCAGATGGCAGTTATAAGAGTCGAGGGGCATGAAAGGGAAGCAGTGGTTGGGAAAGGAGTGAGACAGGCTTGTAGCCTCTCCCCGATGTTATTCAATCTGTATATTGAGCAAGCAGTAAAGGAAACAAAAGAAAAATTCGGAGTAGGTATTAAAATTCATGGAGAAGAAGTAAAAACTTTGAGGTTCGCCGATGACATTGTAATTCTGTCAGAGACAGCAAAGGACTTGGAAGAGCAGTTGAACGGAATGGACAGTGTCTTGAAAGGAGGATATAAGATGAACATCAACAAAAGCAAAACGAGGATAATGGAATGTAGTCAAATTAAATCGGGTGATGCTGAGGGGATTAGATTAGGAAATGAGACACTTAAAGTAGTAAAGGAGTTTTGCTATTTAGGGAGCAAAATAACTGATGATGGTCGAAGTAGAGAGGATATAAAATGTAAACTGGCAATGGCAAGGAAATCGTTTCTGAAGAAGAGAAATTTGTTAACATCGAGTATAGATTTAAGTGTCAGGAAGTCGTTTCTGAAAGTATTTGTATGGAGTGTAGCCATGTATGGAAGTGAAACATGGACGATAACCAGTTTGGACACGAAGAGAATAGAAGCTTTTGAAATGCGGTGTTACAGAAGAATGCTGAAGATAAGGTGGGTAGATCACATAACTAATGAGGAGGTATTGAATAGGATTGGGGAGAAGAGAAGTTTGTGGCACAACTTGACTAGAAGAAGGGATCGGTTGGTAGGACATGTTTTGAGGCGTCAAGGGATCACAAATTTAGCATTAGAGGGCAGCGTGGAGGGTAAAAATCGTAGAGGGAGACCAAGTGATGAATACACTAAGCAGATTCAGAAGGATGTAGGTTGCAGTAGGTACTGGGAGATGAAGAAGCTTGCGCAGGATAGAGTAACATGGAGAGCTGCATCAAACCAGTCTCAGGACTGAAGACCACAACAACAACAATAGGACGTCGGTACGTCTAGCGATTCTCTTAGGGCGTTCTTAGGAACTGATACTGAGTTTTTGAGGAATCTGACAGTTTTTTAAGGTTTTGCTTATGACGCTTAAAAATTTCATGGCTGGATGTTTTGTCTGTAGGCATCTCTTTAGTTTTATTGGCTTCAAGCTATAGAGCATTGTGCTCGTTCCTCACTACTCAAAAGAATGCTGGCAAAGCCTAATGTTAATCAATTTGATATTTATGCACTTTGGTTTAGCGTGTAGAGCTAGCGTTGCTGATAGCAACCGAGGGCCGGCCGCGGTGGTCTATCGGTTCTCGGCGCTCAGTCTGGAACCGCGCGACTGCTACGGTCGCAGGTTCGAATCCTGCCTCGGGCATGGATGTGTGTGATGTTCTTAGGTTAGTTAGGTTTAAGTAGTTCTAAGTTCTAGGGGACGTGTACTAGAATGCAACTCCTAGCCAACTCGCTACCTTTGAAGCCTGGCTGAAATCGAGTGGACAGTCACAGTGTCTGTGATTGACAATCTATTCTTGCAGTCACTGTTGCAAGGAAGTAATAGTCACATTGTCAAACGCTTTATTGTCAATGCTGGTCGTTAAATGTTAGCGTTAAATGTTAGGTAAGCAGTTAACCCTGCAGGTAGACGGTTGCAAGGGCTGCACGATGAAATATTACTCACAATTGTTCTCAGCACTGCCAAAGGCCTTGCCGCAATGGTAGCACCGGTTCCCGTCGTATCACCGAAGCTGTTGTGCTTAGCAAGCACTTGTATGGTGAGCATCCGGTACGCCGAGCGCTGTTGGTAAGCGGGTTGCATTCAGCTCTTGTCAGGCAAATTGAGGAAGTGCTTCACTGAGCAGTAGCGGCTCCGTTCACGAAAATTGACAACGGCCGGAAGAGCGGTGTGCTGACCACTTACCCTCCGTATCCTACAGTCTGAGGATGACACGGTGGTCGGTCAGGACCGTTGGGCATTCCGAGACCTGTTCGGACGGAGTTTAGTTTCACTTTTCTCAGCACTCCTGCTCATATGTTCTGCTGGTCAGTTCCCGTGAAATAAGACAGAAAATTAACGCTGGGGAGCTCCTACCTTGGTTCATGGAAATGAAATCTGACTCCAGCGATATTTGTTCACCGGAAGTCTTTCACTTACGAAATATGAAATATGAATATGTCAATGAAAGCCATCGCCCCCTCTTTTAGTCACTCCCTCCTCCCACCCGCCTCCCCACCAGGGGAGCGCGCCAACAACTTCGAGAAAAATTTTCTTGGGAGAAAAGATTAGGCGGCATGGTGACGTTTCCACAATCATACTAGAGCTCAACGTTCATAAATATACTTGACAGCCAAGTTCACGTATTTATATATCACCTCTGTTTTTTTTTTTTATCGAGTGGTGTGTTAAATGAACAAGTACATAAATCACAGCTACTTCAGTTGCTACTGAGAAACTAAAGTTTTGATATGATGATACCTGTAACTCACAGAACAACAAAGATGAGACCAAAAGCCACTTGTTCTCGAATAGTGATATTAAAATTTCGTATTCCTTGCCGTACGTATCAAATACACATTACACCTCCCTTATTTGCTAAAGGCAATTTAAGAAGATTATCTTCCATCATCTCACTAACTGAAATAATTACTCATTTTTGAGATAATTATAGAAGTTAGTTATGAAACACCACACTGCATATAATTCATTTATTTTTACGTGTACTGGCAGTTCTGCTTAAAGATGGCGATATTAATAAGTCGTGATTGGAATCAGTCAACCCAAAGAAATTCCTTGGTACAAATTGTAGGGATATGTGCATGTGGCTAGGACCTCCAGCTGGGTATACCAGTCGCCTGGTGAAAGTCTTTTAACTTGACGCCGCTTCGGCAACTAGCATGTCGACAAGCATGAAATGACGATTAAAGCAACACAGCACCCAGTCCCCCAGCAGAGAAAATCCATGTCACTGCTGGGAATCAAACCAGGTCCGTTCACATTCAGTTGGACGCTACTTTCGTGACTTGTGTGTCCTTAAAACCAATGGCACCTGGTTTCCTCAGAACGGTCACCAATCCAACTATTGGCTGATCATAATGTTGCTTCACTTCAGAGGAAACCAGTTATGTCATATGGAACCGTGGCCTAGTGTAAGCCTTTCAATTGGATGCCATTCAGGCGACTTGCATATCCTTAAACCCATTGGCACTTGGTTTTCCCCAGATGATCACCCATCCAAATATTATCTAGGTCCAATATCGCTTAACTTTGGTGATTGTGCGGGAACTGGATTTGCCAGAGCGACAAGGTCGTTTATTACAGGGATATGAAAAGGAATGTTCACATATCCTCAGTCTTAGGTAAAGTGGACAGTGGACTTCGTTTTATTGGGAGGATACTGGGAAAAGGTAATCAGTCCACAACATTGCTCAAGTTTTTGGTACTCAAACCAAACAGAATTGTCAGCATATACTGAATGTATACAATTAAGGACAGTACATATGGTCACAGGTTTGCTTGACCCATGGGAAAGCATCACTTAGACAAAAAACTGAACTGGCAATCATTTGACAACAGATGCTGACTATCCTACAAAATCCTACCATACATAAAAAGTTTAAAGAGCCAGCATAAAGTGGGGAATCAAAGAATTTACTAAAACTGCCTATGTACCTCTCCGATATGGGACCCAAAGACAAGATTACACTAATTACAGCACATATAGAGACATTTAAGCAATGATTCTTTACTTACTACATACTGGAATAGAATGGGAGAAAGCCCCAGTAAGTAATAATTGGGGAAGTCTGTGCCATGCATGTTACAGTGTTTCATAGAATATAGATGTAGATATATTTTTACTGAGTTTTTTGGTGTTATAATGTGCATTTACTTGTCATAATTATTTGGTTTTCTGAACTTATTGCAGCATATGTGGTACTTGGTAACGAAGATTTTTTATTGTGTCAGAGAGCAACTGAAAGTGAGGAACTGATGCTCTGCAGTTCCAACAATACATTTGAGTTGATTCTGTGAGTACCCTAAGCCACACGCTTTCTGTGGATGACACTTCCTTACATACTCATACTTACACAGTATGGTGTTTTTCTTAAAGCAGTTCTGACAGCACCAGTCGCCCTTGTGATTCAGAAATTATGATATGTGGAATTAAGACTTGTACTGGTGAAAACAAAGGCTTGTCAGAAGAGATTCACCATAGTTCACAGCCATCAATTACTGGTAAATGAAATTTTATTTCTTCTGTGTGTGTATGTGTGTGTGTGTGTGTGTGTGTGTTTTGTTTAGCTATTGTATCAATGTATTCTCAGTTTTTTTGGCATTATTGATTAATAGTATGCTTCTGGGTACTCTGGTGAGTTGTTGTTTCCATTTGGTATACAGTATTTCAATGATCGATCAACCCATCATCTTCAGTTGATGTGAGTCTTGCTGCCTGGACTCCAGCCATAGCACTCGCTACCTAGAATTCAACAGTCAGCCTGGTTCGAGTCCAGGCAGCAAGTACATGTAACAGGAAAACTCACAACACCTCAAGAAAATGGCTGGGTCAGTTTTTGAACTGCTGTGCATAAAATGGAAACAACAGCTCACCAGAACGCACAAAAGCTCACTATTATTGTGTCATTATTTAGTCTTTCTTTGGGTGTGAAATATTATGTGTACCTATCTTCTCCTGTGCAAGTTATAGCTGTGATAAGGACCTGTACATTAATACAGCTGCCATCCATTCTGTTTCATGCATCTTATTAGGTACCTTCTTCTCAGCTTCTTCATATTTTTGGTTTTTTTCTGTTCCCTTCTGAACGTTCAATTATCTCACATCAAGTTTTTGTATTCATAGTTCTTCTTATGTGTACATGTCCCTAATGTAATGATTTATTGTGACTCCAGCTTTGCAGCTGAAGAGCAAGCCCCAATCACTTCATCTCACCTTTTTCCAGTGTCTTTATTTCTTAATAATGCTCCTGCTTATGTAATTATATTCTAAAGATTTTTCTGAACTCTTGTCATGGGCCCACATTTCAAGACTAATTCTACACAAGGTAACATAGCACTATACATGGATCTTGAGGTTTCAAAAAGCCAATTTTAAATCTTGGTCCTTTCATCCCAATTTAGGTTTCCTGTAGTCTTTTCTTAACGATTCATCATAAAAGCAGGATAATTTCTTTAGTAAGTTATTGACCTGTTTCTTCCCCCTACCAGTTGAACACCCTGTAATGATAGCAATATTTAATTTGGCCTCATTTGATTTTTATTGGATGCTGCTGGATTATACTGAATGCCGATAATATATTGTAGAAGCAATACAATATTGTGCACACATGTTATTTACTCAGTGTTTGTCAAGCTTAACACATAACTGTTGACCAGTATATCACTTCTGCATGATTTTTCAGTATGATAATGCAGTCACTCATTACTGTATCTCTATGAGAACAGAATTTTACAGAAGATAGAAATGTTGTCAGAGTCAATTTTATTTCATTAAACAAGGTACACACAATAATATTTTTCTTGCCCTAAGAAGGTATTTTGCTTCTTTGAAATAGCTTTCTCAGTTTTGATGCCTTATGCATTTTGCACTGGAGTCTCATTAACTTAATGCAGAAGTACTAAATGCCTTCACAAGAATTTTTGTCTCTGCTAATATTGTGACAGCAAAACATCTTAAATTGTTTCAATTTCAAGAATTATTTTCTTAATGGCATTATTGTGTTGAAAGTATGACCACTGGGATACATGTACACACGTTAGACTCAATAATTCTTTCCCATCATGTACAGCAGTGTTCCAGAATCATAGTGTAATAATGACTAGTCAGGATTAGCTTCAGCATATGGTCACTGCTGTTGTTTACATTGTGGGTGTTAATGTCAGTATAAGTTGCTGACTGATATGTGTACCTTTCTGTGAGGTCTCCCAAGTCAACAGCAGCTGAAAATTTTGGGGTGTTGGTTGGCAACTCAAAATAATGAAATTCTGTGCAGTGTCTTCTGACCTGAAATCACACAGGATGTTAAAGAATTATGTGGTGGATACATATATTATCATCTAGAGTAGCTTTAATCTTTAGGGAAAGTTGAAATATTAGTGGAGTCCATAAAGGGTTCTCTGAATCTGGTAAGACACATATATACTTTTACAGTGAGCAGCAGCTCATTATTGTAGCATATTAATGTGTCCTGTATCTTACACATTCTGCCACTGGACTGGTCTGCATTCTATACACCATACACCCACAGTTCTGTAGTTTCATATGATTAGTGTAAAAAACATATACACCCCTTCAAATAACCATACCAGAAGAACTTCTCAAAATTGTCAAGTACTGGTATCCAATAAACATGCTTATTGCTCCAAATGAGTAATTTTTGAAGATGGTATCTGTGTAAGACATGGTTACTAAGTACAATCTTTCAAAATCCTGGGAAGTTGTAACTTCATACAGGTACAACATCAGGACTCACACTATGGAGTTAAAACACCCAAATGCTCATACAAGTTACGTTTTGCTTCCACATCAAGAGATCCACAATAACACTGAATGAAGTATAAGACAGTACAAAGTATCATTAACCATAGAACACACCACTAATACAGTTTTGTAGGTGAGCATACATGAAGCAAGCAAACAAGTGAGACTGAGGGCCCAGCGCATTCAGCTTATATTGACCTGTTGTGTACATGGCACACTGCTTGCTGCATCTAGGCTGAAAGTCAACCTGTCTAGGTGGGCTGTAGGAGCACTTAAATCATGTACTGTTTGATTATGCATGCTCACACTATAGGGTTTCAGAACCCCATACCCTTGGGGTCAAGTGTTCATTGTGGAGATTTCCGTGTCTTCATTGGTAGATGATGATGACTGGAGCAGGTGTTGTGCTATCACACGAGAATATGGTCTCAAATGGTGTGGTGCAGACAGATGTGGTACCCACTCCCCCATGAGAAGCTGTAATGGATCACTGATGATGATGGTGCTATATCCATATCCACACCCAGAGAGGCAATTAGCATTGGAGGCATCAGAGAAGCTGACAGCATCAGCAGTGACAGGGGCTTGGTGGATGGAGGTGTCCCAGTGCTGACTACTCAGCTTGGTAGTGCCCAGAGTGAAGATGGCGCCAGAGCTGGAGGAGGCAGGAACCTACATGAACACAAGAACCTCTCAAGGGCTTCCTCAGCGGAAATTGAGTGATATATTTTTTCATCTGTGTTTTGAATATACAGACCATCTGCTGCATCTCTCCATTGGACTGGGGTGAAAGGGACAGGTGGTAACATGCTGGATGCCATTCTTTGTACAAGAATCTTCAAAATCTTGAGACACAGACTGTGGGCCTTTGTATGTCATAAGCGAATATGGCAATGGCACTTGTATTGTGCCCTGTTTGGTTACACGCACTCATGCTATAGAGTTAAAACACCCAAATGCTCATACATTGTGTTCATGAACTTCCATGAAATATTGTCACACTGACTAAAATTGTACTGGATGGCAACTTGCTTAACAGTAGTCAGCTTGCACCAGGTGATGATCCTAGTACTCAATCAATTATCTTGTTGTAATGCAGTATGGTCTCCAATTTTTTTAGTGGCATCACCATTTTGATAAATGGATAATGACTTTTTGTGACCTAGTCACATTCAATGACTGCTTCATATCTGTAGGAAAGTGAAAAATCAAAACAGTACAGTCTTAAAACTAACATCTGTATGAACCGTGTTGGCTTTTCTTGATATATCTGTAACTGGTTCCTACAAATATATAAAGGTCCTCCATTTATCATAAATATGTAGTTTATACATTCTGTCAGTTACACTTCTACGGGCATGTATCAGAATTAAAAAAATATTCAACAGATTATTATTTCATAATTATTTTTATTTCATGTTGCAAATTTCCCTGTTTATCACTGAAATTGCAGAATTCCACCACTCAGAAGAAATGGATATTTCCTCCTGTATAACTTCTGTCAGTGACAAATCACTCTTTCTACCCATGCCAAAATTATTTAATTATCTCTTATACACTTGCCTGTGTGTGAATTTTGCTTTAAATGTAGCAACTGTATACCAGCATAATGAATTCATCTGCACAAAACATGCTATTTGTTCATCACAAATTATATGCATTTCTCATCCAGTTTCCTGTTATAGTTACCAGTATAACTTGATGGTTCACAGTGTAGTTGCATGCTTTGTGTATGAGCACTCATGAGGGATTGTGGTCTGATAAATTTTTAGAATTTATGTTTTTAATGTAGCCCACATGACTAACGTGTGGAGCACCATAACACACAACAGAAAACAGTATTCACACTAGCTTTTGAGCACTAGCTTTTTTTCTAGCAATAGTACACCCATTCACACACACAATTACACAGACACTATACTGCAACTCCTATGGCCATGGCAAGATTAGTGCTAGGCTTACCATAACCAAGGAAGTCTTCATTTTGGCAACTGTGTGGTTGTGTGTGTGAATGTTTGTACTGTTGCTAGAAAAAGAACTAGTGCTCAAAAACTTGTGTAAATTCCATTTTCTGTTATACAGTATATTACTGTGTTCCACACATCATTGTGCTACAAGTGAGTGGTTGCCTTTCCCTTATTTTACCTATTGCTCCATCCAGAAATTTCCTTTATTGTTATTAAAATACTACTTCACAACTGTATGCAGATTATTTACATGTTTGTTTTTATAGTAATGCAGAAAAGGGAGATATTTTTCTAATATAACATGAGACCAATATCTGTTGTACTCACACTTGGCAGGAATGAGATTCACATCCCCAGCCAGGGATCCAGATTCAGGTTTTCTGGGGTTTCCCTCAATTTCATTCCTTATTCTGCCCAATCTGAACTTGTGATCAATCTCCAGTGGTGGTGTTCACTCTTCTTCCTTCAAAGTTGCATCTTTTGAGATGGACCAAACTGGATCAGGTATCCTCTTTATTGATATATATCCATAACTGCTAATTATCAGTTAATATCTCTTTGTATAAGTTTCAACCACTGTCCTACACAGGGCTGTATTGGGTGCTGTCATTTGTTGAAAGTGAATACTGTTGAAATGAGAGCCATTGATCTCATTAAGCAAGCCAGTTTTTCTGAGATAAATGTTTCCCATATTTTAGGAGAATAATTTTCTTGTACTACAATCACATAACAAAAGCTCACTTTCTTGGAGCATAATTCACATGTCTGGCTTATTCCACACATTTAAAATTCTTATTTCATGGCATGATCTGCAGACCATAAGTGAAACACCTGATTCAAAATACTATTTTATTATTATATATGTACTGTAGCAGATAATTGCAACATGAAAAGTAGAAGCTGAAATACTTGTCACAATCTTGGACATTATAAAGTTTAGACTGATTCCAATGGTGTAATTGCAAGTGGCCTGCAGGTACTCTGCCACTATCCCAAACATGTAAGTGAAATAGAGTATCACATGGCAAATAAAAGTGATCCTAATAGTTTTTCTCTATACTGTATCTGTTGCACAGTATGCTTCAATGGCTGTGAGATTATAACAACTTCCCTACAACCAACTTTGAACACAGTGACAAGATACCTCATGACGCCAGCCCACTGCTTTGTGGACACATGATGTGGTAAGGGAAGTATATAACTGGACTACAAATTAATAGGGAATCATTCTAATGATGATGAGGAAAATGCTAATGCAAACTCCAAATTTATATATATATATATATATATATATATATATATATATATATATATATATATATATATATAAATTTTTACATAAGCAACTTTGACAAAGGGCAAAGGGAAGATTGTTATGGTCCAGTGCATCTGAGAAGTAACAAAGTTTGTCAGCTGTTCAAATGTAGCTGTCACGAGCATGATAATGGTTGAAGGATGGTGAAACCATGAGTAGCCAAACAGGTGTGGTCAACATGGGAACATGTTGGGGTCATCTGCTGTAGAGCGTCATTTTCAACACCATGCATTAAACAGTCTGCTCCAAAACAAGTGTGCCTGCATCAAAATTTTTCTTTGTCATTAGATTTGCCATCAATTGCCACCTATCCTGCCATACAATGAGGGTAGGCCTCTGACTTCTATGCCCTGGTGATCATCACATACAGCTCCCCATATTCACCTAATGACATCGGCAATTATGACTGCAGTGGGCATGGCAGCATCAAGACTGGACCATGGATTATCACAAATGAGTTGCCTGGATTGATAATCATGTTTCTTGTTATGCCAGGCAAATGACCATGTACAGATGTACCATCACACAGGCAAATAGCTGATCAAACTATACATTCTGTCAACACAAGCTAGCTGGGAGCAGTATTATGTTATGGGGAACTTTCAGCTAGGTTTCCATGGGCGCTGCGATGGTAATCAGAGGCACCATCACAGCTGTGGACTGCATTAACACTCTTGCAAACCTTGGGTATCCCTTCTTACTTGATATCTTGTCTGACAGGAGTGAGACCTTCTAGCAGGATAACTGCCCACGCCACAAGGCCAGACTAATGGTATTGTAGTATGATGAACATGATACTGAAATTCATTTGAACTCAACTGAACTGGTCTGAATACATGGGGAACACTATCAATTGCCTGTTTCACGTTTGAAAACCACTAGACTGTACATTATGTATAGGGAGCAGTCAAAAATTGGCAGACGGAAAAAAAGAAAATAAAGTGTTTATTATTTGAAAAGCAATCCTCATAACTCTTAATACAGTTATCCCACAGTGAGACAAGAAATAACATGACTTTATGTAAAAATGTTTGTAGTTGCCTACAGGACCATGATTGTGAGTGTTGCAAGGTTGTTTCAAGCATAATGAAAAAAATTTTCTGGGAATCCCCTATACATCCGTCATATAGTCCAGATCTCTCCCCACGCGACTGCCATTTTTTTGGAGCCCTGAAGAAACACATTTGTGGCTCATGATTTGTTTCCGATGAAGAGGTCCGTGCTTTTGTACAATCATGGTTCCATAGGCAACTGCAAACATTTTTCCATGAATCCACTGATCAACTTGTCTCACAATGGGATAAATATATTAACAGCTATGGCAGTTACTTTTCAAATAATAAACAGCTTACTTATTTTTTACACATATTTCTCATTTTCATTTGACTGTCCCTTACACACAGATATTAATAAACAGCTTACTTATTTTTTACACATATTTCTCATTTTCATTTGACTGTCCCTTACACACAGATATCTAGTGCCTCACATCTCTTGAAATCTACCTAGAATGTGACAAACCAAGGCATGCAAAATCATTGTTGTATTACATTCCGAAGGTGCATCAACATGCTATTAAGCAGGTGACCATAATGATTTGGCTCTTCAGTGTATTTCCTTTACTTTCAGCTCTGTTACTGGAATGAGAAGTGATGCGTATTGCATGTCTAGCTTAGGTGAATTGTTCTTGTACATTGATATAAATGGTGTTATATGACAGTTTCAGATGTAAAACCAAATCTGTCAGAAAGTTTGATTCCTCAGTTTCAAATAAAGATATATCTGTGCTTTTGTGTCACACACTGTTCATATAAAGCCTGTAACAACTGTGTTTCAAATCGAGTAAAAGAGCATGGAGTCAGTGTAGTAAAACATAAAATAATAGGAATATACAGACCACCTTGTGCAGATGTACTCCATTTTCTCAACAGCTTCAGTACCATGATTAGGCCAACTGGTCCTAATGACCTTACTATACTTGAAGACCTTAACATTGATGCAAACTCCAGCAGCATTACTAACATGAAACTAGTAGATGTATCAACTTCATATCATCTTAGAAATATAGTTACCATGGATACCAGAGTCTCAGATTCTAGTTCTACCAGGATAGATTATGCAATAATTAGCAAAACTACTGAAGACACTGCTAAGCTTAGTAACATAGACCTTCATTACTCAGAACACATGCACAGCAGATAAAATATAGAAAAACAGCTCCTAAAATAATACCAAAAACGTTTGGAAAGAAACGATTTATGAGCAATACTACTATCAACTCTCTGAAAATTAAACTAGCTGAGAAGTGGGATCAGATCTACCATGTGGAAGGATCAGATAACGAATGGGATGAGTTCTATAGCACCCTACTGAGACACTCTGATTCCTGTTGTCCCATTAAAGAAATGCAGACGGGGCCAATACACAGTCAGAGGGAAAGAAATAACAAACTCTGCTTTCCATCCAGTCTTGCTGCACTCAAGCAAAATGTTCCTGTCCTGGATGTCTTGTACAAATCAATCAGACTGTACATTTTCAAACAAAAATATAACACCGCTAAGAAAAAACCTTTAAATCAGAACTTTCAAGCCTTAGAAAATAAGTCCACGGTAATGAAACCTTTCATTCTACAAATGTGAGAAAGACATCATGGAAACTGATCAATAACTATTGAAAAACCTCCACAGCTAGGGACAGTAAATACTTGTGCATTATACAGGACCATAAAGTTATAAAATAACCCAAAGCATTATGTAACCTTTTTCATAAACATTTCATATCACCAACACGAAATCCAACACACACCTTAGAAATGCATCAAGAGATACCAAAGCACATCCCCCTAGTAATAAGTTTTGAATATAATGAGATTAAGGAAAATGACATCAGAAAGATAATCCTCACATTAAACAACAAGTACTCAGCTGGATGGGATGATATGTTGAGCTCAAACATGTATAAAAGAAATAGTTAAACCACTAATGCACCGCATAAACTGTAGTATTAGAGAAAGCATTTACACTAGTAGTTTAAAAATAAGCATTGTTAAACCAGTGCATTAGAAGGGGTGTACAAAAGAGGTTTCAAATACCACCCCATACCAATATCATTGATCCCTACCTTTAGTAAGGTTTTTGAAATGGCTCTCCTTCCTCAGCTCTCTGCTTATTTTATAAAGATCAGATTACTAACAGAAAAACAGCATGGCTTTAGGAAAGGTCAGTGTACAACTACTGCAGTTGCTGAATTGCTCCATAAAGTGTACACTATCCTAGATCTAGGTATAAAGACAGCTGGCATATTCTTAGACCTTTCCAAAGCCTTTGTCTCAGTCACCCATGGGTTACTCATTAATAAATTGAAGACTTACAACATCAAGGCCTCATCTACGCAATTACTGACCACATACCTGACAAATCATAAAAAATGTACTAAACTTCTATGTAAAATAGATAACAAGGTAATAGATTTCCATTCTTCTAGAGATACAGTAATCCAGGAAGGTACCACAGGGATCAATCCTAGATCCCTTTCTCTTCTTGGTTTATGTCAGTGACATGATACAACGATTCAACTCACATTTATTAACCTGTGCTGATGACACCATCTTACTTTGTGAAAAAGACTTGGAGACATTACACTCAGTTGCAACTAAGGGTGTGATGGAAGTAACCACCCATTTTCTACATCAGGGCCTTAACACCAACACCAGTAAATCTCAGCTACTAACGTATAAAACAACTGGTTCTCATGAGTGTGAAACAAACAATATTTGTGGTATTACATCAGCAGAAACAACTAACATTAAATTTCCTGGTGTCCAACTGGACCAAAATCTCCCTTGGGTAAACTTTATTACTTTTGAGTGTGAGAAAATCTGAAGTAGCATGTACCTTATGCATCAGTTGGCAAAAATAGCTCCAATCCTAACACTAAAAATTGTTTACTATGGAACAGTAATTATGGTATTGAACTGTGGGGTTGTGCGGCAGACCTGCATCTGAACAGAATGTTAGTGTTACAGAAGAGAGCCATTAGGTTACTGCATGGACTGAAATCCAGAGAGTCCTGTCTTGAAGCCTTTGTTCAATATAATTCCTTGTATTTGTATAAATGTATTATATTTTTATTGAACAGTTAAATGGCAAGGATACACATAATTATGATACCAGAAATCAGGGGAACTACTTCAGGCAGAGGACAAAATTAAAAATAACTGACAATAGTCTTCATATTAATGGACAGATATGGTTCAACAAAGTGCCACAAGCTTTGAAAACTTGTAAATCAAAACTGTTCCAAAGGAAGTTAAAATCCTTATTACTGTTATTATTATTTCTTTCTTTTCTCAGGCGTTATGTCTGGTCAAAAATGAAAAGTGACGCAGACCTTGATCAAGCATGTCTTCCTTTTAACTGTACGGTATATGTTATATTGCATTTAGGAACTTTTGGGTAATTGAACATGTATCAATAATTACGGATTTCTGTAGTTGTATATATAAGTTTGGATGTAGCTGTATTGCATTGATGTACTGGTGGTTATTGTGTGGTATGACTCCTGTAGTTGATAGTATAATTGATATAATGTCAACTTCATCCTGGTGCCACATGTCCTTGACTTCCTCAGCCAGTTGGATGTATTTTTCAATTTTTTCTCCTGTTATCTTTTGTATATTTGTTGTATTGTTATTATTATTATTATTATTACTATTATTATTATTATTATTATTATCATTCCCCTTTAGGAGAGCAATTGAACTTGAATTCATAATTTCATCTCTGGAGGTTTTTCTTCTTTGCTTCCCAGAAACTCTTCATCCTCTCAGATTGCTCCTTCTTCCATTCTTCTGTCCATTTTTTACCACGCTGGTGTGATGTTCTTTCCTCAAACTTCACACTTGTGATTTTATTCTGGCACTCAGTGCAGTCTTAGTGATTTTTTATGTTGATCTGCTGTAGATCCCTCTGGACTTCTTTCAGCCATTCTGTGCTGCATTTACTCTTTGCTATAATACTGAAAAGTTTCATTGCTGTTCTGGAGTCTTCCATCCTGTGGATATGCGTATAAAGTTTGGCTCGGCATTTTCTGATTTTGTCTGTTACTGTGTTGATCTTCATGTAGAGCTCGTTTTGTGTTCTCTTCATCCAAATGCAAATTTTCTTGAGAGCCCCATAAATCTCTCTCAGAATTTTCTGTCCTGGTTTTCTATTTCCCTAATTTTTTAATGACCATCAATCAGCATTGTTTCAGCTGTGCAAATGGCTTCTGTAAGAATCAATGTTCTCTAGTGCCTTAATTTTGTGTCTGTCAAAATGCACTTCTTGTTGTAATGTATCCATGTTAGCTTGCAGACCTTCTGGAGCTTGGTGATTCTTTGTTCATTGGCGATTGGGTTCAATCCTGAGGACTTTATAGTTTCTCCGAGGTATTTAAAATGGCAGGCTTGTGCAATTTTGCCATTTTTTGTTATTAAAGGGATTTATTTTCTAGCTGCCTCTCTCTACATTTGGCTTTTAAGATATCTGTAGTCTGCTTTTTTCTGAAATTGCATGTAGTTTTTCTCTGCCTGAATTGTTCTGTTTTGTTATTGATGATAATTGCAATATCATCAGTGAAAGCAAAGCACTTGACTTTAATTTGGTTCTCTTTTTTGATACAAATTTTGATGCCCTTTACATGAAATTCCCATTCCCTGATGATCTTTTCTAGAACAATATTGAAAAGCATTGGGGATATTCCATCCCCTTGTGGGAATCCAGTTTTGTTTTCGAAGGGTTCTTAGTAAATAAGTGTTTATATTCACTAAGTGAATTCTAATCTACTTGTCCTCTCTTGTACCATGTAATATAATAAGAATACTAAGATAAATGTATGTACCAGTATTGTATGTAAGTGCTATCTATAGTAATTTGCTCAGCATATATATATATATATATATATATATATATATATATATATATATATATATCTGTGTGTGTGTGTGTGTGTGTGTGTGTGCGCGCGCGCGTGTAAGTATGTATGTATGTATGTATATAACATTTGCAAAAGACACCAGCTTGATAGTATACATGCAAAACATGTAAATAAATGAACTGATTACAGCTTGTTCTTAAAGTGTATCCAATGTGGACAGGCCACTTCTAGAAAGTTTGGGATATCACTAAATGTTAGGAGCCATGCAAAGAATCCACATGTAATGTTAAGATGTAGAGGATTTTGGTTTGATTCATGTGTATGGTTTGGTTAAAAAGGATAAAAAATTTCTATTCCTTTTCACATTTCAGATACAGCTCTCGAATTTATAAAACTTGACTTGGAAATACAACAGATATACTTATGCCCCTTTTGCAGTTTGGTATGGTTCTGCATCATCATTTAAAGCATACAAGCTGCCATATTAAATACATCAAATGCTGCATAACATATCCCAAATGTTGATACAGGATTTTCTTCAATAGCTGCATGCCTTTGTAGAATAAGAAACAATTGAATATCGGTTGCTGTTTACATTATTTTTGACACATGACCATTTATTTCAAAATGTAAATACCAGCAACTTAAATTAAAAATTAGATTACCCTGTAAAAGTTTCTACTTTTAATACATAGTATAAACTTTTAAGTTTAAATAAGAGTCCTTAAAGTTCTTGGGAAATGAATAAGGCTTAAAATATATTGAAATATAATGTTTCTGCTCTAATGTTGAAAGAGTAATGTGATAATGTGACAGAGAGAAACAATTCTTACAGGCACTAGTATGAAGGATATATCTGATGAAGATAAAAACTGCAATTGTAACACAAATAACACCCACTTTTTTGTTGAACAAGAGATGATGAAAGAGGCAAAGCACCACTTCATGAAATGCAGGTAAGCTTGTAATTATTAATAATGTAACACTTGTATTTGCAGCATGTAAGTTTTGTATTCATTTTGTTCCTTCTGGTAGGGTGCGACAAGATTCCAAAAATGGCTGTACAGGTGTATCATGTGATTGGAAACTTATCAACATTACAGAAACTTCAGAGGAAGTAAGTCTGTTCATGTACAAAAGTTATTCTAAGAATCTGTCATTGGAATGCTTGTAAAAATCTCATGCATTCAAACACCTGTCTGATATTTTCTTGATACCTGAGTACTTTCATTAATAAGGAAAAAGGTCATAGTTCATGCATTAATGCAAGTAACACAAGATGAATAACAAAAAATAAATATTCCTCAAATTTTGAAGCATCCATAGAGTTGTCAGCCAACAGAATGTTTAAACATTTTGCATTTACATGTGTGAGGGTTGCCATAAGTGTTTTGAGAATGCAAGGGTTCAGGCCTATTGTTTACAAAACCAAGAAAGACATGGTGACGGAACACAACATAATACACATTTTCTCTCTCTCTCTCTTCCTCCCTCCGCCACTCCCTGCTCCCTCCGATTCCCTGCCTCCCTCCCTTCCTCCCTCCCCCACAGATATATACACACAGGGCTGTATAAAGTACAAAAATTAAATGAATGAAGTTTTGCTTCATTTGGAAGAGAACTTGCACAAAATTCAATAGCAGCTTTCTCATGCTGAGTCTCATGTAATCCATACGTTCCATAAATTCTGCTACTGAATAAAATGTGATAGTGCAGCTAAAATTTATGAGAGATGGTGTTTGCTTTAAGAGATTATTTTATTTTGGTTCAGTGAATTCTCACAGGGAATAAATTTCTTTGAAGAATAACACTGGTATAGGCTTCCTGGTAGCAGCTGTTATAAATGAAAATACATTTCTTTTTTACTGGAGAATGTTTGCACAGGATAGCTACTTCAGTTACTTGTCCATTTTGCTCTTGGGATTGAATCTGTAGCTATCTTAATAATGTGACATAAGACACTTGCACTCAGAGAGAAGTGCCATCAATGGTTATCACTGGAAAGTCAAAAGTTAATGTTCTCTTTACTTACAGATAATTCAATGTGACTGTAACACTCTCACAAAGAGTTGCAATGGTTTTCTGTGGTTAGCTCTTCCATGATGCTGCTCACCCAAGAACAGTTGCAACACATAGTATTGGCAATCATAATAACACAAACACAGGTGATAAGGCAGTCATCATAGCTTTGAACCTTTCTAAATTTTAATAACATTCCTTAAAATGCAGATCTAAGGGTCACCTGCACAGAATCTTGTTTCACAGTAACAACAAGCCTACTAGCTAAATAGTCAAAACTCCAAAATTTGTCAGAGAACTGCAAATTCAGTTTTATACCTCATCACATTAACCTCAAATTGTACATCTTACATCAGGTAAATTCCTAAAAAATACGAAATGAACATTGATTCTGAAATGATGTCTCTGTGACTGCACTTATCTATGAAGCATTCTTGGAAAACATCTCTAATGTGGTATATCCTTCAGCCTGTATTGAGTAGTTGGTAATAATGCACTGATGCCAGTGAAAAGTATCAGTAGTAGTAGCTTTATTCATCAAGAGATCTCTTTTTACAAGGATATAGGACATGTCAAAGTATTTACAAGCTTAGATCAATTTAAAATAATATAATTCTTATACACATATATTTACAGACTTCTAGTCAGAGACAATCATTGGATTTACTCCTAGTATACAATACTTTTTTTTACAGAAAACTTATTAAATGTATGGAATGTATTTAATAAGTTTTCTGTAAAAAAAAGTATTGTATACTAGGAGTAAATCTAATGATTGTCTCTGACTAGAAGTCTGTAAATATATGTGTATATGAATTATCTTATTTTAAATTGATCTAAGCTTGTAAATACTTTGACATGTCCTATATCATTGTACAGTAAACTTATTAAATAATATAATGCCACACTGTTCACTCATACCTCACTATCAGTCACTGCACACACTATACACAAATTTTTTCATAACACTTCACTGACTACACACACACACACACACACACACACACACACACACACACACACACACACACACACACTCACTCACACACTCACACTGGTGACCTCTTGGTCATTTTCTGTACCGCAACTTTGCATTTGCTATCCTGAAAACCTGAGTCAGCATCCCTCCATAATGAGTGAGATGTTGAGCTCAGAAAGTGGAAACAGTGTTAGTATTGTACTATGTATAGCTTGGGGGTAGGCATTTCTAGAAAGGAGAAAAGAAGGAAAAAACATTAAGTGAAGGTGTTATGTGTAATGTTGGATGTTGGATGTTTTAAAATCATTATTATTATTATTATTTATTTGTATAACATTTTTTATCAAACCCCTACTCTGTTTCATCTAAGTAATCCTCCAATGGATAAAATGTATTGCATAACAGTTACTTTTTAGCTACCTTTTTAAATAAGTGTATTTTTGCAGTACATTTAACCTGTTTTGGTAATTTATTGTACAGTTTTATTCCTTGGTAGAAAATGCTGTTTCGAGTTTTATGTTTATTTTTTCTTGGTAAATGTAAGTTGAGTGTATTTCTTACTGCATGGTCATGGACAGACTGTTTGTGCAGTATTTACCAATGCTATTTTTGATGTGTACAACTGACTGGTAAATTTATTCACATGGAGCACTTAAAATCCTCAGTGTTTTGAAAAAATCTTAACAATGAGCTTGGCTAGTATTTTTGGTTATTATTCTTATGATTCTTTTCTGGAGTTTGAAAACTGTGTTCATATTTTGTGCATTTGTTTCCCAAAAATGAATTCCGTAGCTAAGAATTGAGTGTACATATGAACAATATGTAACTAAAAGACACTGCATGTTACACACTGATGATAGGATTCCAAGAGCATAACATACTGATGACACTGTGCTTACAAGTACCTTTGTATGTTCACACCACTTCAACTGAGAACCAAGATTCATTCCAAGAAATTTTGCATTTTTTACACAGTCTATAGAGGTGCCATCTACATTTAACTTAACATTATCATTTTTCCTCTTCAAACTGAAATTTATGCACTAGTTTTCTTTATGTTCAATGTCACTTTATTGCTTATTGACCAATCATAAACTTCCTTGAGATTTTCATTTGCTTTCTCAGCAAGGAGTTCTCTTGTTTCCTCAGTGACTATAATATAACTGTCATCAGAAAAGAGAATTTTTTCACCATGAGTAACACTACTGGGAAAGTCATTGATGTATATCAGGAATAGTATTTGTCCTAATATGCTACCTTGAGGAACCCCTATATTAATGTATTTTGGTTCTGATAAGTGTTTTACTAAATGTTTAGATCTATTTGAAGTATGTGTTACCTCTACTCTTTGTACCCTATCTGCTAGGTATGATCAAAACCAGTCATTAGCTACACCTCTTATTCCTAATGCTTCTAATTTATTTAATAGAATCTTGTGGTCAACTGTATGAAAAGCCTTAGAAAGACCCAAAACTATTCTTGTGACACACTCATCTTTATGAAGAGCATCAAGTAATACTTTTGTGAATTCTACTATGGCTGACTCCATATTTTTGCCACTTTAGAAACCAAACTGTGATTCGCTTAAAAGATTGTATTTATTCCAGTAATTCATTAATCTGTCTTTCATAATTGCTTCTATTATTTTTGAGAATGGTGACAGCAGGCAAATGGACCAGTAATTTTCTATGTCTTCTGCATTACCTTTCTTAAGCAAAGGTACAGCTCTAGCCAGTTTTAACTGCTCTGGAAATGTCCCTGATGTTGAGGTTTCATTTATTATATTCCTTAAGGGGCTTTGTATAATCCCTATGCATTGTTTCAGTACACACATTGGTACTTCATCTAAGCCCACTGACATTTTACTTTTTAGTTTTTGAACAGTTTTATTGACTTCATTCTCTGTGGTTGGAAGTAACATCATTGTATTTAGTGCAACATTATTTACAGGTGTTATATTTGCTTTGGGGAATTTTTACTGTAACTTCTCTGCAATACTTGAAAAATGCTCGTTTACATAGATTGCTAAGTGTTGTGTATCACTTATTACCTTATCCCCCTCCATTAGCAGTATGTTATTCTGAGTTTGTTTGCCTCTCCCCATTTCCTTTTTTGTAACATTCCAGACTGCTTTGCTTTGATTTGATTGATTGACTGATTTTAACAGGGAAGCTACAACAGCTTAGGTCTGACCCACCACCGCCGCACCAAAACTAGGTTTTTTGTGCGGTATCGCTCCCTGTATATCTAGTAAAGCCAACCAGTGCCCTTAAATAGTGCAAGGAGTCCCTCTAGCAGTTTTTTGTTAGACACAATTTCTTCAGGTCTAGTTGTCCAGAAGATTCTGTATCTTTTACTCTCCAATGCCATGCATTCGAAGATTAGGTGTGATGCAGTTTCTTCACCCTCATCACAGATTCTACATTTAGGGTCCTCTTCCATTATACCCCTTGTGTGTAGGTGTTTTATGAAATTCCCATGGCCTGTCATCAGTCCAGTCATGAGACTGATGTCTTCCCTGTTCAATCCCAGGATTACAGAGCTTCTTTCAAAACATGGCTTGGGAATCATTACCTTACCATGTTGTTGTTTGTGGATCTTGGTCCAATACCTATTGTCAGGACAGATTCCGGTCCAATAAGTGGAGTTGTTGCCCCCATCCTAGCCAATCTATTGGCTTGCTCATTGCCACAGATCCCTGAGTGGCCAGGGACCCATACTAGGTTTACCCTATTGGTTTCCCCTAGCTCCACCAGAGCCCTGTGGCGTTCTGCAACAATCTTAGATCTTGTTACAGGAGCTGTCAATGATTTCAGGGCTGCCTGGCTGTCTGAATAGATGAATATGCTATGGTCATTGTAGCACCTACACATATTCACCTCCACACATACCCTGATTGCAGTAATTTCAGCCTGGAATACAGAGGCCAATTTTTCCTAGCGAGTTGATGCTCTCCAGTCTTGGCTGAACCCCATTCACCCCTGCACTAAGGAGTGGTCTGTTTTTGACCCATCGGTGAACCAAACGATGTTGATTTGTTTTCTACCACTGCTCCCTACTTCCAATTATTATGCTGTAAGGCTTGTCGAAGCAGTTGGGAGTTATTATATAGTCGACAGGCATTTCCCCAACAATTCCTGCATTTACCTCACTCACTATGTTAGTGTGTGATTCTGGATATCTGAATGAGACCCAGTTTTGACCAGTTTTAAGTCTGTGTGCCCCAGCTGCTGCCTCCATCTTGACCCAAAGGTGAAGTGGTGGCATATCCAGCATGGCTTCCATTCGAGCAATTGGTGTGCTGCTAATTCCACCTGTTATGGCTAAGCAGGCCAATCTCTGCACCTTAACAAGCTCCTTAGCAGCAACCTGCTGTTCTACCTCCTTCCACCACACTACAGCCCCATAGGACATCCTAAGTCTAACCACTGTGGTGTATATCCAGTGCATAACCCTGGAGCTTAGGCCCCAGGTTTTGCCACAAGCCCTCCTATGACTTACTAGAGTACTTTTTGCCTTGGAGCAAATGCTCTTAATGTGAGGGGTCCAAGTTACCTTCTCATCCAAGGTTACCCATAGATATTTCACTATCCCCTTTACAAGTAGAGTTTCATCAAAGAGCTTTAGATTCCAACTTGAATGTTGAATATGTCTCTCCATAAATGGCACCACAACAGTCTTCTTAGGATTAACTCTCAGATCCTGTTTAATGCACCATTTTTGCACAATGTCCAATCCTCCTTGTGCCCTATTTCTAACTGTGTCAGTGAATTTGCCAATTATTACTATGAACAAGGTCATCTGCATATCCTTGGCAGAAGCATTGTCTATAACTTAATTCCTCGATGAGTCCGTTCACCACTAGATTCCACAATAGAGGAGACAAAACTCCTCCTTGTGGGCAGCCTCTAGTGGTCTTAATTACCATCTTTTCGTTCATCAGGGTAGCCTCTACCTTCATTCCACTAAGCATGGCCCTGGTCCACCTACATATAGTGGTCCCCAGGCCATGCACCTCTGCTGCCCTTACCATGGAATCAAAGGTCGTGTTACTAAAGGCCCCCTTGATATCCAGGAAGATGCAGAGGGCTGTTTCTTGGAAGTGAAGTGATTTTTCCACCTTCCCAATGAGTTGGTGGAGAGCTGTCTCACATGATTTAATTTCACTACTGAAAATATCCCAATTCATCTGATCATCAGTGGAAGAGACTTTACTTATCTAACAGTTCATTGGGGTAATTAAATTTTTGTAAGTGGTGGACATGAAAACTTAGCCTCCAAAAAAATTACTAAATATCTTCTCTGAAAAATCTAGAACATACAGTTCAGAAGTCTCTCATGATGAAAATATATGGGCTCTATTACCAACAAACAGACCAGCTCTCTCTGAGGATGTCCGTGTTAAAAAAGGTACCAGTGATCTTAGGGCAATTGCAGCAACAATGATTACTAAAATACTAAGATGACTAAAACAAAGAGAAAGACCTACATGTTCAGTGGACTAGATTAAGAGACATACTTGCCATATCAACTTGTCTCAGGGCAGAAGCATATAGAAAAACAGTTGCTTCAGTATGAAAGAAAATTGCTCCAACACCTGCGTGTACAAATAGTAGAACAGTTCAGCATAGGAGGCACTTTCCATGGGACCCAGTCACATAAAAAACAGCAACCACAGAAAAATAGGTGTAAAGCTAAGCACAGAGCTACACATAGAAAGATGTTTAGTGATACAAATCCCGCTGTCAAAAAGGCAATGAATGAAGCCTTCAATGACTACCATAGGAGAATCTTGTTGAAGAGATTTCACAAAAAAAATGTGGGCAAATGTAAAAGCTGTCAGTGGCAAAGCTCCAAAGTTAGCATAAAGACACTAATGGCTAACATGAGAACCATAGTGGGCTGCAAAGCAAAAGCATAAATGCTGAACTGCATTTTCAAATGTTGCTTTACAAATGATTAATTCTATCACTACTACAAAGAAGAGTGATCTACGTGTTAGAATCTTTAGCTTTGAGAAATATCTGAAATCACTAAATACATGGTACAAATGGTATAAGCACAGATATTCCTACTGGTGACTCAGGACAGTGCACTGAACAACATTACGTCAGTATTTACATCATTTGCAGATTGGGTTGTACTTCTAATTACATGTGGCAAGAGCAAGCCATTAGTGCTTAAATTTTTTTCTGGGTAGCAGGTCAGCTATTAAGGTATGGATGCATGGAGGCAAGGCTGTCAGTCAATACTGACTGGCATAGTCCACTTAGTGCTGCAATTATCACCATGCAGCAAACATCAGTTTATAAAGTTTGTGACATATTTGTGGGAGGATTGTTCAGTGGAAGGAAAACCAATTGACACAATGATATGTGTAAATGTCAAGGTACCACACATAAATTTAACTCTTTCCTTAACACATTTTTCATGCTCTTTGAGAGTTGCTTTCCATTAGAACATTCTAAATGGGGTACTAGCAATAAAAGGCAGCCCAAGTGGCTGACTACTAGGATAACTACTAGGATAAGGATATAATGTAGAACAAAGTGGGAATTATATCAAAGTGTTAGAAGTACTCACAATCAAGATACAGTAGCCCATTACAAACAGTATTGTAAGGTGCTTAAAAATGTTATTAGGAAGGCAAAGAATATGTGGTATGCAAATAGAATAGCTAATTCACACGATAAAATTAAAACCATATGGTCAGTTGTGAAGGAAGTGTCTGGTCGGCAGAACGAGGTCGCTGATGTATAGTCAATTCATAGTAAAAATATTTCTGTTGCTGATAAATCAGATATATGTACAGTATTTAACAATCATTTTCTTCGCATTTCTGGTGAATTAAATAAAAATTTAGTTTGTACGGGGAATTATATAACTTTCTTGGGAAATGCCTTTCCAAGATTGATGTTTGAAATACTCCTCTGTGATACAGACAATGGAGAGATTGAGTCAATAATTATCACTGAAGACTAAGGATTTTCATGGATATGATGGAGTGCCTAGCAGAATATTAAAGTACTGTGCTGCACATGTTAGCCCTGTATTTAGCTATATTTGTAATTTTTCCTGTAGGAATGGTCAGTTTCCTGAATGGTTAAAGTACTCAGTAGTAAAGCTGCTTCATAAAAAGGGAGAAAGTGATAATGTAGACAATTTTAGACTTATTTCTATGCCATCAGTGTTTCTTAAAGTTATTGAAATGGCTGTGTGTGTCAGGACAATTGATCATTTTATGTCACATGATTTTCTATCAAATGTGCAGTTCAGCTTTAGAAGTCATTTAACAACTGAAAATGCTATATTCTCTTTTCTCTGTGAGGTACTGGATGGGTTAAACAAAAGGTTTTGAATGCTAGGCATATTTTTTTTTTATTTAACTAAGGCATTTGATTGTGTTGATCACCAAATATTGCTCCAGAAGTTGTACCATTACAGATCATGGGGAGTAGCTCACAATTGGTTAACCTCTTACTTTAGCAACAGGCAGCAAAAGGTCACTATCCACATTCTTGAGAATGGCTGTGATGTAGGGTCTGAGTAGAGTACGGTCAAGCGCAGGGTGCCCTGGGGATCAGTGTTGGGGCCACTCCTGTTCCTTATTTGTATAAATGATATGCCCTCTAGTATTATGGGTGACTCTAAAATATTTCTGTTTGCTGATGACACTGGCTTGGTAGTAAAGAATGTTGTGTGCAACACTGGCTCAGTTCCAAATAGTGCAGTTCATGACCTAAATTCATGGTTTGTAGAAAATAAAATAACGCTAAATCACAGTAAGACTTAGTTTTTACAGTTTCTAACACACATTTCAATGAAACCTGACATTTTAATTTCACAGAAAGGGCATATGATTAGTGAAAGTGAACAGTTCAAATTTCTAGGTGTTCAGATAGATAGTACACTGTCGTGGAAAGCTCACATTCAGGATCTTGTCCGAACACTTAATGCTGCCATTTTTATTGCTTGAACAGTATCTGAAGTGAGTGATCGTCTGACATGAAAGTTAGTCTACTTTGCTTATGTGATATGGTATTATATTTTGTGGTGACTCTCCTCATTGTAAAAGTATTATTGGCTCAGAAATGAGCGGTGTGGGCAATAAGTGGTGTACATTCACAAACCTCTTGTTGATCCGTGTTCACAAGTTAGGGTATTTTGACATTGGACTCTCAATATGTATGTTCCTTACTGTCATTTCTTGCCAACAATATTAGCTTATTCCCTAGAATAAGCAGCTTCCACTCAGTTAATACTTGGCTGAAATCAAACCTGCCTTTGGATCAGACTTCCTTAACTCTTGTGCAGAAAGGCATGCACTATACTGCTACATCCATTTTCAATAAGCTACCCCCCCCCCCCCCCCCTGAACCATGGACCTTGCCATTGGTGGGGAGGCTTGCGTGCCTCAAAGATACAGATAGCTGTACCGTAGGTGCAACCACAACGGAGGGGTATCTGTTGAGAGGCCAGACAAACATGTGGTTCCTGAAGAGGGGCAGCAGCCTTTTCAGTAGTTGCAGGGGCAACAGTCTGGATGATAGACTGATCTGGCCTTGTAACACTAACCAAAATGGCCTTGCTGTTCTGATACTGCAAACAGCTGAAAGCAAGGGGAAACTACAGTCGTAATTTTTCCTGAGGGCATGCAGCTTTACTGTATGATTAAATGATGATGGCGTCCTCTTGGGTAAAATATTCCGGAGGTAATATAGTCCTCCATTCGGATCTACAGGCAGGGACTACTCAAGAGGACGTTGCTATAAGGAGAAAGAAAACTGGTGTTCTAGGGATCGGAGCGGGGAATGTCAGATCCCTTAATCGGACAGGTAGGTTAGAAATTTTAAAAAGGGAAATGGATAGGTTAAAGTGGGAATTAGTGAAGTTCAGTGGTAGGAGGAACAAGACTTTTGGTCAGGTGAATACAGGGCTATAAATACAAAATGAAATAGGGGTAATGCAGGAGTAGGATTAATAATGAATAAAAAATAGGAGTATCAGTAAGCTACTACAAACAGCATAGTGAACACATTATTGTGGCCAAGATAGACATGAAGCCCACACCTACTACAGTAGTACAAGTTTATATGCCACCTAGCTCTACAGATGATGAAGAAATTGATGAAATGTATGATGATATAAAAGAAATTATTCAGGTAGTGAAGGGAGACGAAAAGTTAATAGTCACGGATGACTGGAATTCAAGAGTAGGAAAAGGGAGAGAAGGAAACATAGTAGATGAATATGGATTGGGGCTAAGAAATGAAAGAGGAAGCTGCCTGGTAGAATTTTGCGCAGAGCATAACTTAATCATAGCTAACACTTGGTTTAAGAATCATGAAAGAAGGTTGTATACATGGAAGAACCCTGGAGATACTAAAAGGTATCTGATAGATTATATAATGGTAAGACAGAGATTTAGGAACCAGGTTTTAAATTGTAAGACATTTCCAGGGGCACATGTGGACTCTGACCACAATCTATTGTTTATGAACTGCAGATTAAAACTGAAGAAGCTGCAAAAAGGTGGGAACTTAAGGAGATGGGACCTGGATAAACTGAAAGAACCAGAGGTTGTAGAGAGTTTCTGAAAGAGCATAAGGGAACAATTGACAGGAATGGGGGAAAGAAATACAGTGGAAAAAGAATGGGTAGCTCTGAGGGATGAAGTAGTGAAGGCAGAAGAGAATCAAGTATGTAAAAAGATGAGGGCTCATAGAAATCCTTGGGTAACAGAAGAAATATTGAATGTAATTGATGAAAGGAGAAAATATAAAAATGCAGTAAATTAAGCAGGCAAAATAGGAATACAAAGGTCGCAAAAATGAGATCGACAGAAAGTGCAAAATGGCTAAGCGGGGATGAATAGAGGACAAATGTAAGGATGTAGATGCTTATCTCACTAGGGGTAAGATAGATACTGCATACAGGAAAATCAAAGAGACGTTTGGAGAAAGGAAAACCACTTGCATCAATATCAAGAGCTTTGATGTAAACCCAGTTCTTAGTAAAGAAGGGAAAGCAGAAAGGTGGATGGAGTATATAGAGGGTCTATACAAGGGTGATGTACTTGAGGACAATATTATGGAAATGGTAGAGGATGTAGATAAAGATGAAATGGGAGATATGATACTGCGTGAAGAGTTTGACAGAGCACTGAAAGACCTGAGTCGAAACAAGGCCCCGGGAGTAGACAACATTCCATTACAACTACTGACAGCCTTGGGAGAGCCAGTCCTGACAAAACTCTACCATCTGGTGAGCAAGATGTATGAGACAGGCGAAATATCGTCAGACTTCAAGAAGAATATAATAATTCCAATCCCAAAACAAGCAGGTGTTATCAGATGTGAAAATTACCGAACTATCAGTTTAATAAGTCACAGCTGCAAAATACTAACGCGAATTCTTTACAGACCAATGGAAAAACTGATAGCAGCTGACCTTGGGGCAGATCAGTTTGGATTCCGTAGAAATACTGGAACATGTGAGGCAATACTGATTAGATTATGGAAAGGCAAACCTACGTTTCTAGCATTTGTAGACTTAGAGAAAGCTTTTGACAATCTTGATTGGAATACTCTCTTTCAAATTCTGAAGGTGGCAGGGGTAAAACACAGGGAGCGAAAGGCTATTTACAATTTGTACAGAAATCGGTTGGCAGTTATAAGAGTCGAGGGGCATGAAAGGGAAGCAGTGGTTGGGAAGAGAGTGAGACAGTGTTGTAGCCTCTACCCAATGTTATTCAATCTGTATATTGAGCAAGCAGTGTAGGAAACAAAAGAAAAAATCAGAGTAGGTATTAAAATCCACGGAGAAGAAATAAAAACTTTGAGGTTCTCCGACGACATTGTAATTCTGTCAGAGACAGCAATGGACTTGGGAGAGCAGTCGAACGGAATGGACAGTGTCTTGAAAGGAGGGTATAAGATGAACATCAACAAAAGCAAAACGAGGATAAGGGAATGTAGTCGAATTAAGTCGGGTGATGCTGAGGAAATGAGACACTTAAAGTAGTACAGGAGTTTCGCTATTTGGGGAGCAAAATAACTGATGATGGTCGAAGTAGAGAGGATATAAAATGTAGACTGGCAATGGCAAGGAAAGCGTTTCTGAAGGAGAGATATTTGTTAACATCGAAATGGAAATGGTAGAGGATGTAGATAAAGATGAAATGGGAGATATGATACTGCGTGAAGAGTTTGACAGAGCACTGAAAGACCTGAGTCGAAACAAGGCCCCGGGAGTAGACAACATTCCATTACAACTACTGACAGCCTTGGGAGAGCCAGTCCTGACAAAACTCTACCATCTGGTGAGCAAGATGTATGAGACAGGCGAAATATCGTCAGACTTCAAGAAGAATATAATAATTCCAATCCCAAAACAAGCAGGTGTTATCAGTTAGTGTCAGAAAGTCATTTCTGAAAGTATTTGTATGAAGTGTAGCCATGTATGGATGTGAAACATGGACGATAAATAGCTTAGATGAGAAGAGAATAGAAGCTGTCAAAATGTAGTGCTAAAGAAGAATGCTGAAGATTAGATGGGTAGATCACATAACTAATGAGGAGGTATTGAATAGATTTGGGGAGAAGAGGAGCTTGTGGCACAACTTGACTAGAAGAAGGGATCGGTTGGTAGGACTTGTTCTCTAGACATTGAGGGATCACCAATTTAGTATTGGAGGGCAGCTTGGAGGGTAAAAATTGTAGAGGGAGACCAAGAGATGAATACACTAAGTAGATTCAGAAGGATGTAGGTTGCAGTAGGTACTGGGAGATGAAGAAGCTTGCACAGGATAGAGTAGCATGGAGAGCTGCATCAAACCAGTCTCAGGACTGAAGACCACAACAACAACAGCAACCACTAGAATTCTAAAATCTTAGCAGTAATCCACGTGCTTTCAAATCAGAACTGAAGAGTTTCCTCATGGGTTACTCCTTCTATTCTGTTGAGGAGTTCCTTAAAAAAAATTAAGCTGATTCTTGTTTTATTGTTGATAGTGTTTACTTCAACTTATGGCTTGACTTTTTTTGGTTCATAAGCATTTTATTTTTATCTGTTATTAGTTTTATGTTGTAATTTCATCTACTGATGTGTTCCATGACCTTGGTGATTTGCTCCTCAATTTGGTCCTATTACATTTGATGTGTATATAAAAAAATAAAAAAAAATAAAAACTAAAAATACCTGCACTTATACCCTTTACACCCTATGCATCTAAGGCATTAGGGCCCAATGAAACTGATATCTAATTCTATACCTAACTGGGAATTTTTTAACCCCTATTTTAACAGTAATATACTGTAGACAATTTTAACAATAGACTTTGCCTAACAATTGTATGGAAGTTCAGATCCCATTCATCTATGATAACAGCATAAGTGCTCCACAAAACTACCATCCGACCTCAGACATCTATCTACTACATAATCTTATGACATATTCTGAGCCCAAACATAACATACTATCTCAAACAGAAGGGCCACCTCCATTCCAACCAGAATGAATTCCAAAGACATTGGCCACGTGAAACCCTGCTCAGTTTTTTCTCGCATAACATTCAGATATCCGTGGATTCCAGCAGTTAGGTGGAGGGCAGCGTGGAAGGTAAAAATCATAGAGGGAGACCAAGAGATGAATACATTAAGGAGATTCAGAAGGATGTAGGATGCAGTAGTTACTGGGAGATGAAGAGGCTTGCACAGGATAGAGTAGCATGGAGAGCTGCATCCAACCAGTCTCAGGACTGAAGACCACAACAACAACACAGGTGGTTGCAGTATTTCTTGGCTTCCAAAAGCCATTTTCCTCAATACCATCACAATATTTATTAAAAAACTATGCTCATATGAGGTATCAAGCAAAATTGGCAACTTGTTTTAGCATTTTGTTGATAGGAAGGGTGTAGCATGTTATCTTGGGTGGAAATTCAATTATTTTAGATTTGTCTGAAGGAAGTGTGTTGGTAAACAATCCTGTTGCTGTTCAGTTGTATACTAATGCCTAAGCAGACAACATTAAATGTAACACAAGACCTTTTGTAGATGCTGCATTTATCAATGAGGCATATTCAGAAAGTAAGTGCACTAGATTTTTATATTTGTTTAATAAAAGTGTATTTGAAAACCAAATTGCAGGATGTTGTTGATACACTTGTTGACTATTTTTTCACATAGTTGCCATCACATTCAATGCATTTGGTGGTCCATGGCACAAGCTTCTTTAATCCCTCCTTGAAGAACTTTCCCCACCAGCTCCTTCCTCCACTTTTGAACCTCTTTCTGCACTTGCTCATTACATGAAAATTTAATTTCACTCACGTGTGCCCTCAGGGAGGTAAAAAGATGATAATCTGAAAGCACCAAGTCAGGGTAGTACATGGGGAGGTTCAAAATATCCCAACAAAATCAGCTACAGAGCATCTTGGTGGCTAAGGCAGAGTGAGTACAGACACTGTTGTGCAACAAGTACACTCCTCTTATCAACATTCACCTTCTTTTGTTTTGAAGTCTCCTTTTGACTTTTTAGTGTCCCACTATTTTGTTTTGCATTATTGATGGTGTCCTCTCTTGCCCTAAGGCAGAAATTTTACCAAAATTGTGCCTTTTCAGTACCTTAACACTGAGATCTCTTTCATAGTTTTCATATTTTTTGGCAAATCAGGAACTGGTGTACCATTATTGAAATAACTGTATTTCTGTTTCAAGTGCATAATGAGCCATCCATGTTTAATCTCCACTTGAAATAGTGGTCAGAAGATCCTCACCTTCCAGCTCAAGAAACTCAGAAGCTGCCCTGTCAGCTTTTTTGGGATCCATCTTCCACAAAGCTTCCAGTATCCCAACATTTTTGTGAGTGACTTGTATAAGAGTTCTAGAGAGTTGTGGAAACATCACAGAAATTTCATCCACTGGCAATCAGCAGTCTTCACAAACAGTTTCCTTGATTTTTTGCACCAGTCCATCAGTCAAAATAGAATGTCTTCCACTCTTCTGTCATGAACATTTGCTTTGCCTCCACTAAACTCCCTACACCACTTAAACACAATTGTTATGGACAGAGTATACTTATTTTCTGAACATGTTCCAGATAATGAAGTACTGTCTGAGAAAAGCTGCAAGCAATAACTTGATACAATTTTAAACTGTTGCCAAGATTATTGACCTGCTTTACATTTACAGAAATGTAGAATTGTGCACTTCAAAGTAACTAACACTGTATCGCTACAATATCGATGAGTCATAACTGGAATCAGTCTACTTGTATGATTACCTGAGTATAACAGTTTTAAAGACATGAAATGGAATAATTAAATTGGCTCATTTGTAAGCAAATCAGATGGCAGACTTCGTTTGATCAGAAGGATACTGGGACAATACAGTCTGTCTACTAAGGGGAATGGTTACAAAACTCTTCATGCGTCATTGTAGAAGAATGCTTAAAAACTCTTGATGTCTCATCATTGAGTAATGCTCAAATATGTGGGACACACAACATAAAGTACTAACATGGGATATTGAATATATTCAAAGATGACCAGAATCAAGAGACACACTGTTTTGATTAATGGGAGAGTGTCATGGAAATACTGCAAAACCAGAATGTGCAGATGTCTGAGGATGGATGCCAGTTATTCCATGAAAGGAAATTTCTGAAGTTTCAAAAACTAATACACTCCTGGAAATTGAAATAAGAACACCGTGATTTCATTGTCCCAGGAAGGGGAAACTTTATTGACACATTCCTGGGGTCAGATACATCACATGATCACACTGACAGAACCACAGGCACATAGACACAGGCAACAGAGCATGCACAATGTCGGCACTAGTACAGTGTATATCCACCTTTCGCAGCAATGCAGGCTGCTATTCTCCCATGGAGACGATCGTAGAGATGCTGGATGTAGTCCTGTGGAATGGCTTGCCATGCCATTTCCACCTGGCGCCTCAGTTGGACCAGCGTTCGTGCTGGACATGCAGACCGCATGAGACGACGTTTCATCCAGTCCCAAACATGCTCAATGGGGGACAGATCCGGAGATCTTGCTGGCCAGGGTAGTTGACTTACACCTTCTAGAGCACGTTGGGTGGCACGGGATACATGCGGACGTGCATTGTCCTGTTGGAACAGCAAGTTCCCTTGCCGGTCTAGGAATGGTAGAACGATGGGTTCGATGACGGTTTGGATGTACCGTGCACTATTCAGTGTCCCCTCTTCGATCACCAGTGGTGTACGGCCAGTGTAGGAGATCGCTCCCCACACCATGATGCCGGGTGTTGGCCCTGTGTGCCTCGGTCGTATGCAGTCCTGATTGTGGCGCTCACCTGCACGGCGCCAAACACGCATACGACCATCATTGGCACCAAGGCAGAAGCGACTCTCATTGCTGAAGACGACACGTCTCCATTCGTCCCTCCATTCACGCCTGTCGCGACACCACTGGAGGCGGGCTGCACGATGTTGGGGCGTGAGCGGAAGACGGCCTAACGGTGTGCGGGACCATAGCCCAGCTTCATGGAGACAGTTGCGAATGGTCGTCGCCGATACCCCAGGAGCAACAGTGTCCCTAATTTGCTGGGAAGTGGCGGTGCGGTCCCCTACGGCACTGCGTAGGATCCTACGGTCTTGGCGTGCATCCGTGCGTCGCTGTGGTCCGGTCCCAGGTCGACGGGCACGTGCACCTTCCGCCGACCACTGGCGACAATATCGATGTACTGTGGAGACCTCACGCCCCACGTGTTGAGCAATTCGGCGGTACGTCCACCCGGCCTCCCGCATGCCCACTATACGCCCTCGCTCAAAGTCCGTCAACTGCACATACAGTTCACGTCCACGCTGTCGCGGCATGCTACCAGTGTTAAAGACTGCGATGGAGCTCCGTATGCCACGGCAAACTGGCTGACACTGACCGCGGCGGTGCACAAATGCTGCGCAGCTAGCGCCATTCGACGGCCAACACCGCGGTTCCTGGTGTGTCCGCTGTGCCGTGCATGTGATCATTGCTTGTACAGCCCTCTCGCAGTGTCTGGAGCAAGTATGGTTGGTCTGACACACCGGTGTCAATGTGTTCTTTTTTCCATTTCCAGGAGTGTATTTAGTGTAAGGTGCACATAAATGTCTTAACCATCTATTGATTAGTCTTGCAGGGATGATGAAGACAAGATTGGACTAATTGTATCACCCACAGAGGTGTTTTAGCAGTTTTTCTCCCCATACTCCATATGCTACTGTTCTTGCAGAAAAACATCTCATTCTTGTTGCACATGACATCATAAAACCCACAGTTTGAGTAATTTTTTCTAGAGTTTCAAAAAGGTTTCAGTTTAGTATCACACTGATACCGGCTAAAGAAAATTTATTTATGTGTAATATCTTGCCTGGTTTGCTTCTATATTGAAAACTCCATAACAGGCAGGAAACATCTTCTATGGAAAATTATCTGCAAGCACAACAAAATAATTCTAATAATGCCCATGGAATGTATGGTAAGTTACTTGAAGTTCATATTCTATATTAATGGGTTACTTGAAAGATGTTACATGCAATCTCAGGCAGCAAGTAATTTGTAGAAAACTGAGAGACTGAAGTGACAAAAGTTATGGGGAAACTCCTAATATTATGTGAGACCTCCTTTTGCCTGGCATAATACAGAAACTTGGTGTGGCATGGACTGAATAAGTTGTAGGATCCCCTGCAGAGATAGTGAGCCATGCTGCTTCTGTAGCCATCCATAATGATGCAAGTGTTGCCTGTGCATGAACTGACCTCTGAATTAGGTTCCACAAATGTTCAATGGGATTTATGTAAGGCAATAGGGACAGAGCATCGAGTGACATTATACTGAGTGCACTATCTGAAAATTACCTCGAGCAATTAAACAGAGAACCGACTCGTGGAGATAACATCTTGGACCTACTGATAACAAACAGACCCGAACTTTTCGACTCTGTATGTGCAGAACAGGGAATCAGTGATCATAAGGCCGTTACAGCATCCCTGAATATGGAAGTTAATAGGAATATAAAAAAAGGGAGGAAGGTTTATCTGTTTAGCAAGAGTAATAGAAGGCAGATTTCAGACTACCTAGCAGATCAAAACGAAAATTTCTGTTCCGACACTGACAATGTTGAGTGTTTATGGAAAAAGTTCAAGGCAATCATAAAATGCGTTTTAGACAGGTACGTGCCGAGTAAAACTGTGAGGGACGGGTAAAACCCACTATGGTACAACAACAAAGTTAGGAAACTACTGCGAAAGCAAAGAGAGCTCCACTCCAAGTTTAAACGCAACCAAAACCTCTCAGGCAAACAGAAGCTAAACGATGTCAACGTTAGCGTAGGGAGGGCTATGCGTGAAGCGTTCATTGAATTCGAAAGTAAAATTCTATGTACCAACTTGACAGAAAATTCTAGGAAGTTCTGGTCTTACGTTAAATCAGTAAGTGGCTAGAAACAGCATATCCAGACACTACGGGATGATGATGGCATTGAAACAGAGGATGACACGCGTAAAGCTGAAATACTAAACACCTTTTTCCAAAGCTGTTTCACAGAGGAAGACCGCACTGCAGTTCCTTCTCTAAATCCTCGCACAAACGAAAAAATGGCTGACATCGAAATAAGTGTCCAAGGAATAGAAAAGCAACTCAAATCACTCAATAGAGGAAAGTCCACTGGACCTGACGGGATACCAATTCGATTCTACACAGAGTACGCGAAAGAACTTGCCCCCCTTCTAACAGCCGTGTACCGCAAGTCTCTAGAGGAACGGAGGGTTCCAAATGATTGGAAAAGAGCACAGATAGTCCCAGTGTTCAAGAAGGGTCGTCGAGCAGATGCGCAAAACTATAGACCTATATCTCTGACGTCGATCTCTTGTAGAATTTTAGAACATGTTTTTTGCTCGAGTGTCATGTCATTTCTGGAAACCCAGAATCTACTATGTAGGAATCAACATGGATTCTGGCAACAGCGATCGTGTGAGACCAACTCGCTTTATTTGTTCATGAGACCCAGAAAATATTAGATACAGGCTCCCAGGTAGATGCTATTTTTCTTGACTTCCGGAAGGCGTTCGATACAGTTCCACACTGTCGCCTGATAAAGAAAGTAAGAGCCTACGGAATATCAGACCAGCTGTGTGGCTGGCTTGAAGAGTTTTTAGCAAACAGAACACAGCATGTTGTTATCAATGGAGAGACGTCTACAGACGTTAAAGTAACCTCTGGCGTGCCACAGGGGAGTGTTATGGGACCATTGCTTTCGCAATATATATAAATGACCTAGTAGATAGTGTCGGAAGTTCCATGCGGCTTTTCGCGGATGATGCTGTAGTATACAGAGAAGTTGCAGCATTAGAAAATTGTATCGAAATGCAGGAAGATCTGCAGTGGATAGGCACTTGGTGCAGGGAGTGGCAACTGACCCTTAACATAGACAAATGTAATGTATTGCGATTGCATAGAAAGAAGGATCCTTTATTGTATGATTATATGATAGCGGAACAAACACTGGTAGCAGTTACTTCTGTAAAATATCTGGGAGTATGCGTGCGGAACGATTTGAAGTGGAATGATCATATAAAATTAATTGTTGGTAAGGCGGGTACCAGGTTGAGATTCATTGGGAGATTGCTTAGAAAATGTTGTCCATCAACAAAGGAGGTGGCTTACAAAACACTCGTTCGACCTATACTTGAGTATTGCTCATCAGTGTGGGATCCATACCAGATCGGTTTGACGGAGGAGATAGAGAAGATCCAAAGAAGAGCGGTGCGTTTCGTCACAGGGTTATTGGGTAACCATGATAGCGTTACGGAGATGTTTAATAAACTCAAGTGGCAGACTCTGCAAGAGAGGCGCTCTGCATCGCGATGTAGCTTGCTCGCCAGCTTTCGAGAGGGTGCGTTTCTGGATGAGGTATCAAATATATTGCTTCCCCCTACTTATACCTCCCGAGGAGATCACAAATGTAAAATTAGAGAGATTAGAGCGCGCACGGAGGCTTTCAGACAGTCGTTTTTCCCGCGAACCATACGCGACTGGAACAGGAAAGGGAGGTAATGACAGTGGCACGTAAAGTGCCCTCCGCCACACACCGTTGGGTGGCTTGCGGAGTATCAGTGTAGATGTAGATGAATTTGGGTGGCCAAATCATTCACTTGAATTGTCCAGAATGTTCTTGATACCAGTTGCAAACAGCTGTAACCTGGCAACATGGCACAGTGTCATTCATAACATTAAGTCCATGGATGGCTGCAAATGGTCTCCAAGTAGCTGAACTTAACCATTTCCACTGAATTAGAGGACCTACTGTATTCCATGCAAACATAACCCACACCATTATGGAGCAACCACCAGCTTGCGCAGTGCCTTGTTGACAACTTAGGTCCATGGCTTCCTGGGGCTCCACCACACTTGAACCCTACCATCAGCTGTTATTAACTGAAACCAGGACTCATCTGACCAAGCCCATGGTTTTCCAGCTGTCTGGAGCTCAACCAATATGGTCATGAGACAAAGAGAGGTGATGGAGATGATGTTGTGCTGTCACCAAAGGCTCTCATGTTGGTTGTCTGTTGCATAGCCCATTAACACAAAATTTTGTTGCAGTGCACTAACAGATATGTTTGTCACATGTCCCACAATGATTTCTGCAGTTATTTTACACAGTGTTGTTTGTCTTTTAGCACTGACAACTCTTTACAAAGGCCACTGCTATTGGTCACTCTGTTGACTGTAGTGGGAGGTTAACCCTGGAATTTGATATTCTCAACATACTCTTGACACTGTGGCTCTCAGAATAAGAGTTCCCTAACTGTTCCTGAAATAGAAAGTCCCATATGTCTAGCTCCAACTACCATTCCACATTCAGAATCTGTTAATTCCGGTCATCTAGCCATAATCACATTGGAAATCTTTATGCATGAATCACCTGAGTACAAATGACAGCTCGGCCATTTTAGCATCCTTTTATGCCTTGTACATGCAATACTGTTGCCATCTGTATATGTGCCTATCCCTATCCATGGCTTTCATCACCTCACTGTATTCTGTTAATGAAAGAGATTACTTACAAAATACTGGTATGGCTCAACAAGCTTCCCTGCCTCATGAGGAAAGAGAGAGAGTGAGTGAGAGAGAGAGAGAGAGAGAGAGAGGGAGAGAGAGAGAGCGAGAGCACAACAAAACTTAAAAACCACCACTGTGAGACAATTAAAGAGACATGCATATCTCTAACAGTCTGTATCAAAAACTGCAAAATCCAGTGTTCTGAATATACTTTATTTTGTGGCTTTAGCTTCCCTGCAGATGAAACTGAGACTGAAATCCATACACACTGACTTACACAAGCAATAATCCTTCCAATACAGTGATCTAGAAATGGAGCAGAAGAAAGCCTAACATATGCTACAATAAAAAATATTCCTTTTAATGCACTTAACAGTGAGTCCAAGAGTAGCTACATATGTGAAACTGTCTATATATCTTTATTATGAACGTATGTTTAGTCTGGTGTTCTATAGGTGAATATGACAAACATTAAATAAGAGACATTTCAGAGAAATACAGTCCTATTAAACCTGATGCAGTTCTCCTTTGTGCTGTCACATCAAATCAAAATACATTTTTGGTCTACTGCACACAAGTTAATTTTATCCATATAATCAAGGTGGTGATGAGTAGCTTTCTGACGCCCACCTGCTCAACTGATAACTACCTAATTGTAATAATAATTCAGGTAAGATGCAGTAGCTGTTTTTCTGCAAGAGAAGCTTCAGTAGTTACAGCATCACGTTGTTAGATGGGGACTTATTGGAGAGTAATATGAGGAGCATGCTGATGAGAGAGCTTTATATTTACCGTTATCACCTACCTTGGGAAGAGTTTGAAGTTAAGAGTACATATCTTCTTATGTCACTTCATCCACCAGTCATAATACCTTTTTGGGTACAACCAGGTTCCAGCACTTGTCTCCTACCCTAAAGTGTTCTAATCTGGAGAAAGTGAAGAAGGTATAGCTGAATTAGTTTGTACTTAGGTTTTTGATGTTGTTAAAGTTTTGGGCAATTTCTCCCAGGCTCTTGCTGCTTCTTGTGCAAGTTCATAAAAACAGATTTTGGTAAGAGGTTTGACATTTGTCTTTAAATAAAAAGTCTTGGACATGATGTCATTTTCCACCTGATGGTATACTTCCAAATTTGGATACACTTACTCGTACATTGTTGGTTACAATATACACATGTATTAGTGATGACAACTGTTTTTAGAGCAACCCTCAGAACATATCCACTTCCTAGCCATGCTGGGTAGCCCTGCAGTCTGAGGCACCCTGCCACAGTTCATGCAGCTCCTGCTGTTGGAGGTTCGAGTCCTCCGTCGGGCATGGGTGTGTGTGTTGTCATTAGCGTAAGTTAGTTTAAGTTAAATTAAGTAATGTGTAAGCCTAGGGACCAATGACCTCAGCAGTTTGGTCCCTTTGCAACTTACTACCATCCACTTCCTATCATCCCTGACAACCAAGTGTATCATCTTTCTCAAGACATGAAAGACCTCGTAGAACTTCCAGGTTCAGGCTGGAGTTTTATTATGGATTTTGTTTGCAAGCTTTTGTCACAGTTTATTACTACTACAAAAACTAGAAAAATGTGAACCTTACATGTAGAGAATAATGCTTACATATTGGTAAATATGTACAAGAATATGATTATATTGTATTGACTTCGGCATGTTTTCCACTCTGATTGTCAAGCACTTCTTTTGTAGTTTTGTGTTTTTCTACATATAGGTTACATCTGTTTTGTTTTCCAAATCAGGATTTACAACAATGAAAGTAATTGTGGGTGTGAACAGTTTTGTGAATCAATGATGCTTTTTAATTCAAAATTATAATGCCATTTTCATATTTAAAATGTAGCTACTTTCTATTTGGAATAGAACTGACGAAAACTAGGAAGCATTTCAGTGTCTCTGTATCCTAACTTTTCAGACAAGACATAAAGTTCCAAAAGATAATTTCATTAATAATTTAACAATATTCTACAGTTTGTAATTTTCTTGTTATTGAAATTAACAAGGCTATTCCTATGATGTGCCAATGGCTCTGCCACAGTGGTAAAACCAGTTCCCGTCAGATCACCGAAGATAAGCACTGTCGGGGTGGGCTAGCCGTTGGATGGGTGATCATCTGGTCTGCCGAGCACTGTTTGCAAGTTGGGCACACTCAGCCCTTGTGAGGAAAACTGAGAGGCTACTTCATTGAGAAGTATCGGCTCCAGTCTCATAAACTGACAAATGGCTGGGAGAGCAGTGTTCTGACCACATGCCCCATGATATCCACATCCAGTGACGCCTGTGGGCTGAGGATCACACAACAGCTAGTCGGTACTGTTTTGCCTTCTGAGTTCTGTTCAGACGGAGTTTAGTTTAGTAATCCTATGATGTCAGTGTTCATAGGTTTGTTTATATTTAATATGCATTCCTTCTGTTCCCAAAATTTATATCTTCTTGGTAACTGTGTGGTTGCAAATTTGGTTGCAAGTCCACTATGTTATCTGTCAAAATGTTGTGTGAACCATTTGAACAGATTATAAAGATGAACTATAAAGTTTTACTGAATCTACCAGTATCCTCTCCATAATGTTGCAATCTATACTCTGCGATCCACTGTGAAGAGCCAGGCAGAGGGTCCATCCAACTCTATGAGTTATATTAGGGATTTTTCTCATTCCATTTCCATATAGCATGTGGGAAAAATGATTGTTTAATGCCTCTGTGCATGTTGTAATTAATCTAATCTTATCTTCACAATCCCTCTTGGAGTGAAATGTAGGAGGTTATAGCATATTCCTAGAGTCATCATTTAAAGCTGATTCTTGAAGCTCTGTCAGTAGACTTCCTCAGGCTAGTTTCTGTTTATTATCCTGAGTCTCCCAGTTGTTCCTTCAGCATCTGTGTGACACTCTCCCATGGCTCAAGGAAACCTGCGAAGATCTATGCTATCCTTCTCTGTATATGTTCAATAGCCCCTAGCAGTCCTATTTGCTGTGAGTCACTCACACTTGAGCAATATTCTTGGATGCTATGCATGAGTGATTTACAAGAAATCTCCCTTGTAGATTGACTGCATTTCTCTAGTATTCTGCCAATAAACCAAAGTCTGCTATGTGCTTCACTTATGATGGAGCCTATGTGATCATTCCACTTCATGTCTGTACTAAGTTTTACACGCAAGTATTTGTATGAGTTTCCAGTTTACAGCTACGACTTACTGATATCATATTCAAAGGATACTATGTTTTTTTTGTGAAGTGCATAATATTAAACTATTGAATTTTTAAAGCAAGCTGCCAATCAATGCACCACTTTGAAATCTTATTCAGGTCTGATTGAATATTTGTACCACTTGATTCAGGCTTTATTTTATTGCAGATATCTGCATTATCTGCAAAAATTCTGAGGTTACTATTAATGTTGCTTACAAGGTCATTAATATAGAACATGAACAGCAAGCGACCCAATACATTTCCCTGAGGAATACCTGAAGCTATTTCCACATCTATTAATGACTTTCCATCAAAGTTAGTGTACTGCATAACCCCTCCCAAGAAATCCTGAGTCCAGTCATATATTTTGTCTGATACCTCATATGACCATGTTTTTTTATAATAAATGTAGGTATCATACTGCATCAAATGCTTTTCATAAATCGAGAAATATTACATCTGTTTGACTGTCTTGAGCCATGGCTTTCAGAATGTGATGTGAGATAATTGAGAGTTATGTTTCACATGATCTATGTTTCTGAAATCAGTGCTGGTTGGCATGGAGGTGGTATTTCTGCTTGAGATACCTCATTATGTTTGATCTAAAAAAATGTTCTAAGATTCTGCAATAAATGGATATCAAGAATGTTGGGCACTACCTGTGAGGATCACTTCTGCTACACTTCTTGTAGACAGGTGTGATCTGTAATTACTTCAAACTACTGGGAGCAGTTTTTGTTTGAGGGGTCTACGATAGACATAGTCAGTGGAGGGACTAGCTCATCTGCAAATTGGATAAAGACTCTGATGAGGATTCCATTGGGCCCTGGGGCTCTGTTCAAGTTTGATGTCTTATGCTGTCTCTGAATGTTGCTGACACTGTTACCTATTTCATTTGCCTTTTCAGTGGTATGAGAAAGTTGGGCCAATAGAGATGGGTTTTCCTTTCTAAAGGAACATTTAAAAACTGAGTTAAGTATTCCTGCTTTTGTTTTGTTAATCTCAATGTCTTGTCAATGAGTGATTCAATACTAATGTTGGTGCCTCTAACAGCCTTTACATATGACCAGAATTTCTTTGGGTTTTGTGAAAGATCATTTTACAATATTCAGTTACAGTAGTCAATGAAGGATTCATACATTGCCCTCTTGACTGCCAAACACATTTCATTCAACATCTCTCTATCTATAGCCCTATGCTCTGGTTCATGCATATCATGCAATATTCTCTGTTTGGAAGTTTCTCTACAGTGACTGTATACCATGGAGGATTTCTATTATTATGACCTGTTCTACTGGGTAAATATCTATCCAGTGCATAGTCAACTATCCTTTTGAAGCTGAGCCACAGTTTCAATACAGGCTCCTGTCCTGAGCTAAAAGTTTCAAGTTCCTCATTGAAGTCTAGTTTGCTGAACATATAAACCTTTCTGCTTGTTTTGGTTGCTCTTTGTGTCTTTTACTCATTGTTAGTATAACTGCTCAAGGTCACTTATACCATTTTTGATGTGGGCTTCCTCAAAGAGATAAGGTCAGTTCGTTGCCATTAGATCAAATATATTTCTGTCATGCATGGGGTTCTGAACTGTTTGTCTGAGATATTTTCAGAGAAGACATTTATCCATGTTTCACAGGATGTCATCATGCCCACCACTAACAAAACTATAACTACCCCAATTCATTGTTTGATGATTAAAAGCTTCCTCCAATGATTACAGTATTATTAATGAAATTATGTACAAGCAAACTGAGGTTATCTCTAAAGATTTTGATTGCATCAGGAGGAGAATCTCGTGGTCGATAGAAGGACCCTATTATTATACTTTGCTCACCCTTGATACTGAGTCTTACATGGACACTCTCACATGTAGCTTCAATTTATATCTCAGTGGATTTGAATTTTTGTCTGCTGAAACAAATACACCATCTCCAGTTCCCTATCCTTTTGGTATATGCTTAAATTTTCCCTATGGATCTTACTACTATCCACTTTGTGTTAACCAGCTTTTTGAGAGCTTCAGCCTTTTTATGAGTACTTTAATCTCTGGTGCTTTGTTGTTAATGATTCACCAGTTAACTACTAGAAACTTGATACTCTCATCTGCAGGAGCCATTTCTTTGAATCTTACACTGATAGTTCCTGGTTTCCCATAGTGTCATTATCTGGACTGGATGGAGAGTTGCCTACTAAAAGTAAATAAAAAAAACTCTCACACAATCAGCTACTTGGGTATCCCCCTCTGATGCCACAGCTTAGTTTATCATAAAATCCTCAGAGTCTCGGGTTCAAGCCTTCCACTAGATGAAGAACAGGCAGGTCGTGATTTGTTCTGGGGACAATGCTGCGTATTGTGAACTTCACTGAAACTCTGTGAGCAAGGATGATATTCTCAACCCTTACTGCTAGTGACGAGAATGACCCAGGTAAGAGCTTGGAGACCAGACAGAATGCATCAGTTGTCCCAGAGCATGCAGTTTGCTACAGCTGAGATTGCTAATAGTATCATACAGTGCTTAACACTATTATTCTCACGGTACATCCTGTAAGATGCCTCAAAATGCATTGTGGAACATTGTACTCACAAAGATATTTCTTATTATTTTTGTGATCACAAACAGAAAACAGCACATGCTTTCACAAGTGTTCATATTGCTAGACTAGTCCTGTGTCATCTTGAACTATATGTTAACCTCAGGTATGTATTCCATGGCGTTATGCTTGTTGCTATGTTCCAGAGTGGGACATCATGCTTGGTTGCAAATGTTATTCTTTGGACCTCACTCAGTGTTAGTGTTCAGGGCTACTACAAGTAACACAAACAGCAGTAACCAATTCTGCAAGAAATTTAGAGGCCTGAATTGTGGCCTTATGAAATATTATTCTAACAAGTCAATACCAGATCACATATTGTTGACAATACCAAAATATTTTTTTCATCACAGCAGATATTAAATATTTCTTGGCAGGCATTTCTTGCAGTTAGTATTGTCAGCCTGGGACTAGCTCATCAATCAAACCAACAGGTCAGTAACAGTGTACTGTGGTTGCAGAACATAGTAATCTGGATGACAACATTTATAGATGTCCTCGACACTTCTTTCATTCAGAACCTTGATGTAATTAAATGATTTCTGCTAATAATGTTTATTTTGCCCCAACTTCTTTGTCAGTTAGATTTATCAGCAGTAGCTACACATCACATGGTTTAGTAGTTCACACGTCAATCTTGGAGCACAAATCAAAAATTTTGAGGCTGATTCCCACTTTCCCTCTATCATTTTCTAGAATTTAACATGACTGATTCTCGATACATACTGTGCTTGTGTCAGCACACTTGAAAAATGTGAAACAGGATATCAGTTGGCATTGGATATCCTTTGTAAATAACTTTCAGTCCATGCTTAGAGTGATTGTGTTGTTTTATAACCACCCATAGGTCATATGACTGATTGTTTTTAATCAGTCCTACTATGTGTATTTTTATATTTGTTTGAGGTTTTATTCATGCTGAAAATTTTTGTGAAACAAATTTCTTTGTGAAGCAATACAACAATGGATGGAAGACCAGAACAGTTACCAAATTATTTTATTAATTATTAGTAACTGAAACTTTTTGAATCAAGTATGTGAAGTACTATATGAATAGAAGCCACATGATTTCAATAAAATCTCAACTTCAAAAAGCCAAGAATCAATTTACAATGAATGTGCAGTGCAAGCTTGAGTAGAGCTGTGGACAGAGAAATTAAAAGTTGAATCCAATTTCTGGAAAAGATGAAGATTTTGGTTGTTATTCATGACACTTTTTGCTCGCATAGCTTTTACCCATGAACCATGGACCTTGCCGTTGGTGTGGAGGCTTGTGTGCCTCAGCGATACAGATAGCCGTACCGTAGGTGCAACCACAACGGAGGGGTACCTGTTGAGAGGCCAGACAAACATACGGTTCCTGAAGAGGGGCAGCAGCCTTTTCAGTAGTTGCAGGGGCAACAGTCTGGATGTTTGACTGATCTGGCCTTGTAACACTAACCAAAACGGCCTTGCTGTGCTGGTACTGCAAACAGCTGAAAGCAAGGGGAAACTACAGCCGTAATTTTTCCCGAGGGCATGCAGCTTTACTGATCGTTAAATGATGATGGCGTCCTCTTGGGTAAAATGTTCTGGAGGTAAAATAGTCCCCCATTCGGATCTACAGGCGGGCACTACTCAGGAGGACGTCGTAATCAGGAGAAAGAAAACTGGCATTCTACGGATTGGAGCGTGGATTCTCAGATCCATTAATAGGGCAGGGAGGTTAGAAAATTTAAAAAGGGAAATGGATAGCTTAAAGTTAGATATAGTAGGAATTAGTGAAGTTCAGTTGCAGGAGGAACAAGACCTTTGGTCGGGTGAATACAGGGTTATAAAAACAAAATGAAATAGGGGTAATGCAGGAGTAGGTTTAATAATGAATAAAAACATAGGAGTATTGGTAAGCTACTACAAACAGCATAGTGAACACATTATTGTGGCCAAGATAGACACAAAGCCCACACCTACAACAGTAGTACAAGTTTATATGCCACCTAGCTCTGCCGATGATGAAGAAATTGATGAAATGTATGATGAGATAAACGAAATTATTCAGGTAGTGAAGGGAGACGAAATTTTGATAGTCATGGGTAACTGGAATTCGAGAGTAGGAAAAGGGAGAGAAGGAAACATCGTAGGTGAATATGGATTGGGGCTAAGAAATGAAAGAGTAAGCTGTCTGATAGAATTCCGCACAGAGCATAACTTAATCATAGCTAACACTTGGTTCAAGAATCATAAAAGAAAGTTGTATACATGGAAGAATCCTGGAGATACTAGAAGGTCTCAGATAGATTATATAATGGTAAGACAGAGATTTAGGAACCAGGTTTTAAATTGTAAGACATTTCCAGGGGCAGATGTGGACTCTGACCACAATCTATTGGTTATGAACTGTAGATTAAAACTGAAGAAACTGCAAACAGGTGGGAATTTAAGGAGATGGGACCTGGATAAACTGAAAGAACCAGAGGTTGTACAGAGTTTCAGGGAGAGCGTAAGGGAACAATTGACAGGAATGGGGGAAAGAAGTACAGCAGAAGAAGAATGGGTAGCTCTGAGGGATGAAGTAGTGAAGGCAGCAGAGAATCAAGTATGTAAAAAGATGAGGGCTCATAGAAATCCTTGGGTGACAGAAGAAACATTGAATGTAATTGATGAAAGGAGAAAATATAAAAATGCAGTAAATTAAGCAGGCAAAAAGGAATACAAACGTCGCAAAAATGAGATCGACAGGAAGAGTAAAATGGCTAAGCAGGGATGAATAGAGGACAAATGTAAGGATGTAGAGGCTTATCTCACTAGGGGTAAGATAGATGCTGCCTACAGGAAAATTAAAGAGATCTCGGGAGAGAAGAGAACCACTTGCATGAATATCAAGAGCTCAGATGGAAACCCAGTTCTAAGCAAAGAAGGAAAAGCAGAAAGGTGGAAAGAGTAAATAGAGGGTCTATACAAGGGCGATGTACTTGAGGACAATATTATGGAAACGGAAGAGGATGTAGATAAAGATGAAATGGGAGGTATGATACTGCGTGAAGAGTTTGACAGAGCAATGAAAGGCCTAAGTCGAAATAAGGCCCTGGGAGTAGACAACATTCCTTTAGAACTACTGACAGCCTTGGGAGAGCCAGTCCTGACAAAACTCTACCATCTGGTGAGCAAGATGTATGAGACAGGCGAAATATGATCAGACTTCAAGAAGAATATAATAATTCCAATCCCAAAAAAAGCAGGTGTTGGCAGGTGTGAAAATTACCGAACTATCAATTTAATAAGTCACAGCTGCAAAATACTAACGCGAATTCTTTACAGATGAATGGAAAAACTGATAGCAGCTGACCTTGGGGCAGATCAGTTTGGATTCCGTAGAAATATTGGAACACGTGAGGCAATTCTGATTAGATTAAGGAAAGGCAAACCTATGTTTCTAGCATTTATAGGCTTAGAGAAAGCTTTTGACAATGTTGACTGGAATACTCTCTTTGAAATTCTAAAGGTGGCAGGGGTAGAATACAGGGAGTGAAAGGCTATTTACAATTTGTACAGAAACCAGATGGCAGTTATAAGAGTCGAGGGACATGAAAGGGAGGCAATGGATGGGAAGGGAGTGAGACAGGGCTGTAGCCTCTCCCCGATGTTATTCAATCTGTATATTGAGCAAGCAGAAAAGGAAACAAAAGAGAAATTTGGAGTAGGAATTAAAATCCATGGAGAAGAAATAAAAACTTTGAGGTTCACCGATGACATTGTAATTCTGTCAGAGACAGCAAAGGACTTGGAAGAGCAATTTAACGGAATTGACAGTGTCTTGAAAGGAGGATATAAGATGAACATCAACAAAAGCAAAGCGAGGATAATGGAATGTAGTCGAATTAGGTCAGGGTGATGCTGAGCGAATTAGATTAGGAAGTGAGACACTTAAAGTAGTAAAGGAAATTTGCTATTTGGGAAGCAAAATAACTGATGATGGTCGAAGTAGAGAAGATAGAATATGAAGACTAGCAATGGCAAGGAAAGCGTTTCAGAAGAAGAGAAATTTGTTAACATCGAGTACAGATTAAGTGCCAGGAAGTCATTTCTGAAAGTATTTGTATAGAGTGTAGCCATGTATGGAAGTGAAACATGGACGATAAATAGCTTGGACAAGAAGAGAATAGAATGTGGTGCTACAGAAGAGTGCTGAAGATTAGATGGGTAGATCACATAACTAATGAGGAAATATTGAATAGAATTGGGGAGAAGAGGAGTTTGTGGCACAACTTGGCAAGAAGAAGGGACCAGTTGATAGGACATGTTGTGAGACATCAAGGGATCACAAATTTAGCATTGGAGGGCAGTGTAGATGGTAAAAATCGTAGAGGGAGACCAAGAGATGAATACACTAAGAAGATTCACAAGGATGTAGGTTGCAGTAAGTACTGGGAGATGAAGAAAACTTCACAGGATAGGGTAGCATGGAGAGCTGCATCAAACCAGTCTCAGGACTGAAGAACACATAAACAACAACATGATACATTTACCCCTCTTTAAATGTTTCAATGTAAATTCCTTTAAGACAAAGGAACATAGTAAAGGACAGTGAACTCTCGACACCATGTCACCTTCTACATCTACATCTACATCTACATCTACAGATATGCTCCGCAAGCAACCATACAGTGCGTCATGGGGGTACCTGCTTCAAATGATGGTCCTCTAAATTTTCTCAGTAGTGTTCTTTGAAAAGAATGTCAGCTTGCCTCCAGTGATTCCAATTTGACTTCCTGAGGCATCAAACCTACCAGTATCAAATCTAGCAGCCCGACTCTGAATTGCTTCAGTGTCTCTTCTTTCAGTCTGACCTGGTACAGATCCCAAACACTTGAGTAGTTCTCAAGAATAGGTCACACAAGCATTCTATTTGCAGTCAACTTTATGTGTAAACCACACTTTCCTAGAATTCTCCCAGTAAACTGAAGTCGACCTTTTGCCTTCCCTACCACAGTTCTCACCCATTCTTTACATTTCATATCACTTTGAAACTTGACACCAAGACATTTAAATGACTTCATTGTGTCAAGCGGGAGACTATTAATACTGTATCGTAACACTGAAGGTTTGTTCTTCCTACCAATCTGCATTAACTTAACATTTTTCCACATTTTGAGCTAGCTGCCATTCATAACACCAATTAGTAATTTAGTCTAAAGGGTCTTGTATCTACCAACAGTTGCTCAATGTCAACACCTTATTGTATACCACAGCATCATCCACGAACAACTGCAGATTGCTGCTCACCCTGTCTACCAAATCATTTATATAAAATCAAACAATGGAAAATTCAGGATGGTATGTAACAATATTATGAAAATGATAGTTGCTACATACCATATAGTGTAGATACTGAGCTTCAGATAAGCACAACAAAAAAACTGTCACACAATAAGCTTAAGGGGAGAGGAGGGGAGAGGGGGGTTAGGTTAGTGGAGGTAGCCCAAATGACCTGTCTTTCTGCCAAAATTCAAACTTCTCACCAAAATCCGACATCTTGAATGACATCATCAGATGACATCACAGCTGCCATCTTGGATGACATCATCGCCGCCATCTTGGATAACGATACTTAGGGAAGAACATATTCTGTCCCCCTACTTCCCACTACTGTCAGGAGCATCTCCAAGCATGCCTTCACAGGTAATCAGGGCTCATTTCGAAGCAGGGCTCATCACTGAAGACAGTTCTACTACAGTCAATGAGACACAGACCAAGGACGTTTTCGGAAATGCCCCAGACATTGGTGGGAACCAAACCTGTGCGCCACCTGCCATACAGCCCGACAAGCAAGAGTTTGGTCTCGGTTGCCATTCCTTTTACATAGCACGATCTCTTTGATTCTCATCTGCAGCACCATTGCAGCACACCAGTAAGCTGTACGAACCCAAGGAATTAAAACTGAATGGAAGAGACCAGACTTAAAGTCAACCAAGTAGTGGAGAAGAGATAAGTTTTACCCTTTTGAACTTCATGAGATAGTGCAGCTGCCCCATAATTTGAAAATGTATGATCAAATGATTGCCTGTATCTGCTGAGAGTCTGGTGGGAATGCCAGTCAACCTGCCTTCAGCTCAAAGTGGTTTGGCATGCACGGGATGTTGTGTCAGCTCCAATAGTCTGAGAGGGGGCATTTAAATGTGGGATGACAATTCAGCACCATGATGAAAGAAAAGTTGTCAAAACCTTGCCTGGCTATGTAGGCCATAGCTTGGCTGGAATGAAAACTTTGTCTCATTTCCACAGTTCAAGGCATGAGAAACTATATGAAGTTGACAGAAATAAACTTTTAATCCTGCAGATCACCACATAAATGATGCGGTATCATGTGAGTATTATAGTTACACCTGTTAATGGGAAACTACATGATGCAAATTGGCCCAGAACTGGCGATATAAGTCAAGCAGGTTTGTGCATACACTGGAGAGGGACACACACAAGGTTTTTACGCTGAAGTTGGGGAAGTGTGACCACCTGTTCATTTTACAATGGCTTTTGTAAACCAAAACACTACTCATTTGTCTCGAAATCCCATGCTTCACTTGTAAGTAAAAGCAGGAGTCCACAGGGAATAGTCGAATATAGTCAGTGAGATTCAGGAATTGCAAATGGTGGCAGGGACTTTATCATGTCCTCCTGTCCCGCACTGGAAAGTGGCCATAGAACAAGTTGTCATGTGTCCATAAGGTATTCAACTAACACATTGTAAGAAATGAACTGAAGTATATTTCAATGTTGTTATGTAAGGCAAAATACACGAAAACACTGTGGAGATTTTAATACACGTTGGTGAAGCAAGCATTTCATGAAATATGTGGTATGTCAGAGCATTTACATCTCAATACATGGAGAAACTAAATTACGTAGTAGGTGCAATATCTGTCAGCACAATGCAACACACCATGGCTACCTCTACTAACATAAGAAAATGGCGGGAAAGAAAGGGCGCTTGGGCTACCTCCACTAACCTAAATCATCCGACCGCCAGCTCTTCCTAGGAAATGGTGGGAAGAGGACTCAGCCTGTGCTGGTCATAGGTCTCTATTTTGCATGCACCATTTATTTAAACAATTACAGGCAGTACCACCATCCAGTGTGTTCGCCACAAGGCCCAGAGTCCAACAGACCTAGTACACAGTACCACCACCAGAGGGCACTGTTGTCCGTTCCATGATGTCGTCCAAGATGACGGTCTGGGGTGGGGGAAAATGGTGGTGGTGGGAAACAGAGTGTTCACCACGAGGTCTGAGCCTAGTACACAGTACCACCACCAGAGGGCACTGTCATCCCTCCTATGACATAATCCAAGATGGTGGTCTAGGGTGGGGGAAAATGGCTGGAAATGGACTCAGCCTATTCTGGATAGGATGGACATAAGTCTTTATTTTGTAGACAGTCTGTACTTAAGCAATTTGAGGCAGTACAGCCATCCAGTGTTTCCAGCATTAGGTCTGGAGTCCAACTGACCTAGTACAAAGTACTGCCACCAGAGGTCACTGTCGTCCCTCCTGTGACATAATCTAAGATGGTCTGGAGGGGAAAATGGTGGGGACAATGACTTGGCCTGTGCTGGGCTGCTGGAGAGAGTAAGGAGTGTACTTTATTTATTTTGGAACAATCTATTTAGGGACGCATTTCTGATAGTATATTTGTCACACTGATACAAAACACACGCTCTGACATACTTGGGTTCACGCCACACTGCCTACAGACCTGCAAACTACTAGTAAATTACCGAAATAACGCGTGTTAAACGCTCTGCAAGCATGCAAGCAACTCCTAAATTACCGAAATAATGCACTACACAGCTCACAGACATGCAAACGACTCGTAAATAATGTAGTACACTGATGTGCAGAAATGAAATCAACACTTACATTGTCCAAATAATGCAGTACACGGCATCGCACATATAACGCTCTGCCAACATACAACGCTTAAACAGCCAGAAACAATGTAGTCCACAAATACTCACTGCATGTAAAAACACTTTCAAGCTATTGTCAATGTACCAGAAGCTCCATGGGTGCGCGCACGTCAACGCCACCATGAGCCACCACTGGATGCAAGCCACTCTCACACCGCTGCCGACAGCGTGTGAAAGTCACATCTACAGTTAAGGTTCTTTGATTGTTATACTGACGTCACATGTCTATCTAAATAAGCGCCAAGTCATCCCCTGGGCCGAGCACGTGTGTGTTTACCCTTGCTGACACAACTGGACGGGAGCAAAGACCTATTTTCAGGGCGTTTCTTGTTATTCTTAACCATCTGCTATTACATCATATAGATAAGGAAAGGGACTTGCTACACTTTCAACTACCTAGTTTCAATTACTTTTAAGGTCATCTGTATTCTGAATGGATTAAGTGGGTGATTGGATGACCCTGAAAAGTAGTTGAAACTAGATAGTTGGAAGTGTAGTGAACCCCTTTTCTTACCTATATGAATAAGGTGGAATTTTGTCCAGACATATACTGTGACACTGAATATAGACTGTGATCACTGGAGTATATAGTATCAGACCAGCAGCGCAGTTACACATTGCTGATGATACAGCCTCAAAATAAAATTACCCAGTTTAGAAAGTGATTTCGCTAAGGAACGTGGTATGAAACCGGTATTTCCGACTCCCTCATGCCACCACAACTAGATATTTCTAAAGTATTTGAAACATATTCTGTCTCAATGCCATGTCAGAGGTTCGGTGATATATCCACTGGGCTATAGGCTACGGTTGATTGAGTAGGATCACAAACAGTAGATGGTGTGCTGATTCAGGTCTTAAGAAATGTAGACTAACTTTTCAGATCACTAATGCCAAGCTATCCGCTACAAATGCTGTCTGGGATTTGGAATCAAGTCCCTCCATTCATGCACATACCTGTGTTGGATCCTTTAATGATTACAGCCACTAGTGAATCATATTTCTGATACTCTCATATCTCCAAACGAGTCTCCTCTCTCGAAATGATCTGCTACAGTAAATTTCCAGCGTCATTTTAGATAGTCCCTATGGATCATGCAAGAGCCCTCACAGACTCTGCACTACCATTCCTGCAGCTTTGCGCACGTGATCATTCCAATGTAAGTTGGAATTGAGTAGAAGTCGGAGGAAACTATATCTACCACCTTCTGCAAACCGTGTAGAAACATGCTAAGCTGCATTACTGCAACAGGACTGTGTTTTGACCATTCGATGTAAACAGGAACTGAGAGAAGGACAAGTATTTTTGCTACTGCATAGTGGTGCACCCCCAAACTACATACGAGTACTACAGATCCGCTTCTATTTGCATCTATCGCCCTAAGATGTTATCTTCGTTATTCTGTACCATCCATCAGAGAAAAATTACAAACTATAAAACCTTAACTAACTTCATCCGTTAGACAATTAGATTAGATTTTTACCGCATCTGTCTTCTCCTATATATCGAAAACAAATACCGCATGCATGCAGGAATCGAGCACATGTGACGATCCTATTAAATATACAGACACTGGTCAACTGCACAGACTAGTTTATAGTTTCATCACCTGTACTGTTGGAGGATGATCGTATCAAGCGGACTATACTGTAAGTCGCAAGAGACGCCCCCTATGACCCCATCTCGTTTGAAACATTGTTTTTTACTGCTCTAACACGCATTTTTACACTGCCAAACATTTTGTTTTTCTGCCACGACTTAGAGGTCTGTATCAGGTTCCAAAGTGACAATAAGACGTCCTGATCCATGGCCTTTCACAGACAACAAGGACATCACTCCAAAGTACTGTTATCCAAGACGTCACACTGTGACGCGATTGACAGCATTCAAGATGGCTGCTGTGACGTCATTCAAGATGGCTGCTGTGACGTCAGCTGATGACACGATTACTGTTACCCAAGATGGCTGCAAAGTGCCACACCCCCTACCAAGTGCCTCCCCCCCCCCCTGGCGGGGAGTTCGAATTTTGGAGGGAAGATAGGTCAAATGGGCTACCCATAGGCGCCACATGGTGTAAATCATTCCTCATCCCACACACTGGATGATTTTAAATAAAAGTCATTTACAACATAAGGAAATTGGAAGAGTTTAGCGGCGTTGGCGTGGGTCTCCAAGCTACATTTAAACTCATCTGTCACATTGTGGAACAACTGATTGCTCTGCATTCCATTTCGACTGATTCCTCATATTGCAGTCATTACGCAATCACTATTTCAGTGCTAGTCATCCCCAGAAGGTGTCACCCTTCCACAAAACTCTTTCTCCAACTCTAACAAACATTGTCAGCCAGTAATTGTATGATAACCAACAGCGTGCCAGTGGACCCCCCTCCCCATGTACTGTTGTGTGAACAATTTTACCAGTTTTACAGCAATTTCAACCCCTACCAATGATGTGACAGCATGTTTCCTCCTTTCAGTATCATAGCTAAAGCACCTCCTCCCCACTTTGCGAGTATCATTGCGAACGTGAATAGATGACTGTGCAGTATGTCCATGCATTGTTAATTCTCGAACACATTCATCATCAAAGTATATCAGACAGTGCTCTACATATTTCTAACACGTCGTACTTAGTGCTTAATTTACGATCTATCTCTATGCTGATGGGAGTCACAGAGCATTCTCGTTGTCTTAGGGTAAAATTAATGAGTAAGAGACCCCCTCACACTGTCATTGACCAACCTGCCCTGCAGCACTATTACCGATTTAATCTACAGCCTGTAACACAACCGGCGGCGCGTGCTACCTGTTTCCTGATAATTGAAGTTTTAGTCTTGTCACAGGAAAACCAAGTATAACGTTACACAGAAAGTTAAATACCAAATGTGACATAAACCTACAATATAGCGTTACCCTCTGGGAGGAATTTTGAAATTGACCATGTGTTAACCTAATGGATAGAGGGTATCGAACATGAATTTCGTACTATGGCAATTGATAGGAAGGAGGAAGACTTTAATTTTGTAAGAAATGCAAGCAATAAAGCTCCCTCAAATGAAATAGTAAAGGGTCGCCAGCCGAATTAGGCACAATAATGTGAAAACATTATTTTCAGTGGATTTAGATATACTCTTGCAAAAGGGACTTTCATAAATTCTTTCTTAGTTAAGTGCAATGAACACACACAACTACCAGGCCAAATGCACAGTGGATAGCAGTAGCTATTAATATCTTAGGTTAGCAATCACAGAAATGTAAAAGAGACTTTACTCCCGTTAACTATAATTACTACCTCAACCATTAATTTATTCAGCACAATATGTTCTCAAACATCTCACGAGATTAAATGGCACCCGACAAGAGTTCAAGTTTGACTAACACATACATATCACAAATGCGATAAATTACCACTGTCCTAAGACATTTCATTTTCACTCAACTGTAGAAATGTTCCAGATTTCAATAGCAAAAGCTGAATTGAAATTAAACTTTTCCTACAAGCAAACATTAAAGTGGGGGCCCATAAATTATTCCTTCCTTTATAAGCAACTATGCACACATTTCAGAAACAACTTGCATCACATAAATGCTGAATTACAACCCCACTTAAGATTATTTAGTCCTCAACGCTTTATAACAAATTATACTTGAAGTATTCTGATTTAGCTTCGAAAATAAATTCAAGGTGAAGTAAAGTTTCAAATAGGTTTAGCATTATGTGCCTTTTTCATTACTTGGTAAGCAAGTGATTTTAATTATCAACATTTGCACTCTTTAACACTAAACTTTGGCGCAATCAAAGTAGTAGCAATTCAAAGCAAAATAAAGCTTTTTAACAAGTTTAAAATAATGCACCTCTCTCTTTACCTATGAAACAAATGACTCAACTAGCAACTTTTATATACTTTAAAATTGTAACTTAGGCACATTTAAATAAAACAAATTTGCATTTCTTCATAAACAGGATACTCCGTCTTAGCACTTTTAGAATGGGACCCTGCTTGGTATCATGAAGAGGACAGTTTCAGAGTACAAATACAAATATTGTAACACTTGAATTATTATTGCAGAAGCCCATACAAGCACACTGGTTCTTACTGGCGTACATATCTGTTTTCCAAAGTAGGTGAAGCAGTGGCACAATAGATGTGGCAAGCACATGGTTGGTATCAGGTCTCCTTCTGGAGGTTTTAAGCTCTATTTAACACTTCTTGACGGCGTATTCATCTTCTTTAGAGCTTTTCCAAATGCGAGAGCACCATTTTACAGCCAGAACCACGTCCAAGGCCATTCCATCATAGATCTGGTTTCAGAACGCCTCACTAGGAGCCTGCGGTGTTGACTATTCCACAGCTGGCCACTGACTGTCTAACCCACTCTCTCTTTTGCCACCCAGGTAGACCGCCCCTTCCACCTTTTCTAGCGTGCCAATCCCCTTCTGTAATAAAGAGGGTTCCCTATGTCTTTTCTATTTCACAATACAAGATCCCGAAGTATGAACCAGTTTTCTACATACAATTTTGTTTTTTCCAACAGACATATTTAATAAAGTTTCATTATTTAAGCACACTTTTAAGTTAAACCAAATATACATCACAAATTTCCATTTCCCTCCAACAATTCGAAGATCTTAACTCATACAGAATAAAGACTTCATAATAAAATTACGCTGTACCAATTACTCAAATCGATAATGGTGTTACAAACCGACCAGAAGTGGACCGCCACATTCCACGTCTCATGAATAACTGGGGCTTGCCGAGTCCAAGTGCACAAGATTTCTTGAGGTGCACCCATGTCGAGGATGTTAGCACTCCTCATCGATGTATAGTAACAGGTTTGAAAGTGCCATGATATAATAGCAGATGGTTAAGAAGAACAAGAAACAGATGATTTTTATGCATAATTATTTCTCCAGAGTCTAGGATCAGTACCTGGAAGGTATTGGCAGGAGAGAACATAAAGGCTACAACGTTCCGCACTTAAAACGGGATGTTAGATCACTTGCGTTTCCGACCTATCAGTCATATGGAATATAGCACTCTTAATAATCCAATGTAAGAAATATATTTCAAGCGTATGACATGCATCCTTCTTCCCGGTTTCTCTACGATAAACTATATTATCGAACCATAAAACGAAAAAACTACTTCCCTAAAACATTGGCTTTGTGTGATACAAGCATAATACGGCTTTCCAGAGATGTGTAGCGTCCACTTTCCACATCTGATCACACTTTATAAATTATGCTATGCCTGCATCAGCCCTATATAAAATTATCGTTAGTAACAGGGAATACTTCTTACAAGGAAACAGATAAACGCATAGCAGCAGCGTCCTACATGTGAAAATTACAAGTCATTCCACCACTAACTCTGTAAACAGCACATCGGTCAGGCAAATGTATACACGGGGATTGCAGTGCCTCACAAGCATCTACCACTAACTCAGTTATAAAGCTGAAGTCTCGATTTTACACCCAAGATGCGGTAGGGAGATGGAGTACATCACATAAATCATAGTTCGTTTAGAGAAATGTGTCAAGTTTCAAAACACTTGAGATGGAAGTCCTCTGATGACCGACAGGTTTACCGTTAACGATCGCAAGAAGACAGTGCTTTAAATAACATACAGAACACGTGGTTGTATACAAGTCGAATGCAGGCTATGTCACACGACTGATGAATCCTGACAGGACAATAGAAAAATTGACCTACAGCAACTTCTACTTCTCTAGAATGCATCATCATTCAATCGATCACCCCATTCACTCTCTGTCAGTCTGTAACACAGATGCATGTAAGTTTAGAGGTAGATGGTTCTCTGTCTTCCTGAAAAGCGTCAAATACAGTAGTCAACTCACGTGTATCACTGGTACCTCAATAAACATACAGTGTAATGCTGCCTTGATGGGAAAAAAATTGACTGCTTCCCTGATTTCCTTTGCTTCCATGTCGACGTTTTCTGGGCTTCCTCTTGGTGCTGCATACTTGTTCCCATGTACAAATTGCTATGCGCCAACCAGAAGATACGCAACAACTTCCTCAATTTCTCAGTGTGGCCGAGCGGCTCTAGGCACTTCAGTCTGTAACCGCGCGACCGCTACGGTCGCAGATTCGAATGCTGCCTCGGGCATGGATGTGTTTGATGTCCTTAGGTTAGTTAGGTTTAAGTAGTTCTAAGTTCTAGGGGCTGATGACCTCAATTTCCCTGCACCGTCATTTTTTCCACTTCTATCAATTTTATGTCAGTTTCATCCATACGATCATCACATAACCTCTCGTGCTGTGTTTTAAAATTGCTTGTAAATGTAGTACCACTGCCAATGCCTAGCCCAGATGCGCTGATCGCGAGGCGTAGTACAGCAATGTACCTGATTGTATCCAGTCACCTCCACATTTGGAGAGCGTTTGCTCTGTTTTCTGTCAGTAGGGATGATTTGGAATCATATATCAGCGACATCGGTATTGGTGAGCGGAAATATCAGTTTACTTTTTTTTCTTTTGTTGAGTTTTTTCATGTAAAGGACTTCGCAGATGGGATAAGTTTCTAGTTACTCTGCGGTTTAAAGCACACTCCGCCTAGCTAAAGTTTCGGGTTTCTAGAGAGATAATTTCCAGCCAATATCTTCAGAATTATATTGCGTGATCGATACTGCTATGAAAGCAATATTGATATGTGTTTGATATCAAGAAGCACCGCGAAAATGGTATGATATTCTAGCAAACCATGCGAAATTAGATGTGTTCTTGTAATCACAGATTCGGGAAATGTGTGTAGAAAAGCGGGCAAACAAGCAGGTCAGGACCAGAAACAGTAACGTGTTTGTGCCAAGGGGGAAATGAGTCAGTCTTTGCACAACAGTACCGAGAGTGACTTCAATCCACTGAGGGTGCTCTGGTCACACATTGGGACTGGATGACTCCCGACCTCGCTGGAAATATCTAGTGCCAAGAGTATACCTACTGTGGATGTGCTTATGCTGTCTTCACAGTATATGTACGAATGGTATAAAAGGGGTGATTTTGTCTACATCTACATCTACATTTATACTCCGCAAGCCACCCAACGGTGTGTGGCGGAGGGCACTTTACGTGCCACTGTCATTACCTCCCTTTCCTGTTCCAGTCGCGTATGGTTCGTGGGAAGAACGACTATCTGAAAGCCTCCGTGCGCGCTCTAATCTCTCTAATTTTACATTCGTGATCTCCTCGGGAGGTATAAGTAGGGGGAAGCAATATATTCGATACCTCATCCAGAAACGCACCCTCTCGAAACCTGGCGAGCAATCTACACCGCGATGCAGAGCGCCTCTCTTGCAGAGTCTGCCACTTGAGTTTATTAAGCATCTCCGTAACGCTATCACGGTTACCAAATAACCCTGTGACGAAACGCGCCGCTCTTCTTTGGATCTTCTCTATCTCCTCCGTCCAACCGACCTGGTACGGATCCCACACTGATGAGCAATACTCAAGTATAGGTCGAACGAGTGTTTTGTAATTCACCGCCTTTGTTGATGGACTAAATTTTCTAAGCACTCTACCAATGAATCTCAACCTGGTACCCGCCTTACCAACAATTAATTTTATATGATCATTCCACTTCAAATCGTTCCGCACGCATACTCCCAGATATTTTACAGAAGTAACTGCTACCAGTGTTTGTTCCGCTATCATATAATCATACAACAAAGGTTCCTTCTTTCTATGTATTCGCAATACATTACATTTGTCTACGTTAAGGGACAGTTGCCACTCCCTGCACCAAGTGCCTATCCGCTGCAGATCTTCCTGCATTTCGCTACAATTTTCTAATGCTGCAACTTCTCTGTATACTACAGCATCATCCGCGAAAAGCCGCATGGAACTTCCGACACTATCTACTAGGTCATTTATATATATTGTGAAAAGCAATGGTCCCATAACTCTCCCCTGTGGCATGCCAGAGGTTACTTTAACGTCTGTAGATGTCTCTCCATTGATAACAACATGTTGTGTTCTGTTTGCTAAAAACTCTTCAATCCAGCCACACAGCTGGTCTGATATTCCGTAGGCTCTTACTTTCTTTATCAGGCGACAGTGCGGAACTGTATCGAATGCCTTCCGGAAGTCAAGAAAAATAGCCTGTATCTAATATTTTCTGGGTCTCATGAACAAATAAAGCGAGTTGGGTCTCACACGATCGCTGTTTCCGGAATCCATGTTGATTCCTACATAGTAGATTCTGGGTTTCCAAAAACGACATGATACTCGAGCAAAAAACATGTTCTAAAATTCTACAACAGATCGATGTCACAGATATAGGTCTGTAGTTTTGCGCATCTGCTCCACGCCCTTCTTGAAGACTGGGACTACCTGTGCTCTTTTCCAATCATTTGGAACCCTCCGTTCCTCTAGAGACTTGCGGTACACGGCTGTTAGAAGGGGGGCAAGTGCTTTCGCGTACTCTGTGTAGAATCGAATTGGTATCCCGTCAGGTCCAGTGGACTTTCCTCTATTGAGTGATTTGAGTTGCTTTTCTATTCCTTGGACACTTATTTCGATGTCAGCCATTTTTCGTTTGTGCGAGGATTTTGAGAAGGAACTGCAGTGCGGTCTTCCTCTGTGAAACAGCTTTGGAAAAAGGTGTTTAGTATTTCAGCTTTACGCGTGTCATCCTCTGTTTCAATGCCATCATCATCCCGGAGTGTCTGGATATGCTGTTTCGAGCCACTTACTGATTTAACGTAAGACCAGAACTTCCTAGGATTTTCTGTCAAGTCGGTACATAGAATTTTACTTTCGAATTCAATGAACGCTTCACGCATAGCCCTCCTTACGCTAACTTTGACATCATTTGGCTTCTGTTTGTCTGAGAGGTTTTGGCTGCGTTTAAACTTGGAGTGAAGCTCTCTCTGCTTTCGCAGTAGTTTCCTAACTTTGTTGTTGTACCACGGTGGGTTTTTCCCGTCCCTCACAGTTTTACTCGGCACGTACCTGTCTAAAACGCATTTTACGATTGCCTTGAACTTTTTCCATAAACACTCAACATTGTCAGAGTCGGAACAGAAATTTTCGTTTTGATCTGTTAGGTAGTCTGAAATCTGCCTTCTATTACTCTTGCTAAACAGATAAACCTTCGTCCCTTTTCTTATATTCCTATTAACTTCCATATTCATGGATGCTGCAACGGCCTTATGATCACTGATTCCCTGTTCTGCACTTAAAGAGTCGAAAAGTTCGGGTCTGTTTGTTATCAGTAGGTCCAAGATGTTATCTCCACGAGTCGGTTCTCTGTTTAATTGCTCGAGGTAATTTTCGGATTGTGCACTCAGTATAATGTCACTCGATGCTCTGTCCCTACCACCCGTCCTAAACATCTGAGTGTCCCAGTCTATATCTGGTAAATTGAAATCTCCACCTAAGACTATAACATGCTGAGAAAATTTATGTGAAATGTATTCCAAATTTTCTCTCAGTTGTTCTGCCACTAATGCTGCTGAGTCGGGAGGTCGGTAAAAGGAGCCAATTATTAACCATAATAATTCACAGGAACTATCCACTTCTACTTCACTACAGGATAAACTACTACTAACAGCGACGAACACTCCACCACCGGTTGCATGCAATCTATCCTTTCTAAACACCGTCTGTACCTTTGTAAAAATTTCGGCAGAATTTACCTCTGGCTTAAGCCAGCTTTCTGTACCTATAACGATTTAAGCTTCGGTGCTTTCTATCAGCGCTTGAAGTTCTGGTGCTTTACCAACGCAGCTTCGACAGTTGACAATTACAATACCGATTGCTGCTTGGTCCCCGCATGTCCTGACTTTGCCCCGCACCCGTTGAGGCTGTTGCCCTTTCTGTACTTGCCCACGGCCATCTAACCTAAAAAATCGCCCAGCCCACGCCACACAACCCCTGCTACCTGTGTGGCCGCTTGTTGCGTGTAGTGGACTCCTGACCTATCCAGCGGAACCCGAAACCCCACCACCCTATGGCGCAAGTCGAGGAATCTGCAGCCCACACAGTTGCAGAACTGTCTCAGCCTCTGATTCAGACCCTCCACTCGGCTCTGTACCAAAGGTCCGCACTCAGTCCTGTCGACGATGCTGCAGATGGTGAGCTCTGCTTTCATCCCACAAGCGAGACTGGCAGTCTTCACCAAATCAGATAGCCGCCGGAAGTCAGAGAGTATTTCCTCTGATCCATAGCGACACGCATCATTGGTGCCGACGTGAGCGACCACCTGCAGATGGGTGCACCCTGTACCCTTCATGGCATCCGGAAGGACCCTTTCCACATCTGGAATGACTCCCCCCGGTATGCACACGGAGTGCACATTGGTTTTCTTCCCCTCTCTTGCTGCCATTTCCCTAAGGGGCCCCTTTACGCGCCTGACATTGGAGCTCCCAACTACCAGTAAGCCCACCCTCTGCGACCGCCCGGATCTTGCAGACTGAGGGGCAACCTCTGGAACAGGACAAGCAGCCATGTCAGGCCGAAGATCAGTATCAGCCTGAGACAGAGCCTGAAACCGGTTCGTCAGGCAAACTGGAGAGGCCTTCCGTTCAGCCCTCCGGAATGTCTTTCGCCCCCTGCCACACCTTGAGACGACCTCCCACTCTACCACAGATGAGGGATCAGCCTCAATGCGGGCAGTATCCCGGGCAACCACAGTCGTAGTCCGATCGGGGGATGCGTGGGACGAGCTGGCCGTCCCTGACAAACCCCCATCCGGACCCCCACAGTGATGCCCATTGGCAACAGCCTCAAGCTGTGTGACCGAAGCCAACACTGCCTGAAGCTGGGAGCGAAGGGATGCCAACTCAGCCTGCATCCGAACACAGCAGTTGCAGTCCCTATCCATGCTAAAAACTGTTTTGCAAAGAACGTCTGAACTAATCTACAGAGAGCGCAAACAAATCGACAAAATTTAAACGGTTATTAAAATACAAGATTGCCTAGTAAATGCAGTAATGCTGCTACTTGCGCACTGCTGACACTGCTCGGCGGCGGAATGAGACTACGCGAATTTACACTATTCGGGTACTAAAACGCGATGCTACAACTCTCAAATACTATAATACGCCCAAAATTTATGAATTAAACAATGCAAGTACCAAAACACGCAAAGAAATTAAGAATTAAACTATGTAACAAATGAGTGAGCTAGGAGTATACGACTTGCTGCTGCAGCTGCTTATCCAACGGCGGCAGGGAGCACACTAACTGTGACCAACCGACACTGGCCGTTCAAAACAAAAACAGAAGACAAACGACTACGCGAATTTATACTATTCAGGTACTAAAACGCGATGCTACAACTCTCAAATAGTATAATACGCCCGAAATTTATGAATTAAACAATGCAAGTACCAAAAACACGGAAAGAAATTAAGAATTAAACTATGTAACAAATGAGTGAGCAAGGAGTATACGACTTGCTGCTGCAGCTGCTTATCCAACGGCTGCAGGGAGCGGGATTTGAGTTATATGTGTACTACATCGACACGGTACAAGGTGATATATTGCTGGTTTGGAGACTGCTTTCACGCTCTAATGTTGAAGCTCCTGTGCTCAGTCGGATAGCAGTTTAATAGAGTAAGAGTCTTTCCATATTTGACAATATGTAGAGCACTTTGCAAGGTGTAATTGTGGGTGCAATATGGCTTCCTGTATAACATAGTTTTTGTGGATGAAAGCCTCCTCTCCAGAAAGAAAGAAACAAAAAAACTGATGGTGCTTCCACACCGGCGGCATCAGTAATTCTCTGGGTAAATTCGATAACAGCCAATCATAATCTTCCGTTCATTCGCAAGACATCTTTTGTGTTGGGATATAGGAGTCTCTACATAGCAGTGAGAACGTTTGTGTATGTTGAAAGCAGGAAGGGTAAGACGTGATGAATGGAGTGCACATTAGGACCGTGAGGAAGAATGAATTCGGCGATATTCTGGGCTGTTCTCTTAAACAGGTTCTGTTAGGGCAAGTATTTCCAGGCATAGACAAAAGCTCCTAGAAAAGCGTGCATTAACTATTCCTGGGATACTAGACAGTTTCTGAGAGGTCGACTTGGTTCTTATTTTACGCAGCCACATGACATCAGTATAACATAGAGAACCTTTTTAGATGCTCTTTCAGTGATGTGTAGCTACATGCGTGCATTTCACGGGGATGCATCAGTTACACTGGGTCAGGTAAGCATGGGTGGACACAGCTCTAATGTGCCATTAGGATCGCGAGGAGGAGGGGAAGGAACGGATTTCTGCAGCGTCTGCGAGGGTGAGTCACTCTGTAAATAGTCCTTCAAACCCCTCTGTTCGCGTCAGCAACGGTGCCTATGTGAACACTTATTTCGACAGGAATATCTCAGGTATCAAATATGAAAAGGATGACTCTGTCTCATGCTTGCAGGACCCAAACGGGCACCTGTGAATATCTTGGCTTGGTAGCTCACTGTCGCATCATTACTTCATGGGGGCTTCCAGTGCATCGTGACTTATGGGAGCGTGTGCGATAGTGTCCTGTGCGGTCCAGAGGACAGGGGGCGGCTGGCCGTGCATGTTTGTGTTGTTTACATGTCTGTTGCATTATATTGCTACCAGGTCTGTAGGCTGTGCTATATGCTATTTGGACAGTTTACGAGTAGTGAGAGTGTCAGCTAAGCGTTCTACATGCGTTATTATGATAATTTATGAGTTGTTTTCATGTCTGTACTTAAGTGTACTGCATTATTTCAGCGAGTCACGAGTAGTATACAGGTCAGTATGCTGTGTGCTGCATTATTTCGATAACTTACGACTTGCTTGCGTGTCTGTTCATCAGTGTACTGCAATATTTACGAGTAGTTTGCAGGTCATCAAACTGTGTATTGTGAACCAAAGCACGTCAGAGCGAGTGGTTCGTATCAGTGTAATAAATGAACTGGATGAGATCCATCCCTAAATAAATTGTTCAAAAATAAATAAAGTACATTCGTTCCTCTCTCCAGCAGCTTAGCACAGGCTGTCATTTTCTCGCCATTGTCCGCGCCATTTTACCCTCCAGACCAGCATCTTGGATTACATCACAGGAGGCACAACAGTGACCTCTGGTGGCAGTACTGTGTACTGTGTCAGTTGGACTCCAAGCCCCATGGTGGACACACTGGATGGAGGTACTGCCTTAAATTGATTAAATAAAGACTGCCTGCAAAATAAAAACTTACATCCATCCTATCCAGTAGAGGCCGAGTCCTTTTCCCCTCCAGTTCCTAAGAAGAGGTGGCGGTTGGGTGACTTAGGTTAGTGGAGGTAGCTTACGTAATGTGTGTATTGCCTCTATTTGTTTGAATAAGGACTGAAAGTAAAGACTTATGTCCAGTACATGCCGAGTCCTTTTCCCCTCCAGTTCGTAGGAAGAGGTGGTGGTCGGATGACTTAGGTTAGTGGAGGTAGCCCAAGTGACCTATCTTCCCGTCATTTTCTTAGGTTAGTATAGGAAGCCATGGTGTGTTGCATTATCCTGATGGGATTTGAACTTCCCACCATTTTCCTGGGGGGGGGGGGGAGGCGGGTTAGGTTAGTGGAGGAAGCCGAATTGACCTATCTTCCTACCAAAATCCGCCATCTTGGATAACAGTAGTTGCATCATCAGCTGACATCATGGCCGCCATCTTGGATAACAGTACTTGCATCACCAACTGACATCATCTCTTGGATGATGTAATCAGCTGACGTCATAGCCGCCATCTTGCATGAAGTAATCAACTGACGTCACAGCCGCCATCTTGTTTGACGTCGCTGGGGCCATACGAACTCTGCTCCACTACTGTAGTATACCAACGTGACTACCACCTGCCACTGAATCTGACTACCAGGAGTGACGGTCTGGGGTGCCATTTCTTTTCACAGCAGGATCCTTTTGGTTGTGATCTGCAGCAACCTTACATCAGAGCGGTGCTTCAGCGATATTCTACAACCCTGTGTGTTGCCGTTCATGGCAAGCCGTTCTGGGCCTGTATTTCAACAAGATAATTCCCCCCCCCCCCCCCACGCACACACAAGGCGAGTGTTTCTACTGCTTGTCTTGGTGGTTGCCAAACCCTACTTTGGCCATCAGAGTCGTCGGATAACTCCCCAATTGAGAACGTTTTGAGCATTATGGGCAGGGCCCTCCAACCATTTCGGGATTTAGACAATCCAACACGTAAATTGGACAGAATTTGGCTCGATATCCCTGAGGAGGACGTCCAACAAATCTGTCAATGCCAAGACGAATAACTGCTAGCATAATGACCAGAGGTGGACCAATACTTTACTGACTTGCTCAATGTATGAAACTTATTTTTTTGAATTAATCATTGTTTTTGGGTTATAGAAGCTTGGCCTTCAGAGGATCGTCTCAGAAAACTGAAGATCCAAATAATAGAAACTTCCTCAGAATGTCAGTGTTCTTGAGTCACTACAGTGCAGTTCTTGCAAAACGCATTTGCGAGGTCAGTGAAGGACAGAAAGCTGGAAAGCGCTACAAGTGCATTCATTATCTGTCAAATGAACGGCTTTGGAATTTGCATATTGTAATCAGAATACAGGAGTTGCTACTGCACATTTAATTCGACCAATACCTGTGAAACTCTCAGTTTCTATCAGTGTATCCCGCAGACAAGGTTATTATAACAGAGGTTATACGAGAAGATGCCATGAAGTAGTTGGGAAACATTTTCTTCAGTGGAATTCTCCTGCAAAATTCTCTCTGTGTGTTTTTAATACCCTTATGTGGTGTACATGCAGCTGAGAACTGTCATAAAGCATTAATTTTTTTCGGAGTGATTCAACTTCCATGCAACCTGTTCGATTGCAGTCCTCGACAATAGGAAAATCTGAAACAGAGTATTGGAAGTTGTTTATATTCCATGTCTAATACCCACTCGAGCGCTTATGTTGACCAGTAGCAGTTCACTTGTGTAACATTGCCATTGCTGTTGAAACTCTCAGTAAGTTAAATATGTCAGCTGAAAAACGTTTTATAATAAGATTTTTTTATTATGGTACACCTTTAAATTGTTTAATCGTGACGTCAATTCGTCCTAAGTGGTTGGTACCAGTTGAATACACAATCAAATTACGACAAGCTCAATTTACTGCTATTCATATTGAGATAAGGCACCTTCAGGCTAATTGATTAACGTAAAACGAAAACTGGAATACTGTCCTCTCTGAATCTGAAGTAGTTGCCAATGAAATTAATACCGATTCTGAATTTTCGGAGGCGCGAACTACGAAGAGGAATTAATTTCATAATGAAACGAAATATGAAGTGACAGATGTAAATTAAGAAGGTTCGTTCAGGATCCATTTTTACTGTCATACTGACAATGTATTGTCTAAATTGAAAACCTGATGTGCAGCAGTGATGATTATAGATGAAACAGTTGGATTTTTGCGGAAATACTGAGAGGTTGATGATCAGGTCACTCAGGCATGTAAGTTGTTTAGCAGTGAATACCATAATGACGTCACAACAGATTAATAAGAAGAAATCAGGCGTCAGAAAACTATTCATGCGTCAGACTTTGGGTACATTGCTTTGTAATAAGTAACCTCTTGGATAAAATACATGAGTTAAAAATTTCAAGTTATGCACATCTTTTACGCTCTTCAATGGATATAACTGAAGCAGAAATGTCATTCAACACTCTGACTCATGTTGAAAACCATCTCAGATTAACTATGCATGATTTTTGGTCCTCGGCAACTGAACATAATTTGACAGGACAATTATAATTTGATACTGTGATTCAAAAATTTGCTGGTGCGAGGGAACGAGTGGGACAGAAGATTCCATATCACTGCGTTACCAGCATCAGACATGCGTCAATGTACATAACTACACTTTAGTTCAGAAACAACGTTTAAATTGTAATACCTGAAAGTAAGTAAACATATTTTACAGAAGATATTCTGTGACTTATAACAACAAAGTGAATGCAGCAATTTATTGTTTCCATTGTAGGGATAACGGTTAAAACAAAAACATCTAAAATCTGAATGATGAGAACTGACTTTCGCGTATATTAGATTAGATTAGTACTTATTCCATAGATCATGAATACGACACTTCGTAATGATTTGGAACATTTCAGGTTAATAAAAGGTGTCCATACAAGATATTACATTACACGAAATATTACATGACACTTAATATTTTTAATATTTTTTTTATTGGATGGGGGTTTGGAAATTACCCACTTACTATATCCAAAAATTCATCCAACGAGTAGAAGGAGTTGCCATTCAGAAATTCTTTTAAATGCTATGTGGCTATCTGTCAGACTTTTGATGCTATTAGTGGCCGAGTGGTTCTAGGCTATTCAGTGCGGAACCGCGCGACCGTTACGGTCGCAGGTTCGAAGCCTGCCTCAGGGAATGGATGTGTGTGATGTCCTTAGGTTTAAGTAGTTCTAAGTCTAGGAGACTGATGACCTCAGATGTTAGGTCCCATAGTGCTCAGAGCCATTTGAAATTTTTTTTATGCTATTAGGTAAGTGACCAAAGAGTTTTTTGGCAGCATAATTTACCCCTTTCTGAGCCAAAGTTAGATTTAACCTTAAGTAGTGAAGATCATCCTTTCTCCTAGTGTTGTAGCCGTGTACACTGCTATTACTTTTGAATCGTTCGGATTGTTAATAACAAATTTCATAAGTGAATATATATATATATATATATATATATATATATATATATATATATATATATATATATAGTGAACATCCATAGCTCTTTAAATAAGTGTCTGCAGGATGATCTGGGATGAGCTCCAGCAATTATTCTGATTACACGCTTTTGTGCAATGAACACTCTTTTACTGAATGATGAGTTACCCCAAAATATGATGCCATACGAAAGCAGAGAATGAAAATAGGCGTCGTCAGCTAATTTACTGAGATGTATATCGCCAAAATTTGCAATGACACTAATAACATAAGTAGCTAATCTCAAACGTTTCAGCAGATCTTCAGTGTGTTTTTTTCCAGTTCAACCCATCATCAACGCATACACCTAGGAATTTTGAATATTCTACCTTAGCTACCAATTTCTGATCGAAGTCTGAATTTATTAATGGCGTCATTCCATTTACTGTGTGGAACTGTATATACTGTGTTTTGTCAAAGTTTAATGAGACCCCATTTGCAGAAAACCACCTAATGATTTTCTGAAAAACATCATTTACAATTTCTTCAGTTAATTCTGGTCTGTTGGGTGTGATAGCTATACTTGTATCACCGAAAAAAAGTACCAGCTTTGCATCTTCCTGAATATAGAATGGCAAGTCATTAATATATATTAAGAACAGCAGGAGACCCAAGACCGAACCTTGCCGCACCCCATTCTTGGTTGTTCCCCAGTTTGAGAAATCACCAGTTTTTTGCATATTATGTGAACTGCCTATTTCAACTTTCTGTACTCTTCCGGTTAGGTATGATATAAACCATTTGAGTGCTGTCCTATTCATACCATAGTACTTGAGCTTATCTAGAAGTGTTCCATGATTTACACAATCAAAAGCCTTTGAGATATCACAAAAAACCCCAACGTATGACTTTCGGTTACAGACCATTTAATGTTTCATGGCATTTTCCGTTGAAAAACCTTGAAACCTTTCTGGAAACCAAACTGACATTTTGTTAAAACTTTATTTTTAGAAAGGTGTCAAGCTACCATACAGTACACTACATTTTCAAGAATTTAGGATAAGGCAGTCAGAAGAGAGATTGGGCGGTAGTTGTTGACATCAGACGTATCCCCTTTTTTATGCAGTGGTTTAACAATGGCATACTTCAGTCTATCTGGGAAAATACGATAATTCAGAGAGCTGTTACAGATGTGGCTAAGAATCCCACTTATCTCTTTGGAACAAACTTTTATTATCCTGCCGGAAATGCCATCAATTCCATGTGACATTTTATTCTTGAGAGAGTTTATTATCTTCCTAATTTCAGAAGGAGAGGTGGGTGGAATTTCAATTGCATCAAACTGTGTGGGTAAGACCTCTCCATTAACTGCCTTGCTTCTTCTAATGAACATTTAGATCCTATTTTCTCTACAACAATTAAAAAATGATTTTTCAAAATGCCTTCGACTTCCGGCTTGCTTGTCAAGTTTCCATTCGCTTTGATGGTAGTGCCGTCATCCTGTACTCTAAGTTGCCCTGTCTCCCTTGTAATAATATTCCAAATTGTTTTGATTTTGTTATCAGAGGTATTAATCTCAGACAAGATGCACATGCTTCTGGACTTTTTAATAACCTTTCTTAATGTAGCATAGTAGTTTTTATAATATTTGGCTGTTTCTGGGTCATTACTCTTTCTTGTTGTTAGATACATTTCCCTTTTGTGGTTACAAGATTTTTTATTCCTTTAGTAAGCCAAGGTTTTTTGCATAGTTTCTTATAATTAGATTTAACTACTTTCTTGGCGAAACAGTTTTCAAATTCTCTTACAAGTGTATCATGAAACAAGCTATATTTAAAATTAGCAACGGGTTCCTTGTACACCTCATCCCAGTCTAACTGCTGAAGAATTTCCCCGAAATTTCTAATTGTTGAGTCATTAATTGACCGCACAACTTTGAAGAGTAGTTTTGAATTACTGAATGGAGCTATGTCATATACTGTAACTAGCTGAGCACCATGATCAAAAAGGCCATTCTCAGCAGGACAAGAATTCATGTTTTCAAACTTATCTTGGTCTATAAAAGTGTTATCTATCAATGTGCTGCTGTCCTTTGCTACCCGAGTAGGAAAGTCAATGACAGATGTGAAATTGAATGAACCGAGGAAGACTTCCAGGTCAATCTTCCTATTACACTCTTTCAGTGAATCAGCATTGAAGCCCCACAAATAATAATTTGCTTTGCCCTATCTGACAGATAGCACAACAAGGCATCCAAGTTTTCCAGGAATAAATGAAAGTATCCTGAAGGGGACCTATATACTCTTACAATTATAAAAGAGCCCTCCTTCAGTTTAAGTTGACAGGCACATGCTTCTATATGTTGCTCTAGACAAAACTTTTTTGTATCTAAGCGTTTTACACAGTGATAATTTTTGACATATATAGCAACTCCTCCTCTCACCTTATTCTCTCTACTCATATGTGCAGCTAGTTTATAACCACTGATATATACCTTTTCCATGTCAGACACAATGTGATGCTCAGACAGGCATAGTATATCTGTTACATTATCAGTTTCAATGTCATCTAAACAAACCAGGTGCTCATCTACTTTATTCTTCAATCCTGGAATATTTTGGTGAAAAATGGTAACATTATTTTTTACTTTACTTTTGTGAGAATCTGCTTTTTTCTTTAGTCTACTAATTTTTTGGTTAAAATTGGTGACACTATTATTTACTTTACTGTTGTGAGAATCTTGTGAGTTTCGGACCTCTTTAGCACCTGCCTGCCTGAACTTCTCATTGGACACTGATATTAGTCTATAAAAGAGGTACATCAATTAGTACTAGTGTCCCCCCTTATGGATTTCGCTAACAACCCTCCCAGTTTACCCTCCCCTTTCCGATTGAGGTGTAGGCCATGCCTCGTGAAATACCTCCCTGTCAATAGCCTCGACAGGAACCAATCCAATGTCTGACAGAGTGGCCGCCCTACGCAACTGATCCAACTCCATATTTACCCTTCTGACAGAGCAGTTCAACTGGGGCTGATCATGCCACACAAAAGCAAGCACCAGCCCAACATTGGTATGGGTCGTTGCAGAGGCTATTTTCACCAGGTCACACTCAATACTGTAGCCCTGATCCCTATCAGTACTGTTTCCCACTCCACCCACTATCATCACATGATCCTGCTTTGAGAAACCCTTGCACAAGGAACCTATATCCTCTACCACCTGAGTAAGACATGCACTTGGCTAGAAAAAGTTTGTGACCTGGTACCTGTCCCCTAATTTTTCCCGCAAAATCTGGCCCACACCTCTTCCATGGCTGCTACCTAGCAAGAGAACTTTCCTCTTACTTTCTACTTTTTTTTTAACAGTTGATTTCCTAGTGAGATTCTGTTGCATCTTAACTACATCTACTTCTACTGGAGCGTTTTTCTTACTTAACTTTGGTAGCAAGGCAAATCTATTGGTTGAGCCAATTGGGAAACTGTCAGACACTGTTTTGTTTATGTGGCCCCTGTTCCCAGCTACCACTTCCCACCGCTGTTTACCCTTCTCTCCCCTTAACCTCTTCAGTTCGCCCTCGCTCTGTCCAAATCAGCCTATAGGGCTCTAATTTTCTCCTCCTGTTCAGCTATAATCCTATCTCTTGAGCAAACTCTGCAAAAGAATGGAAGAGTCTCATTTGCTTCCCCAATTCCCAAGCCGCTACAATTTCCCCAGTGAAACCACCTGTCACAACAGCTGCACAAAACCCCTGAAATAACTTTTCTACTGCAGCTCAGTTTGGAAATTAGTTAAGAGATTTACTAAGTGATAACGATAATATATTAAATACAGATGTAAAAGGACACTAAATGAAGCATTTATGTGTATGTCCTCTGTGACATCAGAAAATCAGTAACAGTTACTCTGATACGCGCGTACATTATTTTTCTGCTCTGCGTCGGAACAATCTGCGCTATTTCTTCGTGGGCCCCTGCTTTGTAAATAAAATGCAGTGACATGTCGCAGTCTATATAACTTCTTGGAGTGTTTACAGGCCCTGTAATACAGAATAACACTACATTCAACACGCAACCAAACTTAGTGCTGCTAATAGTGGCTTGATCATATACGGCGCCGTACAGCGTTTGGTGGAGGCGGTACGGAGGACAGGCGATGGCTTATGGTACAGGACAGAAGCTGGTAGCAGAAACAGCAAGATGATCTCAGGAACAAATGGTCAGGGACGTGAACATGGAACAGGTTTAAAGTGGAATAGGAAACGGTTCTGATTGAATAAATCCCTGGAAGAGAGTGGATTAAGGCAACCAAGTCTATATTTCATCGTTGAACTCAAAATCGGAGTGGATTCTTATATTCTTCCATCTGTAATAGACTGGAACAGCCATCAGTCCTAACAATCGCGAATTTTTTTGTAGTCCTCAATACCAAAGTTGTTTTGCATTACAACTGATGATTGTCCAAAACATTGCCAAATAGACTGTGGGCATTTAAATTTTGTTGTAGTTCGCATCGAATGTATTCCTCTCAAAAAAAAATTTTAATCTAATCTTCGTTTTGTTATAGTGCAGGTGGAAGTGGAGCATTGAATCTGTCCGAGGTTTGCTTTCAATTACGAAATTATCGATAAAATTTAAGTTTACACCTGATGAAAAATTTTAAACGTATGACACTGACTCCACAAAAGGAATAATTTCTAGAAAAAATTCTCTGAAAAATTTTCATTATTCTTATAATTAATTGATTTATAGATCCACCTGCAAATAAATATCATTAATGATGACGTATGTTCCATTAACAATTCATCCACTCGTAGAATCTTCTTCATTCTCTCAAGAACATTTATGGAAATATATTTCAACAATTATGCCCATAATATGAAACACACGAACTGCTATTCTTAAAATGTTAATTAAAATTCTTAAATTAATTCTCCTGGTAGAGAAGGCATAAAGAAAAATCTAAAAATTATAATAATTTTCTCTCGCGCAACCAGAGAGTTTCTTCAATTGTTTGCAGCAGTGACATTATCGACTGTTGCTTCATTTCACGGTTCATTTGTTTTCTCGCGCGAACAGCGCACATCATACACACAGCGAATTTACCTACATATCCCGCACTGTTCAAGTTTCACACGCAATTCTCACACAAGTGCCGTGTCTTGAGGAAATGTAGATGCTCTTTCATTGTATATCACTATGGCTTCTGCTCATAGTCCACACTTACAAACACTAGTAATTAACAAATCCTTCTACCTATCTTAAAATTTTGTGCTAAACTATCACAGGAGTAATCTCACTGTCTCTTAACCTATCACAGGAGTAATCTCACTATCTCTTACCCTCTAAACAACATAAACATCTTGATATTTATATACACATTCGACTCATAGTCAAATTCCACTCTAAATTCTTCTCCATATTTGGTATCACAGATCTACAATCCTTCAAAAATTTCTTAATATCATTATGCGGGAATAATCCCTTTATTCTTTTCGATTCGGGATATGCCATTAAGTATGATCCAGGATTTGGTATATTTACAATAACATATGGGCCGGTATAAATAAGATTCCATTTCTTTATGTTCTTCATCAGTTTCGACGAATGGATGTGTCGCCTCAATAAAACCTTTTCTCCAAGATGAAATGTCTGAATCTGGTGAATCCGTTTATCATATGTCAATTTCCGTTGTATTGCCTTTTTAGTTAAATTGACAAGTTCGAGTCGAATCTTTTCCTCCCATTTTAAATACTGGTCTTCATACTTTGGCAGATGGTTTATCCAGAAGTTCTTTTGAATCTGACTAAACATAAGCTGTTGGAGTAAAGTTAGTTGAGGTATGTGTCAGATTATTAAACATTTGTTCAAATTCAGACAAATAATCAGCCCATGATGTTGGTTTACTGTGACAGTATGTACGCATGAATCGGTTTAATTCTCGGAAAACTCGTTCTATTCGATTACCTTGTGGATGATAACATGATGTCAAAATTTGTCGAATACCAAGCTGTGTTAATGTTTGCTTCCATTTAAATCCGGTAAAAATTCTGGCATTATCTGTAATTATGGATTTCGGTAAACCTACATGCGGAAGATAGTCACGCACCAATCTCACTACAACAGCTCTGGCAGTAGCACACTTTAATGGATATAGTTTTACACATTTTTTAAAGACGTCAAAGAATCCAACAATGAATTTGACTCCTCCTCTTGATCGTGGGAGAGGGCCGCAGATAACACAAGAAATTCACGCCCTTGGCTCTCGTGGAATAATTGAATGCAGAACATGCTTACTACCTCTATTATCCGGTTTTGCCTTTTGACACAGTAAACAATTTTGTATTTAGAATGAAATTTTCACTCTACAGCGGAGGGTGCGCTGATATGAAACTTCCTGGCAGATTGAAACTGTGTGCCGGGCCGACCCTCGAACTAGGGACCTTTGCCTTTCGCAGGCAAGTGCTCTGACCCAGCTACCCAAGCACGACTCACGCCCCGTCCCCACAGCTTTACTTCTGGTAGCTAGAATTTTTTCAGCTCGGTCACAGCACTTGCCCGCGAAAGGCAAAGGTCCCGAGTTCGAGTCTCGGTCCGGCACACAGTTTTAATCTGCCAGGAAGTTTCATATCAGCGCACACTCTGCTGTAGAGTGACAATTTCATTCTAGAAACATCCCCCAGGCTGTGGCTAAGCCATGTCTCCGCAATATCCTTTCTTTCAGGAGTGATAGTTCTGCAAGGTCCGCAGGAGAGCTTCTGTAAAGTTTGGAAGGTAGGAGACGAGGTACTGGCAGAAGTAAAGCTGTGGGGACGGGGCGTGAGTTTGCTTGGGTAGCTCGGTCAGAGCACTTGCCAGCGAAAGGCAAAGGTCCCGAGTTCGAGTCTCGGTCCGGCACACAGTTTTAATCTGCCAGGAAGTTTCAGTTTTGTTATGTTTGGTGCACTTTTCTCCGAATATTCGGAAAATAACAGTATGCTCCTATTTTATTGGCACATTTGATCATACCAAAATGTCACCTTGATAAGTGGGTAAACCATATTAATTTTTCCTCATATTCCTTCGGGATACATACACACCACCGTGGATTGTTGTCCTTCCCACATCTGAAGAGTAATACTCCATTTACTAATTTATAATGATCTGAAGTAGCCCTTGAATTTTGTTGTTCCTTTAGTTGAATTACCTTCTTCCATCGAGGGTCTTTTCGTTGTAAATTTCCCATATCTCTACAAAGATGTACATAATAAGTTTTGTAGATGTTGTCCTGCAACAGTAATACTGGAAAATCCAAAGTATTTACTGATTCTATTTCCGGCGTTAAACCTTCTGGGGATCTTGACAGTGCATCCGCAATAATATTTTCTTTGCCAGACACATGAATAATTTTCAATTGGTACTTTTGTAGTGTCATTGCCCAACGTGACAGTCTGCGACGTAATAATTTACATGTTTGAAAAACGGTTAGTGATTGATGGTCACAATACACAATCGTTTTCGGACCATATAAATAATAGTTAAACTTCTTGAATGCCCAGATAACTGCAAGTGCTTCAAATTCTGTGGTCGTATAGGCTCTTTCACAGGGCGATTACACGCGACTAGCAAATGCTGTCGGGCAGAAAGTTGGTACCCCTTTTATTTTCCTTATTTGGAAGAGACAAGCACCTAATCCAACATCCGATGAATCCGTGGACAGACGGAACTCACAATTAATATCAGGGTGATATAATAAAGATGCGTTAACGATTTGGTCTTTAATGTCTCGAAAAGCTAGTTCACATTCTTCAGTCCATTGCCATAGCACATCCTTCCGTAGAAGCCGGTTAAATGCCTCAGAATTTATGGCTTGATTCTTTATGAAACGACGGAAGAACGATGCCATACCTATAAATCCCTTCAGCTGTCTTTTATTCCGTGGTGATGGAAAATTTCGAATTGCACTTATCTTCTTCTCGGTAGGCAGGATACCTTTCGCATCTATCATATGTCCTAAGAACTTAATTGGTGGTAAAGCAAAATGAGACTTCTGTAAGTTTACTGTAATTCCGGTTTTCTTGAAAACAGCACAAATCCTTTCCAAACTATGCAAATGCTCTTCCCATGTTGTCGTGGCTATTAATAAGTCGTCAGCAAACACAGTTATACGACTACGCAATTCTGGTCCAAGAACATAATCCAACGCTGAAATAAATATTCCGGCACTAATATTAAGTCAGAACGGGACAACTCTAAATTGGTAACTTCTCCCGGCATAGATAAATGCGGTATATTTCCTAGTTTCTTCATCCATTTGGACCTGCCAGTACGAACTTCTGAAATCAACACTAGTTAAGTACGAAACATCCTGGAAATTTTGAATTAATTCATCTATATTTTCCGGATGAGTTCTTACAGGTACTATTATTTTATTTATCTCTCTCGCATCCAGAACTAATCTTACGTTGCCTCCAGGTTTTGGAACGACTAAGAGCGGAGAACAATATGGACTAGTTGATGGCTCAATCAAGTTCCATTCTAACATTCTATTTATCTTCCTTTGAACAGATTGTTTTAAACGCCAGGGGATCGGATAGTGCGTGTAACAGTAAGTCTGATGTGGCTTCACTTGTAGGTGACAAATATACCCTTTAATAATTCCTGGTTTCTCATCAAAAATCTCTTCATATGCCTCTAACAAATAATGAAGCTGCTGCCTTTGTTCTCCGGTAAGCTGATTTGATTCACTAGCTTTTATCATTGTTGTTTGGTTAAAGTCCTCCTGTTGTATCAAATCCTTTGAAAGCTCCTTTCAACGACCGTTTGTAGTGTCAATTTATTGAATTATGACACCGCGACAATATTTCTCGTGCACCGTCTCCTTTCTATTTAAATCCAGTGCTATCTCTTTTCCATTTAATCTAAATTTAACTATTCCTTCCAAAAAATCAATCTGACAATCATACTCCTGCACACTCCCAATACCAAGAATACAGTCCACTAATAACTTCTCCACTACAAGGAACATGCATTTTATTGCTACATTTCCCATTTTCATTTCTAATTGTGTTTGTATTTTGACATTGGGACAACGTGCTCCAACAGCTCCGATGATTTTGCAGTTCTGTACTGGCAAAATTGGTACCTTCTTCTTCCTAGTAATTCTCCTAAAAAGAGCGCCTGAGATGACATTGGCGGAAGCGGCGGTGTCTAATATCACATTCGTTGGAACTTCCTCTATTTCAACAAATACTTCAGATACCGGAACAGTCGATCTGTCAGTATGACACGTTATTACATTCTTTGTTAACTTTTCAGTCAACAGCTCACCATCATTATATCTTAACAACTGCAATTTTACTGTTTCGCCCCTAACAGATCCCATGACCGCTCCTCCGGGGCACGATGCGGTCATGTTTAGTTTGACTGAGTGTTGGTCCGATTGGTATTTGTCTCTTCAGCTACTTCAGTGATTATCGGTTGTTGTGGTGAATCCGGTCTATATTGTCTTGATTGATTCGTGTAACTATTGTTATTGTTTTGCTGGTGCTGGCAGAACTGTCTTGTGTTCCCATACATTGCATTATATCGATTAAAATTCCTATTGTTCTTAAAATAGCTCCTCGCTGCACCATTACTAAAGTTTCCATTATGGTAATAATTATTCTTTTCATTTTGTCCATTTCTAAGTATCCTCGGATAGTGTAGTTGGTTATGATTATTGTGACTGCTACCATTACTGCCATTCCCATTCGACTTGCAGCTCGGATTCGCTTCTATTGCTCTGCTTTGATGTGACATTTCTCTTGACCTTTTATTGTCCTCCTCAATTATATCAATATGATCAAGCGTAGTCATAAATGAGTCTATATCCTTATCATTTATATATAACAGCTGATTCCTTATACTGGTGGGTAGTCTGGACTTGAGTATCCCAAGCATATCCGGCAAAGGAATCGCTACATCCCAATACAAAGATTTATTAATGTATTTCTCAAAATATCTCATTAGAGATCCTCTAGAAAATGAGAAAGGCTCAGGATATAATACTTCCTGCCTAAGTCTTTCTTGTATTCCAGCAGACCAATATTTTGCTAGAAAAGCCTGCTCAAATTCTTTATAACATTTACAAGAAGATGTTTGTTCGGATGCCCACAATGCTCCTGATCCTTGTATATATCCAGATACAAAACCAATCTTTTGCCATTCTGTCCAAGATCATGGAAATAGACTCTGAAACTTCGAATAAAGACTACAGGAATAACATTGTTTTTGTCGGGCTTAAATATTTGAAATTGTCTCTGTTTAATCATCATTTCCTCAACGGTACTACGATTCCGAAAATCATCCTGTTCTTACTCTTCCCTGTGGCTATCCGTTACATCGAATCTAGCTTGTGACGTTCCAGTTCTGCCTACATCGGATCTTGACGAGGACGGAAAAAAAGTTCTTTCTAAATTAATTTCAAACTATTTTAACTACAAAATGTAAAAATTGGAATTATCTGGCCTTGTTCTGAGTATAGGCCTTGTCCAATAGTTGAAATCGTTCCTTGGTATCAGCAATCTTTTACTATGGGCACAGAATCTCTCTTAGATTAGTTACCTCTCGTTCTCGTTGATTTTCATGAAACAAAAAATACATATATCATTTAACAATCCGAGAGAGTCCTGTCCTGTCACACTGGCGCCACTGTAATTTTTCCTCCTATCTATGTAATTATGTAGTTATGTAGTTCTCAATTCGTTCGAGCAATCAATCATTCATAATAGGAAAAACAGTCATAACTCAGTCACTCAAAATGATTCAGAAATTTTACTTGTTAGAATGAAATCAGGTGATGATTCTTCTCCTCTGCAGACTCGTGCTTTGCGGCAGTCTTCTAATCTGTACAAATAAAATGCCTCGTATTTTGGGAGCGTTGTATAATCAGTCGGGAAACCACAGATCAAGCGGATATTTGGCTTTGATGAAGTTTAACCTTCCGAAGAAGTAATGGAGCTCTTGGATTATTAAATGCAGGTTCATATGCAGTCTTTCGAAAGTTCCCTTCTGGTTAACAACTACGCAATATATCGATGAATATCATTAATTCTCAAATGTCAAATAATGTAAATCGTTACACGCCTTTTGTATGAAGGAGCAATATATATATATATATATATATATATATATATATATATATATATATATATATATCCCTTTTAATCGTACAATTTGGTATCAGTTATCTTTTGTCATAAATCTCAATATTCAGATTACAATTCTTCAAACAATGATCAGGATAATCGGCACGAAGACAATCTCGGAAGCTTTTTTCTAACAACCACCAGAGAGAGTACTAAAAAGAATAATTATGCGCTCATGGCATAGCTATTGTATGAAACTACTTTGTGCATGGATTCTGCGAGTATGAAGATAGAAAATTAGTAAACGTCATTCAGGGGTAGAATTGTATCAGAATAATTCATCAAATATAAAGAGATATTACATAGTTACTTGCAGCCAGAGTGTAGGCCTTGAGTCCTTGACGTTTCCTCCTCCAGCTAGCCGTTTAACATATATGCAGGGTGCAGAGTCTCTTGACTTCTCGGGTGGGAGTCGCTGTGGCTGACAGCGCGGAGCCATACAAGAGATGGCGGCGGCTGCTGGGCCCTACGATAGCTGGCAGCGGTACGCTAGTATGGGCATTTGGTGAGCAGACTTATTTTCATTTGCTACAGTGTGGGTTACTTATTTAGCCCAACACTTAGAAGCGTTTCTTTAAAAAGAGTCAGGAAGAGGGTCTTCGAAAATAATGTATTTCGTTGGTGCATAAGTTCGTAGAGTTTTCGTTGTGAATGTTGGTATTCCGGTTGTTATGGCTTTGTTCATCGATTGTCCTTTTATCTGTAGTTCATTGTTGCCAGTTGAGTTTACATACTGTCATTTTGTCATTTGGAGATAGTGTGTGGGGCTATGGAGGTGTTTGTCACAAGGGGGCACAGCATGCTGCATTTCAAGCTGCATTTCAAGGAAAGTTCTAACATTTGAAAGGAACACAGAGAGCGTAAATGGAAGAGTTATTGCGAGAATTCCAAGATCTGGTTTTCCGCAAGGACTGTTGCCTGTGACACCAGTAACGCCGCACAGAATCCCAACAGGGAATGAACTACTGATATATCTGAGACCTTACAGAATACCTCAATCACAGCAATCAGTCATGGCTGATGGGATAATAGAGGAAAGTAGTATCGTCTGGGAGGCAGGAATTGTAATCGTGCCCAAGAAGTCGAGGGATGGCTCCAACAAGTATAACTTCTGTTGCAGTTGTCGAAATTTAAATATCAAAACTATTATGGCTGTGTACCTGATTCTGTACATCTTTGCCATCAGTTAGAAGCTGATCCAGAGGACAAAGAAAATAGTGCATTTTCAGCACCATGAAGACATTACCAATACAAAAGAATGGCTTCTGGATTGAAAAACGCACCAGAAACTTTTCGTTCATTATTGGACAGGGTAATGAAAAGATTAAAAGCAAGTCAGTGTTTAATGTATCTTGACGACATAGTCATTTCAAGGAATTTTCAGGAACCTAGGTAGCGATTAAGGGAAGTATTTAAGAGGTTATTGACAAGTCATTTAACACTGAGCACAGGAAAATGTCATTTTCCATTGGAACAGGTATATTATCCTGGTCATATCACCAGTAAGGATGCTGTAAGGACTGATCAGAGATTAGTACATTTAGTGCAGGATGTTTCAGTATTTGAAACAACTAAGAAGTAGCAAACTTTTCTCTGTCTCGGATATTATTATAGGAAGTTTGTGAGGAAATTTGTGGATATAGCGTAATAACTTACACAGTTCTTAAAAAATGGTCTCAGGTTTTCGTAGGCGGAAGAATGTCAGGGAATGTTTGCCATCTGAAATTGGTTGAGGAAAAAATGTGTTGACTTACTTAATAAACACCTCTCGTTCTATGTGTTGTGGAACTGCTAGGAGAAAATGAAGTTTTTGATGCAATATGTTGTCTGCATCTAGTCTGGTGTTCGTTTTTCAAGACTTCCTAAAGGAATTTGTGTTATCATGTCATACATTTAATCATACTCTATGGTGTGTCTTAATTCAGGTGATCAATGGGCAGGAATGTCTGCTTGCATTTACATCAAGACAGTTAAATGGAGTGGAAACAAATTATTCCACAGTGAAGAGAGAAATGCTGAGCTTGGTGTACAGAATTAGGAAATTCAAGGTGTTTGGGGACCGTGCTGGTTTGAAGTGGTTACTAGGTTTGATCGGCCCATCCAGTATATTGACAAGATGGACATTGAAACGCAGTGAATTTGAGTACGAAGTAATCAACAGACCAAAGAAAAGACATAGAAATGCAGACATCTTTGGCAGAACAGTAGCAGTAATGCAAACAATAACTCCATGACCTTGAGGAATTGCAGACAGAGCGGAGAGACTACAAAGAATGTAAACGGTTTGACAAACAGCAACAGTTCGGTATGTGTGACAGTTTGTTGTGTAGAGAGACGAAACTGGGGCTGCCAGCAAAGTTAAAGGACGAAATGCTGCGTGGAAAGCACAGTCATGTGTTGTCTGGATGTTGTAGAGTGATGCAGCAGAGAGTGGTGGCTCAAATGGCTCTGAGCACTATGCGACTTAACTTCTGAGGTCATCAGTCACCTAGAACTTAGAACTAATTAAACCTAACTAACCTAAGGACATCACACACATCCATGCCCGAGGCAGAATTCGAACCTGCGACCGTAACGGTCGCTCGGCTCCAGGCTGTAGCGCCTAGAACCGCACGGCCACTCCGCCCAGCAGAGTGGTGGAAAAATACTGGTGGCGAGGAAGGAAAAATGATGGCAGTCTATAGGTTGGGAATTGTATTCAGTGTACACAGCGTGCAGATTTGAATAGAAAATGGGCGTCCCTACAAGGATTTCCAGAGGCCACAGAACTATCTACTTTCATTAGGGTAGACGAGTGAGGACTGTCCTGCAAACACCAGCAGGTAATCGTTATGTATAACCGCAATTCCTTGGTCTGCCAGACCTAAGGAGCAATTGTGTCGATTGCTCAAATTAAAAAAAAATTAATAACGAGTCGTTTTCATTCTCAAACAAACGGAAGAATGGAGCGAGTTCATCGAACGATTGGAAGAATATTTATTTATTATGTGAACATATATCATTGAGACTGGGACATTTACCTATCTTTTGTAATGAGTGCATACAGTTCCAAAGTACACACTAGCACAGGATTGTCACCGTTTGGGGTTGTGTATGGGAAGAAAATTCCATCATCATTCGACATGATTAAGCAGAAGGGTAGAAGTGGAGATTCATTGCGAGAATTTGCTAGCAAAGTGAAGGATATATGAAACAAAGTACAATGAAGCGACTGGATACCTTACTGCAATACAAGATGGGCCAATGGGTGAGGCTACCAATCCTGTATATGCTGAAGGAGAATACGAAGAAGTTTATGACATGTTACCAGGTTCCACATCAAGTAATCAGGACTAATACCAGTTACAGGAAAACTACAGTTATTATCAGGGTCAACAATTGTGCATCTTTGGCGTCTGCGACTACTCAGCGGAACTCCAGAAGTGATACCATAGGAAAAGACTGAACCAAAGAAGATGAAGCAAAAGAATATATGATGGGAAGAGGATTCTTCGATATTTCATCCTCGATATGCGTTAAAAATATTTATCATGCTTTTTTATTTTGGTGATATTCTGCTTTTCTTGTGTGTTGTATAGTGTTTTTTGTATGTTTCATTGATTCCGCTAAGTCTGTGTCTTTATACAGGGTCGAATTCATTTATTTTGTAGTGAATTGTACTGTTCAGAGACATCGGGCTCCCAAGGGGAGGGGAAGTAATGAAGGCCCCTGTCCACAGGTTGCCATAAGGAGAAGGCAAAAATAAGAAGAATCAATGGTTTGGCGGCGCTGTACCTCTTCACTAAGTGAGAAGCAGGGGAACTGGAGAATCGTCACGTGGACAGAGTAGTCCTATTTTCCAAACAGTAGGACGTAGTGCAATCGAGCCACAAATGGTCTCTGAGTCTGGTATTTAATGTGTAGGAGTTACAGATTCAGGTCAGGAGGATTGAGGAAAGTTCAAAGGGAATTGTCACTGGAGATACAATTGATAGTAGAACTGAACAGCCAGAACGTGCCATTTTACTATCATAAAGAGCACTGTACCCGTGGTCTAGGGGTAGCGTCTTTGATTCATAATCAGATCGTCTTCGGTCCCGGGTTCGATCCCCGCCACTGCCTAAATTTCGATAAATAATGAGTATTGGCGGCCGAAGACTTCCGGCATAAGAAGTCAGCCTCATTCCTCATTCTGCCAACGGCCTTGTCAAATAGGGCGGAGGAGCGGACACAGGTTCAGGGCACTCTGTTGTCCTAGGGGTGGGAAATTGCCCCTAAAGGCGGAAGAATCAGCAATGATCAACGACATGAGGATGCAGAAGGCAATGGAAACCACTGCATTAAAGACACGTAACGTGTATCCACAGGACATGTGGCCTGTAATTGAAGAAGTGTCATGATGATCTCTCCATTGGCAAAACATTCCGGAATAGTCCCCCATTCGGATCTCCGGGAGGGAACTGCCAAGGGGGAGGTTACCATGAGAAAAAGATTGAATAATCAACGAAACTCGTTCTACGAGACGGGGCGTGGAATGTCAGAAGCATGAACGTGGTAGGGAAACTAGAAAATCTGAAAAGGGAAATGCAAAGGCTAAATCTAGATATAGTAGGGGTCAGTGAAGTGAAGTGGAAGGAAGACAAGGATTTCTGGTCAGATGAGTATCGGGTAATATCAACAGCAGCAGAAAAAATGGCTCTGAGCACTATGGGACTTAACATCTGTGGTCATCAGTCCCCTAGAACTTAGAACTACTTAAACCTAACGAACCTAAGGACACCACACACATCCATGCCCGAGGCAGGATTCGAACCTGCGACCGTAGCAGTCGCGCGGTTCCGGACTGAGCGTCTAGAACCGCGAGACCACCGCGGCCGGCAAACAACAGCAGCAGAAAATGGTATAACAGGTGTAGGATTACATCTTGGGTTGTCGGGTGATCTGCCGGATATCAGCGTCGTACTTGCACGATATTTCGGTCACGTAGCTCGTGACCTTCATCAGGTGCGACCTGAGACTGCTCCTCGAGTGGACCTGGTCAACTATTTATGCCTATGGCCTTAGGCCTTAGGCCTTAGGCCTCAGGTCGCACCTGATGAAGGTCACGAGCTACGTGACCGAAATATCGTGCAAGTACGACGCTGATATCCGGCAGAACACCCGACAACCCAAGATGTCATTAGATCGCCGGGAAAGCCTGAAGAGTTACAGGTGTAGGATTCGTTATGAACAAGAAGGTAGGGCAGAGGGTGTGTTACTGTGAACAGTTCAGTGACCGGGTTGTTCTAACCAGAATAGGGTGTCCATTCGTCCCGTTTTTCCCGGGACAGTCCCGTTTATACCAAAATGTCCCGCTGTCCCGAAAGTTTTTTGGGGGACGCTCAAATGTCCCGTTTTTTATGATTCCTCTTGGCTAGAGTATTTTACGCTACTGGTTGTTTGACTTGCTATTAACTGCGCAATTATTTACGTTAGGAAGGGTGTGATGACTTTCAGCATACCCCCAAACATGTACCGAACTGTCAAAAATCGCAAGTAATTTTAAACGAACTATAGGTTACGAATAACAACGAAGATTCTTCAAAATCGATTCACTGAATCGGTCCTTTCGGTCCAGAGATACTCTACACCACTGATACTAGCTCTCTGGCTTTCGTCACCACATTGTTAATGTTTTGCACTGTGCAATCACTGTTTCACTATGCCAAAACGAAAGTGTAATTTTAACAGCAATATAAAAAGCGAGTTTCTTTTTATCACTGGTTGTGGAGAAACTGCAGAATGTACGTTGTGCAGATCAAAATTTGCTATAGGTCATGGTGGAAGGTCTGACATTGTGAATCACATTAAGACGAAGAAACTTGGCATGAGTGATCAAACGAAAAGAGCAAATAAATGCGTGAGTGACTACTATGTTAACTTAAAATCAGTAACAGAAATGGATAGGCAGTTGGCAGCACAAGAAGTTACGTTTGCATACCACAGTGCAATGCATAAACATAGCTTTAAGTCAATGGACTGTACTACAGCAGTTGTTAAAAAACTTTTCAGTCCTAAATTCACATGCAGACACACAAATTGTAATGCAATTATTTCAAATGTTATTGCACTGTATGCAGCTCAGCAGGTTTTAAATGAACTGAAAAGTGCTAGATTCATTTCTGTACTGACTGGTACATGGAATCATCTGAATTTGAATTTGGCTCCTCTCCTTATCAGGTATTGTCTCCCTGAAAATGGCATCACGGTGAAAGAGTTCGAATTGGTTAATTTAGCTGGAGAAACTTCAGATTTATTTCAGAATTATGTGCTGGAGGTTTTAAAGAAGTATGATCTTGAGGGAAACGTGATTGCATATTCTGCAGACAACACTAACACCAATTTTGATGGTAAGCAGAGGAAAGGAAAAAACAAATTGTTCTATAAACTGCAACAGAACACTTTGAATAATATAGTAGGTGTTGGCTGTCCAGCACATGTGGTGCACAATTCCTTACAAACTGGCTCTGATTGCCTACCCATCGACTGCCAATTAATTGTAAACAAAATCTACCAGCATTTCCACATATATACAGCAAGGGTTGAATCTCTGAAGTCATTCTGTAGGTCTACTGAAACTGAATACAAAACTGTACTTGGGCACAGCTATGCTACCAGCATTGGAAAAAATTGTATGGATATTTCCTGCTTTGAAATGATATTTCATTTCTCTTGATAAGTGTCCTGTAATCCTTAAACAGTTTTTTGATAATCCTGTGTCTATTGTTCTTCTACATTTTCTTGTTAGCCAGCTAAAACTTTTCTCCACAACAATTAAATGTATTGAGAAACGAGAAATCACAATAGTGGAAGTTTATCAACAAATAAACAAATTATTGGGCCAATTATAATGTAGAAAATCTGAAAGATTTCTCACATCCTTTGTACATGAGACTCTAAGAAAGCTGGAAGAAGAGGGTGAAATTACTGTAGAACAATTTCATATTTATGCTGACATCTTCTACGACTCTTGCATTGAGTATATTAAAGAATGGTGTTTACCATTTCGCACACCTTTTAAAGCATTTGACTGGGTTAATACTGAAAACGAGCAGCTGCAGTGGAAGGATATTCAGGACTGTTGTGTTTTCGTTAAAAGTATTGCATCAAATTTTCCTGTTGATGAAGAGGAACTGTTCGATGAATTTTCATGTGCATAGAACTTCATAAAAAGTGAAGAGGGAGACAAAGAAAGCGTTAGTGCAACGTGGTGTAAAATATTTGCTTATTTCAAAAGCTAAAATATTAACATGAAAAACATGATTCATTTGGTGGAGTTTTGTCTGGCAATTCCTGGGTCAAATGCTGCTGCGGAACGTGTGTTTTCATCAGTGAACTCTTTGTGGTCAGATGAAAAAAAAAAAAAAAAACAGAATGAAAGGTGAAACAGTGAGGGCCTTGCTCACTGTCAAAACACACTTTAATGGTGTATCGTGTACTGACTTTTATGATACAATTTCAAACGAAAATGCACTTCTCGATAAAGTACATAAAAGTGAAAATTACGGTGATACTGTGGCAGAATAATTGTAAAAAGTGATTTGGGATCATCTGAGTGCACGTTGTAAAGGTAAACATGTATGTGTATTAAATTTAGTCAGTACAATATTTTTGTCGCGTATTTTTTTCTTCAATGTCCCAGGTTTTTCTCTAATTTATTTTAAATGTCCCCTTTTTCAATGAAAATGAAATGGACACCCTAACTCAGAATCGACAGCAGACCAACACCGACAGCGATAGTTCAGGTATACATGCCGACGTCGCAAGCTGAAGATGAACAGATAGAGAAAGTGTATGAGGATATTGAAAGGGTAATGCAGTATGTAAAGGGGGACGAAAATCTAATAGTTATGGCCGACTGGAATGCAGATGTAGGGGAAGGAGTAGAAGAAAAGGTTACAGGAGAATATGGGCTTGGGACAAGGAATGAAAGAGGAGAAAGACTAATTGAGTTCTGTAACAAGTTTCAGCTAGTAATAGCGAATACCCTGTTCAAGAATCACAAGAGGAGGAGGTATACTTGGAAAAGGCCTGGAGATACGGGAAGATTTCAATTAGATTACATCATGGTCAGACAGATATTCCGAAATCAGATACTGGATTATAAGGCGTACCCAGGATCAGATATAGACTCAGATCACAATACAGTAGTCATGAAGAGTAGGCTGAAGTTCAAGACATTAGTCAGGAAGAATCAATACGCAAAGAAGTGGGATACGGAAATACTAAGGAATGACGAGATACGTTTGAAGTTCTCTAACGCTATAGATACAGCAATAAGGAATAGCGCAGTAGGCAGTACAGTTGAAGAGGAATGGACATCTCTAATGAGGGCCATCACAGAAGTTGGGAAGGAAAACATTGGTACAAAGAAGGTAGCTGCGAAGAAACCATGGGTAACAGAAGAAATACTTCAGTTGATTGATGAAAGGAGGAAGTACAAACATGTTCCGGGAAAATCAGGAATACAGAAATACAAGTCGCTGAGGAATGAAATAAATAGGAAGTGCAGGGAAGCTAAGACGAAATGGCTGCAGGAAAAATGTGAAGACATCGAAAAAGATATGACTGTCGGAAGGACAGACTCAGCATACAGGAAAGTCAAAACAACCTTTGGTGACATTAAAAGCAACGGTGGTAACATTAAGAGTGCAACGGGAATTCCACTGTTAAATGCAGAGGTGAGAGCAGATAGGTGGAAAGAATACATTGAAAGCCTCTATGAGGGTGAAGATTTGTCTGATGTGATAGAAGAAGAAACAGGAGTCGATTTACAAGAGATAGGGGATCCAGTATTAGAATCAGAATTTAAAAGAGCTTTGGAGGACTTACGGTCAAATAAGGCAGAAGGGATAGATAACATTCCATCAGAATTTCTAAAATCATTGGGGGAAGTGGCAACAAAACTACTATTCACGTTGTTGTGTAGAATATATGAGTCTGGCGATATACCATCTGACTTTCGGAAAAGCATCATCCACACAATTCCGAAGACGGCAAGAGCTGACAAGTGCGAGAATTATCGCACAATCAGCTTAACAGCTCATGCATCGAAGCTGCTTACAAGAATAATATACAGAAGAATGGAAAAGAAAATTGAGAATGCGCTAGGTGACGATCAGTTTGGCTTTAAGAAAAGTAAAGGGACGAGAGAGGCAATTCTGACGTTACGGCTAATAATGGGAGCAAGGCTAAAGAAAAATCAAGACACTTTCATAGGATTTGTCGACCTGGAAAAAGTGTATGACAATATAAAATGGTGCAAGCTGTTCGAGATTCTGAAAAAAGTAGGGGTAAGCTATAGGGAGAGACGGGTCATGTACAATATGTACAACAACCAAGAGGGAATAATAAGAGTGGACGATCAAGAACGAAGTGCTCGTATTAAGAAGGGTGTAAGACAAGGCTGTAGCCTTTCGCCCCTACTCTTCAATCTGTACATTGAGGAAGCAATGATGGAAATAAAAGAAAGGTTCAGGAGTGGAATTAAAATACAAGGTGAAAGGATATCAATGATACGATTCACTGATGACATTGCTATCCTGAGTGAAAGTGAAGAAAAATGATCTGCTGAACGGAATGAACAGTCTAATGAGTACACAGTATGGTTTGAGAGTAAATCGGAGAAAGACGAAGGCAATGAGAAGTAATAGAAATGAGAACAGCGAGAAACTTAACATCAGGATTGATGGTCACGAAGTCAATGAAGTTAAGGAATTCTGCTACCTAGGCAGTAAAATAACCAATGACGGACGGAGCAAGGAGGACATCAAAAGCAGACTCGCTATGGCAAAAAAGGCATTTCTGGCCAAGAGAAGTCTATTAATATCAAATACCGGCCTTAATTTGAGGAAGAAATTTCTGAGGATGTACGTCTGGAGTACAGCATTGTATGGTAGTGAAACATGGACTGTGGGAAAACCGGAACAGAAGAGAATCGAAGCATTTGAGATGTGGTGCTACAAACGAATGTTGAAAATTAGGTGGACTGATAAGGTAAGGAATGAGGAGGTTCTACGCAGAATCGGAGAGGAAAGGAATATGTGGAAAACACTGATAAGGAGAAGGGACAGGATGATAGGACATCTGCTAAGACATGAGGGAATGACTTCCATGGCACTAGAGGGAGCTGTAGAGGGCAAAAACTGTAGAGGAAGACAGAAATTGGAATACGTCAAGCAAATAACTGAGGACGTAGGTTGCAAGTGCTACTCTGAGATGAAGAGGTTAGCACAGGAAAGGAATTCGTGGCGGACGGCATCAAACCAGTCAGCAGACTGATGACCAAAAAAAAAACCAGCAGGAGACGTCTCAACGGATAATGCATGACTGCACGTAGCAATAAGGATGCCAGTAACAGCCAAGCATGCGATATGCAGATATTATACAGTGCACACCTGTCCCATGAAGCAGGTACTGTTTGGAAAATTTGTGCAAGTAAGGAAAGAAAAAGAAGGAATGCTTTATTGGGAGATGGTAATCAAGACACGGTGACGTCCAAAGAAGAGCTTCAGTAACACCGCAGCAGAAGGATCACCATATGTCTGATACACGAACTTGTGATAGGAGGTAGTACATGCATAATACAGTTGTTCAGATGTAAAGTCAAGGGTCGACCATGTCAGAAGGAGGTAAGTAAACCTAAATCACATCTCTTGTGGGTAGGAATACTTTGGCTATACTCGGTATATGACAATTAAGTAATAGCCACCAGTTGCTGCAGGTGGGGAAAACTGATACAAATAGTATATTTATAGCTGCAGGGTAGTGGGTTGCTAATTAAAACGCCTAAGTGTGACATAATGGGATCCACATTCCAATTGACAAGTATCATCACATGAGTTACTCTGCTGAATGTGCAGCAGCTAAGCTGTTGTAGTCAGACGAGCCCTTGGAAATGTTATCCCAGCAGAACCTTCCAGCCAAGCCTGGACCATTCTTTACGTCAGATGATAGCTTCACAGGAGAGGAGGATTATGACCGAGCAGGTGTTGCAGCATGTGAAACAATATTGGGACAAAAGATGTCGAGTGACAGTGACCTTGACTGCCGCAATTACAGGCACCATAGAGACTCTGATCTTACTTTGCCTGGCCTCTGCTTATCTGGGATGACGAGCCAGACACAAAGGAGATCCAGGAACGATTCGAGTTCCCATGGACTAGATTCGCCTAGCTAGGGATGGGGAGTAGGTGTTTTGATTCAGTTTTAACATAATAACTGCGCGCTATTTACGAGCAACAGACTCAGTAGTAATACTACTAGCTTATAGATGGGGATAGAACTGAGCCAAAGTGAGACCCAAGTGCACAGGTCATCTCTGTGGAAGAGGGCAATATAAAGCTGCGTTCAAAGTATTAGCGGAAAAGTAATAAGAATCGGTAAGTTAGCCATAAGAAGGGTTCCGTTAGCCACCACAGACTGGACGCAACCTGTATGGTGACATCCAGGTTGCATTGCGAAGGCAGCTGATTGCAGAAGAAAACAGCGTTGCACAGCTATAGCCACCACAACGGGTGAAGTGATGTGACCACATCAGGGCTGGTGTCTTTTATAAATGACATGACTAGCCATGAGTCTTAGGGAAACAAATGTGCTACAGATGGGTATAAATAGAGCTGTTTTTTGAGGAAGGGCGGATACGTCATTGACTCGTCATCCAGTCGTCTTTTCCTATTCGCCACTGAGTTTTGCAGCACAACTATGATGCTGGCTGGACTGCGTCAAGCCACGGGACGCATGAGCATCGCCAGCAGTAGCCATGGGTTTGAATCCACGTTGCAGTTGCTGCTTTCAGCTCTAAGTTGTTGATGGGACATAACAACCCAGGGCCGCCTTCCTGACGCTGTTGTCGCCTACTGCCAGCAGCACTGAATTCCAATGGGATCTCGGCGTCACAGCACTAGCTCCCATCTGACTTCTGTCTAGAGGCAGGACGTCGAATCCTGTGCAGAGCAGTCTCGAGCCCTCACCCCAGTCAATGCACGTGGGCCAGAGGGAGTTGCCCAGAGAGGGGTCTGCCATTGCCAAGATAAACAATGCACAACGTCACAGCTATAGTCTAGTGGGATGCCAACTATCAACTGGTTTTCCGTTAGCTCTGACCGACGCCAACACATCGTTTCGGGTGTACGCAGTACGTCACCACTGTCCAGGGTAATCAAGGATCGACATCTTTGCCTCAATGAGCCTCAAAGCAATGTGTACCAGAGTTAATAAAGAGACTGTTTATTGTCAACAGTTTTTGACTGAGCGGCTTCATGAAATAATTTGGTGTGTTGTCTAGTTAGAACAGCGCCTAACACACAAGTAGGAAACATCATGAATCCACCAACCAATAGCATTAAACGAATTTTATCCGTTGTGTCAATATGTGTCCTAAGGTTTTAGAGAGTCACAACATGAGGAGACGTCAAGTTCGTGTGATCAACTTTTTATACGTACAGGTACATTGCTGTTTCTAAGGCTAGAGATATAATTGCAGACATCTGTCTGTGATCTTGCAGCTCTGTCTCCATCCCATCCTTAACCTTCATGAACTTTTCTTTCCTTGCGGATTTTTTTCCCATCATACAATGAGAACCATAAAATCCTTCATTCTCTCTCAAGAATAATTATACTTTCGACTGGTAAATGATTACCCAAAGCAACTGAAAATCCGAAAAACATGCTATAAATTCCGAAACATTTCCTGAAAAGTGGTATGCAACTGATAAATAATTATAGATTACATGAACCCAGACTGGCAAACAAAATATGACCATTCACTTCTGAATTGAAGTGCATCAGACAGGCAATTTTTGAAACAGTGGATGAGCTTTATTGGTACCTAACCATGTTCATCATAACATTCCACGTGCTTTCCCTCTCCTACAATAAATTATTAGGTTTAATGTTCCGGACTGGAAGATTTACCATGTATCCTTCCTTCCTGTTCCTTATGTTTCCTGTTTGTAGCGTTATGGAATTAGGCAAGTAGCAACTCACTCAAAATCGAAAACATCACAAATAGTCCGTTCACTTTATGCGATTTTTATCCTTAGTGTCAATAAATATTCTAATTTTTAGGAGTCATGACTGGAACTAATGCCATGATCATCTGGAAACTTACAAGCTCGTATTATTTCCTAGCAAACAAAACAGAACTACAAACATGTGATGTATTAGGTAATGACTTGTGCCTGCTCTACAGAGTTATTCCTTTAGGTATTAGGAAGACCAAAACTGATCTATGTATTTGCCTGTAAGACAGTCAGGCCTCTCCATTGTTACAGAGATGTATAGCTGTTCTTTGCATTCTCAGCTTTATCAGCTTGGAAACAATGGGTATCACCGGGTTTTTCCGCACTCTCGATACTAGGAAAAATGTCTGGGAAGTCTGAGCTTTCACCAGCCATACCTGTGAGTGCATAAATATAAAAAATTAATACGTTTTCCAGTATCATCATGCTACCCAGTCTTGGTTCTGCAGCAAGTATCCAACGCCAGTAACTTACCTGATGAATCGATTACCACATGGCTAATAACCAATCATCCATTCTCTCCCCCACTAACAATTGTTCTCTTAAACCAACAGTCTTGAAATGCGCATGCATTCTATAATAATTTTGAAAGGTATTTTGCTTATGACTGTTAGACAGGGATCCAGGTGCTCAGCACAGAATTACCAAAGCATGCAGAGTTGTAACAATGTATAAAGGACTTTGATATCGTTTTAAGTAGAACCAAGACGAGTATATTGACCAAATAAAATAGAAAATCCAGATTTAAACCCTCAGTCCTCACATAACCCACAATTACGCATCCCGTATACCAAACATCTCAGATACAATATTTAATGTGCGTACAACAACACGATGAGTTTGCGTAATGTTAAATAATTAAAACTGTAGACAGACATATAATAACTTGCATTAGATCCCCCCTCTCCTGACCTGTCAAACACAGGTTACTCATGAGCAGTATCTGCATTATGAACCGTAGTGTCGTGCAGACGGAGCGTAAAATATATTGCAACAGGTTTTTCATAATAATAATAAGATGGCGCTTATGGATAATACCTGCATCGTCTTCACTGTGCTGTTCCAAGATTCCATTAGAACACTCGTTTTTTAACTTTGAACATATTCACTTTCTAGTAAGAGTGAATTTCTTTATTTAAAAAACAGTGATGGATGGTTGTCAAATGTTAAACATTAGGGCAATGACAAGTACTCTTAGGCCTTCAGATAATGTTTCCAGGTGGCTATAACATATCAGACGTGACAAGCAGCCGCGCGACCGCTACGGTCGCAGGTTCGAATCCTGCCTCGGGCATGGATGTGTGTGATGTCCTTAGGTTAGTTAGGTTTAAGTAGTTCTAAGTTCTAGGGGACTGATGACCTCAGAAGTTAAGTCCCATAGTGCTCAGAGCCATTTGAACCACTTTTGAACGTGACAAGCCTAAATCTTCTGCACAGCAGTGACATGACCTGGATGACGTTCCGACTTACCATATTTCTGGCCCTCTCCCAACAATGTGTTTTAATTCTACTCCAAAGCAGTCAATTGCATATGTGTCTAATGCACTAAATTTTCCATTCCTGGTAATGCTAGAGAGTAAATCCGAAAAGATTGATTAAAATTATGATTACTTAAAAATAAGGTATACGAAATAGTATTAGTTGTTGATCTAGTTCACATGGATGAAATGTGTGTCACCTGTGTTGTGTGCAGAGCCCTTTTGTCCTCTATCAGCGAACTTCTCGTGATTTCGTCTGTAGTAGCCTCAATATGTGATCCATGCGTGTTGCTTTTTCGTTTATCGAGTCATACTACTTTACAAAAAATTCAAATATTTTACGATTCCAAATGCATATAACTAGCACCTCATATTCACTGGAGAGAATACCACAGCATTCAGAATCTGAATGAAGAGTGTCTTAAAAATCACATTCCACAATAATGAAACAACTGGGGTAAGAGTACTTGACATACATGACTGTGCTTAAACTGACACACAATATTTTTAGCGCAACGCAATCTGACTTTCAAAAATCCCTACAAAAGAATGGCCCTGACTAACATTAACCTATACGTTTCACAAATCACTTACCTCACAAAAATCTTGGTTACTCGAACTACTGCAATACAGCAAGCACCACTACTGCCAGCTAAATAAAAGATTCAAACTACGGAAGGCACTAACTACTGATAGGCATGGTTAGCAAATGAAAGATTTTTATAGAGAGCAAACAATGTATTTACCTTAATAGTCATCAAAAGTCATAATATATATAGCAGTTCATGACATCCAGTCTTACAAATTTCAAAATTCCGCCATTTCTCTCCCCACATCCACCACTGCTGGCGGCTCACCTCCAACTGCACAACGCTACGTGCTGTTAACATCCAGCTGCCCAACACTACAATGGCAGACAACAATGCAAACTAGCCACAGACTGCACACAGCACAGCCAGTGATTTTCATACAGAGCGCTACGTAACGTTGCCAATAAGAAAACTTATACAGTCTACTTACATAGCCCACATACTCCCCACAAAAAATTTTACATATTGTTTTGGGCAGTGGCCAATACAGATTTGAAAAATTTTTTCATAATTACAATACCAAAGAAATCAAATGCACACACTTATCAATACAATGTCGGTCAAAGGCTAAAATTTTCTCACAGTCCATAAAGACAGTCCTGATCATCACAGTAAAATTGCAGTGTTTTTCTCAAAGTCTGAGCAGCAAAAGAAAATGCACACAGAAGTAGTGGATTTGCATGCTGTCTTGAAGAAGTAGTGTTGTCCTTCCAACGGAAAGACAGTGCTGACTCTCGACATGTAGACAGGTAATGGGTCACAACAGAGCAAACCCACAGCAGAGTCATTCGAAGTTTTGAAGAATATTGGTAGGTAGGTCATCACAGAGCAGACCCACTGTCGTCCTGGTAGAGATTACGGTATTGGTGGGCCACCAGAGGTGCAGACCCACTTTAGTCCTTGTAGAAATAATGGTATTCGTGGGCCATCAAAGATGCAGACCCACTGTAGTCCTTGTAGAAATAATGGTACTAGTGAGTCAGCAAAGGAGTAGACCCACTGTAGTCCTTGTAGAAATAATGGTATTGGTGGGTCATCAAAGATGCAGACCCACTTTAGGAATTGTAGAGATGGCCAGCAGCCATCTGTTGTGACTGTGCAGGTGCACAATCACCATTGAAGAGTCTTGCGGATAATATAGCAAGTCCATAACCACCACTTGTGCACTCACAAAGTTTTTGGAATTGTCGTTAGAAGTCTTGCAGACAATATCGCAAGTCCATAAACAACCACTTGTGCACTCAGAAAGTTTTTGGATTGTCCTTAGAACCAGCAATGCTGTTAACCAGTCCCTTGCCGAATTATTAACACACGTGCAAGCACAAACATTCCCAACTTCTCACATATTGTCCATTACGAAACCAACAGAAACGTGTGCAGTGAAATGTAACTTACAAGTTACTTAATTTGATGAACTGGTGCCAATTACAATTTTGTAACATAAGAATACAATAAGAAAGGTACAAAATACATCATTAAAGAACATGACCATACCGATAACATTTGTAGTAATACGGGCTTTACAAAAGAATCGAAATAACATATACATCAGTGTTACAAGAATTATGACGTAAGTAAATACATAAAAGATCAGAATAACTTTTGAAACATCAACTTCGCACATGAGCATTAAAACAAAACAGAATAAATAATGTCTAAACATCTTTACAAAGTAAATAACATATTATTAATGCAAATCATATTTGAGGATAACAGTATTCCTCATCATAGTGAATGTAGCTTAGTATTAGAAGAGAAAAGATTCTATGAAACAGTACACAGAGACAGGAAGAAAACAAATACACAAGGGTACACAAACACATAGTGGGATAATACAAAAGGAAGGGACAGGGTTTGTTTTCAGTGTAACATTTGGTGCTGCAGTCCACCCCAAAACTTCATTCCATATATCTTTCCTCTTACTTCAACATTTGTTTCCACCAAAAAAATTCTATCTAAGCATGCTTTCTGTATTTATATGTTCACACATTTCTTACCTCATTATTTATTTTCCATTATCTTACCTCATCATTTATTCCAAGAAAATCCTGCCTATACCTGCTTTCTGTACTTTTTTCATATAAATTCTCAATGCATTTCTTCCAATTCATCGCAACTCATTCTCTTATATATTCTGCCCCCTCTTAAGCTAACTTAAATCTACTGAGCTCAGATGCTAAACTAAGGGATGAGGCAATGCAGCAGCACAAAACAATTAATACAAACAGCAATGAAAAAAATGGAAATTGTCAAACCAAGCAGCAGTACATCAAAGCAAATGCAACATTACAACTAATATAAGGCAATGTGCAGCAACAGGAAAAATAAATCAGTAGTAAAACTGGCTTAACAGAGTAATACAAAGTGACATTCAGTAGCCCTATGCCTGGCAAACAGCAGCAGCAAATGCAATAACTTATATCTAATCATGACAAAGCTCGAGCAAAAAAAATAGTACACTTAAGACAACAATGCAGATAAGGGAAATGTCTATTCACATCTTAATGTCTATGTAATTAAAGTGCTGCACCACAACTTATTCTACGAGAATTATTACCAAGTAGTAGAAGAGAAAATTATGTATGCAAATCCTTTGAAGGGAAATGATTATTTGTGCTCTTTTTTCTAAGAAAGTACATCATAAACGTATTCTTTACTGGGTCTGTAGACAGAAAATAGTGATATTAGTACATCTATTAAATTTTATTTTAACCAATGCTGCAGTGCAGCTAGAAACTTGATATTAAACAAAATGAGCAAATATATATATAAAGCAACATATGAAACTTCATTCACTAGGCAAATGGCGTCTCCAAATGCAAAAAATTCTCTCAACTAGAAAGACAATAGATGTAAAATGTTTCTCATCATTTCATTAGGCATTTTAGTAAATATCATAAATTAAGAACTCCACAGTGAAATCATGTTTTCAAGTTTGAGTGTGTCGTATTTGCGATGCTTTCTACAAATGAATGTCAATACCGAGGATAATGGCACCTTTTTTTTTCTCCACCTGTGCCTCTGAAAGGCACACACTAATGGCTTTCTTTCAGGCGACTGTCGCGCAGCTGGGTGCCCACGACGCATTACGTGAAGGTGGTCACTTAACTTTCTTACCGAAATATTTACGACACCAGTTTGCACTACAGTGACAGTCTCATAAAAAAATTTCACGGGTAGAGAGTTTGCGTTGCAAGTCTGTAGAAACAAAATCCTATAAATATAACAGTCTCCAAAAAATTTTCGCCGGCGTTGTGATACATTCACGCATTTACACACATTTCATAACTCTTAAGGTACGATTCTTGATTTCCAACATCCTTTTTCACAAGTCAGAGTCCCTAACCACTACTCATTATTCTTTACCTTATTACACATATACATATCGTCGACACTCCTTCAATGTTTCATCTTAATAAATACGTAGCATAATCAAATTCCTCATATATCATCACATTATTGATCATAAACATACCTCAACAGCATAATACACATCGTTGTCGTAAAAATAACATCATAACACCTCAGTCAAATCTCGAAAACGTCGTAGCTTTCTGCAATAATTTCAAAACCTAAAAAAAATTCTCTGCTCATTTCAATAGTGTCATCTACCTCCAATGTACTTTAAAATCATGCTCCCTTACCAAATACATCATTCAAAGCTCTCATAGTATCACAATGGTTCCGAAAAAATATGAACAGTTCACAAAGTACAGACAAAATACAGTTTCATAAGTGTGAAGTTATCCAACTGTGTAATTGTGTAAACATGTGTCACTGATGTAGTAAAAAAAAGTTTATCTCTCAGTCAAATGATCAGATAGCTGTGTAATTTGTGTGTTAGAGGAATATGGTGCCGATGTGTAAAGTTGTATAAGCAAATACCATATTAGCTAGGGCTCCTTGTGCTTGCCACACACATGGTGCACAAAGTAAGCGTGTACCCCCCTGAGGATGAATGTAATTATACCCTCAGGTGTTACAGATTACAGCAATGGAATGAAATGTATCACGGAAAACCTCTGTATCGTTGTACTTCAAATATCTTTAAAAATAAATGATTTAAGTACAAAATTAATCACTCAAATAAGTGTACTGTAGTGCTAAACTGTGCGTCTTGTTGTAAGATAATCTCTGTGGAAGTGTCGTAGTTATCGTCCTCCGAAAACTAAGTTCTGCGGAAGTCAATGTACTTACCTCATGATAAACAAAAGTGAAATGCTTTGCGTATAGATATCTTAGTTATTACGCTTATTGCCGTGATGAAGAAAGTACTGTGCTGTAACGTATTGCTGTGCTGCGGAAAAGGCTGTCTCATTGTAGCTATACCACAAAAGTTACTACTAAAACATATTTTACTTTCCAGAATAATTCAGAAAAACTGTGCAGATATAAAACAGAAACACCGCAAAAGCAACATTGTAAATTGTCACTCATTATTAGTGTCGTGATAAAATCGTGTAGCTGTCACATAAACTAACCACTGTGTCATCTGGTATCTCACAGAAGGTACTTGAAATCCAGAATGTATTTTCAAGTAAACCAAAATGTTGCATTAAAATCTCATTAGCAGTACTGGTAAATGTTCTAAGTATGTGAGCCTTATAGTCGTTACGTAATCGTGCAACTAACAAGCAACTGTGTCGTCTGTTCACTGTAACAATGCATTCGTAACTTCTGTTGAAATAAGTTCTCTTGGTTCTTGACTGGATATTTAATTTCAAACATTGTTGCATGTTAACAGATTCTAAGCCTGACAAATCGTACTAGTAGTGTAAAGTGAAAAGTTATATGGCAAAGACAAAGTTAAAAAGCGGATTATCTTTCAATAAACGGTTTTACATATGAAATATGGTGTAAACCTTTCCTCTTCCTAGTACGCAGAGTTTCAACTTCAACGCAATTATCATACGGTATACGTCGGTAAAGAATACTGGAATTTTTCTCAATGTTAGCGTCTATGTTATTTTTCTCTGAGCCAGCCGGCGCACGTGGCTGCCTGCGGTGCGAGTCATTGTCTGCTATCTCTTTGTTGGCGTGCGTCGTTATTGGGATTAGGAGACCTAACTTCTACAAATTCACCTTGACGACAAGGCCCTGCCCTGTTTGAAGCTCGCCAGTTCTGACGCAATTCAGGTCTGTCGTTGCGATTATATCGTCTGTCGTCATGTCGGTAGATTCCATAGTTTCTTTCTTGCCGGTCACGTGGTGGGGAATTTCTTCCTGAATCGTAACTGTGCGCTGAACTCTTGCGTCTGAAGTTATTCTGTCTCCCTTGATAATAATTGTTTTTGTTCCCATATTGTCTGCTCTATGGTAATCTCTGTCATATTCATTACTATGGAAATGCGATCTTTCTCTGTAACTATTATTACTCTGCCAGTGGTTGTCATATGGGTGGTGTCTGTTTTGGTCACGATTTGCGTTGTAAGAATAGAATTGTCGTGTCCAGTCATTGTTTCTGGCGTCACGGAATTGTGACGGATGTGACCTGTGGTGATTGTTTTCCTGTTTTCGCATCCCGCGACTGCCTGTGTCAATTTCTAATTCTTGTAAGAGTCCCTGAAAAGCTTCAATGTCGTCTTTGTAACGCCCTGCCAAAATAATATTTCTTAAATGTTCAGGCAATTTCATTAAGCAAATGTGGATGAGTTCTGATTGGCTGTATGCGTTTGAAAGATATTGATTCTTATGCAACATGTCTTCAAAATATTTGACAAGACTGGAAAATTTAGATTGTTCAAAGTGTTTCATCATCATGATGCTATGTTTTACTCGGTCTTGTGTAGCTTGAGACCAATATGCTAAGAGGAACGCATGATAAAATTCTCTTTCACTGTGGCAATCGTGAATGACCGATCACATTTGCACAGCTGGTTCATTCTCTAAGTAGCCACACATAAATTCTAATCTATCCTCTGATAACCAGTTGGGAGGAAAACAATGACAGAATTGATGGAGCCACGCTTGTGGATGAATGTCGTTGTCAGAATTCTTAAATGTTTTTAATTTACGTGTAGTAATGAACAGCTTATAGTCAAAGTCATCATGTCGGCGAGTCGCATATCGGTCATTGTTACGTCGCTTCGGCGGTTCCATTTCAAAATTCGGTGCACCTTGCCAATTTCTTTCATAATTTTCGAAATGTCCTGTGTTATTATTTTGTGGTTGTTCCGTATTTCTATGTCCCTCTTCCCGTACTGGAGCTCGAGTGTCCTCTGAAATATGTAATTCTTGTATTACTTGTGCCAACTGATCTTGTACTTCCCGGATTTCTCTTTTGTACTGTGTATTGATTTGATTTTGATTTTGTTTGAATTTCCTAATTTGTTCGCATTCTTCTGTGTCATTGAAGACTGCCGGTTTTGTGTCATTCAGATTATCATCTACCTTCGTAGATAAATTATTTAGCTGATCCGAAAGTTCAACTACTTTCTCTGATAATGAACTAATTTCCTCCATGAGTCTTTCTGAACCAATTTTCAGAGTATCTACTGTGTCCTTTAAGTTTTCCTGAGGTTTTGCAAGTTGTGTAACTGAATTGGTAGATGCAACTGAGTCAATTTTAGCTTGCAAGGTCTCATGATTTTCATGAACAATAGTTTGCAGTTCTTTTATGGCTGCTTCGTGATTCTGTAATGCATTTTCATGCCGCGAAAAAATAGGTTGAAAATGCTCACAAATGTGTGTCTTTACGTCATTACAGACTTTTTGACATTTCGATTCAGTGTTATGTAACTCAGTAGTTAAATCTTCACGTGTTTGTTCAAGCGTGGTGTCTAACTTCCGAAGATTTTGTTCCATTGTGTCTAACGTTTGAAGATTTTGTTCCATTGTGTCTAACTGTTACTGTGTTTGTCTCTGGTGTTGTTCCATTGTGTCTAACTTTTGAAGATTTTGTTCCATTGTGTCTAACTTTTGAAGATTTTGTCCCATTTGTTGCATTAATTGTAATAACAGTGCACTGGTGTCTGAAACATGTTCCTCAGTGCTATTCGACAATGCATTTGAACCGGCAATATTCGCATTTTGAAAAGCAGCAAATGTGTCTTGACTTATTTGAGAAAACGGCGAGGACGCAAAACCTGAATCTACAGTATTTGCAGGATTGTGTCCTGTCATTTCGGATTCCAGAGGCAAGCTGTTGCCGACCAATCAATCGATAATGCTTCCCTGTTCACTAATTGTTTCACTGCCTACGCCATTATTTGCAGCCCGCTCCATTTCCCTAAGCACAATTACCAAATTACTACTTTGAACATTAGTTAATTCATTACACGGTGGCGCTAACACACTGCTTTCGTCTTCACTGTCATTTCTCAGTTTACTATGGAGCCTAGTATTACGTTTTTCACACGCCATTATTGTCACAATATTTCACACGACAACACAGAAAAGCACAATTTGAAGAGCAAAATAAGAAAACACATTAACATAGCATTGAAAATAATATCTCGTTAATTGCAAGCGCAGCTGTGAAATACTTGGTGCAACTCTACATGCATGCCACAACTGTTTTACTGTACAAGAATGAAAAACTACAACTACAAAGGAAATTCTCTCTATAATTACGCGCTAGCAATAAACAAAGGCTGCACTAATTGCACAAACTACAAGAAAAAAATCAGAAGATTCCAGTGAGGTATCCTACGCTAAGGGTCGACATATTCGACATATGAAACGTCCCCTTAGAACAATTATACAAGACTGTGCTTAAACTGACACACAATATTTTTAGCGCAACGCAACCCGACTTTCAAAAATCCCTACAAAAGAATGGCCCTGACTAACATTAACTTATACGTTTCACAAATCACTTACCTCACAAAAATCTTGGTTACTCGAACTACTGCAATACAGCGAGCGCCACTACTGCCAGTTAAATAAAAGATTCAAACTACGGAAGGCACTAACTACTGATAGACATAGTTAGCAAATGAAAGATTTTTATAGAGAGCAAACAATGTATTTACCTTAATAGTCATCAAAAGTCATAATATATATAGCAGTTCATGACATCCAGTCTTACAAATTTCAAAATTCCGCCATTTCTCTCCCCACATCCACCACTGCTGGCGGCTCACCTCCAACTGCGCAACGCTACGCGCTGTTAACATCCAGCTGCCCAACACTACAATGACAGACAACAATGCAAACTAGCCACAGACTGCACACAGCACAGCCAGTGATTTTCATACAGAGCGCTACGTAACGTTGCCAATAAGAAAACTTATACAGTCTACCTACACTTTTTCACCCTGCGTACAGAACTAGCAGTGTATCAGTCTAATGCATGCCTACCAATTTACCTTCTCAATAGACTTTTACAGATGGTAATCCATTGTAAATACTGCCAGGTAATTTGAGAAGTTCATAACACAGCTTCTGTGTTGTCCACATTACTCATCACATATTGGGAACATATTGTAAATAATTCTAGATAATATGAAGAATACTTAGCATACCTTATCTGTAATACTTGTATCACAAATGTCAACGACCTCATCTCGTTTTATAGCCATAATGAGTATTGAGCATAACATTACTACTTCCTGTCACTCTGCCCTCCAACCCCCCACACACATACACAGAACTAGTGGGAATACGACGATTTCATCATGTCTCTAGAAAGTGATGTCAGTTGTTCTCCTATATGTAGTCGTTTCATGAAAGACCTACAGCCCCTCTCTACTTCATACTCTGATTCCTCCATCTGTATAATGCTTTTTCTTACTAAATGTGGAAGGAATCTAATGCAATTAGTTAACGTGGAAATTGATTGCACAAACTGCTGGTGTACTCGTCTAAAATAAAGTGTTCTAAGATCTTTACCACTGAGATTACATAAGTGTAGGCGGGGTAGATATTGAGGGCCAAGAGAATGTGCATTATTTTGTCGAAATCCTCGTCCTAGTTGTACTTAGAACAATACCAAAGTCATTCATACATTACAACAACTCTCCATAATAGGATAACTTTCAGTGGCAACATTACCACTCTCTTCCATAAAGTTGCCATTGTTGAGCTGTACAGTCACTTGGAAATGGCATCTCGCATTATGGTAGACATCAGGGCTGATACTTTAATAAATATACACTACTAAATTTCCTCCTTTAGTTTTCATTTTGTTGTGTAGAGTAACACCAGAAATACAGAAGCCACATGCTTGTTGCTTCTCGTTGCTGGAGCCACGACCACACTGTGCCCCTGGCCCTGTGGTATATACATGACAGCACAACAAAGTACTGTAACTGGGTCGGTAGTTTATAGATGTCATGCAAGTCCAATCAAATTTATAATGTACACTCCTGGAAATGGAAAAAAGAACACATTTACACCGGTGTGTCAGACCCACCATACTTGCTCCGGACACTGCGAGAGGGCTGTACAAGCAATGATCACACTCACGGCACAGCGGAGACACCAGGAACCGCGGTGTTGGCCGTCGAATGGCGCTAGCTGCGCAGCATTTGTGCACCGCCGCCGTCAGTGTCAGCCAGTTTGCCGTGGCATACGGAGCTCCATCGCAGTCTTTAACACTGGTAGCATGCCGCGACAGCGTGGACGTGAACCGTATGTGCAGTTGACGGACTTTGAGCGAGGGCGTATAGTGGGCATGCGGGAGGCCGGGTGGACGTACCGCCGAATTGCTCAACACGTGGGGCGTGAGGTCTCCACAGTACATCGATGTTGTCGCCAGTGGTCGGCGGAAGGTGCACGTGCCCGTCGACCTGGGACCAGACCGCAGCGACGCACGGATGCACGCCAAGACCGTAGGATCCTACGCAGTGCCGTAGGGGACCGCACCGCCACTTCCCAACAAATTAGGGACACTGTTGCTCCTAGGGTATCGGCGAGGACCATTCGCAACCGTCTCCATGAAGCTGGGCTACGGTGCCGCACACCGTTAGGCCGTCTTCCGCTCACGCCCCAACATCGTGCAGCCCGCCTCCAGTGGTGTCGCGACAGGCGTGAATGGAGGGACGAATGGAGACGTGTCGTCTTCCGCGATGAGAGTCGCTTCTGCCTTGGTGCCAATGATGGTCGTATGCGTGTTTGGCGCCGTGCAGGTGAGCGCCACAATCAGGACTGCATACGACCGAGGCACACAGGGCCAACACCCGGCATCATGGTGTGGGGAGCGATCTCCTACACTGGCCGTACACCACTGGTGATCGTCGAGGGGACACTGAATAGTGCACGGTACATCCAAACCGTCATTGAACCCATCGTTCTACCATTCCTAGACCGGCAAAAGAACTTGCTGTTCCAACAGGACAATGCACGTCCGCATGTATCCCGTGCCACCCAACGTGCTCTAGAAGGTGTAAGTCAACTACCCTGGCCAGCCAGATCTCCGGATCTGTCCCCCATTGAGCATGTTTGGGACTGGATGAAGCGTCGTCTCACGCGGTCTGCACGTCCAGCACGAACGCTGGTCCAACTGAGGCGCCAGATGGAAATGGCATGGCAAGCCGTTCCACAGGACTACATCCAGCATCTCTACGATCGTCTCCATGGGAGAATAGCAGCCTGCATTGCTGCGAAAGGTGGATATACACTGTACTAGTGCCGACATTGTGCGTGCTCTGTTGCCTGTGTCTATGTGCCTGTGGTTCTGTCAGTATGATCATGTGATGTATCTGACCCCAGGAATGTGTCAATAAAGTTTCCCCTTCCTGGGACAATGAATTCACGGTGTTCTTATTTCAATTTCCAGGAGTGTATTATCAGAAGTTTGCATGACTGGAAATGTTGTAATCTTGCTCTTTACCCAGAGACTTATCGTACTGGTAGAAATGATCGTCATAAGAAAAAGGTATTTTCTGTTGGAAATGGCTCGAATGGCTTTGAGCACTATGGGACTTAACTTCTGAGGTCATCACTCCCCTAGAACTGAGAACTACTTAAACCTAAGGACATCACACACATCCATGCCCGAGGCAGGATTCGAACCTGCGACGTAGCGGTCGCGCGGTTCCAGACTGTAGCGCCTAGAACCGCTCGGCCACTCCGGCCGGCCTGTTGGAAATACCCTGTTCATATTGTTATGCTGTTATGCATTCTGATGTTAGTCCTACACATATACACATACTAAGACAGACTGGAATGTAATCTAAGCCAGCAAATTCTGCAGAAATAAAGTAAATACGCACAGGTTGACACTTGACCTTTGTGGAAGTGGATGGATGTCTGGTAATCAGGACTGATAATGGGTTATAAATCAATGTCCTGTGTGTGTACAGTTTTAATTACTTAATGCAAATATCGATTACCAAAAAGCACTGTTGACAGTTCTATTGTATGCTATACCTTGGTGAAATTCTATGTTGTGCATTTAGATGATTGTCTATTCGTTGCAAGCAGACTGCATTTGGAAATCGGTATGGCATACATATGCATCACAAGAATGTTGGTTTAAGAGAACATTTGTTAATAGGGAGGGAGTGTGTGACTGGCTATACGATTCATGGAAATCGATCCATCAGCTAAGTTACAAGGGTTGGATACAAGCTGCAGATCCATGAATGGGTAGCATGATGATACTGGGAAACATGTTTATTATTTACAGTTATGTACTCACAAGTATGGCTAATAAAAATTCAAACCTCCCAGACATTTTTCCTAGTATCGAGAGTGCGGAAAAATCCAGTGATACCCACTGTTTCCAAGATGGTGAATCTGAGAATGCAAAGAACAGCTATACATTTCTGTAACAATGGAGAAGCCTGACTGTCTTACTGGCAAATATATAGATCATCTTTGGTCTTCCTGATACCTAAAGGGATCACTCTGTCGAGCAGGCACATGTAATTACCTTATAAACCATATGTTTATAGTTCTGTTTTGTCTGTTAGGAAATAATACGAGCTTATAAGTTGGTCAGATGATCATGACGTTAATTCCAGTCATTACTTCTAAAAAACATTAAACTTAACTATTTATTGTTGCAGAGGATAAGCACTTCGACTACGAAGATGAGCAAGGTATCAATGTAGGTCACCCACTGTAACAAAAATAAGCTGTCTCACGCACATACCTGTATTGCATTCCAATCCAGAAATGTTGGGACACATCATGTTTACTCATCCTGGTCGATCTAATCTATAATTATTTATCAGTTGCGTACCACGTTTCAGGAAGTGGTTCAGAATTTTTAGTACGTTTCTCAGTACTTAGTATGTAAAAATATGTCAGGTCACGTGATTTGCTAGTCAATGCGAGACCTTAACAAGGTTGGACTAATGAAGATGGGATATAATTTCCGTGCAACTGTAAAAGTTACACAGCAGAGTATGAACTACACTCCTGGAAATGGAAAAAATAACACATTGACACTGGTGTGTCAGACCCACCATACTTGCTCCGGACACTGCGAGAGGGCTGTACAAGCAATGATCGCACGCACGGCACAGCGGACACACCAGGAACCGCGGTGTTGGCCGTCGAATGGCGCTAGCTGCGCAGCATTTGTGCATCGCCGCCGTCAGTGTCAGCCAGTTTGCCGTGGCATACGGAGCTCCATCGCAGTCTTTAACACTGGTAGCATGCCGCGACATCGTGAACGTGAACCGTATGTGCAGTTGACGGACTTTGAGCGAGGGCGTATAGTGGGCATGCGGGAGGCCGGGTGGACGTACCGCCGAATTGCTCAACACGTGGGGCGTGAGGTCTCCACAGTACATCGATGTTGTCGCCAGTGGTCGGCGGAAGGTGCACGTGCCCGTCGACCTGGGACCGGACCGCAGCGACGCACGGATGCACGCCAAGACCGTAGGATCCTACGCAGTGCCGTAGGGGACCGCACCGCCACTTCCCAGCAAATTAGGGACACTGTTGCTCCTGGGGTATCGGCGAGGACCATTCGCAACCGTCTCCATGAAGCTGGGCTACGGTCCCGCACACCGTTAGGCTGTCATCCGCTCACGCCCCAACATCGTGCAGCCCGCCTCCAGTGGTGTCGTGACAGGCGTGAATGGAGGGACGAATGGAGACGTGTCGTCTTCAGCGATGAGAGTCGCTTCTGCCTTGGTGCCAATGATGGTCGTATGCGTGTTTGGCGCCGTGCAGGTGAGCGCCACAATCAGGACTGCATACGACCGAGGCACACAGGGCCAACACCCGGCATCATGGTGTGGGGAGCGATCTCCTACACTGGCCGTACACCACTGGTGATCGTCGAGGGGACACTGAATAGTGCACGGTACATCCAAACCGTCATCGAACCCATCGTTCTACCATTCCTAGACCGGCAAAAGAACTTGCTGTTCCAACAGGACAATGCACGTCCGCATGTATCCCGTGCCACCCAACATGCTCTAGAAGGTGTAAGTCAACTACCCTGGCCAGCCAGATCTCCGGATCTGTCCCCCATTGAGCATGTTTGGGACTGGATGAAGCGTCGTCTCACGCGGTCTGCACGTCCAGCACGAACGCTGGTCCAACTGAGGCGCCAGGTGGATATGGCATGGCAAGCCGTTCCACAGGACTACATCCAGCATCTCTACGATTGTCTCCATGGGAGAATAGCAGCCTGCATTGCTGCGAAAGGTGGATATTCACTGTACTAGTGCCGACATTGTGCATGCTCTGTTGCCTGTGTCTATGTGCCTGTGGTTCTGTCAGTGTGATCATGTGATGTATCTAACACCAGGAATGTGTCAATAAAGTTTCCCATTCCTGGGACAATGAATTCACGGTGTTCTTATTTCAATTTCCAGGAGTGTATAATAGTAAATCACGATATGCAGGGATTACGGACTTTTTTCAAATGAAGTGTCGCATTTACCACCTTACAAGAGAAAGAAATAAACCATTTAGTAATATCCTAAATGCCGACTTTTCCTCAAGGCAGCATCAGGCATATATGAGCAGTGTAATAAAGAAAAAAGGTTTGTAACTATTTACGGTCGCCTTTATAATGAGTTCTGTGGCTGCTTTGAAGAGCACATGGGTGTCTCTACCACCCTATGTGAGCTACGCTACTGGGTATTGGGGAACAGCTTTTAACAGTTACCTGCATGCAGCAGGCGTGCACTTCATGTCAATGCAAGGAATTCTGGACCATTGTGGACTAGTGTGACACAGACGTATGACTTCCTATTTATTAGTTTTGCATTTTTTTGGCAGTTTCTGGCAGGCAGTGCATATGTCTTGAAGCCCTGGTGGCTCCGCCCCCCCCCCCCCCCCCCCAGCTAGACAGTTAGCACGTGGCCATGCACAAGACAGCGACAGCAGTGGCTGCTGGAACAAGTGGTTGTTGGGCATGATTTATGGCATTATTCTTTTTCTTTTTTAACTATGTCTTCATAAGCAAGTGGTTATTTGGTTCAAATGGCTCTGAGCACTATGGGACTTAACATCTGAGGTCATCAGTCCCCTAGAACGTAGAATTACTTAAACCTAACTAACCTGAGGACATCACACACATCCATGCGCGAGGCAGGATTCGAACCAGCGACCGTAGCGGTTGCGCGGTTCCAGACTAAAGCGCCTAGAACTGCTCGGCCACACCGGCCGACCAAGTTGGTATTTTTTGTTAAAGAATGCATTATGTGCTTTATTATACATTCAAGTGCCTTGTATGTAACTGGAATCTTAGTGCGGGGTCATACATTGTAGTTTGTACAGAAAACTTTCTGACATTGTTAAATTGGAGAAATTCTAGTTTTCTTTAACATACACTATGATGTTACACATGAACGGTAATATAGTAGTGATGTAGATTTGCTATTTACTGAGAGTTTGTGTGTTTAAATATCTTGTTATGAAAGGTTAATTGTAAATACTTTTCTTTTTATTTGGCCTGAGGACTCTGGTTGACATCACACGATATAGCCCATTCATGAGCTTTAGTATTCAAAGTGGGACAGTTGGAGAAGGGAGGGGAGCTCGTTTCTCATTGGTCCAGTGAGAAACTGGAAGGGGGGAGCGCTTAAACTGTTAACAACACTTATCTGCGAAGCTTTCCACAGATCTCTACTGGTGAATTCGTAGGTGCCAGTTAGTTAGAGCAGGTTTGCTGAGCTGCATGGTACTCCTTGAATCCCTAATTTAGTAACAGTGTCTTTTCTGCCATCAACCAGGTCTTTTCACATCGGGAACCATTACAGATAGGCCTACATTGTTCGAATAACGCAATTTTTCCTACTACTGCTGGGGTGCGATGCGCTGGCGTTATATTCGCTGACTGATTTGGTTTTGTTGCTGCAGCCACAGTTCAGAGGCTGTGGCAGTGGCTGCCACGACTCCTTGAGGAGTGTAATTCCCTACATGCATTATCCTTGGTGCATTCGACACGCATTATCCGGCAAAGGTAGGGGCAGCAACCTAAAGTCTGATTCAAATTACTTGATACTTGACACTTCATGCATTGAAACTGGTTTCCTCCAATCAGAGCTCTCAGTGTCACGCCAAAACCGTTCACCATTGCCAAACTACCACAATAATCGGTCATTTCATTTCCAATTCCTTGTTTGGCATTCTTTCTTGATGTGTTGGATCCAGGATCACGAGGCTGACGCTTTTATTTCGTATTTCATCATGCATAGTAACCACACACACACACACACACACACACACACACACACACACACATACACACACACACACACACACACACACACACATAACGATGTTACACATTTCATACACAGCACTAACTAAACACTACTGATACTTCTGAACAAACTCGATTCAATGCCACCTGTGTGGTTAACATAATCACAGAGATTTGGTTACATTAGATTAACTTCGCATGACATTGCACGAAACTGAATTTTTAAGGCTGCAGTTCGCCATTGCGACTGGGAGATGATAGTCAAACATACATCACTGTGACTCAATACTGCACTTTTTCTCAATGGTTAGTGCATTAACTTGCCATGCTGGAGGTCATGCATTCGAATCTCATGAATTTCTGCAATTTTTTGATTTGTTAATGTATTCAAAATAGCTTGATTTCGTGTTGTCGCCGGCCGAAGTGGCCGTGCGGTTGAAGGCGCTGCAGTCTGGAACCGCAAGACTGCTACGGTCGCAGGTTCGAATCCTGCCTCGGGCATGGATGTTTGTGATGTCCTTAGGTTAGTTAGGTTTAACTAGTTCTAAGTTCTAGGGGACTGATGACCTCAGCAGTTGAGTCCCATAGTGCTCAGAGCGATTTGAACCATTTTTTTAGTGTTGTCGCTGCCATGATGAAAATAATGAAGTTTGATTTACGATTTTTATTCAGTTAATACGGTATGTTTAGATGTTTTTTATTTTATTTCTGACTCTTTGCCATTTCATTTTCTTCGTGGTATTGACCTTTTTATTTGCTCTTAGTTTTCTACTAATCATTCTGCATTCGTTTGGAATCTGCCTGTGTCACCTATAATTTGCACCCAAGGGCCAACGAGTACTGCTCATCGGCTGTGGTAATGCAACAGCTCTGTAGCCAGAGAGAGGCTAGTTTCAGGTAACCAATGATAGCTAGAAATTAGTTTTCTTTTAACACTGAAACTTAACTTTTCCTGTCTTGAGTTTGGTCGTAGAGATTAGCTTTCATAGCCATGAAAAAGGCGATCACAATTTTAGTTCTGCCATAGATTGTTGATCACAGCTTTCTCAGATACATTATCCATCACTAGGTTGTGGTTAGCTTAGGATATGAGTTTAAATTCAGGGCTACAAAACGTATCTCTTGCCGCAGTTCAATCATCGCTCAGTTAAAATCACCTGTAGACAGAGCATCTCTCATTTCTGACATACCTTGCGGTGGCCACTGTAAACATAGCTCAGCGTTACACATTAACAGCATTTGTGAAGTGATTTGCCTTGTTTGTGTGTTACCTATAACCGAACGGTAGCTGGCAGCTGATGTGACAACGCCGTAGCAGCAGTCTATGAAGAAATTTTAAATGATCTAAAACAATCTAGGTGTGTATCTGTAGCAGTGTGTGATTACAGAATTTCGCTGTGATGTCACGCATTAGTGTCTTCTGTCATACATTCTGATAATATTTATCGAACTTTTCTGTGATGTCATTATGTCTATTAACAGGAGAACATGCTGGTTTTAATACACTGCTTGACAAAAGTTGGGGTACTATCGTAAAATGTAGTGTATGATACTAGAGGTCTCGTTGATCTAAGCATTTCATGCATTATCCAGTGAGGGCTGGTGTACACTATTGGCGTGCTTTGTGGCCGTTTTTCAGTCATGTGAACATACTACTGCCACGGTGGTGCACCGCGAGCAGTCCAGTATCAACAATTGCTTCATTTAGTTTGTGATCAGTGCTGCAGTGACGTGCCATGTAGAGGCCAACAACACTTTGATGGAGTCAGGATAGTGGCTTCAGTTTTGGCATATCACATCCAGCAAGATGTAGACGATCGGTTACATGTCACTCAAAATGGTGTGTCAAGGGTGAGGAGTAAGTACAGAGAGATGGGAAATGTGAACAATAGACCTTACGGTGGTCGTCCTCGTACGGCAACACCAGTGCAAGATCGTTTCCTGAAACTGTCGTCTCACAGGTGACCAAATCAAGTGCCAGAAATATTGGAAATGATTTTACCCGGGCAACAGAGATTCATATAGAAGACTGCATTTGGTTAGTCTTTATTCCAGAACACCAATACGAAATTTTGCGCTGAACTAACGGAACCGACCCAATCAAATGACCTGGGCTCTATCAGATCAACACTGGACCATTACAGAATGGAGTAATGTCATGTTTGCTGATGAGACCAGAATTATTTTGCGAGTGGACACTAGACGTGTCAGGGTTAGGAGAAAGGCTAGGCAACGCCAGGAACGCCGATACGTTCAAGAAGTCCATCCGTTTGCAGGTGGAAGTGTAATGTTCTGGGCGACAATAATGATGAACGGCGGACCCCTGTAATTCACATATACTCCAACTTGACTGGTCCCCTATACCTCTAAGTGGTCCTATAAACGTTTGTAAAGCCCTACAGACGTGAAGTCAGTGAGAACTTCATCCTAGTCGAGGACAATGCAAGACCACACCGTACTCTAGCAGTATCTCGGTATCTTCAAAGATGCAACATCACTCGAATGCAATGGCCAGCATGGTTCCCAGCCTGTAAGTGAGCATGCATGGGACCTGTTGAAGGCGGCCATTGCACAGCGTCCCAATCCACCTTACGATCTTCAGAAGCTCGTTCAAGCTGCTATTGATGAGTGGGACCTCACACCCCAAGATAAACCCGATGGTCTCCCAGAGCATGCCTTGCAGAGTGCAGAGTGGAAGAACTAATCCATACGTAGTAAGGACATACTACAAGAGACTAGTAATCATCAGATAAAGATTTTCACTGTTTTTGTTTTCAAGATGTACGCTTAGGAGCGAATTTGCTGTGTTTTGTAATGATTTTTTGTAACTAACCAAAATCATTCTTGTTTTCTGAAGGAATTGTGTTTATCTTGTTGATAAGGTATTGTACAAACCTCAGTGCGTGTACTATAAGAACTCATTGCAGTAAACTGTATGATATTGCAGACTTATGTTGAGCTGTGTATATACACTACTGTGTCACACACACTAGCAGTGCAGGGTTGATTTAGCAAGAGTTTATTTGTTTATCTAGTGGTGACAAAAGTAATGGGATACCACTTAAAATCGTATCGGACCTCCTTTTGTCCAGCTTAATGCAGCAACTCGACGTGGAATGTACTCAACAAATCGTTGGAAATCCCGTGCAGAAATGCTGAACCATGCTGCCACTATAGTTGTCAATAACTACGAAAGTGTGGTCAGTGCAGTTCACGAACTGACCTCTCGATTGTGTCCCATAAATGTTCGAGGGGACACGTGTCGGGAGATCTGTGTGGCCTAATCATATTTTAGAACTATCCAGAATGCTCTTCAAACCAATCACAAACAGCTGTGCCTGGCAACAAGGCACACAGTCATCCATAAAAATTCCATCCTTGTTTGGTAACATGAACTCAATGAATGGCTGCAAATGGTCTCCAAGTTGCCTAACATAGCCATTTTCAGTCAATGATCAGTCCACTTGCTCCCGAGGACCCAGTCCACTAAATTTAAACACAGTCCGCAATATTATGGAGCTACCACCAGCTTGCACATTGCGTTGTTGACATCTTCAGTCTATGGCTTAGTGGGGTCTGTACCACACTGGAAACCTACCACCAGCTCTTACCAACTGAAACCGGGTGTCATCGGACAAGGCCATAGTTTTCCAGTCGTCTATGGTCCAATTGATATACTCAAGAGACCGGGAGAGGAGCTGCAGGCGATGTTGTGCTTTTAGCAAAAGCACTCGCGTCGGTCCTCTGCTGCGATAGCTCATTAACTCTTAATTTCGCTGCTCTGTCCTAACAGAAATGTTGGTCATACGCCCCTCATTTGATTCTGTATTCTCAGCACACTCTGAAAACTGTGGATCTCAGACTATTGAATTCCTTCACGATTTTCGAAATAGGTTGTCCTGTTTGTCTAGCTCAAATTGCCACTCCGAGTTCAAAGTCCGTTAATTCCCTTCGTGTGGCCACAATCACGTTGGAAACCTTTTCACGTACCACCAGAGTAAATGACAGCTCTGCCAATGCACTGCTCTTTTCTATTTTCAATACGCGATACTACTGCCATCTGAATGTGTGCATATCGTCTACCCATGGATTTTGTCACCTCAGTGTGTCGTGCAGTGATATTCCTTTAACATTTAAAGACTTTGCAGGAGCGTACCGGTATTTGTTGTTAAATTAATATTCTGCTGTAATTGTTAACACTGCATTTAGGACAGAGTTGCCAGTATTGAGAAACAATCAGAAAACATTTCAACAAATTGATACGAAATGGCAATTAATTACGGGCTCACTCATCTGTTTTCTTATTTTACCAAGGGGAGGGGGGCATGACTAATCTTTGCTGGTATTTTAAGTGACAAATTTCGTATTATTGAAACAATAATAATAAAATTAATTTATTATTTGTGAGGATTACACACACTCTGTTCCTCTCCATACAGAACTCATACATTGAATGGAAAAACTCATCTGATTGGAATAACAATAAATTTAATTTGTTATTACAATTAATTTGTGGTTGAAGCTCTTTCCTTGAACACATTTGCTTCTTAATACGTAATAAGGAAATGTGGTTCTGCCTTGAGTAAACACTGATGTTATTATTTTAGTACCCAAACATGTTTTGGAGCAATTTGTCCATCTTCAATGGATTCATTAATTCTCTGTTAAATAACGTATAAATAATGTATGCATATAATACCTAACAATTTTTCAAAATTTTCAAAATTTTAGAACCAAAATAGCCCTAAAGTCACTATATTATGTTGTGTTGTAAACAAAGGTACGCAATTTTGATCTTTGACTAGAATTTTTTAGGTTACAGAACTAGTTTTCGAAAACTATGTTGAAGAATATGCAGATTGTGAGTAGACTTCGTGAAATGGTTGGTGTGGGAAGGGGGGGGGGGGGAGGACACTATGTACGTCAATGTGTGTACTTAATTTTTATAGCTGTGTTTTCATGCTTCAATAGGGCAGCTGAGTGGAGGCTCCTAACACACCCTGTTTCACTGGCTATGTATTGTTCCACTTGTTGTGCCATCTTGTTCAGTGTGCTCTGGGCGAGGGTTTTGGATTTTCCAGTGACATTGGACTTTGTGTGTATGTGTGTGTGTGTGTGTGTGTGTGTGTGTGTGCGTGCGTGCGTGTGTGTGTGTGTGTGTGTGTGTGTTTCTGGTCCATGAGATTATCACCAAATATGGAATGACTGCTGTCCGTCTTCTGCATTCAGTGTACGGCCATTGGAACTGGACTCGCTATAAAAGATGAGAAGAGAGAGGGAAAGCTAGAATCATATTGCTCCTGGGGGATGGTAAGGCCTTACCACATTTTAATGTGTTCCCATTGGTGGATGAGGACAGATGTTTCCCACCAATTTTATGTCACCATGTAACTGGTATCAAGTTACGTCATGAACTTGAATATAACAAGTCCAATGGCCACAGGTGTACGGGTAGAGCAGGATTTTCCTGGGTGCTCTTGGATGTAACTCGCACAATTGTACGCTGTCACTGGAAGTTCTTATCAGTGACTTTGAGGTAAGATCGTTATCACAGCCAGAACGCACCCTTGATATTCACTACTTACCAGTTACAGTGTTATCTTATCAGTAGGGCCAGTTCCAGTGATTTTGCCGGACCCCTTGGCACCTGCTCCTGGCGTTTTGTGATATAGTCGAACTTTTCCACTATGTCTTTCAACGACGACGTTTTTCTTTCACATATCACATTTACATTTACTTTTTTTTTTGCATGATTACGCCTTTAAACCCACAGTCAAGTGTGGGACACAAGTCAGTGAAACAGAGATGAGCAGTTTACACTGTAATACTCCTTGAGTTATAACTATAAAATTAAATATGTCCATCAGAACTAAATTATATCCCTCGCAGGGCATATAACTAAAATTTGTTCAGTTTCTCTTCTTCCCTGACCAAAGTGGAGCTGTTTGTACGCCTGCCTTATAATAAGGATTTTTATTTTATTTCTTTTTTTTTTTTTTAACTTTGGCATCCAAACATTCAGCTAGCTCATGTGCAGTCGACAACATTGTCAGGCTACACAGTCGTGCGTGGCCCATTGTAGACATCAGGTACTATTTAGTCATTTCAAACTTAGAAAAACTTCTGTCTACATTTTCCACTGTCGCCGATTGCGTTAGCACGATTCGAAAATTCGAAATATTAGACATACATTTGGCGCAGGGATGTAGCCTCTCCCCGATGCTATTCAATCTGTATATTGAGCAAGCAGTAAAGGAAACAAAAGAAAATTTCCGAGTAGGTATTAAAATCCATGGAGAAAAAATAAAAACTTTGAGTTTCGCCGATGACACTGTAATTCTGTCAGAGACAGCAAAGGACTTGGAAGAGCAGTTCAACGGAATGGACAGTGTCTTGAAAGGAGGGTATAAGATGAACATCAACAAAAGCAAAACGAGGATAAAGGAATGTAGTCGAATTAAGTCGGGTGATGCTGAGGAAATGAGACACTTAAAGTAGTAAAGGAGTTTTGCTATTTGGGGAGCAAAATAACCGATGATGTTCGAAGTAGAGAGGATATAAAATGTAGACTGGCAATGGCAACGAAAGCGTTTCTGAAGAAGAGAAATTTGTTAACATCGAGTATTGATTTAAGTGGCAGGAAGTCGTTTCTCAAAGTATTTGTATGGAGTGTAGCCATGTATGGAAGTGAAACATGGATGATAAATAGTTTAGACAAGAAGAGAATAGAAGCATTCGAAATGTGGTGCTACAGAAGAATGCTGAAGATTAGATAGGTAGATCACACCACTAATGAGGAGGTACTGAATAGAATTGGGGAGAGGAGAAATTTGTGGCACAACTTGCCTAGAAGAAGGGATCGGTTGGTAGGACATGTTCTGAGGCATCAAGTGATCGCCAATTTAGTGTTAAGGGCAGCGTGGAGGGTGAAAATCGTAGAGGGAGACCAAGAGATGAATACACTAAGCAGATTCAGAAGGATGTAGGCTGCAGTAGGTACTGGGAGATGAAGAAGCTTGCACAGGATAGAGTAGCATGGAGAGCTGCATCAAACCAGTCTCAGGACTGAAGACCACAACAACAACAAACAACAACATTGGCGTAAGCCGCACTCTTTCATGAGTTTCAACGTACTGGAGACAACAATTGTAGCGCGAGACCTGTAGCAATAAACACAGCGAAGTACTGCATTGACAGTACATCTGCGGTTCAAAGTGGAAGATAATGGACAGTGAGTGACTTACATATTAATCGCCGCGTGGAGTTTCCGCGAGGTTTAAGGCGCAATTTCGCGGAGTGCGCGGCCCCTTTCGCTGGAGGTTCGAGTCCTCCCTCGCGCATGGGTGACTGTGTTGTTCTTAGCATAAGTTAGTTTAGGTTAATTTAAGTAGTGTATAAGTCTAGGGACCGATGACCTCAACAGTTTGGCCCTTAGCGATTCACACACGCTCACACGCGCACACATATTAATTCCTTATTCACTGAGAAATAGTGTATAAATCACCAGTGACTATTTAATGTGGATTAAATCTCACTTTGGCTCAGAAAGGGGTGAATCATGCTGCCACAAAAATCTTTGGACATCTGTCAAATAGTATTAAAAGTGTCACAGATAGCCAACCAATATTTAAAAGCGAATTAAAAGAATTTCTGAATAGCAACGCTTTCTGCTCAATAGATGAATTCTTACCTATGAAGTAGTAATTGTAAAAATAGTACTAATTATTTTGTGTTAAAAAAACTTACGTTAAACTGACATGTTCCACATCATTACGAAATGTCGTATTCGTGATCTATGGAACAAGGATTAATGTATGTATGTATGTATGTATTCATTGTACATAAAGGAATAATGCCTATGGTCGGATACCGAGAACACAAGTGCTTCCTACTTGCGACGACCATGATTCATGGCTCAAAACAAGCAGCTTTGAAAGCACTATCATTTATTGTAGTGAAAAGTAGCAGTTAAATCTTTAATAAAGATGTTGAAATGCAAACTGTGTGAAATACAACGAAATTGGATAAACTGTTCATGCAGTGCAGTTTAGTTGCTTCAACTCTAAAATAAGGTTTGGTAGATTTCTTCTGTATGATCCTATATTAATATCAATAAATTATGGCTACAATACCAAGAAAGGACAGGGAATGAGGGAAAACTTAAAAGAAGTTAGAGACAAAGTAGAAAAAGTTTTAGAGGAACACACCTAGAAGAGCAGTATGTTAATGGCAGATCCAAAGGAGAGGGATGGTTGGGGGTGTAAGCCGTGCATTTTTCCACCCGTAAAAGTGACTTAATCACAATGTCTCGATTCAAAAGAGTATGTGACATGATGGGCAGTGCATATTTTACCTAATCTTTATTTATTTATTACGAAGTATTTTTCTCAGTAGTACTGCTATAGATGTTTAAGGTTGCTGTATCTGTTAAATTATCGTATGCTGACGCTTATCTTTATTTCTTTATTACAAAGTTTTTCGCTTCTGTCTGGGCTTTGAAGCCCTCATAGGTACATTTGAAATGATGTGTAGACATATGGTTGAAACTGAATTGGCAACATTGCCACTTGCAATCGTTGCTGTTTTGAAAGACGTGCATGCAATTCCAAGTCTAATTTCCAGATTTTGTGTATGATTTGTATTTCCAACTTCTCACACTTCTTCATTTACGAAAAACTTTCGTTGTCTTATTTAGTTCATCCTTCTGAGGCCATTGTAAAATTTAAGATTTTGTCGCCACCAAACACTTTCCACCCAGGATGATGGCACGATTCGACCTACTCCCCCTCCCCGTAGAGCGGACCCTCTCATTAGGGGCCCATCCTTGAGTACTGCTGGGGTGTTTTGTAATCCAGAATATACAATAGGTCCAGAACGAGATTTTCACTCTGCAGCGTAGTGTGCGCTAACATGAAACTTCCTGGCAGATTAAAACTGTGGGCCGGAGCGAGACTCGAACTCGGGAACTTTGCCTTTCGCGGGCAAGTGCTCTACCATCTGAGCTACCCAAGCACGGCTCACGACCGTCCTCATAGCTTCAATTCTGGCAGTACCTCGCCTCCTACCTTCCAAACTTTACAGAAGCTCTTCTGCGAAACTTGCAGAAATAGCAATCCTTGAAGAGGTCTTAAGCTACTTCCCAACCGTTCTAATATCGAACAGCGCGTGAGAAAAACCAACATTTAATCTTTCCATGCGAGCTCTGATTTATTTTATTATGATGATCATTTCTCCCTATGTAGTTGGGCACTAACAAACTATTTTCACACTCTCATAAGAAAGTTGGTGATTGAAATTTCAGGAGAAGGTCCGGCCGTAGCGAAAAACGTCTTTATTTTAATGACTGCCATCCCTATTCGTGTATTATACCCATGGAATTCTCTTCCCCACTTCGCAGTAATACAAAATGAGCTGCCTTCTTTGAACTCTTTCGATGTTCTCTGTCAATCCTATCTGATGGGGATCCAACACTAGAGAGCAATACTCTAGAAGACGACGGACAAGCATGGTGTAAACTTTCTCTTTAGTAAACCTGTTACAATTTCTTATGTGTTGTACCACTCTCAGTCTTTGATTTGCTTTCCTCATAAAATTATCTATGTTCTCGTTCCAATTAAGTCATTCGTAACTGTAATCAATAAGTATTTAGTTTGTGGCCTTTAGATTTATGTGATATATGGGGTTACTGAAATATTGCGGATTATGTTTAGCGCTAATGCGGATGAATCAACTTTTCATGATTTAGAGTCCATTGCCACTTTTTGCGCCATACAGATATTTTGTCTAAATCATTTTCCAATTCGTTTTGATCATCTGGTGATGTTACATGACAGTAAATGACAGCATTATCTGTGTCGCGGAACTACCGTTTGGGATAGGAACAGTCAGTTTCGGTGCAATATTTCTGAGTGCACAAGTTATAGCCAGGTGCGGGCCTGTTTACAGTGAGTTGCTCACCAGCAGTTGCGAAGTAAAATAGAGGCTACAGGCGCGTAGAAACGCTGGAAAAAGTACACACAGCGGTATGTATGGCGCAAGTCACAGGCAGAAAGGACCACTGGCCAACCTAAGTGTTATGAACACGTGACACGGAGCGGCGCGTTTAGTGAAACAGAGGCACACAGCCGCATATAAACAGGTGCTGGTTTACTACCAAAGCTTTCAAGTGTGGCAGCTCTCCTGGATGGCGGGGCGTGTCAGACCACTGACTACAAGCAGCAGCAGATTGGGCGCCAGCGCTGCAGTCCACGACAGGTCACTGGTTCGACCCTCCAGGTGAACACGGTCCACAGCCAGCCAGCGGCGGGCCACACCACGGCTTTCTACAGCGTACTTGTTGCCTCTGCTCCCAACACACGCCGGAGGAATCCCAAGGCGAGGGCCGCAGATTCGGAAGCTGGATCGCAGGTGCTTGTTGTCGGCACAATCTTAGCCACGCCGGCGAGGAAGCACATCGCCGGCCGCCTTACAGCTCTCCTGGGCGGTAGGGACAAAGACCGCTGAGTCGACTGCAGACGCATCTGCATCCTGACGTCGCCACAACTCCGTGGCAGAACAAGGCCGACACACCGCACGACGCTGTACGGGTTACTGAGCCAAGCCGTTTTGCAGACGCTGAAATGGTGTCCTCAGCATTTTGGGACCCAGTGATGCCGACCGAGGGGAATGCGGCACTGTAGTTGGAAACAATAAATCATTTGGAAACCTCAGACGATTCTTAATATGGTGCCTTCTACCTCTTCCCGTTACATTTGGTGTTACTGTTACATTCGATGTCAGAAGCTGCCACTACATTTGGTGTCAGAATAGCGGACATCGTCTGTACAGTACAACGTTCGAGCTCACCGCCTGCATTATAGTCACAAGATGTGAGTTTTGACCAGTTTTCTTTTGAGTGTTGGACGTTTTCTTTCTTTTTTGTGTTTTTGAGTATTGCTCATGATAGGCCATTGTAGATGTTTTGCGTGAGCATAGTGTTTTTTTGTCAGAATAAGAGTTAGTGTGTTTGGGGCAGTAAGATGTTGCTTTTCGTGGCATTTGATTACTTTTTTATTGGTTTATGATGATACTGAGTATGATGATATGGAGCTGTAGGAAGTCAGGTTATTCTTGTACTTAAATGTTTTGTTTCGTGACTAACTGGGAACGAAAGCAACACAATGGCAGGGTCAGAGACGCTAGGTGTGTCAGAACCAGAAGCGGCACAGCTTTTGTTGGAAAAGGTAGCACAATTGGCAGCGCACAGTGTGCAGTTGAGAAGTGAATTAACAGCAAGAAGTGAGCAGCAAACTGTATTGGATCAGTCATTTTTGCCTACAGTTCCGCAGCAGGAGATTGATCCAGCTACTGCGAGTTTCATTATTCCATTTTCTGGCAAGGCATCTGAAGATGTGCGTTCGTTTGTGAAGGACTTGGAAACTTCAGCTGTGACGAATGGTTGGTCGGATGAACAGTTGTTACATGTATCTAGGATTAGACTAACGGGTGAAGTGAAGACATATGTAAGGTGTTCTGAGGCCTTACGGAAAGCAGGACAGTTTAAGCAGTTGAAGGATGGGATTTTACAAAGTTACAAGAAACAGAAAAGCGCTCGGTACTTTAGGGAGAGCTTGAGCGCAATGACGGAGAGACAGGGGGAGATGGTAGAGAACTTTGGGGACAGTTCTGTCAGAGCGACGAAGTGAACGGTGTTCTGTTGCAGGAGGCCGAGCAAAGGGCACTTGATGTATTTTTGTGGGGGTTACCGACTCATATATCGCGGAATGTGCGTGAAGGGACTCCGACAGGTTTGTAATCGGCCATTCAGCTGGGAACCCAATATGAGGAAATAGACGTGGCAACGGGGATACGTGATAGACAAACAGTGTTTACAGCAGGTATTAAATGTTATAAGTGTGGTCGTACGGGACACGTGCAGAGGCAATATACCCAGTCACCGAGGAATAGAGGAAGGGGTGGAAATCAGCAGCGTGGAGGACGGAGACGTGGGGTTAGTATAGGTGGACAATCGTTAAACGGCAGAGAGGGCCCAAGACCCACCTAAGGGAGCTCCCGTTTAATTTCAATGCTACAAATACGTATGCAGAAGTGGAATGTTCAGTGGTGGGATCCATATGAACTAAAAATTTCAAGTTTTTGTTGGACACAGGGGCGCAAGTGTCAGTAGCTACTAAGACTTTAATGGGACGAAGGAAGTTAGACCCACCACGTTATAGGTTGCGTTGCGTGGGACCACCTTTGGGGTCAATAACAGTTGACTTTCACATAGGGAAAGTCCGATTTGAAGCATGCATGGAGGTAGTACCATGGGTAAGCAAGAGCTACGACATAATCCTAGGAGTAGATTTCTTGCATTAACATCATGCCAAAATTGAACTTGGACAACGAACTGTGAAACTTGGTGGAATGTTATTTCAGCTAGGGGAAACTGTTGTCGATACAGAGCTGTCGCGAAGGGCGTTCAACGTAATGAACAAACCAACTGAACCGCGTACATTAGTATTAAGGCTTAATTCACATGAATGTGTGTTTGGTGGCAGTCACTTTGTGTAAGTGTGGAATCGAACCTACCTGTGGGTACAGTACGTGTTATTGGACTATTGGAGGATAACGAATTTTTGGATCCATTAGGTTGTTTTGTGATACGTAGTATTTTACGCGTACAAGAGGGGAACGAAGGGCGCGTAGCTCCCGAGAACGTGGATAATTTTAGTTCTGTAGACGCGAATTTGAGAAAAGGAGTTTTAGTAGCAAATTTGGATGTGCCAGATGACAAAGAGTTGTGTTCGAGAGGTAGGCGAAGCGATCAACCACTAACTGCCGATAGAACTGCATCGTGTGACGAAATTAAGCATTTGAAAGAAGGAGAAAGAGAGCACATGGAAGAATTATTGTGGGAATTTAAGGATTTGTTCTTTCCGCAAGGGCCGTTGCCAGCAACTCCATTAGTTCAACATAGGGTACCAACAGGGAATGAAGCACCGGTTTACCGTAAACCATACAGAATACCGAGGTATTTGCAGCCGATTGTGGAGGATTTCATTGATCAGCAGCTTGCGGATGGTATTATAGAGCATAGTAATAGTTGCTGGGGAGCGGGGATCTGTCGTTGTGCCTAAAAGATCTATGGATGGAAGTAAGAAATACAGGTTCAGTTGTAACTTACGATACCTAAATAATAAGACAGTAACGAACGAATATCCCGTTCCAAACATACTGGAGACTTTGGATCACTTAGGACAGTGCCAGTACTTTTCTACGATGAATTTGACAAGTGGTTATCATCAGTTAGAGGTGGCTACGGAGGACCGTCCAAAAACTGCTTTGTCTACTCCGGGAGCCCATCAACAGTACATCAGAATGCCATTCGGTTTGAAAAACGCTCCGGCAACGTTTCAGAGGTTGATAGACAGTGTCTTGAGGGGTTTCAGACCCTAGCAGAGTCTTGTCTATTTGGATGACATTTTAGTGTTTTCATGTACATAGTATGGAGCAGCAGAGGGAGTGGTTAAGGGAAGTCTTTATGAGGTTAAGAGCAGCTCGTTTGACGTTGAGCCTGGATATGTGTCATTTTGCATTACTATAAGTAAAACATTTGGGTCATATTATCAGTAAGGACGGAGTGTGAACAGATTCGAGGTTGCTACAGGCTGTAAGGGATTTTCGGGAACCGAAAACAGTTAAAGAGGTGCCGTCATTCATCGGAATTGGCAATTTCAATCGAAAGTTCGTGAAGGATTTTACGGATTTAGGACAGCCCTTGACGCGATTGTTACGGAAGGGTGTGAAATTTGCGTGGACAGAAGCGTGTCAGAAAGCGTTGACAAACTCAAAGAAGTGTTAACATCATTTCCAGTTCTTGTGTTTCCAAATTTTGAAAAGGAGTTTATACTAGCATGTGATGCATCGAATCAAGCATTAGGGTGTGTTCTTAGTCAAGAAATTGATGAGAAAGAACATCCTGTAGCCTGTGCGTCTAGGCAGTTGAATGAAGCAGAGAGGAATTACTCAACAACAAAGGAGATGCTTAACGTAATATATGTAATCACATATTTTAAATGTTATTTATATGGGAGGTGATTTCGTATAGGGACAGATCATGCACAAGTCTGGGAAGAAGCACGATAATGCGGATGAACTAAGTAGAAAGGTAGCAAAAGCAGGTCATAGGTTGTGACCTAGCAGTATAGCAAGAATTACAGAACGTGGACAATTATTGTAAATTGTATCGGACACAGCCACAATTTAATATGTACGACGGTCTTCTGCGCAAGGAAACGAAGCTAGGACGAAGGGTAGCAGTGCCAGCGAAACTGAGAGATGAAGGTTTAAAGGAAGCACATGATCACGTGGTACCTGGTCAGGGCAGGCGTAGAGCGACGAATAGGAGACTGGCAGAGTACAACGATTGCCGGAAGCGACATGTCCAATCTCTATATTGGGGATTGACGTCTTATGACCGTTCAGGCGAACAGCATCAGGGAACAGATTAGTTCTGACAATAACAGATCATTTTTCGAGGTATGTGGAGATCGTGACTATGCCAAATCAACAGGCAGCAATGGTCGCGCAGGCATTAGAAAATTACTGACCAAGGGACCAACTTCGGATCTAATGAAGGAACTGTGTAAATTGTTGAACGTAAAGAAGTTGACGACGAGCGCGTTGCATCCATAGGCCAACGGAAGGACAGAACGGTTACACAGAACAATCGGAAGATGCTGAGTTTCTACGTGGGTTGTCGTCACCGTCAGTGGGACGAGTATTTGAAACATATTGTACGCGCACGTAATGCAAAAATCCGTACACATACCGGTTTGTCTCCACATGAGGTAGTGTACGGGCGAAAAATGCCGTCACCGTTTGATTTAGTGAAGCTACAAAAAGGAATGACCGGTGAATCTGGACGTCAATTCGCGAGAACAATTCGGGATGCTTGGAAATGGGTAGAAAAGGCAAATACGAAGGCTTTGGAAAGGCAAGAAGACGCAGTGAAGTGGAAAGAAAGTTCACCGCAGTATAGAGTGGGGCAATGGGTAATGCTATCCAGTCCCTCTACGCAAAAATGGAAAACGAAGAAGTTCCTCGCGAGGTATCAAGGGCCATACCAAGTAGTTGAAACCACATCTCTCGTTAATGTTAAGCTTCAGCTGCCAACTAGAACAACAGTAGTACACATTGGGCAGTTACGGCCATTTAAGGGCTACCATGATGTGATTCCAGGCATGTCACAGGAAGGAAAGAGGAAGAAAGAGAGAGTGAAGAGAGGTGCTAAGCACAGAGAAAACCAGGAAGATAGAGTACGGCACGATGTAGCGTATGTTTTGCGATCCAGAACGTAGTGGAGTATTCATAGTTTTTTTTTATTTTCTTGTTCTGTGTCATTGGGTTTGCGTAAATTAATTAGACATTGTATTTTCATATGTTGTATGTGTTTTGGAGTATTGTGAGCCTGCTAGGGACAGCAGTCTTTTTGAAGAGGGAAGAAGGGTGACGGTCATCTCTATCGTCAGGTCACTGAAAAGGGGAACGTTGAGCAAGTTGGTAGAAGTAAAAACTGAGGAGATATTGCTCATCTCGGCAGTTAACAGCCAGTACGCCGAGATGACAAGGGAGGAATTACGAATCTGCCATAGAGGGAGGGTAACGGTATGTCCAGCCAGGATGGTAAGCACCAAGCCGGACATGTGCACGGTGCGGTTATTTTTAGCCAGAAAGAAAGGAATGGACTGTCCAAGGGACGTCATGGAGCCAAAATTGAGCTTGTAACGGGTCGGGATGCATTGGATCTTCTCCACCTACGAAAATATGATAGTAGTAGCAACTTGTTTTGAGCAGGGAGTATTTGCAGAAGCGAAACGTATAGAGCTCGAGGGGAGCGGAATTTTAGTCAATGGAACTGTGTGTAACATAATAGGACCAACCTTCCATCTGCCAGTGTCAGTTTCAGGAGACACGAAATTGAATATTACACAGCCACAGCAGTACTGGTAAGAAGCCACTTTAAAGTTTGGCCAAGACAGAATCTGACCTTGTTAAATCAAACTCTGGTGTCAGGTCTGTTGAGATCCATAAACCAGTTCATTTCAGAGCAAGAGGGGTGCATATCAGCCGAATAGCTTGTGCAACATGTCGCTCAGTATAGGGAAAGGCAACGGCAAATAACTACCTTTTTGAGCATCTCTATGCCAAGTGTCTTCGCAGCCTTAACTTTGTTATGTGTTGTTTACATTCTGATCAGGCGGAGAGCCAATTCCAGGAGATAACCAAGGCTAGTCCAAGTCCCAGTGGATTGCACACCAAGGGCGTGAGACGAATGGGTAAGGGGTTGATCGAGCAGTGGTCGTCCAGTAAGGTATTTTTGCGTTTTGTTTCATGTCATGTGTTTTAAGAGTCACTAGACCACATTTAAGTTTGCTAAAAGTAAGGAAATATGTCACAGATGCCAACCCAAGCAAGTTAAGTATTAGTTAAAGTTCGACCGGGTCTTTCTGAAGGTGGAAAGAATGTAGCGGCATTACAGTTTGGGATAGGAAAAGTCAGTTTTGGTGCAATATTTCTGAGCGCGCAAGTTATAGCCAGGAGTGGGCCTGTTTACAGTGAGTTACGCTCACGAGCAGTTGCTAAGTCAAATAGGGGCTACACGGGTGTAGAACCACCAAAAAAAGTACACACAGCAGTTTGCATGGCACAAGTCACAGGCAGAAGTAGCCAACTGGCGAACCTGTGTTATGAGTACGTGAGGCTGAGCAGCACGTTTAGTAAAACAGAGGCGCACAGCTGCATATGACTAGGTGGCGGTTCACTAACAAAGCATTCAAGTGTGGCAGCTCTCCTGGATGGCGGGGCATGTCACACCACCGGCTACACACAGCAGCAGATGGGGCGCCCGCGTTCCATTCCATGGTGGGTCGCTGGTTCGACCCTCTGAGTACAACAAGAGGATTCAAGTGTGACAGCTCTCCTGGATGGTGGGGCGTGTCATACCACTGGCCACACGCAGCAGCAGATAGGGCGCCAGGGCTCCAATCCACGACAGGTCGCTGGTTCGATCCTCTGAGGCATCTACATCTACATCCATACTCCGCAAGCCACCTGACGGTGTGTGGCGGAGGGTACCTTGAGTACCTCTATCGGTTCTCCCTTCTATTCCAGTCTCGTATTGTTCGTGGAAAGAAGGATTGTCGGTATGCCTCTGTGTGGGCTCTAATCTCTCTGATTTTATCCTCATGGTCTCTTCGTGAGATATACGTAGGAGGGAGCAATATACTACTTGACTCTTCGGTGAAGGTATGTTCTCGAAACTTTGACAAAAGCCCGTACCGAGCTACTGAGCGTCTCTCCTGCAGAGTCTTCCACTGGAGTTTATCTATCATCTCCGTAACGCTTTCACGATTACTAAATGATCCTGTAACGAAGCGCGCTGCTCTCCGTTGGATCTTCTCTATATCTTCTATCAACCCTATCTGGTACGGATCCCACACTGCTGAGCAGTATTCAAGCAGTGGGCGAACAAGCGTACTGTAACCTACTTCCTTTGTTTTCGGATTGCATTTCCTTAGGATTCTTCCAATGAATCTCAGTCTGGCATCTGCTTTACCGACCATCAACTTTATATGATCATTCCATTTTAAATCACTCCTAATGCGTACTCCCAGATAATTTATGGTATTAACAGCTTCCAGTTGCTGACCTGCTATTTTGTAGCTAAATGATAAAGGATCTATCTTTCTGTGTATTCGCAGCACATTACACTTGTCTACATTGAGATTCAATTGCCATTCCCTGCACCATGCGTCAATTCGCTGCAGATCCTCCTGCATTTCAGTACAATTTTCCATTGTTACAACTTCTCGATACACCACAGCATCATCCGCAAAAAGCCTCAGTGAACTTCCGATGTCATCCACAAGGTCATTTATGTATATTGTGAATAGCAACGGTCCTATGACACTCCCCTGCGGCACACCTGAAATCACTCTTACTTCGGAAGACTTCTCTCCATTGAGAATGACATGCTGCGTCCTGTTATCTAGGAACTCCTCAATCGAATCACACAATTGGTCTGATAGTCCATATGCTGTTACTTTGTTCATTAAACGACTGTGGGGAACTGTATCGAACGCCTTGCGGAAGTCAAGAAACACGGCATCTACCTGGGAACCCGTGTCTACGGCCCTCTGAGTCTCGTGGACGAATAGCGCTAGCTGGGTTTCACATGACGGTCTTTTTCGAAACCCATGCTGATTCCTACAGAGTAGATTTCTAGTCTCCAGAAAAGTCATTATACTCGAACACAATACGTGTTCCAAAATTCTACAATTGATCGACGGCGGGCCACACCACTGCGCGCTACTGCGGGCAGGCTTGTTGGCTCCGCTCCCAACACACGCTGGAGGCATCCCAAGGTGAAGGCCGCAGATTCGGATGCCTGATGGTGGGTGTTTGTTGTTGCCGCAATCTTAGCCACGCCAGCGGGGAAGCACGCCGCGGGCCGCCTTACAGCTCTTCTGGGCGGCAGGGACGAAGACCACTGGGTCGACTGGAGGCGCATCTGCATCCTGACGTCGCCACAACTCCGCAGCCGTACAAGGCCGACACACCGCAGGGTATTGCATGGGTCGCTGAGGCAGCCATTCTGCACCAAGCAGTTTTGCAGACAGCGAAGTGGCGGCCTCAGCATTACGGGACCTGCTGACGCAGACCGAGGGGAATGCGACACAGTTGTTGGAAACAATAAATCACTTGGAAAGCTCAGACGAGTCTTAATACAATGCCTTCTACCTCTTCCCCCTACATTTGGTGTTGCTGTTACACTCGGTGTCAGAATCTGCCACTACACTGCAAATAGTCTACGAGAATTGCTCATATTGTCTCCTGAATCGTTTACGTTGATTAGGAACAACAGAGGACCTTGGGGAACCGCATATATTTAATCTGTTTTACTCGATGACTTTCAGTGAATTATTACGAACTGCGATCTTTCTGACAGGAAATCACGAATCCAGTCACACAACTGAGACCATACTCCATTTTTTTTTTGGTCATCAGTCTACTGACTGGTTTGATGCGGCCCGCCACGAATTCCTTTCCTGTGCTAACCTCTTCATCTCAGAGTAGCACTTGCAGCCTACGTCCTCAATTATTTGCTTGACGTATTCCAATCTCTGCCTTCCTCTACAGTTTTTGCCCTCTACAGCTCCCTCTAGTACCATGGAAGTCATTCCCTCATGTCTTAGCAGATGTCCTATCATCCTGTCCCTTCTCCTTATCAGTGTTTTCCACATATTCCTTTCCTCTCCGATTCTGCGTAGAACCTCCTCATTCCTTACCTTATCAGTCCACCTAATTTTCAACATTCGTCTATAGTACCACATCTCAAATACTCCATAGGCACGCTATTTAATTTGCAGTCTCTTGTGATGAAATCTCACTAAAAAATCTAAAAATATTGAATCAATTTCACGTTCCCTGTCTATAGCACTCACTTCTTCGTGAGATTAAAGAGCTAGTAGCATTTCACAAGAACAATATCTTCTGAATCCCTGTTATCTATTTATCATTAAATCGTTTTCTACGAGATGATTTATAATGCTGGAGCACAGTATATTTTTCCAAAATCCTTCTGAAAATCGACGTTAGTGATATCGGTCTATAATTCAGTGGATAACTCCTGTTTCCTTTCTTGGGTATTGGTGTGACTTGTGCTTTACAGTCTTTGGATACACATTTTCTACGAGCGAGTGGTTGTATATGATTGTTAAGTACGGAGCTATTCTATCAGCATAATCTGAAAGGAACCTGACTAGAATACAATCTCGACCGGAAGCCTTGCATTTAAGTGTTTTAAGCTAAGGATATCTGCTTCTAAGTCACTCACGTTTTCAATTGTTATTAATTCGAATTCTGGATTAATTTCTTTGCCTTATTTTATGAAGAAATTTCAGAAAATTGTGTTTAGTAACACTCTTTTAGTGGCTCTGTCATCAATAACATCACCATTGTTATCGCTCAATGAAGTTATTGATTGGGTCTTGCCACTGGTGTACTTTCCATGCGTCGAGAATCTCTTTGGGTGTTCTGCCAGATTTCGAGACAGAGTTTCGTTGTGGAAACTATTAAACACATTTCACACGGAAGTATGCGTTAAATTTCAAGCTTGTGTAAGCCTTCACCAATCTTGGGGGTCTTGTGTCCTTTTAAATTTGGCATGCTTTTTTCGTTGCTTCTGCAATAGTGTTGTGACCTGTTTTGTGTACCATATGGGATCGCTACCACTTCTCATTAGTTTATGTGGTAGATATCTCTCAATTGATGTTGATACTATTTCTTTGAACATAAACCACATCTGGTGTACGCTTACATAGGCATATGGAAAAGAATGGAGACTGTCTCTTACCAAGGTGTCAAGCGAATTTTTATCTACTTTCTTAAGTAGATGTATTTGGCGTTCAATTTTGGTGTGTCTGGATGTTTTGGTATTCAGCCTACTTCCAACATCGTTGTGGTCTCTAAAACCTGTATCTGTCATGATGCTCCCTATTTGGGCAGGATTATGTGTTGCTAAGAGGTCAAGAGTGTTTTTGGTACCATTGACACTTCGAGTGGGATCTTGATTTAGTTATTCAAAATAATTTTCTGGGCAGGCGTTCAGTACGATCTCGGACGACGTTTTGTGCCCACCACCGATTTTAAACATGTGATTTTCGGCGGTATATCGAGGGAAGATTGAAGTTACCACCACCTATATTTGTATGAGTGGGGAACCTATCTGAAATAACACTAAAGTTTTCTTTGAACTGTTCAGCAACTGTATCATCTGAGTGGGTAAATGGGACCAGTTATTAATTTACTTCTAGGAGGTATCTACTTCAATTTCACTACAAGGTAAATTACTTCTGACAGCAATAAGCACTCAACCGCCAACTACACTTAATCTATCCTTTCTGAATACGGTTATTTCCATTCTAAAAATCTCGGCTGAACTTATGTCTAGGTTTAGCGAGCTTTCCATGCATATAACAATTTCAAATTCTGTGCTTCTTACTAGCACTTAAGGCTCTGGCTCTTTTCGAACACGACTAGGACCGTTTACAACTACAATACTGATTCGTCCTATGTCAACCCTCTTCGTCGTGCACCCATCGAAACATCCCTTTCCTGCTCATTTCCGAGACCCTCCAACCTAAAAAAACCTCCCAGTCCGCTCCTCACATTTCCCGCTACCTATGTTATCGCTTCATGTGTGTAATGGACTTCTGATCTATTAAACTCAACCCGGAAACCCACCACCCTATGGTGCAAGTCGAGGAATCTGCAACCTACATGGACGTAGAACTGTCTGAGCCTCTGATTTTGACTGTCCTCTCGCCTCTGTACCAAAGAACCTTAGTCGATTCTGTCAACGAGACTACTGACGGTGAGCTCAGCCTTCATCTTGGAAACAAGACTGGCAGTCTTTACTACTTCATCTAGCCACCCGAAACCAGAGGGAATCTCTTCCGATCCAAAGTGCCAGACATTGTTAGTACCAGCATGAGCCACGACCTGCAGCTGGTTGCACCCTGTGCCCTTCATGGGATCTGGAAGCACTCATTCCACATGTTGAATTACTCCTGCCGGTATACATACAGAATCACACTGAATTCCTTCCCTTCCTTCGCAGCCACATTACGCGCCTAACTTTTTAGCTTCCAACTACCAGTAATCCCAACCTCTGTGACTGCCCAGTCTTTGCAGACCGTGAGGATTCCTCTGGGACAGGGCGAATGACTTCATCTGGCTCAGGTACTTTGCCAGCCACAGATAGCGCCGGAAACCTGTTCGCCAGATGAACTGGGAAGGCCCTCCCATAGGCCCCTCAGGAAGTCTTTTGCTACTGGCCACACCTTGGAACGACCTCCCACTTGACTGTCGGTGAGTGATCAACCTCAGTGCGAGCAGTATCCAGAGCAACTACAGTAGTAGACCGACTGGGGGACACATGGGTCGCGCTGGACATATCTTGGATTGCCCCATCCGGCCCTCCACAAAGATACACATTGGCAACAGCCTCAAGCTGCGTGACCAAAGCCAACGCCACCTGGAGCTGTGAGTGAAGTGTTCCCAACTCGGCTCGCATCTGAACACAGCAATCAAAGTTCTTATCCATACTGCAGACGGCCTGACAAATACACATACACGCTCGAAATATAGGTAGCTGAAGCTAAACAACACTGACGAAATGTAATATTTATGAGAAGCTGTCTCAGCTCAGAGTACTCGTAAATATAACTCGCAAACGAAAGGTGTACTCTCCTTTATGTGAAGCAGGAACGCAGGTTACCTCTCACTGACGGTCTGTCACTGACCTGGCCTAACCGAAACAAAGAATAAATCTCTGCGATACGAGGACCGACACAAGCGTCGGTGCAAACGGGATTACTTTACTCTATTCGGCTATTAAAACGAAAGCCCTGTTCTAGTAAGCACACAAACACACAAGAAATTAAAATAAAATTAACTATCATCTATACAAATAGCTGAAAACAGGTCGCTCCTGTTTGAAGGTCGTAAATATAATTCGCAAACGAACGTTGTGCTCGCCTTTATTTACAGCAGGAACGCAGATCCCCTCGCACTGATGCTATAATATGTAATTAAAACACTGAATTTGCAGATCCACACTCAAAATTAACGACAAACAATTTTTTTGTTGGTACGTGATGAATGTTAAAGGTGGTGCACTAAATAGAAGAGTCTCTTTGCGCTCTATTGAATGAAAGTTTTAGATTTTATGTTCTTATTACTACTCTCGTGTAACGAGCGTCTTTATGATAGGTCGAATTCACATTTCATTAATTTAGTGAGACATCACTTAATAAATTACGCAAATGATACATGATTACATAGGGAAAGGTATATGGGATGTCACGGTGCATCCATTTTTTGTGTAAGTGTGGAGGATATGAAGTTCTTATATATTTGCATAATTTAAAAGACGTAACACAGGGATTAATTCAATGAATAAAATATGTGCAGATTTGTACCTCTCAGTGATAGTAGCTTCTGTACTCAACTGTTATCCTACACCTTTGTTGTAAAGATCGCATAAAGGGTTAAACAATTTTTAATTTCTAAGTTTCTTATAATATTGTTCATTCATAGTGCCTATGTAGTTTCTATATTATAATTCATATTCAAGTCTCAATGCATACACCTTAGTGCCACGTTTACACCAATGTGATAGAATATGTGAATTATTAGATAGTTTCAAAATATTACTTAGTATCAATTGTCTACCATTTTGCTGAAACCACCATGTTTAGTGTCTCAGCCTTCTTCACGCTTTTCATGCGAATGGTTGATTCCCTCTCTCCCAGCGACCTGAAACGAAACTACACGTATACCTGTGGTACACCTCGCCACAGCCGCTGCTGTCCAGCTGTGCTCAGCCATGTTTCCATAGAATCGGCCACACTGACAGATCACCAACATATGTGTTTGCTCACTTACCAGCAGCTTGGGAAGTCTGTAGGAATGGTTTCCTCCTTTACTGAAAGGATAGTCACATTTTAGAGTTTCTTAATGCGTTTTCTTTGAGTCTTTAAGTAGTAAATTATCCAAATTAATGCAATATTTCTTGCTATTAGCTCACGGCAATAATGTGAAGTTTACTATTGCGATTTTCTGTCTAAACAACAGAATTGGCAAACTCACATCTCAGTACTTCAACTTAATCAGAGTGTGAAATGGCTCCATCTTATGTGGAATTTGCAGCGGAATTACAAACTTTATCTAGAGAGTGTAGCTTTTGGTGTATGTCATGCATTGTTTTGTACATACAGCTCGTCATTCATAAGGTCCTTTCCATTATATCGCTTAAGAAGCAGTTAAAAATAGATTATTAAGCTTCTCGGGGTCATGAGGTCTTACTATTTAGCCCAATCATCTGAAGTAGCTGCTGCTTCTTAACAAATATTCAGAGACAATATTGATATTTGTACGCATTCTAGTAGCTAATGTTATGAATCAGGTAAAGAGACAAATAATAATCAGCATTCTTATCATCTGTTTCTGTTTCTTTAAATATGCTGTCATGTGCAGTCCCAGAAATGTGATGTAATGTAGCAACTAAGTTAGCTAGCATGTTGCTCACCGCAACATTCGTATATAATCACCAACATTAGCACGTACAGCACCGTCAGGCTCCAGCATATGTGGCATGTAACAACTTACCCACGAAGTTGTATCATCTCGGGCCTATATTTTTATAATACGGAATTTGTCTGTAACTGTTACACTAAAACAAGTGATATCAGCGTTCAAAATATGATGCAGACTGTGGTTACTCTCACAGGCTGGACGTCCTAGCCAGTGTGTGCCTGAGCAAGCTACCACCAGTATCACAGCACAATCACAGCACAACACACCACTCCTTGTCATCACACCAGTCTCGTCAGTAAATAGAACGCCAACGAAACTGATAGTCAACCTGATAACGTTACTGTGAAATGGAGTTGGACACAAGAGCTACTGTCCCTTTAATTAACCGCTACACTTATCAACACACTGTCATTTCAAACATCCAGCTTCCACACTGGCAAGTAGTTTCCTGCATCCACATTGGCAAGTAGCTTCCTGCAGTGGACAGTGGATTCCACAAAGGGGTCAAATCAGAGTTAAAGTATATTTTATACATGTGGCTTCAGCTCTTACAATATTTGTAGTTAATTCATCAGCAGCAGCTAAAATCTACTGCTTAGGCACATTTATGTCGTCGGTATTCCCAGTCGATAGCCAGTATTCTGCACCATGTATAAGGAATTATTTAAACCAGACTTAGGTGTAGAAAAGATTTCAAGATACTTGTCTTGGTAAAATCCGTCTATACAACCACAGTTCTGATGAGCACTGCCAGTACCATTCACAGTGTGGGTAATTGAGAAAATTAACATGAGGGTAATACGTTTCAAAAATGTACTTCACTGGTGTCAAAAACGTTGCCTATTCGTGCAGTTACATGTATGACTGCAAGCATTAATACAACTGAAAATCTGCCTTCAGTCTGTTCTTCGCCTAATAATGAACTCATCTGACTAGTGATTTAGATTAGCAACTGAGTGGTACCGTATGAGATAGGGGCCATTCTGGAACATGAGCACAAAAGTGACGCAGAGCAACCAGAAGTCTTCATACTGAAAAGTCTCACCTCAGTAGAATGTAATTATTTAGAAACTGTAAGGAAACTTCCTGTGCATCTGTAAAGTTTGAAGTGTCACTAGATCATGTACCACAAACCATTACTCACCATGTTTCGCCACCATTACCTTCCAGAGAAAACAGCACAGTACTTGGAAAATTGCCTGTACAGACACATTTTTTAATGTGCTCAACAAATGTGTGCAGGAGGCACCGAGGGTGTTGCCGGAAAGAGAGGTCTCAGAGGGCTCCTGGGATCTTCTGCCATTACACACGTGCCCCCCGTCCCCCAACCCCATCAACTGTGATCACACCACAGGTGGAAGTGCAGCAGGACGGCTGAGAAGTCATAAACGCTCTTTGCTGCTTCGAATCACCTTCAAATTTCGTTCAATGGTTTTAAATGGTCCGTAGTGGTTCTACCCCATATGCCAGGGCCAAAATTACGGATGCACTGCATTCCATAGGAGTGCGATCACTCACAATGTGGTTGCAGGCCCACGATGTCGTTAGAGAAGGGCTGAATTTTCCGGGGGGGGGGGGTGTCAGCACGGTCAAAGGGTGTCAAGAACGTTGTTCTGTTGCACATCGCACTGCAAACTGTCGTTCCGACTGCGAAATGTGTGGGAGGGGCTTTTTCCATTGCGCCCTTTATGACACCCCCTGAGGTTTTTTCACGTCGACCTTGAGTGGCGGTATCTCTGAAATGTTTCCCTCGGCCATACATAAGAAAACGGTGCGATTACAACGCGGGGCATCGTGATTCTGACCATCATCGCACAGGCATCAAAACAAGGCTTGATATGTGGGTAAGAAGGGGTGTGACGACCTTCTGATCTTGTGACATATCCACGATGGCAATGGACAGAATGGTGGAGAAATTTGGTGCCAATGCAACATCATTAACCGACCTTACATTTCACATTAACTTCTGAGCTTCGGCATTTTTTCCGCATGTGTCGATGTCCTGCAGTTTGAAGCGTCGCCGAACCCGAGGATCACGTCGCTGCCAGCCAAGCTTTGCACCGTTACAGAGGTAAATTGTAGGCACCACTGATCCAATTTTTCTAAAAATCGATCCTTTAATTGGCTATGCAGTGTGTGTTACTAAAACTCTATCCCGGAACTCAGTACCAATTGCAATGTATAAGCAATAAAAATTTTGTTTCCAACATTTATTAACCAGATCCAAAAATTTAAAATTCTGTCATAATCTACTCAATAAGAGGTATACAATCAGGTGACAGAACGAATGGAATAGTGATGTACTCAGGTGACTCATGTGAAAAGGCTTCCGACGAAAATTAACAGACTTGAATGCGTAATGTTAGTTGAAGCTAGACGCATGGGACATTCCATTTCGGAAATCATTAGGGAATTCAATATTCCCAAATTCACAGTTTTCATAGTATGCCGAGAATACCAAATCTGATGCAGTACCTCTCACCATGGACAACAGAGTGACCAACAGCGTTCACATAACGACCTAGAGCAGCGGAGTTTGTGCAGACTTGTCAATGCTAATAGGCAAGCAACACTGCTAGAAGTAACTGGAGAACTCAAGGTGGGACGTACGACGAACGTATCTGTTAGGAAGGTGTGGTGAAATTTGGCACTAATGGGCTACGTCAGCAGACTACTAACGCGAGTGCCTTTGCTAACAGCACGACATCGCCGGCAGCGCCTCTCCTGGGCGCATGACCGTATCAGTTGGACCCTACATGACTGGAAAACTGTGACATTGTCAATAGAGTCCCGATTTCAATGGTAAGAGCTGATGGTAGCGGTCGAGAGTGGCGCAAACCCCACGAAGCCATCGACCCAATCCAGGCTGTCACCAAGGTAATGTGCAAGCTGGTGGTAACTCCATAATGGTGTGAGCTGTGTTTATGTGGAATGGACAGGGTCCTCTGGACTAACTGAACCGACCACTCACTGTAAATGGTTATGCTCGGCTACTTGGAGGCCATTTGCAGCCTTTCTTGTTCCCAAACAATGATCGAAATTTTATGGATGACATTGCACCATGTCACAGGACCACAGTTGTTCGCGACTGATTTTTGAAGGGCATTCTGGACAGTTCGAGACAACGATTCTGCCACCCAGATCGGCCGATAACCTCAAAGAACATTTATGGGACATAATCAAGAGGTCATTTGGTGGACAAAATCCAGCACCGGCAACATTTTCACAATTATGGACAGCTACAGATGCGGCATGGTTCAATATTTCTGCAGGGGACTTCCAACGACTTGTTGAGTACATGCCATGCCGTCCTACGATTGTCAAATGGAGGTCCGACATGATATTAGGCGGTATACCATGACCTTTGTCTTCTCAGTACAATCTTACGTTATGTTTAACACAGTAACACAAGTGTTTCTAGTTTCAAGCTGTATTTTGGTCTTGAGGCAGCGTAACTGAATGCCCGAAAATACGAGAAGCTCATTCAAATGGTTCAAATGGCTCTGAGCACTATGGGACTCAACTGCTGAGGTCATTAGACCCCTAGAACTTAGAACTAGTTAAACCTAACTAACCTAAGGACATCACAAACATCCATGCCCGAGGCAGGATTCGAACCTGCGACCGTAGCGGTCTTGCGGTTCCAGACTGCAGCGCCTTTAACCGCACGGCCACTTCGGCCGGCGAAGCTCATTCATCCAGTGGTTATGTTTGAGAGCACTTGGAGACTTCCAGCAAAGTTTCCATGTAATTTTAAACCCTTATGAAACTTTTTCTTGCTGTCACCCTGTATAAAGTGATGAAAGGAAAAACATTTATGGCTTACTGTATTTTCGCTGTTCCTACAGTAAAATTTCAGCATCAGGCGTGACGTTTTAATTTATTACTTCTGTATTACCAACTCTGTTCACAAAACAGTTTTCGAACAGTATCCGCATAGACCACTGAATGTACCTGCCAAATCATATCACTGTATGACAAAGAGAATGACGCCATAAAGATATATATGCGTGAAAAATTAGGTCTTTGCTTAAATTGGTGTGCAAATTACCCAATTTACATTCAGCCAGTAATTCACAAGGTGAGCACGTTGTGACTTCCAACTCACTTTAAGCATAACTTCAAACCTTTCCTAAACTTCTTTTCGCTTACACACATTAAGACAAATATTTAAACATTAACTAATTTGTAAGGTAATCAGACGGAAGCGTTTTTATACACGGGACTATCATTCTTTAAGGAATCGTGGATTTACTGGCATTCATTTAACACGATAATTAATACGTTACCTACTTATTTCAACAGCAAAAGTCTTACCGGTTTATCATAACACTGGCTAGTATGTTTCCGTAATTGTACACTTTCATATATCAGCTATTTGTAGGATGTTCTAGACACATTTAGTACGTATGGTACATATTATAATCGCATATGTTCTACACACGGCTTTGTTGCACTTTTTCTTAAGTCACTGAAATCTGCTAGACACACTAAGCACATGTGATTTCTATTTTGCGTGCACATTTTCCGTTCGCGGCATTGTGGTATTTTACACAATTGTCGATGGTCTTGCTGCCTTTGCAGAGGCTGATATTTGGCACTCCAGCTCTGTAGATGGTTTTGGTCTTGCATCCTATTCTTTTGTCTGTTCTTCTTCCTGCTCCCTTGAGTTCATTCACCAGCTAAAGTATGAACTTCTTCCTTTCCATTTCCCTGTTCGTTACTATTTTTTTGATGACCCATGCATTTATTGCCGATATCACCAAGATATTTTAGAAGATACACATTGGCCGTCTCCAACATGCAACTTTTATAATATGTTTATGGTTTATTTGCTAAACTTGTCCACCTTACATTTTACTGCACTGTTGAATGATATGGCTTCAGGTTTCTTCTTATTTTCTTTATTTACTACTACTTTGGCAGGCAGTGTCCTCATAAGAGTGTAATATTTATTCTTATTTTCTTGGTACACCGTCATGTCAGTTGCTGTCAGACTGTACAGGATGGTGCTGGAGTGTATTTCAGTATTTGGCTTCGTATCTCATCAGGGATTTCACGATAGTACGTGTTCATTGTACCAACTAATGAAGTTTCCCTCTCTTTGAGCGTCTTGGGAAATTGAAGAGATATGAAGATGTTGCCAGAGACAAAGAGCGCGGTGCTTTCCAAGTGGTTGCTTTTGTCTATGCGTGTCCTCTTTTCCGAGGTACTCGAAAACATTACATACATACTTTTTCCCCACATCGGCACCAATCCAGTAGTTGAAACCATATTTGTCAGCTTTGTTGGGCATGAATTGAGTGAACCTGTATGTTGTTTTCTTTGACAATATTTTCTCGTCTATGGTTATATTATCTCCAGGGTGGTAAGAACGAATACTGTTTTCCATGAACTTTCCCCAAATTTCAGATACAAGAGCGAATTTGTTGGTTTGTCACGTGTTCAGCTCAGAGTGATTTTTCATGAATCGGAAATATCTGAGAAGCTTCTGAAATCTGCCTCTTCGCATAATATCGCTGATGAATGTAGTTTCCTAAGAAGGCGACCAACTGTTATCCGCAGATATAACTTTCGTGCAAATGGCATCCCGAGCATACACGACGGCTATGAATTTTTCCTATTCTTCAAGTGCCGCAGTCCAGTCATTGTTTTTCAGCACTCTTTGAGCATTTGATTCTGTGTATGTCTTCATGAGACTTAAGCATTTCTCCGTCAAAAATGAGGGAAAGTACAGAAGACAGAATATTGTCTAGTCGTTGACAATCGTAAATACTGGGATCTCGTCTTCCCTACAAACCGTTGACAGCCGATGTTCTTGTAGAGGATGAAAAATTGACAACCTCCTACTTGGTTCCATCCCTAGCGAAGATCTTTGTAGAGGCATTAAACAGGGCCTACTGTGGTAAATGAGATGGGTTTTGACGTAGATCAGCATCTGAAACTTCCTCCACTAACCCCAACTCGTTCACAATGTCTTCATATTCAGTTGTCCCTAGTAAAATATATTCATCTTCATCAGTGAAATCAGTTTCCAATTCAATGTCGGAATTCTCTAAGAGACGTAACATTTCTCCATCAGAAAGGTCTCACTATCGAGACTTGTTCGAAAACATTTTTCATGTGCAAACAATATTTCCTGAATGATTCGATATAAACTGCGGCGGATTGGAATGTTCATGTGTTAAGACGCAACAAGAGGAGCATCAACTCCACATGACTGGAGATTGTACCCACTTCATTGTTAGATTGCTTACATGTATTCTCAACAGAAATTACGGCGGAGTCAAATTGACCCTTCCGTCGTCCTAGGTATATCAAATGAAATGTCCAAAGAAATATAAATACTTTGTGAAACCTAATACAATATTATAAAAAGGTGAAAAAATTAGGAAAAATTGTATGATTTCATGAGCAAAGTGTAAAAATTTCGATATGACATTGAACAACAAAAGTGACATGGGTCGTTCTGACCCCTTCCGCCGTTCTAGTGCTATACAGAAGCTGTCATGGTGGTTACTTTGAAGAAAATTAAAATTTTAAAATATGTGTCTATTTTGTATAAGCGCATGAATGGTAGAGATGGCTCGTTCTTTAATTTAAAATATTTTTGGTACATGAGGAACATTATCGCGTGTGACACCAAGAAATTAAAATATGCTAAGTAATAAATATCCAGAGTTTCAGCGCACCAGACAACAGAAATTATTGTAGTTTCACAAATCCGTGTCGAATTTGCTTGAGGCAAAAGTACCTTGCAGCAGCTGATTTCATTCCTAGTCTTATCAGAGTAAAATGTCTGACTTCGTCAGTAATGTACGATTACCTGTAAATGTGCTACAGCCACATTACACATATTTAAATTGTTTTTAAGCAAAGCTGTGTCAATAATACCATTGGTAAATTGACGTTTTGTACTCAATATCAGTTGAGGTATTATGTGTAATGCATATTACTCGGTCAGCTTTCCCGCTCTATGACAAAAGTTGCAACCCTCTGCCACTTGAGTCTGCAGTGTAGCGTGCAACATGGCAGTGTGAAACATAGCTAGATCGGTGTGCGAGAAAACTGAAAGCACGAATTCGAAGAGGTCATCCACAAGTAGAGCACCCTCTCTTTCAGTATGACAATGCTGGACCACACACCAGCGCTGCGCCATCTCCTAGCGCCTTGGGTTCACTGATATCAATCATCCTCCAAACAGTTCCGACATGACCCTATCCGATTTTTATTTCTTTCCAAAACTTAAAGAACACCTTCGAGGACTTCATTTTGAAAGTGTTGGAGCGCTGCAAGCATGAAACATTCTACAATGACAATATCAACAAACTGGTTTCTCGTTGGGAGAAATTTATTCGTCGCCATGGTGCCTACATTGAGAAACAAATATTTAGGCGTGAAGAATAAAGATGCCCAATAAAGTACGTTTTATTTAAAAGGACTTATGAGTTTTCACATAAAAATTTAGGTGTTCTACTTTTCAGAACGCCCTCGAATTTTTATTTTATGAAGATAATTTTTTTATGTTGATAATTCCTGATTTATGAACCAATTACGCGAAGTTTATATGTATGAGCAATCATATTGAAATGCACATTTATTTCTAGGTTTTATTGATGCTGATAACATACTTCCTATGGGGGCCACAGTTTAGATCACAGTATTGTTGCTACACATGACATTATGACTTGAGTCACGCTCAATATCCACTCAGCTTTGTATCCGGCCAGTTTCAGTTGCCTTTTGCAAACTATTCATGACCCTTCAGCCGGCCAAGGTCGTATTTTCTTGCCATATGGAGCCCAGTCAATTTTTACTGGGTTTAAATAAACCACACAGACGACTACGAGGGTTGAAACTTTAATAGTTTAGTTAAAACTTGTAGAAAATATGTACATGTTTCGAAGATGTACTGTCCTTCAAATTAATCACCAGCAATGTGTATAACTCACTGCCAGTGATATGGAAGTCGTAGTACTCCCTTAGCAGCACCAATTGTGTTGAGAGTTCGAGTGGAGTGGTCTATTGACCGATGAATCTCGGTAACAGTTCTGAAGTGAATGGCATGAAGTGCTTCCTTCATCTTAGGAATCAAGTTGAAGTCACAAGGCCTTCTATCTGGGGAATGTTGTAGGTGCTAAAGCGCTCTCCAACCCTATTGTTCAAAAAATCAGTTATAACTTTCGTCATATGCACCCAATCACTGATCTGCAAAGTGATGGACGGGTCTTGCAAAAAGTGTCGACACTTCTTTCTCTAAGCTGTTCATTTTTGAAAAACAATTTGCGATCCGCTACGACCTCCATATCTCTGGCAGTGGGTTATACAAGGTGCAGGTGACTACTTTGAAGAAAATTAAAATTTAGAAACATGTGTCTATTTTGTATAACTATTAATGTTCCAACCCTCATATTTTCTTTTGCATAATGAGAAGCTTTGTCTTTATCCGAGTGTGACATTTGAATGTATGGGAGATGTTCAAAGGAAAAGATACAAAACAACACTGTTAGTTTCACAGAAATCTTTATTCAAAAGTAGTCACCAGAGGCCTGAGCAAAATTATACCATTGTTTCACGAGCCAAAGAGTTCCCTGTTCCCAGAATTCCTATGACAGTTGTCAGTCATCTGGAAGTCCATTGAAGTCGCAGACGACATATTCGGGCTGTAGGACGGATGCTCAAGCTGCTCCCACTTCAAATTAATCATTACATTTTGTGTGACATTGGAAACATTGGGAGGCCAGTTATCGCTAAGCAGAATCTCTCCCTTCTTGAGCATTCCAGATCGTTTGCTCTTGATAAACTTGCGCAGACTACAGAGTGTCTCACAGTACATATCACTGTTAATGGTTTTTCTGTGCTCGAGGAATTCGATGAGTATAGTATTTCGAACCTCTAAAGAGACGATGAACATCATCACCTTGTCTTCTGAGGTCACAGGTTTGAATTTGTAGGGGGACGTGATGACACGACATTAGCGTCCCTAGATGTCTCACCTCATTGTTTGCAATAGGCATATGCAAATTTCAGCCGCTTTGGTTGTGCGACATTTGGCAACTTTGTATTTTAACACTCCTTATTATTATCTGATGTGTATTTACGATGTGGAAAGGAAATTATTTCTCAGAAAATTTTAATCAATAATTGGGCTTCGTTTTCAGAATGAGGGCGGTCTGGGTGTAACTGACTGTATGTGCAGGAATACCTGTTTGGTAAGTGAGAAAATTTTTCTACTAATATTAATAGATGATACTGTGTGCCTAATTAGATACTTTGTGCCAACGAAGTTGGGTCGTAATGCTGTACATTCTGTTACCAATTTGTATCACCTTTACTGTTGTAGGTTGCATAGTGTATATGAACCAAGTGTAGTGATGGTACCAGAGATGGCAGTAAAGTGCTTTTAGTGAATGCAAGTACCAAGTCTTGTCATTATAGTGTTCTAGATAATGACCAATTATATTTTAGCAAGTTAGTATTAAAGTAGTGTACGCTCTGAACATTACTGTATCTTCACTGTAATGTTCTGGTTAGCAGTTTATCAAAAATATTAGTGAGGTATACATCGGATAAAAACGTGTTTTGATGTTGACATTCACTTAATTAGATTACAACCAGTAGCTACTTAAATAATTACTTTCAAAAAGTGCTAACAGGAATCTTTTCACTGACTGATTTTGTGCTTTCCCCTCATTCATCTATCACAATTCTTAATAAATTTTATAACGTGCTAGTAGGAATCAAAGTGAGCTGTATGGTGAAACACTGTTGCAATAGTAAGAAAATTTGACCATGTTTTAATTTTCCTGAGCCAACCATGATCCGGTAGAGACATTTCTTTCCTCAAGAAACCTTGTTGTTAGCTTCTGTAATAGTTACTCCAGAACTGGTCTTTCGTGATGAAACTGGGAGTGAGAGTATCTTACCCTGTGAAATTTTTCTCCTCCCACTGAGTAATTTGTATTTTTCTCCATGCTGTATCCACTACATTTCCTTACTTTTTTCTTTTCAGTTACAGCACATGAACTTGGGCTCCTGAATATTGTCATTTTCAGTGCATGTGGAACATTTATTTCCAATGATCCTACTGTTCACAAAAAATTATCTTTTGTTCCTACATTCGCGTACATATCGTTTTATGAAATCTTAATTTTTTTTCTTTACTTGTGTATCATCTACAATATCACTTTTCTATGTTTACTTTTCGTGATGTCTCAAATCAGTTTGCAGTTTTCTTACTTTAAACCTTTTCATTGTCATTAGAAGTTGACAACCATCTTGAGTTCTACTCAGATCAATAACCTCAATGCCTACATTAAGCTGTTCCCCCTTCAGTAGTTGAGATAGTTCTTGGTATTATTCGAGGTTAAGTTCAAAAGTAGTTGAAATGGCTCCAAGCACTATGGGACGCAACATCTGAGGTCATCAGTCTCCTAGACCTAGAACTACTTAAACCTAACTAGCTTAAGGACATCACACACATCCCGCCCGAGGTAGGATTCGAACCTGCGACCGTAGCAGCAGCGCGGTTCCGGACTGAAGCGCCTAGAACCACTCGGCCACAGCCGAGGTTAAGTCAAAAATATCTGCACATCATTATTATAATTCATTAAAGAAACACTTTTATTGACATAATTTGTCAACAAAGTCGCTGTCATTTTCATTGCAATTGACTTATCATTGCACAAGTTTTTCAGTACCAGAAACAAACCGTTTTTCAGTCGAGCAGTCGTTTGTACTGTTTGCTTCACCTTTTCATCGTGGGTGGATCTGAAGCCTCTTAAATATTCTGTAAGTGATCCAGGGAAATGGAAATACTACAGAGCGAGGTCAGGACTGTCTGTAGGATGCTACAGTACCTTGAAAGTGCTTCTTAAGAGTTTGATGAGTGTGCATTTTCGTGGGAAAAAATAATGCAATTTAACAATTGACCCCAGAGTTTCGAACTGCGAACTTCGACTCAATGCAAAGCTTATAACCGTAATGCCATTAGTTTCTTGATGATTGAGCCTGCAGTGAAATATATGTCTCGAAAGGACTTGGTAATTAAGATTCCAGTATCACTATTAGGAACATTTATTGATTATTACGGCAGCTGTTTCGGCAGATTTCCATTTTCAAGTACGTCTACGTTGTCCTGACGTACATATAACATCTGGTGTGACTGCATCTGGTGACTTCACGTTATACGTCACGTGAAATCCTAAAATATCGATTTGACATCGATATTGTGCTATTTTATATAATGTGGTATAATATTTTGATATAATATTGTGGATATTCCCTGTAGTTTTTTGGCAGTTTACTTCATAGCCTCACACCACCTGAGTCGTGGATGTCGCACTCCGATGGGGAGCGCTTTCCTGTTGAGACTGATGCCTCTCCATGGCAGATTTGTCCTGAAATGAAGGCTCTTGGATGATTCCTTGCTCTCTCATCGTGACACCAAACATTGGTCCCGCCATCATGACCCTCTGTGGAGTAGCGTGAGTCATCCTTGCATAGCATATGAGACCTACATTCCAAACCTCATTGCACATGCTATGTGCCAAACTCCAATGTGGCAACACAATATCAACGTGTATAGGTGGGCATCTCGATTGACATGCGTGGAAGAATGCATCATAACCAAAGGCGTCGCCGAACTGTTTGTGCCAACACCACTTGACCAGTAGCAGCAGTGTGGCGATCGACTAGAGTCCATGCTGTTCCTCATCAGTCCTAGATTGCCTGATGCTCAATAGCACTATCTTCCTGCTCTATAGTCCAAAGGCATGTGCTCTGGCCAGGACGTCACATGGTAAGTCGTGTCTCCTAATGTCATTGCAGCGTCCTGGATACCACACTCTGTGACACGCCTAACACATCCACAATACACTGAGGTGACAGAAGTCATCGGATAGCGATAACCACATATACAGATGACGGAAGTACCGCGTACACGAGGTACAAAAGGACAGTGGATTGGCGGAGCTATCATTTGTACTCAGGTGATTCATTTGAGAAGGTTTCTGACGCGATTGTGGCCACGTGACAGGAATTACCAGACTTCAGTGTTGAATGGTAGTTGGAGCTAGACACATGGGACATTCCATTTCGGTAATCGTTACGGAATTCAGTATTCCGAGAACAACAGTGTCAAGAATGTGCCGAGAATACCCAATTTCAGGCCTTCACGTAATAATCGAGAACAGTGGCGTTTGCATAGAATTGACAGTGCTAACAGACAAGCAGCACTGCTTGAAATAACCGCGTAAATCAATATGGGATGTAAGACAAACGTATCCGTTGGGACAGTGCGGCGAAATCTGCCGTCAGTGAACAATGCGCAGCAGACGACTGACGCTAGACTCTTTGTTAAAAGCACGATATCGCCAGCAGTGCCTCTCCTGAGGTCGTGACCATATCAGTTGGACGCAAGGCGACTGGGAATCCGTGACCTGGTCAGATGAGTCTCGATTTCAGTTGGTAGGAGCTGATGATAGGGTATGAGTGTGGTGCATACCCCACAAAGCCATGGGCCCAAGTTGTTAACAAGGCACTATGCAAGCTGGTGGTGGCTCCATGATAATGGGAGCTGTGTTTACGTGAGATGGACTGGATCCTCTGGTCCAGTTGAGCTGATAATTGAACTGAAATTTGGAGACCAACAGCAGCCGTTCACGTACTTCATGTTCCCAAACAACGATCAAATTTTTATGGATTACAGTACACCATGTCATAGGCACAGCTGCACTACACTGGGCAGAAGAAGGTCCGACACTATATTCGTAGGTATCCTACGACATCCGTCACTTCAGTGTATAACGCTGTGACCTGGTTTTCCATACAGAGCAACGGCTTGGATAACCTTAGCAGAAGACAGCAGTCCCCGTAACATATACCTGCAAAACCAAATATATATTCCACGTTCTTTGCACTGAAATGAGTCACAGTGTAAGAAACACATCCTTTATCCCACATTCGTTAGTGTGCTCTGACAACAGTGACGATAATATGCGAAAAGAACACACTTCGCCGTGCTGGAGCTGTCTGTAGAATGATTTGCTTGTCCATCAAAACAAAAGAAGCAGGGTTGCTCTACGACCGGCACTAACGTTTGCTGACCGTATGCGAATTGTAATGTGTGTTGAAAGGGTTGGCTAATCCACCGGCGCCTATTTATCACTGAATGGCCTCAAAAGAGTTAAAGAAGTGGCACCGAGGGTGTTGCCAAACTGGGTGGTAGTAAAAGAATAGTTTGCCGTTTTATTTGGGCATGTGTCAGTGTGAATTAGTGAACTAATATTTTATGTGTGTTGTAGCTGCCTCTCGACCTCCTCCAGAAGCAAAAGTATATTACTGTGATCTAGGCTTCTACGACATACTTCGAAGGTATCAAACACCACAGTGCTTTTGATCCTGATAGATACCGCATCTTATCCAAGAAAGTCCTTAATCTTCAACGCTCAGTCGTCCGCTTGTCAGGGTCATGAAGGTGAATTTCAGATAGCGGTCTTAGAAAGCCCTTCTGTAAGAGAGTTACACTGCAGCGAAACAAGCAGCATACAGTGTGACCTAGTGGGTAGAGTTGATGGCTCTCATGGGGGTTGCCAGTTCAAAAATGACTCACATCTATCATTTGTTATTTAGTATTTATCAGATTTGGAAGGTTCTTGAAATATCTAATGTTTGTATATTCTGGAATATTCAGTGTATGTATAAATAGCGGCATTCTGGAATATTCAAAGTCTGTACAAATAGTAGCTGTCTCCTTCCAGGTGACAGTTCTGTACTGGTTGCACGTTGGTGTCAGTAATAAACGTGCTTCCAGTTGTAAGTGTTGAATTTTACTGATGACCCTGCCCTCGGATTTGCACTTTCCTTTGGTTTCAATAATATATACTTTTTGTGAAGATGCCAGATACACTCTAAACATCGATGTCATTGTGACACCAATTGGCCAAAGAAAAGCTGTCACCTACGTGACAGGAACCGCAATACAAACCGTACATAGTTCCTAATACATGCGTAAGACTGATGTATCCTGAAACAGCAGTAAAAAACTTCCACATGAGGCCTGCATCTGTGTTTCTCAGCAATGTTAGTTATCGTATACAATAGGTGAGATACATGAAGATTTTGGCTAATGCGTTCTGTTACTTTGACGGCATAGCCCGGAAGTGGTACCTGAACAATGAAGAGATGCTCAGTAGGTGGGGCAAATTCCTGGCCTAACTGAAGCAAACCTTTGGCGAAAATCAGCAGCAAGTCCACACCCATCTGTCATTTGTTATTTAGTATTTATCAGATTTGGAAGGTTGTAACTATTCAAGAACAAGACCCAACGTCATGGAGAAATGACACAATCGTACAGTCAGAATGTTTTGACTTTATGCCACTTGATGAATATAAACGTGACGAAAGACGATAAAATCTCGCCCTTGATAACAGGAGTCCCAGAAGACATTATTAACCTCTTACGGTAAAATATGTCACAAAAACGGAGGTATTCGTCAGTTGCGCCATTGAGTTGAGTAAATGCAACATAAAAAGAGTCGATGAAAGAGGTATGACCAACTGCCGAATGTGGTCACTATAGCGGCTGTGCATGACCATTGTGAGCTCGCCCTCTCATACGCCAGATAGTCAGAGAAAAGATACAGCACTGACTGTCGACTCGATACATCATAAGAAAATTAAGATTTGAATTTAAGGTCTGACAATCCCGTAAAAGAATCTAATTAGCATGACTGAAATATTGACTCACTAGGTCTTATTAAGACTTGAATATCTCCTTAAATAAAATGTGTCTATAGTTAATGCTTAGGTCGTATTGCTCAGGTAACCATTGAACATAAATTCTTGTTGAACAATGAGAATAAGAAAAATACAGTTCGTATTTTTTTTCAATTTCAGGTAAATTTTGTATGTGGATTATATAAGGTAGGAAAAGGAAAAATGTAGCTCTGTCAGAAAAAAAATAAAGGTTAGAATATCTATTCCACCTTGTCATGTTTCATGTTTCTGTTGATGTTCTCTGCTCCTCTATTCATCTTCCATGACTGAGGAGCTGTACTCCAGAACTGGCTTGTGGATGAAATATATTCTTGTGGCACTCTTCTAACGTACACTCCTGGAAATTGAAATAAGAACACCGTGAATTCATTGTCCCAGGAAGGGGAAACTTTATTGACACATTCCTGGGGTCAGATACATCACATGATCACACTGACAGAACCACAGGCACATAGGCACAGGCAACAGAGCATGCACAATGTCGGCACTAGTACAGTGTATATCCACCTTTCGCAGCAATGCAGGCTGCTATTCTCCCATGGAGACGATCGTAGAGATGCTGGATGTAGTCCTGTGGAACGGCTTGCCATGCCATTTCCACCTGGCGCCTCAGTTGGACCAGCGTTCGTGCTGGACGTGCAGACCGCGTGAGACGACGCTTCATCCAGTCCCAAACATGCTCAATGGAGGACAGATCCGGAGATCTTGCTGGCCAGGGTAGTTGACTTACACCTTCTAGAGCACGTTGGGTGGCACGGGATACATGCGGACGTGCATTGTCCTGTTGGAACAGCATGTTCCCTTGCCGGTCTAGGAATGGTAGAACGATGGGTTCGATGACGGTATGGATGTACCGTGCACTATTCAGTGTCCCCTCGACGATCACCAGTGGTGTACGGCCAGTGTAGGAGATCGCTCCCCACACCATGATGCCGGGTGTTGGCCCCGTGTGCCTCGGTCGTATGCAGTCCTGATTGTGGCGCTCACCTGCACGGCGCCAAACACGCATACGACCATCATTGGCACCAAGGCAGAAGCGACTCTCATCGCTGAAGACGACACGTCTCCATTCGTCCCTCCATTCACGCCTGTCGCGACACCACTGGAGGCGGGCTGCACGATGTTGGGGCGTGAGCGGAAGACGGCCTAACGGTGTGCGGGACCATAGCCTAGCTTCATGGAGACGGTTGCGAATGGTCCTCGCCGATACCCCAGGAGCAACAGTGTCCCTAATTTGCTGGGAAGTGGCGGTGCGGTCCCCTACGGCACTGCGTAGGATCCTACAGTCTTGGCGTGCATCCGTGCGTCGCTGCGGACCGGTCCCAGGTCGACGGGCACGTGCACTTTCCGCCGACCACTGGCGACAACATCGATGTACTGTGGAGACCTCACGCCCCACGTGTTGAGCAATTCGGCGGTACGTCCACCCGGCCTCCCGCATGCCCACTATACGCCCTCGCTCAATGTCCGTCAGCTGCACATACGGTTCACGTCCACGCTGTCGCGGCATGCTACCAGTGTTAAAGACTGCGATGGAGCTCCGTATGCCACGGCAAACTGGCTGACACTGACGGCGGCGGTGCACAAATGCTGCGCAGCTAGCGCCATTCGACGGCCAACACCGCGGTTCCTGGTGTGTCCGCTGTGCCGTGCGTGTGATCATTGCTTGTACAGCCCTCTCGCAGTGTCCGGAGCAAGTATGGTGGGTCTGACACACCGGTGTCAATGTGTTCTTTTTTCCATTTCCAGGAGTGTATTTTAGTATGGCATCAGCCTTTCATACAACAAGTTCTGTATGGTTATTTTCATTGAAACTGTTCCTACATCGACCACTGAAAAATAGCTGTTGTAATTTTCTGCAGTGACTGGTGACAAATCATGTAGTCAACTAACAATGAATCTATTCGCCTGTTTATCTGGAGTCCACTGTATAAATTTAACACGCGTATTATCATCCTGTTCCTGGACACACATATATATCCTCTCCAAAACTATCAATAAATTCTTCAGGACACATTTCAGTACATACTTTTATGCCCAGACGAAACAACAAATGTCTGGCCATAACTGTGGGTTCTTTCATTGGCCTGGCTGGTGGCACATTGAACTAGAACATATGAAATATTAGTTCACTTTATTACTTGAATGAATAAAAAGATTTACTTGTCTTGATATAATCCCTTGGCATAGTAATTCTTGAATATTTATGACTATCATTAACTATTAAAGCGTCTGTAGATACAATCACAAACACTATTTTAATGTACATTGTTCAACATTTGCAGGAGTACATTTCCATCTTAGACTTGAATAACGCTTTAGTGCTACTCGATGATGTTCACTGCTTCAGCTGAGGTCATGTATTGGACCGACTGCTTCCAAACTCTCCTCTGTGTTGACCTTTGTGTGAGGGCGCTTCAGTGCTCAGAGGGTGGGTGTGTCTTCTTCACACTCTTTCATACATCATAGCCGATAGTAGTGAGACGTCAGTGGTATCAATGTGCATAGCCAGGTTTCATGCGGAGCCGCAATCTTTAGGCGACACTACATGTATTATGCTGGATACTCTTTCTTACCATTATTTTCAGTTTTTAATTGTTTTTGTACTGCTACTCAGTAGGACCCTTGTTACATGTCAACGTGAATTTGTTGACTGGCATCATCACATTCAGTGTACAATGACACCAGTAAACAAATTTAAATGTTACTGATGTATCCTCTACCGAAAAGATTTTTAGATGGCTTATTAAGACCCACAATTGATCAAGAAATAGAAATATTCACTGTGCTCAAGATTCTTCAATACCATTCATATACATAAATCACAAAAAATTCATTGTTTTTCGTGTCAATGGAACATCAGCCTTTTTGGAGTACGATGAGAATTTCTTCTTGCACAACGTTTTCTTTCCATAAAACAAGGTGGTTAAAATACTGGACTCAAATTCTGAAGTAACATCTAGATTTATGGAAACTACAGGTACCTTAAATCACAGACCAGGAGTAGTGGTGCTATGGTTAAGAAATTGAACTCACATATGGATGGAAAGGGTTCCAAATTCCCATTTAGGTTTATGTTTTGCTTCTTCTGCAGGTTGATACATTCTTCTTAGAATCCTCCTTTTTCTCTCTCTGACACTTACCTCTAGCTTGCTTCTTACACAGTGATTCAGGGTGAACCTGTCTGTGAACTTTTCGCTTTGTCTTTACGCGATATTCTTCCTGTTTTGTTTATGGTACATTACTCAGTGATTCTGAGAGTTGGTCTAGTGGCTCTGTCTTTGATGTCTTGTTTATGGTCAACTGTGTCGTCCTTAATAAACCTTTTCGTAGTCTCCACCATCTGCGTAAATTTGTGTGAAGACCAATTTATGGACACATATGAATATATAGATGAACGGTTGGTGATAAAATGCATATAACATACATGAACTGTATTCGCAGTTGTGAAAATGAACGAATATCAGCCATAGGCCCATGAAGGAATGACGACATTAAAAATTCGTGCCAGACTGGGACTTGAACCCGGATTTCCCGCTATAAGCAAATGGTCGCCTTACCACTCTGGCTATCCATTCTCGACTCACAGCCAGACCGAAACTTCCATATGTCATCGCTCCTGTATCACAAGTTGTACTCGTACATAATATGTAGTTGTTGTACGAAGAAGGACATTTTAATTGAAAGGCACTGTCTAATATTGGCTGGCAAATACGATATTGCAGTGCCTGTGTTGTTAAGAAGAATGATGCAATGTTGTTTCCTTGGTAACGTGTGCATGTCTAAAGGCATTTTGCATCATTCATCTTAGCAACATAGGCACTGTACTGTCGTAAACGTGTACAAATTAGTTCAAAGAACAGAGATAGTACCTCTATCTCTGTAGCCGGGAATTGTATAGAACTGTATAACTCTTTAGCCAGAAAACTGTGATTGTAACTACAGAAATAGAAAACTGATTTCTTCCTTGGCCCTGAGCCACATATATTATCTTTTATATTCACGCTCTACCTTCCGAAACTACAAGTTCCATCATTTAGTGAGAAATAGAAAACGGTCAGAGGTGCCAAATCAAATAAGGGATTAAAATCAAAAGACACCCAATAACTCAACTCAAGGTAGACTCAACAGAACAGAATGAGATGGAGATCTATAAGAAAATGTTTGTAACTGACTAGTTGTGAAAACCCCTATATATGTTTTATATCTGACAGCCTCTCATGTGTTTCCTTTCATTTGCGGTTTCTCTTCCACAACTTACTTCTTCCTGTCTTTCCTTCTAGTGCTGATCAGTTTTTTTCTCATATGTGGTTCCATTTACAGCCTCTCCTGCTGTCTCCTTTAAGATGATCGGTTTATGGGTAACTTTCATTTTATCGTTTGACTACTTTCTATTACTCAAACCAATGATTTTCTACAGCTGATACTTTCAACACTTAAGTCTATGTGATTATTTATATGCTTGTCTAGATAACATGATACTTCTTCTACCTTCGTTTCATTATAGATTTTTTAACAGATACTGCAGAAGTGCATTTTTGAACATAGGACATATCCTTAATTGTCACTGATTCAATCTAAATAGTTGCCCTTAACCCTTCCAGACATTCTGTTTCATTTCGGGCCTGAAAATGTTGTCATTTTGTATTAGGCAAGACCCATTCTTCAAATTTTTTTTTAGTGTAGCAGAAAACCAAAATTAGACTACCCAAATCCAAGTTATTAATCGTCACTATGAAAGACCCTGTGACTTACAGGCATAATTCTCCAATGTTTAAGGAACTATTTATTGTGCACTTTTAATCTCAAATCTTATTGTGACATCGGTTTTTGAAGGACTGGAACATTTAACTAATATACACTTATAAATTATAGAGTGCAGCAATCAGTCGTCCTTTTTTAGATTTTATTACCAAATCCAGATTTCGGCTAGTAACGAGCCATTCTCAATGCACTATTTTCTATTCTCAGTGCATGTAAGTCCCTGTTGTTCGGGCATCAGTCACAGTTCTTTGACTGACGCCCAAACAACAGGGACTCACATGCATTAAGAATAGAAAATAGTGCATTGAGAATGTCTAACTACTAGCCAAAATCTGGAATTGCGTAATAAAATCTAAGAAAACGACGGCAGATTGCTGCACTCTATAAATTATGTCACGTAACAGTCGCTGAGTGCACCCACTTTCCGAATGGAAGCTAACCTGATTTAACTGATATTCTTGTACAATAGTTTGTTTTGTATGGAATTGAAGAAGGAAGTTGTGCCCTCTTGCTATACATAGATGAAGCATGCACTTGGCACACTGCATGTGTGCGTTAGTTTTTCAACCACGATTTTTGCATCTAGTCGCCGATTTTTGGTGATCAAAGCATGGCAAATGGCGCACGGAATCATATCTGATGTCCTCTACCGGTTAGTTTCTTCGCTTTGCACATACATATAATGGTGTAGCTTCATTTTAAGATCTGCCTCTCCTATTTTCAGTCCATTTTTGTGCCAAAATCCACGATTCTGCAATATATTCACGGAAACTGTGTACGTACAAAATTTTCTTTTCAGGAAGCCCAAGATATTTTGCCTCATGCACATATATACCCCAGCCATGAGTTGGTTACAGCAGTATCTACGGCCTGAGTAAACATGTGCTGTGTCAACTTTCGTGATCAAATAAATGTTCTGTACACTGAAATGAAAAAGTTTTACCTGTCAAAAACACCAGTGGAAGTGTTGTACAGTTTCACAATCTCAGCTCTTGGAACATCAATGTACAGTTTATTCTTATTATTCCAACATATACAGATATACTCGTTTCCAGTGCCTTTGAAGTTTGATCTGAAGTCAGTGAGCTGTTGCCAAACCTCGTTGGGAGGATTACAGCACCATGATCGCTGATAAACTCCTGCATAAATCCTTGTGGTTACTTTTTCTGTGTATTTGCATCAGTATATCAAAAAAAGGTTGACTGTCATGATAATCATCCTCTAACTCATTCTGCTCGAGATAGTCTATTGTCTGGGAAATTTAACATTGCTGTAAGCTACTGTAGAAAAATTGTCACCGTATTCAAGTTCTTCAGCAACAGATATATCTCTGTTTTCCAGAATTTCTGAAACATCTTCCTCACCGAGTTTTTCTTCGTAATTCCTGAAATAATTCCAATGAGATACTAAAAACAAACTTATGGAAAAATAGAGCAAACTCTTACAACTGACAAATTAGTGAAACGTCAGTTCTCACAGGAAACCAAAGATGAGGTACTTTGTCTTCTGTCATTGACAACTTTCTCAAACTTTACCATGGAAACTGTAATTCCTCCAACTTATGGTTGTAGCTAGTTTTGAAATATTGAAAACGTCTTTCAACAGGAAGGAAATACCAGAACTTCGCTGAACATTTAGAAAAAAAAGTGCAGTTGTAAAAGCCAAATAGTCACACTCTGTGCACGGCTGACACTTTACGCACGTTGTATAAGTTCAAATACGGATCAACAGATCGTACAGGCATGCATACTTGTAGAACAGAATATCCAAGACACATTACTCTATGTGTAGTGCCTTACAAACTTTTTAGAATGGGTATATCGACAGAAAATAGAATCGTCCACTGCAGTGGACGAATACACTAAAAATGTTTTTGTATGAGTTATTGAGAAACATTATACTGTCTTCGAAACTGTGCTATATGTGTCATTTTTGGCAAACAGCGATGGGCTTGTTGTTTTATTGGCAATTAAAAGAATAAGAAAATACTCGACAATTTTAATGTAAGCCATGCTTTCAAAGTAAAAGAGCTGAACACTAGTAGAAAATTTTTCTCATCACCTAGCAGTTGCTTGTTAGGCCTGACTTGAATAGGAAGTTGCAATTCTTATATGCATATTTATTCATAGAAACCATTTAACTTATTTTTAGTTACACAATTTATTTCAACAGTTATAAATAAATTTAGAGAAAAATTACGTATTTAAATATTAATTCAAACCAGACCTTCTAATTCTGGTATATTTTTCTTTTCAGGCTCTCTGTCAGCTAAAGCCTTTTGTACGATGGGAAGATTCAAATATTGATGTGTTGACAGCTATAGGAATAATGGCATTTGTATCTGTCACATCGCTAGTTGTCTGCTATATCTTTGATCGCTGTATAAGAAGAGAGAAAACACATCCTTATGTAGAAGCCAGAGAGATGCAAACAGTATCCCCTCAGATGACTGGACAACAACCTTCAACGTCTGCAGAACGTCAAGATAACAATCAAGGCAACATAACATCAGGCAGTGAAAATAGACCAGCTGATGAAGGAGCTGAAACTGTAGAGTGTAATGTAATTCTTCATAATGTTCCCAAAGAAAGTGATACAGATGTTTCCCTTTTAGAAGAAATATAATAATGTTCTCAGTAATCATATTGTGTAAACAAATCAGAAAAAATTCAGAATTGAGGATTTTGAGGAGTAAACATATGTACACCACTTGTAGAAGTATAAATTTCGAAATTACAAAGATAATATTTAAAAAAAATAGTTCGCATAAGCTCTTTCAATAAATCTAGCATTACTTAGGTGCCTTCAAATCTTTGTTGATCTCAACAGGTATTTTTCAGTGTGAAGAAAATTAGTCTTTTATAAGTCATAAGGTACAATCTAAACAAGGAATCCAAACTGAAAGCTGAAATCCAAACAGTTAATTTGTTAATTGAGGACGCTGACAAAAATGAAACATGTGCAGTATGTCAGACAGTCAAAATGAATAATACTTTATAGTCATAAATATGAGTCTTACAGATGTAAGAATGCCAAGCATCAGGAATTTTAAGAAATTAAGTATACATGAATTGTTCTGTTAATTTTGTATTAATGACATCTTATAAATGTTGGATAAAATTGTGATGCAGTTTTCAGAATAAATACTATGATTTGTGTCAGTTTCAGTTACTGTCTAAACATAATGATAAACTGAACACAAAATACAGGCAGTTAATGTGGGACCTGTGAGTAGACCATAACAACTACCAACACGTAACATATTAGACATCAAAAAAATTTGAGTGGTTTACAGACCAAATAGTCAAAAAGAAAATGTAAATTACTATTGTCACCCATAGAGAAATCTACACAATTCATGGGGAGTAAATTAAATATTGATTATGAAATGCAACAGATTGTCAAGTAATAATTTAATAAGTAATTATGAGGGTAAGACTCAGACAAAACACTAATTTGGACAACTGATTTTTTAAAGTACCGTTTTGCATGCCACAGTTGATATAATGTATCTGCTGAAGCATATGCTAAATGTCTCAAGAGCTTTTAAATGTTGGTGTCATGGTATAAAAGATTTTGTTTTTACTGGAATTTATAAATTCTGATACCCAAGGTTGTAGAATCAATAATTTGTTTAATTGCTGCAGATAGATGACAGCAGTTTCTTGTTTTTCGCAAGCAAGCTGCAAATTCAATTTTAAAGGCATAAAATAATTATCCTGAGAGGAAAATATTCTAGGATCCCAAAATAATCAGGTAGCTGATCTGCGTACAAATCATAGACTGAATGAAGCTAGTCCACACACATACTGTAGCTGCAAGGGAGAGAAGTTTTGTTTCCACTTGGCAATGATTAGAGAAACACTTCAAAATAATTTAGGATCAAAAATTTCAGAGATATGATCGAGATGATTGTGTTGGAGTTCTTCGCATATCAAGGTCACCACTCTCAGAAGCAATGAAGGCCCACAGTGAGGCTGGGGATCTTTAGTTTTTCTCACAAAGGAGTGTAATGTCATTTAATGGATAGTAAGTATAGAATCATGTGAAACAAACTAGACTAATTTCTGACACACACACACACATATCGGCAGCTGCAGGAAACCTAGGACAAAAAATATTGCGTGTATTGACACTTTATTGCTTGCATCAAAGAACCATATTGCTTTGTTCCTTCTTTTATGAAACAAAAGTCGGTCGGGCACACAGTTTTAATCTGCCAGGAAGTTTCACAAATAGATCTGTTACTTCAGTTTTTCTCTTCACTGTCCTTCATACATTGCTCTGTTTACTACAACGTTTCAGTTCCAACAGAATGATGTGAAGTTGTGCAAGTAGGTCCTGAGTAGTCCATCTATAGCGGACTTGGTAAGGTAAGGCTCTAAGTTCGAGTCCTTGTCTGACACACATCTTTAATCGGCGAGAAAGTTTCAAAGCAATCCACACAAAGCTGCAGAGTGATCAGTTCTTCGTGGAAATATTCCATAGACTGTGGATAAGTAATTTCTCTCCAACATTCTTTCTTCCAGAAATGCTAGTCCACAATAATACGTATAATAGCTTCTGTGATTTTTGGTAGGTAGGAGAGAGATATTGGTAGAAGTAAAGCTGTGAGGATGGGTGTTGTATCATATGGATAACTCAGTTGATAAGAGCATTACCCACAAGAGACAAGGTTCCTGGCTCAAGTTACGGTCTAGCGGAGTCTCCATCTGCCAAGAAGTTTCAGCACTCTTTTTCTTGGAGTTCTTGTAAAATGACTATGGCAGGTGGTTAACATGTGAAGTATGTGGCACACGTTTTGAAAGGGGTTATGGATGAGGGCTACTAAGTTAAGGGGCAGAGCTCAACAGATGGCTTTCAGCTCATGATTGACATAGGGGAATTTAAACACTAGGAGAGCGACACTTCTGCTGGAAGAGGTTTTGTGCTAAGCACACCACACTTTGGGATAACTGTGGGGCTACTTTGATCATGAAGCCCTCAACAACTGCCACTAGTCATTGACACTGTATTTGGCAGAAACTAAATTACGCATATTCTAACTTAGTCATCAAAAAATTAAATGAACCAATTTATTTGTTTTGATGTAACAAACTTAATGAAACCTTATGGCAGTGCCCCAGACCACAGTTAATCAAGCTATAGCATTTTATCTATTTCCTAGTTTTACAGTATGACAAGTAAGTGAATCATACAGTAGTTAATATTTCATTTGGTTATATTATTGAATTTTGTTTACAAAAATGTAGCATGACATCAGCACAATGTTGCCAGTATCCTGCACCATCCTTGTCACGCCTAAAATGAAATGCGTAATTCTAAGATAAGTTTACTTTAGGAATTAGGGATTAATTAAGACAGAATTTACTAAACGTATTTGGCATTTCAAAATGGAGTGAGATATGTTACATTTAATGGAACCACTGGACAGCTTGTAATAAAAAGGAAATTATTCATAAGCCATATTAATTTAATAGGTAACTTTTATGTATAGTGTCTTTATTTATTTATTTACCCCATTCATCATACGTAGAACAGTTTGCCACATGATACTGGACTTGACTTAAATCTACTGGGTTCAAAGTAAAATAATCAAGATTGCATGTAGACTTACATTCCTTAAGGATACAGGGTACTTTCCCAGTTCAATATTACATAAAAATCAACACCTATTTCTTTCAGATACTGGTTGTAATACGTATGTTTTACAGATTTTTTGTTGTCATCGGGTAATGCAGTACACTTTCTAAACAAATTAGACGTCTTTTAAATATTTTTTAACCTGCTTAGGGTTATTAAAAAAATTACAAAAAAATTGATGCAATTATTTTCCAAAATTCTTCCTCAAATTGAGACCAAATTTTTACCAGATATGCATGACATGGTGGCTAAGGTACTAGACCTGTTTAATTCCATCTATTATGTATATTACATTAGACGAACTGCACCTCTTAATGGTATAAACCAATGAGAAAAACTCCTAGGTACTTCGTATATCTAACATTTTTTCCTAATGAAAATGTTATTTTTTCTATAATTTAGTTGATTCTGGAAGAAAGCTTAGGTCTACTAAATAAGTATCGGCTATTGCAAGTTACAGAAAAAAAATTAGAGTAATGCTTTATAACCTTTAGGAAATATTTGGCCCTGAATTCTGAAAAATACTACTTGCAGGGAAAGTGTGAGTGAACATATGAGTGTCATTAAACTGTACCTCAGAACATTCCTGAAGCATAGTCTTCATCCTGCAGCATTTCTTCACCTTCAAGCTTCCTCTTGGCATTCCCTTTAGCACTTCTTGCGTCTTTGGTAACTTGAAGAGCGAATCTTTCTACATCGTGCACCCATTGTCTGTCACACACAAGCAATTGATCTTCCATAATAGAGCCACATTGTCCGCCTCCATTAGCTAAGTAGTCAGCGTGGTGATATGCCACGCCAAGGGGTTGGGGTTCGATTCCTGGCTGGGGCAGGAGATTTTGTCCACTCAGGGACTGGGTGTTGTGTTGTCCTCATCATCATCATTTCATTCCCATCTCCGACGCGCAAGTCTCCCAACCAAGTAGTAAGTACTTCCCTCAGCGGCCGAGCTTCCCCGAATGGGTAACTCCTGGCCCACTATGCCATACTCTCATTTCCATTTTCTAGAGCCACATTTTATGCCTAAATTTCTCAGGACTTCCAAACTTCTTATCACTCCAACATTGAAACATATCACTGCATCTCGTACACCAACTTTTAATGCATTTAGTCCTACAAAAACATTCTTGGGTAATCTTTCCCATATGCAATGGTTGAAACTTTCATTTGTATTCTGAGTGCCCTCATGAAAATATTTACTAAGCAAAACATGGTCACTCAGGTTTTTAAAAATTGGTTTTATTTCATTGATAACAGGCTCATGAAGAGGATGCTTTTGATGGTATATTTGACTACTTTCTTTTGCTTTTTGGTAACCACACCAAGAATCTGCTCCTTTCGGGCAAAGTCCGTGAACAGAGTGGTCAGCTGCGGACAACTTATGAATTAGGTGGCCCATAAAGCTTTTCTCATTGGTGTAAACCATTAAGAGGTGCAGTTCGTCTAATAGCCAGTCCATAATAACTCTGAAGAAAGTCTATTTCAGTTCCTGCCAATCTGCCTTGGCCAGACTGAGATTGTCCATCAGATGGCAACTTTCCTTTCATTTCTCTTCGTAGCTTCCTCAATCTAGCACCCATCCTTTTTTGCACTTGACCACAACACCTCAGTATTGTTACCAAGGTATCACCATAAACATAGAACTCATTAATTTTATTGAAAGCTTTAGAGTCCTCATCTCCTAGGTACTTCGTATATCTAACATTATAAATGGGCACCGACATCTGAAATATTTTTAGAGCTCCATCACACTTCACACCTCCACGGTAACCACCATAATTCTTAGAACGCTGATGTTCAATATTTACTTCAGTGTTACCATTACAGGTGTGGCAGTAATTAGGTAAGCGCTCAACATCAACAACTTTTCCATTCTCCAGAGAAGTAGCACTTACACACCATTCAAGGAACGATGTCCTCGACGTTGTCATGTGCCATCAAGTGCAACAGCAATGTCCATGGTTCCACTAATATTTACAGTTTCTTCTACTGCGCGTTTCATAGACAAAAATGGTTCAAATGGCTCTGAGCACTATGGGACTTAACATCTGCGGTCATCAGTCCCCTAGAACTTAGAACTACTTAAACCTAACTAACCTAAGGACATCACACACATCCATGCCCGAGGCAGGATTCGAACCTGCGACCGTAGCAGTCGCGCGGTTCCGGACTGCGCGCCTAGAACCGCTAGACCACCGCGTCCGGCCGTTTCGTAGACACTTTAGATACAACCAATAAGGTATCTAAAAATGTTTTTAGTACTTGCTGATCTCACTGGGAGGAGGAGGAAGGTCCATCGAACCATAACACGTTTGAGCAGCATTTTTTCCTTTTCCTACAGCACGCATTGCATACACTAACTTAAAATTCACATCATATGAATTATGCACGACCTTCGAAGTCACTTTCGAGGTAGATTTAATGCAGGATCTACACAGAACAACTAATTTTGACGCTAAAACCTTCCTGCTACTTTGTTGCTCAGTTATTTCTAGACAGCCTACACCATCACATTTTTACATTTCGTCACTTCCTTTATCAAAGAAGATAAGATGCCCACATCATCAACAACAAATCCACTACGAACAGCGTCATTGTTAACAAAAAAATCTGAATCACCGCGAGGTATGCCATGTGGGAGTTTCTTCCCTGAAGGTCTGATAGATAGGTTACTTTCAACAGTGTGGCTTGCTTTGTTTGTGAACCGGTTACCACGGAATTTCCTTTTATTGAATATCTTGATGCGTGGCATAGTTCGTATTTATTGCACACTAAGGGATATGTACTTCCACAAATACACTCCTGGAAATTGAAATAAGAACACCGTGAATTCATTGTCCCAGGAAGGGGAAACTTTATTGACACATTCCTGGGGTCAGATACATCACATGATCACACTGACAGAACCACAGGCACATAGACACAGGCAACAGAGCATGCACTATGTCGGCACTAGTACAGTGTATATCCACCTTTCGCAGCAATGCAGGCTGCTATTCTCCCATGGAGACGATCGTAGAGATGCTGGATGTAGTCCTGTGGAATGGCTTGCCATGCCATTTCCACCTGGCGCCTCAGTTGGACCAGCGTTCGTGCTGGACGTGCAGACCGCGTGAGACGACGCTTCATCCAGTCCCAAACATGCTCAATGGGGGACAGATCCGGAGATCTTGCTGGCCAGGGTAGTTGACTTACAACTTCTAGAGCACGTTGGGTGGCACAGGATACATGCGGACGTGCGTTGTCCTGTTGGAACAGCAAGTTCCCTTGCCGGTCTAGGGATGGTAGAACGATGGGTTCGATGACGGTTTGGATGTACCGTGCACTATTCAGTGTCCCCTCGACGATCACCAGTGGTGTACGGCCAGTGTAGGAGATCGCTCCCCACACCATGATGCCGGGTGTTGGCCCTGTGTGCCTCGGTCGTATGCAGTCCTGATTGTGGCGCTCACCTGCACGGCGCCAAACACGCATACGACCATCATTGGCACCAAGGCAGAAGCGACTCTCATCGCTGAAGACGACACGTCTCCATTCGTCCCTCCATTCACGTCTGTCGCGACACCACTGGAGGCGGGCTGCACGATGTTGGGGCGTGAGCGGAAGACGGCCTAACGGTGTGCGGGACCGTAGCCCAGCTTCATGGAGACGGTTGCGAATGGTCCTCGCCGATACCCCAGGAGCAACAGTGTCCCTAATTTGCTGGGAAGTGGCGGTGCGGTCCCCTACGGCACTGCGTAGGATCCTACGGTCTTGGCGTGCATCCGTGCGTCGCTGCGGTCCGGTCCCAGGTCGACGGGCACGTGCACCTTCCGCCGACCACTGGCGACAACATCGATGTACTGTGGAGACCTCACGCCCCACGTGTTGAGCAATTCGGCGGTACGTCCACCCGGCCTCCCGCATGCCCACTATACGCCCTCGCTCAAAGTCCGTCAACTGCACATACGGTTCACGTCCACGCTGTCGCGGCATGCTACCAGTGTTAAAGACTGCGATGGAGCTCCGTATGCCACGGCAAACTGGCTGACACTGACGGCGGCGGTGCACAAATGCTGCGCAGCTAGCGCCATTCGACAGCCAACACCGCGGTTCCTGGTGTGTCCGCTGTGCCGTGCGTGTGATCATTGCTTGTACAGCCCTCTCGCAGTGTCCGGAGCAAGTATGGTGGGTCTGACACACCGGTGTCAATGTGTTCTTTTTTCCATTTCCAAGAGTGTATATGTAGCGCTTGGGCAACAAACATTCAGTAACACATGAACAAACTGCTTCAGTGAAACAAAAGTAAATACTGGTACACGTAATCATTTACAGTAACCTGCACTGTTACCAACACATACAATGTATCATACGTATAATCGTTGGAAACAGAGAAAGTTCACAGTTCGTTTCGATATAACACTGGTTTCTGTAACGGAAATAAAAGGGGCGTGGCGGCATACATGACTGTAACTTTAAAATTTGGTATATATAGGTCATTTTTCAATTTAAACCCTATAATGTATATAACAATGTAACCAGGAAAGACTATAGAAATTAATAAAGTCATAAAAAAATTCGATTTTTCCACCATTTATAAGTACCCTCTCTCCTTAAAAAATTTCATATGCTCAGGGTCGTGCATTCACTAGGTGAATGGAAGTCGTGGTAATGAAAACATTCTTTAATTAACTTTACAAACGTATTTATATTTAGCAAACATTTTAAATCATTTGGCAGTTCGTTGAGAAGTTTTATTCCCACATGGTAGCTACCTTTACCGAGAGGGGTAATGCAGTGGTTACCACAGGTGTGGGCTTGCATTCAGGAGAGCGATGGTTCAAACCTGTATCTAGCCATCCTGGTTTACGTTTTCTGTGGTTTCTCTAAATTGCTTAAGGCAAATGCTGGGATGGTTCCTTCGAAAGGTCATGGCCACTTTCCTTCTCCATCCATCCCTAATCAGAGCTCATTTTCCATCTCTAACGTCTTCATTGTCAATGGGACGTTAAAATTTAATCTCCTCCTCCTCCTTTTCCAGTAGGTAGCATTCTGAGACTATATAACTTCGCTTTTAATCTAGTATTGCGATTGTGTAATTGACAATTTTTTCTTAATCTATTTAAAAAAAACACGCATTAGTGTGTTCAAATCATACATGTGTCATAATGATAGCATACTCAGTGCTTTAAGTAATGATCCAGTTCTGTTTTATTTAATCTTAATCATTCTGTTTTGTATGTTGAAGGACCCTAGAGGTTATGCGCAATTTCCTGCGAATAAGAGGCCACATTTCATATGTGCATAATCACTTATCAATGAGTGCTCATTTATACAATATTTAACGTCTCTTAAAAGCTAAAGCCTGTACTCAGCGTTAAACTGATGAATTCAGAATATTTGACATATGCTAGGCGTCTCTCTATCCATATACCAAGTTCTTTCTGCATCAGCATTTACAATGAGATGATTGTTGATGTAGCATCTGTTGTGTCTAGCAATCCCGCACAATCGCTTCACTAGACAAACAATCAAACAACTCGTTTAATGAGTTTTATTACAGTAAGGCAATTACAATACCTAACTTTGATAGATCTGTTGCAAGCAAAGGGCGACATACTAAATAATCACTCTGCTTCAGAATAAACAAACACAAGTCTGTGCTACATAGAGATAGCTAACGAAGTAGCTAATGTTGAAGTTGCTATCGAAGAGGGTTCCACCAGCTGGGCGCGGCGATTATGTCCTCGTCGCCTAGGGGCGCTGCTGTTCCGTTGTCCTACTGGAGGGAGGTCAGTCAGAGTGCGATTGATTGACTTCTTCTCATAGCATTCTCTTTCCTGTCATTCCTGACAGGTGTGCCAGAGTTGACTTTACGCTGTAACCTCCTCCCCCCCCCCCAAAGCGATGGACCATCGTCGTATATGGAGCACGACAATGGGGAAGGGAGGCAGGAACGTGGACGCCATGATGGACCGGAAGCTGGGGCTGCAGGGGACGTCAGACTTCTGGTCATACCCTGGCATCCCGGCCTTCGCTCTGGTGGAAATGTCCCCTGGAAAACTTCCAGAAGAGAACGTGTCCACCTACTGAGGCCCATACCACGATGTAGAAGGCGTTGGCTGCTGGGGCTCCATCGGTAGGACGAAAGGAGGCAGAAGATGTGAAGGCTCCGTCTTGAGATCGTCCCGCAGTGTCGTGATGATACCCTCAGATGGCTGCTGTGGTCGCGCTGTCCTCAGAAACCGTGAATCTGGAGAAGAGACACAGAAGGATCACCAAACACATGATAGTGGCGAATTTTATTGTGATGTCGGCACTGCAATCCGTCTGGTCCTAATATGAGATACATGCACGCGCCAAGTCGACGAAGTATCACACCACGCGCCCACCGTCTGCTGTTGCCGCTAAAACCCCTGAAAAACACAATATCATGTGGCGCAAAGCGATACTGGCAGCCTTCCTTCGGATCCGCATGCTGAGGAGGGTGGAGCAGGTGCAGCAGCGTCCGATGGCGTCGTTGGTGAAGCAATTCGGCCGGCGATGGTCCATCTCGTGGACGTTAACTGTAGGAGGCGAGAAACAGTTGCAATGCTTGATCACTGGTGTGCGCGGTGCTAAGTTTGGCCATTTACTGCTTGAAGGTTCTGAAAAATCGTTCCACTTCGCCGTTGGACTGTGGATGGAACGGTGCCCTAGTTAGATGCTGTATGTCATTGCTTTCACAGAATGTTTCAAATTCATTTGACGTAAAATGAGGGCCGTTGTCCGCTTCTGTGACTTCAGGCAAACTTCTAGGCGATAGAGGACAACGCCTGATATGTGCTACGTGACGTTGTCGAGTTCATTGGTACACCAAAAGGAAACTTGCTATAAGGGTATACGAATTTTCGTAAAATGCCTCGCAAAGACTATGTGCTCACGTTGATATGGTGATAGCGACTTAGGCCAAGCAGAGAATATTTGTGGCGTAGTAGACTGATTTTCGGCACATGCGTGACACAGTGACGTCATCTGTTCTATTTAGATGTCCATACCCTGCCTAGTACAATGTCGAGGCGCCAACTCTTTCGTACTAACAATACTCAAGTGTCCTTGGTGAAGTAACTGCAACACTGTTTTTTGCAATGCTTTAGGGATCAACACACGTGACTATCCACTGTCATTTTGAATAAGAATCACACCTTGCTGTATAGCGACACTATGCCTACATGCAAAGTATTGGCGCACTACAAAGTTCTTTATGCTATGCAATGAGCGAGGCTAAGACGTGTGAATGTATTTTAGCAAAATGTTCAAATATGAATCAGCTTCAGTGGCCTGTGCAATTTTCTTATAGTTCAGCAGAAAGGATTGAATCAATTCAGAATAGTGTGCATCGATGTGACAACAAGATGTAGCAGAAGTGCGAAAGTATCAGGGCCAATCTGGAGACGTGAAAGTGAATCTGCGTTACCACGTCGAGCTGTCGCACGGTACACAATCTCGTACTTTTATTGACACAACAACAAAGCCCATCTTTGCCATTTTTGGGCGGTTCGTACAGGAACCTGTTTCATTGGATGAAACTAGGAGTGCAGTGGCTTGTGATCCGTTAGTAAGCAGCGTTTTTTGCCATACATATAGTGGTGGAATTTGGTGACATCGTGCACAATAGCCAATGCCTCTTTCTCTATTTGTGAATAGTTACACTGAGCTTTGGACAACACTTTTGATCCGAAAGCAATAGGCCTGTCTTTATCACCAAATCTTTGCGAAAGCACTGCACCGATTCCGTAAGAGGAAGCGTCAAATTGCAACACAACTGGATTGTCAGGATCAAAGTGAACCAGGCATCGAACATTGAGCAACGACTCTAAGTTTTTGAAAAGCTTTTTGTCACTCATCGCTCCAAACAAAGGGGAGGCTCTAACGACGCAAGCGATGCAGTGGGGCTGCAATTTGTGCAGCATTCGCTATGAACCGAATGTAATAATTCATTTTCCCTACGACTGACTGCAATTCTGTGACTTTGCTAGGAACTGGCAGGTCCTATGCGGCTAAAAAATGTGATTGAAGAGGATGTACACCTTAACTGTTTATGACATGATCAAGATACTGCAACTCAGGTTTTAAAAAATCACACTTGTCCAATCTACACTTTAGCCCTGTATCAGATAACACACGAAACAAAGCACGTATATTTGCAACGTGTGCTTCAGGTGCACGACGTGTTACGACATTATCGTCCAAATATTTTTAACAGTTTGGTAGTTGAGCAGTCAGCTGTTCCAAATACCGTTGGAAAATGGCGGGTGGCGAATGCGGAAGCACTGCCAAAAGGCAAACGCAAATAGTTAAACAAGCCCAAATGGGTGTTCACAACACACACGGTTTGAGATTCTTCATTTAGTGGTATTTGCAGATATGCACCATGCAAATAAATTTTTGAAAGGTAGCGACCATCGCCTAATCTGTCCATTGAGATCCTGTGGGCGTGGTAATGGATAAGTATCAATTACAGTTTGCAGGTGGACTTTAAACTTAAAGTCAACACATAGACGAGTGCGACCCGAAGGTTCAAGGAGCAAAACCTGCGGACTTGCCTACTGACTAGCTTGAATGGGCGCAATAGCTCCGATATCTTGCAATTCTTAAAGTTCAGCAGCCAGTTTGTCCCGCCATGCAATGGGAACAGTTCTGGCCCGGCAAAATTTCAGCTGAGCATTGTCTTTCATAGTAACATGTGCAACAAAATTGTTAGCTTTGCCTAAACCTTCAGAAAAGAGTTCATGGAATTATTTCAGCAAGCTAGCTACACTCTCTTTTGCATTGAATGCAGTCACTGACAACACATTATCCTGAACGTGAAAGCCGAACAAATCAAACTAATCAAGGCCAAATATTTCCTCACAATCGCGCGATTGTACCACAGTGAAAGCCATAGTTTGCATATGCGAGCGATACATGGCAAGCCATATACATTTTCCGACAATGGAAATTTCTTGTCCATTATAAGCTGTCAGATGCATATTAGATTTAGACAGAAGTGGAGAGCCTGACAGTTCATTTGTGTTACGATTCAGCAATGTAACAGAGACACCCGCGTGCAACTGAAGTTTTAGATGTTTTCCACTAATATGCATATGGTCTAAACGTTTGTTGGACTGGCGTAACACTGAAGAAAATCTTTGCTAGCTAGTTTTGCTAATGCCTGCAGCCTGCTTTCAATACATCGCATTGATTACATGGGCCTTGTGACTTTATTTTTGTGAGTGGGCAGAATTGTTATGTTTTTTCGGTTGCGAACACACAGACTGTATGTGACCTTGCCTGCCACAAGCGTAACAAAGTGCTTATCTGGACGGGCATTGGCGTTTGTGCCGTGAATAGCACCGAGGGTATGACTTAATTCTATCTAATGATGTAGCCGCCTGTTTAACGAACTGTTTATGTGTCTCGGCACACGTGTGCTGTGGCTGCCTACTGGGCTGGTCATGAGAAAGGGACGACTCAATCTGAGAAATTATTGGCTGCTCAAATTTATCAGCCTCTACGACATCTGAATCATACTGATCTAGAATTTGCACTATTTGATGAAATGATGGATCTGACTGTTTCAAAATCTGTTCTCTAAGTTTGACATCAGTTGCATTGTACACGATCACATCACACCGCGTAACATCTGAATATAAAGCATCACAAGCACATTTGAATTTTCGTTCCCTTGTCATACCCTGCAAATCCGTTACCTACTCACGATAAGTTTGTTCTGACCTTTTCTTGCAATGAAAGAATTGGTACCTAGCTGCCACAACGTTCACTTGTTTTCATAATAGTTAGTTAGAGAGCCTACAATCTGATCACAGGAATGTTCACTCGGAGTGGCGTTAGGGAACAATTTCTGAATGAAGTGAAAGACTGCATTTCCTACCATCGACAAAAAGTAATGTAGTTTCATTGTAGCTGGTACTTTGTGAGCAATGATGTGGGCATCATACTGTTGCAACCACTCGCGCCATTCCTCTCGTTCTTCGTAAAACTGTTCAAAAGGCAGTTGGCACTCGGAGGTATTAATGGTTCAAATGGCTCTAAGCACTAAGGGACTTAACATCGAGATCATCAGTCCCATAGACTTAGACCTACGTAAACCAAGCTAACGTAAGGACATCACACACATCCATGCCCGAGGTAGGATTCGAACCTGCGACCGTAGCAGCAGCGCGGTTCCGGACTGAAGCGCCTAGAACCGCTCGGCTACAGAGGCAGGCTCGGAGCTACAGTTGTAGCACGTTGGGTATCGTCTCTGGTTTGGCTGGCCAGTAACTGCTGTGTCTGAAATAGAAACATCTGTACGTTGCATCTATCGCTTGCAGCTGAGGCCCCTGAGCAGGGGGTGGGCGAGGTGAGTTGCTCATTTTGGAATAGGTAACTGCAATTAACAGACAATGCAACGCCCACCTGAAAACACTGAAAAGGAAAAAAAGCACTATAAGAGTCAATGTTAAAACAGGTAAACACACCCGTGCAAAGAAAAGCCAAGGTAGAATTAACGTGCCAGCAAAACACAAAATCCCACAACAAACCAAAACAGAGAATCTGTGCTAACTGGCGGCTCTGGGTTGTCGCTATGGTATTCATTCAACTCGTCGCCAATGTTGTGGTGTCTAGGATTCCTGCACAATCGGTTCGCTAAACAAACAATCAAACAACTGGTATTACTGAGTTTTATTACGATAAGACAATAACCGTACTTAACTTTGTTAGTCTTCTTGAGAATAGACGAACACAAGTCCTTGCTGCTTATAGATAGCTAACGAAGTGACTAACGTTCAAGCTGCTGGCGAGGAGGGTTCCAGCAGTTGGGCGCGGCGCTTACGTTCTCTTCACCTAGGGGCCGCTGCTGTCACGTTGTCGTCCTGGAGGAAGGTCAGTCAGCGTGCAATTGGCCGACTTCTTCTCATAGCCTTCTCTCTCTTGTTGTTACTGATTGGCATGCTGGCGCTGACTTTACGCCGTAACAGTATCAGGGTAATGCAATACATTATTTTGACACTTTTGATTATTTATTGATACTTTTTCCCCTCTTGTTCACTGGGATCTGATTGTAATTGGCTGATTAGCTCAGTTCCAACCGAATTTACTACTTGCAGGATTTATTCATTTTTTGCTGCCTTTACTAATAATGTAATAATGTTGTGTCATCAACAACTAGTATTGTTTTATGTGAATCAGCATGCATGTCCAGGTCACTGACATGCAGCAGTAAAGGAAGAGGACCTATTGCTGACCCTTGAGATACCCCAATGGTGACGGAGTATTTTTCTGAAAAATATTCTGATACTGTTTGTGAAGTTAAACCTTCATCACTTATGCTTACTCTTTGATTGCAGTTACTAAGAAACGAGCGAGTCCATTCATCTGATAGGCTAAAATGCCATAGTATTGAAGCTTGTTTATGAGATTTCTATAGCTCAGTTCACGAAACCTTCCATAAATATAAAAATATAGCTTTTGTTTACTGTTCATCATCAGCTGCTTTCATAGCAGTGCTCATGCATACATTAATAGCTACCTCACTTGATTTGTTACTTCAGAAACCAAGTTGGTAATTTTATGTTCAATTTTTCCTTATAAACTCTGTTAACTTCCTGTTCATTACTTTTTCATTGCTTTAGAAACTGGGGTGGCGAAGCTTTCGGCTCAGGGGCCACGTTTAGCCCTATTGGCGAAGTGCTCAGCCGCATTGCACATTCCATGCCCCCCCCCCCCCCAACCCCCCCCCCCCCCCCCCACACACACACACACATCCACACGCACACTGCGCCTCGGTGTCTGAGCCTGAGGAGGGGAAAGAGGGGAAAATTGTGAACGTGTCGCATTTAAATGGCAATGCAGTCACACTGCATAAGACTTGGTTTTACATTTCAACTTCTCAACAAAATGCATCACAAAAAATGTTAGTATTAATTAATTATTTTTGGCTCACTGATGACATTATAATTTTTATTTGGTACGTAATGTCAACATACGGACAGATGCAGACGATTTCACAGATTTTCTCACCCAAGTTTCCTCGTAATTGTGACTTATTGAGTTTCAGAACAGAGGAAAAGTCTTTCACACAAATATGTATTTCAGCACTAGCAACGTCATTATAGAGGCGTGGAAATTCTGCTTGAGGAAAGCAATGTTGATGCACTGCACAGTTTTAATGTAAAGACTTGTCATCAAAAGTGGAATTACCCCGCAAGTCAATCAGTTGCATCTGCATGTGCATAGAATTTATGACAGATGCCCTGTGTATGAAACTAAAATAACTGTTGGAGACCTTAGTGCACAGATTGCTAAAGAAGAACATTAACTCCCAGCAACAGGGAATCACAGCCTCCTTGAATACACAAATGACAATAGCCACAGAGTCATTCAGTTTGCACTGTCACATAACATGGTTGTAGGTAGCACTACGTTCCCACACAAAAGGGTTCATAAAGCAACATGGTGTAGCCCTGATCAGCGTACCTTCAACCAAACTGATAGTGTAATTATTGATGGCAGGCATTCCTCAAACTTACCAGATGTACGATCTTACAGAGGAGTTAATGTAGATTCAGACCACTATATTGTAATTGCGAAACTAAGAGCTCGAATATCCAATGCAAGAAAAGTCAAAGGAACACCTCAAACTAAGCATATAATATATGTATGTCCAGCATATAATATATATATGTCCAGCAATAGATAGGGAAGTAAATACACTATCACAGAGTTGCCAAATATTTGCAGAGATGTTGCCAATTCTTAGGTGTGCTAGAAGCAACTCAATAGCGAAATGCTTGTTGCCCTCGCCTTTACGGACGTTCGGAACGGAAAGCACGCGCAATAATTTTTATACGTCATTAACTCCTGATAGTTTCTATTGTCGCCTTTTAGGGCATCTATGTTTAAGGCATTCAGTTGGATTTATTCCAAATTTCCCCATTTTTTTGAAACTTTCCGGCGTGGAAGGTAGCTGTTGATGCCCTTGTTATTGTCTGTCTTTTCAGCGTATGGATAGTAAAACTAGTGTTATTATAAACAATTCTTCTTGGGAGACAGCCGCAACAGTACAAGCTGATTTTGTAAACTGAAGGAACCGCACAACAGTTGATGACGAACAATAGTCAAACAGAAAGGAATTTTCAAGAGAGATTCAAAGAACACAAAGACAATGTCAGTTACAGGGCAGCTTTGACCATGCATATGATGGAATACTAGCATCATTTCCAGCAGGTTGGTGATAATTTAGTGGTCTTAAATACTGCAGAGTTAGGTCATATGCTTAACGTGCTGGAAGAAATAGAAATTTTAAGGCTTCTCCATTCCCATCCTCTTGATACTGTTAATTAACGCATATACCTGTGTCATAAACATATTTAAATTAATTATGACATAATTCAGGCCACTTAATTTTCTTTCTGTATTTGGTTATATGTAGGTTACACAACATTGTTGCTTGTATCTTTGATGTACATGTTCTCTTTCCCCCTAATATTGTGTGTTGCGATTTTTCTCCTTGCTCCCCCCCCCCCCCCCCCCTCGCCATTTTAATTGCGATTTTCGCGATGTTGCAGTTTAAATCGTTCCACCTATCATAGCTCTAGTTTATAATGCGTCTACGACACGAGCCGTGTTTTATTGCATCTTAGATACTCCGAGATTCAGCTGACTCTTGTTTTCTCGTTGTAATGCCGTTTTGTTAACTACCTTGGCTCTCGTTTCATACTTCAGACACGGAACCTTTTTCTCCCTATTACAACATTGGGGTGGAAAGATGACCTCAGTCGGTTAAGTGTTCCGTCTTCTTTTTTATTGATTCATACAGAAATTCTTAAGTGTGTATAGTTGCTTATCCGTATATTTTCATTTTTTGAGGCTTGCTTGCCCTAGCCTTATAATATAATTTAATCCTTTTGGTTCACACTAGATGATGGAATTTTCGTATTCTGAAAACGGTCGTGTGAGCAATAAAAATGTCGTTTGTGGTATCGTCCAGATAGAGCAGCGCCACATCAAAGTCAGCAAAGTAAATCGATACCACAGACATTAGCGAGGATTCTCCACAATCGCAATGCACAATAACAAATGCTAGACACTCCAGAAGATACGCTTTTCCCCTCCACACAGCAGCGCCCTCCCACTTAGGTCAAGATAGTGTCAAACGAGCAAGAGCTCAGCCCAGTTTGTGACCTCAGCTTCAGCAGTCAACATCATCTAGGGGGACAAAGTTAGTTGAAGTCTCAGTAGAACATGTACTTGAGTTAATGTTGAATATTCTGCTTCAAGCGAAGAATTTGCTAGTGTATGCATCAAGTGATGCTTTCATAGTTAATGACAGCTGTAAATATTCTACCCTCTTCTGTGGCAAAGAACTGTCTCAAGTATTTTTTTTATTCATTTATATAATAAAGTAGTCCGCAGCTCGTGGTCTCGCGGTAGCTTTCTCTCTCTTAGAGCACAGGGTGCCGGGTTCGATTCCAGGCGGCGTCAGGGATTTTCACCTGCCCCGAGATGACTGGGTGTTGTGTCGTCTTCATCATCATCATTCATCCCCATTACGGTCAGAGGAAGGCAACGGCAAACCACCTCCATTAGGACCTTGCCTACTACGGCGGTGCGGGTCTCCCTCATCGTTCCCCTGAGCTGTCAAGAAACATGGAACTTCGTTTCTATATAACAAAGTGAATTAATATTTCATCTATTATAGTTAAAAATTTACCTTCTTCCAAAGTACTCAGAGAACTCACACTTATGGCCAGACGATTGAATTAGTTTCCTCTGGTCGCAATATTGTTGATTCAGCAACTGTTGTGTGCTTCCCACAATTTACTAGCGATATTAGCTTAGCTCATGCAGCATACAGCACGTGAACCACTGAGGCACATAATTTACCATCACCATTAGAATTTTCCCAAAAAAGGAATTAAAGATATACTTCGATAGTTTGCTATAAAAGCTTATTTCAGAGGAATAAAATGTAATTGGAAATCAATCCTTGACAAACACGTCACGAAGCTGTAAGATATCCAACACTTTTGCACTTCAAAATCGACTTGTCTAGGGGGAAGTCTTGTGTCACTTAGACATTCACTACTACCACCAGAATGCAGAAGTATGTTGGTGAGGATGAAAGAAATAAGTAATGCAGTCAACTAATCATTCGATGCCACTGAGCAATCAATTCATCTCATGATTCAGAAGAGAAGGAACTGAGAACTATGTTCATTGACACAGAAACTAAAGTGCAGGTGTGGGCAATGTGACATTCTGCTCCTTCACACCCGGTGCTTAGAATTAAACTGCTCTGAGTGTTGCAGAGCAAGTTGTATACATCGTAGGACCGTGAAACATCGTGAGTATGTTCATTAATCGGCGCGCTCGCCGAGCATGCTGAAAACAATAATAATTCTACTTTCTTCCACCAGGTTAAAATATAGTGTTGTAAGCAGTCAGCCGGCCACTGGTGGCCGAGCGGTTCTGGCGCTACAGTCTGGAACCGCGCAACCGCTACGGTCGCAGGTTCGAATCCTGCCTCGGGCATGGATGTGTGTGTTGTCCTTAGGTTAGTTAGGTTTAAGTAGTTCTAAGTTCTAGGGGACTTATGACCTCAGCCGTTGAGTCCCATAGTGCTCAGAGCCATTTTTTTTGTAAGCAGTCATAATGTGGTGTGGGTGCTGGAAAACGGAAGGAACGATACAACACATGATAGCGGCGGTTCTAGTACGTTTATTAGGTAGGATATGGTCACGCGTTACGTGTTTTCAGTAAAGTCCCCCCATTCAGCAACATGATTCAACCGTAACTCGGCATGGTCGACAGTTGGTCGCTGCATGTCTGGTGTAATCAGAGCGATATGTTGTATCCAGAATGAGATTTTCACTCTGCAGTGGAGTGTGCACTGATATGAAACTTCCTAGCAGATTAAAACTGTGTGCCGGACGGAGACTCGAACTCGGGACCTTTGCCTTTCGCGGGCAAGTGCTCTACCATCTGAGCCACCCAAGCACGACTGACGCCCCGTCCTCACAGCTTTACTTTTGCCAGTACATCGTCTCCTACCTTCCAAACTTTACAGAAGCTCTCCTGCAAACCTTGCAGAACTAGCACTCCAGAAAGAAAGGATATTGCGGAGACATGGCTTAGCCACAGCCTGGGGGATGTTTCCAGAATGAGATTTTCACTCTGCAGCGGGGTGTGCCCTGATGTGAAGGTAGGAGACAGTAGCCACGTAGCGTCTTGTATCATACACAAATTATGAAAATAGAGTTACCAAAGATTGGCCAGGGCATTGCATAGTCCTGACTACGCCAGCGGCAAGAAGAAAGCTTTTTCACAGCTGGAATCTTTCATGACTGGATTCAGATATCCAAATTTAGAGACACAGTGCTTTCTAAATTTCAGATACGTCGATTGGCCACGTAGAGTAGAAAACTGAATAATACTCAACTGATTGTTAATTCAATTTTTGTGACTGTCTACTACTTTCAGAGTCTCATTTCCAAACCTGATTCCCTCAGCACAGCATGACTTAACCCAACTACAGTTTATTGTCGTTCTTTTATGGCTGCACATGAAAAGAAATAAAAGTATAACCTACACATAATGTTTAGCATGTAGTCACTCAGGAAGCTTTGTCAATAAAAGTGAACAGCATTTCTGAACGACCTATTCAGTTTACAGTACACTTCAGACTGAAATAAACGAAATACCAATAACAGGCGCAGGTTTACCATATTGAGCATGGGCAGGGATGAAGTGGCACCCTGGAACTGGTCCAGTTTTCTCCGAATTTATTTCGTAATAGCCTAAAAGACACTCCAGATGTAATCGTTAGAATACCTTGTCAATACAGTCTTATGAAACATATCTGTTGTCAATTTAAATTAAGGAAATATTAAAGAAAAGGTTTGAATATTAATTTCAGAGGGAATAAATTTGAATTTAGTCATTACTAATTTTATTATTTTGGCATATAATAACCTGTTTTGGCATTATATAAACTAGGAATTGAACATTGGTGAGGAACAACGCAAATCAATATGCGTAAAGCATCCAAGTACTGAACAGAAAAAAAGAAAATGGCTAAGTTGCACATTACATAGACACAACAACAGTCAAGTTACACAGCATTTTATCCAAATAAAGATTAGACTGCCAGTCAGAAGGGTCTACACACCAATGGAAACATCTTCGCAAACAAGCACACCATGTTCATTTTATACATTGTTAATTCATTATGAACAAGACTGAGCAATTTTCCTTTCCAATGCACGTGGACACAAAAAGCATCTCCTTCTGCGCATTTTTCTTTGATGGATGATATCCATTTGCTGGCCCCTTTTAAAGCCACATCTAGCCAGTTCTTGTAGGACATTGCTTTGCAAACTTGGAGTTTTGGCCCCGGTACTCCATATGTGGACGAATAAATTCTAGGGCCAAGTCTTTCAAGAAAATCCTACTTAGATATTCCATTGTGGTGTTCTGGATGTTTGTACGTGAATAAACAAAAAACATTTATAGCTTTAACATCCGTTACATTAGCCCATAATACAAACGTCCATCTCCTTGTCTGTCTTTTGCACGTGTATGCCTTTTGGTCAACAGAATCCACACCTGATTTTGTTTTGTAATAAAATGAAATCATTTCTGGTTTACTCTTTCTGTTAGTTACATCATCTGTGGCGTCGTGATGCATGACCACACGCCTATGCTTCTCTGGTACATAACTCAAAATAGTCAATCATCTCTGTATCCCAATGTTGAAGAGAGAAACTTTGGTATGGCGAAGAGTATCGACTGCTGTAATTTAATCCTTCCAATAAATATTGAAACAGGGAAACACTGGTAAATTAGTTCTCCACTGTGATATTGGTTGAGCTTCCTCTAAGCGTTTTTGCCAGGGTCTTCACCACATGAGCTTGCAGCAGTACCATGATCGGGGTGATCTGGATTTTTTCCTGAGTACACTAGTCATTGTATAGCTTATGATGTCAATCAGTCACAGAGTCAGAATATCTTTGTTCCATATTTTCCTCACACGCTTGGAACAAATTGCAGGAATCTACAACGCCATCTGAAAGGCACTGGCTGCTCATCTATTGTGTAGTTCCCTCTTGGATGAAATCTTTGTCTTCAATTGTGTATGAATAGTTCCCACATATTGTGGAAGCTGCCATTTTATCATCTTGGCATCTTTATAGAAAAAGTTGCCATATAAACAGGGTTACCAGTAAAGTCGCGAAATAATTCTCTCATATGGAACTCTTATATGGACATCCCAGCTTCCGCAACCGCGAGCTCATAGGAGAATTATACAAATGCGTTGATATCCTCGTTTGTGACATGACGCCATGTCTGACGTTGTAAAGCTGCGGGGTATCATCTTTCCATATTTGTGCAATGAACTATTTCATCCACAATATTATTTGTGATGAAGTAACTCCAAGCATATTTTGGTGTTTGTGTATTTGTTGCCCTTAACAGGACATGGATAAATTTTCAATACATTATGAGTAAGCGTCCTGCTAGAAGGACGTGGTATACCGAGCGTGGTGGCTTAGTGGTTAGCATTTAGGACTCGCATTCGCGAGGACGACGGTTCAATCCCGCGACCGGCCACCCTAATTTAGATCTTCCGTGATTTCCCCAAATTGTTTGAGGTAAATGATGGAGGGTTCCTTTGCAAGGGCTCGGCCGACTTTCTTCCCCATCCTTCCCTAATCCGATTGGACCGATGACCTCGCTGTTTGGTCGCCTCCCCCAAATCAACCAACCAAACAAGGAGATAATGTTTTGTTCCAATGAGTTCCTTCGCGTCCGATACAAAAGTTTGTAGGCTGGGCTGAACTTGCTACATTATTGGTATTTTAAAGCTGGGTTGTGCTTGTTATATTATTTATATTTGCAGGCTGGGGTGTCCTTGCTACATTATTTGAATTTGCAGGCTGCGCTGTGTAAACAGGCCAGGCTATGCTTGGTAAGCCTACATCACTTATATTCCAATATTCATCAGTACTTTATTCGGATTCTGAGCTGTCCGATATACACTGATCAGCCAGAACATCATGACCAATTACTTACTACCTTTTTCTCGGTTAGAAAGAAAATGTAAGAAATTATTTTATCAGCCAAAGCGAGAAGAAAGAAAAACACAGAGAATAACAAACATAATTAATTACATCAGCTATGACAGCAACACTTTTCGCTTCTGAGTCAACTCCAACAATGAAAAGGAAGTCCATTGTTGTTGTTGAGAGAGTCCAGCAGGTGTAAAAATTACCAGTATAAAAATATCACAGGTACTAACATTGATAGACCGACAGAAAATCGTTAGCTAAAGCACTAGATTACAACAGGCCTGAAAGGCCCCATCACGCATTACGTGCATAGCTTTAAGAAAATACATTTTTCCTACAATCTTGGCTGTATTAAATATAATTTTGTCAAGTTTCTGAATCCTAGACGTACTTTTAAGAATTACATAACATAGGGGCTAATTACATCTACATCTACATATACATTTATACTCCGCAAGCCACCCAACGTTGTGTGGCGGAGGGTACTTTACGTGCCACTGTCATTACCTCCCTTTCCTGTTCCAGTCGCGTATGATTCGCGGGAAGAACGACTGCCGGAAAGCCTCCATACACGCTCGAATCTCTCTAATTTAACACTCGTGATCTCCTCGGGAGGTGTAAGTAGGGGGAAAAAATATATTCGATACCTCATCCAGAAATGCACCCCCTCGAAACCTGGACAGCGAGCTACACCGCGATGCAGAGCGCCTCTCTTGCAGAGTCTGCCACTTGAATTTGCTAAACATCTCCGTAACGCTATCACGCTTACCAAATAACCATGTGACGAAACGCGCCTCTCTTCTTTGGATCTTCTCTATCTCCTCTGTCAACCCGACCTGATACGGATCCCATACTGATGAGCAATACTCAAGTATAGGTCGAGCGAGTGTTTTGTAAGCCACCTCCTTTGTTGATGGACTACGTTTTATAAGGACGCTTACAATGAATCTCAACCTGGTACCCGCCTTACCAACAATTAATTTTATATGATCATTCCACTTCAAATCGTTCCGTACGCATACTCCCAGATATTTTACAGAAGTAACTGCTACCAGTGTTTGTTCCGCTATCATATAATCACACAATAAAGGATCCTTCTTTCTATGTATTCGCAATACATTACATTTGTCTATGTTAAGTGTGAGTTGCCACTCCCCGCACCAAGTGCCTATCCGCTGCAGATCTTCCTGCATTTCGCTGCACTTTTCTAATGCTGCAACTTCTCTGTATACTATAGCATCATCCGCGAAAAGCCGCATGGAACTTCCGACACTATCTACTAGGTCATTTATATATATTGTGAAAATCAGTGGTCCCATAACACTCCCCTGTGGCACGCCAGAGGTTACTTTAACGTCAGTAGACGTCTCTCCATTGAGAACAACATGCTGTGTTCTGTTTGCTAAAAACTCTTCAATCCAGCTACACAGCTGGTCTGATATTCCGTAGGCTCTTACTTTGTTTATCAGGCGGCAGTGCGGAACTGTATCGAAAGCCTTCCGGAAGTCAAGGAAAATGGCATCTACCTGGTCGCCTGTATCTAATATTTTCTGGGTCTCATGAACAAATAAAGCGAGTTGGGTCTCACACGATCGCTGTTTCCGGATTCCATGTTGATTCCTACAGAGTAGGTTCTGGGTTTTCAGAAATGACATGATACGCGAGCAAAAAACATGTCCTAAAATTCTACAACCGATCGATGTCAGAGATATAGGCCTATAGTTTTGCGCATCTGCTCGACGACCCTTCTTGAAACCTGGAACTACCTGTGCTCTTTTCCAATCATTTGGAACCTTCCTCTCCTCTAGAGACTTGCGGTACACGGCTGTTAGAAGGGGGGCAAGTTCTTTCGCGTACTCTCTGCTTCCTGCCGCCGTTGGATAAGCAGTTGCCAGCAGCAAGTCGTATACTCGTAGCTGGCTTATTTGCTACACAGTTTAATTCTTAATTTCTTTGCGTGTTTTTGGGTACTTGCATTGTTTAAGTCATAGATTTCGGGCGTATTATAGTATTTGAGAGATGTAGCATCGCGCTTTAGCACCTGAATAGTTTAAATTCGCGTAGTCGTTTGTCTTCTGTTTTTGTTTTGAACGGCCAGTGTCGGTTGGTCATAGCCAATGTGCTTCCTGCCGCCGTTGGATAAGCAGCTGCCAGCAGCAAGTCGTATACTCTTAGCTCACTTATTTGTTACATAGTTTCGTATAGGAGGTGTAATTTCAAGTTTTAGTTACTGTAATCGTAAATTCAGGCAGATTGTAGCGCAGTCGTTAGCCATTTGTACACGTTAGTTCATACATTCTTTGCGTGTTTCCCTTGCGTTATCTAGGCACGGACTCGTGTTTCAGTAACTGTTGTTCAACAGCGATTAGAATGGACAGGGAATGTGATTGCTGTGTTCGGATGAGGACTGAGTTGGCATCCCTTCGCTCACAGCTGCAGGCGGCGCTGACATCGGTCGTGCAGCTTGAGGCTGTTGCCAATGGGCACCACTGTGGGAGGCCGGACTTGGGTATCAGGGGGATGTCAACCTCGTCCCGTCTGTCCCCAGATCGGTCTGCCGCTGTGGTTACCCCGGTTGCTGCCCGCAGTGGGGCTGAAACCTCGCCTGTGGTTGATTGGGAGGTCGTTGCAAGGCGTGGCAGGCAGCGAAAGGGGTCCCCGGAGGCTGATCAGAAAGCCTCCCCGATGCACCACTGTGGGAGGCCGGACTTGGGTATCAGGGGGATGTCAACCTCGTCCCGTCTGTCCCCAGATCGGTCTGCCGCTGTGGTTACCCCGGTTGCTGCCCGCAGTGGGGCTGAAACCTCGCCTGTGGTTGATTGGGAGGTCGTTGCAAGGCGTGGCAGGCAGCGAAAGGGGTCCCCGGAGGCTGATCAGAAAGCCTCCCCGATGCGTCTGACAAACGGGTTTCAGGTGCTGTCTCTGGCTGAGCCAGATGCAGCAGCCTGCCCTGTTTCAGAGGATGATTCTCAGCCTTCAAGGTCCGGGCAATCGCAGAGGGTGGGCTTATTGGTAGTTGGGAGCTCCAATGTCAGGCGCGTAGTGGGGCCCCTTAGGGATATGGCGGCTAAGGAGGGGAAGAAATCCAGTGTGTACTCCGTGTGCATTCCGGGTGGAGTCATTACTGATGTGGAAAGTGTTATATCCTAGCCAGTAATGCCACCCGAGCCCGCTGCCAAAAGGTTGGCAGCATCAAAGTCCGGACGCCGTCCGCATAAGCAGCGCCACCGAGACAGGAAATCGCCGCAAGTCTGCGCGCGCCACCGCTGGCTTCTGGTCTCTTAAGCGCTGGAGTCGCGAGCGCTAGGACAGTTCTGTATTCGCCGCTCAGTTGTATACTCGCCACCGAATTGTGTACTTGCTAGTCAGTTGTGTGTTCATCGCAGCAGAGTTGTTGTTTGTCGTCAGCCGACGTTGACCTAGCCGCTCCGACTCGAACTAGACAGATTTCTGTAGATACGGAGTTCACTACTGTGTTTCTGTATCTTCGTTAATAAAGATAAGTACCGACTTTTATTTAATCAGAGTGTTTGGGTTTTCATCTTTCTGTTCACCGTTCCAGCGGACCGGTCGGCCCGCTATTAAAAGTGTGGCGGTGACTTCGTAAGCCGTTTCTACAGCGAATTGTTTGTCGCTACGAACGCCGCCACAAAACTGGCGACGAGGGCTTCCGAACTCGTGTGCAGGGCTGGTTCAACTTGTTTCTGGTTATACTAATTATAGCGATAAAATTTTGGGGGCTGATTTAATTTGTGTTCACTATGTCTGCCGAATTACAACAGTTGATCTTGTTACAGAGTCAGCAAATACAAAGTCTGGTGGAAGCAATCGCCAAACAAGCGGCTAATCCTCCAACACAAAAGGAACAAGCACAGGCAGCACCACCTTTCCGTGCTTTTGATGCATCAAGAGAAGAATGGCGAGAATATTTCGCGCAGTTGCTGGCGCACATGACAGTCTACAAAATCACGGGTACTGAGAGGCAGCTTTATTTAATTTCCACTGCAGGCGTGGAAGTCTATCGACTACTTTGTAAGTTGTTCCCGGAATCCAAGCCAGAAGCTTTGGACTATGACGTTGTTGTTAACAAGCTTGCTGAGTATTTCGAGTCGCGAGTTCATGTGGCAGCAGCCAGATTCAAGTTCTTCAGATTAAAGAAACTGCCACATCAATCTAATAAACAGTGGTTAACAGATTTACGGGGCCTCACCCGTCAGTGCCGATTTAATTGTGTGTGTGGAGCTTCCTACAGTGATGTCATGTTACGAGACGCTATTACTCAAAACATTGCAGATTCTCGTATTCGTGCTGCTATCTTAAAGTTGCCTGACCCGTCATTAGAGACTGTGATGAACATCATTGAAGCCCAAGATACTTTTGACTATGCTGAGTGTGAGTTAGATCAGTCATGTATTTCTCAAATTGCCTGTGCTAAGCAAGTTATGTCACGCCCGCGGCCCCACCGGCAGAGTCAGACTGTAAACACTAGCCGGCCGCGTCATGTTAAACACATTCGTCAGCCGCGTGTGCAAAATGATAGTTAAGTCTTGCCCTAAGTGTGTTCTTGCTCATCCTCGTGAACGTTGCCCGTTAAGAAACGCGGTTTGTCACTTTTGTCAAAGGAAAGGACACATCCAGACTGTTTGTTTGCGTAAACGCAAGAACAATTCTAGTGCTGCCCAGCCCATGGATATTCATATTCTTCAAAGCTAGCCCGCCCAGAAGGTCGCGTTTAAAGACTCTTCCACGGTTCGTGTGGGTAATAAACTTGTTCGCAATAAGCCACCCACCCAGCCGTCTGCTATGCGACCCAAGCGTAATTCAAACGCTGTAAAACGTAATGTACAGACTGCAAGTGAAGCGGGAGTTGTTGTTCCACCCGCCCAACCCACGAGTTGTCGTAAGCAGCGAACACGCGCTAAACGCGCTGATTTTGTGTCTTCCGCCTCCACTGCACCGATCCAGAGACAGTGTAATAAACTATTTGTGAAGCTACGCATCCAGGATAAGACCTTCAATTTTCAATTAGACACTGGTGCGTCTGTGACTCTCATAAATAGTGCTACGTATGCGGCTATCGGCCGCCCTAAACTTTCAGCGGCAAAACATTCTTTGGCTACTTATAGTGGAGAACAAATTCCTGTGTTAGGTGTACGTAGCGTGCCAGCCACATTCCGTGGCAATACAAAAACAGTTTCATTCACAGTGCTCCGCGCTACAGACAGTGTAAAGATTTTCCGATTAGACTGTTTTGACTTGTTTGGCCTGTCTATCCAAGACAATGTCTTGCAAATTAATTCTGTTGTTGTTCCTCAAGACAGCATAACCGATTTGTGTAAACAATACAGTGACATATTTAAAGACGAACTAGGTTGTGCTGCGAACTTTGCCGCTCATATTACGTTAAAAGATAATGCTCAGCCTCGATTTTTTCGTGCTCGTCCAGTGCCTCGCGCCCTCCGGGCACCTGTAGCAGATGAACTTCGTCGTTGGCAAAACAACGGTGTTATTCAACCCGTTTCAGCGAGCCAGTGGGCTTCTCCCTTAGTTATTATAAAGAAACCGTCTGGCAAGTTACGTTTGTGTGCTGATTTTAAGTCGACAGTTAATCCTCAGACTGTCATTGATTCTTTTCCTTTGCCTAGACCGGACGAGCTGATGGATAAGTTAGGGGAAGCTCGTTTCTTTTCCAAAATTGATCTCCGTGAAGCATATTTGCAATTGCCCCTCGACGAGCAATCACAACAGTATTTTTTCATAAACACGTCGTTGGGGTTGTTCCGTTTTCTGCGTTTGCCTTTTGGTTGTGCGTCAGCTCCAGCTGTTTTTCAGCGTTTTTTGTCACAACTTCTGGCTAATGTGCCATCGTGTTGCAACTATTTAGACGATATTGTTGTGTCCGGTCGGACGCCTGCTGAACATTTCCGTAATTTGGAGTGTTTGTTTACAGTGTTGTCTCAGGCAGGCCTACGTTGCAACATCGATAAATGTTAATTTTTCCTTACGGAGATGGAGTATCAGGGACATGTTATTAATGCTCAAGGCATTCATCCCTCCCAGTCACATTTAGCAGCTATTCTTGATTTGCCCGCCCCTCGCAATCTGCAGAAATTGCAAGCAGTTCTTGGCAAATTGACATATTATATTGGGTTTATACCAAATGCATCACAGATTGCTGCACCGTTGCATCGTCTCCGCCGTAAGAATGTTCCGTTTGTGTGGTCAGCTGATTGCCAATCAGCCTTTCAGCAGCTTAAAGAGGCTTTATTGAATGATCGTTATCTGGTCCATTACGACCCTAACAAGCCTCTGGTGTTAGCTTGTGATGCCTCTTCTTTCGGCCTCGGTGCTGTGTTGTCTCACCGAGTCGGTAACACCGAACGTCCTATTGCGTTCGCATCTAAATTGCTCAACAAAGCTCAGTGTAATTATAGCCAATTGGACAAGGAAGCGTTGGCTATTGTGTTCGGTGTCACAAAATTCCATCACTACCTCTATGGTAGACCATTCTATTTAGTAACAGATCACAAGCCCCTGACGTCACTGTTTCATCCGTCTAAACCAGTTCCTCAGCGGACAGCTCAGAGACTACAACGTTGGGCTCTTTTGTTATCACAATACCAGTATGAACCCTACAGCTCAGCATGCAAACGCTGACGCGCTTTCTAGATTGCCGATTGCTGCGGATGATGTCTTCGATTCCTCTGACGACTCTTGCCATCAGATTGACGCCGATGAGCATCAATCCCTCCGGGATTTTCCGATTGATTATCGTCAGGTGGCACGTGAGACAGCTACGGATCCTCATCTGAGTTTACTATTACGTTTTGTTCAACGTGGTTGGCCGTCCAAGGCAAAGGACATATCGGATCCTGTGGTTCGTCGCTATTATCCGCAACGTCATCTGTTGTCTGTTTCGCACGGAGTTTTGCTGTTACGCACCGAGAATGACCAGCTTCGTGTAGTGGTTCCCCAAGTGCTCCAATCCAAGGTCCTCGACTTGTTGCATCAAGGTCATTGGGGAGTGGTCCGCACCAAGCAGCTTGCCCGCCGTCATTGTACATGGATCGGCATTGATAAGCAGATTACGCAGATGTCTACAGATTGTTCGACGTGTGCCGAACACCAAGCTGCTCCGCCTCAACGCTATTTTGAGTGGGCACGCCCTGCCGGTCCCTGGCAGCGAGTACATATTGATTTCGCTGGTCCATATTGGCATTCTCGTTGGCTCATCGTGATAGATGCATTTAGTAATTTTCTGTTTGTTGTGCCCATGCAGTCTACAACGTCTGCACAAACTATACTGGCGTTGACTTCAATTTTTTGTATTGAGGGTCTTCCAGAAGTTTTAGTGTCTGACAATGGTCCACAATTTACCTCTGCTGAATTTGAAAGTTTTTGTTCTGCCAATGGCATTCGCCATGTTCTTACTCCGCCGTTCCACCCTCAATCGAATGGTGCAGCGGAACGTTTTGTACGCACATTCAAGGATCATATGGACCGCCTTCGTGCTACGCACTCTCGTCAGCAGGCCCTCATCACATTCCTGTCGTCGTACCGGACCACGCCACGCGACGACCCTTCGCCTGCGGAGCTTCTCCACGGCCTTCGTCATCGCACCCTACTACGGTTGTTGCACCCCCCGGATCGACCCGCCGCTTCTGAGCATCGCACGCGTTTTCAGCGCAACGACGCCGTTTTTTTCAGAGTTTATCACGGTCGCCGTCGTTGGGAACGTGGTACCGTGATAAGCGTCCCGGGTCGCGGTTTTTATACTGTTCAAGGTGCTACTGGGGTGCACAGGAGGCATCAGAACCAGTTGCGCCGCGCTGGCCGCCCGGATTCTGCCGCTCGTTCTTTGTCCACAGATTTGGTCCGCGGCGGGTTCCAGCCGCGCCTTCCGACTTCGCTGCCGCCCCCAGGGCAGCAGCAGCAGCCGTCGCCGCTACCACGCCGACAGCCAGTCCCGTTGATGCCTCCCGCGCAGCTTCATCCGGGAGCGCCCCAGGTGGTCGCTCCGGCGCCTGCGGTCCCTCTTCAGTCGCCACCGCCTTCGGAGCTGATGGATGTCGACCCCTCAGCCGGGCCGCCTTCCCAAGCAGTGGCTGTGCAGCCTGTCCTGCAGCCGCTTTCCTTGGGCACCCCCAAGGAGTCTGACACCGCAGCGCCTTGTCCGGCGCCCACTCAGCAGCCGTCGACGCAGCGTCAGGAGACGCTGCCTCTCTTCGTGGGTCCCGACGCCCCGTCGCGTCCAGTACCAGAAGCTGCGCCCGTGGTCACAGGCGTGCACCCTGACCTCGGTTTTCAGTCGGTGTTTCCCGAGGCCCCGCGCAGCCAATGCTGGGGTGCGGACCGGGGACTGCCACCGACAACAGTCTCCGCCCCGGTCTCTTCTGCTACGCCTGCGGCCAGACCCCTCCCCCGCCGTCGACGCTCGCCACGTCATTATTCAACGACGGTGCGGCGATTTGGGGGGGAGGAGTGTTATATCCTAGCCAGTAATGCCACCCGAGCCCGCTGCCAAAAGGTTGGCAGCATCAAAGTCCGGACGCCGTCCGCATAAGCAGCGCCAGCGAGACAGGAAATCGCCGCAAGTCTGCGCGCGCCACCGCTGGCTTCTGGTTTCTTAAGCGCTGGAGTCGCGAGCACTAGGACAGTTCTGTATTCGCCGCTCAGTTGTATACTCGCCACCGAATTGTGTACTTGCTAGTCAGTTGTGTGTTCATCGCAGCAGAGTTGTTGTTTGTCGTCAGCCGACGTTGACCTAGCCGCTCTGACTCGAACTAGACAGATTTCTGTAGACACGGAGTTCACTACTGTGTTTCTGTATCTTCGTTAATAAAGATAAGTACCGACTTTTATTTAATCAGAGTGTTTGGGTTTTCATCTTTCTGTTCACCGTTCCAGCGGACCGGTCGGCCCGCTATTAAAAGTGTGGCGGTGACTTCGTAAGCCTTTTCTACAGCGAATTGTTTGTCGCTACGAACGCCGCCACAAAAGAAAGGGTCCTTCCGGATGTCATGAAGAGCACAGGGTGCAGCCAGCTGCAGGTGGTGGCACATGTCGGCACTAATGACGTGTGTCGCTTTGGATCTGAGGAAATTCTCTCTGGATTCCAGCGACTATCAGATTTGGAGAAGGCTGCCGGTCTTGCTTACGAGATGAAGGGAGAGCTCACCATCTGCAGCATCGTTGACAGGACCGACTGCGGACCTTTCGTCCAGAGCCGGGTGGAGGGTCTGAATCAGAGGCTCAGACGGTTTTGCGACCGTGTTGGCTGCAGATTCCTTGACTTGCGCCATAGGGTGGTGGGGTTTCGGGTTCCGCTGAATAGGTCAGGAGTTCACTACACTCAGCTGGCGGCTACATGGGTAACGGAGGATGTGTGACGTGGACTGGGCGGTTTTTTAGGTTAGAAGGCCTTGGGAAAGTACGGGGTGGGCTGCAATCTCAAAGGGTGCATGGCAAATACAGGACGTGCTTGGATCAAGGAACAGTCGGAATTGTAGTTCTAAATTGTTGTAGTTGCGCTGGGAAAGTCCCTGAGCTTCAAGCGCTAATAGAAAGCACAGAAGCTGAAATCGTTATAGGTACAGAAAGCTGGCTAAAGCCTGAAATAAGTTCTGCGGAAATTTTTACAAAGTCTCAGACGGTGTTCAGGTAAGATAGATTAGGCAGAATTGGTGGTGGAGTGTTTGTGTCTGTCAGTAGTGGTTTATCTTGTAGTGAAGTCGAAGTAGATACTCCGTGCAAATTGGTATGGGTGGAGGCTATACTCAACAGCCGAACTAATTTAATAATTGGCTCCTTCTACCGACCCCCAGACTCCGATGATATAGTTGCTGAACAGTTCAGAGAAAATTTCAGTCTCGTAACAAATAAATACCCCACTCATACGGTTATAGTTGGTGGGGACTTCAATCTTCCTTCGATATGTTGGCAAAAATACTTGTTCAAAACCGCTGGCAGGCAGAAAACATCTTCCGAGATTGTCCTAAATGCTTTCTCCGAAAATTATTTCGAGCAATTAGTCCACGAACCCACGCGAATTGTAAATGCTTGCGAAAACACACTTGACCTCTTAGCCACAAACAATCCAGAGCTAATAGAGAGCATCATGACTGATACAGGGATTAGTGATCACAAGGTCGTTACAGCTAGGCTCAATACCATTTCTTCCAAATCCACCAGAAACAAACGCAAAATAATTTTATTTAAGAAAGCGGATAAAGTGTCACTAGAAGCCTTCCTAAGAGACAATCTCCATTCCTTCCGAACTGATTATGCAAATGTAGACGAGATGTGGCTCAAATTCAAAGGTGTAGTAGCAACAGCAATTGAGAGATTCATACCTCATAAATTGGTAAGAGTTTGAACTGATCCCCCATGGTACACAAAACACGTCCGAACGCTGTTGCAGAGGCAAAGGAAAAAGTATGCGAAGTTCAAAAGAACGCGAAATCCCGAAGATTGGCTAAAATTTACAGACGCGCGAAATTTGGCACGGACTTCAATGCGAGATGCTTTTAATAGGTTCCATAACGAAACATTGTCTCGAAATTTGGTAGAAAATCCGAAGAAATTCTGGTCGTATGTAAAGTACACAAGTGGCAAGACGCAGTCAATACCTTCGCTGCGCAGTACCGATGGTACTGTTACCGACGACTGTGCCGCTAAAGCAGAGTTATTGAACGCAGTTTTCCGAAATTCCTTCACCAGGGAAGACGAATGGAATATCCCAGAATTTGAAACACGAACAGCTGCTAGCATGAGTTTCTTAGAAGTAGATACCTTAGGGGTTGCGAAACAACTCAAATCGCTTGATACAGGCAAGTCTTCAGGTCCAGATTGTATACAGATTAGGTTCCTTTCAGATTACGCTGATACAATAGCTCCCTACTTAGCAATCATATACAACCGCTCGCTCACCGATAGATCTGTACCTGCAGATTGAAAATTGCGCAGGTCGCACCAGTATTTAAGAAGGGTAGTAGGAGTAATCCATCGAACTACAGACGTCATTGACGTCGGTTTGCATTAGGGTTTTGGAGCATATACTGTATTCAAGCATTATGAATCACCTCGAAGGGAACGATCTATTGATAAGTAATCAGCTTGGTTTCAGAAAACATCGTTCTTGTGCAACGCAGCTAGCTCTTTATTCGCACGAAGTAATGACCGCTATCGACAGGGGATCTCAAGTTGATTCCGTATTTCTAGATTTCCGGAAAGCTTTTGACAACGCTCCTCACAAGCGACTTCTAATCAAGCTGCGGGGCTATGGGGTATCGTCTCAATTGTGCGACTGGATTCGTGATTTCCTGTCAGGAAGGTCGCAGTTCGTAGTAATAGACGGCAAATCATCGAGTAAAACTGAAGTGATATGAGGTCTTCCCCAGGGAAGCGTCCTGGGACCTCTGCTGTTCCTGATCCATATAAATCACCTGGGTGACAATCTGAGCAGTTCTCTGAGGTTGTTAGCAGATGATGCTGTAATTTACCGTCTAGTAAGGTCATCCGAAGACCAGTATCAGTTGCAAAGCGATTTAGAAAAGATTGCTGTATGGTGTGGCAGGTGGCAGTTGACGCTAAATAACGAAAAGTGTGAGGTGATCCACATGAGTTCCAAAAGAAATCCGTTGGAATTCGATTACTCGATAAATAGTACAATTCTCAAGGCTGTCAATTCAACTAAGTACCTGGGTGTAAAAATTACGAACAACTTCAGTTGGAAAGACCACATAGATAACATTGTTGGGAAGGTGAGTCAAAGGTTGCGTTTCATTGGCAGGACACTTAGAAGATGCAACAAGTCCACTAAAGAGACAGCTTACACTACACTCGTTCGTCCTCTGTTAGAATATTGCTGCGCGGTGTGGGATCCATACCGGGTGGGATTGACGGAGGACATCGAAAGGATGCAAAAAAGGGCAGCTCGTATTGTATTATCACATAATAGGGGAGAGTGTGTGGCAGATATGATACGCGAGTTGGGATGGAAGTCATTAAAGCAAAGATGTTTTTCGTCGCGGCGAGACCTATTTACGAAATTTCGGTCACCAACTTTCTCTTCAGAATGCGAAAATATTTTGTTGAACCCAACCTACATAGGTAGGAATGATCATCAAAATAAAATAAGGGAAATCAGAGCTCGAACAGAAAGGTTTATGTGTTCGTCTTTCCCGCGCGCTGTTCTGGTGTGGAATGGTAGGGAGACAGTATGATTGTGGTTCGATGAACCCTCTGCCAAGCACTTAAATGTGAATTGCAGAGTAATCATGTAGATGTAGAATCGAACTGGTATTCCGTCAGGTCCAGTGGACTTTCCTCTGTTGAGTGATTTCAGTTGCTTTTCTATTCCTTGGACATTTATTTCGGTGTCAGCCATATTTTCGTTCGTGCGAGGATTTAGAGAAGGAACTGCAGTGCGGTCGTCCTCTGTGAAACAGCTTTGGATAAAGGTGTTTAGCACTTCAGCTTTACGCGTGTCATCCTCTGTTTCAATGCCGTTATCATCCCAGAGTGTCTGAATTTGCTTTTTCGATCCACTTACTGATTTAACGTAAGACCAGAACTTCCTAGGATTTTCTGTCAAGGCGGTACATAGAATTTTACTTTCGAATTCAGTGAACGCTTCACGCACAGCCCTCCTTACGCTAACTTTGACATCGTTTAGCTTCTGTTTGTCTGAGAGGTTTTTGGTGCGTTTATATTTGCAGTGAAGCTCTCTTTGCTTTCGCAGTAGTTTCCTGACTTTGTTGTTGAACCACGGTGGGCATCTCCCGTCCCTCACTGTTTTACTCGGCACGTACCTGTCTAAAACGCACTTTACTATTGCCTTGAACTTTTTCGATAAACACTCAACATTGTCAGTGTCGGAACAGAAATTTTCGCTTTGATCTGTTAGGTTGAAGGGATAGTTAATTCATTCTCGCCAATATGATTAAAGGGATAGTTAATTCATTCTCTAGCCTGAATGGCCCCATCATGAATCCAAGATTTGAGTGGTATTTCAGTTGTGGTTAATTTGTATTTCAGGTCTCTCTTGATGAGATTCTGAATGGATTCCGAAATTTTCTCATTGTTGCTTGCCTCATTGATTTCTAAAATCGTTTCTTCGTCTGACAATCAGAACGTAGTGCAGACATACAGAAAGCTCTTCATTGTTGTAGAGCATGCAGTTTTAACTGCAAATTGCTCTATACAGCAATTCGAAAATAATGTGGTGTACTAAGACATCACACGAGAAGAGTTTGCTGCAATTGGTACCAGAATTACTGTCGACGTCCGTTCGCAGCAGGAACATCGCTGCGCGCGTACCAATCACGCTGCCCGCGAAAAGTACACTCCCTGGAGCAGCAGCGTCGCCTTGGAAAGACACGAGCGCTTAAGTGACTGTGCACGAGTAGAAGTCGTCAATTACAAGTTGTAAGTCAGTCAGAGCCCCGCTAGGGAGCTCCTGCGGAACGTTCATCGTGTCGGTTTCGACAGATACACCTGTCATCTTCTGGTCTTCAAAATGTTTTGCCGCTAAACGTGTCCATTGTGAGTTAAAGCCTCATGCCATGTTGGCCTTATGGTGGATAAAATATAGCACTTCATACAAAGGTTTGTCAGAAACAAAACATTTACAATTAAAAACCACATTGTTCACATTGTCATGTCCGTATACATAGCGCTCGTAGATGATTTTTAAGAATTAACAATAGTCTGTGAGCGCTACGTATACGGACATGGAAATACGAACAAAGTGTATTCTAACGGTAAATGTTTTATTTCTGACGTTCCTTTGCATGAAGTGTTACATTTTTTTGTCTACCATACTGATGACATGGCATGAGACTCTGACTCACAATGAACATGATTAGTAACAACACGTTTTTGAAGACGAGAAGATGACAGTTATATCTGTCGAAACCTGTTGTCAAAAATAAAGATGAATTTATACGTTCTTGGCCACTGAAACTTCTTTTACTACGTAAAACAGACCACTCCTTTTCATTTCTCAGCACGAGAAAATTGAAACTAATCATTAACAAAATCTAGTATCTTGCTGGAAACTTTGTACGGCATTGTAAAACAGATGACAAATGAAGCGCTGGAGTTGATCATCTTGGGTGCATCTTACAAAATAGCAAAGCTCGCTGGGTAAAAGTGTTGCCAACTCAGTTTCTACCTTGTACCTACACAACACTTGAACTGTACGTATGCCAGCTTGAAAACCCCTACAGCAGCGAAAAACTTTGAAATAAAGAAACGAAGAGAAATGTCAGCATAATACAGCCTAGCGTTTCGTATGTAGCAGCTTTAAACGTCTATAATAGTATCACTGAGAAAAACGCTTTGTGGGAAATACACAAAGAATAAGTAAAATATGCACTGCCCTTCACCTGCCGTATTCCTTTTGAATCCACAAATTGAGGGTAAACGGGGTTTACACTTGGAGAGGGTCATGGCATCCTCCCTCCACCATGCCCTCAGGTTTGGATCTGCCATGAATACCACTTCTTCTTGCCACACTCTTCTAAAATAGTGTTTCCTGTTTTGTCTGTAACTTCTTTTAGGTTTTCCATCGTTTCCTTTTATTTCTCGGTGTTGAAGCCATAACAATATACATTAATATTAAGGTCATACTGAAAAAAAAACCTATGAAATTTTATTCTGGAGCTGATCAACTATAACGTAGACCTAGAGCTACTGCACGCTCTGTTTATCCAGTTTCGTCGTCTTTCACACTGTTTGGGGTTTCATCAGCTCTATTTAGAATTTAACTGTTACCATTTCGTACAGGAAATAAAACTGCTTCAAAACTGCTTGTTTTGAAGTATGGTCGCCTTGTGCCTGGAAGCATGCCTTCCCGACATCCGACCGTAGCCGTTTTCCCTTTAAGTACTACAGACACACTAAATAGCGATTTATACGCTTTTTTCAACAAATAAAGCTTTTATATCTATGTGACTCGCTGACCTATGGCCCATTTTTTAGGGCAGAAGCGTCGACGATACCACCGACTGTACAGTACTCAGCTTTACTTATGGCTACAGGTCTCGCGCCACTATAATTGTTTTCTCCGATATTGCTATTCCATCGCCATTACAGTGTTTGAGATTCTTCTTCCTCAGTTGTTGTTTTGTGTGTGCCTTTCTTCACATACGAAATATGTAATATGTTCAGAAAACAGGACATAAAACTTGCGAACAAAATAAGTAACACAATACAGACAGAAACAGGTCTCTAAACTAAAATCAAAACCTGACGGACACTGACCATCTGGCACCTACCAATTCAGTTGCAGAGACTGTAAAAAAGTCTTGAAGATGAGTGGTAGGATATTAGACACAACATAGATTGATCACATCAAGGCTTGGAAATGCTCTAGAAATCACTCAGCATTTGCGGGCTACCTTAAAGAGGAATACCATAGCTCAAGCACAATAGAAATGATATGAACTTCGTAAAAATCACTAAAGATATACACCTCTTCCCTTTTCAAGAAAACTTCCATATACAGGAAGTATTAACACATAATTAAGTTAGTCAACGACAAGATAAAAAAAAGACATCATATAAAATAATTGAAAAATCACGCAATGAGAGAAAACTCTTTTGCTTTCTCATCCCTCATCTTCTGTCACTCTACCTCGCCCCCCTTCCATTTCACCTCTTGCTCCTCACTCTTTGCCTTCAACACCCCACCTCTACCTTACATTCAGTTATTCAATCATCTCTCGCCAACGTCCCTCTCCCGCACCGCCAGCCCCGACCCCCACCACCCCACCCCCCACCCCCCTGACTTCTGTCATTGCCACCTCGGACCACGATCACATCATACTCATTCTTCAGCTTCGTCACAACACATTCTGTTCTCATACACATTAAATAAAGACATAATAACATATTTAAACTATATAAAACACATATGACAAAGCACAAGGAGAATACTTTTAGATCAAAGCAAAAACTAGTGGTGAAGTTGGTAAGTTAATAACACTACATAAAACACACGAGGCATACGTAACCAGACAGATACAAACAAATAGTAATGGTGCATTTTACCTCAGAAAACACATAATTCTTAACACTACATAAAACACACGAGGCATCCGTAACCAGACAGATACAAACAAATGGTAATGGTGTGTTTTACCTCAGAAAACACGCAGTTCTGCAAAACAATGTGGAATTAATCCAGAATCAAGAGAAGCAAATGCAGGTAGACAGCGTTTCCTGACGTGTGCGAAAACTAGGCATAAAATACCATACGATATCTTTTTCGGTCTAGAAAGCAAGCTGATCTGTAAATCTTTTTCATTATAGACGACTGATGATGTTTTATATCAATAAAACTGTTACGGCGTAAAGTCAGCTCTGGCATGACAGTCGGGAACGACAGAGAAGGCTGTGGGAAGAGGTCAGCCAATGGCAGGCTGACCGACCTCCCTTCAGGACAACAACACGGCAACAACAGTATCTAGGTGAAGACGATATAAGTGTCGCGCCCGACTGGTGGCACCCACTTCGATAGGAGCTTCAACGTTAGCCACTTCGTTAGCTCAATCATCGTAGTCTCTTCATTAGCAGTCTCTATGTATCTCAGTTAGAGATCAGCTGTCATTGCAGTTCAGTTAACAGACTGTTGTTAGTAGCGGTCGAAGGACCAGAAGTGTTACTTTTGTTTGTCTATTCTGAAGAAGACATTATTTTGTATGTCATCCTTTGCTTGCGACATCTGTGTAATTGCATTTGAGGATGATCTTGTGTAAAGGACTACAAGAATTCTCAGATCAAAGTTAAGTATTTGTATTTTTCTTGTTGTAATAAGACTCATTTATATGAGTTGTTTGATTGTTTGTCTAGTGAACCAAGTATGCAGGATTCCTAGACACAACAACATGGTGACGAGGATGGGATGTACGAATAACATGGTGCCGACGATATAGGAGGAATAACGTAGTGACAACCTGTTAACGCTTCGAACCCAAGGCCACCAGCTGCCACTGATTGTCTCTGTTCTGTTTTGCCATGGGCTATTGTGTTTTGCTGCCGCCTTAATTCTACCTTGCCTTTTCTTTGCAGGGGTGTGTTTACATGTTTAAAAGTGTCACTTATAGTGTTTTTTCTACTCAGTGTTTTCATGCGGGCGTCACAAAAATTTTCTTTGCTTGTGTGCCTGTTTTTATTGCTTGCATTGTCTGTTTATTGCATCTGCGTATTCCAAAATGAGCAACCCACCTCAGCTGCAAGCAGTAGATGCAACGCAGCCAACACAGATGTTTCAATTTCAGACGGAGCAGATTGCAACCCTTCTAAACACGGTACAGCAGTTGCTCGCCAACCACGCAACAAACACAGCGTGACCACCCGACCAACATGCAACAACAACTGTAGCTCTAAGTACCATACCGCCTTTTCGCCAGTTTAACGAAAAAGAAGAGGAATGGCGCGGGTGGTTGCAACAATATGAAGCCCACACCATTGCTCACAAGGTATCAGGTACCGTGAAACTACGTTAATTTATGTCAACGATAGAAAGTACAGTCTTTCGCCACATTCAGAAATTGTTCCGTAACACCACTCTGAGTAGACTTTCATATGATCTCTTTCTCTTTCATATGATCTCTTTCTCTAACTAACTAGTATGACCAACAAGTGAATGTAGTGGCATCTAGGTACCAATTCTTTCAAATGGTTCAAATGGCTCTGAGCACTATAGGACTTAACTGCAGTGGTCATCAGTCCTCTAGAACTTAGAACTACTTAAACCTAACTAACCTAAGGACATCACACACATCCATGCCCGAGGCAGGATTCGAACAGCTATGGTCATCAGTCCCCTAGAACTTAGAACTACTTAAACCTAACTAACCTAAGGACATCACACAACACCCAGTCATCACGAGGCAGAGAAAATCCCTGACCCCGCCGGGAATCGAACCCGAGAACCCGGGCGCGGGATATCGTGTACAGTGTAACTGATGTCAAACTTAGAGAACAGATTTTGAAACAGTCGGATCCGTCATTTCATCAAGTAGTGCAAATTCTATATCAGTATGATTCAGATGCCGTAGCGGTTGATAAATTTGAGCAGCCACTAATTTGTCAGATTGTGTCGTCTCTTGCTCATGACCAGCCCAGTAGGCAGCCACAGCACACGTGTGCCTAGACACATAAACAGTTCGTTAAACAGGCGGCTACATCATTAGATAGAATTAAGTCATACCCTCGGTGCTATTCACGGCAGAAACGCCACTGCCCGTCCAGACCAGCACTTTGTTACGCCTGTGGCCACAAAGGTCACGTACACTCGGTATGTTTGCAACGGAAAAAACATATCAATTCATCCCACTCATAAGAATGTACTCAGAAGGCCCATGTAATCAATGCAATGTATTCAAAGCAGGCTGCAGGCATTAGCAAATCCAGCAAGCAAGTAGCTTCTTCAGTGCTACGCCAGTCCAGCAAACCTTTTGTTTCTTTGCATTTTAGTGGAAAACCTGTGAAATTTCGGTGGGACATGGGTGCCTTTGTTACACTGCTGAATCTTAACATATATCAACTGTTAGGCTCCCTACCTGTATCCTAAACTAGCACGCACCTGATGGCTTATAATGGACAAGACATTCCCGTTCTTAGAAAATGTACTTGTCCTGCCATGTATCGCTCGCATACGCGAGCTGCGACTTTCGCTGTGCTACAATCACGTGATTGTGAGAACATGCTTCCATCACATCTGTGTAATTGCACTTGTGGATGACCGTGTATAAAGGACTACAAGAATTCTCAGATCAAAGTAAGTGTTTGTAATATCTTGTAATAAAACTCGTTAATAGGAGTTGTCTGATTGTTTGTCTAGCGAACAAAGTATGTAGGATTCCTAGTCACAACAAAAATGAAACGCGTTTGGTGACAAAAACACGCATTTCCATCTTGTTACAAAGACGGAATTAAAATACTTTAAAATATTATAAAGCACCACAGACAAAATGGCCGCACAAACGAAGCAAAATTTTAAGTTCTCCATCAAAGAATTACAAAAAAGAATTTTTCTTTATTGAAAGCTGCTAAATTTTGTAGTAGGCTATACTTCTCGACGACACCGAAAATATATCTGGTGTTGAACAAATGACATTGGCAGGACGTTTCGTTAAAGTGACTTCCACTGATTTTGACACTTGTGTTACAAATACTGTGAACATTTACTTGGCTTTGCACTTGCACGAGATGCATCAGGTTTGGGGTTTACGGAGATAGTCTTAAAACAATTAGAGAAATGAAAATACCTTCGGAAAACGTGAAGAGGAAGACAGTAACGGGTCTCATACGAAAGGCAAGAATATAGGAATGCAAAAGCGGAGTTTGGATAAAAGATCCTAAGGCATTTTACTTCGCTGCTGCAATCATTCACGAAACCTGGTTGTGAATGATGTTGCAAAGGCATCAGAATATGCAGTTCCATTCTTTCGATTGGTGAGAGATATTTGACATATTTCCTGCGTCTACGCGACTTTGGGTGGTCTTGAAAGGTCATACACTGATGCACAAAGAAACTGGTATAGGCAGGCGTATTGAAATACAAAATAAACATGCAGAATAAGGCGCTGCGGTCGGCAACGCCTATATAAGACAACAAATGTCTGGCGCAGTTTTTAAACCGGTTATTGCTGCTGCAATGACAGGTTATCAAAATGTAAATGAGTATGAACGTGGTGTTATAGTCGGCGCTCGAGCATCTCCGAGGTAGCGATGAAGTGGGGATTTTCCCGTAATTCCATTTCACGTGTGTGAATACCAGGAATCCGGTAAAACATAAATTCTGCGACATCGCTGCGCCGTCCAGGATGGCCGAGCGTTTCTACGCGCTACAGTCTGGAACCGCGCGACCGCTACGGTCGCAGGTTCGAATCCTGCCTCGGGCATGGATTTGTGTGATGTCCTTAGGTTAGTTAGGTTTAAGTAGTTCTAAGTTCTAGGGGACTGATGACCTTAGAAGTAAGTCCCATAGTGGTCAGAGCCATTTTGACATCGCTGCGGCCGGAAAAAGATCCAGCAAGACCTGGACCAATGACGACTGAAGAGAATCGTTCAACGTGACAGAAGTTTCACCCTTCCGCAAATTGCTCCAGATTTCAATGCTGGGCCATCAACAAGTGTCAGCGTGTGAACCATTCAACGAAACATCATCGATACGGGCCACTCGTCTACCCTTGATGACTGCACGATACTAAGCTTTACTCCTCGCTTGGGGCCATCAACACTAAAATTGGACTGTTGAAATGAAATGTCGTGTGACGAAGGCCTCCCGTCGGGTAGACCGTTCGCCTGGTGCAAGTCTTCCGATTTGACGCCACTGCGGTGAGTTGCGCGTCGATGGGGATGAAATGATGATGATTAGGACAACACAACACCCAATTCCTGAGCGGAGAAAATTTCCGACCCAGCCGGGATTCGAACCCGGGCCCTTTGGATTGACAGTCTGTCGCGCTGACCACTCAGCTACCGCGGGCGGACAATTGGACTGTTGATGACTGGAAACAAGTTGCCTGGTCGGACCAGTCTTGTTTCAAATTGTATCGAGCGGATGGACGTGTACCGGTATGGAGACAACCTCGTGAATCCATGGACCCTGCATGTCAGCAGGGGACTGTTGAATCTGGTGAAGGCTCTGTAATGGTGTGCGGCGTTGGCGGTTGGAGTGATATGGGACCCCTGATACGTCTAGATACGACTCTGACAGGTGACATGTGCGAAAGCATCCTGTCTCATCACCTGTATCCATTCGTGTCCACTGCGCATTCAGACAGACTTACGCAATTCCAGTAGGACAATGCGACACCCCACACGTCCAGAATTGTTACAGAGAGGCTCCAGCAACATTCTTCTGAGTCTAAACATTTCCTCAGGCTACCAGACTCCCCAGACATAAACATTAGTGAGCATATGTGGGTTACTTTGCAATTTGCCGTTCGTAAGAGATCTCCACCCCCTCGTACTCTTTCGGATTTATGGACAGCCCTGGAGGATTCATGGTGTCTATTCCCTCCAGCACTACTTCAGACATTGATCAAGTCCATGCCACGTCGTGTTGCGGCATTTCTGCTTGCTCGCGCGGGCCCTCTATGTCATTAGGCACGTGTGCCAGTTTCTTTGGCTCTTCAGTGTACATCTGCCCCAACGTTGAAGCCATTGAGTACAATCAGATGGGAAAGTAGGATTGATGTTGTCGCCCTCTGAAACTATGACGTAGGGGAGGTCTATTAGGTAGGCTACTGGTTGACATAAGCGAAGACGAAAATACGGATAGAATGGTTGCATATGAGGCTGGAGTATGCAAAACCTTATCTGTGATTTTGCGCTCCTTTGTTCAGTGGTCATATGGTATCATACACTGCTTAGTTGTCAGCAAAACTTACAACGTATTACCACAGACATATCGAAAAGTATTGACTTACTCAAAAACACAATACAGAATTTAACAAACTTCAAGTAATGCCTCAAATTTCAAAAGTACCTAGTACAGGAAACCCGACCGTAGGTGTACAACGCAGATACGAAAGAGACGGAAATAGAAACATTTCTATTATTAGGGAGAAGATGAGAAAATTGAAGATCCAGAAGTGCAGTACAAAACAGACTTTTACTTTAAAATACTGGATTTTACAATATGTTCCCTCAATAATAGATTTCAACAGCTCAAATGTAACAACGAGCTTTTCGATATTTTGTACGACATTAGTAAAGGCATGTCAGCTGAAATTCTAAATGACAAGTGTTCTAAACGCTGTGACAGTTTTAGTCATGGGCAGGCTAAGGACATCAGTTGTGTCGATTTGAACGATGAACTTAAATTGAACTCGAAATTAAATTCTGGTAGCACACCAATTGAAGCTTCGAAAATCATTCATTCAAGAATTTGACTTTGTGCTCAAAGTAAGTGTAGTCTTAAGAGTTTAGCTAACACTCCCGGTGACAGTGGCAAATGGAGAAAGAAATTTTTCGAATCTTAAACTGGTTGAAACAAACCTGGACTGTGCGGCTGGTCCTGGCGGAGGTTCGAGTCCTCCCTCGGGCATGGGTGGGTGTGTTTGTCCTTAGTATAATTTAGGTTAAGTAATGTGTAAGCTTAGGGACTGATGACCTTAGCAGTTAAGTCCCATAAGATTTCACACACATTCGAACATTTTTTTGAAACAAACCAGAGGTCAACAATGGGCCGGTCACGACTGTAAGGGGCGGCAACGGTGTCAACTGAAAATGAGCTATGTTTCAACGAAGTCATATAGAAGCAGCACTAGCTGCAGCATATGAAAGAGTCATCTTGTCAGCAGCACTAGCTGCTGCTGACAAGACGACTCTTGCATATACTGTTATTTATATACATTTGACGATGCTGGTGCTAATTTTGCGTCTAACATTTGAGGATGCCACCATGGCTTCAGTACATTAGGACATGTCTTTATAAAACAGGTAAGCCTCTTCATACTTCAAGCGCAAAAATTCATATGTATGTCAGTAGTACGTTTTATTATGGTCTATTATATTGTTTTAAGCTGAAGACAGTCTACTAGTGTATTTGTTTTCCCATGTTTTGCATAGACCGAAACTGGTAGTCTGGTGACAAAACATTTGTAATCATAGACGTGAAGTAAAGGAAATTTAGTTCCAGTTTTGCTGCAAAAGGTGCATGTTATCAATTCCTTAAGCTACTACATTAAGTGAGATGCTAACTGTCACAAGTTAGTAACGAATATTCACTCCTCTTATAATATTTCTCCTGGCAAACTCGCAGGAGTAGCCATAGTCCTCTGCGTCACGAATACCAAGTTACATCACCAACAACACAAGAGAAAATTTCTGAACAGTTTCTATGCACCTGTTAGTGGCACGAATTTATATTTTGTTCATAATACCGGTACCGAGAAACACGGGCAAAATTACGGAAGCAATGAACATGCTTGATAGTACACATTACCATGATAGATCTACACGTGAAAACTAATCTAAGTGCACAACTAAACATTTGCCTAATTCTTCTGTTTTGTTTCTACTTCTGTAGTTATACATTCAATTTTATCTACTGAATTCACGATTTGGCATTGATGTATTAGTCCATTATCGATAAACTCTCTACATTCTGGTAGTATTTCTGATTGTCTAGTTGTGTATCACTCAATACATGACGTAGCTACAGTCCGTTTGAAGTCAGCAGTGAGTAATATCTTACAGTTTCTTGATTTGATCAAGGGCTTTTTTCAGAAATTTTACGTTTTGTGAAAATATGCTTTACCACAGGCCAATAAGGGAAGTGCACAATTCATTCGTATTTTCCATTGGTGTAATCTGCTAACGGTTGGAAACACTCCCTTAGATCGCAATCTCGTAGCGCAGCTCCACTGAGGGCTGGCTGGAGTAGGCTGTGGACAGCGGTAAGGAAGTTACTAGCTTTCCAAAAAGTTTCTCATATTGCTAGTGCAGTTAAGACTTGGTAATAATTCTGACGGTTTTTGGCACCTATGTGATCGTTCACTCACCTTCGAGATTGGTGCTGAAGTTTTCTTGGGATTGTGCCAAAAGTTCTTCCCACTTTGTGGAGTGGACTGTCAGGGTTTTGTAATATTTGTTTGTGTTTATTTATTTGATGTGGCGTTTGGAGGACATTGGGCTCATAGTTTTGTCCTTTTGGCCTCCACTTCTCTTATAAAGTGGCTGTTATACATAGTGGTACTCTACATTTACAATTCTTTGCTGGTTGAACAACCCCAACATTTTTTATGTACCGTGAGTCTTGACTGAGTAGGTCCACTTTCTCTGAGTTTTCTCGTGCGTTCCTGATTTTCCCTAACAGTTGGGATTCTGAGGCCTTTGTGTTCAGTCGTCCTGGTCCAACGTGTGGCGTCAGTCTAAGACAACGATTTTGAAGTCTCTGCGTGGTTTGAATGTGACTGCTGCTTGTCGTTTCCCTGATGCGATTGCCATTGGTTGCATTAGCGCTTGATAAAGAGGAAATTTGGTTCTGATGTTAAGCTCTGTGCTGTCTAGTAGGACGTAGAGTGAGTAGACAGTTTTCGTGATCTTTGTCTTCTTTTCGTCGACATAGTCTTGTAAATTAGCTTTTTGTCCAGTATAATGCCCAAATATTTTCTTTTGTCCATCCAGTCCACTTACGTGTTTCATAGCAACCGCTTGGTCTAAAGGACTGGGCTATCCCGCACTGCTTTCCGGGTGGGAAGGCGTGCCTATCTCCGGCACGTATCCGCCCAGCGGATTACTGTCGAGGTCCGGTGTACCGGCCGGTCTGTGGATGCTTTTTAAGGCGGTTTTCCATTTGCCTCGGCGAATGCGGGCTATTTCCCCTTATTCCGCCTCGGTTACACTATATTGGCTCCGCAAACACTGTCTCCACGTAGGCGTACACTACAATTACTCTATCACACAAACATTGGGATTTACATTCGTCTGGCGTGAGACGTTCCTGGGAGGGTCCACTGAGCGGCCGAACTGAACAATAACCCCAGGCTCGGTGTGGGGCGGCGGTGCGGTCAGTGGACTAGCCTGTTGTGGGGTTGTGAACCACGTTTCTAGGTCCCATCTCAATACAATACATACCAAGGACTGGGCTTCTCCTTGAAAACGAGACCTCTTTCGTTTATTTTGCATTCAGCTTTATCTTGTATTTCAGTAGCCATTCTTCGGTAGCGTCTAATAGATCTTCACATCTCTTGATGGAGGTATCCAATCTTCTGTTAAATGATAGGGAGGCCTTATCAAGAGTGAACTGTCGAAATAGAGCGTGTGATAATATAGGCAGGTTATTGACGTAGATAGAGAAGAGTGTCGGAGGAATGACTGAGCCCTGTAGGACACTTTGTTTTGCGTTTTCGATCTCTGATTTCATATTACCGATGATGTAAAATTTGTTGTCAGTTAAGGAACTATCCACCAGTCTCAGGTGGCAGAAAGGAAAGTTTGTTGAAGCAATCAGTTTGATAATTAGAGAGTCTAGTCAAAGTTTGTTTAAAGCCTTTTCTACACCAAGAAAATTGCCTGTTTCATATTATGTTCAAATATTCTAGCTAGTATAATACGTTCGAGCATTTTTGATAGTGATGACAGTAAACTGATGGTCCGATGACTGGTAGTCGCAAAACTACAAAAGAGCGAAGAACCTATAATAGGTGATTTCGAAAAGGAGAAGCTTTTCAAGCTACAGAGAAACCGTCGGTAGACCAACCAAACAATTATATACAGTAACGATTGAAGCTGAAGAAATGAATTAAAATATGTGCTATAGGCAGGACACGACCCCACGTTTCCTTGTTTACTGGGCAGGAACACTAACCATTACACCACCTCCACAGCGCTGTAGCTATCATTGCTGCATGGCTACCCTTGTTCAATCCAATGCCCTCCCTCACAAAAACTTCACATCTTCAGCTGAATAAAACATAAAAAAACCAATCACGAAGCGATCGTCTTGCAGTTCTATCCGAGGGCTACGATACTTAGAGAAGTCAAGAAACCCATAGAAAACCATACACCAGGAACATCAACTGAAGAAAGTGGGTTACATTTGGAAGAAAACAGAAATACAGTGGGTTTAATTTCTGGAAGAAGGTGGTATCTACTGACAAGAGGCCATTTTAATTATTTAAGGCAAGTGTATGAGCAACAGTATGGAGTAAAAAAAGAATTGTGACCTTGAAGAGGGAAATATAACAGCCTCAGGTAAACATGGATGGGGTTCGGTACTTGTCTGGGGCTGCATAAGTGCAAGCGATATGGCGAGATTTTTGTTTTATTGACGGAACAATGGTCCATAAGGTTTACATAAACATCCTAAAAAAACACACCTGTACATCACATCTATACACAAGTATCAATAATATGGGTCTTTTAGAGGATTATAGCGACACACCATGAAGGAATTATCCGAATGGGCCGGAAATTGGTAGATGTGATGTGCACGTACGAACAAATGATTACAGTTTCAAAAAAATTACATGTCTTCCGCCTGGAATCTCATGACTGGAATATAATTGTCTTCAGTGATGACCCCCACTTGGACTATCGCCCGATGACCAGCAAAGAGGTGTCTAGATACGCCCTGGCCAGTCAACCAGAGGTGGTGGTGTGGGGTGCCATTTCATTTCCTAGAAAGATCCCCTTTCGTTGTCATCTGCGACACACTTATGACACAGTACGTCAACGATTTTCTATGTCCTGTTTTGTTGCGCTTCATGACAAGCAATCCTGGGCTTACATTTTAGCAATATAATGCTCGAATGCACACATAGACAGTTTCTATTGCTTGTCTTCATGCTGGACAAACCCTATCTATAACAGCAAGGTAGCCGTCTCTCTCCCCAGTTGAAAACATTTGGGACATTACGGGTAAGGCTCTCCAAGCAGCTCGGGATTTTGACTATCTATTGTGCCAGTAGGACAGAATTTGACACGTTATCCCCCATCAGGACATCCAGCAACTCTATCAATCAATGACAAGCTAAATAACTGCTTGCATAAGACCCGAAGGTGGACCAAAGCATTATTGACTCGCTCAATTAGTAAAGTTCCTTCTCTTGAATGAAACATAATTTTTTTCAGAAATTATTATCATTTGTTTGTCTGGTGATGTAGACAACATCTACCGATTTCCATCCCATTTGCACATTCCATTTTTTAAGAATGTATTTTCACACATACAGCTCCAGATACATGGCTGTAGCTGTTGCATAACACTGCCCACTGAATCCCAACACCTCTGCAATCCCTAGACATTTTGCCAGTAGAGAATTTCCGACACGTACTCGATGAATATATGAAGAGTCATCTGATATTCAATAGTAATTATGTAAAAGACGAGTTTTAGAGGAACGGCGTAAAGTTGTAACGCAGACAACAGAATCTCTAGTGGAATCCACAACCAATGAGAATGCAAGATATTGTTAAACGGGAAAATAGGACCTAATAACTACTAACACAACATTCTACTTTCAGTATTGTGGATGAATACATTTTTAACTATCTGTAAGTAAATGGAAATCTGTGCATTGAGCGCCAGCGGGTGCATGCCATGCTTGACTCCAAATGCATGACGCGAGGCAGAGGTAAGGGTCACTTAAACTTCAGAACGATATGTTTTGGTCAAATACACTCATGAGACTATAAAGACAATGACAGAGTTGATATCTCCAAAATATATAAAATTATGTCATCACTTCCAAAAGTGCTTGTGTAACTTATTAAAATACTGCAGCCTACCTAGTTATCCTAATACATATGACCTATACAAAATATTCGAGGAAAAATAACTCAACTAAATTTCCTGTATTGAGTATGTTACGTTTACGTATTTAGCAGGCGATATACCTTTCAGTTCTCGAGAATGATTTGTGTTCAATTGAAAATGAAACAAATGAGCCCTCGGTCACACTTTTTTTGGTCTTATTGACCACGTTTCAACACTTCTAAGAGTGCCTTCATCAGAAATTAGACATGCAAAGTGGTTTACAACATAATTACAAATTTATGGAAGAAAAATTTTATATATATGTACAAAAGAACGTGTAAGTGCTAACAGTACTAGACAGAGACAGTACTCACATGTCAAGTATAACATAAATAATGAGCTAGAAGGGCTTTAGTCACAAAAATTCAAAAAGAATGTGTGAAGGTGAGCGTCTAAGGGCTGCTCATACCTGTACAGCCACAGGTAGCAACTTGGATAACCAACATTATTTTCTTATGCCTGTGGTTGTGGAGCATTTGAGGCTAATTGTCGTTGATCTAGCACTAGAGAGCACTCTAATAAATCTTGTTTTTTTTTTCTTAGGTAATCATTTGGGGATGTTGGCATTGAAAGTACCCGAGTAAGTACAAAGGTATGTACTTTTTCTTCCAATTAAAAAAATCTACACTGTAACCACACATTATCACCCTAGCAACATCATGCAGATGCCACACGATGTACTTACGTCTCTTGCCGCTCTGCCTCTGACAGTTGTACTAGGAGCTGGCAGTGGCCTCTGTGGCCGCCGCCTTGGCTCGCGACTGTCACAACCGGATCGTATAGACTATCAATCAATGACTGTTTATCGCTCCACGTAAAATCATAGAGTTACTTCGACATATTTTGCATACAAGTGCCTGAATGACTTGGATTATTTGTTTAAACGATGCGTTACTAGAAGATAGCGACGTAATCCGTTAAATAATGCACACAGTTATGCCAGCAGTCGACCAGCATCTATTCTGCAGTACATGCACACATGCACGCCACTCTCATGAGCAGGTGGCTGGAGCAGTCACTCTGAATTATGTGAGACACTCGCTGGTGGGTGATTACAAATCTAGTCACAGTGCATCTCTTGGTGGCTGCAGTGAACAGGCTGAAAAATTGTTCGTATAAACTATATATATTCAGAAAAATATCCAGACAACAATAGAGACATGTTTTCTTCTAGTCTGTATTGTGACGGAAAGCACTGCTTTTTGTCCCAAAAAGTGCCGAAGTGAACATCATCACATGCAAAATTAATCTAGTCTGTTGTTCATATAAATAACCGAAAAAAATTTAAACACGAAGAAGATGAACGGAAATGTCCCAGCTTCCCAATTCACAATATAGTCCTTAAGTGTGCTGTGCGGAATTTTGAGACCGTCGTTTCCGCGTTAATAGTGTGTCTCCTATCAGAATTCTGTGCCGATAAACGTAGAACAACTAATCCAAACGACAGATATCTCGCCAGACAGGCGAACAGATAATTTACGTGTGGGAGTAAAGCACTTTCATGTCCATATTTCTAGTTGCTTTTTTCTGCCATTTCTACTTTGTTTATGTAACACCTACGGCGTAATACTGTTTGTGATCCGGTTGTACTTGTAAGACCTAATCCAGACACTATCTAATCAAGAAACGGAAAACGGTGCCTATTGTTCGAACAAATTATTCCAACCATAAATGAATTACATTCTCTAGAAGCACACCATTGTTAAACAAATTCAGCAACACCGTCTCTCTAACACCTTCCAAAGACATGACGAATTAGATGTCGTACACAGTGGCTCCAACACCGAATGTCAGACACAGTAGCTAGAGGTCATCCAAAAACAGCAAAAGACAGATTGGTCACAGTACATCCAGTCTCCTTCGTCAGTTTTTGGTGGGAGTAGGGAGGCTGGGTTAGAATCTGTTTTAACTATCGTGGGCACGATGGACACCGCGAAGCCCTCTGTACTTGGAGACTTGGGCAGTTGTTGCTATTGAAAAGACGTGAATGCGTATGGCTGAGCTACATCTGCATTGAAAAGAAAGTGGCAGGTACTGTACACTCATTCCTCAGCTATTCATGTTGTTGTTGTGGTCTTCAGTACTGAGACTGGTTTGATGCAGCTCTCCATGCTACTCTATCCTGTGCAAGCTTCTTCATCTCCCAGTACCTACTGCAACCTACATCCTTCTGAATCTGCTTAGTGTATTCAACTCTTGGTCTCCCTCTACGACTTTTACCCTCCACGCTGCCCTCCAATACTAAATTGGTGATCCCTTGATGCCTCAGAACATGTCCTACCAACCGATCCCTTCTTCCAGTCAAATTCGGCCACAAACTCCTCTTCTCCCCAATTCTATTCAATACCTCCTCATTGGTTATGTGATCTGCCCATATAATCTTCAGCATTCTTCTGTAGCACCACATTTTGAAATCTTCTGTTCTCTTCTTGTCCAAACTATTTATGGTCCATGTTTCACCTCCATACGTGGCCACACTCCAAAAAAATACTTTCAGAAACGACTTCCTGACACTTAAATCTATACTCGATGTTAACAAATTTCTCTTCTTCAGAAACGCTTTCCTTGCCACTGCCAGTCTACATTTTATATCCTCTCTACTGCTACCATCATCAGTTATTTTGCTCCCCAAATAGCAAAACTCCTTTACTACTTTATGTGTCTCATTTCCTAATCTAATTCCTTCAGCATCACCCGATTTAATTCGACTACATTCCATTATCCTCGTTTTGCCTTTGCTGATGTTCGTCTTATATCTTCCTTTCAAGACACTGTCCATTCCGTTCAACTGCTCTTCCAAGTAACTGCCATCTCGTTTCTGTACAAATTGTAAATAGCCTTTCGCTCCCTGTATTTTACTCCTGTCATCTTCAGAATTTGAAAGAGAGTATTCCAGTCAACATTATCAAAAGCTTTCTCAAAGTCTACAAATGATAGAAACGTAGGTTTGCCTTTCCTGAATCTATCTTCTGAGATATGTCTTAGGGCCAGTATTGCCTCACGTGTTCCAATACTTCTACGGAATCCGAACTCATCTTCCTCGAAGTCGGTTTCTACCAGTTTTTCCATTCGTCTGTAAAGAATTCGCGTTAGTATTTTGCAGCCGTGACTTATTAAACTGATAGTTCGGTAATTTTCACGTCTGTCAGCACATGCTTTCTTTGAGATTGGAATTATTATATTCTTCTTGAAGTCTGAGGGTATTTCGCCTGTCTCATACATTTTGCTCACCAGATGGTAGAGTTTTGTCAGGACTGACTCTCCCAAGGCTGTCAATAGTTCTAATGGAATGTTGTCTACTCCCGGGGACTTGTTTCGACTGAGGTCTTTCAGTGCTCTGTCATACTCTTCACGCAGTATCATTTCTCCCATTTCATCTTCATCTACATCCTTTTCCATTTCCATAATATTGCCCTCAAGTACCTAGCCCTTGTATAGACCCTCTATATACTCCTTCCATCTTTCTCCTTTCCCTTCTTTGCTTAGAAATAGGTTTCCATCTGAGCTGTTGATATTCATACAAGTGGTTCTCTTTCTCCAAAGGTATCTTCAATTTTCGTGTAGGCAGTATCTATCTTACCCCTAGTGAGATAAGCCTCTAAATCCGTACATTTGTCATCTAGCCATGCCTGCTTAGCCATTTTGCACTTCCTGTCGATCTCATTTTTGAGACGTTTGTATTCCTCTTTGCCTGCTCCATTTACTACATTTTATTATAATCCTCCTTTCATCAATTAAATTCAGTATTTCTTCTGTCACCCAAGGATTTCTACTAGCCCTCGTCTTTTTACCTACTTGATCCTCTGCTGCCTTCACTACTTTCCTCAAAGCTACCCATTCTTCTTCTACTGTATTTCTTTCCCCCATTATTGTCCATTGTTCCCCTATGCTCTCCCTGAAACTCGGTACAAACTCTGGTTTAGTCAGTTTTTCCAGGTCCCATCTCCTTAAATTCCCACCTTTTTGCACTTTCTTTAGTTTTAATCTACAGTTCATAACCAATAGATTGTGGTCAGAGTCCACATTTGCCCTTGGAAATGTCTTACAATTTAAAACCTGGTTCCTAAATCTCTGTCTTACCATTATATAATCTATCTGAAACCTGTCAGTATCTCCAGGCTTCTTCCATGTGTACAAACTTCTTTTATGATTCTTGAACCAAGTGTTAGCTATGATTAAGTTATGCTCTGTGCAAAATTCTACCAGGCGGCTTCCTCATTCATTTCTTACCCCCAATCCGTATTCACCTACTACGTTTTCTTCTCTTCCTTTTCCTACTGTCGAATTCCAGTCACCCATGACTATTAAATTTTCGTCTCCCTTCACTATCTGAATAATTTCTTTTATCTCATCATACATTTCTTCAATTTCTTCGTCATCTGCAGAGCTAGTTGGCATATAAGCTTGTACTACTGTAGTAGGCGTGGGCTTCGTGTCTAGCTTGGCCACAATAATGCGTTCACTATGCTGTTTGTAGTAGCTTACCCGCACTCCTATTTTTTTATTCATTATTAAACCTACTCCTGCATACCCCTATTTGATTTTGTATTTATAGCCCTGTATTCACCTGACCAAAAATCTTGTTACTGCTGCCACAGGACTTCACTAATTCCCACTATATCTAACTTTAGCCTATCCATTTCCCTTTTTAAATTTTCTAACCTACCTGCCCGATTAAGGGATCTGACATTCCACACTCCGATCCGTAGAACGTCAGTTTTCTTTCTCCTGATAACGACGTCCTCGAGTAGTTCCCGCCCGGAGATACGAATGGGGGACTAGTTTATCTCCGGAATATTTTACCCAAGAGAATGCCATCATCATTTAACTATCAGTAAAGCTGCATGCCCTTGGGAAAAATTACGACTTGTGTTTCCCCTTGCCTTCAGCCGTTCGCAGTATCAGCACAATAAGGCCGTTTTGGTTAGTGTTACAAGGCCAGATCAGTCCATCATCCAGACTGTTGCCCCTGCAACTACTGAAAAGGCTGCTGCCCCTATCTGTATCGCTGAGGCACACAAGCCTCCCCACCAGCTGCAAGGTCCATGGTTCATGGGGGAGTATTCATAAACAACACAAATTTTACGAATATACATGAGATGAAGAGAGAAACGTTCTGAAGATTACAAACAGTCTACACGACTTCATATAAATTCAGCAACAGACGTATGTCAATTAACCTTCAATGATTGTCATTCAGAAAGGCAAGTAAGGCAAACAAATTTTATAATAATATACTCTGAACACATAATGTACCGAAAAATGGAATCACGTGCGGTACAATTCCTTTGCAAACCACCTCATATAACGGAATCACCACCCAACCGGCATAAAAAAACGCCAATAAATAATAATGTGTAGACAGCTAATGCTCACCTGCTTGAACCCAAAAAAAGAATCCACAACAGTGACTTTAAGCATAAGATACGTTCCCCTTCTCACTTCAACAAATTCTTTTGAGGTTATAACTTGCACCTAAAATTTCCGATAAAAATTTTGCCTACTTGTGGTCTCCAATAAAGCTGAAGTGTCAGTCCATATATTCTGAAGTACATGTCGATTAGGAAATTTTTCATCATCAGGATGCAACAGACTCCTTTCTTGAACTAAACTTATCAGCTTTTCACAGCCCACGTTCCATGTGTGATAACATCGGCTGATTTGACCGAAAATAGCAAACTAAACCGAACTTGTCCAAAGTCTGTATGTTCGGGTGATGAGATCGGATGGTTTTAAAACATCAGCCGTCCTCGGTCGATGTCAGAATCTCCCGATATCGGTGCCACAGCGATCGCAGCCTTACAAAACTTCGCTTCTTTTTTTTTTTTTTTTAGTCGGTGTGAAAAACAGAATTTATTGCGACAGTTGTATAAAATCTGGGGAGCTCTCATGGCTTCTTGCCTATGACACAGCGTACTTAAGGTCTACAGTGCTAATGTCGGTATGAAAGTAACGCTTCACACCCTATCTTCTAAAAAGCCAACTTCTTAACAAGGGGTTCCATTGGCTGAACTTCTGTTGTCACTTTTGTGCTGGGAGGGAAAGTTCCAGGTGACTCGAATTGCTAGCAGATGGTGCTTTCCCTGTATGCGGTGTAAATCTGTGATACAGTGGCTGATGTGTATCACCTGCTGTGCGCAGTCTCGGACTGTGACGTTTCTCAGGTCTGAGACAATGTAGTGATCTTGGTGTGTGCACATATAGTGATTTTTCTGCAAGCAGAATGTCGCGCAGCAGAGCCTCTGATCTGCAGCCGCAGTGCACCGCGGCGAACGGCCGTGTCGTTAATTAACAAATATATGATGTCATTTAATTAACAACCCATAACGATCTAATATAGAGGAGAAGAAGGAAGTTCATTCTCCGAATTATGAGTATACATCAGTTCACATATTAAATAATTGGAGTTTTTCAACATACAGAGAGGCTCACATGGGTCCTTCGCTGCAAGTAGCCATCGACCACTGTCACTTCCAAGGCCATATAGACAAAGTCTCTAAAATTATATCTCCAATAGTTCATGAGCAGCATAGGCGGCATATGTTGCGTACTTATGTGAAGCCTGCAAGGGGGATTATGGAAGAGTGTGATGTGAATAAATAAATGCAAAGCTGTTTTTCAAAAAATAGTTTTTATTGATAATTTAACTTAAAAGCACGTGTACATTTTCTAAAGCACACATACAACTACTCTCGCTGTTGTCACCATACATTTTGTGAGGTAACGGGCGAGTTGTGGCGCCCTGGAAATATTCTAAGTTCAGAGTTGGCAGCCACTGCTTGGGCCGCAGGGCAAGACGCGGCTCGTTAGCAACCGCGGTATACCGCACAACGGCCGGACCACGTGGTCCATCGGCCGCGTGGCTGGGAATTCCATAGTGACGTTGTGTCGGTGAAGGAGACACGCTGGGAGTGCCAAAAATGGCGGACTTTGTGGAATCATCAAGGCAGACATCTCACAGTTCGTATAGAAGTTAATAGTAGCCAGATGAATCTTGGCACCTCAAAAAGAAACTTGTACATTACTATTATTCGCACGACGATTCTGATGGTGTAATCAGATTTTCAATATCTTTATTAGTTTAAAGTTTAGTATCTGACAGGTAAATTATACAAGTAACACCCAGCAGCGAATTTCCAAAATATAAACGCTTCATCCGATTTTTTGATCGCCGTGTCTTTAGAAAACCATTATTGTAAACCTAAATTGATATGAATTACAGGCATGTAACTTGAATAGTACCTGACTTATTGGAGGTCAAAGTGGCCGATTACTATCGATCGCGGCCATAAGTACTCCACACATACACGAAAAAACGATAGAAGCATGCTTTTAAATATATTCATTCGTCTATGTCTTTGTTTATATCCGATATTTACTATTCATGAATAAATTGGTTAAATATTTACTGTGTGTTAGGAAGCACAGAGACATTAGGCTCCTGGCCTACCTTTTGCTTCTTTTCGTTTGATATATGTTTATGTATTTAATAATGTGTGTTACAGCGTGTTTATGGTCTAGCCGTAGGAATATTTATTTAATTTCATGTTATTTAAATGTAAATCCCGTATTTCGAATGTGTTTCAATACGCTTGTGAGTGTGCATTTGCTTGGAGACATGGAGGGAGCGCTCTAGCCAATCACAGCGCTCGTTACTAAGGGAGGCAACTACCGAAGTGAATGGAGGGAGTACGGGACAGGACACAGAGTGCTGGACGTGACGGAGCGGCGGACGCACAGTCGCGGGAGAGACTTGGAGTGTGGAGCGGTTTGCTCGTGGTCGCGAGAGATAGAGATGCTTCCGAGTGCCGACTTGTGCAATAGTGAGATTTCCGTGGCTTCTACAGTGAAGACGCAGTGTGCGTTTAGAAGTGAATATCTCGCGAGCTATGTTGTTGTTTATAACTAATTACGTGCAGTAAGAATCTATTGTTTACCTGTTATTCAACTTATATTTTATTTAATTGCTGGACCATTGTCACCAATAAGTTTTTTTTACAGAAATATACCACATTCTCAAAAGTACTTCCACTGTGGTACTCATCATTTAAAGTCGTTAAGGTAGTACCTGCAGATTTTATGTTATTGGAATCTTTCATTTATAGATTTATATGTTACATTCATAATTCGCAATTCCCGAGTGATAAGAACCTTCGACCATTCGATTCATGTGTGTATTCATATTGTATACTGTAGACTCAGCAGTATTTGGCCTGTAATGAGGCAACTACGAATTCCAGCCCCTAGACAACGAAACCAGCCAAAACTTTTAGTATTTCAACTCTGAGTCGGAGGGTGCGTAGTTATTTGAAAGCCCGCAATTTGCTTGAGTCTCCAAATTGCTGGACTCCCATATTCCTCGAGATTATGTTTTGATGTGCCTTTAACGTAAACTATGCTGTCATTATAACCCTAGGTTTGGAGTGATGTCACCATATTCTTATTTTATGCTCCACCAGCATCGCACAGCTGGCAAGTCGGCCAAGTGATGATTCAACGAATCTTAGCACACTGTACTGTACTAAATGGGTTAGGCGAGCCAACGTTTGTGGAATAATTCGTTATTACAGGGTATCCATACACAATAAAAGTTCCAGTTTCAAAACGCTGTAGAAACAGAACCACTACTCAGAATGGCATCCAGTCATATTACCAACGCCGGGAAAAACTTCCTTGAAAAAAAAAGACGAAAGTCTTACCAATAGACGATGCTTTAAGGGTCTTTCTTTTTTTAGTTGTGCTGACGAGCTGCTACTATTTGTAATGACTGGACTTCGGGAATGTGAGGCACTGCGACGATTTTCTCTTTATTTTCGCTTTATCAGAATCTTGGGCTCGTTGGTCCTTGGGTCCTGCTGAGGTGTTTGTGCTAATTTGTTTCATTGTTGGAGAATTTAACCAGTATTGCGCAGTCTACTCGTACACCGTGCAAATGGGCAGGTGCAACAAAGTTGGTGTTTTCCAGCTGATGTGTTGTGGCATAGAGGAGGTCGATCTCATCTAGGAGTTTCCTTGTTGAGATGACAATGTTTTCTGTGATAGTAGATATGTTGAGTTCATGAAGGAGGTCTCCAGTCCTCACCCACCTCCGAGTCCTCCAGATCAGACGGAGGCAACGTATTTGGACTCTCTGAAAAGGTCTTAGGTTAAAATTGCAGATCGTTCCCCACACTGAGCAGCTGTAGAATAGTGCTGGGAGGATCGTCGTTCGATATAGCCTCATTGTAGTAGTAAAGCTGAGGTAACGGCCCACCAGTAGTGGGTCGAGTTGATGAAGAAGGTGTAACAATTCGATTCTCGCTGTCTGGTTCTCTGCTTTGAATAATAGCTTGCTGTCAAGCACCAGTCCCGGGCATTTGACTTGAGTGTCAAGGCATAAAACCAGTTCGCCACGGAGGTTGGGATGACACTGTGTGAACATTGTGGCTCTTGTCTTCTCTGCATCTAGCCAGATGTGATTGCCTGCTGCCCAATGTTTGGCGATGGCAAGTTGGCGTTGTAGTCTTCTGATGGTCTCAGTGAACTGATGGCTGTTGGTGAGCAGTGCGAATCATCTGCAAACTTGGCCAGCGACTCTTGAGGGAGCAGTGGTATGTCGTTGATGTGGATTACAAAAAGCGTTGGTGATAGAATAGATCCTTGAGGTATGGCAGCTCTAAGAAGTTTCACAGTGGAGTAGCTTTTGCCATGCTGCGGTGGTCAGTGGGGAAACTGTCGATACTCCAAAGAAAGTATTTAGGGATGCTGTGGAGATATGTAAGCATCATAATGTAAATGGGGTTGGTTACTATTGACAGATGAATCACAGTGTGATTTCTACGTTTTTAGTAGCACTTTACATCATCTGTACTGTATAATGCACGTGACTGTACAAGTTCGGCACTGAACAGTTGTTGCACTGTAATGTAGGTAACCCCATCCACCATGGCACAGTCTTACCATATCAGATGGGAAAAAGGGGTAGAACGTGTAGACAACCTCCCAGATGGTGTGACCCGGGCAACGCTGTAACATGGGACAGCGGCAAAAGGTCTACACAACTACGGCAGCCAGCCCATCCCACACAAAGGCAAATGGAGCATGCAAGGAATTTTACATTAAGAAACTGAATGTATGTCATTTCAACATAAAAGGCTACACAAGGACTATGGGAGAAATCCTTGAAAAAATCTTAACGAAAGAACGAGTGACTGTCGCACTTCTAAAAGAGACCCACCTCACAGATGAAACTGTCATCCGACTCAAAATATCAGGTTTCACTAATGTGAGCTACATTGGCCACGACAAGCATGGTATGGCCACCCTAGCGAAGAATAATATCTTAAGGAATGTAGACACAATAATGGCACCAGTAGAACACGTGATAGGTATAAAACTGGGAGAACTGACACTGTGTAGAGTCTATAAATCTTCATCACATAAATGGTCCATGGGTGTCTTGCCCAAGGTATGGGACTAAATGACTGGGCAGACAACCAGGACCTACACCTCCTGTTCGACCCTAAGAACAAAGCGACCTTCAAACCAAAGGTTTGGTGCACAAAATTCACAACTGACCTGACCTTCGTCACACGTGGCGCAACAGGCATACCCGAGCAAGAAAAGAGGGGGCTTGTTGAGGCTTTTCCGCGGAGCCACCACAACCCAGTAATACACTCCTGGAAATAGAAAAAAGAACACATTGACACCGGTGTGTCAGACCCACCATACTTGCTCCGGACACTGCGAGAGGGCTGTACAAGCAATGATCACACGCACGGCACAGCGGACACACCAGGAACCGCGGTGTTGGCCGTCGAATGGCGCTAGCTGCGCAGCATTTGTGCACCGCCGCCGTCAGTGTCAGCCAGTTTGCCGTGGCATATGGAGCTCCATCGCAGTCTTTAACACTGGTAGCATGCCGCGACAGCGTGGACGTGAACCGTATGTGCAGTTGACGGACTTTGAGCGAGGGCGTATAGTGGGCATGCGGGAGGCCAGGTGGACGTACCGCCGAATTGCTCAACACGTGGGGCGTGAGGTCTCCACAGTACATCGATGTTGTTGCCAGTGGTCGGCGGAAGGTGCACGTGCCCGTCGACTTGGGACCGGACCGCAGCGACGCACGGATGCACGCCAAGACCGTAGGATCCTACGCAGTGCCGTAGGGGACCGCACCGCCACTTCCCAGCAAATTAGAGACACTGTTGCTCCTGGGGTATCGGCGAGGACCATTCGCAACCGTCTCCATGAAGCTGGGCTACGGTCCCGCACACCGTTAGGCCGTCTTCCGCTCACGCCCCAACATCGTGCAGCCCGCCTCCAGTGGTGTCGCGACAGGCGTGAATGGAGGGACGAATGGAGACGTGTCGTCTTCAGCGATGAGAGTCGCTTCTGCCTTGGTGCCAATGATGGTCGTATGCGTGTTTGGCGCCGTGCAGGTGAGCGCCACATTCAGGACTGCATACGACCGAGGCACACAGGGCCAACACCCGGCATCATGGTGTGGGGAGCGATCTCCTACACTGGCCATACACCACTGGTGATCGTCGAGGGGACACTGAATAGTGCACGGTACATCCAAACCGTCATCGAACCCATCGTTCTACCATTCCTAGACCGGCAAGGGAACTTGCTGTTCCAACAGGACAATGCACGTCCGCATGTATCCCGTGCCACCCAACGTGCTCTAGAAGGTGTAAGTCAACTACCCTGGCCAGCAAGATCTCCGGATCTGTCCCCCATTGAGCATGTTTGGGACTGGATGAAGCGTCGTCTCACGCGGTCTGCACGTCCAGCACGAACGCTGGTCCAACTGAGGCGCCAGGTGGAAATGGCATGGCAAGCCGTTCCACAGGACTACATCCAGCATCTCTACGATCGTCTCCATGGGAGAATAGCAGCCTGCATTGCTGCGAAAGGTGGATATACACTGTGCTGGTGCCGACATTGTGCATGCTCTGTTGCCTGTGTCTATGTGCCTGTGGTTCTGTCAGTGTGATCATGTGATGTATCTGACCCCAGGAATGTGTCAATAAAGTTTCCCCTTCCTGGGACAATGAATTCACGGCGTTCTTATTTCAATTTCCAGGAGTGTAGTAGAGATCGGACTGTCAATCCCAGTTATAATACGCCCTCCAATCTCACGCTGGAACCTCAGGAAAGCTGACTGGAATAAATACCGGTCCTATGTCGACAAGACGATAATTATGATACCGCCGAAACCTGAGAACTACAAAATATATCACAAACCTGGTACACAAAGCAGCCTTAAATGCTATTCCACGAGGGTCAAGGAAGGAATAAACCCCCTGCTGGACGAATGAGTGTGAAACACTAATAGAGGAATTTGAGAAGAGTGGGGACACCGAGACTGCGAAACAACTGATAAACGCTATGAATAAGGAACAAAGGAGCAGATGGAAAGAGGCAATGGAAAATCTAAATATCACCCATTCCAGCAGAAAAAGCTGGGGGGCTATTGAAGAAACTAGGCGGTGCTACAGTACCTCAGAGACCGTCTCTTAGCACAAGTGCTTCTGAGATTTCAGCTGTCCTGAAACACACCTCCAGAACCCAACTAAGGGATTGCGAAAAGGTGAGGTTTCCAGAAACCTGAACAATTTATTAGTCAATAATCCAACAAACATGGACATTGTGAAAGAAGTGGAGACAGAAGAGATTACCCAGGCTCTGAATCTAATGAAGAAAGGAAAATCAGCCGGAACTGACGAGATCCTATCAGATTTCTTGAAGGAACTGGGAACTCTAGGAAGAAGGTGGCTCTCCAAACTCTGCACAGAATGTATCAGTACGGATCCTCTCCCCAAGATGTGGAACGAAGAAAAAGTCATCGCTGTGCAGAAACCCGGAAAGACTGGATATAGCCCAAAGAACTACAGACCAATACTCCTGCTATATAAGTCTTATAAATTATTCTAGAGAATATTACTGACTAGATTATCTTTGTACATTGATACCACCCTTCCAGCATACCAAGCCGGTTTTCGAGCAAGCAGAAACTGTTGCCGTCAAGTGCTGTCCCTTATAATCTACATAGAGAAAGGCTTCCAAAACAAGTTGAAAACTGGATTGGTTCTCATAGATCTTACATCAGCTTACGATACAGTGTGGATCGAAGGGCTGTTGTTAAAGCTAACTAGAATCACAAAATGTAAACAGACCTACACACTACTCAAGAACATGTTAACAGGCAAGGAAATCAGTCTCACTTCATGGCACGAACAACAAGAGGTGTTTCTGAATAATGGTCTGCCACAGGGCTCGGCACTAACACCCGTTCTCTTCAACCTGTATATAGATGACATGCCAGAAACCAAATTGCTTAAATTTATACACGCTGACGACCTGGTCATGGCATATCAAAGTAAAAATTTCAACAATCTCGTCGAAACAATGAATGCAGACCTGGAAGTCCTAATCACATATTACTCCAAGTGGCACCTACACCCAAACCCCAACAAAACATCCAGCATAATAATGCACCTTAACACAGAGAAACTCAGAAAATTACAGCCTTCTATGAGTGGACAGCAGATCAGACACGAGAATAAGCCTAAATACTTGGGTGTGAAACTAGATCACACTCTAACATACAACGCACAACTAGAAGACACAAAACAGTAACTGAAATCCCGAAACGCTATCATTTCGAAACTGGCTGGAACGACATGGGGATGTGGGACGAGCACTTTGAGGACATCAGCACTAGCTCTTGTCAACAGCGTAGCTGAATACTGCTCACCAGTCTGGATGAGAAGTGCACACGTAGCTAAAGTGGACGTCCAGCTGACGGAGACAATGTGAATAATCTCGGGAACACTCAGGGCCACCTCCTGTGCCTGGCTCCCTATCGTAGCCAACATAGAGCCCCCTGAAATTAGGCAATCACAGCTAGCCCTAAGAACCTACCAAAAAATCCTAGACAACCCGGACCTCTCTATCCACAAAGATCTAACAGCTACAAACAGGCTTAAATCCAGGAGAGCTTTCTGGAAATTCGGCGAAGAGCTTCGAGGCTTTAACTCAAAAACAACCTGGAAGGAATTATGGACTGAAATTTGGTGGACGACCCCAACAAGAAGATTGACGGACTCAACCTCCCAAGTAAACTAAGGACAACTTTGCACCGCCTAAGAAGAGGTGTCGGCAGATGCAAGCCACTAATGAAGAAATGGGTCCTGTGAGACAGCCTTGAATGTGAGTGTGGTGAAATCCAGACAATCGACCATTTACTCGTGTGTGAAGTGTATGGATATGAAGCCGACCGATGTGACCGAGCGGTTCTAGGCGCTTCAGTCTGGGACCGGGCGATCATTAAGGTCGCAGGTTCGAATCCTGCCCCGGGCATGGATGTGTGATGTCCCTAGGTTGGTTAGGTTTAAGTAGTTCTAAGTTCTAGGGGACTGATGACCTCAGATGTTAAGTCTCATAGTGCTCAGAGCCGTTTGAATCATTTTTATGGATATGAAGGTGATTTGAAAGACATACATAGACTCAGCGATTCGGATTTAAAGTGGCTCGAGAGAATTTGAAATGTTGTATAGTATTATAAGTGCACCGGTAAAGAGTATTGTTACCACAATTGTATAAGTATATTGTAATTAATGTAAGGATGATTGTCTTTGTATATACCGAACGAGTAAATGAGATGGGAGAAATCTGTTCTGAGTTGTCATGAAGCCTAAAATCCACGCGAAAAGCAAAATTACATTGGTTTTCAATTGCCTTTGAGCCAAAACTGTATAAAAACGAAGAGGAAACCGGGTTTTAACATCCGATTTGGGGTAGGGGACCAAACAGTGAGGTCATTGGTGGAGGATGAGAAAGGAAGTCGACCATGCCTTTTCAAAGGCACCATCCTGGTATTTGCCTGAAGTGATTTAGTGAAAGCACGGAAAACACTCTGTCCTGGGGCTGATACCACATAAAAAGCAAACTGACATTAGTTTCTAGTTGTCATGAGACTGGCTAAAAACATGTTCCACATTTTTCTGTCACAACTTGATATCGAGAAACAACATGTTCTGCAACAGACTGGAGTGTCTTGGGGGTTCCGTTCAGAATGTGATGCTCAATATATACCTTCAGTTCAGCTACATTCATAACTGGAGCTCTGAACACAACATCTTTCAGCTAACTCCACAGCCAGATGTCACATGGATTAAGATCAGGTGATCTGGATGGCCACACTGTAGGGAAATGACAACTGATAACTCTAGTATTCCCGAAATGCCTCTGCAACAGTAGCTTCACTGGCTGTGTAATGTGCGGGGAGCGCCATCTCACATAAAAATGATCACACCCACACATGCCCCCTATTGAAGTGTCGGAATGACATTGGTACTCAAAAGACTCTCATAGCTTTTACCAATGACCGTACAGGTAACAAGACCCACAGGACTCATCTCCTCGAAACAATGCGGCCCTACGACAAATGTTGCCGTCAACCTGCACGACACTGTCACCTTTGCAGAATAAAGTGGTACTGGTTGACGTGCGTGCGGATTTTCTGTTGCCCATATTCTGCAATTCTGCGTATGGACGCAATCTTGGAGATGGAAATGGACTTTGTACGTCCACAAAATATGGCCGTTCATTGTCCGCTTCCATGTGAGCAAGAAATGCCGGAGTGAACTTTTGTCTTGCTGGTAGGCCAGCAGGAAACAACTCATGAACATGGATGATTTTTGTATGGATAGCAATGCAGGATGTTTCGTAGGCTTTTATGCACGAGACATGTCCAGCGTTCGGGCAATTCCCCGTGCACTGCATGTTCGTACACCACCGCTTGACCCCTCCCGCAGTGCTGTTCCACAATTTCGACAGATGTCAGATCAACTGCTTTCCTCCCTCTGCAACGTTGCACTTCAAAAGAACCTCTCTTTTCGAATTTCATAATCGTTTTCTCCAGACCTTTACCAGACATCACACAAATGCCTTTCTCCATACCCTTGAATGTCCAGAACTTTTGCAGGGGTGATGGTGTACGGTTACCGTTCTTGTAAAAGAGCTTCATCAGCCAGAAGCGTGTGATCCTTCATGGAGACGGTCATGTTGGGCGTCTTGAACACAAACTGACGGGCAGTTGTGTGCCGCATATCTTTTAGTGTGCATATATTGACTCTTACGTTGCCATCTTTGAGGGATGAAGTAGTGAAGGCAGCAGAGGATCAAGTAGGTAAAAAGACGAGGGCTAGTAGAAATCCTTGGGTAACAGAAGAAATATTGAATTTAATTGATGAAAGGAGAAAATATAAAAATGCAGTAAGTGAAACAGGCAAAAAGGAATACAAACGTCTCAAAAATGAGATCGACAGGAAGTGCAAAATGGCTAAGCAGGGATGGCTAGAGGACAAATGTAAGGATGTAGAGGCCTATCTCACTAGGGGTAAGATAGATACCGCCTACAGGAAAATTAAAGAGACCTTTGGAGATAAGAGAACGACTTGTATGAATATCAAGAGCTCAGATGGAAACCCAGTTCTAAGCAAAGAAGGGAAAGCAGAAAGGTGGAAGGAGTATATAGAGAGTCTATACAAGGGCGATGTACTTGAGGACAATATTATGGAAATGGAAGAGGATATAGATGAAGATGAAATGGGAGATACGATACTGCGTGAAGAGTTTGACAGAGCACTGAAAGACCTGAGTCGAAACAAGGCCCCCGGAGTAGACAATATTCCATTGGAACTACTGACGGCCGTGGGAGAGCCAGTCCTGACAAAACTCTACCATCTGGTGAGCATGATGTATGAAACAGGCGAAATACCCTCAGACTTCAAGAAGAATATAATAATTCCAATCCCAAAGAAAGCAGGTGTTGACAGATGTGAAAATTACCGAACTATCAGCTTAATAAGTCACAGCTGCAAAATACTAACACGAATTCTTTACAGACGAATGGAAAAACTAGTAGAAGCCAACCTCGGGGAAGATCAGTTTGGATTCCGTAGAAACACTGGAACACGTGAGGCAATACTGACCTTACGACTTATCTTAGAAGAAAGATTAAGGAAAGGCAAACCTACGTTTCTATCATTTGTAGACTTAGAGAAAGCTTTTGACAATGTTGACTGGAATACTCTCTTTCAAATTCTAAAGGTGGCAGGGGTAAAATACAGGGAGCGAAAGGCTATTTACAATTTGTACAGAAACCAGATGGCAGTTATAAGAGTCGAGGGACATGAATGGGAAGCAGTGGTTGGGAAGGGAGTAAGACAGGGTTGTAGCCTCTCCCCGATGTTGTTCAATCTGTATATTGAGCAAGCAGTAAAGGAAACAAAAGAAAAATTCGGAGTAGGTATTAAAATTCATGGAGAAGAAATAAAAACTTTGAGGTTCGCCGATGACATTGTAATTCTGTCAGAGACAGCAAAGGACTTGGAAGAGCAGTTGAATGGAATGGACAGTGTCTTGAAAGGAGGATATAAGATGAACATCAACAAAAGCAAAACAAGGATAATGGAATGTAGCCTAATTAAGTCGGGTGATGCTGAGGGAATTAGATTAGGAAATGAGGCACTTAAAGTAGTAAAGGAGTTTTGCTATTTGGGGAGCAAAATAACTGATGATGGTCGAAGTAGAGAAGATATAAAATGTAGACTGGCAATGGCAAGGAAAGCGTTTCTGAAGAAGAGAAATTTGTTAACATCCAGTATTGATTTAAGTGTCAGGAAGTCATTTCTGAAAGTATTCGTATGGAGTGTAGCCATGTATGGAAGTGAAACATGGACGATAAATAGTTTAGACAAGAAGAGAATAGAAGCTTTCGAAATGTGGTGCTACAGAAGAATGCTGAAGATTAGATGGGTAGATCATGTAACTAATGAGGAAGTATTGAATAGGATTGGGGAGAAGAGAAGTTTGTGGCACAATTTGACCAGAAGAAGGGATCGGTTGGTAGGGCATGTTCTGAGGCATCAAGGGATCACCAATTTAGTATTGGAGGGCAGCATGGAGGGTAAAAATCGTAGAGGGAGACCACGAGATGAATACACTAAGCAGATTCAGAAGGATGTAGGTTGCAGTAGGTACTGGGAGATGAAAAAGCTTGCACAGGATAGAGTAGCATGGAGAGCTGCATCAAACCAGTCTCAGGACTGAAGACCACAACAACAACAACGTTGCCATCCACTGGTGAAATTTTCGCTAGTTTTTTTTTTTTTTTCTTCCATGATGTTTCTCCATGTGTCAACAACATGCTGTTCGCTCAGAATGGTTCAAATGGCTCTGAGCACTATGGGACTTAACTTCTGAGGTCATCAGTCCCCTAGAACTTAGAACTAATTAAACCGAACTAACCTAAGGACATCACACACATCCATGCCCGAGGCAGGATTCGAACCTGCGACCGTAGCGGTCCCGCGGTTCCAGACTGTAGCGCCTAGAACCGCTCAGCCACCCTGGCCGGCCATGCTGTTCGTATTTGACGTCATTCTGAGCAGTTGTTCCCTTTCTACAGCGTTTTCAGATTGGAATTTTAATTGTGAACACCGTATATTTAACCAGTGTTGGAGAATGCAGGGAATGGAACATCTTTAAGCATAAATTGTCCACAACCATAGTAAAACCTCTGTATACACAAAACTATACTTGCACTCAAAGACTTCGTTATGAGATATGATGAATGTGGTGCAATACCTCTACATCTGTACCACACATTAACAACTCCAGTGAGAGGTGAGTAGTTTATGAGGCGATCATGTAGCAGTAACGCATATGCTTCTGTGCCTGAAGGGAAGTTTTGTGATGATTCAAATTCAATACGTACGCCTGCAGTTTCACATTTCATTATCTCCTTTTGCTTTGATCAATCAATCACAACTATGGGTGACAACTCCTTAAACATCTTAGGAACGAGCGTTTAACTAAATCCATCACCTTCGTACTAAAAGGAGCGAAACATTGCATTCATATTATAAAGTAGACCACCCTTGTTCTTGCTCCAGTCAGACTGTAAATTATCATATGGAAAATACTCTAAATTTAGGTACACTTCAGCGTGAGTAAGTTAACCGTTGTCAAGTTAAATCGAATACTTTTTCAGATTCCCTCTCCTGTCTGTTTGCAGAACTAGAATAATAAATCGAGGCGTTTCTAGTTGAACAAATGACTTAATCGTCCATGTTTGTCTCGATGTCTCTGAGAGGACTGAATACTCATAAAGTTACCTTTAACAGAAAGTTAATGGCAGATGGCCATTTGCATTCAACATACTCAAAAGTTTCAGATACTCTTAGTCTGCTACTGATAAAAGGAGTACTTTCCAGAACAATTTGTCGAACACAATTTTACCCTACTCTTCTGGCCCTCCTTGAACGTATGAATTATTATCTGTAGCACATCGGACTAGAATCAGCTCCAGCTCAACATTCATAATAATACTTTTGCTTCTTCAAAGAAGACCATTAACGTTTCAAGTGGGATGCAGGCGCGAAAGCAACCTTCTATCGATTAATCTATGAACTATCCACACTTTCTAATGCATTCAGGTCCAAAGTTGACGCCAAGATGTATGTTTTGAGGGTTGATGTGATTCGAACATTTCTTTAGCTGTAGAGCGCAATACAATGAAGTACATGTCTCATTTCTTGAAACCGAAAAGCAAATGCGTGACATGTAATCTGCGATGTTGCTGATGGTGGACACCTTCCATCTTTCTCCATGGTCACAAATAATCCTTCCAAATACAGGAAACTGTTGCTTGGAAGTGCTAAGTCATCTTGAGTTTGAATAAGAATTCTATTGTTGTTGTTAAAGGTCGTCATAGCTAATAATTTGTGAGGCAAATACTCCTGCTGAATGCTTTGACCGTCATGCTGAACTGGAGTTGTTGTATCGAGCTCTGTCATTTGGAGGTTTCATCCCTTCCATTTAAGAGACTCATATTCCTCTCGTGCTTCTGTGTTCCCCTTCTACCACTGAATAGTGGTGTTCTGATGATTGTGTGTGTCATATTTAGATTTAATATTCATGATGATACTTCACATGAAGATGTATTATAGTTTCATCACCATTAAAATCGATTAGATTCATGTTCTGGTGTATAATATTCACCTGAAAATGGTCTATGCCTCAAGTGTCACTGGAGGTATGATAAGTTACTGGGGGCTTCCACAATTTTGTAGCCTAGTTCCACTGTATGAAAAAATCTATAGATAGTGTGAATTAATATTTCAATAAGGTATGAATTCTCTGTCACATTACACTCAACCAGTATTGTGCCAACAGGATGAGCATCCACTTGTTGTTTCAACTCATAAACTTTGTCAGTATTCCCCTCCAACACCTGTCTTCTCAAAAAACCTAGCAGCGACCCAACTAAATTTTCATATGTAAAGTCTATTCTCTTGTGTGTCGCTTTTATCTTTGCTTTAAACATTTTAATCGTTGCGTGTAACTTCAAGCCTTGTACAAAACATTTCTGATACACATTCAAATCATCACTGTCATATTAGCCACGATGTATTACCACACCATGGCGCTCAGGGCCACAGCACAAAGTGTAAGTGTCCTGGTGTTCACTGGATAATTCTTTACCAAGGCAATCGTCCGTAGTATTGTCTGGTGTCACTTTGCCATCGACTTAGGTTTTACCACACCTAGCCCGAGCGCTGTTTTCTGAAATGTTATATAGAACTTCTTTTTTACTTTTTTATGTGTACTACAGGGTGTAAAAACTATTTTAGCTCCAGTCTCCGGTTTATTTTCGGTATAAGAAACCGGTCCTGTTTTAACTACCGAAAAATAAAAAGAACCTTACAACTGACGCGCTGTTGTCAACTTCTGATATAATGCTCAGTTGTGGATGTTACTCCAGCAAGATTGTTTGTAGTAAAATACAACGCATGCCAATTGGAACATATTACCAATTTCTGTCTGACATCAGCAGCCATTAGTTTTAATAAAACGCATCTAGCATGTAACGCCATTCCCAGTTTTATCAGAAAACTGTTCAATAGAATTACTGGTAGCTCAGCATGTTACATTTAGCAACACATGAAAATTGAAATTATTAAAGAAATTAGACGTTTATATTTAAGAAAAGATTATTTAAATAAGAAAACCTATGTAACTCAGCTTGAATTTTTGAAGTAACTGGCCCATTTTATTTTTGACGCCGCATGTGTGCATATTACATATCTCATTGATTGTCTCAAGGATAATGTTACAAGCTTTTATGTCAAGAAACTGGAAAGATTAGGTGTGAAGGTTGACTCTGTTTTAGAAGCTGTCCCTATGTGTGATATTAGATGGTTGAGAACCAAACTAGCATCGTTTTTAACTGCGAAGAAATGCGCTTTTTAAATAAACGGCTATCTCACAATATTGACTCCCAATTTAATCATAACACGGCCTCTTCGTTGGTGGCCCATACTATCGTCGCCCTGGGGCAGGCTAAATCTGATAACCCCACAAAAAAAATAAAGCCATTGCACTAGAACTTAGCACGGAAAAACATCAAAATAAGAAATAGTACAATTCCTGCAAGAAGTATGTCCATGAGTGAGACCAATCCATTCTGTGTAACATTAATAGGAAGCTTCAGGGATACCAAGCCCTCGTTGTGCGAGCGGACGAAGGCCGCATATCAATAGTTTTATATGAGGCCGACTACGTACCGAAAGCACAGGACTCCATTAACAGAACAATTTTTTATAACATACTTATTTAACCCCACAGCTAAGTTCATTGCTGAAAAAGATGACTCTTAAAAAACAGATGCTTTATTTGCACTGTTTCAAAAAAAAAAAAAAAAAAACGCTTTGATGCTGATGAGTCCGAGAACGCCCACTTTCAGAGGTGTGGTGAAGCTCCATAAGCCACATACTCCTTTAAGGCCAGCTATCAACGCTATTAATGCCCCAGATTACTTATTGGCCAAGGAATTTCGAAGTTTTCTCAGTAATCATTATTTTTGCTTCGATGACCATTCCATTAAGATTAGAGAGGAGCTAATTACACACCTCGAACGTGTGACTCAAACCAGTGACAGGAATTTATCAAGTCTGGTCATCGTAAGCATGTATACGAATATACCCGGTAAAGAGGTGATTCCTATTATTGAATCCAACTTACAGCTGCACTCTCGTCTACATTCACAAAAATGTAATGAATTCCTTAGTTCACATGATTACTTTGCCTTGAAAGATACCATGTATGGAGTAACTGATGGGTTAGCCATGGGATCCCCCATTGCCAGGATAATAGCTAAAATTTACGTCAATCACATTGAACATCAGTTTTTTTCCACCCACCCACAGCACTTTCAGATAGTAGTATGTTCCAAACATACGTCGATGACATCATACTTTTGTATAACGGGACCGAAGCCCAGCAGCAACTTTATCAACATGATTCTTAAAAAAAATGCACACCAGGAGACAGTATACGACAGAAGACCACTCTGGCTCTACAGTCACATTTTTTTATTTGCAAACTACGTTATAGGACAGTAAAGTTCACTTTAATGTATTCAGGAAACCAACCACAACTAGTTCTATTATTCACTGTTCTTCAGTTCATCCAAAGCAGCAAATAATGGGTCTTCGTGCAATGCTTTACAGTGCGGCTGGAGTCCATCTCTCAAAACAAAACTACCAACGTGAGTTGGATATCATTAAATTTTTAGCACATGCTAATGGTTACCAGCAAAAAGTTGTTGATGTTCTTCACCATAAAATGCAATTGAAAGCCGCTTCTAACAATCAGTATCGAACTACCTTATCACCTATTAGTAATGATAACCCTAAACAATTTTTTTGCAGGATCCCATACGTAGGTGAACCTAATCTAACCCTTACCTAACCTAACATAATATCCGATAACATCGGCAAATGGCTTAGAAAAGAGGGGATTATATCCGCCTTTTACACACAAACACACACACACACACACACACACACACACACACACACACACACACACACACACACCCAGTAAGATCGGGCACGTATTCAAGCACCACAAAACCAGAGAAGACAATCACTACATACAATCTGATGTCTATCACATCCCGTGTAGTGAGTGTCTTTCCGTCTACATTGTCCAAACTGGCCACTCCTTTAGCGTACGGTTCAGAGATCATCAGGACCTCAGCAATTCTAAATCCACCCTCACTAACCACTCGAAGGATCATAATAATTCCCTTTAAAATATACATATGAATAGTAGCAGTGTACATATTCAACGTAAGGGTCCTGTTTTAAACATTTTAGAAGGAATAGAAATTATCCGCAGCATTAACCGTGATCTGGCACCATTTTGAATTACCAAACTTCGCTTAAGCACCCAGACATGAATAACTTTTCTTTGTTGAAGCAACGTCCAGCCTCATTTACTTCTCCTTATGGCTTCTGATTACTGTACGTCACACGTGAATACTTCTTAACAAGGTCAGTGTTTTCGCCTTTGCTTTCGTGGCCCTTGATTAGGCTATACATCATATCACTGTCTCCTATAGTGAGGTCTACAGGATCCACTCAGTTTATTTTATATAGCTATAAAGTGTCTCATTTTAATAGAAGTTTCAATACTCTTTTTATCCTATGACTACGGCGCATTTCTGTGCATCATTATTTGTGACCTCACTAAATTAAAATTTGACTTTCTTTCATGATGTAAAATTTCTCTCAGGTCTTATCTCATGTAAGCCTCGTTGAGTCGTCGGCCTTTATTCATCAGGTTTTTAATTGGTCCTGCTTTTAATGTGTCGCTTTAGTGTTATTGCTGCTAGATGTTGATTGGTATAGTAGTTTTTGGAAGTGTGGACTGCAAGATTTTGCTACCTTTCCTTTTGTTCAGTAGCGAGATGCTTTGTAATAGGAGTAGCACATGTTTATGTCTTTTCAACTCATGACTGTGGCGTGTTTTTTTTTCTTTATTGTGATTTCATTCACCTGCCCCACATGGGCAGGGGAGGGCTGTCAGCGGCACAATTCGCCGCTTTTCAGCTGAGTGACATGACAACTAAAACAAGTATAATTTGGTACATACATAAGGCGATAAAAAAGGGGAACATAAAACAGGGTAATGGGAGAAAATGGAGGTAAAAATACACTGACATGGAGACGGTCATGGTGGGGGGGGGGGGCAGTTAAAAATGTCACCAGAAAGTTAAAAAACACAGTTGGCGATTCTTAAAACACAGAGAAGACACTGAATGCACATGCACAGATTAAAAGTGGGCCACAGTATTAAAAACACTCTGGAACAACACACTTAAAACCCACTTGGAACACACATGACGAAGAATAAAACTGCCAGGTGGGACCTGCTGAAGGAAAGGTCAGAGAAGATGGAAAAGGAGGGGAGAGCAAGGGGCAACAGGGGAAGCGGCGGGATGAAGAGAGTAGGGGCGTCAGCAGGTACACTAAGAGGCAGGAGACACGTGGGGCAGGACATGAAGAGGTAAGACAAGAGACACTGAAAGAGGCACAAGAGAGGGAAGGGGACTAGGAGGGGGAAGCCGCTCAGGAGGAGGGAGGGTCGGGAGAGGGAGCCCTGAGGAGGAGGCAGGAAGTTGGGATTTGAGTTGGTAGGAAGGGTAGGTGTCAGGGCGAAGCTCATCGTCCGGGAGGGGTAGATGGTGGAAGTTGCGTTGGGAAAGGAGATGGAGGGTGTGAGGATGGAGAGAGGGTAGGACACAACGGTAAAGACACGGCAACTGGTTGGGGGTGGAGAGGAAGGGAGACACCAGGGGGTGAGGGGGATCAGGGCGGCGGACAATATATAGTGTGCGGATGTGTCCAAGGAAAAGGAGAAGGTTGGGGAAGGGGATGAGGTCATAGAGGATACGCGTGGGGGACGGAAGGCGGATGCGAAAGGCGAGGCAGAGCGCATGGCGTTCGTGGATTTGGAGGGCTTTATAGAACTGGGGAGGGGCGGAAATCCAAGCTACAATGGCATAACAGAGGATGGGGCGAATCAAGGATTTGTAGGTGTGAAGGATGGTGGAAGGATGCAGACCCCACTTCCGGACGGACAGGAGTTTCAGGAGGCGGAGGCGGTTGTGAGCTTTATTTTGGATGGTAAGGAGATGGGGAGTCCAGGTGAGGTGGCAGTCGACTGTGAGGCCAAGGTATTTGAGGGTAGGAGTGAGGTGGATAGGACGGCCATAAATGGTGAGGTAGAAATCATGGAGGCAGAAGAAGTGGGTGGTGCGGCCTATGATGATCACCTGGATCTTGGAGGGATTGATATGGAGGAACCACTAGTTGCACCAAGTGGTGAATTGGTCAAGGTGGGTTTGGAGGGTACGTTGGGACTGTTGAAGGGTAGGATAAAGGGCTAGGAAGGCAGAGTCATCAGCAAACTGGAGAAGTTGAACAGGTGGGGGAGGTTTGGGCATATCAGCAGTGTACACGAGATAGAGGAGAGGGGAAAGGACAGAACCTTGGGGCATGCCGGCAGAGGGATAGAAAGTACGGAAGTTGGAATTGTGGATAGTCACATAGGAGGGACGATGGGACAGGAAGGAAGCAACAAGACAGACAAAGTTGATGGGGAGAGCGTAGGTCTGGAGTTTGAAGAGGAGCCCGGGATGCCAGACACAGTCATAGGCGTTCTGGAGATCAAGGGAAACAAAAATAGCGGAGCAACTGGAGTTAAGTTGGAGGGAAAGAAGATTGGTAAGGTTAAGGAGCTGGTTGTTGGCAGAGAAGGAAGGCCGGAAGCCACATTGCGTAAGGGGAAGGAGGTGGTGCTGGTTAAGGTCGCGGTGAATATGGTGAGATGGCATGGCCTCGAAGACCTTACTGAACACGGAGGTGAGGCAGATGGGACGATAGGAAGAGGTATCAGAGGGGGTTTGTTAGGTTTAGGGAACAGCAGGACATGGGAAGTCTTCCACAGGTCGGGGTAAAATCCAGTGAAGAGGAGGACATTGTACAGGGTAGCAAGGACAAACAAGAAGGATGGGGGGGATTTCTTGAGGTGGAGGTAGGTGACACCATCATGACCAGGGGCAGTGTTGCGTTTGGAGCGGAGGACGAGTGTGAGGTCTTGTGCGGTGATGGGAGTGTTGATGTCTGAGGGGGGTAAACGATCCAAGTACTGGAAGCTAGGGGTGAGTGGGGGGACAGAGGTGTCAGTGCGGTCAAGGATGGTGAGGAAGAGGGAGTAATCAAAATGTGGATCGTCAGGAATGGAGAAGATCTCGGATAGGTGGGAAGCAAAATGGTTAGCCTTACTGAGGTTGTCAGGAAAGGGACGATCGTCATGGAGGATGGGGTAACGCAGGCTGGGATGACTACCAGTAAGGCGGTGGAAGGCTGACCAGTACTTGAAGGAGTTGACAGGGAGGGTGGAGTTGAGGCGTGTGCATGTCTGGCGCCAGTCCCGGCGTTTCTTTCCTGTTAGGAGGTTCCAGATGTGTCGCTGTAATTACTGGTGGCGGGTGAGAGTATCCCGGTCACGGGTGCAGAAGAAGGAGCGGTAGAGCCCTTGGGATTCAGGCAGAAGAAGGACGGCCTGTGGAAAAAGCGTAGGATGGTGAGGGTGAGTGAGGGTGAGTGAGTTTGGTGGGGACATCAGCCTCCACAGCATCAGTGATAGTCTTCTGAAGGAAGGAAGAGGCATGGGTGATGTCAGCAGGGTGGTGAAAGGTGAGGGGGTGGCTTTCGACCTGTCAGGCAATGGATTCCCGGTAGGCATCCCAATTGGCACAGCAGTAGTCATAAACAGACTTTGGAGGGGCAGCTGGACAGGTGGCTGCATGGGTGGGACGGGGGGAGGAGATGGTGAGAAGGACAGGGAGATGGTCACTACCAATGGGATCGAGGACATCAATGGCGATGCGGCCAAGGAGGTCAGGGGAAGCGAGGGTAACATCAGGGGTGGAGTTACTTTCAGGACGGATGTGCTGTGGATGAGGAACAAGGACACCATGGAGGATGGCAAGGAACTGATGCCACCGCCAAAGGGTGGCAGGGTCATGGCTGTGGATGTTGAGGTCAGTGGCGATCACATAGGTGGAGAAGGTACAGTCAACATGGGAAATGAAGTCAAAGGGGAGAGAACCTGCGGGGCAGATATAGATAGTGGCACAGGTGATGGTGAGGGAGGGAAAAAAGAGGCTGAGGAGAAGGTGTTCGGTGGGGTCATTGAGGAGGGGTGTGGCCGGACAGGGAGGTGCTTGAGGTGGGCTATAGCGACCCCACCTCGGGCTAGGGGGAGGGGATTGTCAGTGTGGTGGAGGAGATAGGGGGAGGTGCAGACAACATGGTGAGGTTGGGGGAAGGTTTCATTAAGGATGAAGTAGTCAACCTGGTGCTGGGAGAGGGTATGCATGAAGAGTTATTTGTTTGCAGGGAGGGAGCGAATGTTGAGGTAGAGAAGAAGATACTGTTGACGTGCCAGGAGGTTGGAGGTGGGAATGATGCGGGAAGGGGAGAGAGGGCCTTAAACGAGGGTTTCAAAGCGGGTGAAGGTAAAGTGAGCCTGGTTATGGGAGTAGGTGGCGTAGGTGTTTAAGTGGAAAAAAGAGCGGGCGGCAAGGGAAATCTGCTGGAGTATGTGGGGGTGCTGGAAGGGGTGGATGTTCTGCAGGACGATGGTGAGGAACTGGATGATGTCTTCTGCTGTAGGGGGAGGGTGGAGGGAATTGTTAGGGTGGATGGGTGGGTCGATGGGGCAAACGGGAACAGTAAGTTCAGGGTTGGTGGTAGGGGATTTGGCTTTGCATTTGGAGGAATAGGTGGGGTGAGGTTCATTGCAAGTGTTGCAGGAAGGGGGGGAGGCGAGGTTGGGACACTGTTTAAGGAAGTGGGAGGCTTTACAATTGGGGCAGGTGGGGGGTTCTTGCAGTTTTGTGTGAGGTGGTTGTTGTACAGGAGACAGCGCTGTCAGTGGTAGGATTGAGGAGGGGAATGGGACGGGTCAACAGGCTGGCAGCGGTTGAAAATCAGGGCTCCTTGCATGAGGAGGTTGTCGATGGAGGAGGCGGACTCTGTAAATATACGCATGAGGAACGTATGGCCAGAGGGGTTGTAAATACGGTGGGCCGAGCGGACTTCCAGGGCGGTGTGGGCATTCAGTTCCGCCACCACCACAGCCTCCGTGACCACAGGGCTGAGTTTTGTGATGACTGCGGTGAGGGTCGATGGACGACAAGGTGGTTAGACTGACGAGGAGAGGAGGATGTAAGGAATGGTGTGAGGGATGCATGGAGCCCAAATGTGATGTGGGGAAGGCAATGGAGGAGATCAGTATGGAAAGAGGGAGAGGGAGACTTGATGAGAACAGAGTGTCTGTGAGAGATAAGTTGGGTGATGGGTGCATTGGGGATGTACTTCCGGATTTCAAGGGTGAGGGTGTGGGCATCCAGGAATTAGGGATCAGGGTTGGCTAGGACCAAGGTATACAGGGAGGGGGCTGGAGAGGAGTGAGGTGGGGTGGTGTCCATGGCGGGGTCAGCGGGAGGTGGGGTGGGCAGGGGCTTTTCGGATGAGGGAGTAGAGGAGAGGTCACCACTGGGCCGTGAGGAAGATTTTTTTGTAGGTGTTGCCTGGGAGGAGGGATGAGGGACTGGATGGATGGGGAGGTGGTGGGAGGCAGGGCCCTCCTGTGAGGCAGTAGCACCGGGTGAGAGGGTAGGGCGCTCTGTGGCGGCGACTGTGGCGTGGCAGGCAGTGACTCAGGCAGGGGAAGCAGGGGTAGTTGCACGGGGGAGGGGGGGAAGTCGTCTGGGTGGGCGAAAGGAGTGGGAGGGGGGTGGAAGCAGAGCAGGAGCAGGAGCAGCGGCAGGGGCTGGGGAAGGAGTGACATACAGGTGGGGATACAGTGATGGGGAGGTGATAGATGGGGAGGAGACCGTGAGTAGGGGAGATGGATGAGACGGGTTAATCCCAGAGTAAGCACTCCATGATGTTACAGTGGCGCAGGTGAAGGGGATGTGTAGATGATGGTGGTAGTTGGGGTTGTCCATGATTGCAGGCAGTGCCCATGGGCGACAGGAGTGGCCGAAGTACAAAAGGAACCAAAATGGGGGGCGGCGACGAGCACTGGGCGGCGGCGAGCACAGGGAGATGGCGGCGGCGGCGGCGGTATCAGTAGTAGCAGCGAGCACCGAGAGGCGGCGACCAGGCGGGGGCGTCGTCGTCGACGGCGGCGGCGAGCACCGAGAAGTGGCGACCAGGCGGCGGCGGCGGCGGCGGCGAGGACCAGACGGCGGGCAGCAGTGACGGAGTGCAGTCGGGCAACAACACGACAGGCACGGTTGGGGCTCTTCCATGTCGAAGATACGCCCTGAGTGTAGCCCAGGCAGTGTGAGTCCTCGAATAGGAAGTGAGGGAATCCAACCCTCGAATGTGGCGTGTTGCTCTATGTCGCCATATATATCTCCACCAAATTAAGAACTTGCCTGCCACTCGTGAAAAGGGAAAACTTTTCATTGAGTTTTAAGGTTGATGCATAAACTTTATGTCGCCAGCTTCAGTTAGTCTTACTACAGTTCTGTACTGTCCCGGTTCAATATGTTCCTTTGCTTTTCAAGTGATTTTCAATGTAACGGTTTTTTCTATTTTGAATGTGAATCACTAATTCAGATTATGAACTGCCGAGCTAGTTGACCCCACGTTGTTCTCCCCATCAACAGATGGCAGAAGTTTTGGCCCTCTGGTTAACCATTTTGCCTCTCGGTTATAAAATCGCGTCCCGTACTCGTCCACCGCAGTGCTCGGGGTCACAGCACAAAGTGTAAGTGTCCTGGTGTTCGTTGCATATTTCTTTATACAGGCAATCGTCCATAATATTGTCTGGTGTCAATTCGCCATTGACTTAGGTTTTACCACACCTAGCCCGACGGCTGTTTTCTAAAATGTTTATCGAACTTCTTTTTTACTTTTTTATGTGTGCTACTGCGTCTAAAAGCTATTATTAGTTCCCGTCTCTTGTTTGTTTTCCGTATAAGACCTGATGATGGGCATGTAAGAGCCCGAAAACGGTCGTGTTTTAACTACTGAAAAATAGAAAAAGTCTTATAACTGCAATAGTGCTTTTAACCTCTCCTATAATGCCTAGTTGCGACTGTCCCTCCAGCAGGAATGTCTGCTATGAGAATGCGTTTATAGCACCCCACTAAGATTTGTAAACAGCTTGCACATGACGTCAGGCATTCTTTTGACATGGGATACACATGTAACCAAAAAGTTTACAGTCTTTCCTTATGTTAAGCCACACAAACCTGTCCATCACTAGTCGAGTGTCGAGGTGTGCTAAATCATGGAGCTGGTCAAAATGACACGAGGTATGAAGGGGTGCTTCTGATTTTATGGGGTCGCCTCCATCATAGGGTGAGATTCAATCCTTAGGTTCTTCGACAGGTATTTGTTGTCTGCTAGGGAGGTGAGTATTATTATATCACTTATTATGTACGCATGTTCCCCTAAGTGGTTTAATAAAGTGTAATTTTAGTGCCATAATTGATTCACTTGATGCGAAGCTGTTGTCCACAGTGACAAACCACAAAGTAGATTGGTCTGGCTAGAAAGGCTGCGGTTTGAGGTGTGTCCTGTGGCCAGAAGATTGGAAGGGCAATGTTCGTAGCAGTAGACCAGCCGAGCAAGTATTGTCCATACAGGTATAACACGATGCATGGGAGGCATGCATCTGGCTTCATGGCTTGCAGAGTGATTTTGTTTGCACACAGTGTTGTTGTCTCTTCAATATTGATAAATCATCAATCCAACTGGTTTGCTGTGGCTTGGGCATAACCCGATTTGCAAACTGAACAGGGTCCTGTGCAGATCAAGAATTACGTAGTGTGTTATCTTCCATTATTTGGCAGTGTTACACATTAACCCTTTGAGTACTGCAGACGTAATATGCTGCGGCGCTCCACCTTGCCGCGGGGCCTGCGGACGTTGTTTGCTGCTGAAGTGGGCTTTCCCGTTGGTCCTGCAGATGGCATTCGCCGCGCGGCCCGGCCGGTACTTAAGTCCTAATGACAGTTTATACCGCAGCCGGTTCCACTGCTTGTGGACGTCAATAGCCGCTCAAGGCTGCATGCCGGCACGTCGCAAGTTCTTTTGTCACGTGCATTCCCTGGGATGGATGTACCCTATTTATTGTTCTGTGCCGCTGTCCCTGCTATCTGGGAAACACTCTGCTACGGATTTCGCAGCTGTTGTTCGACATTAGTTGTAGGTGGTTCATGTGATCTGCATTCTGCTTCTGTGGTGTCGTTTAGCTATCTGCCGTTTCATCAGGATTTTTAGAGTGCTGTCACTTTTGAGCTCCACAGACAAATGGCACATCGGCGTCGTTGCAGTGACGAAGAGATACTGGAGACACTGACAAGGAGTGACAGCGAGTGTGGCATCTTCAATTAATGTAGTGACGATGAAGATTCATCGGAAGAATCTCGTAGCAATACACCTGCACGTACTTTACCTAGTAGAGCTCGCCAGGACAGTTCTTCTTCAGATTCTGAAAGTGAAGACGAATCGATCCGTAAAAGGCCACGCCATAGTGAGAATGAGAAATTTGGTTGGCAAAAGCGTGATTTCAGTATAGCACTTCATGCATTTGATGACTGATCTTCAGGACATAATTGTTAACTAGCGCCTGATTCAAGTGTTCTGTCCTTTTTCATGCTATTTCTGTCAGAAGATCTGTTGAAATTTATAGCATTTGAAACGAACTGGGTTTTCACTTTCACCATGGAAAATACGTCGGAATGAGTTATTCTCGACTATACACCTGGAAAGATACTGGTTTTGAGGAAATTTATAGCTTCGTTGCTATTTGGCTTCTCATGGCTCGTGTTAAAAAGTTGAGAATAAAGGAATATTGGTCCAGAGATATACTTCTGAGTACTCCAATTTTTGACGAAGTTATGTCCCGTGACCATTTTATGTTACTTTTGAGACTGTTGTATTTTAGTGACAACTCGGCCAATCGTGTAGGTGACAGTTTGTTTGAAATTAGGGAAATAATTGACGCTGTTCGTGTGGCGTTCCGCAGTGCATTTAATCCACACAGAAAACTCTGTGTCGATGAAAATCTATTATTGTTCAAAGGTCGCTTATCTTTTAAGCAATACATTCCTTCGAAAGGAAGTAGATTTGGAATCAAAACATTCTTTTTGTGCGACTATAAAACTGGATATGTCTTGGATTTCGTTGTATACACAGGCACAACAACAGCAATTGTTGTCAATAATTTGCGGAAATCTGGTGATATTGTGGCAACACTAATGAGGTCATACCTTGAACGTGGACATACCCTGTATGTCGACAATTGGTATACAAGTCCAGCCTTGTTCCTCTGGCTTCACAACCAGAGAACAGCTGCATGTGGCGCTGCACGTAGGAACAGGCGCAACTTTCCAAAGCTACAAAAGAAACTGGAACAAGGAGAAGCTGAGTTTATGTCAACTGACGCAATGCATGCCATCAAGTGGTGCGACGAGAGAGAAGTGTTCATGCTGACTACCTGCAACACTACAGAAATGCGTGACACGGGAAAGAGAAACAGGACGACTGGCGAAAAAGTAATGATGCTGCAATGTGTTGTTAATTACAATGCAAAAATTGGAGCAGTAGACCACTCCGATATGCTAGTAAGCTCTGTTGTACCTGTGCGTAAATCTGTTAAATGCTACAAGAGGTTTTTTTTTTAATGTTGTGGACCTTTGTGTTTTGAATGCTCGCGCTCTTCACAGATCGGTGACAGGGAGCAAAATATCATTAGGAGATTTTCATTTATGTCTGGTACGAGAACTTGTGGAAAAATTTGCTACAGAACGGAGAAGAGATAGGAAAGGAAGACATTCTGATGGCGAGAATCCTCTTCGCTTTACTGGGAGGCCCTTTCCACGTGTCATTCCAAGTGACCAGACCAAGAAACGCGGACTATGGCTCGGATGTGCAGTCTGTTCGAAACAGAATTTGCATCGAGAAACGAAATATGAAAGCAAAACATGTAATGTACCTTTGAGCATTGAGCCATGTTTTGAAACATATCACACAAAGAAAAACTTTTAGCCAAATTGCTACAGCTGTAATATGAAATGAAGCCCTTATTTCTGAAAAAAAAATTACTCAAAAATTTAAAAAAATAAAAATAATTACAAAAATTAAAAAAAAATTATTTTCAACTTCGCCATTGCCGGTCCAAAGCCCGGATGAGAAAGAAGAATGGGAAATATAACAGTGGGAAAAAAAATTATCACCGAATTATCTGAGCTTGAAGGGCCTCTCCAGATGAATTACTTTGCTGACAAACACGTTATGTACGAACATTTGAGACATCCAGTCTGTGCTGACAAACACAGACTGGATGCTTCAAATGTTCCTACAGAAGGTGCAAAAATAAAAACTTAGTATAAATTTATGGATTCTTCCATAACTTCTTTCCCATGTCCGGCCATCCTGATTTAGGTTTTCGGTGATTTACCTAAATCGCTCCAGCAAATGCCGGGATGGTTCCTTTGAAAGGGCACGGCCGACTTCCTTCCCAGTCCTTCCCTAATCCAATGAGACCGATGACCTAGTTGTTTGGTGTCTTCCCCCAAACAACCCATAACTTCTTGGTAGAAGTGAAACCTTAAACTTAGTGCAAATATCATTAATTAAACAAAAAGTTGTAGCATTATTATTGCTACAAAATTGTAGCCTGGGTTACAGTAAAAGATATTTATTAAAGCAGAGACTAGTTTCGGTCGAATCTCATTTTCAAACCACCATGTAAAACAAAGACTGTGACAACCACATTATAGCTCTTAATAAAACCATAGAAGATGGTCAGCTATAGATATTCCATGATTTTATTAACAGCTATAATGTGTTTGTCACATTCATTTTTGACATGGTTGTCTGAAAATGGGCTTCGCCCAAAACTAGTCGCCGCTTCAAGAAATATCTTTTACCGCAACCTAGGCTATAATTTTCTAGTAATATTCAGTAACGTATTGCTGTCCTATTGTTATAGGACACTGGATTTGTGAAAAAATTCTAGGCCTACACTTGGAAAGGGCGTCTCGGCACACGTTGGTCAGTTGCGCACACTCGCCCGTTTCTGAATCACAGAAGGTCATTAGAAATTAAAGGTGACATTTAATTAGGTAGTTTAAAAACTTGAGTATTTCCTTATCTAATTCTTAAACAAAAGTTATAAATCATTGTTTATTTTTACTGTACAATAGGAAATGCTTCCCATATAAAAAGAATTCAGAAATGTTGAATTTTTGATTCTGAAGTTTCCTTAGGGATAATTTATTGCGTTAATGCTCTCAAAATATAGTGATTAGCTTCAAAAGTATGTTTCGGCATCCAGACGCTTTCCTCGAAGGTTGTTTGCGGGCGAATTATTGCGCTAGTACAGAAGAACGTCAACGTTTGGTCGTTACAGGTTCTACAGCATTTATATTAAGTTGAGTACAAAAATCTGATAATTAAGTATCAGTATGCCAAATAAAACACAGATGTATACTGAGACCTTATGAGGATTCTCAAGAACTAATTGCAAATGAAAGAAAGCCTTTGATGAGGAGTTACATGTTAGCAGCGTAAGCAGTTTCAGTGTACATTAGGCCTGTCGAACAATTCATCTCCATATTCAAAGCTTATATAAGTATCCAGATATCCTGCGTTTATTTGTAACGTCGCCAATCACACTAACTGCGAGACTGTCACGACTGCCGTGGTTCCAGCAATACTCAGGACAGGGCGAGGACGGCTGAGCGGAAAGCTCAGGCACACAGAATAGTCCGCAGAAGTGGCTGGCAGCTCAGGTATACGGATTCGGCGGCCCCAAGGGCACGCTTGACACGGCCAGTCACACGCGCCGGTGTAGCACTCAAAGGGTTGAAGTAGCTCTTTCCAGGACCATCTTGCTTTCGCTTTTCTGCATGTTGAATATTATTCATAATAGTTGATGTTGTGGCATGAGAAATGTTGTCCACAAGTGGAAGTTATGTGGCACAATGTGGGCATGCCGGCAACACTGTTGTTGTGCAGTGGTCTGGAAGGTTAAATTTTGCATGAGATCATGATCATTGAGTCGTCAACGTAGATCACAGGTCGTAGGAGATAATCACCCTCAATCCATATACTGTGAATAACAATTTTATTGGCAGTACGAATATACACTGGAAAAGCAATCAAACGTGATTAAACCATGAGACTGACTGCTGCTCAAAGAGTTTCTTGGGTGGGACCTAGGTCGACAGCCAGCGATGTTACTTCACACATTCGTCAGGAGAAACGCTAGATAGAAATGATCACAGAGATGTGAATCGAAGAATGGGTAGCTTCACAAACTGTAGAACACGTGGTTCTTACAGGTAAAGTATCGGTACAATTCTTCAGGTTGTTTCAAATCACCATACAAGTCAACGTAGTAGATGGAATTTCATTTTCTTTAACATATGCAACCCAGTGAGTGCCATGTCCTCCAGCAACGTCTAAATTAACAGTCCCACGCTCCTTATATTTCCACATCATCTCTGTCACTGTGTTGGTCTTAAACACCCCACACAGTCTTGGGATTTTGAGTTTCCTGAAGAATTTTTGCAGATCTGTATTGGGAAGCAGTGTATCCAGTGGTATAGTTATGAGGCTATTTTTTAATATACAGTCCAAGTCCTTTCCCATGTGGTTTTAAATATAGTCCCTTACCTACAGCCGAAGCCTGAACTGCCCTGTTATGCCTTTTAGCTTCTTGTAGTTGCTTCTGTGCGTTTTGTGCATTCTTCACTGTTTGAGCTATGGCGGCAGCTCTCCCAGCCAAAGAACCTAATGCTGATAGCCCTGTGGTGCTTTGTCTCGACTTCTTCCCCCTTTCTGCTTCAAGACACCTTTAGCTCCTACCACCATTGAATGAGTGTTTTTATTTCAATGCCCTACAAGTTCCTTCTTCACTATATGATGAGCCACACTCACAATTTGCTGGAAATTTATTCCAGCGACTAATTTAAGTTTGGCATGCATTGTTTTATCAACTACAGACATAGCAATACGTTGGTTTATACCTATGTTCTTTCTTCCACGTATTTGCCTGGCTTTATCAACTAATATTTGATTTCTAATGTCACTATCTTCATTTATAGCATACCAGTTGGCAATATCATGCTACTTGCTGGTGTTGTCAAGTATATTAATTCCCTTATCACCAAGAACTAGATATGTTTCCAGCCTCCTTCAAGGTCCACAGTAGATGCACCCTGGTAAAATTCAATTCAAATGGTAAATTCTCAAGAATACCAAGAATACCTCTGATGTGCTCTGTAACACCCATGTCACAGTACTGTATGGTCTGAGCTTTGTGTCCATTTATACATATCAAATCGTGGATGTTCACCAAACTGTTGTGCTTTGATGGGAAACCAGGCCACTTAATTAAAGCCTTGTTCCCTCAACATCACTTAACATGCTCTATGAGAGAAGCGGGTGGTTCAGAGCTTCACGGTAATTCTTCTCTATTGAAACTTCTGCCAATTTCTTCACCTTCACTATCCTTTAAGGTTTAAGTTCTCAGGTTAGTCTGTTGCGCTTTGAACATTGTGAATATCTCTATTGACCAGTTTGGTATGTAAGAATTCTGAAATGAAGTTTAGTATTTCAAAATATGTACCAGATCACCCATATAGAGTTTTTGCTTGCATGCATATGCCAACTTCATATGACTGTAGAAGCCCATTATCAAGTACATCAATAGACATCGTTTTAGTTATACTGTCTAACTCAATTATACTGCTCAATTATTTGTGGGTGAATGTCTAAGCATGTGTATGACCCCTGAAGCTTAAATCTCATCCATATGCAGTTTTTCATAGTCCTGTTAAAACATTTCACAATATTCATTTTCATCTGGGGGAATGTTTATTTGTGGTTTATTCCATATTGTTTCATTACTGACTTGAAATATTTGTTGTAAAATACACCTCCATTATCAATTTGTCCCAGTCTGTGGTAACTGTTCAAAATCCTGCTCAACCTTCTTCCCTACCCTTGTCCTCAAAAAGACAGGGCCCAGGGGAATTTCGAATATCTACCAACAACAATTAAAATATATTTGAAACCTTTATTCCATCGTGAATATTGATTCATACCAATGAGATCAGCTTGCCATAACTCATCTAAACCCCGTATTATGATGTGTCTGTGGGCAAATGTAACAGTAATTCTATGTTCTCCTGTGTTTCACAAAAGTGTTAAATATTAACCAGAGCAAGAGACTGCACTAACATAGCACATGTAAAATGTCATGTGATTGTTCAAGCAACGTCAGTACTGTATTGAGCACTTCAGCATATCAGGAAACCTGAAACCTGTTTCAGCACAAGTATCCTTTACCCCACCTACTCATCTAAATTTTTCAAAATAAATCTGCACGTGACCCCAGTAGCCAAAGCTTCATCAGCCTGTATCAATCTATTAAATAACAAAAATGTTGACTTCAGCAACAATGGTTTAATATGTGAATACAATATGACCTCCATAGTATTTGAATGAGGAATTATGGAAGAAACTTCATCTTACAATAGATTAAATATGACATGTATTCAAATTTGTCTGAACTCTCAACTTGTCTTTTAATATTTTGAAATAATCAGAATATTTTTTTTTCTTTTTTTAATCAGAATGGATCCTTTCCACACGGTCTTTCATTTTCACTGGCCTCATTGCAGAAAGTTTTTTTGGCATGTAAGCACACAGGAATAGTTTCATTAGCAAACAGTGGCACAAAACCATATTTCAAATACTCCTATGAATGTTTTCTGCATTTCTTCTTAGCATTGGTAGCTGTCCTTGTAGGAGTTAAAATCAAATTTTAATATGAAAAACAAAATATGTTTGGTGCACAACAAAACAGCAGCAGTAAGAGGCACAATTTACTCCTGCATGAGCTATAAAGAATTGGCTGTTCTTTCTCAGAGTGCAGTGTTGTCACCTTTTGCTGATAACAGATATTTAGAATTGAAAGGGATTATAATCATATCCAAATTTCATTTATTTGGTACCACGAATTGGAAAAAGATAATGAAAAAGTACTTGTAATTAATAATTTTATATATATTTTGGTATTTTATTGAAATATTCTGTTTTGATCCTAGACAGTTTAATTGGTCCTCTTTTGTAGTAACTGACCCCCTTTCAACTCTCATGTATTAACCAATTCCAAGACAGTTCTAATCATCCCCTAGGAGTCAGAATTGACCACTTTGGGACCCCTGGATTACATTGAGTTTTTCTTCTGCATTGATAAATTCACACATGGTTGTCTTCCTTTTGGAAGCTCTGGTGCTGCCCACGCTAAAAAGCATTTAAAATGAGTTAACAGACATCCTGTAGTGTTCAAAATAGTTGTCTGTATTTGCCTTCACTTTACTATGTAAGGGTAGAAAATGTCCCTTTGCTGAGATCTCGCCTTAATGTCAGATGAATCCAACATTCTTTTCTTGTACCATCATGGGCAACAACTATGGAGAACTATCACTGCACATAATGCAAGTATCACATATTTATTTAGTGAAATTCCACTCATAGCTGGTACTCACTGTGCACTGTAATTGTTGCTGCAGCTTTCACTCATTTACAATTGGATTTTCTTGGGCTTCATGCTGCACAAGAAGTATTCCCATGTGGTCAGCACTATTATTGCCATGTATGCTGTGTGAAAAGGAGGCCAGTCACTGAAGAAAAACATGCTCGTGCTTGTATGGGATCCAATTTTTAATTAGTGGCTTATGTAATCAATCTCAGTAATAATGTTTTTCCCTTTTTCCTACATCTTCATGATGAATATGCTGTGGACACTCCTATCTTCGAGGAATACAACAGTCATATTCACAGTGCTGCACATAGAAGATCAATTCATGAGGAGCTAAAAGTCTAACTCACCTAATCTTAATTCCATAAGAAATGTGTTTTTGGTTTGATGTCACATGTGCTGGACTGCTGTTGAAATTGCTTGTCAATATTTTATAAAGTTTTAGTCTTCAGTTACTTATTTTAAATTTTATTTGTGTTAATATTTGCTGTAAAAGTAACTTATTAGTTGATTTTCATTAATCTTAGTCTTTCTTCCTGTGTTATTGACTTGAGTGGTCTGTTATTCATGAGTGTGCTAATGTCGTTCGTCCAAACCTCATGCCTCAGTAGTGTGTTTACATTTTGCGGTGAGCAGTTGCTGCAGTAGTGGTTATAAAGCTAATTACTGACATAGTTATTTGTGCTCTGTCGTGCAGTTATTAGAGTTAACTGTTTTCAGCAGTGTTTTGTGCTGTTTGTGGCAAAATAACGATTTAATAAACTTCTGGAAACCTTTGCTCACTGTGCGTTTTAGAGTTTGCTGTGCATTGAAGTCATTTAGTAAATTTCAAGCTTTAGTTTTCAGCTGACATTTGTTATTGTTCCTAGTGAAACATTTCAGAAAAATTTTCATCCAGTATTTTAACTTAGTTGAGTGTTATAGTGGCCGGTTGAACTTTTGACTTTATCTAACAATTTTGTGAAGTTTTGCTGGTATTGGTATTAGCTGTGGTGTAGTTGTATTAATACAAGTAGTTGCTTTCTTAGTAGACAGAGAATTTTGAGACTGCTATTGTTAATTCTATATATAGTTCTACTCGTGTAACTGAACTTAGGTAACATAGGCGTATAGTTTTTTTTTTTTTCAGTAACAGTAAAATTTTACCATGAGTGAGAAGTGTGGGCTCGGTCATAGGTTTGTGAGTAGTGGGTTACAGTGTCAGATGTGTTCAAAATATTTTCATTGGGGAAGACAGTAGGCATTCTAGCGAGTTCCAGTCCTGGGAATGCAGAATCCGTAGTAGACGTAAAATGGTAGATCAGCAGGAGCATAAGATGTGTGCCCTTCAGGTGCAGATACAACACCCAAAGGAGGAACTAGATAGGCTGAGGAGGGTGAAAGGTGGTGGGGAATGGGAACTGGCAGTTGGGAAGAAGGCAGCTAGAAGGAGGAAGTATTCAGACAGTTATACTTTGTGTACATGCAATAGATTTGACCAACCGTCAGAGTTGATTGGAGGGGAGCCTCTAGTAGCTGTAGATGTAGGGAACATGTAGCAGTTCTCAGCAGTTAGGAGGCCTACGTCAGCTGCAAAGTCCAACAGAAAGAAGAAGGTTCTGCTGCTAGGTAGTTTGCACAGTAGTGGTGTGCCCCAGCAGTTGCAGGAAGTGTTGCAGAGTGGGTACCAGGTCAAAAAAAATGGCTCTGAGCACTATAGGACTTAACTGCTGAGGTCATCAGTCCTCTAGAACTTAGAACTACTTAAACCTAACTAACCTGAGGACATCACACACATCCATACCTAAGGCAGGATTCAAACCTGCGACCATAGTGGTCGCGCGGTTCCAGACTGTAGTGCCTAGAACCGCTCAGTCACACTGGCAGGCAGTACCAGGTCAACAGCATTGGGAAGCCTAGTGCAGTTTTGGCTCAGGTGAGTGACAGCATAGGGGGAGTTATGTAGGAATTTTACAAAGGAGGATCAGATAGTGATAGTGGGTGGAGCAGGGAACAGTCTTGATAGGGTTGGGGAATATGATGTAGGTGGCACTAATGTGCATTTTGTGTAGCTGTTTCAATATCATAATCGGCATGTCAACATGAGGCTGGAGAGGGCGCTGATTGTAGGGGGAATGGGCCACATTTCAGTGGTGCCAGTTGGGTCTATCAGTAGGTCGGATTTCACTGGGCATGGCCTGCACCTCAATTCATAGGGTAAAGGGGAGCTGGCAAAGCTTATAGGTGACAGTGCAGTGGATGGTGGTGGGATCTCACATGGAAAAATTCCTGTAGTAGTTGGTGTTAGAACTGCACCATCTTCAGCTCGAAGTCGGTTGATAGGTATACCTTAAAGGAAGTCCCTCTAACAAAGGGCTCACCTTCAGAGGACTTCATGTTTCCCAGTAGAGAAGGAATTATCATATTTCATCAAAATATAAGAGGTATTAAGGATAAAGTTAGTGAACTGCTTACAGATGTTGACTCTGAAATTATTGGTATATTGGAGCACAACTTAAATAATTTGACAATACGGAGGCTTTCTTTAACAGGATACAGATTAGCTGGCTGTTTTTCAACGAGTTCCTTGTGGGGTGGGGGAGTGGCTATGTATGTAAAAAACAGTATTCCGTTTGAGTCCACAGACGTATCACAGCACTGCACTGAAAAGATATTTGAATGTTGTGCTGGGATAGTTGAATTCAGTGAAACTGAACTTCTAGTTGTTGTTGTTTATAGGTCCCCTAACTCGACTTCAGAGCATTTTTGCTCAAGTTAGAGGGGGTTCTTGATTCACTTTGTAGGAGGTACCATAAAATTAGTTATATGTGATGACTTCAATATAAATTTTCTGTGTGGTGGTGCAGGAAAAAGGATGTTAGTAAATCTCCTAAATTCATTTGATCTGATACAGAGTGTGTTTTTCCCAACTAATGTGCAGGGGAACAGTAGGATAGCCATAGACAATATTTCTATTCATTCTTCATTACTAGATGGGCATTCTGTTAGTAAAAGGGTGAATGGTCTTTGAGACCAAGATGCACAAATTTTAACACTAAAAGGCTTTTGTACTCAAACAAATGTCACATATAATTACAAACTATGTAGGAAAGGTAATCCAATAGCAATAGAGAGTTTTTAAGCCTTGTCAAGGAACAAGAGTGGCAGGATGTTTATACTGCCGATAACATACATGATAAATATAATGCTTTACTTCACACATTTCTGATGTTCTTTGAGAGTTCCTTTCCATTAGAATGTTCTAAATGGGATACTAGCAGTAATAGGCAGCCCAGGTGGCTGACTAGTGGGATAAGGATATCATGTAGAACAAAGTGGGAATTAAATCAAAATGTTAGAAGTAGTCACAATCAAGCTACAGTATCCCATTATAAACAGTATTGTAAGGTGCTTAAAAATGTTATTGCGAAGGCAAAGAGTATGTGGTATGCAAATAGAATAGCTTACTCACACGATAAAATTAAATGGTTCAAATGGCCCAGAGCACTATGGAACTTAACTTCTTAGGTCATCAGTCCCCAAGAACTTAGAACTACTTAAAACTAACTAACCTAAGGACATCACACACACCCATGCCCGAGGCAGGATTCGAACCTGCAACTGTAGCGCTCGCGCGGCCCCAGACTGTAGCGCCTAGAACCGCTCAGCCATTCCTGCCGGCGATAAAATTAAAACCATATCATCAGTTGTGAAGAAGTGTCTGGTCAGCAGCAAAAGTTCAATGAAATAAAGTCAGTTCGTAGTAAAAATATTTCTATTACTGATAAATCAGATATATGTACAGTATTTAACAACCATTTTCTGAGCATTGCTGGTAAATGAGGGTGTACACGGAGACAAGGAAAAAAAAATTCCGGATTTTTCCCAGATATCTAGTTTAAAATATGTGATTTTTCCCAGGCAAAAATACTCCTTATTTATATAAATGATATCAAGTATTACGGGTAACTCTAAAATATTTCTGTTTGCTGATGACACTAGCTTGGTCGTAAGGAATGTTGTGTGCAGAATTGACTTGGTTTCAAATAGTGCAGTTCATGACCCTAAGTTCATGGCTTGTAGAAAATAAACTAATGCTAAATCACAGTAAGACTCAGTTTTTACAGTTTTTAACATACAGTTCAACAAAACCTGATGTTTTAATTTCACAGAATGGGCATATGATCAGTGAAACTGAACAGTTCACATTTGTTGGTGTTCAGATAGATAGTAAACTGCCATGGAAAGCCCAGGTTCAGGACCTTGTTCAGAGACTTACTGCTGACATTTTTACCATTCAAACAGTATCAGAAGTGAGTGACCATTTGACATGAAAATTAGTCTACTTTGCTTATTTTCATTCGCTTATGTCATATGGTATTATATTTTGGGGTAACTCTTCACATTCTAAAAGGATATTTCCGGGTCAGAAATGGGTGGTTCGGGCAATAAGTGGTGTAAGTTTGAAATGCCCCCTTAGAAAAATTTGCAAATGACAGTGCTGGTAAACCTCTTATGTTATTTGATTTTGAAACAGCTAAGCTGAACTGAACGTACTCAGACATTTCTCTCTTTACTTATTCTGATCAACACTAAACTGACACACAATATTTTTAGCGCAACGCAGTCTGACTTTTAATAATGCCTACAAAAGAATGGCCATGACTAACAATAACCTATACCATTCATGAATCATTCACCTCACAATAATCTTCGTTACTCAAACTACTGCAATACAGCGAGCGCCAATACTGCCGGCTAAATAAAAGATTCTAGCTACTGAAGGCACTAACTACTGATAGGCATAGTTAGCAAATGAATGATTTTGGTAGAGAACAAACAATGTATTTACCTTAATAATATTCAGAAGTCATCATATATATATATATATATATATATATATATATATATATATCACTTCATGATATACAGTATTACAAATTTACTCTTTCTGATGGACACACGTCCACATTGTCCACTCTCAAAATTATGCCATATCTCTCCCCACATCCACCACTGCTGGCAGCTCACCTCCAACTGCACAACACTACGCGCTGTTCACATCCAACTGCCCAACACTACAATAGCAAATATTCCAACAATGCAAAACAGCCACAGACTTCACACAGCACAGTCAGTGATTTTCACATAGAGCACCACATGGTGTTACCAACATAAAAACCTAAACAGCCTACTTACAAGTTTACAAACCACTTGTCAACCTCTGTTCACTAATCTGGGTATTTTGACATTGGTCTCTCAATATATATATTCCTTGCTGTCATTTCGTGTTAACGGTATTAGCTTATTACCAAGAATAAGCAGCTTCACTCAGTTAATACTCAGCAAAAATCAAACCTGCATTTGGATCGCACTTCCTTAACTCTTGTGCATAAAGGTATGCACACGCTTTCAAATTGAAACTGAAGAGTTTCCTCATGGGTCACTCCTACTATTCTGTACAGGAGTCCCTTGAAAAATAAAGCTGATTCTTGTTGTATTGTTGATTGCATTTACTTAAACTTATGGCTTGACATTTTTCAGATTCATAAACATTTTATTTTTATCTGTTATTACTTTTATGTTGTAATTTAGTGTACTGACACATTCCATGACCTTGATGATTTGCTCCTCAATTTGGTCATATGGAACTTCTGACGTGTAAATAAATAAGTAAAATAAAATGTTAGGGCTTTTTGGAACAGCAGGTGAAATGTATGAGGTCTGTTAGAAAAGTATCTGATCTTTGGACGAGGGGGAAAAACTGGCTTATCTGGAGCACTGGACACCTAATCACCCTCAAAATAGTTCTTTGAGACACCACGCATTTCTCCCAGTGCTTCCGCCATTGTTAGAAGCATTCCAAAAAAGCCTCTTTTAGAATGGGGTTTAGCTTATCTGTCATTGCTGTCTCAATGTCCGCTATTTTCTCAAATCTGCTTCCTTTCAATGACCTCTCAAGTTTGGGGAACAGTCAGAAGTCATAGGGGGCCATATCAGGAGAGTAAGGAGCCTGTTGAAGCACAGGAATCTGGTTTTTCACAAAAACATTGGAATCAAGGAATACGCTGGAGCATTGTGATCAAAGCATCAGCTTCCTGTTGATCACATGTCCAATCTTTTGCACTACACAGCATCACATAGGCAATGGTGGACATCCCTGTACCAATATTTTGCAATTATATGATCCTATGCTGTGTACTTGTGGTGTACAGCACTTCAGGAGTCAAAGAAAGCAGTCGGCATCACTTTGACATTGGTGATGAGGAATGCTTCCACTGTGATGACATTAATTTGGTTTCTGGGTCGTATCCATACACCTGGGACTCGTCATTAGTGATTATGTTGTTCATGAAGTTGAAGTCACTATTTGTGGAGTGCAGCATGTCCTGTGACACACCAACACAAAGTTCCTTTTGCTCCACCGTCAACAGCTTCGACACAAATTTTGCCAACTCTCTCTTCATGGCCAAATCTTCAGTCACCATGGAATGTGGTGAAAAAGTGCTCATTCCCACCTATTCCACAGTTTCTCTGACAGTCATATGATATTTTTGCATCATTGAACATCACTGAAGCATTCAATTGGGCAATGATGGTCATTTTGGCATGTTGATGGATGGCCGGAGTGTGGCTTGCTCTCCACTAATGTGTAACTGTCCTTAAATCATTGTACCAATCCTTAATCTTTGTGATTCCCATAGCACTGACACCAAAAGCCATCTGAATCTTCCGAATGGTTTCCACCGGGCTATCACCCAGTTACTGGCAAAATTTGATGCAGTGGTGCTGCTCCAGTTGTTCCATCATTTCCCTTGCAATGAGAAAGCAATGTGAGCACTACAAACTATTTCACTCAGCTGCTGCTTGGCAGCAACTGACGCTATAGATAGGCAGGAAAAGATTCATGCAAGCACACAAAGGTTCAAAGTTGGCTCATGCAAGTGCACTAGATTCAAATCCATCAGTTGTTTGAGGGAAAAAAGGGTGTTTTTCTAACTGACCTTGTAGGAGGCATCATTCTAGTAATTTGGTAGCTATATGGGAAGTAATTTTTGATTGGCATCTTCAGGTTTTTATGATGTACCTGACAAAACTTGTGGACCCTCTTTCTCACTAAACTGAAGATACTGTCAAGGTTAGAGGTGGTATTACTCAACATTAGTGTGCTGTCTATTGGTGTGAATAATTTGTTGTCTGGCGTTCTTAATCTCACTTGTCTTTTCAAATTTCACACCAGTATACATGGTGATTCCATAAATGATGTTACAGATTTCAGGAATGATGCAGAAGGGTAAATGTATCAATCTTTAGTAAAGGACCCTGGTCTTGAAACAACTGAGTCGAAAAATATAGGCAAAATTTATTCTGATAATTCTGACAGCAAACCTCTCAAATGTTGGCTCTTTGCTTTCCATATTTTGAGAGGTGGTAATATGGACTGAAATAGAAAAAAATGGCCAGTAAACATGGACCCCAAAGTGCAGACCTTAAGAGATATGAGCAGCTGTTCATCTTTGCTGCTGTGAAACACATCTCTTCTACTCAACAAGTGCTGTTAGCTCGTGAGGTATACATTTTAGAACCCACGTTAACTGTACATTTTTTTCTTGCTTCGGTCTATACTACCTCTTCCAAAAAGATGGAAAGCAAAGAGCATGCAGGAGAAGAAGTCCACTGTCAGAGGTATCAGACAGATTTCGCTTCTAACTTTCAACTGTCTTTTCCGACCAGTGTACCATATGTCAAACTGATACATTTACCCTCCTCCATCATCCATGAATGTTTATAACATCATCACAAGGGACTCTATATTTTCCATGGAGTACCTCTTTCCATCTTACAGAATAGGATTTTCAGTGTCAGCTTTTACATTAATATAAGAAATTCTGTTGTTTTGCAGAACAGAAAAATAGAGAATAAGAGTAGGCTAAAAGTGATACCAAAATATAATGTAAAATATATATTTTTTAATTTTTATTGTCTTGATAATTACATTTCTAAATTTCACAAAGTATAAAACAAAATATCATTAATGAAATTACAAAACTAGAAACTAATATCAGAAAAATGAATTTGCAAATTCGTGATCACAGCATGACACACAGAAAAAATAATCACGTTATTAGTACAAAACTGTTGGCAGCAACAGCCCTAACATCAAGGAGCATTGTTTTACAATTTTCTGTCAAATGAATTTTAACCAATCAAAAGAGCAAATTGTAAAAAAGTAGCAAATATGGTGGTTTGCAGAGCGAATCAATCAATCAATGTCCTTATAAGGTGAAAATAACACTAATTTCAATTTCAGTCATCATATTAACACGGGGCTCTGTTCAACCACATATAATATTTTTACTGCATGCACATAATGTGTATGTCTGCATACTGGTACGTCTCACTTACTCAATAATATATTAAAAAGTGTAAATAATAAGCAAATAACATATTGTCTTTGAAAGCTAAATAAAATTTTTGAACAAAAAACTATAATACTAGGTCAAAGCTACTCTTTCATCACAATTTTTTTCCAACTATTTTGGTCATTTGTGTTTCTTGTGGAAAGACGTCCCAAAAGTGAAACTGAATGTATTAAATAATTTATTTTGATAGTGCTTTCAATGAAAAAAGGTCACCATGTATTTTTTCACTGAGCCATATCTCTACCTCACGTCATGTCCAGGCAATTTTTAGTTTTTGTCACCAAAAAACATGTGTGAAGTGCCCCAACATGCCTGAAAACATCACCCCTCCATCTCACACTTCGTCCACTTCTGGCCAGATGTGTTGGTTTTCTTGTAGGTTACTTCATGATGCTCCACAGCAACAACAGAGTCACTTCACTTCAGCATTGTTACTGGCATGTGTGTGTAGGCCATTCATGAAGAGTGGCACATTCTGAGTCATCAAACTTTTCATGTATAAGGTAAGTTGAATGTAATTGTTAATATCATTCATTATTTCAATGTCAGTGTTCATACAGTGTCTTTACGTTACATCGTAATGTCCTTCACACATGTGTGCATGTCTGAAAGAGCATACACTTCTTTCATTATAACAGCTGTTGTAACTGTTACAAAATATCATATGTTACAGTGTACAAGGAAAAAATGGACATTTCTGCTATAAAGAAAGTTCATACTGAATCCCTTTTCTCAATGAAAAGTATTCCTGCATTACATAAGCCCATTTATGATTCAATAATTATGTGATAACCTCTCACATTCAATGAGAACAGAACTACATGTCCATGTTACTTTTGTGTAGACTGTGATGGAATTTACTGGCATTTTTCAGTTGTGTCATTGTTCTTTACAAGGTGCGATATGTCTTTGGTTAACATATTTCCACTGATTACATTAAGAACATCACTTTCACAAAACTTTATCAACAACATAAATCATACTCCTCATGGCTGCCTTTTCATCCTAGGCATACACATAATTGTATCTCAAGTCTCTTATAACTAAGGAAAATCACAGTTTTTACTTCAGGTACATTTTGTTCATTCAGGTCATCTAGTTGAAAGTGATAAATTTAAAAATGAAGATACTTCATCGGTAAGTTGCCATTTACTTAATTCTTGCTTCCCAAATTTGAATCTGAAACAAAGGAAAGTTTCTATGTAGAATTTTGAAACTGTAGAGGTAACATGTAGCAAAACTGGTTAAACAATAAGGTATCTCTAGTACTGCTGTATACTGAATATGACAACTATAATGCCAAAGTAAAGGTTGAGAGAACATCCAACATCAGATATCCCTGAAGGATGCTTAACAAATATTGAAATAAATCAACATCAAATACAGAAAGAGCATGAATAGAAATGCATAATGAACTGAAAAAAATTGAATTATGGAGTCTGTCACACAAGAAAGAACAACAATTCAAAGTAGATATACATTTTCTATTATGGACTAGTTTAGACCCTGTGAGAGCATCCAAAAAAGTTTGACAAGGTTCTGTTGAACAATCTACTTGAAAGACAGATCACTGAGAGACCTACTCCATAAACTTCAGGAAGAGACTTTGCAAGACTTGGAAAAGACTGTGGCATTTCCTCCCACATATGAAGGTATTTTGATAAGTCTCATGAAAAACAGAGAAAAAATGTGTGTTTCATAAACAACTCTCCTTACTTTTTGACATAGTCTTCTTTGAGGGATATATACTTGGATCAGTGATCTCCCGCTTTTTCATTCCAATGGAAATTTAGGTTCTGTCAAACTTTGTGAAATACTCATTGACTGCAACCATCAAATCCTTATTTGAAGAGTATTTCTTCCCAGCAAGCCAAAGTTTCAAATCAGGGAACAGGAAAAAGCACTTGGGGCTCTGGTAATAGCATGGATGACCAACTAATTCAGAGCCCAATTCATGCACTTTTGCCACTGTTATTGCTGATGTGTGGAATGGTAAATTATCCTGGTAAAAGAGCACTATTTTGTGTGACAACCTTGACCTTTCTTCTAAGCAAGGCAAGTCTCAAATGATCCAACAATGAAGCATAATAGAGTCTAGTTATGGTATAATAAGGTCTAGTTATGGTTCTGCCCCTTTCCAAGTAATCTATGAGGATTATTCTTTGGGAATATCAAAAAACAGTGGCCATCATTTACCAACTGACAAAATATTCCTTTCCTTCCTCAGTCCACTTTCACCAGCCTTTGCCCATTATTCTGACTGCCATTTTGACTCTGATGTGTAATGATGGCTACAGTTTTCATCAACAGTCACAAATTGGTGCAGAAAGTCTTGCAGATATTGATTAAACATTGCCAGACAATGTGCTGGAATGTTTTGCCGATGCACTCTTGGGTGAATGTGAGCAATTACAGCACCTACCTTGCACGTAGCTTCTTTGTAGCCAATTCTCCTTGCAGGATATTATGCACTCCTCAGCTGTCTACAGTCTGAGTAATCTCAGGAATTTTTATTTGGTTGTCTTGCATTACCATGTCTAGGATTTTGTCTATGGTTCCCCATGTGGTGACCTCAATTGGAAGACAGAGCACACTTCATCTATTGTGCTCGTCTGACCTTGTTTCAATGCATTAATCCAAAGGTAAATAGTCTTCAATGATGTTGCAGAGTCCAGATGGACTTCATCTAATTCTGTTTTGATTTCTGTGGCTGTTCAGCTCTTGAAATGATGAATGTATAATAACAGTACAAAACTCGGTTTCCTTTACTGTGAGTCGCAGTCGGCACACTGACCAATTCAGATGTCAATCCTTGGAATTGTAGCCACTACGTAGCTCCATACTATTAATGATAGACTTGATCGTATTATTAATGTTCAACTTTATTGGGAAACCACGAGCCAGACATTAACATAGATCATCAAAGACAAAAACAAACACAAAGCAAAGAGTAAATGATTATGTGCACACTACAGTCTTTGCTGCTGCCCCTGTGCTGTGCACACGCAACTATTCATCTGCGTGCTCCCACACGGCCCCCTCCCTTGAAGAGGGGAGCTCCAGGAATGTGTGGAAATTTGTACTGGACCCTTCGCCTGGCTCTTGCGCGAATTTCCAGCTGTACTTCCTCTATCGTCGTGTCCTCTCGTGGCTTCATCCGGCTTGCTGTCCTACCATCTGTTGCATCCTCCAGGCGCCCCTCATCTTGCTGTAGGCCCACCTCCTCTTCTTGTCTTACATCTTCTAGCAGTAAGTGAGCCAGCTTCACCCAGTCTATTGACACAGTAACACTCTTATCACGAACTAGGATAGTCATGGCCTGGTCCATATGGTGTAGTACTTTATAAGGTCCCATATATGGTGGCTGCAATGGAGTTCTGACTGCGTCAGTTAGCAACATTACATGCGAGCATTTGCTCAATTCTTGATGTATGAACGATGGCCTAATGCCATGGTGTGTCATTGGTTGTGGCCTAAGCTGAGCCCATTGAGCCCTTACTTTCATTAACAAGTATGGTAGTGGTTTGTGATCTGTAAACAATGTAAATGGTCTGGCTTCCACATGAGGCCAGGAATACCTTATGGCTTTGTAAGCAGCCAGCAGCTCTCTATCATATGCACTCCAATCCTGCTGTGGGTCTGTGAGTTTCTTGGAGAAGAATCCTAAAGGCTGCCAGTGACCAGCAGTCCACTGATGCAATGCTGCCCCAATCGCCACCTGACTTGCATCAAAAACAATAGCTAGCTTTGCATTTTTCTCTGGGTGAGCTAGTAAAACCGATTGCTTTAGGCTTTCCTTGATCCTCTTGAATGCGCGCTGCTTGCTTGATGTCCATTGTAGCTTCTGATTTTTCCTGGTTTTTGTGCCCGCCAAAGCCTCCATGAGTGGTGCTTGTAAAGCCACAGCTCCTGCCAGATGTCTGTGGTAAAAATTTAAAACACCTAGGAACTGTTGCAAATCTAATAGGCAAGGCATCTGCTGTATAACCTCGACCCTCTCCTCCAAAGGACGGATGCCAGCTGCTGAGACTGTGTGACCTTGGTCACCACTACACCATAAGTACATAGCGTCTTGAAAACTGTCCGGAGGTGCTCTTCGTGGAGGGCTGCTGTCGCTGAGAACACCAGTATACCGTCTAAATAGGTGACAGCAACATCTAGCCCTTGCAGCACCTCATCGATGAAATGTTGCATGTCTGTGCAGCGTTTTTTAAACCAAATGGCATGCATAAAAACTCGAAAAGACCAAAAGGTTTAGTGACTGTTGTCTTTGGTATGTCACTGTCAGCCACCAGTATTTGGTGGTATGCTTTTTTACAGTTGACTACACTGAAAGATTCAGCTCCAGCCAATTTATTTGTAAAGTCACAAATGTTGGGAACCAGATACCGATCAGGTATCATATGAGCATTCAACAACCTATAATCACCACAAGGTCTCCAACTTCCATCTTTCTTCTGCGCTAAATGTAAAGGCAAGGCCCATCACTATCAGATCTTTGTTGTTGTTGTTGTTGTTGTTGTGGTCTTCAGTCCTGAGACTGGTTTGATGCAGCTCTCCATGCTACTCTATCCTGTGCAAGCTTTTTCATCTCCCAGTACCTACTGCAACCTACATCCTTCTGAATCTGCTTAGTGTATTCATCTCTTGGTCTCCCTCTACGATTTTTACCCTCCACGCTGCCCTCCAATACTAAATTGGTGATCCCTTGATGCCTCAGAACATGTCCTACCAACCGATCCCTTCTTCTGGTCAAGTTGTGCCACAAACTTCTCTTCTCCCCAATCCTATTCAATACTTCCTCATTAGTTATGTGATCTACCCATCTAATCTTCAGCATTCTTCTGTAGCACCACATTTCGAAAGCTTCTATTCTCTTCTTGTCCAAACTATTTATCGTCCATGTTTCACTTCCATACATGGCTACACTCCATACGAATACTTTCAGAAATGACTTCCTGACACTTAAATCAATACTGGATGTTATCAAATTTCTCTTCTTCAGAAACGCTTTCCTTGCCATTGCCAGCCTACATTTTATATCCTCTCTACTTCGACCATCATCAGTTATTTTGCTCCCCAAATAGCAAAACTCCTTTACTACTTTAAGTGCCTCATTTCCTAATCTAATTCCCTCAGCATCACCCGACTTAATTAGACTACATTCCATTACCCTTGTTTTGCTTTTGTTGATGTTCATCTTATATCCTCCTTTCAAGACACTGTCCATTCCATTCAACTGCTCTTCCAAGTCCTTTGCTGTCTCTGACAGAATTACAATGTCATCGGCGAACCTCAAAGTTTTTATTTCTTCTCCATGAATTTTAATACCTACTCCGAATTTTTCTTTTGTTTCCTTTACTGCTTGCTCAATATACACATTGAACAACATCGGGGAGAGGCTACAACCCTGTCTTACTCCCTTCCCAACCACTGCTTCCCTTTCATGTCCCTCGACCCTTATAACTGCCATCTGGTTTCTGTACAAATTGTAAATAGCCTTTCGCTCCCTGTATTTTACCCCTGCCACCTTTAGAATTTGAAAGAGAGTATTCCAGTCAACATTGTCAAAAGCTTTCTCTAAGTCTACAAATGCTAGAAACGTAGGTTTGCCTTTCCTTAATCTTTCTTCTAAGATAAGTCGTAAGGTCAGTATTGCTTCACGTGTTCCAGTGTTTCTACGGAATCCAAACTGATCTTCCCCGAGGTTGGCTTCTACTAGTTTTTCCATTCGTCTGTAAAGAATTCGTGTTAGTATTTTGCAGCTGTGACTTATTAAGCTGATAGTTCGGTAATTTTCACATCTGTCAACACCTGCTTTCTTTGGGATTGGAATTATTATATTCTTCTTGAAGTCTGAGGGTATTTCGCCTGTTTCATACATCTTGCTCACCAGATGGTAGAGTTTTGTCAGGACTGGCTCTCCCACGGCCGTCAGTAGTTCCAATGGAATATTGTCTACTCCGGGGGCCTTGTTTCGACTCAGGTCTTTCAGTGCTCTGTCAAACTCTTCACGCAGTATCATATCTCCCATTTCATCTTCATCTACATCCTCTTCCATTTCCATAATATTGTCCTCAAGTACATTGCCCTTGTATAGACCCTCTATATACTCCTTCCACCTTTCTGCTTTCCCTTCTTTGCTTAGAACTGGGTTTCCATCTGAACTCTTGATATTCATACAAGTCGTTCTCTTATCTCCAAAGGTCTCTTTAATTTTCCTGTAGGCGGTATCTATCTTACCCCTAGTGAGATAGGCCTCTACATCCTTACATTTGTCCTCTAGCCATCCCTGCTTAGCCATTTTGCACTTCCTGTCGATCTCATTTTTGAGACGTTTGTATTCCTTTTTGCCTGTTTCACTTGCTGCATTTTTATATTTTCTCCTTTCATCAATTAAATTCAATATTTCTTCTGTTACCCAAGGATTTCTACTAGCCCTCGTCTTTTTACCTACTTGATCCTCTGCTGCCTTCACTACTTCATCCCTCAAAGCTACCCATTCTTCTTCTACTGTATTTATTTCCCCCATTCCTGTCAATTGCTCCCTTATGCTCTCCCTGAATCTCTGTACAACCTCTGGTTCTTTTAGTTTATCCAGGTCCCATCTCCTTAAATTCCCACTTTTTTGCAGTTTCTTCAGTTTTAATCTACAGGTCATAACCAATAGATTGTGGTCAGAGTACACATCTGCCCCTGGAAATGTCTTACAATTTAAAACCTGGTTCCTAAATCTCTGTCTTACCATTATATAATCTATCTGATACCTTTTAGTATCTCCAGGGTTCTTCCATGTATACAACCTTCTTTCATGATTCTTAAACCAAGTGTTAGTTATGATTATGTTGTGCTCTGTGCAAAATTCTACCAGGCGGCTTCCTCTTTCATTTCTGTCCCCCAATCCATATTCACCTACTATGTTTCCTTCTCTCCCTTTTCCTACACTCGAATTCCAGTCACCCATGACTATTAGATTTTCGTCTCCCTTCACAATCTGAATAATTTCTTTTATTTCATCATACATTTCTTCAATTTCTTCGTCATCTGCAGAGCTAGTTGGCATATAAACTTGTACTACTGTAGTAGGTGTGGGCTTCGTATCTATCTTGGCCACAATAATGCGTTCACTATGCTGTTTGTAGTAGCTTACCCGCATTCCTATTTTCCTATTCATTATTAAACCTACTCCTGCATTACCCCTATTTGATTTTGTGTTTATAACCCTGTAGTCACCTGACCAGAAGTCTTGTTCCTCCTGCCAGCGAATTTCACTAATTCCCACTATATCTAACTTCAACCTATCCATTTCCCTTTTTAAATTTTCTAACCTACCTGCCCGATTAAGGGATCTGACATTCCACGCTCCGATCCGTAGAACGCCAGTTTTCTTTCTCCTGATAATGACATCCTCTTGAGTAGTCCCCACCCGGAGATCCGAATGGGGGACTATTTTACCTCCGGAATATTTTACCCAAGAGGACGCCATCATCATGTAATCATACAGTAAAGCTGCATGCCCTCGGGAAAAATTACGGCTGTAGTTTCCCCTTGCTTTCAGCCGTTCGCAGTACCAGCACAGCAAGGCCGTTTTGGTTATTGTTACAAGGCCAGATCAGTCAATCATCCAGACTGTTGCCCTTGCAACTACTGAAAAGGCTGCTGCCCCTCTTCAGGAACCACATGTTTGTCTGGCCTCTCAACAGATACCCCTCCGTTGTGGTTGCACCTACGGTACGGCTATCTGTATCGCTGAGGCACGCAAGCCTCCCCACCGACGGCAAGGTCCATGGTTCATGGGGGGCAGATCTTTGTATCATTCCCATTTCCAACATCTCTTCGAACTCAGCTTTTGTGTCTGCAAAACTGTCTGGGGCCAACCTTCTTGGTCTGGGGGAGACCGGAGGCCCAGGCACGGTGTTTGTGGTGAACTGTATGATGGGCCACCATGGCTATCGGCTGCGCTGACAGTTCTCTAAGTCAGCATACTTCTGTCACTCCAACTGAACCGTGTACCTTCTCTGTTATTATTCCTATATGACCCTGCACCACCTCTAAGCTGCAATAATTGAATGTCCACCACAATACTGAATGCATATAGAAAATCTGCTCCTAATATGCACTCTGCCACATCTGCAATGACAAAAGTTGAATGACAAATAATACTGGGTCCTAAATTCATTTCTTTGACACAACTGTCATACGTCATTATGGGCTGTTTATTTGCAGCCTTGAGGCAAAACGATGTGCTGTCACTGAGGGAAGTACATTTCCCCTTTGGCCACGTGCTGACATCACACCCTGTGTCTATCAAATAATAACACGAAGCCGTCACATCCCGAACATAAAGTCGCCGAGATACCATTAATAAGGAAACATCTCTACTTATAGTCTCCATGTTATTTACGCGGCAAGCGTGACTGCACAGTAGAATGCACTTTGAGGTTCGCTCCCCAAATCGTCGATGATACCAACACTACTACTCCTTCCCGGCCTCTCCATTGTCCTTATGTGTTGACAGGACCTCCGAACCGGTAGCTCTCAACGCCTCCATCTGCCTATGCAGCCCGTCTAGCTGCTCCTTGAGTTTTGGAAGTTGTGTGCCAGTAACAGCGCGCCACTGCTTATTAATCACTGCCGCTTCGTATTCTTTCATCATCGCCTCCACCTTTGCTATACTGAGAGAATTTGTTGGTACACCCAACACATGAACCCTGTCAGAGAGTTGGAGTAGTGCTACGATATCGTATCCATCATTCACTGCCACAGCTGCTATTACTGCAGACGAGAGCTGTGCTGCCCAAACAGAATGAAGTGTAGTGTTAAAAAATTCATTTTCCATCACGATTCCAGGCAAATGCCTCCAATATTCAGAAGGAATTTTGTCACCTCTACATTCACCTCACAACATCTGGCAGATTCTTTGATCTAGCAGTTTAGTAAGCCAGTTTATTAAAAAGCCCTTCTATGTTGTATATTGCTTCGTTTCTGGTGGCTGCTCAATTATATCTTCAACCAATATCACTGCCCTGGCATCCAGACTGTTTGGCACTATCATGAACTTTTTCCGGTCATCAGTTACCCGATTAGGCATGAATGCCAGTTCTAACGGGGAGAACCAAAGTTTCAGTTTAACGCCAGGAACGGCAGCGGACGTACTTTCATGCATTCTCCCAGCAAATCTTCCTCTTGTATATGTGTTCCAGCCGCATATTTAGTTCTAGTAATCACTGTCCTGCTCCACTGAATCCATTCCGTGGTGTCGAACATCGTTCCATAATTCCCGAACCTGACCACGCAGCATACCCTGCCGGTGTACTGATCATGCTGTAGAGCTTCTGTTGTTTGGTGTATGTTGTAGTGTACCTTCGTTGTCATTCTCCTCTGCCTCTTGCCGTACGTGTTCTTTGACTTTGGGGTCACCACTTTGTAGTCACTATGTAGCTCCATTCTATTAATGATAGACTTGTTCGTATTCTTAATGTTCAACTTTATTGTGAAGCCATGAGCCAGACATTAACATAGAACATCTAAGACAAAAACAAACACAAAGCAAAGAGTAAATGATTATGTGCACACTAGAGTCTTTGCTGTTGCCCCTGTACTGTGCACACGCAACTATTTGTCTGCATGCTCCCACAGAATAATCAAGCTTACCAGCCCTAGAAGCATAATGCATATGTCTCATTCTTTCATAAAATTTTCCAGACTTGTACATCTTTCAAAATGACCATGAGGGTTAATTTTGAGAAAATTTCAGATTGATATGGAGGCATTCCTAGAGTTATTCTTCCAGACTGAGTTGCAGTTGTTTGGAGATACTTAGATCCATTCTAGTGACAGTCTTCTTGTTGGGGCTCATGAGCTGCTACTTGTTACTGTATGTGAACATTGTTAATGATTTGACTGATGTGGGCTAGTTAATTCATCATGCTCTGCCACTCCCCAGATGCTGTAGATGCATTTAAGCACATCCTCCGGGTTTTCCTTAAATGCTTTAGATGTTTTAAGCATCCTATTTTCTCCTTTGTCAACTGCAGGTGAGAGGTGAGTTAAAGCACACTGAGCCACAGGTAACTGTATGCTCTAATCATGTAGACATGCAGAGCTGAATTCATGCACTGTTCTTGCAGAAATTTTGAGAATTCCAGCTGCATAGTTTGAGTGAGCATCTATGTTTGCTGTCATGCAGTCTCTCATTGTACATTTTGACTTTGCTTTGCCTGTTTTTGTCGGTATTAATATTGGTTCTATGAGAAAAATGATACCCTCATTTTCTTAAATGGAAATAATGATAAAACCAATTAAATTAATTTCACTAACAAATGAATATAATGCATTATTGCATCCAATTTTCTATTAAATATGGAACCGACAAGAGCATGGACTTCTCTGACACAAAATTAGCAAATGATTACGGTGTTGACAAATTTGACACATTCTGTAAGAGAGCCCCAAGTGACTGTGTAAATACATAATTCATCATGAAAGAGTTCCCATTACTATAGAAAACATGAGGGCAGAAACAATTAACAATGAAACTGCAAATAATGGCTACAATTCTAATATAGTCAATAAGATATACAGAAAGGAAATTAGTATAAAATTTCTTACCAAAAATGATGAAAAAACATTGGCCAAAGTAAAAAGAGAGGAGAAAGAAAAATTTATAATACTGCCATATATGGAAAACATTTCTCAAAAAGTAAGTAACATATTCCATAATACTAATGATAAAATTAGCATTTTCACAGAGAGTAAGCTAGTAATGAACATAGTACACACAACAGGTAAAGATAAAAAATATGACCAATCACAAATACATAAAAATAAATTCTGTGACTGTGACATGCTCTACATATGATGAACAGGACCAAAATTCACTAGAAGGTGCAATGAATATATCAAAAATTAAAACATGGTTTTGCCTTTTAATATGTATCTTAAAAAAAATTGATACTCTACAGCAGATGCAAGAACTAATCTGTCCAATGTTCATTGAGCCAAGAAAAGAAAATACATGAACAACTTAGAGGAAACTGAAATCTATATTATGAATGATAACCAGAACTTTGATATAAAAATATATATTGAGAACTTTCACAGATCTGTTATCAGGACAGATAAATCAGAACAAAAGACATTTCTAAAATTTACAATATGAAATGATTAACATGGAAGATAAAAATTAAATAACAAACCATACAATCATAGTTACTCACTGAGAACCCCAGAAGCTAAGATGCCTGAGTCAGAGCCTGGCAGACTGCCCAGCCAGGGGAAAATGCTGACCAGGTTGAGGGGAATGTGGAAGCAGTTCAGACGTGCAGGACAGCTTAGAGCCTAAGTCAATAAACAAAGCACAGTAACATCACACCACAAGAAATATGCAGCCATATGGTGACCAAGTGATGTGTTGCAAGAAGGCCTAGATACAACAAAACAGTAACTATTCAGACCGTGACGTAGCAGAAAAGAGTGTCTGAAAGACGAAATTATGAAAGCCTGAAGCCACCAGGAAGGATGTTCAAATGGGAACACTAGTACACATGATGTCATTGCTAGCCCCACCACAGCAGAGTGCACAGGATGTGCCAGCATAAATACCATGCCTTTCTCAATCAATGAGCTCAGTTCCAGTTATCCTGTGGAGGTGGAAGTGTATGTCAGTGGATTGAGGGCACTAAATGGCTGTAATGTAATGGCTATTATACAAGCCAACCCCTATGCAGCAGTACTGTCAGGCAGATGTGGGCATGACAGTGCTGATGGGGTTCACACACCAATGGCCCAGCTGAGCTGCCAGTACTCTGGGAAGATGATTTTGAATTTATGAACGATAAATGTGTCACTGTGAATAATGTTTTATTGGTGCCCTTGAGCATAAGCAGATCTTCTTCTCTGCACCCTGCTTGGCACAATCCTGAAGACTATAGGGGTCTTGGACCAGACCTTTACATCTGATGCTAGCAAGTGGCTACCCCTAGAAGAGGCATCTATGCCTGGTGCCACAACCACATATCAATAGCAGCAGCAGCCCATATTGTTTGTGCAGCTCTGCTATAATGTCAATGGCCGTGTATTGCAGTTCACTACATTGCAGTGTGGTGAATGACTGATATTTGTAGGCCTTCATCTTGTATTTTGTATTCATCATTTTGACCCATGAGGACCTCAATAGTATGTTAAACATTTACATGATTAGGCCTCCAGAAATTGTGGACTTACTTTCGTTTTGTGGAAATACTAGGGAGATTTACCTGCAGCCATTGGTATATCAATATTGTGATCTATCCAGGCATGACTTGCCATGCATTCAGGCTGTGTGAGCTACATGTAGAGCATGTGGAAGGTTTGGTTATGAAGCACAGCAGTGCACAACGTCCTACTGGGCTGTGATACAGTGCAAAGATTAAGTGCAGTGTTGTTCCTATTTGTGTACTGGGACACTACTTCCTTGTTTTTCTTGTATAATGACAGATAGAGCTTACACAAGTGCCAGATGTATGGACAGTGACGTCGGAAAAAAAAAAAAAAAAACCATCATGGAAACTCAGAAGGGCAAATAGCTGTGTTGTTGGAGACTGCAGCCAACGATAAGTAGGACATTGAGGCATTGTGAAGGAGAGTACCTGGATTGGAAATTGCTGGTGGGCAGGTACATTCTGATCAGGTATACCAAAACAATCTCGAGTGTACCCGTCCCTTCTACGCTTTATAGCGCCATTTATGGGAAAAGAACTGAGGATGTTGTTGTTGTTGTTGTGGTCTTCAGTCCTGATACTGGTTTGATGCAGCTCTCCATGCTACTCTATCCTGTGCAAGCTTCTTCATCTCCCAGTACCTACTGCAACCTACATCCTTCTGAATCTGCTTAGTGTATTCATCTCTTGGTCTCCCTCTACAATTTTTACCCTCCACGCTGCCCTTCAATACTAAATTGGTGATCCCTTGATGCCTCAGAACATGTCCTACCAACCGATCCCTTCCTCTAGTCAAGTTGTGCCACAAACTTCTCTTCTCCCCAATCCTATTCAATACCTCCTCATTAGTTATATGATCTACCCATATAATCTTCAGCATTCTTCTGTAGCACCACATTTCGAAAGATTCTATTGTCTTCCTGTCCAAACTAGTTATTGTCCATTTTTCACTTCCATACATGGTTACACTCCATACAAATACTTTCAGAAACGACTTCCTGACACTTAAATCTATACTAGATGTTAACAAATTTCTCTTCTTCAGAAATGCTTTCGTTGCCATTGCCAGTCTACATTTTATATCTTCTCTACTTTGAACATCATCAGTTATTTTGCTCCCCAAATAGCAAAACTGCTTTACTACTTTAAGTGTCTCATTTCCTAATCTAATTCCCTCAGCATCACCCGACTTAATTCGACTACATTCCATTATCCTCGTTTTGCTTTTGTTGATGTTCATCTTAATCCTCCTTTCAGGACACTATCCATTCTGTTCAACTGCTCTTCTAAGTCCTTTGCTGTCTCTGATAGAATTACAATGTCATTGGCAAACCTCAAATTTTTTATTTCTTCTCCATGGATTTTAATACCTACTCCGAATTTTTCTTTTGTTTCCTTCAATGCTTGCTCAATATACAGATTGAATAACATCGGGGGAGGCTACAGCCCTGTCTCACTCCCTTCCCAACCATTGTTTCCCTTTCATGTCCACCACTCTTATTACTGCCATCTGGTTTCTGTACAAATTGTAAATAGCCTTTCACTCCCTGTATTTTACCCCTACCACCTTCAGTATTTGAAAGAGAGTATTCCAGTCAACATTGTCAAAAGCTTGCTCTAAGTCTAAAAATGCTAGAAACATAGGTTTGCCTTTCCTTAATCTAGCTTCTAAGATAATTCGTAGGGTCAGTATTGCTTCATGTGTTCCTATATTTCTACGGAATCCAAACTGATTTTCCTCAAGGTCAGCTTCTACCAGTTTTTCCATTTGTCTGTAATGAATTCGCATTAGTATTTTGCATTCGTGACTTATTAAACTGATTTCTTTGGGATTGGAATTATTATATTCTTCATGAAGTCTGAGGGTATTTCGCCTGTCTCATACATCTTGTTCAACAAATGGTAGAGTTTTGTCAGGACTGGCTCTCCCAAGGCCGTCAGTAGTTCTAATGGAATGTTGTCTACTCCCGGGGCCTTGTTTCGACTCAGGTCTCTCAGTGCTCTGTCAAACTCTTCATGCAGTATCGTATCTCCCATTTCATCTTCATCTACATCCTCTTCCATTTCCATAATATTGTCCTCAAGTACATCACCCTTGTGTAGACCCTCAATATACTCCTTCCACCTTTCTGCTTTCCCTTCTTTGCTTAGAACTGGGTTTCCACCTGAGCTCTTGATATTCATACAAGTGGTTCTCTTTTCTCCAAAGGTCTCTTTAATTTTCCTGTAGGCAGCATCTATCTTAACCCTAGTGAGATAAGCCTCTACATCCTTACGTTTGTCCTCTAGGCATCCCTGCTTAGCCATTTTGCACTTCCTGTTGATCTCATTTTTGAAACATTTGTATTCCTTTTTGCCTGCTTTATGTACTGCATTTTTATATTTTCTCCTTTCATCAATTAACTTGAATATTTCTTCTGTTACCCAAGGATTTCTACTAGCCCTCGTCTTTTTACCTATTTGATCCTCTGCTGCCTTCACTACTTCATCTCTCAAAGCTACCCATTTTTCTTCTACTGTATTTCTTTCCTCCATTCATCTCAATTGTTCCCTTATGCTCTCCCTGAAACTCTGTACAACCTCTGCTTTAGTCAGTTTATGCAGGTCCCATCTCCTTAAATTCTCACCTTTTTGCAGTTTCTTCAGTTTTAATCTACAGTTCATAACCAATAGATTGTGGTCAGAGTCCACATCTGCCCCTGGAAATGTCTTACAATTTAAAACCTGGTTCCTAAATCTCTGTCTTACAATTATATAATCTATCTGAAACCTGTCAGTATCTCCAGGCTTCTTCCAAGTATACAACCTTCTTTTATGATTCTTGAACCAAGTGTTAGCTATGATTAAGTTGCGCTCTGTGCAAAATTCTACCAAGCGGCTTCCTCTGTTATTTCTTAGCTCCAATGCATATTAACCTACTACATTTCCTTCTCTCCCTTTTCCTACTACCAAATTCCAGTCACCCATGACTATTAAATTTTCGTCTCCCTTCAATATCTGAATAATTTCTTTCATTTCATCATACATTTCTTCAATTTCTTCGTCATCTGCAGAGCTAGTTGGCATATAAACTTGTACTACTGTAGTAGGCATGGGCTTCGTGTCTAGCTTGGCCACAATAATGTGTTCACTATGCTGTTTTTTAGTAGCTTACCCGCACTCCTATTTTTTTCTTTCATTATTAAACCGACTCCTGCATTACCCTTTTTTGATTTTGTATTTATAATCCTGTATTTGCCTGACCCAAAGTCTTGTCCTCCTGCCACCGAACTTCACTAATTCCTACTATATCTACCTTTAACCTATCCATATCCCTTTTTAAATTTTCTAACCTACCTGCTCGAATAAGGTATCTGACACTCCACTCTCCGATCTGTAGAACGCCAGTTTTCTTTCTCCTGATAATGACGTCCTCCTGAGTAGTCCCTGCCCGGAGATCCAATTGGGGGACTATTTTACCTCCGGAATATTTTACCCAAGAGGACCCCATCATCATTAAACCATACAGTAAAGCTGCATGCCCTCGGGAAAAATTACGGCTGTCGTTTTCCCTTGCTTTGAGCCGTTTGCAGTACCAGCACAGCAAGGCCATTTTGGTCAGTGTTACAAAGCCAGATCAGGCAATCCAGACTGTTGCCCCTGCAACTACTGAAAACGATGTTGACCCTCTTCAGGAACCACACATTTGTCTGGCCTCTCAACAGATACCCCTCCGTTGTGGTTGCACCTATGGTACGGCTATATGTATCGCTGAGGCACACAAGCCTCCCCACCAACGACAAGGTCCATGGTTCTTGGGGGGAACTGAGGATGTATCTTCTTTTATTTATGATGTGAAGTCTGCAGCTGATTTGGGAAAATGGTGGGCTGAAACAGCCGTGAATATGGCTAAATTGTTGTTAGTAGTTGACATAAAACCATACGTTACGTACCACAAGACTGTTAGTAAGACCTCAAAATTAGAGGAGCTGGATAATGGTCTCATCCAGTACCACTACATACACAGAATAGCACAAGATTTTTTAGTGAGAAAGTCAGTGAACTGTTGTAGAAATGCAGCAATTCAGTAGTCACTTTATCTGAGAGAATTAGGAAGGTGAATGTGCAAACGTATCAGCTAAAATGCGATTTGGAGGCTGGCAGAATCATCCATCATGATGTGTTTGTGATGGGTATATCTACTGATATGTCAAGGACATTCAGATGGAGAATCTAAGTGATTTATCTGCGGCCATTGTAACTGTCACACAACTAGAGGAAATCAACATTGCTACATGGAGGAGAGACCCTGGTGTTTTCTTCTCTGAGGTGAAGTATTATAGAGGTGAGCATACATACAGGCCACATCAGGAAGCAATGTTATCAGCTGGTATGTTATGAATGTGGGGAGATGGGCATTAAGGTAAGTGATTCCTGGAAGAAAGCATATGGCAGGAATTGCCCAATAATTAGCCTCATTGATTGGATGGCATTCCCAGTAGAACACAACACTGCCAAAACATATTCAGAGTGGATTGTAAGGAACATAAATTTATTATGTTTGCTGGGGCTCATGTGCTTATAGTCAGTCTGTATCTCTTGGGCATGGCATGGGTTGTGTGGAGTGGGGGAAATGTCGTGAGGTAATTCAGAACAAAATACACAGTTTTAGCTTAAGAACTAAATGTTCTTGGGAGCATATGAAAGTGTTGACACATGTTGGGGAAGGGTTCTGCGATTCAGTTGTACTGTTAAACACCACCCAAAAATGGATCTTTTGTAATGTACAACTGAACTTGACAGGACATTGATTCCTCTAGGTAAAACAGCTGCAAGTGTTAAAATGTCACAAGGTTCACCAATCATGAAGGTGGTACTAAATAAACTGGAGACACAGGCATGAAAGACCAATTCACATGATACAATACCTCAAGATACAGGGAATTTTGTTTGGTTTAGCACAGGTACACGCTTATCCAAGGGTTTATTATGAGTTTTAGAGCCATAGAAAATTAACAAAGAATTGGGTGTCACACTGTTTTGAACACAGAAGTATAGTACACATCAATCATGTGGTTAGAGATTTTATCGACCCAGTCAGTCTAGGTAATTTTAGTATGAATGAAGTGAGGTATATCAAAGAGTTTCTTGCTTGCTAATTTGAAGGTTTTGGAGGAAGATCACATAGCTAGATCAAGTGAGGACCTTTGCTGTAAGCAAACCATCACTAGCCAGCGTTATGTGAAAGAGTAAAACACATACAAACAAACAATAGGAAAGTGACAGAAACCTTCTTCCTAAGATTAATGGAGTTATTTACCACCAACACAAGTCATGCAGCACAGGATAACAACAGGGAATAATGCTGCAGTGTGTAAGAAACTGTATAGAATTCTTAAATGTATGCAACTGATAGTGGAAGAACTTTTCGACAAACAGCTAGCAGACAGTATTATTGAATATAGTGAGAGTCATAGGAGCACCCTTTTTTTTAGCCTCAAAGAAGTTACCAAATGGCACTAAAAATACAAATTTAGCTTTGACTCTGAATATCTTAATCATCATTGATGCATATCCCATACCAAACATAGCGCAACTCTGGGTCAGTAAATAATTCCCCACCATGGATTTGAAGAGCAGATATCACCAGCTGATGACAGCACTGTAATATTGGCTTAATAAAGCTTTTACTGTCCTCTGATGCCATTTCCAGCACCATCGAATCACAAATGGTTTCAAGAATCCAACTGCAGTTTTTCAAAGATTACTGGATAGGATACTTAGAGGACTGAAATGGAGAAAATTTTTGGTTCATTTTGATGACATCATAGTGTTCTGAAAATACTTGTAAGTGACATCTGGAGGAAGTGCTCAAAAGACTGACGACAGCACAGCTAACACTAAGCCTTGATAAATGTCATTTTGCAGCAATGGAGCTGAATTATATTGTGCACATGATTAGTCAGGAAGGTGTGAGAATAGGTATGTGCTTAATCTCAGCAATTCAGAACTTTCTCACCACCACAGACATCTAAACAACTGCAAACCTTTTTGGTTCCCTATAATTACTATCATAAATTTGTAAAGAACTTCACTGAAATTGGCAAACATTGGAACCATTTGTTGTACAAAGGAATAAAATTTGAATGGTCTGCCAAATGTCAAAGAGCATTTGACCACCTTGAAACAAGCACTGAAAGCTGGTCCATTTTTGATACTTCCAAACTCAGCTTCACCGCTGAATGAAACACTCATTGACTGGTTTGCAAACAAAGCTAAAGAACAGTAGGACATTAACTGGTAACTATTAGATGAACTTGTAAATATATGGAAAATTTGTATTAGCAAGAAAGAAACAGCTTTAATAAAATTGAATATGATGAACTTCATGTCTTGGACATAGAATATAATGCTTTAAAAGGAGGAGGTAATCCAAGAAATCATGTAAGTCAGCAGTATAGGTAGGGAAGCATAATTAAAATGAATAATATATAAATAGTAATGTAAAATGTGGATAATGAGGTTGTTACACAAATATTCCATCCTAAAAAATTCAAGGCATGTTACTGAAGGAAAGACAAGATTTTGTTCCCCAGAATAGTATCACAGGAAAACACTAAAAGTTTGTTAAAGTTCTTCACTGGCAACACCAGAAGCCTGATCTGGCAGACTGCCAGCTAGGAGAAAATACAAAGGTTGAGGTGAATGTGAAACTGACTGCAAAAAATGAGGCCAGCAGAGTACCCAAGTCCATGAATGAAGCATAATCCCATCATGGAACAGAAACCTGCCATCATATTGGTGAAAAGCAGTGTGTCACAAGAATGCCCACATACACAATATTAAGTATTCAGCAACAGAAAAAAAAAACATGAAAAATGAAGTTACAAAAATATAAACCAACCAGGAGAGCCAACCAAACTGTAAAACTAGTACACATGATGTCATTGGTATTCCCACTGCAGCAGAGCACATGATAAAGTGTCAGATGAATGCTACACCTTTTTTAATCAATAACCAAAGTTGCACCTGTTCTATGGAGGGGTGAAGCTACATCAGTTGACCTCTGTGTATCTAAACATCTCCTGTTCTCCCCTAGATTCATGTCTTCAACATCAACAAGAGCATTTAATAGATCAGCTTGCAGATCTGTTGTCCATTATTATATAGTATTAACCACGGTGGCTGACACTGGGGCAGGGGCACCAATCAGCTGTGGCATAATGGCTTTCACATGAGATATCCACTATGCAGCAGTACCATCAGACAGACACGTGGCTGCCTCTGCTCACAAGGTCCGCAAACTACTGGCCTGACAGAGCTGTCACCTCTCTGGGAAAATAATTCTGTATTTCTGGACAATTTATCTCACTGTGACTAATGTTTTCTTGGCACTGTCAAGTGTAAGCAGATCCTTATCACTGCACCCTGCTCAGCACAGTCCACATGACTATAAGGATCTTGAACCAGACCACTATTGTACATATATTTACTTCCACTAGAGAATGAGACATTTCTTGAACCTGGTAGGAGTAAAAAAAGAGGAACACCAGGTATGTTGGATTATTATTCCATACAACCTCTTATCATTCATTACACAATAAGTTTTGAAGACTCATCACATACCTTCATTGCTGGTTAAGTGTTCCTCACTATCCAGGAATTTTCCAAATGTACTGGTCATCCACATTGTTACATCATTAACCATTGATTGATAGTATGATGCATTACTTTGACTTGATCCCACTGCTGCAACATAACAATGATGATTTGGTAATGTTAAAAATTGTATCAAGTTCCTTATGAGAGTTAATGCTATGAATACGCACACTTTAATGCATCATCCTTTAGTCTTCACTAGGTTATCAATATTCACAAATTGTAAACCAGGAAATCTAACTTTGGAGGCTATACCAGAGTACTTTCTTTTTTGCTTCATCTGTGGGCATCATTACAACTTTCTGCAGGAACTAAACAATATGTCAGACTGGTATGTGACCTGGACCCTTGGCAATTGAGTGAAACGGTATAACTGTCTCAGATATTTTGTCAAAAGTGATGAAATCTTTGTGTGTTTTTAATTATGTTAGTACAAGGCTCCTGAGTGCCGTGCCCACCCACCCACACACACACACACACACACACACACACACACACACACACACACACACACACACACACACACCAAAGAAACTGGTATAGGCACGTGTATTCAAATACAGGGATATGTAAACAGGCAGAATAAGGTGCTGCAGTTGGAAAAGCCGAAATAAGACAACAAATGTATGGCGCAGTTGTTAGATCAGTTACTGCTGCTTCAATGGCAGGTTATCAAGATTTAAATGAGTTTGAATGTGGTGTTATAGTCAACACATGAGCAATGAGAGACAGCATTTCTGAGGCAGCAACGAAGTGGCTATTTTCCCATCCAAACATTTCAAGAGTGTACCATGAATATCAGGAATACCATAAAACAACAAATCTCCAACATTGCTGTGGCCAGAAAAAGATCCTACAAGAACAAGACCAATGATGAGTGAAGAGATTCATTCAATGTGACAGAAGTGCAACCCGTTTGTAAATTGCTCCAGATTTCAATGCTGGGTGATCAACAATTGTCACTGTGTGAAACATTCAACAGAACGTCATTGATATGGGCTTTCAGAGCTGAAGATCCACTAGTGTACCTTTGATGTCTTCATGACACAAAGTTTCATGCTTTGCCTGGGCCCTTCAATACCGATATTGGACTGTTGATCACTGGAAACATGTTGCCTGTTTGGATGAGTCTCTCATTTTGTTTCAAGCAGATGGATGTGAATGTGTATGGGTATGGAGACAACCTCATGAATTCATGGACCCTGCATGTTAGCAGGGAACTGTTCAAGCTGATGGACTCTCAGTAATGGTTTGGGGCATGTGCAGTTGAAGTGATATGGGACCCCGGATATGTCAAGACATGACTTTGACAGGTGACATTAGTAAGCATCCTGTCTAATCATCTGCATCCATTCATGCCCATTGTGCATTCTGATGGACTTGGACAATTCCAGCAGGATACTGTGACACTCCACATGTCCAGATTTGCTACAGAGTGGCTCCAGAAACACTATTCTGAGTGTAAACCCTTCTGCTGGCCACCAAACTCTACAGACATGAACATTATTGAGCATGTCTGGGATGCCTTGCAACATGCTGTTCAGAAGAGACCTCCACTTCCTCATGCTCTTACGGATTTATGGACAGCCCTGCAGGATTCATGGTGTAAATTCCCTCCAACACTACTTCATATATTAATCAAGTCAATGCCACGTCATGTTGCAGGGCATCTGTGTCCCAGTGGGGCCCCTACAGGATATTAGGCAAGGATACCAGTTTGTACGGCTCTTCAGTGTGTGTGTGTGTGTGTGTGTGTGTGTGTGTGTGTGTGTGTGTTTGTGTGTGTGTGTGGCTGTGGGTGTGGGTGTGTTATATATATAACCAATGAAAACAATCAATTATTGATAAAATTATTTAAGTGGATGGATAAAAAAATCTGCTCACCAAGTGGCAGCAGAACACATATATAAGACTGATGTGATTGGCAAACTTTTGGAGCCAGTGTCTCCTTCTTCAGGCAGAAGGGTTGAAGAGAAATGAAGAAGGGTGGAGGAAAAGGACTGGAGAGGTCTAGGTAAGTCTCCCACGACCTGTGGTTCTGGGTGACTTTCCTGAAATCTACCCCTTTTCCTAGATCTCTCCAGTCCTTTTCCTTCACCATTCTTCATTCCCCTTCAACCCTTCTGCCTGAAGAAGGAGCCACCGGCTCCAAAAGCTTGCATTGTTGGGGAGTAGATTTTTTATCTGTCTAATTAAATAATTTTATATAGGCCTATTCTATCTGTCCTGAAGTTTTGTAACTGCTGTATTGTAACATGTATATCAGTCAGGGTGGAAAATATATGAAAGGAGACTAGATAAAGGCTTAGGTACCAAAAGGTCTTTCATCAAGGATGAAAAAGATTGAAAAAATGAGTTATATCGAAATGTATGAAATAAGGTCTGAATCTGACATCTTTCAGTTTTTGACCATTATTCTTTTGCTGCTCATATACCTGCTAGAGCTGGAACCTTTCTAAAATTACTAACTTCACAAAATAAAAGTAAATACTGATCTAAGTTCAGTACAGATTAATCATGAAAAAGAGACCATGCTGTTATGTCCTGTAAGGGATACTTTAATTTTTTGCTAAATCTTCTACTAATCTAAGTAAGCAAATCAGTATATTTGCCAAATGGATAGTTTTTGAGTTGATGGAACATCAGCATCATACATCTGTGTATCTTTAGTCAAACATTCCCTCACTTGTCCTTAAGAGGCTTAGTGGAGTGTGTTCCACATCTTTCAGTCACAGCACAATCCATGATGATCAGAAAAGAATGTGATGTAAAACCAGTCTACTAAATAAATGAGACACTCATTCATCATTTATATCTGTCTTCATATTATGACTGCGCAGTCAATATTATATGCTCAAGCTGGTCAACATTATTAAATTAGATTTTTTACATGCTTAATAAAGCAGGAAAAATTGAGTTATCATAAAATGTTCATAATTCACTGCTTGATGAATTGTTGCTAAGGAAACAATAGAAATCAGCCAAAGTCAAATGAAGAGGAGCGTGACTACCTAACTCAGTAATCTCAAAGGCTCACCTAGCATGGTGGGAAGAAGGATAATGGAATAAAATCTAGGACATTTAGAGAGTTTTCATTTGCATCTGAAGAGGCATGCTGTAATAAACAGTAACAGTTGAAACATCATGGAAACAGGAAAGTAGACTTGGGCTTAATATCATATCAGTAAGACCACTGGCAGAAAAAGATATTAAAGGGAAATCATGTAATAATTATTTTCTTAGAATCAACCTGATTGTGAAAAAGATAATCAGGAGCTGATCTATACGGCAAATGTGTCATGAGACATATAATTAAGATGTTATATTGTAGCAGAAGACAGGAGGAGGAAATATCAAGATATACTACCAACACCAGACATTTAGCCCAAATTCATGTTCATGGATACTGTAATCAGAAGAGGATCTGAATGTCAGCCTACTGACACCACAAATATCATAGACCAAAATACCATGTCGAAGACAAACGTGTTAAAGAAACACAAAGCTAAATGCATTCCAGAGTTAGATGAAAATATCTATTAAAAAGGGTCACAGAAACAAAAATTTTGTTGCCTAACAAGTTATTGACCATAAAGAAGTGCAATTCTTTGTAGCATCCTACACTTAGTTACAAAATAATAATATAATATGCATTTACTGTTGATGTAATGAAATATTAAGGCTCAAATGGCAGGTGTGAACAATGTCTTTATGAAGCAAGTAAGAGAATGATCACATATAATGGTAGTTATGCTTATGAATATTTAAAAGATACAATTTGATAATCAGAATGGCGTGATGACATGAGCATGTATTATGTAATACACGCTCATCAACTGCTAATATATGTGAAGACAAAGGACATTCACAGACACATAGTACATTTTTTAACCATTTTGTGAAGCCTTCAGCTAACATTTTCTCATTTGATATATGTACATTCATATACCAAATAAAGAAAATGTTAACTGAATGCATCACAAAATCATTTTAAAAAATTCACCACAGATACAGATACTGTTGCAATGAAGATTATACATTCGCAGCTATGTTTTGTTTTGTTTTTTTATATTAACATGGGTATACTGTCTTTTGTTGTTTTTTTATCTCATAACCATTGTCATTTTTGGAAACATATATGTGCAAAATTCTGATGAATATTTTCATTTATTAGCTGCTTGTGGTACTTCATTGTTGTAACTACCAAATATCTTTTGCCTTGGTAAATGCTGTGTATTTATAAATTTGTTTTTTATTTAGTATTTATTGTTTTGTTGTCACAAACTCCATATTTTTGTGAAAATGCAATGTAATATTTCTAAGCTTAGATAAATCAAATCAAGTATATCATTATTTGATCCTTATATAAAATGGAATGTACTATAATGGAGCAGTGACAACTGAGTGAGTAATGGAGAGGATTGTACTAACAGTGACAGTCTGTAGTAAACTATAATGGTTGTAATGTATGTATGATCTAACTCGCAGGTGTGCACCCGACTTCTGGTATTTCCTTTGTGTGTTTGAGAAAGATCACCTATGTCATCTAAATTCAGTTTAAAACTCTAGAGTCTAACATTTTAAGTAAAATTTAAATATTCTTTTTGTGTTAACTGTATGACTAATCTTTCATATACTCTGTACATTTGAATGTTTAGTGCTACAAAAATTATATAACACTTTATCAATAGTTGTAATCTACATTTGTGGTTTATAAGGTTTTGGCAGTAGTATCCTCATCTAGGTAATAATCCCCTGAATTTCAATGTCATCTACATGAATAAAATATACATTTCGGAATTTTTGGAAGTTTGTGGGTGTTGTGCATAACATAGTTCATAGCACATGTTCATGTTCCTAAGTTGCAGGGGCCCATTCTGATAATTCCAGGAGCAAAGTCAGAGTTGAAAAATTTGATTTGAAAAATCAATGTATAAAACAAAATGTTTATTCATTGATGTCCTCCTGGTAGGTACTCTGAGGTAACTCACATAGAGAAATAGTATTTATTGCCAAATCAGTTGGAAGTATTACCTATAGGCTCATTTTATTTTCATTTACTGATATGATTTGTTGCCAAAAATTTACTGATACAATACTGAAGAAAATGTAAGCTTTAGTCTGTATTCACAGTTTATTTATTTTTCCTGCTGGCTATGTTTTGATGTACAGTATCGTCCTCAGGCCAACTGCTGGCATGCAGACGTCATGTTCACTTCCCAAGCAGGTGTGCCACATACCCCCATATACCTACTTGGGAAGTGAAAGTGACAACTGTTTGCCAGGCTATGGCCTGAGGAGTGTACTGTGTGCTGAAACCAGAAGCCTGAAGGCGAAATAAATAAATTCCAACTACAGACTAAAACCATTTTTTTATACAGAAGGGTATGACTCATAAGTTATGAAGCACAGTGGTCACCTTCACAACAAAATAAAATGACAGCTGCACAGTTTTTAAGTGAAACTCCAGTTATACAATTCAGGCATTCCTGAACAGAAAAGAGTAGTCTATTACATGTGCATAAATAACCACCACAGAGATATGCAGCTGTTGTTCATTTTACAAATAATGCTTCACAGTGTTTATTAGTGATATGACTCATAAAAATGTGATGAATTAATTGACATACCCGTATCTTCACCACCTGCAAATACAGGTGCAGCTACTACAGGAGCTGACACATGCTGTTCTGGTTCCTTCATCTCACATGAAACACAACTGCTTGTGTTTCCACTTTCCATTTGCAGAGTGTGGAACAATTTCCCTGTAGCTGTGTTTGAACTTCCCATTTCTAAATGGTTGTAAATTCCTTCTTGATGTTGTAATTTATCTGAGACCTGTAAAATAAATGTTTACTTAGCAAGAACTGAGACATTCTCACAAGAAAATTTCTGCAATTATAAGTCTATTAATTATTTTATTATGTTCACCAAAGTTAACAATGAGTCATTACCAAGAAGGGAAGTGTCAAAATGAGATGAGTTTGAGAAAATTTCACAAGCAATTTTGATAAATGTAAAGTGACAATACAAAATTTCTGGCCACTGGAGAAATGTCAGTACTGCCAACAGACACATACAAAACTACATGCAATATCTTAGTTTTTGGAACTAACATTTCTTCTTTGGTGAGGAGAGAAGGACTGACAGTGAAAGGGTAAAAAGGAAGGTTGGGTCACTCAGACCACACAATTTTACTGTGTGTGTGTGTGTGTGTGTGTGTGTGTGTGTGTGTGTGTGTGTGTGAGAGAGAGAGAGAGAGAGAGAGAGAGAGAGAGAGAGAGAGTGAGAGAGTGAGAGAGATGAGGTGAAATATAAAAATATTGGTATGGGAGAGCAGGCATCACGCATGGTTTCCATGCTGGGGAAGGCTGCAACAGTTGCCGATCTGAACTAACCTAGACATCAGGCTACACTACAATGCAATATGTAACCACATCCAAGCTTCCAGAGGGGGGGGCGGTCAGTGTCACATTCAAGCCAAAAGTTGACGTTCTGTGCCTCCTTTCTGTACCATAATAAATTATTAAATAACAACAAATACTAACTCCATGATAAAATCTATAGGTAGCACCTATTTTTTGACATCATATTCCTACATTTTACTTGACAGTTCAACTAAAAGATTCATTTTCGAGAGAGAGCTTAAATGCAGTTTATGTTTTCTGTGGAGCATGCTTAATGTTTGTCATGTTTTCAAATGTAAACTTGAGACATTTTACGTTTTGTGTACCATATGTTCAATCCGCAGTATTTATGAGTTTGTGAAGCAAAACTGTACATTTTCCATGATTTCATGGGTTTTGTGCTGCAACTGGCTGACAGAAGCAAATGAAGCAGCTGCCATGTTAATTTTTTGTGAAGCCAACACACTTTATTTGTCTGTTTTCATATTTATACTTGTGTATTGCAACCATACTGAAGGTATCCCCAAAACGCCTCATTTTTGGTATGATCTCTTGTGCTAAAGTATCTGAAAATGGGATGTTGGTGTGAAAGTTTGTTACCAATCATTTTTAACCACTTAATTTAGTATATTAGGTAGACAATTACAATAAATTAACTTTTTATCTTTTATTAAGTTTTGCTTATCTTCATTTATGTTTGCAGATGTAATCAGCTCATCTGTCCTTCTGTCCTGCAAGATGGTCTATGACCCTTTCATTAAAATATGGACATTTCAATAGTTATTTTTCAAGATCATGTTCCAGATTTTTGCATAATATATTGCACACAGAATTCATGTTGTGATAGTTTCTAACTCACAGTATGCTGCAATTATTCACAAGCAAATAAAACTCACTAAACTTCAGGTACAATAAACATACAGAAAGAAATTTGCTAATAATGTTTAATGACCAATACCTGAAGGATTGACAGAAAAAAAGAAGAATAATCTAATTATTAATATTAGTCATAAGCCTTGTAATGTAGATAAAGATGGCACTTTTGTCAGTTCCTTAACAGGTCATATGGGTACGCATTAGGCCCTCCAACATCAAGCAAAGCAGAGGTCAAGACAGAGGATAGCTCCAACTGGAAGCCTCAGATGACCAAAAGTGTGCAGGGGATGCTATCTGAGTGAGCATTATACTCAAAGAAACTTGTGCATTAAGAAGGACTTGCAAAGCTTACCTGTATGTACCCCTGGACAAGGATTATTTGTTTCCAGCATACATTTATCTACATTTACCTATATCTATATGTCGCTCTTATTGTGACAAGTACTTGAACCTAAGGGGCCCATTAATGGAATAGATTCTGCCACTTCCATGGTTTGTTGTGCATGGTACCATCCATTACTGTATACCCGAATCCAAATTAAGTTATAGGTTGAGGTGGACATTTGTTCTGATAATTCATTGAAGAATCTAACAAGCCTCATATACTTTTTGCATTTGTTGAAGTTGTAAACTAGTGTCTGTGCTCTTCTGCATGTTCACTGTAAACACATGAATAAGCAATAAGAATCAGACTAGCAAGCCAAACCAGAACCTCATTTCCCTATCATCGCCATATCTACCTCCTTAACCTAATATACCAAAAGATGGATGCCTCAAATCCTGTGTCACCTCTGATCTGAGTGTGAGCATCTGAGAAACTATGTTGGAACCCACGTCGGATCATGACAAATGGAAAGACAACTTTTTGCACACATTTACTCTATTTATTCATGAAACTCTCACTAGGTGGTGACTCTAATGTTACCGTAGTCTACATCTCACTAGTGAGACCTTTGCAAAATTATTCCTGCAGCAAATGGGACAGTGAGAGACAGAAACAAAAAAAAAAGTCTGAAACACTATCAAAACATTAATACTAAGCATCAATTATGCATAAGGCTATTTTTAAGCTATTATTAGAAGAAAATGCTACTTGATAGTCATATATGTTTTGAAGGAGACTGAATCTTGTAAGATATAGGTCCCAAAACTGGTATACAGGGTGTTCAGGAACTCCAATTACAAACTTCTAGTACTTGTCGAGGGAAGTCAGTACACAATATTTTGATTTGGAGTCCATGTCTGGAAATGTACCAATTCTGTGCTACAAATGTACAAAAACATGTTTGCCAGGTAGGTATGCAGCAGTGTAGTATGCAGTTGGCTGATGTCATCTGACATCTGTCCTGCCTGGTTCAAGCCTCTTTCAAGTATCTGTGAGTGTTAGAACAACATTGCTCAGCACATGTTTGCAGAATACATTGATATGATCCTTCTCAATGCCAAACCTTATGACAGTGGAAGAGGTGCTCATTGTCTTTATCAAAATTGTTATCCACAACGTCCAGGTGTATAGCATATCTTTCTCACCACAATTATGCAATGGTTTTGAGAAAGAGGTGCCTTCACCAACAGCATGCACGACAATGGTGCTCCAAGGAGATGCTGTACATCTGCACTTAAAGAGGCCATACTGCTTCATGTTGAAGATACGGTTGCTTATGTACCTTGCTGTCAGTGAAACACCTGATGCAGTCACACACCAGAAGACCACTAATGTGTGACTCTGCCTCATGGCAGTCATGTGTCATCAACATGCCACCTTGTATAATGTAGCATCTGAGACCCACTGAACCATTATCACTGGCATCTGTACATGTTTTTGCTAGATAAAGTATGATGCAAATTTGCATGGATTTCATTCCATTACTGCCAAGGAACAAGTCCCTTACAATCAATAGCCTGCTCACCACCCTGAGTCAGCATCCTGGCATTCAACTGTGTCAATGACTACTGGCCCATTCTGGCAGCATAAAAGATGCAATACCAATAATACCTGTTAAAAAGAGGATCACTTAAAATGCTACTATACTCTTGTCGGAAATCATCTAATAGAACATTACCAACTCTGTACCAAAAATAAATAAGTACCACAACAAAACTGGAAGACACCCCAAAAAGCTCCATATATGTAGATTGTCAAGGATTTTATGCCTCCAATTTTTATTGTACGACTTCTCAAGGTCAAAAAAGATATATTCTGGAGGGAGTCTGCACAGGAAAGTCAGTTGTATATCACCTCTAGAAATGTCACTTATCAATTATAGAGTAATATCTCCTGGACACCCAATGAAATGGACTAAGCACTTGTTTCTATGCCAAGATCCAGAAAAGGTTGAGGTTAGTCATGCACTGCATGGTATTTCCCATACAGCTGGTGAGGACAACTGGTAAGGGTGGCTACTTAGGCATTTATAAATAGTAATCAAACAGTTTCCATTTAAAGGCTGTAGAGCCCAGAATTGGTACGACAGTCAGGCAAAATCACCATGATCATTGAGGCAATCATTGCACTGATACACCAAGTTTAAGATAGTCATTAGGTAAAACACCATGTCATGCTGCACAAGGAAGACCATACTTGCCTGTAGTGCATCCTCAAGTACCAGGACTCATTGATCTTTAAAGGCCTTTTTGAAGGCACAAAACATATGATAATCACATGGGGAGAGATCAGGACTACAGGGCAGCTGCTCAAATGTCTTCCAGTTGAGTTGGCATAACTTATTCATTACAAAATTTGCAGGAAGAGAACATGTGTCACCATAAAGCAGCAGCACCCCTTGTTGCCATTTACCACAGTGGTGGTTTGTGACAGATATGCTTTCTAATACACACTCTTCATTCTCTGATGGATGTCTACCAGTGTTTGTCCTTCAGCAGCAAAGAAAAGAATAACAGCAACTGGGTACTGTTCGGATGCATTTGGTAATAATGTTGTCACAGTTCATGTTTTCATATGTACCATACATATGTTGGAAAGACACGAATGGTGCACTAAACCCCTTCCCACACATTGGTGCTTATAAACCTGCACCACAGTCATGCTACGTTGCATATACATTGCAGCAATGCCCTCAATTGGAAACTTTTTGATCACCTCTGATACAACCATTCCCAAGTTTGAGAAGAGAAATTAAAGTAGCTGGCCTCCTCGAGCTGACCAATTGTCCTGTTTCAGTAATGAAATACTATTACACTGGAGAACAGCTATGTAGTTTTGATGGTAGGAGAGGAGGCAATGAAGCTGTGAAGATAAGTCATAAGTAATGCTTGGATAGCTCAGTCAGTAGATCACTTGCCTGAAAAAGGCAGAATCACAGTTTTAGTCCTGGTCTGGAACACAGTTTTAATCTGGGAAGAAGTTTCTGATCAGTTACATTCTGATACAGAGTCAATGATCATTCTGGATTTCAAAATGTGTTTCTTGTAAATAAAAGCACAAGATCAGTCTTGTACTGGGAGTCCGATTTCGTCTGCATGCCATTTCAAGACACTGTGAACTGGGTGCCAGCAGGAAAGGATAGCATAAACTGGCTGGTCTAATACCAGGAAATTTAAGAGGGGGAGGCACTGCCATGAGTGGTAAAAAATCAGTGGTTACAGATGTTGGAGCAGCGCCTTATTTGGTATAGGTATGACAGAAACAAGTCAAGTCATAAGAGAGGTCAGGATTGAAACAAACATTCAGACTCAGAAAGAAACTAAACAGCAGAAATCTGGCACATTGGATCAGCAAACACAGCTGTTGATTAAAAATTTTCACCACTCAACAGAAATTTTAATTCCACCCAGTTTTATCTCAGTCAATGTGAAATTCCGACTGTCTTTAGTGCATCAAAATATTTGAGGGCTAAGATGTAAAATTAATGAACTATTTATCTGCATTGATGAATTAAAGTCATCTAACCCAGCTGATGTAACCTGCCTCTCTGAACATCATGTGGCCACTGGTACCGTTGTGTTACAGGGTTTAGGTTAGCATCTCACTTTTGTAGGGCAGAAATGGAGGATGGAAGAGTTGCCAAAAATTTAATAACATAGACATTCATAAATTTTGCACAGAGCAGCTTATGGAAACATGTGTAACAGAAGAAAAATTTTATAACAAATCATTCATAATACTAAGTATTTACTGAGGTAATGCAGATAATTTAAGCTGTTCATAAATCACTTTGAAGCCCTATTGGACTATTTGACAACAAAAAATAAAGAATTAGTGGTTATTGCTGTTTTTAATGTAGATTTTTTTCAAAACTCTGCCAGTAGTAACTTATTGCAGTCAGTAGCATTGTCATTCAACTAAATTCATATTGTTAACTTTCGAACTAGAATAGCTAAGGACTCAAACATAGCCATTGATAATATGTTTACAGAACTGTCTAATGAACAAAATTGCATTATAAGACAAAATAAGTAGCTTTGCATACCATGACATCCTTTTTCTAAATGTTAATACTGATGAGGATATAAAGTAGACTAAATCTGAGTTCAAGTGGATAGTCAGTTAGGTTGCTTTAGGAAACTCCTCAAAGACATGAACTGGAGTGAGTGTGTTCAATGCTCGTAGAATGAATGAAAAATAAAACACTTTTATTAATAACATCATTAACCTATTTTAAAACATTTCTCCCCAAAATTAACCTAGATTAGACCAAAGTCTATAAAAAAAAAAGCCATGGATTACTGAAGGAATAAAGGTACCCTGTAAGATAAAAAGGAAACTATACCTATGAGTCAGAAATAGTTCTGTGCAAAATACTGAAGTTAGTCATATGGATATCAAGGAAAATTCATTATCAGAAAATGATAGTAAAATCAGATAACAAAATAAAGACATATACGATATAGTGAAGGAAGAGGCTGGTTGAACCAGAGATGAAGACGAGCATGTAGCATTAAGAGTAAATGACACACAGGCAACAGATGTGTGCAGTGTTGCTGAACTTTTGAATAAGCTGAATACGCTGAAGTTTGTATCAGAAAGGAGATAAAAAAATGCCACCCCACTTCCATTTCACTTTTGCCCACATTATCAAAAATTTTAGAAAAGATAATATGAAGGGCTTATTTCAATAGTGGTACAAATTGATTTTTGTTCATTCTGAGATACAGAGTCCTAATGTTAAATGAGCGCTGAAAAATCTGCAGTTGAGATACCAGAAATACTCAAGTATATACATTTGAATATTTCTGGTATCTCAATTGCAGATTTTTTAGTGCTCATTTAACTTTAGGACTCAGTACCTCAGAATGAACAAAAATGGACCCATACCACTATTGAAATAAGCCCTTCATATATAGTTGTCTTCTTAACTATCTGACCACAAATAAAATATTATCCAAGTCACAATTCAGATTTTTAAAGGGTTCTGTTATTGAAAAGACTATCTACACATATAGTGAGAGTGTACTTAATTCATTAAATGGTAAATCACAGGCTATTGGTATATTTTGTGATCTGACAAACGCAACAAGATCACAATATCATTTTAAGCAAATAAGAATATTGCAGTGTAACAGGAAATGCTTAAAAAAATGGTTCAACTCCTATATCTCTGACAGAAAACAAAGGGTCTCAATAGAAAAGAGACATGCATTATGCTACCAGGCATCATTCAGCTGGGAACTAATAATATCTCGTGTCCCACAAGGTTCCATATTAGTTTGTTTTGTTTGCAGGTGATACAAACATTGCAGTAAATCAAGTGCAGCCATCGAAAGGTCAGCCACTGAAACTTTCATGGACATTAACAAGTGATTCCTAGCCAATTCTCTGTCACTGAAGCTTGAAAAAATGTACAATATGTAGAATAGAAGTTGTAAAAGGTTTTCTGGCAGTGTATGCCTTCAATATGATGGCAAGCAGACAGAATAAATTGGCAGAGCTAAATTCTGGGGATTACAGCTCAATAATAAGTTTAACTGAGGGAAGCATACCACAGAACTGTTAAAGTGCCTAAACAATCTCTATTTGCTATGAGAATGTTGTCAGACATAGCTTACTTTCATTCCATACTGTCATGTGGCATTATTTTCTCTGGCAACTCATCGAGGCAAGATAAAGTTTTTTGAGCCAAAAAACGTACAATATCAATTATTTTTGGTGTGAACTCAAGAACGTTCTGCAGAAGGATGTTTAAGGATCTGGGGATACTAACAAATGCCTCCCAATATATTTATTTCTTAATGAAATTTGTTATTAAAAATTTATTTTTTTTTCTCAAACCAACAGCTCAGTTAATGGAATCAATACTAGAAATAAGAATAACTTTCACAAAGATTTGAAGTCACTTACTTGGGTTCACAAACGTGTCCACTACCCAATAATACACATTTTTAATTTCAGGCCAGCAGCCATAAAAAGTTTAACTTTTAATAAGGTTCAGTTTGAGAAGATTCTAAAGGATTTATTGGTGGCCATCACCTATTCCATTGATCAAGTTCTCAGCTGAACAGATTGATGCATGTGTATGATACTAATAATAGCACATATATTTTTTTAATGTATTTTTTTTTTACCTTGGGCAGTTTCATATGGGATCTGTGGTAAGTACATTAGCATATCTGTTTTTATTTTGGTAAATATTTATTGTGTATTCTTGCTTTCTGTGTTCCACATCCCAGAGGATCTCTTCACAATGGATCATTTGGAACAAAAAGTACATCTAATCTAATTTAATTTAAGCTTGCAATTGAAAGGGGTTTCTTGCGAAGTCTTTTTGATTCCTTCAGATGGATTTTAGATTTCAATGACAAAATCAGTAGTTTTATATTTACCACATTCACCACAGAAGAAGAGAGACGAGTGCAGCACTGTCTGTTTGCTTTGGGTGATGTTGCTTCATTCTCAACTTCCATCTCCCTTGATGTATTGGATGATGACTTCATCATTGTGGACACATTGCTCAACTTTGGTTCATTTTCCTTTAGGTATAAACCTCCAATTTGAGGAGTGCATTTGTCTATGTGGTTTGGATGTTGTGTGGTGGCGATTAGTGTTTTCACAGCAGCTCCACTACTACAAGAGAAGTTGTATGAGCAAGTATTTGTTGCTGCTTCTGCTGGTAAAGTCAGCACTGCAGATTGCTCATTCTGAATTAAATTTTCCTTTATGCCAAGAATACATGAACACAAAATGAAAGAGCTGATTATTTTCAATAAGTTTCATGTTTATTGCATGCCAGGGTGGTGTGCCCATAGTACTGACACAGGAAAGTGCACTTTGGATTGTCAGTACATGATCAAGTTTTCAGGCATATTAGGCTTGCTGCAAAGTGCTCAGGAAATGTTGGAAAAATGGAGGTCAGAAAAAAAAGTAGCAGTCTTCTCTAGTTTACTGTTCACTCACTTTGGTTCTTACATTGAGTACAATAATACATGTCATTAACACTTAGTTCACCAAAATGCTTTTTTGGGAGATTCACTACTGCACTGTGACATATACAATTTGAAAAAGGTCAACATATGGCTGAAATTGGTTATGAATGTTATCACATCACGTGATCATGTCTAAAATAACAAGATGTGCTTAATGTGTTAATCAATCCTCCTCAATGACAGATTGTCATTTTGTTTCCAAAAGCTTCATGATGTTTTTGACTTCTGTCATGCAAATGTAATCCAGCACTCCCTTAAATGCCTGCATATCTATATTCATTAGATGTCTACATCTACATCTACATCTACATTTATACTCCGCAAGCCACCCAACGGTGTGTGGCGGAGGGCATTTTAGGTGCCACTGTCATTACCTCCCTTTCCTGTTCCAGTCGCGTATGGTTCGCGGGAAGAACGACTGTCTGAAAGCCTCCGTGTGCGCTCTAATCTCTCTAATTTTACATTCGTGATCTCCTCGGGAGGTATAAGTAGGGGGAAGCAATATATTCGATACCTCATCCAGAAACACACGCTATCACGGTTACCAAATAACCCTGTGACGAAACGCGCCGCTCTTATTTGGATCTTCTCTATCTCCTCCGTCAAACCGATCTGGTACGGATCCCACACTGATGAGCAATACTGAAGTATAGGTCGAACAAGTGTTTTGTAAGCCACCTCCTTTGTTGATGGACTACATTTTCTAAGCACTCTCCCAATGAATCTCAACCTGGTACCCGCCTTACCAACAATTAATTTTATATGATCATTCCACTTCAAATCGTTCCGCATGCATACTCCCAGATATTTTACAAAAGTAACTGCTACCAGTGTTTGTTCTGCTATCATATAATCATAAAATAAAGGATCTTTCTTTCTATGTATTCGCAATACATTACATTTGTCTATGTTAAGGGACAGTTGCCACTCCCTGCACCAAGTGCCTATCAGCTGCAGATCTTCCTGCATTTCGCTACAATTTTCTAATGCTGCAACTTCTCTGTATACTACAGCATCATCCGCGAAAAGCTGCATGGAACTTCCGACACTATCTACTAGGTCATTTATATATATTGTGAAAAGCAATGGTCCCATAACACTCCCCTGTGGCACGCCAGAGGTTACTTTAATGTCTGTAGACGTCTCTTCATTGATAACAACATGCTGTGTTCCGTTTGCTAAAAACTCTTCAATCCAGCCACACAGCTGGTCTGATATTCCGTAGGCTCTTACTTTGTTTATCAGGCGACAGTGCGGAACTGTATCGAACGCCTCCCGGAAGTCAAGAAAAATAGCATCTACCTGGGAGCCTGTATCTAATATTTTCTGGGTCTCATGAACAAATAAAGCGATTTGGGTCTCACACGATCGCTGTTTCCGGAATCCATGTTGATTCCTACATAGTAGATTCTGGGTTTCCAGAAATGACATGATACTCGAGCAAAAAACATGTTCTAAAATTCTACAACAGATCGACGTCAGAGATATAGGTCTATAGTTTTGTGCATCTGCTCGACGACCCTTCTTGAAGACTGGGACTACCTGTGCTCTTTTCCAATCATTTGGAACCCTCCGTTCCTCTAGAGACTTGCGGTACACGGCTGTTAGAAGGGGGGCAAGTTCTTTCGCGTACTCTGTGTAGAATCGAATTGGTATCCCGTCAGGTCCAGTGGACTTTCCTCTATTGAGTGATTCCAGTTGCTTTTCTATTCCTTGGACACTTATTTCGATGTCAGCCATTTTTTCGTTTGTGCGAGGATTTAGAGAAGGAACTGCACTGCGGTCTTCCTCTGTGAAACAGCTTTGGAAAAAGGTGTTTAGTACTTCAGCTTTATGCATGTCATCCTCTGTTTCAATGTCATCATCATCCCGGAGTGTCTGGATATGCTGTTCCGAGCCACTTACTGATTTAATGTAAGACCAGAACTTCCTAGGATTTTCTGTCAAGTCGGTACATAGAATTTTACTTTCGAATTCACTGAACGCTTCACGCATAGCTCTCCTTACGCTAACTTTGACATCGTTTAGTTTCTGTTTGTCTGAGAGGTTTTGGCTGCGTTTAAACTTGGAGTGAAGCTCTCTTTGCTTTCGCAGTAGTTTCCTAACTTTGTTGTTGAACCACGGTGGGTTTTTACCATCCCTCACAGTTTTACTCGGCACGTACCTGTCTAAAACGCATTTTACGATTGCCTTGAACTTTTTCCATAAACACTCAACATTGTCAGTGTCAGAACAGAAATTTTCGTTTTGATCTGTTAGGTAGTCTGAAATCTGCCTTCTATTACTCTCGCTAAACAGATAAACCTTCCTCCCTTTTTTTATATTCCTATTAACTTCCATATTCAGGGATGCTGTAACGGCCTTATGATCACTGATTCCCTGTTCTGCACTTAAAGAGTCGAAAAGTTCGGGTCTGTTTGTTATCAGTAGGTCCAAGATGTTATCTCCACGAGTCGGTTCTCTGTTTAATTGCTCGAGGTAATTTTCGGATAATACACTCAGTATAATGTCACTTGATGCTCTGTCCCTACCACCCGTCCTAAACATCTGAGTGTCCCGGTCTATATCTGGTAAATTGAAATCTCCACCTAAGACTATAACATGCTGAGAAAATTTATGTGAAATGTATTCCAAATTTTCTCTCAGTTGTTCTGCCATTAATGCTGCTGAGTCGGGAGGTCGGTAAAAGGAGCCAATTATTAACCTAGCTCGGTTGTTGAGTGTAACCTCCACCCATAATAATTCACAGGAACTATCCACTTCTACTTCACTACAGGATAAACTACTACTAACAGTGACGAACACTCCACCACCGGTTGCATGCAATCTATCCTTTCTAAACAACGTCTGTACCTTTGTAAAAATTTCGGCAGAGTTTATCTCTGGCTAAGCCAGCTTTCTGTACCTATAATGATTTCAGCTTCGGTGCTTTCTATCAGCGCTTGAAGTTCTGGTACTTTACCAACGCAGCTTCGACAGTTGACAATTACAATACCGCTTGCTGCTTGGTCCCCTCATGTCCTGACTTTGCCCCACACCCGTTGAGGCTGTTGCCCTTTCTGTACTTGCCCAAGGCCATCTAACCTGAAAAACTGCCCAGCCCACGCCACACAACCCCTGCTACCCGTGTAGCCGCTTGTTGCGTGTAGTGGACTCCTGACCTATCCAGCGGAACCTGAAACCCCACCACCCTATGGCGCAAGTCGAGGAATCTGCAGCCCACACGGTCGCAGAACTGTCTCAGCCTCTGATTCAGACCCTCCACTCGGCTCTGTACCAAAGGTCTGCAGTCAGTCCTGTCGACGATGCTGCAGATGGTGAGCTCTGCTTTCATCCCGCTAGCGAGACTGGCAGTCTTCACCAAATCAGATAGCCGCCGGAAGCCAGAGAGGATTTCCTTCGATCCATAGCGACACACATCATTGGTGCCAACATGAGCGACCACCTGCAGATGGTGCACCCTGTACCTTTCATGGCATCCGGAAGGACCCTTTCCACATCTGGAATGACTCCCCCCGGTATGCACACGGAGTGCACATTGGATTTCTTCCCCTCTCTTGCTACCATTTCCCTAAGGGGCCCCATTACGCGCCTGATGTTGGAGCTCCCAACTACCAGTAAGCCCACCCTCTGCGACCGCCCGGATCTTGCAGACTGTGGGGCAACCTCTGGAACAGGACAAGCAGCCATGTCAGGCCGAAGATCAGTATCAGCCTGAGACAGAGCCTGAAACCGGTTCGTCAGACAAACTGGAGAGGCCTTCCGTTCAGCCCTCCGGAATGTCTTTTGCCCCCTGCCACACCTTGAGACGACCTCCCACTCTACCACAGGTGAGTGATCAGCCTCAATGCGGGCAGTATCCCGGGCAACCACAGTCGTAGTCCGATCGGGGGATGCGTGGGACGAGCTGGCCGTCCCCGACAAACCCCCATCCGGACCCCCACAGTGATGCCCATTGGCAACAGCCTCAAGCTGTGTGACCGAAGCCAACACTGCCTGAAGCTGGGAGCGAAGGGATGCCAACTCAGCCTGCATCCGAACACAGCAGTTGCAGTCCCTATCCATGCTAAAAACTGTTTTGCAAAGAACGTCTGAACTAATCTACAGAGAGCGCAAACAAATCGACAAAATTTAAACGGTTATTAAAATACAAGATTGCCTAGTAAATGCAGTAATGCTGCTTCTTGCGCACTGCTGACACTGCTCGGCGGCGGAAGGAGACTGCGCGAATTTACACTATTCAGGTACTAAAACGCGATGCTACAACTCTCAAATACTATAATATGCCCGAAATTTATGAATTAAACAATGCAAGTACCAAAAACACGCAAAGAAATTAAGAATTAAACTATGTAACAAATGAGTGAGCTAGGATTATACGACTTGGTGCTGCAGCTGCTTATCCAACGGTGGCCGGGAGCACACTGACTGTGACCAACTGACACTGGCCGTTCAAAACAAAAACAGAAGACAAACGACTACGCGAATTTACACTATTCAGGTACTAAAACGCGATGCTACAACCCTCAAATACTATAATACGCCCGAAATTTATGAAGTAGTGTAGTGTCATAGGTTAGTTTATATGAAGTAGCACGTCACACTTAAGGTTTAACTTACTTGACAAAATATGTCAGAAAATTTCTTAATGCATAACTTATGCAAAGAGACTGGACAGCTCACTGTGTGGGAAATGATGGAAATTCTGTGCAGAGACAGAATAATACAGGAATGCTGTATGTCTGTGTGCCAGTACAGGTGTTAAAACATCAACACCTGCTCCGATGTAGGGCCACTTACACTGTGCGGGTGCCAGGCCAGAGATGTACTTGGCCCATGTTGTAGTGCCACGGATCACAATGTATGACCAGCTTCTTCTCTGTGCAGAGCTATCAAAACATGTTGATCTGGACATTGGATGATGATAAGTCACATATAGAACATTGTCTGCTCTGGCAGTTGTGATATTAATCTCATGTTCTGCAAGATATTAATGTGAAATATTGTTTATGATGTTGAAGAATATGTAAGTAAAACTGATGTCTGAGAATTTCTTGGTTTGATGATGGTACTTGGAAAACACTCTCTCTTACAGCTCCATTCATAACTGCCAGATGAAGAAGAATGACAAGCATGGTACACCAGAACTGAGTACCACTACTGCAAACAATGACTGAACTATTGAAGGAAATCATGAGTATTCAGAACACAAGACAAGACAGTGTATGCCGTTTCATGTACTACATATGAAATGTACAACCTTGAATCCATCCACTGCAGCACCACATTTGGAGCCCTCTGACAGACACAAATAACAGTGGAGCAGTGAAAAGAAAGCAGTAATAACAAAATAAGAAAAATTTGGAAAGCTTATGGAGATTTTGTTAAGAAGTTAGGCTGGTTGCCCCAGACAATGGATGTCAACAACATTACGTTCAAAAAAATTTTCTGCATTGGTACAACAAATTCAAGACTAATTATTTATGAGTAATCAAAAGAAAGCAAAAGCCTTTGCCTGTTTGTACAAACGAGAGACTGAAGAGAAAAGTGAAAAACAATGTGATTTAGTGAGCAATGAGATATGGTACCAGTTCTAGAATTTAACAGCACTTTGTAACAAATGAGTGAGAACAATTATGACCAATTCCAGAACATACATGTCCAGATGAAAGACACTCAAAAATTGCTAGAGACTTTAGAGATTGTTGTGGAAAATCAGACTGGAGAGAAAAGTAAAATCTATAGTTGATCAGAGGTATCATCAACGAGAATTTTACATTCACAAACACCTCTCATTAGGAGGAAGATGCTGTGTGGTGAAATAGAGAAAACAAAGGCATGGGTAGAGAAGCAAGTAGGGCAGAACAACATTGAGATACTGAATGAAGTGTTAGAGCTTCAATCAGGGAATTGCATGGATTTAACAAAACAGTTCCCTAAATTTAAACCAAATGGAGATGTACACACTACATATTTTTATGAGTATTCTCATGAGCCTTGCCTCAGTCCTGGGAGGATTCCAAAAAGATATATTTTGCATTGAGTTGCCATGTGGGGTGTGTGGCTGAATGGGATACTGCACATTTACAAGAATTCAAATCATGGGTTGATTGCACAGAAGAAACTAACTTTGAAACTACTAGACCCTAAATATGATAACAATTCTTTTGGGACTTACAAGAAATACATAGAGTGGCATCTGAGTAGGATGATGTATCTAGACAACCCACTGGAGGAAACATATTTCTGAAAAGTACTAGTGGGGAGACTTACTTGCTAAGCTAGGAAAGAAATGCCATACGGAGGTTGGTTAACAGTAAGTGATTGTTTATCTTTTTTTTAGGTTTTACTATGTTAAATATGGAAAGAGTGGAACTCATATCATAAGACAATAGCTCCCAACAGGCACAGGAGAACAATCAACACTCAAACAGATTTCCCGACAGAAAACAAATTAATTTTATGCAGAGTCAATAATGCTGCATGGTGAAGGCATAATAAAAAGAAGTGGAAACAACAAAATATGACACACATGTCAGTACCCAGTCAGGCTGGAAATATACAGGATGTAAGATTCTTCATTTCATAAGTGATTCTGCTCAGTTTTTTTATTTGCGGGATTTAAATAAATTAATAGAAGTAAAACAAAATTTCAATTGTTTTAAACTAAACATGAACTTGTTAAACATCATAGTACAGTTATTACTAGTTATGCAACCTGAAATGAAATTCCACCATTATCATTCTTTGTTTGACAATGTATGAAATTGTATTGAAAATGTTTAACTTACACTAGCTGCAGTACCCAGCATTGCTTGGGAGCCTAAGTTCCATGGAGTTTGTAAAGTACCATAAGACTTCCTGAAAGTATTATAGCACTGTCAGGTACTACATACATGACAAGAAATCCCCGTGCCCCTAGTTCTTTTCACATCATGTCAGCACAATATGGAACATTTCTTGTCCATTGTCTTGTGTTTTCAAGTGATGTTGAAGTAGACAATCTCATGATAGTGAAATTACTTTGTAGTAACTTCTTTTCTACTGATTTTATTGTGTTACAACAGTCTTAGTTTAATTTTAGAGTCTGTATGACAAATAAGCGCACGTTTTGAAGACAAAAGATCCACAAAGCTCTATCATGAACACTTTTTACTACCACAGCTGTTGATTACTACAAGGCTTGTGCACTACATAAGTAAACATCCTTCTTCACATATCCCTTTGCCCACAGCAGCTTATCAGCCTGAGGGGATTTCTCCTTGAGTGGCAACTGTAATCTACCTTGAGCTCAGGTACCGAAGTACCATCAGAAGTTGCCACAGTACCTCATGTCTTTTCTCACTGCTGCCAGTCCTTGTGGTCAACATTGTTTGGTACAAAGCACAGTACCTGAGCTATGTGGTATGAAAATTAAATTGTCAGTACTACACGATGTGCTACCTCAAAGCCCACCACACACTGCTGCCTGGTCTGCAGATACTCCCCTCCCCCACAAAACACTCACAAACAAAAATAATTTTGGACACACAATTAACAGGTTCCATGTGCAGCAGATAGTTAGATTACACAAGAATAAACATGGCCAGCAGTAAATTGAGTACTGCCTGTCAAGTCCATAAATCAATTCCAGCACCGAGTTCCATCCTATAGAAGTTACTGTACTTCATGTCATGTCTCACTGCAACCAATTCTTGTAAAGGTACAAAGTATCATATGTGGGGAGAGAGTGTTGCAGTTGTAGTAGTAGTAGTTGTTGTTGTTGTTGCTGCTGCTGCCATATGGCACCACATTTGAATAAGTGTCTACGAAATGTGCTTTCATTAAAACTTGTGCTTGTTCTGTTTGATATTTCTACCATACCAGATGGTCAGCAGTAAAACTAAGTTTCCAGTGTTCATGAGCTGCTGCTCCGCTCACCACAAATCATCCCAGGAAAGTCATCTTGCCGTCTCCCATCTCCCTGCAAGTCCCAGTGATTAAAGTTCATTATAGAGTAGACATGCTACATTATATTTTGTGTATGAGAGATGTCCCTGTGTGGTTGCATCTGAAGCAAAGAATAACTTGCATAAAAGCGTCACAGCGAAATGTATCCAAATTAAAATATATTATTTAAGATGAATTCATTAAATGCAAAACAGAACCTGGACAAATTCACTGTACATTCCTTCAAAATTCTGTACTGAAAGTGATATCCCAAAATATAATACAGAGGATTGTCCAAAACATTTTTTCTATAAATTTAAATCTTAAGGCAAAACCACATATTTTGGGAGGATCTATGAAAATATACTATTACTGAATCAATTTCATAAAAAATGAATAATTTCTGAGCCTATTGGAGCCTTACTTACTTAAACACTGTTTTCCTTGTCAAATTTTAATTTACTGATTAACAAATACTCTTTGGGACTTCATAATGTACCATAAGCATACCTGATCTTTCATAAGACACTTGGAAGAATGTACTGACATCCATAGGTAAGATATTATTTACAGATTGCAGAAACTGGTCCAAGGGTACACCCCCTCCCCACCTCCCACCATCCCCCCATCCCACACACACACAAAATTAATAAATAAGTGATTTTTTTGAGTTAATGTTACAAGGCTCATGGTTTTTTTGGACTTTCATAGATGGTGTGACCTTTTGCAGATCAATACTAATTTCAATGCCAAATTTTGTGGCAATCTGATGACTTGTTAGGCATTTACCCCAGACAAACATACCTACCCATGTAGTTATTGCTTTATATGGTAGATTGGGTGTAATGGGCGTTGCTTAATTAAGATTAAATTTTTTATCTTATAATATATAGAGCTAAAATGATGTGGGTATGTATATTTGTCCATGGATAACACTTGTACCAATCACCTGATTCCCACAAAATTTGGCACTGAAATTGGTATTGACCTGAACAAGATCACTACTTATATGAAAATCAGAAACATTATGGAACTTGCAACCATTGTTAACTCAAAAGATCACTCATTTCAGGGTGAGAGGGGTGGAGCAGGGATGTACCTTCAGACTGGTTTTTGCCTACTTTTGGTAATATCTTAACCACAAATATTTCACAAACATTAATTAGAAAATTCCACATTGCCCAGAGAAGCCTTAAAGGCACTGAAAACCTCCATCTGCCCCATAGAAAGATTGTCTTAAGGTAGCCAACTGCCTTATCTAAATTCTCTCAGTAATAACATAGCCAGTAGTAGTTTTAAACTAGATTCTGCACTGTCCAGAGGAAGTTTAAAGCAATTTAAATCCTCGCTATAAGCAGTAGAAAGACTCCCCTAAGATGACCAACTGCCTCATCTGAATTTTCTCACATTAATGTCTTCTAGGTTCCGTAGAAGAAGTTTAACACCACTGATATCCTTTGACCAGTAGAATGGCTGTCTTAAGGTGGCCAACTGCATCATCTAAATTTTCTCACAGTTATGCTATAGCCAGTAATGTTATTCAATCAGATTCCATGTTGTCCAGGGAAACATAAAAAATATTCACTATGAATTCATAATAATCAAGACAAAAGACAAATGATGTTTTTATTGATCCATAGACTACTTGTTGAAATCAGACACTCAAGGTATTTTGTTATCTTATTTGTAGACACTTTTTCAGGGATTATAACAAGTTTCAGAACCATATTAAAACACTTCTTCAAAGACATCAAAAATGACCCTTGAAGTGACACAAATGAATCTGAAATTCCCAAAAAGTGTTAGAAAACATTAATAGGAAGTTTTAATGCTACAGCTAACTTTTTTGAACCATTTAAAGGTACACAAGAAGGGATACCTAATTTGTTTTGCTTTCTAGTAGGATCTCATAATTAAGTTCCCAATAATAAAACAAGATCCTACTTACTGGTAATAATAATTACAACCAGTCTGTGCTTATGGTAATAAACTATTAATTTTACTTTTGCAGGAAGATGACATGCTGACCTATTAAGTGAAGATAAGAAAATCAAAACTGAAAATACAAAGAAGTTTAAGTACATTGGTGATGCTGGTGAAAGGCTAATTTAATCTAAAATGAAGATAATGAAACAAAAAACACTTCCTGACATCTTACAGAAGTCAGATAATTCTGAAAAGTTGCTTGTGAATTTCTTAGGGTATACCTTGTCACCTACATGAACTGCAGAAAATAAATCCTGTAATGCTCTTATTGAAGGTGCACCAGTTATATGTCCCAGCAAAAATTACACGCTCAGAAACAGGTAATAAAAGAATTGCAGAACAATACACAAAATACATAGAGAATTCAAAAGGAGCTTTGAAAAAGACTGATTTTTTATGCACCACTGCTGGTATTTGGTTATCATCCATGAGCCACTCCCTGGGTGTAACAACTCACTGAATTGATTGTGAAACATCTGCATGAAAAAGCACAGCTCTGGCTTGCATGAGGCTTAAGAGAACGTACAGTTACAACAAAGTGGCTGAACAGATTGTGGACATTCATTTTAAATTTGATTTAAAGCTGACAGAAATCATGGACATTATTACCTACAGTGCATCAAATGTGCTCAAACCTTTAAAACTGCATCGAAAACATTTAGACACAGGAACAAGTGAATGATGTTCAGATCAAAATACTGATGTTCTGTATGATAATGTTGTTGTTGATGAATGTGATGATGATATAACATCAAGTGAATTTCCAGAGCCACCTGAATATTTTGAAGAATTACAACTGCCTAATCACGAGAGTTGTGCCACACAGATTTTACACTTAAAATCATCAAGAGATATGGATAAGGCCAGATCTAAAAGTAAGTCACACAAAGAAAACCTTATGCAGCAGCCATCTCAAACTGTCAAGCATTTTGAAATCTGTGTTTAAGGTCTCCTAAAGCTTGTGAAACCGATTTCCAAGTGGAAAAGTCTCTGTACTGTAAATAAAACTTCCAGAAAACTTAGATTTGTAGTTTTTAAAGACACTTAAATACAGTTTCTTAAAGAATACACAAGCTGTTCAAAATCTATTGCTCATGGCACAAGAAGTTCAGAAGGGGATGAACTGATGTACTATGGATATCTTCTACCACAACTAATGAGAATGCAAAGAATGCTAAGCAGCTTCTACCTTCAAAATGAAATGGGTACCAAAGGACAGCAGATAGTACATAAAGAACTGTTTATTTCAGAAGTGCAGATGTTGAAACATGAAGAAGAAGATGGGAAGAACTTACAACATTCTAATAGAAAAAGAAAAGGTTGAATCTTATTAGCTTTTTGAGGAGTTTGATTATTCTGTAGTCAGTGATAGTGTCAACACTAAATTGATCTGAAAACACTACAATATTTTATAGATAATGAAAATAGTTTAGGTTCCTTGAACACATATCCAACTGCAGGAAACCGTTTCCTTAGATATAATGCCTGTTTACCAAGTTCTGCCGCTGTTGAATGACCACTTTCCTTTGTGGAATGATAATGAGGCCACACAGGCAGTACAACAAGATGAAATATTTTAGCAATTATAGGTATTAAAATCAGTGAAATAAATGGTATGAAAACTATTAACTAACTAGAGGTATTTTACTTGAATAAAGGTGTTTTGAAAATACATACTTAGCATTTTCTACTGTATTAAAATATTTTTCTTTAAAACCATTTTGTACTCAAATCTGAAATAGAATAAATAACCAAGTATTTGCATTTGGAATTTAAATACTTTTAATAATTTATTTTGTGCACCTCTGACAATTATCAGTATATATGGCATTAATTGAAAAATAATGATATGGAATACATGGAACAAATAAGAGAGAAAGCTCTGGAGTTGAAAGCATTAAATGATGCATAGAAACAAAAGTTATTCCAGATTCTGTCCAAGTATCAAGATTATTTTTTCAGAAAAACCATGAGTTCTTAGTGATTATGCATGTAAGGTAAAGAGCAACAGCAGGTATATTGTTGGTTTTAGATATGAAAGTGTTGAATAAACAAATTGAAACAGAACATGACCATCCAGTGCATATTCAGGAATTATAGTTGAAGTTTGAAAATGCACAACATTTCACTTCAATGGATCTCACTGTGGCTGTTGGCAGGTGAGACTACATGAAGATTCCCCACTGTTTGAAGTAAAATCGTACCAGTTTAAAGTATTATCATTTGGTTTAAATATTACAGTATCAGTGTTCATAAGAGCACTCGATGAAGCCCTAGGTAATGAGTCATTGCAAGATCTCATAATTTATGATGAATATGCTCTATTAATGTCAAAAATGTGCATTGAACATTGTAATCTACTTGGTACTAAGTAAGCTCTACAAAAAGGGTATTACTATTAAGCTATATAAATCACATGAATGTAAATTTTTAGGACACATAATTGGAGCTGAAGGTATACAATCTGACCCCCATTAGGATAAAAGCAATAAAGGAGTGTCCAGAAACTTTAAATGTGAAACAGTTACACTCATTTCTAGGGTTAACCAGATTCTAATCATGTTTCACAGAAGGACACTCAATGAAGAGTCTGAGACTTCTGACTTTATTAAAACAGAGAGCGGTTTGGAAATGGTATGAAGGAACATTGGAAGCTTTCAATAATATTAAGCAAGCATTAGTTGAAGCCCCTAAACTCAAACATCCAAAAATGAATGTACCTTTCAAGTTTTTTGCAGGACTGTTATTGCTTTAATTTTATAAACTTTTCCTATTTTAAGAACTTGAGCAGGAAGGTGGCGAATATAGTTATACCTTGTAGAACTTGCCAGAAAATAAACAAAAATAATTCTGGTAAAAAATTCACGTGGATTCCAATAACACATATGTCATCATATGATCTGATGATAGCCAGTTTCTTTGGACCTCTTACAAAAGGAAGAGGGGGTGTTAATACATTTTTGCATTGGTGAAGTGCTGGTCAAAATATGTAAACTGCATCCTATTAAGCTAACCAATACTAACACTTAACTATGCAGTTTACAAGAATACTTCATAGACATTGGAAATCTGCATCAATTACTAATGGACAATAGATTTCAGTTTGCAAGTATTAACTTTAAAAAAGTGTAATCTGTCCTGCTAAGTCTCAATAGCGAAAGACTGAAAGGGATTAAATTAAACAAGAAGCATTACAAGCTGAATGTAAATGAATGATTCTGACATGTTTCGCTTATATACCAGGATATGTAGTGTCACAGTCTGTTCAGCAGGAAACAACATGTCACACATAAGATTTAACTTAGACAATGAAATATGTTGGAAGATTTCTCAATGTGCAAGTTAGGCAAAAAGACCAGACCGCCCGATGTGTAGGAAATGTGCAAAATTATGTGTAGAGGTGGAGTAAACCAGTGACATCACATATATGTGAAGTGGTACATTTCTTAAAACATCAGCAGCTGCTGTGCTGTGCTGTGTAAAATGTTGTTTTTGATGTTGAAGAACATATAAGTAATACTGATGTTCAAGAATTTGGTGATGTTAGTTAGAAAACTGCCTCTCTTACAGCTCCATTCATAAATGCCAGATGAAGAATGGTAGACCAGAACTGAGTAGCAGATCCAGTCCACTACTGCAAATGGTGATTGAATTATTTAAGGAAATCGTGAGTATTCAGAAAACCGGACTTGAGAGTGTACACACATGCATGTGCTATATATGTACGTAGGAGCAGCAACCAAGTCACTGTAACACTGCATTACTAATTTTCATCACTTTGCTGTGTGTCTCAGTGTTCCCAAATATACCTTCACTTTGTGCTTTTGGAAGAGAGGTTTCTATGTAGTCCATTTGAATGCTATTACAAAACAGGTTGAGATGTTTCTCCTTTGGTTCTTTCCCTTACCTTCCATTTTCCTTCCTACATTGTTTCAACCAAACAACACTGTGATGTTTTTATCATTGTTAAACAATTCAATAAGACTTAAATTTTGTCATATACTCTCTCTCTTTCCTTATCATTGTCATAGAAAAGAATAGAATAGAATCTTTACTGTCACATTACATATACAGTCATTTGATTGAAACATTGGTGACTCATCAATGAATAATTCTATGCCTACCTAAGTATACCTAAAACAAAATACATTAAAATAATGCATATGGATGGTCCCAGAAGAATATTACAGCATAAAAAGATAATTACATGTTAGATTTCTTCCTTTTTCTTAAAATTTCAACAGTGGTTTGAAATCATTCTTTTAAAGTATTTTTCATGTTTATTTCTGTAGTTTATAAATATGGACATACTTCAAAGACCACATACTTTCATAAAAGTAGTATATATGTTTACATCTAGATATTTAGATACATGTATCACATGATACATAGTTTATAAGTATGGACACATATAAAAAGAACATATACCTCTTATTAAATGGGAACATAAGTATACACATAGAACATAATGTAGAAAAAACAGGAAAACAAAACAGATGTAATATCTCCTACCTGTCTTCCTTATTTATAAAATCATCCTCACTGTAGTAGCATTTGCTTTTCAAATACTTTTCAATGTTTTACAGGTGGATTCTAGCTTGCAGCCCTTCAGCTTTGAACGGATTTTATTTCTAAGCTTCAAAGCCATGTAATATGGAGTATTTTCAAATAATGTTAGTCTGTGGCAAGGTAACATAATCTTGTTTGTGCCTTGTTTCATGAGTATGTGTAAATGAATTTTCCTCAAGAAGATTTGGGTTCTTTAAGTCAAAGAGAAGTGTTTCATATATAAACGTGGAAGGAATTGTCAGTAAGTCAAGGCTTGCAAATAAAGGTTTGCATGATTGTCTATTGTTTGTTCCAGTCATACCTCTGATAATTTTTTTCTGTAGCTTGAACACTCGAAGGAGGCTTCCTTTTTCAACCCCCAAAAAATTATGCCATATGTTACAACTTGCCATATGTTACAACTGATATAAAATATGCATGATACACAATTTTCCTAACAGGTAAGTCAGTTACTTTATTCAGAACCCTCAATGTGTAAACAAAACTATTTAACTGCTTCAGTAAGCAATCCACATGATCAGTCCATGACAAGTTTCTGTTTATTGTCAATCCCAGAAATTGGACAGATTCTGCAGTTAGCAGTTCTCTGCCTTCATAACTTAAGTGTGTTACATATTCAACAGTTTGGTCTTGAAGTGCACGATTTGTATTTTTTGTTAAGTTTAGTTTCATAGCATTATTATTTATCCAGTTTTCTAGTTCTTGAAGAGTATGTTTTATTTTCTGTGCTAATTCTGCAGTGTTTGTACAGCAGACTACTGCTGTTGAGTCATCTGCATACAGATCTGTATCAGAAGTTACCTTACTTGGAATGCCATTTACATAATATAGAAATAGTAATGGGCCTAGTATGGATCCCTGGGATACACCTGCTTGTATTTCCTTCCAACCAGAGCAAACTTTCTCACCCTTATGTTGTATAACTACCCTCTGTTTCTTATTTTTGAGATACAACTTGAACCAATTCAAAGATTTTTCATGGAAGCCATAACAAGCTAATTTGAGGAGCAGCAGCTTATGGTTCACCATATGAAATGCCTTACTGAGGTCACAGAAGATAACGGATATGCTATTCTTGTTATCAAGGCATTTGCTTATTTAAGTGATTAGTTCATTAATAGCATGCACAGTGCTTTGACCCTTCCTAAATCCATACTGATTATTAAGAATAATGTTATGTTTTTTGTTATATTTTTCTAGTTGGTTACACACTACTCACTCAAATATTTTAGAAATAATTAGTTGTATTGATACTGGGTGAAAGTTTCCTATTTCTTCTTGTCTGCCCTTTCTGTGGGTGGGTCGAACTTCCCCATACTTCAGCCTATCCAGAAAGCAGCCCTCATCAAACGATTGATTTATTATGTGACTGTGTTGGGGTGCAACATCATCACATCCTGCTTCTCTTATTTTGTTGGGACTACATCTCAGCCCACAGATTTGAGATTTTGTAGAGATTTTATAATGTTAGCCACCTCATAGCAGGATACATGAGTGAATTTGAATTCTACTGATCTGTGTTGCATTATATTGGGACTTACATGTGGAGGAGGGAGTTTGTCAATTTTGTTCGAATTTATGGAAAACCGGTTGAATTCTTCACAAATATGTCCGAAGTTTGTAATCATTTCCCCATCTATTTCTAATTTATGATTAAAACATCTTGCTTTTTCTCCACCTATTTCACTCCTGACAATTTGCCACACAGCTTTTGATTTATTTGTGTCATCTGATGTCTATTTACTGTTTGCCATTTGTTTTGCCTTTTTAACTACTCTACCAAATATTCTTCTGTATTTGTTTACATAGCTGACAAACTTTGCACCATGGTTGTTCTTTGCTTGCATGTGCAATATCCTCTTTCTAATACTAGAGATCCTGTTGCCTTCAGTTATCCAAGAGGTCTTTTTACAGTTTTTGTCATGTGCTGTTATGAAGGGGAAGCATTCACAGAAAACACTCATGATACGAAAGCATTGTAGTTTGTGTTTACTGAGTACCAATTGCTGAAAGACCAGGATGTTTTATTTAGTCTTGAGACAAATGTATTCACATTGTGTTGGCTGTTGTTCCTGACTCGTTTCATTGTTACAGTTTTATCTAAATTTGGCAATGAGATAAAAAGGGCTGAATGGTCAGATATACCTAATTCTATGATGAACTTTTCTGAAACACCATAATTGATGCTGCTCACTATATTATCTATACATGTTGCAGAAGATGCTGTTATTCTAGTGTATTCCCTAAAGTTTTGGTGTTAAGCCATTTGTAGATAACATGTCCTGCAGAGAAATGGCAAACCTGTCATCAGCTCTTACGTTTATGTTAAAGTCAGCTCAAATTATGACCTTTTTACATAACTTTTCTACCTGCAATCTATACAACAAGGTTTCAAGTTTGTCAAAAAATGCAGATGTAGCAGAATAGTCAGGAATATATATATATACTAATAATTAATATGTCGTATTCCAAAAGTTCAATGCAGCAGCTTTCAAATAGTAGTTCCTCATTCAAGCAATTAAAGTCTGCCTGACTTCAAAGCTTAGTGGTTCTTCTACTAGAATGCACGATCCTCCAAAACCATTTTTCTATGAAAACTCACTGCTAAATTGTAACCTGAAAGAGAGTTTATCAAGTTTATATTTTCACTTTTAAGCCAGATATTTTACTGATCTTGAGTTCTCCAGAAATACTTCTAGTTCATACAATTTTTTCATCATTCCTACTGATAGACCACCTATGTTAAGATGCATTACAAAATTATTAAATTTCAAATCACACAGAGAATCATTTAATTGGTCATCAAATGTGGCATAGGCACAGATAGCTGTACAGTCAGTGTTGGCATTGACTTTATTTCAGTGCACAAACAGTTATTTGGCTACTCTGTTACAAACTTACTGTTCATACCAATGCTAACACCTGTTATGCCATTAATTAATCCTGTTGCTATTGCCCTGGATTTCCATTGGCTAAACTCTACTGGATCTAATATCAGCATAACATCTCTCCCTTCAGATCACTGAATTTCCCAACAACACTTGAACTTCTAATGCTTCATGCTCTAATTTACTGGACAGTAATCTTATTTATGATTCTCCTTATAATTCCCTCCTTAGCAATGCTTAGAGTTGACTCGAGAGTAATTTATTGCCAGGACTTCTTGGGAAGATGTTTTCATTGACAAAATACTTTAAATGGATGTATGTCATTTAGGCCCTAAATAAATTACTTATATATTTAGTTTCTATTGCTTTCTAGCATTCTTCAGTACTGTAAAATTAATCTTTACATAAACCTTCATTCAGATAGTCATCACAACCCATCATAGAAAAATGGTCTAATGATTATGGTATATTACACGTCTGTCATTTCCGAAGTGGAAAACATAAAGGTCAAACGAAAATACTTGAAAAATTGTGTCAAATGCCCATGCCCAGTCTAACACCATCATTGGAACTGCAACCAGATTCTTCAGACAGAACAAGCAAACAAGCCAATACACCATTCACGTAGAATGAGGTGCCACCAAGTTTTGCAGATGATTGAGAATAAGTCACTGGAGACCAATTTATGAACCATCATCTGTCTGCAGGACAGGGGTGCTCTTCCTTATGTTCAAGAGACATCAAGCTTCCAAAATAAGAGTCTAACAGCTCTACTTTTAGGGCAGGTGGTAGTAGAACTACCGAGCACATTGTATTAATGAAATCCCCATACTGATAAAACTGCTGAGGGGGGTTACTTGATGAGATCACTGAGACCATTTTGGGCAACTGTATTATGAGTACAGATAGAGGAAGCATTTAATTATTCTGTGATCCATTTAATTATTCTGTGATTCACTTGTACTGATACAGCCACTGATGATTAGGACAAATGATGGGAAATGCTATTCATTATCTGCAAACATGGTAAAACATCTTTTAGATCCATCCAAACTGAGGTAATATTTTCTATGAGGGTAAAATGCAATTAGTATAGGGCGTCAGATACTTTTAAGTGTAAACATAAGCACAAGGATACAACCAGAACTAAAACACTCATCATGCTTATTTTTCTGTTAATGACATTAAACATATTATGCCAAACCCATGCTAAAATTATTAGTAATAATTATTGGTAATTACTCTGCTGTAAGTTAATACACATTAACTGACCACATGATTTTTTGTTGCTACAGCCTCAGCTTCCTGTCCATCATTCTGAATGGGCGTCAGAGATCCTTGTTGTAGCTGCTCTGAATCTGCAACGTACACCATTTTTTGTTCAGTTATTGCAATTTACAACTTAGCACAACAGTTCAACTGTTCTATTGCTTTAAATGGAATGGTTGTCTGGGTTAGTCTATGGTATAGTTGTAAAGATTTAAGGATCCCAAATATTTCTGTAATATAAGTGTAACTTATACTATTCCTAATACAAGTGTGTTGATAATTTAATGGTGTCATATCTGTTGTGGATCATTTTGTACTTGAGTGCTGCAATGTCATAAAGGTGACTGAAAAACTTTGCAACCAGCTATAAATATTCGTGGTAAAATGTAGGCAAGTTCTCAAATGAGACCTAGTACAATGTCATTGGAGTAGTGGGCTCAGGGATGTTTTTCATGGGGTGCACAAGTCTACCTGTGTGAGAGAAAGCGAAAATTGTATGCAGACATCTTTCTCAGGAAGACATGTATGGTGTGAGAGTGGATACAGAAGGTGTTTCAAGTCATACAATGTCACTGTAACATACAGATTCTCAACTCTCGATATAGTATTTCATTAACAGCCCCCTCCCCCCAATTAATACATTTACATCAAAACACATATTGATGACATATTAGACATTATACACTTGACTCTGAATGGAATTCTCTTTATAATGTGAATGTTTTCCTAAAAACTGTAATTTGAAAATAAGAATTTCAGTTTTTCTAAGGGATTTAAATAGTGTCGTCATGTCAGTTTTGTCACTACTATTCACTTCTGAGCAAAGATAGAAAAAAAATACAAAGCACTATAGGCAAACTGATGTAGACAAGACACTGCTATATATGTTAAAGAATAGGAAGACAGTAGATAACAGATGCAAGTAAATTTATGCTTTTTAACTGAGTTGATGATACTAAAATATCTGTTGTTAATGAAATATTTATGGAGTAAAAATAAAATCACTCATGTAAGTTGGATAAGAAATGAAATGACTACATAACAAGAAATATTAAACAGTGGAAAGTCCGGGTTGGAATATCAACAATATTCAGAGGCCAGGTCACCCATCAAAGCAGCCATGTCAAATACCAGCTCTGCTGCAATCACTGTACAGCTTTCTATATTGATACGATTACCAAACAGCTGTCCACAAGGACGAATGGACACCGCCAACTTTGACCAAGAGCAAAATGGATCACCCTGTGCCACAACATGCAGCTGAACATAGTGTGCTTCATTATAGTGGCTACTTGGCTACCCTGGCCATCTGGATGATAACCTCTACCACCAGCTTTTCAGAATTGTGCTAATGGGAGTTCTCTTTACTACACATTCTTCTCTCCCTAAATCATCCTGGCCTTGACAAACAGTAACCTACTTTCCCCACACCCTCCACCCCACAGTTTCTGGCCCCTCTGTCCTATCACTTCCTCCAAATTCACATACCCTCACCCTCACTGTGCACTGCTCTCAGCCAATGTACCCACTGGTGTTTCCCCCTTCCCTACTCCTCTCCTTTTCCACTCCCTGTCCCCCCTGCCCCACAGCCAACCAATTCCACACCTGGTAGCCTTGTCTTGCTGCCATCTAGTCGCTGTATGCTTCTCTGCCAGGGAACATTCACTCCCATCCCCCAACCCCAATTCCCTGCCACCCTTCCTTCTCCACCACCCCACTCCAGATTGCTGCTTCCAGTTGCATTATGGCCAGATTACTTGGAGATAGCAGTCATGTGTGCATGAGGTGTTCTTGCTTGTGTGAATGTGTGTGTGTGTGTGTGTGTGTGTGTGTGCGTGTGTGTGTATGTGTGTTTTCTTTCTGAAGAAGGGTTTGGCCAAAAGCTCATTGTATAATAGTCTTTTCATTTTGCTTGTCTGCAACTCTACATGTCACCTTCATGACAAGAAATATTTTGTGGAAAGAAATAAAACCTCTTATAGATATGTGGTCAAAAGTATTGAAACATAGTCCAATCTACGTATTTAAGGATGCAGATCAAGGGGAAAAAGCTCCTTGTATACTTAGATTTGTGCCTTGATCCCCTTTCCTCACGGTAATAAGAACATAAGAGGAAATAATATTAACTGAGAATACAACAAGGTCAAGCTACTTGCACAACTGTCTATCACATGCAAAATGGATAAGCTCTATCTAATTTCTCAGTTATAACAACAAAAACAATCAATTACTGACAAATTTATTTAATTGGATAGGTAAAAAATCTACTCACCAAGTGGCGGCATAGCACACACATCCAAGACAGATGTAATTTGCAAGCTTTCAGAGCCAATGGCACCTGCTTCAGGCAGAAGGGTTGAAGGGGAAGGAGGGGGGGGGGGGTGAAGGAGACTTACAGTTTGGTAAGTATCCCCTGACCAGTGGATCTAGGTGGCTTTCCTTAAATCTACCCCTTTTCCTAGACCTCTCCAGTCCTTTTCCATCACCCTTATTCCTACTCCGTCAACCCTTCTGCCTGAGGAAGGAGCCACTGGCTAAACCTCACCAATTACAACCATCTTTTATGTGTTTGTTCTGCTGCCACTTGGTGAGTAGATTTTCTATCTATCCACTTACATAATTTCTTAGTTATCTACATTCACAGTATGACTTTCAGAGAATAAAGACAAAGAGTAATAAATAGTTACTGTAAAGCCTGTAATGGGAAGACAAAGTGTAGTAAATTTTACACACTCATTACAACTTGCTTGTTCTTTATGTAACTGTTTGAAACACTTAGTCAAAAGGAAAGTGTCTTACTTTCTGTATTTTAAATATTGCTACTAAATGAATTACATGGTTGTATTGACCATCATTAAAATATCATTTAAATTTAATAGATACAGACAGTGTACCTTCTCCATGGCTATGACTACCATACTAATTTAAGTGAAAATAACATGTAGCAATTGCCGTACAGAAAACATTTATGTCATAGTCATAATGAACTGAACAATCAAAGGTAAATAATAATAATAGTAATAGTAATAGTAATAATAAAACACAGGCTATCTGTAGATATTATTCGGGATTGTCATGGGGACTTATTGACTGAATGGTCGAATCAGTGTGACAACAGGCACAATATTTTGGAAGCAATTAAATTGTTATCATGCGGAGCACTGATGGACTGATTATAATTATATACGAGAAAGATGCAGCCACCAAGAAGTCATCATTTCTTGTAGCAAAACTTGTCAAGTTCCTTCATGCTGCAGTGCATCTCCTCCTCGCAGAGTTTGCTTATCTGATTCTTCACTTTTTCCATACATACTATGAATGAGAAATTCTTTGACATTTGAGTGGATCGTCAGAGCATACATGTGTATTATTTTGATGAAAGCTGAGGTGTCATCCTCACACCAATGGATTGATTATTCTCAGTGATCTGTCTATCAGCACATCTGCTGATGACCTCTCAGTCTGATGTTAAAATGTTGTCCATGTTTGCAAAGAGAACGTGCCTATTAATTCAGAAGTTTTCATTCCTAATATATTTAGGGAAGAACTGAAAAACTGTTTTCTGATGTTAGTACTTGAAAAGCTACAAGTTACTGTAGAATCTATAATAACAATGGTAAGATGTACATATGGTGCTACAGCATTAATTTTTCGTGGCTAATGGGTACAAAAAGCTGCTGGAAACCTCTTCATTCAAGAATTTAACTTACGCTCCACAGAAAAATTCCCAACAGAGGTTACGCCTCTTGTAACACTGCCACAGATAGTCTTTTTTTCATACCAATTTTTTAGGTTACAAATAGCCTTTCTGATCATGACAGTCAAATTGTAGTTTCATAAACTGTTAATCAGGTATTAGTAATTCACTGTTTTCAAGTTTGTTATCCAAGAAATGACAAAGCATAGCACATCCAAATAAATAGAAATACCCTACAACTGGAACAATATTATATAATTGATGATAGTTTGAAGATAAAGCTGATAATCTCTTGAATATATTTTCCTAAAAGTTTGATGTCAGCTTTACCATTAGGGATGGTGAAAAAAAGGTCTACCACAAATTATATTAAAGAATGAATGTTCTATGATGTGCCACAAATGTACTAACTAAACTCAGGTATATTAATTAAACTGCAAGAGAGATTTTAAAATTTCATGATGTGTCATTAAATTGTCAAAACATGTACTGTGAATAAAAATATGACATGAAAAACAGTTAGTGAAAAATGTATTGAACATGAAATAATTGGAAATTTGTAGTAAGGTCTTATGGGACCAAACTGCTGAGGTCATTGGTCCCTAACCTAACACACTACTTAACCTGACTTAAACTAACTTATGCTAAGCATAACACACATACTCATGCCCAAGGGAGGACTCGGACCTCTGACGGGGGGAGCCGCGCGGACCGTGAAAGGGGCCTCAGACCACTCAGCTATTGAACATGATCCGTGACTTCAAAGTACATACAAAAAAGATGAATAGGGACAAAACTGGTAAAATTTCCTCTCATTCAGAGTTAGCAATTGGTTAAACACACATAACCTGTGTGTGAGACCAACTGTGGAAGGATGAGGGCTGTTGAAAAAGTATCTGACCTTATATTTTATTGTTGAAACCAGCAATGGCATTGGGACAAGCATGATTTCTATGTTTTTAGGCATACATAATGCACATACCTAACTTTTTCATGACTGCAGAAACAACCAGTCACTGACTAGCTGTTGAAAAGTGAACATGTGTGAGTTTTAGTCTAAAGATTTTGTGCTGTGGACAAAATGACAGAAAACGTGGAACAAAATTATTGCATCAAATTTTGTTTTAACGCTTGGCAATTCTCAAGTTGAAACAATCTGCAAGATTTGATAAGTGTTTGGGAATAAAGCAATGGGTACTACAGAAACAAAGGTGTGGTACAACCACTTCAAATATGGGTACTTAGTAAAAAGTGAAGCACATTCAGGTAGGCCTTCAACATCCCCAAATGATATTGTTATTGATCATTTAAGGACCCTGGTGATGCAGAACAGAGAACTCACTATTAGAGAACTTGCAGGCAAGGTTAAAATTACTATTGGATCCATTAACTCCATTTTAACAGAAAATTTGCACCTAAGGAAGATTTGAGCAAAATTTGTGCCAAAGATGCTAACAACTCAGCAGAAGCAACTTTGTTCTGGGCTCACACAGAATATGCTACATACTGTGAGCAGTAAGCCCAACTTTCTTAATGCAATGATCACTGGCGATGAGTCCGGGGTTTATAGGTATGGCTTAGAAATGAAGTTCCAGTTATTTCAATGGAAGAACCACCTGTGCATTGCTCACATAGAAATTGTGATGGCAGATTAGATTAATTACAGCATGCACAGAGACATTTAAACAATTGTTCTTCCTGTGCTCCATAGATGAATGGAATGGGAAGAAGTCCTAAGAACTGGTAAAATGTAATGCACCCTCTGCCAAGCATTTCACAGTGGTTTTCAGAGTGTAGCTGTAGCTATAAGATGCACCAGCCCACAGAAGGGCCAGCAATAAATGCCTGTTATTCAAACACAAAAGCCTTGTCTACACTGAGATCATCTGCACCAGCCACAGCCACACCACTGATATCGGGAACAGCACTCATGTCTGAAATTTTACCATATCAGCAAACTGACAATACTCAGATAATATAATGTCTGCAAGTCCCTTCTCAACAATCTGTCAGCATTGTCAAAGACATTTCCCCAAAAACGACCTACCGGCACCATCTCACCCACCCCAGAACACACACACATACAGATACACGCACACAACTAATAACATTGCTAATCAACGAACTCCATCCCAGCCACATCTCACACTCCTTTTGCAACACATCCCTTTCTCTTACCTTGATGTAAAATTGCATTTAGCTTGAAAATTATTTAGTTGGAAATCAAATTGTATCTTCCTAATTTAAACATAAGACAACTTACAGCCTGATCAAATCATGACTTTGAATTCCTCTAGTTGCCCAAACCCCTCACCATAATCTCTTATTATCCTGCTTCCATGTCTCTGACAACTCAAACCCTATTGTCACTTACCAAAAATGCCTGCCGTGATGCCAAAAGTACTAAGTGCTGGCAGCACTGTGATGGAGCTTAAGTGAGAGCTAAGCAATGCAACTCTGAGGTAGAGAATGCAATGTCTCTCGGCATCAGCAACAACTCAGGCCCTAAAATCTTTGTCTGCAATTTTTCTGGAGACTAATCACCATCAGATCAACTTGTTGCCAATAGAATCTTCAACTACCACTATAGACATTGTATTGAACTCTGCTAGTCACAAATCTACGCATAGTACTGGCAGGAATGTGTTACATGCTGGGCCAGTATATGGCTACTGCACGAATTGCTGCCACCAAGCTTGAGGGGGCCCTCCAATGATCCCTGTCAAAATCTGTCCTTACTTATCAAACAGCCTGGTTTTCTGCTAAAAGAAAAGAAATTTTGAATGTTAATAGGTTGCATTAATCCTAGTCCCACTGTCCAGAGCTCGTTCATTTTTTATTCTACTTTTTCTTAAACCAGACAGCTTTGATGAATACTGCAGCAATCATTATCCACATAAACTGATAACAATATAGATTTCCATTTGTCTCTTGGCTTGTCCAGAAAAGCAATAATTGTTTAATGTCACTGGCTGGCATGGTATGCCTTTTTACCTACAATGCTAGACAAATTGCAGGGTGTAGGTTAAGATGTACCTTCTCCCAGAGTGACAGCACTCAACCCTTGCCACTGTGTAGAATTTCCAATGCTAATCTGTGGGTTGGGCACATTTGAGTAAAGTGCTGTAATGTTTTTGGTGTCTTGGTTCAGCAATCCAGTAAGGCATCTAGTACAAACAGACTGTGCGCCTATGTCTGGTCCTGTCAGAGCCTGTGACTTGATTTATGCAAGAGTGTAGAATGGTTCGTAAATAATTTCAGGTACCATAAAAAGAAAACATTGGTGTATCATGCTAAAAGATCAGATGCAATAAATGAGTTCATTAAATACATTTTGAAACTGATCTGACAGTGTTTCTGTGAATATTCAGTGTCATGTGAAATAATTTAGTGTTACTAAAGCTTCATCAACTGATAATGCTGAAGAATCATATGTTTCATGCAAGCAAGAACTAGCGGTTGATGAAACTGTGGCATATAACTTGGGACAGTATTACTGCAGAAGAAGCTACAGCAGGCCAACATCACCTTGAAGAAAGAAAAGCAGCAAAGTGAAGTAACAGCCTTCAAGTTGTCAATGATCTTAGTGATCCAGGAACCTGGGTGGATAATGCAAATCGTAATTTTAGTATAGGAACTACTAAGGAAGGTTTGCAAACACATTAGTGAGAACAATATAAAACTTCCTGTTGATAGCAAGACGAGAAGATATTCCACTGTTTATCATTGCTTCCATTATCTTTCAAATGATGGAAAAGTTGAGGAAGCACAGCTTGTATATTCTTGAACAAAAAATTCTGTGTATTGATTCTGTTGCCAGTTGTTCAGTTCTAGTGCTGCTTCTCTTGTAACAAATGGTTTAGCAGATTGGCAAAGCTCTCCAACCATGAACTGCCATGCAACCATAGTATTGGTAAGTGAACATGGAAAGAAGTTTCTCAGAGAATTAAAAATACAAAATTAATGGATGTGGCAACCCAAGATCAAACTGATCAGGAAGAAAAGAGGCGCAGATCAGTTTTGTTAAGGTTAATTTCCCAAAGTATGTTTCCTTCCCAAAAAGACATGTTCCTTTATGAAGTGACCATGAAACATAGTTTTTTATTTTATTTTATTCATTTATTTTCAGGCAAATGACACTACTGGAAATGATCTCACAGAATTGTTTCCTTGGATACTGCATAACCTTTGGATAATATTTGTGCATTGTTGAGGACAATCTTATGCCAATGGAAAAAATATGAAGGACAAGAAGAGTGGTACTCAAGCTCTTATCATCAAAGATAATCCGTGAGCTCATTATATCTCCTATCATGCTCGTTGCTTGAACTTCACTGTCAGTGGTGAAGTTAAGCCATCTGCAATTGCACAACATTCTTTTAGTGTAGTTTAAAGATTGTTCTCATTATTTTCAGCCTCTGTGAAGCACTGGCACATGCGCAAGGTGGGAGGCTACAATTGAAAGTGTTCTTCTTGTGAGAGCTGAGCTTAATAATGTAAGACTTGCATTAGCAGAATTAGGGAACACTTGCAAAAATTATCCGACGGGTTTCAGTAAGGAGTGTAGTCTCTTTAAAGGAATCACAAAATTTAGGATTTCTCTGTGTGGTGTGATATGGCATAGTGTCATTTGCTATGTCAACAGAGTCAATAAAGTAGTTCTGCAAGGAAGTATGCTATTAGACGCTACAGTCACATTAATAAAATCATCACTTAATGTTATTGATGAATTACAGTCAATGATTTTGAAAGAGGCTAACAAAGGAGTGGAAGAATTGGTAACAGCTTTAGGAAATGTTCCTGAGTTCATAGAATCCAGATCTGCAACTGTTAAAAGGCAATTTTCTAAGAAAATATGGAAGAATTCATTCCAATGGAGAGAACTACTTAATGACAAAATTCTTGTATGTTCTACATTTACTTCTACATAACACTTCGCAAGCCACCTAATGGTGTGTGGTCGAGGGTACTTTCGGTACCACTATCTGATCCCTCCAACCCATTTCCATTCGCCAATAGTGTGTGGAAGAATGATTGTCCGTAAGCCTCTTTATTGGCTCTAATGTCTTGAATTTTCTCCTCATGGTCAATATACAAGATGTATGTGGGGAGAAGTAACACGTTGTTTGACTCCTCCTGGAAAGTACTGTCCCAAAATTTCAGTAGTAAATCTCTCCGTTAGTGCACAACGTCCCTCTTGTAATGTCTTCCAGTGGAGTTTGTTTAGCATCTCCATAACGCTCTCTCGCTAGCTAAACGATCCTGTGACAAAACACACTGCTCTTCATTGGATCTTCTCTATCTCCTCTATCAGTCCTACCTGATAGGGATCCAAGATAGATGAACAATACTCAAGAATGGGGCGAACAAGCGCCTTATAAGCCACTTCCTTCGTGGGTGAGTTACATTTCCTTAAGATTCTTCCTATGAATCTGAGTCTTGTGTCTGCTTTTCCCACTATCTGTTTTATATGGTCATTCCACTTACTGTTGCTCTGGATAGTTACTCCAAGATATTTTACAGCAGACACTGTCTCCAGCTGTTTGTCATCAATAGTGTAGCTGTACACTAGTGGATTACTTTTCCTATGTATGCACAATATGTTACATTTATTTACGTTCAGGATCAACTGTCAGATTCTGCACCATTTATCAATTCTCTGCAGGTCGTTCTGAAAAATCTTACTATCTTCTGGCATTGCTGCTATGGTATAAACGACTGCATCATCTGTGAATAGCCGTAAAGAGCATCCAACACTTTCTACTAGATCATTTATATATATTATGAACAGCAACGGTCCTATGACACTTCCCTGTGGTACTCCAGATATTACCTTTACATCTGTTGATATAGTTGTGTTAAGAGTGATGTGTTGAGGTCTATCTGCAAGATAGTCTTGAATCCAATTGCAGGTCTGCTCTGATACTCCGTAAGCTTGTATTTTTTTCATTAAACAGCAATGCAGGATGGTGTGAAATGCCTTTCTGAAATCAAGGTACATGGCATCAACCTGAGCACCACTGTCCACTGTGCTGTGGATCTCATGGAGGAACAGAATCAGCTGAGTTTTGCAGGATCTCTGTTTTCGGAATTCATGTTGATTTTTATGCAGGAGCTGTTCATTTTCCAAGAATGTCATGATTCTTGAGCATAAAACATGTTGCATAATTCTACAATAGATGACGTCAGTGATATAGGTCTATAATTGTGTGGATCTGTCTTACAGCCTTTCTTAAAAATGGGTATGACCTGCCCATTTTTCCAGTTATTAGGTACCTTTTGTTGCTCAAGCAATCTACGATAAGTTACTGCTAGAAGGGGAGCAAGTTCTTTTGCATAATATTGATAGAACCATATAGGTAACTCATCTGGTCCTGAAGCCTTTCCACTACTAAGCAATTGTAGCTGCTTCCAAATTCCACGTTATCTCAATATCTGCCATTTCGACGTTCACACAACGATTCAAAAGAGGGACAGTGTTATGATCTTCCACAGTGAAACAACTTCGACAGACCGAATTCAGTATTTCAGCCTTCTCTCTGTTATCAATGGTCCAGTGCTGGCATGGTCACTAAGAGAAAGAACAGATGATTTTGTCTCACTTACTGATTTTACACATGACCAAAATCTCTTACAGTTTTTAATTAGGTCGGTTGATAACGTCTTACTTTTGAAATCATTGAATGCTTCTCTCATTGCTCTCTTTATGCTCATTTTAGCTTTGTTCAGCTTCTGTTTGTCAGCTATATTTTTACTTCTCTTGAATCTGATATGAAGTGCTCTTTGTTTACGTAGTGCTTTTCTAAGATGGCTATTAAACCATGGTGGATCTTTCCCATCCCTTAAAACCTTATTCGGAACATACTTGTCTAGGGCATATTGAACAAAGAATTTGAATTATTTCCATTTGTCCTCCACATCTTCATCCTCATCACCGAATATTTTATGCTGACTGCTAAGATATTCAGATATTCAGAAATTTGTATCTTGTCACCGTTGCTGAGCAAATATATCTTCCTACCTTTCTTAACATTCCTTGGAGGACCCGCCACCATAGATGCTGTCACAACCTTATGAACTCTGATACCTTCCTCTACATTAATTGATTTGACAAATTCAGGTGTGTTTGTTGCCAGCAGGTCTAAGACGTTACCATCACGAGTTGGTTCTCTAACTATCTGCTTAAGGTAATTTTCGGACAAGACATCCAGAAGAATTCCACCTGATTCCCTGTCTCAGGCACCAGTTTTGATGGCATAACACTCCCAATCTATACCTGCTAAGTTGAAGTCACCCTCTATTACAATAGTGTGATCAGGAAAATTAGCCATGCGGGATTAGTCGAGCGGTCTAAGGCGCTGTAGTCATGGACTGTGCCGCTGGTCCCAGCGGAGGTTCGAGTCCTCCTGCAGGCACGGGTGTGTGTGTTTGTCCTTTGGATAATTTAGGTTAAGTAGTGTGTAAGCTTAGGGACCGATGACCTTAGCAGTTAAGTCCCATAAGATTTCACACACACACACACACACACACACACACACATGAAAATTACTAATGATATTCTACAAAGCTCTATCTGAAGTGCTCCACAACTACAGATCCTGACCAAGGTGGTCTAAAAAAAGCATCCAATTACTGTTTTTGACTGTTCTTTAATACTCAGTTTCACCCAGATTAACTCACATTCGGAATCCGTGATAACCTTGCTGGATTTTATCAAAATTTTTACTGCAATAAACACACTGTCAACATTGGTGACTAACCTATCCTTACAATAAATATTCCAGTCTTAAATTAGGATTTTGTTGTCACTGACATCTGGCTTCAACCAGCTTTCTGTTCCCAATACTATCTGTGCATTATAATCTTCAATAAGCGATACTAATTCTGGGACGTTTCCTTGGCTGCTCCTGTGGTTTACTAAAATCATATTAATCTTTTCTATCTCTAATATGTGAGGATCAAGATTCTCTGAGGTAGACACCATAATTATGTCTTTGAAGTAAGGATTTCAGCACCTCAGTAACTGCTGTGACATGTTCAGTGTCATTTGTGACATTAACAACTTTGCAACAAGGAAATACAAAAATACAGTAAGGTAGGAGATGAGGTACTGACAGAATTGAAACTATGTGGAAGTATCATCAGTCGTGCTTGGGTAGCTCAGTTGTAGAGCAACTGCCCGTGAAAGGCAAAGGTCCCGAGTTTGAGTCTCGGTCTGGGGCACATTTTTAATCTGCCAGGAAATTTCAAGAAAATACAATCTCAACACAGGATGCAAAAATGTTGCAGATGCTTTGAGAAATTAGTTCATAGTCATTATTATTTACTCACATTGTATAAATAGAAACTCAAATAATTTTAATACTAATTTTCATATTAAAATTGTTATTTCTTAGATAAATATGATGCAAAAAAGTTACTGTATGTGTTAAATCCTGTTCCAATGTAGGAGATGGTCTGATGGCCCTAATCACATCAGGTTAAATAAATGAATAAAATGCAGAGAGGTGATATAAGTTAGCAGTATCTTGTATATGAATTGGAAATATTGTCCCATATGCTTTCACAAACTGACAGTATGTGTTCACATGTACTTCAGTACATCTTCAAAAAGAACTTGCAAGACATTTTTACCAAGTGGAACAAACATGTTACAAATATTTTTGTGCATGCCAGTGTCTGTAGCCTGTACAGACCATAGTTTTTCCAAGTTAAAGATCATTAAAAACTATTTGAGATCTTCAATGAGCAATGAGTGGAAGGAGTCTTGCTTTAACACCAGTGGAAATACTGATTATGTGAGGCTTGAAATGGAGAAGTATTTATTGTTCAACAAGCAAGAAAAGTGAAGATTTAGGTGAGCAAATTTTAAAATTATGTTTGCAAAATTTAGTAGGATTTTCTGCATTTTATTTATTGTTAGGCAAACTATTAAGTTACATGCCTGCATGGTTACCGTGGTGCATGTAAAGTTATTATCAGTACCTGGTCAGCCAAGCTTCACTTGGAACCAATGTGAACTTTTATTAAAACTTGGTCAACAGTGATAAAAACAAACAAACAAGCACCATCTGAACAGCTTAAAAACCCAATGATACCGACTGACCACTGTGTAACTCTCAGCCTTTAGGAATCACTAGATGTACATACAGAACAATGGTGATAAAGGATCATAAAAAAATTAAGAATGCATTTAAATCAAGTATATTTCTATGACAACTCTCACCAGGTGCTTGTTTTGGTTGTGAAAACAGTTCAGTGTGTCACATAATGAGGAAATGGCCCTGAACCAGCCACTTTTTGGTTCTTAAAAAATAAATATTACAATGGAATGATCAATCATTACAGCCATTGCTATATCCGTAGTAATCTGTGCTTCCCTCAGTGTGTATAAAATATTATAAGCAATTTGTTTTAGTACATTATAAAATTAGCATATGCATTTTGTCTATAAAATTTGAGAATTAAAGAAAAACAATATATCAGACATTATGATTCTGGATGTACCACCAAGATAAGCGACATTAAATGTCTAACTGTACTCCACCTAAATATTCAGTGTGTAAAAAACAAAGTGCAACAGCTGGAAGTCGAGTTACAATTCTTAGACAGCTCTGTTATCTACGTCACAGAGCACTTATATACTACTTTACCCTCATATATACAACCATGTTCTTATTGTAGAAACACAATGAAAGGTGGAGGATCATGTATTTATGTTTAGAAGACATTAAATTTAAAGTCAGAAATGATATTATCTTGCTAAGTGTAGACAAAGACTTTGAAGTGTCAGCAATAGAGATAGCTGCTATAGATATGCCCAAGAAACTAACTATACTATGTGTATACCATTCTTCCAGTGGTAATTTAGAGATACTCATTTCAAAACTTATATAAAGCATAGAACTAGCATTGACTCTGAAACATATTATTTTGTGCGGGGACTTAAACATAAATACAGCTGAAACAGATGATACAGTAACACATTTCTGAATATCATATGTAGTTTTGTAATGTCATCACTAGTCAGCTGTGCAACAAGAATAACCACACATTCTTCATTTACAAGTGACCATGTAGCTACAGATGTAGGCAGAAAAAACTGTGATGTACTTGTTAAAAATCTGGGACTATCAGACCATCTATGTCAGATTATAAAAGTAAAAGCTTGTATAGAAAAGATATTCAAGCTGCATGTATATGAAAGATTCTGCACTCCATCAGCTTTCAAGAACATTCCTTAAAGTTAACACATGAAAGTTGGGAAGGAGTTTATACAGAAACTGAAGTGAAGAGGAAATTCTCCAATTTCATGTCTGATTTTAATCTACAATTTGGAGAAACATTTTCCAAAGTATCAATTCCTATAGGAATGCCCACCAAAATAGATGGATTACTAAAGGAATCAGAAAACCTGCTCAAACCTTTAGATACCTAAACTCAATTAAAAAGGACAATAGAAATCCAGATTTTTTGCACTACTACAAAAACTACAAAAGGATCTAGATGGATAAATTTAATCAATAATAAAAGTAAAGTGAAACAAGAAACAGGAAGCAGGCACTATGAAACAGAGGTGTACAAAGACACAAATCAAGAACAAGGAAAATGTAGCAGCTAACCTGAATGAATTAGCAAAATATGTGAACACCTATTTTGGCAACATGGCAACAAAGTTAGAAAAAATTTTCCAAAAAGTGTTAATAAAGCAACACAGCAGTATTTAGCTAACTCAATGATATTGCTTCCAGCTACTGAGGATGAAGTATGGAATGTTGTAAGGCAATGAAAGAACAAAAACTCGACAGGTTTAGATGAAATCCCAGAAATGCATAAATGGTATCAAAGCTCAATTGACAGAACTCATAAATGGCTCCTTCAAAACTAGTTGCTTCTCTGACTATGTGAAGCATGCAAAAATTTTACCAGTTCACAAGAAATGTGATGTAGAAAACATTGAGAACTACAGACCAATAGCTGTATTGTCATCCTTTTCCAAAGTGATAGCAATAACAATGAAAACAGGCTTATGAGCTATCTAAGCAAAGTCAACCTCCTCTGCAATGACCAATATGGTTTCAGCCTGGCAGAGGCACAGAATCCACAATAGCACAATTCACAAAAACAGTTTTAGAAGCACTATATGAGAACAGCTATGTAACCAGGCTTTTCCTAGACCCGTCTAAAGCTTTTTATACAGTTAACCACCAGAAACTGTTGTGTAAGTCAGATGCACTAGGAGTAATGGGAGTGGTTAACAAATGTTTTTGTTATATCAAGAAAACAGAATACATTTAGTAGAGATCCTACATGTCTCCAGTGGATCAATGTACATTCAGAAACATATGCTGGATCCACAATATATTGAGATGATTCAAGGAAGTGTACTGGGCCCAGTATTATTTCTCGTGTATATAAATGATTTCCCACAACAAATCAGCCATGGAGAGAAAATATTGTTTGTTCATGACAGCAACATATTAATCAGCACTAAGACACTAGCACAAATGCTGGAAAATTCTACTGAAGTGTTGGGGATGTCTACTAATGGTCACAGGGAGACAAAGTAACCCTCAACATAAAGAAGGCAAATACAATATGCTTTAGAATGACTAGGAAACAGAGCTCGTTAAATTTAAAGCTAGATAATATCTCCATAGGTGATGTACCTACAACAGAATTTTACGGCTGCACATTGACAGCCAAATGAAGTTGAATGAGCATGCTATGAAACTCTGAAGAATGGTGGGTAGATCACGTAACTAATGTGGAGGTATTGAATAGGATTGGGGAGAAGAGAAGTTTGTGGCACAACTTGACTAGAAGAAGGGATCGGTTGGTAGGACATGTTTTGAGGCATCAAGGGATCACAAATTTAGCATTGGAGGGCAGCGTGGAGGGTAAAAATCATAGAGGGAGACCAAGAGATGAATACACTAAGCAGATTCAGAAGGATGTAGGTTGCAGTAGGAACTGAGAGATGAAGAAGCTTGCACAGGATAGAGTAGCATGGAGAGCTGCATCAAACCAGTCTCAGGACTGAAGATCACAACAACAACAACATGAAACTCTCAAAAAAGGTACCCACAAAACATTATGCACTTAATGAGTCCTAGGATCTGCATGCAGTGATGAATGTCTGAGAACTGTATACTTTAGTTATGTTCATTCAGTAATAATTTTTTGGAGAAACAGTGCTCAGAATTTACAAACAGTATTTAAAATGCAAAAGAGAGCAGTAACAATTATAACAAAAAGCAGTAAGTGGGCCCACTGCAGAGAACTTCTCAAAATGTTAGAAATTCTAACTGTTCCTTATGAATTTATACTCCAAACCATAGTATATACCAAGAAAAATGCAGAAAATTATTGTACAAATAGCAGTTTTCATAACTGTAGTACAACAACAAGTCACTGTCTTCACCTAGACAGGAAAAATAAACATAAGACTCAAAATACTTTTTTGTATCTAGGTGTGAAACTGCATAGAAAACTGCTGCAGAAAATAAAAGAAAGAACTAACATGTACTGCCTTAGGAAAAATTTTAAGCTGTATTTGCAGGATCACTGTTTTTACACTGTAAGTGCATTCCTTAGTAAAAATGATTGTAAATAACTTCTGTCTCACAATGTTTAACTATATGTAATGTTTTGATAAGGAGCAAAAATTAATGGTAAATAATTTATGTCTCACAATGTTTAGGTACATGTACCAAAAAACTGTATAAATATGCAAATGTATTCAAACTGACAACATCGAAACATTTTAAAATGTCTGCAGATACCTAAATAAATAAATAAACTTTCTGAGGATTATTTTGCATGTGGCATTGCAACAATGGAGTTCTAATTCTTAACATAATGTGACACAGAGAGGACTTTGCCAAATTAGAAAACTATTTGTACAACAACTGTAAGGAAGGCCTTTCGGAAGGACATGGAAAAATATTTAGTAATTTAATATAGCAGATGCAACTAAAATAAATTCAAAACTGATTTAGTATTACTGTAATGTTAGAAATACTTAATCAATTGTCAGTTCCTATTTTCTCTTTCATACTTTGTGTTAGCTTTAGGTACAGATTCATTCATTTTATGTGCATATTTCTGTATTTCTGGTGCATATTTTCCTCGTTTTAGTGTATATTTCTATTATCTTTGGGCATATTTTAAGACATAAATGCTAACATTGAACACATCAAAGCCAACTGGTGGTATAGGCAGAACAGCAGCACCATTCTGTTTACATTTGGAGGGTGGGTGGGTTAAAGAGGTGTGGGAGAGAATGACAAGAGTCATTGCTCGATTTGTAAAAAATATATATTCTGGTACTGTGATCTTCTGGGGGGAGGGGCGTGTGTGTTTTTGAAATTTAGACATCTTAAGACATTGCTTTTATTACTTTTCTATACATTTAAAAAGTGTGGATACAACATTTTTACTGGTGAAAAATAAAGTTCTATAATTCCACATCTCAAAATCTGTGGTTCTGACTTTTTTTCATCAGGGTTACTGATACAGAGTATCACTGTGTACTGCCACAAATCAAGCACCAACCAAAGATATTATGAAAGCTACATAACCCCATATTCCTACAACTCAAGCTTAAAATGTTATTCTCCATATAAAAAAAATTGGTGAATTAAAATGTGTTTTTACCAACAGGTTCTAATAGCACTTAATAAACTGCTGGCCCGTTTGTACATAAATTCAGAAAAACCTCAATCCATCATTTCCATCAAAGGTGTTTGAGCTACACACACACACACACACACACACACACACACACACACATCATAGAAAATGTAAACAAAATTACATTCTAGGAAAAAAGTTACTTGGCTGTAAAATCAGACTTTGCAGGGGTTCTGAAACTCCTTAAACCAACGCTGGGTGTAAGTCTTGAGTATTCAACCCACGACAGTCAAAATCATCCCATTGCAAATCCAGTCACACCCCAAAACAAGCTCCCACTGGCATTTATAACTTAGCTTATCCAACTTACAAGTACAAATGTAAGGAAACAACTCTCTCCTGCAAACCAGCTGTTTCTTACTACCCCATCAAAATATCAGTGCAGCTTAAAGACTATGTCCCAAACTCACAAGTGAAGACATTACTTGGTTTTTTACCACTAGGCCCAAAACATCCATCCCTTCTCGTATCCCCATTTCTACCAACATATGACCTTGCTCTTGAAATTGAAAATCTATCTAAATGCTACTATTGATACTCCCAAAGCCACTACCATTTATTTCCTGCTACACCACATATGATTGTCTAATTCGTTTTCCATTCTCTTACATAATTTTAGTATGTGTTCAATAGCTTGTCATACAATAATCTCATGAGTGAAGAACACCCACATCATTGTTCCCCTCTGGCTCCCTATTGGGGGCAGGGTGCAAGATAACTAAAGTGGAGGCAATCATGTAAATAATTCTGATTTCATATCTCTCTTGTTCCAGCACTTCTCTTTTTCATGTTTTATTGAGTATCTGAGTTGAACAGTAGTGACAGAACTATTATGTCTTCACATTAGATGATTTTACAGGGTCTTAACATCCCAGCTGTTGAAAGGATTCATTGTAAAAAAGAAGACACATTATGTTCACAAATGAAGCTGCCCATAAAATAAACTATATTAGGCAACTATATGTTACGTACTGTAATGTTGTGAAAACTATATTTTTTACTGTTATAAGTGCAGCTTCTAAAGTGCCACTTCCAGGATGGGGAGATGCACCAGCCCCAGATACATTCTGCTGGGCAAGTTAATTGGGGGGGGGGGGGGGGGGGATCAATGAGCTGGCCAGCCTGGATATGATATATGATTTTTGGGCAATTTCCCATGCCCCACTAGGAGAAGTCCCACCTCAGTTACACAATTTGCAAACATTTCAAAAAGTTTTCTTCACTTTCAGTAGATGCAGACAATTGGCATATACAATTCAAGAGGGTAACAAAACGGCAACCCCAAAAAAGTCAATCCATAAGTTTCTATTAAATGCACTCAACAATACAACAAGAATCAGCTTAATTTTTCAAGGAACACCTTGACAGAATAGAAGGAGTGCCACATGAGGAAACGCTTCAGTTTTGATTTGAAAGTGCATGAATTACTACTAAGAATTTGAATTTGAGTGGTAGCTTACTGAAAATGGATGCAGCAGTATACTGCACACCTTCCTGCACAAGAGATAAGGAAGTCTAATCCAAATGCAGGTTTGATTTCTGCCAAGTATTAACTGAGTGAAAACTGATTATTCTTGGGAATAAGCTAATATTGTCAACAAGAAATGACAGTAAGGAATATATATATTGAGAGGCCACTGTCAAAATACCAAGACTCGTGAACAGGGGTCAACAACAGGTTCATGAACTTACACCACTTATTGCCCAATCCGCTAGTTTCTGAGCCAAAAATATCCTTTTACAATGGGAAGAGTTACTCCAAACTATAATACCATTTGACATAAGCAAATTAGTCTAATTTTTGTGTCAAATGATCAATCACTTAAGATACCATTCGAATAATAAAACTGACAGCATTACATCTTTGAACAAGGCCCTGAACATGGGCTTTCCACCTAGAAATCTGAACTGTTCAGTTTCACTAATCGTACGTCCATTCTGTGAAATTAAAATGTTGGGTTTTGTTGAATTGTGTATTAGAAATGGTAAAAACTGAGTCTTCCTGTGATTTAGCATTAATTTAGCCATGAACTTATGTCATGAACTACACTGTTTGAAACTGAGCCAATGTTGCACACAACATCCTTTACTACCAAACAGCCTTTTCAATAACTTTAGCAGACCATGATGGCATAGAATCAGGTCTAAAATTATATACATTATCCCTTTCTCCCTTTTTATAAAGTGACTTTACTACTGACTACTTTAATCTTTCAGGGAACTGACCATTCCTAAAGGAAAAATTCCAAATATGGCTCAATACAGGGCTAACATGTGCAGCACAGTACCTTAATATTCCACTAGGCACTCCATCATAACCAAGAGAGTCCGTAGTCTTCACTGATTTAATTATTGACTCAATCTTCCCCTTGTCTGCATCACAGAAGAGTATTTCAGGCATCAATCTTGGAAAGGCATTTCCCAAGAAAGTTATATCAGACCCTCTAGAAACTAAATTTTTATTTAATTTGGCAGCAATGCTCAGAAAATGACTGTTAAATACTGTTCCTATATCTGACTTATCAGTAACAGAAATATTTTTACTACTAACTGACTTTATATCATCGACCTTGCACTGCTGACCAGACACTTCCTTCAAAACTGACCGTAATGTTTTAATTTTATCCTGTGAATTAGCTATTCTATTTGCATACCACATACTCATTGCCTTCCTAATGACATTTTTAAGCACCTTACAATACTGTTTATAATGGGCTACTGTAGCTTGATTGTGACCACTTCTAACATTTTGATAAAATTCCTGCTTTGTTCTACATGATATCCTTTTTCCACTAGTCAGCCACCCGGGCTGCGTATTATTGCTAGTACCCTGTTTAGAATGTTCTAATGGAAAGCAGCTCTCAAAGAGCATGAGAAATGTGTTTAGGAAAGTGTTGTATTTATCATCCATGTTATCGGCACTATAAACATCCTACCACTCTTGTTCCTTGACAAGGTTTAAAAAACTCTCTATTGCTCTTGGATTAACTTTCCTACACAGTTTGTAATTATATGTGACATTTGTTTGAGTACAAAAGCCTTTTAGTGTTAAAATTTGTGCAGCATGTTCTGAAAGGCCATTCACCTTTTTACTAACAGAATGCCCATCTAGTAATGAAGAATGAATAAAAATATTGTCTATTGCTGTGGTACTGTTCCCTTGCATTGTAGTTGGAAAAAACACAGTCTGCATCAGATCATATGAATTTAGGAGAACTGTTAACATCCTTTTTCCTGCACCATTATATACAAAATTCATATTGAAGTCACCACATACACTACTGGCCATTAAAATTGCTACACCACGAAGTTGACGTGCTACAGACGCAAAATTTAACTGACAGGAAGAAGATACTGTGATATGCAAAAGATTAGCTTTTTGGAGCATTCACACAAGGTTGGCGCTGGTGGCGACACCTACAATGTGCTGACATGATGAAAGTTTCCAACCGATTTATCATACACAAACAGCAGTTGACCAGCTTTGCCTGGTGAAATGTTGTTGTGATGCCTCATGTAAGGAGGAGAAATGTGTACCATCACGTTTCCGACTTTGATAAAGGTCAGATTGTAGCCTATTGCAATTGCAGTTTATTGTATCATGACACTGCTGCTCGCGTTGGGTGAGATCCAATGACTGTTAGCGGAATATGAAATTGGTTGGTTCAGGAGGGTAATACGGAATGCCGTGCTGGAACCCAATGGCCTCGTATCACTAGCAGTCAAGATGACAGGCATCTTATCCGCATGGCTGTAACAGATCGTGCAGCCACATCTCGATCACTGAGTCAACAGATGGGGACGTTTGCAAGACAACAACCATTTGCACGAACGGTTCGACGGCGTTTGCAGCAGCATGGACTATCAGCTCTGAGACTATGGCTGTGGTTACCCTTGACACTACATCACAGACAGGAGTGCCTGCGATGGTGTACTCAATGACGAACCTGGGTGCACGAATGGCAAAACGTCATTTTTTCGCATGAATCCAGGTTCTGTTCACAGCATCATGATGGTCACATCCGTGTTTGGCGACATAGTGGTGAACACACATTGGAAGCATGTATTTGTCATCGCCATACTGGCGTATCACATGGTGTGATGGTATGGGGTGCCATTGGTTACACGTCTCGGTCACCTCTTGTTCGCATTGACAGCACTTTGAACAGTGGACATTACATTTCGGATGTGTTACGACCCATGGCCCTAACCTTCATTCAATCCCTGCGAAACCCTACATTTCAGCAGGATAATGCATGACCGCATGTTGGAGGCCCTGTACGGGTCTTTCTGGATACAGAAAATGTTTGACTGCTGCCCTATCCAGCACATTCTCCAGATCTGTCACCAACTGAAAACGTCTGGTCAATGGTGGTCGAGCAACTGGCTCATCACAACACGCCAGTCACTACTCTTGATGAACTGTGGTATCGTGTTGAAGCTGCATGGGCAGCTTTACCTGTACACGCCATCCAAGCTCTGTTTGACTCAATGCCCAGGTGTATCAATTCCGTTATTACGGCCCGAGGTGGTTGTTCTGGGTACTGAATTCTCAGGATCTATGCACCCAGATTGTGTTAAAATGTAATCACATCTCAGTTCTAGTATAATATATTTGTACAATGAATACCCATTTATCATCTGGATTTCTTCTTGATGCAGCAATTTTAATGGCCAGTAGTGCATAACTAATTTCTGGTACTTCCTACAAAGTGAATCAAGAACCCATTCTAGCTTGAGCATAAATGCTCTGAAGCCAGAGTTAGGTGACCTATAAACAACAACAATTAGAATTTTAGTTTCACTTAATTCAGCTGCCCCTACATAACATTCAAATATCTTTTCAGTACAGTGTGTGTTATGTCTACGGACTCAAATGGAATACTGTTTTTTACATACATAGCCACTCCCCCACCCCACAAGAGACTCCTTGAAAAACAGCCAGCTAATCTATATCCTTTTAAAGGAAGTGTCTGTATTGTCAAATTATTTAATGTCATGCTATGACATACCAATAATTTCAGAGTCAACATCTATAAGCAGTTTACTAACTTTTTCTCTTATATTTTGATGAAATGTGCTAATTCCTTCTCCACTTGGAAACATGACATCCTCTGAAGGTGAGAGCTTTGTTAGAGGGACTTCCTTTAAGCAGGTATACCTATCAGCTGGCTTTAATCTGAAAAAAGGGCAGCTCTAATATTAACTACTGCAGGAATTTTTCCTTGTGTGGTCCCACCACCACCCACTACACTGTCACCTATAAGCTTTGCCAGTCTCTCCTTCTGTTATCTATTGAGGTGCAGGTCATGCCTAGGAAAACCTGATGTACCGATAGACCCAACTGGTGCCACTGTAATGTGACCCATGCCCTCTGCCATCAGTGCCCTCCCGAGCCCCATGTTAACACAGCTAACAGCTGCATTAAGAAGAGGCCAATCATGATACTCAAACAGTTGCACAAAATGCACATTATTGCCCCTGGTTTGAGTAGCTATCATTACCAGGTCACCATCTACATCATATTCAATGTCTGTATCAAGACTGTTCCCTGCTCCACCCACTATCACTACCTGCACCTTCTTTGTGAAATTCCTACAAAACTCCCCTATGCTGTCAGTCACCTCATCCAACACTGCACTAGGCTTCACGATGCTGGTGACCTGGTACTGACTCCCCAACACTTCTTGCAACTGCTGGTCCACACCTCTACCATGCAAACTCCCTAACAGTGAAGCTGCTTCTTTCTGTTAGACTTTGCAACTGACCTAGGCCTCCTAACTGCTAAGAACTGCTGCATGTTCCCTACATCTACAGCTACAAGAGACTCCTCTCCACTCAGCTCTGACAGTTGGTCAAATCTATTGCACATGTGCAAAGTATAACTGTCTGAATACCTTCTCCTCCTAGCTGCCTTCTTGCCAATTGCCAGTTCCCATTTGCCCTCCTCAGCCTGTCTACTTCCTCCTTTGTGCATTGTAACTGCACCTGAAGGGCACAGATCTTATGCTCCTGCTCCTCTATCAACTTATTTCTCCTATATATTCTACATTCCCAGGAGATGATCTTGCTAGAATGTCCTCTGGCTTCCTCACTACACCCCCCCCCTCCTCCCCCCTCCCCCAATGAGAATACTTTGAACAAATCCCACACTGTAACCCACTACTCACAAACCTATGACAGAGCCCCACACTTCTCACTCATGGTAAAATTTTACAGTTACTGAAAAAAAATAAAGGAAAAGTATATGAGTACATTATCTAAGTTCAATTACACCAGTAGAACTATTTATAGAACTAACAATTGCAGTCTTGAAATTCTCTGTCTACTAAGAAAGCAACTACTTGTATTAATACTACCACACCAGAGCTAATACCAATACCAACACAACTTCATAAAATTGTTAGCTAAAATCAAAAATTGAAGTGGCCGCTGGAACTCTCAATGAAGTTAAAACACTGAATGAAAATTTTACTGAAATATTACTCTAAGAAACAATAGGAAATGTCAGCTGAAAACGATAGCACGAAATTTACTAAATGACTTCAACACACAGGAAACTCTAAAATCACAGCAAGTGAATGTGTCCAGAAGTTTATTAAATCGTTATTTTTCCACAAACAGTATGAAACATGGCTAAAAACTATTACATTTAATGACTGTATAACACTGCACAAATAACTTTATCAGTACTTAGCTTTATAACCACTACAGCTGCAACTTTGTGCCGCAAAATATAAACATACTCCTGAGGCATGAGGCTTGGACAAACAATGTAAGCACACTCATGAATAACAGACCACTTGAGTCAGTAACGCAAGAAGAAAGACTGAGATTAATGAAAATCCCCCATTAAGTTACTTTTACAACAAATATTAACACAAATAAAGTTTAAAATAAGTAACTGTAGCCTAAAGCTTTATAATATATTGACGAGCAATTTCAACAGCAGTCCAGCACATGTGACGTCACGCCCAAGGCTCTATATGTTTCCAAAACCAACACTGCTCCTACAAAACACAACGCATTACCTTCCTGAATGTTCATATTGCTCACACCTCCAGCATTGGCTTCTCTGAAATGTACTAGTAGGGGAAATTCATACTTGCTGCACTTTCTGTTCTTACACTTCCCATAGCCTAAAGCCTTGCTCACATGAATCATGAAAGTATTCATGGATGATAAGCTGGTTGAGTTTTGTGATGTCATGACAGGGAATTTCATGTTCCACAAGATTCAGAAATGTGAAAAACTAAATAAGGCAAGTAAGATTTTTGCTTCATGCAGAGAAACATTGTAATTGACATGAAAGACTTGTGAGGTGCCGAATATAACATTTACAGTTTAAGTCCATATTTAGTGGGTTTTATGTTATAGCTTACATCCTATGAATATATGCTTATCCGAAAGACTAGCTCATTCATCATTACTGGACCAATTTGTCACTGTAAAATGATGGGAAATGTCATATTTGTGGTTAAGGAATTTTTATATTTACAGCAATAATGGAAATTCCTGGATGGAACAATATATAAAATATGAAAGGCATCCACTGACCTGCAACAGAATGAGGTGTGGTATATAGACACACATAACAGAAAACAGTGTTCACTAGCTCTTTTTATAGGAGAAAGGACACACTTTCACATACACAACCACATGGATACCCAAACGCATTCTACCCTGGCTGTGAAAACACTCATCGTCACCATGATAGGTGTGTGTTTGGGGACCTATTTTGTTATGTGTATGAATGTGAGTACTTTCTACTAAAAAAGGTGGCAGGACTCAGAAGCTAGACAATACTTATTTCTGTTAAATCTGTCTATACACCACACATCAATCTACAATAAGTGAGTGGTTGCCTCTAATTATTTTATACATAATTGTCATATTTATTTCTTCTGGTGTTATAACTTGTGTGTTGTGGAAGTATGACTTTTCAAGGTAATGGAGTGCTAAAAGTTTATCAAATTGCATCATTTCTGATACAATTTGTTATAATAACATATTAGTTAATGACCTAACATTGGTTAAAACCTTCAGGACATCATGATATTAAAAACCTAATCTTACTTAGAACTAATTTGCTGTAGAGTATTGTATAGCTGAGTGAAGTTGTAAATTCATCTGTCGTTGGTTCATGTCCTGGTTTCATTAATTGTTTTTTCCTTGCCTTTATGATTTCTAAAAGATTCTTGGACATTCTTATTAATTTAGTAGAAGAATGTTTTATAATATTCAATGCTATGTATCCATAATAGTGTTCTCTCTCGGGAGTGAGTTTGTTCAACTTTGTGAGAACTTCAGGGAATAATGGCCAATGAATGATAAGGTTGCCTTCTATGCACTTCCAGGTTCAATGTAATTCAGTATTTATTTATTTATTCATCCAAAATATTTTCCAGCTCATAGGATACATAATTCCTTTATAAATATGATTTATGACTTTGAACATGTATGCACACACACACACACACACACACACACACACACACACACACACACACAAACATATGAAGTACATAAAATGTAATAACAATATTATGGGAAGCAAAGTTGCTACTCTCCATATAGCAGAGATGCTGTGTCCTAGATAGGATGACAAAAAGAGTGTGGTTTCAGTTGCCTGAGACTGCAGTCATGTGTGTGTGAGTTGCATTTGCGTGAGTGTGTGAGTGTGCATATGTGTGTCTATTGTTGACGAAGGCCTTTGGCCGAAAGCTTTAAGTGTGAAAATCTTTTTGTTGTGCCTATCTGCAACTCAGCATCTCCACTATATGGTGAGTAGCTAGTTTCCGTCTCATAATATTGTTACATTCCATCCTGGATTTTCTATTGTTTGATAAAATTTGATAATATTATTGCAGGAAGTAAAGGTTTTTATGTTGTGCTTATCTACAGAAGAGCTTTCACTACTTATAGTACGTATTCTGCACTTTTTTCTTTCAAATTCTGTATTTCATGTGGTCTAAAAATTCTGCTACAGAATAGAAGCAGTGATCTAATAAGAATGACATTAGGGTCTTAATGAAAAGTTATTACAGTGAAATTATTTTTATCTTATCAGTATCTCCTCAAATGTTCCACTCCCTCAGTATTACGACTGTTTTGTCATTAACTTTTTTCAGTGTCAATGAGAGCTAAAGCACTCACCCTTTCTTCCTTCCAACATAAGCCTCCCTTGCTACATACATTTTACCCACTTCTGGATGCCACACTCCTTTTCCTTACTCCTACACTCACACCTAGTCAAATGTTGATAAGCAGTCAATATTGTTTCAGCTGGAGGTGTGTGTGGTGTGGCGTGTGTGTGTGTGTGTGTGTGTGTGTGTGTGTGTGTGTGTGTGTGTGTGTGTGTGTGTGTGCGCGTGCGCACAGTACTTCATTTCTATACTGTTAACTGTTTATATCCATCCACTGTGCAGCGTATTTATGTAGATGTAGACATTTCACCAACCCATTTTGAGCTCTGAGATTTAACCTCAAGATCTTATGCAAAGCCTCAAGTCACACCATGAGAAATTTCATTCTTTAAAATGTTCATCAATTTTCTCCAGAATCTGAATTTGCACAACAAATCTTCTGTACAATTTCCTCTTATTTAAATAATCAGAAACCACTGTTATGTAAAATTTCAACATTTCTTTCCTCCCTAAAATCACAGATATTTGATAGTGTTCTAGAAATTTGCATTAGCTGCAGTGTTCTTGTGAATCTAAATTATTTTATATTAACCACTTCATTCTACAACAGTGAGCAAAGAGGGTCCTGTGAAAAGCTATGTAAATTACAGTTCATTACATGTTAGTGTCATTACAGTAATAACACTAATGGCAAGTAGTACTACTCATCATAGAGCAAGATCAGAGTATCCTACTTGTACTTTTACCACTCCTGTCCTCACTATCTTTCCTGATATGTTTTCATTAGTAGTACATAAACAACTCAAGGCATAGCTGTGCATATTATAGCACCTGCTTCCGCTTATTGGGAGGTGCACGAGAACCAGTTCGAATGCACCCTTTGGAATGACAATTAGGGCATGTGTGCCGGCCAGCCTGCATGTGGTATTTAGATAGTTTCCCACATCCTACTAGGTGATTACCAAGCTGGCACCTACATCCCACCTCAGATACTTGCTATGAATACATTTAAAAAACTGTCTCACTCTTGCACATGAATTTCCTCTAGACAGAGAAGGTTCTGGAACACTCTCTATCTCCATGAGGAGATAGGACACTAATGGCCTAAGATGTTTAGTTGCATTAAACCGATAGTCAGCAGCAGCAGTAAATTTACAACAGTTACACATAATAGCTTATTTCTTATTCATGTTTCATTTCACTAAAATCTCTTACTAAAAGATGGTTTTCAGACAACTGGTTATAATAGTACACTTATTTCTTATGAATTCATTTTCTTTAAAGAAATATCAATGATTAATTATACAGGAAATGCATTATTGAACATAAATGCAGATGCTAGCCAAGCCTGCAGGTTGTGCTATTGTGTTTGATGATGAGCAGCACTTGTGCAATGTCCTCACCATGTTGGAAGTTTTGGCATGATCAGGACAATGTTCTTTTTAGTTGTGAGTGCATTATGCCAGAGCTAATTGAACTCAAATGTAAGCAAATTGTTGGCATCCATATGACTGATGCTTCCATCACCAAGGTAGCTGAAGTGTTTCATTTTTCAAGAGGCACAATATACAGGGAAAGTGGGAAACCTTTATCACTGCGGAACTGAGAGTCTCACTTGCGAAGCCTGTCAACAGCAAAACAATACAAAGACAGCTCCATAAGCTGGGAATTACAAGGTGAGCTGGAATTCCAAGACCACTAATCAGTGATGTTAATAACCGTAACAGGAAGATATAGCGGCAAAGCAATAAAACCAGGACTACAGACCAATGGAAGAAAGTCACTTGGTTGGATGAGTGCTGTTGTACACTGTTTACAATTTCTGGCCAAGTTAACATTCCAAGAGTGAAACAAGATAGGTGATTTGTTGATGAAAATGGCTCTGAGCACTATGCGACTCAACTGCTGAGGTCATCAGTCGCCTAGAACTTAGAACTAATTAAACCTAACTAACCTAAGGACAGCACACAACACCCAGACATCACGAGGCAGAGAAAATCCCTGACCCCGCCGGGAATCGAACCCGGGAACCCGGGCGTGGGAAGCGAGAACGCTACCGCACGACCACGAGATGCGGGCATTTGTTGATGATTTGGACAGCCATATCATAGTATTCCATGGGTCCCATGATACTCTGTAAGGCTGCATTGTTGCCTAGGATTATGTGACCATTAGCATTGATCACATCAATCCTATGGTACAATGTTTACCCCTCAATGGTGATGCCATGTTCCACTATGAATAGTGCCCCTGTTCACACAGCTCACATAATCCAGAACTGGTTATGTGAGCATGATGATGAACTGTCACATCTACCCTGGTCAACATAGCCACCAGATAGCAATATTATTCAGTCTTTGTGGTCTACTTTTGACAGAAGCTTGCATGATCACTATCAACCTCCATCATCACTGCCTGGACTTGCCACTACTTTTTGGAAAGAATGGTATAAAATTCACTTTAAAATCATGCAGTACCAGCATTTATCCATTCTAAGATGACTGGAAACTGTCTTGAATGCCAGCAGCTTTCCTACATGATAGTAAGCACACTGATATGTTCTATTTTTGGTGTTCCCATATTTTTGTCCACTCCCTGCACATGCAAATCACATGATGGTGAAATTTTCTGTGGGAAAATAACCGTTTATTTCTACATTAGTATAGCTCATTTGAAAATGCTCATTCTCCCCTTTTCAACAAATGCATTACTTTTTCCAAAAACTTGATATAGTCAAACCTCAATATAATGAATTGCATCGGACCATGCAAATGAAACTGTTGTACCACTTTATTGTTATAATGAGGTTTTGTTATTGTGACTCAGAACAAGGAGCCATGTTTTTGTGGGTGAGAAGTACATTACTGTAGTACTTTGCTGATGAAAATTAACATTTAAAGGTAAATAATGAAACACATTTTGTTCACTTCAGTTATTAATACTATACCTGCAGAATATCTTACTTTTGTGTGCAGAAAAATTCACTTATTTTCCTTTGTTTCTTTTTTATTAAAGATTCTCTTGTGAATATTGTTTATCTCCTCTAACACAATCAATTGCTGTGCTGAAACACTGGGGATTGAAGATGCTACTTGCTGAATGGTTTCCAACTGACTTATTAGCTCCATCAGAGGAGGGAGATTCACACTTATTGCATCACTGTCATCATCAGAATCTTCAACAGATGAATTACCCTTTAACTCCTTGTTGATAGATTCATTGGTATATTCTTCAAACACCAATGCCTCATCATCCACTGACAAGTATTCAACTACTGAAGCATTTATGGCTTTATCAGGAACTGCTGAGTAAATCTCCAGATCACTTTGAATATCATCCTGCATTATTTCATCCACCACAACATTCTCATCAACATCTTCACTTTCAGGAATTCTTACATTTTTCCAGCAGTTCACAATCACATTTGTCTGTATACTGTTCCAGGAACAGCCTGCTTCACATTGAAACTGTAGGGATTGCTCACATTTCTTTCAATGTTTGTGGTCACGTGTTGAACTAAACATGAATGGTATTTTGTCTTAAAGTTCTTAATTATCCCCATATCTAGTGGCCAAACAATTGAATTACAGTTTGCAGAGAAGAAGCATAGTTCAACATTCTTCAATGCTGGCATCTTGTCATGCACACTACAATTACCCAACTGCAATGCAATTTTCTTATTCTTTATCGAAATCTCTTTATCCAGCAAAAGCGACCACTCACTAAAGAGACTAGACGTTATCCATGCTTTTTGATTTGTCTTTTAATTGACTGCAATAAAAGAAATCACATTTACAATATGACTGTAGCAAAATATTACAGCTGAAGCTATACGGTACTGTATTAACTTATAAATTAAAGAAAGGTAAAATAAAATGTATGTACCCTCTTATCTGCCAAGCTTCTTACATTTCTGAAGCACCATGGGTTTTGCTGATTGTTTGATCACAAGTGGTGTCAATTTATTTGTCCACAACATGTTGCTGCAGAGAAGAACAGTTAGGCATACTTTAAACTGCTTCCCTCTTTAATGCTTTTCTCCTTTAAAGGCCACTGTCTTCTCTGGAATCAGTTGATAAAACAGTCTTGTCTCATCTGTGTTGGACAAGTTTTCAGGACAGTATTTTTCTAACATTTTACACATGTTGTTTTTCCTCCAAAATTCTGCATCATCTACAGGTGCTGATTTTTCTTCTCCTGAAATCCCTTAAAAATTATCTCATGCCTGTCCTTAAATCTTTGCAACTGTTCATTACTCAAATGAAAATTAGATTCACCAAGCAACTTAGCAAAGTCTAAGGCTTTTTGATGTATCAACGGATAATTAATTGGTAGATTCTGCAAATGCATCTCATTAAACCACCACAATGTAGCACTGTCCACATTGTCAGCAGCAGCCGTCTTCATTCTTTTTCTTGAAGGGCTAAATTTGCCACCTATGAAACTTTCTTCAATTTGTTTTTGTATTTTAAGGAAAGTAGCTAACATTGATTGCCCAAGCCCGTACTCCATCACCACATCTACTTGTTTCATTCCATTATCAATGTGTTTGACAATCTCCATTTTATCTTGAACCTTATTTCTTTATGAGTTCCAGCCATTGTCCAAATCTTAGTGAAGTCCAAAGCATTTACATCAACTAAAAACATCCACAGATTGCAAAAATCATGGAGATAAGCTGCGTATGAATCCAACCCAACACTTCTGTCTGCTACTGAAGCTCAACAATGGACAAACTAAACACTCATTCAAACAAAGGAGCTCTTTGACATTTGCCACTCAGCACTTGCCAGTGGCTGTATGATAGTCTCTTTACCATTAGAACAAATACAGTACTGTAGTATGTAGTGAAGCTTGAGGAAATAAACCACCAAAAGTCTAGTAGCTAAATAAACAATACTTCTAGTCAGCTTCTTAGAAGTAGGAAATAGTAAATTCCTGGAAATTTTGTCATCGTTATAACAGGATGTTGCTAAATTTACTTCATCATTGTAATGAGGGGTAATTAACATAGTAAATATAGGAAATCAGCCAGGGTCATATAGAATTATCACTGTACCCGGATTTATCATTGTATTGGTAATCGTTATATGGAGGTTTGACTGTATTTGAAGAGTTATTTGTATTCATACTTTTCATGTTCTGGAATGCTCCAATGTTAAATTGTGATTATTAACAAGATTCAGTGGCACAGTTCTGTGTGCCTGATTTTTTAATTCCAAAAATGTCTACTTCCACTATAATGACTTGTTAGTTTGTTAATTATTCAGTTTAGAAAATTTGAATTTCTCAAGACTTTATTAGTGAACTTTGGGAATCTATTTTTCTTTAATATTAATCTCCCACCAAATAGGACCTCTACTTTGGCACTTTTCATAATTATATAGCTATTAGCTAAACAAACTATCTTAGTTTATTGTCTGTTGCGTCTATCTCTTTCAATTTCACTGTTGTTAAGTCATTATTCAACATGTAATAAATTTGTATTTTACCATATTGTGATTCATGTATTAACACACATCTATAAACAGGTGTGGTGTACGAAGCCTTAGGCAGTCTCTGTTTAGCTACCAAAAATAACGATCCATGTAACAATATGTTCTCAGACAGAGCAAAATAGTCAAATTGTAACTGACTGTATGAGTCTGGGCCCAGCAGTAAACTCACAAATAACCAGTGTTTGGAAATCATAATGTAGAGTTATGGTGGTGTTCAGTAGATGAAATGATGACAACTATATTAAATCAAGCTTAAACATCATGTAGTTCTTAGTCAATCAACAATACTCTGTCCAAACAGGCCTCAAAAGACCCAACGGTACTGACCAACCACAGTGTAATCCTTTGCTAACCGGCAACATTGGCTTTGGAGATGGAGGTGCATGTGGTCTTTGTCAGTTTTCCTGACCAGAGCCACTACTTACCAGTGAAGTAGCTCCTCAATTGGCCACACAAGGGCTGTGCCAACATTCCTTGGGAGACCCAGATGGTCACCCATCCAAGTGTTGGCCAAATCTGACACCTCTTAACTTGGTGATCTGACAGGAACTGCTGTTAGCACTGTGGCAAGGGTGTTGGCCTTAAGCAGCAATAGGTTGTTTAAAATGTGAATCCGCTATCAGAGTTGTGAAAAATTAAGATTTTAGTTTCCCACTAGTGATCTGTGTGACCGTTTGTTAGTTAATGTAACTTACAGAGCCATGTTTAATATTGATGCTCCTACATATTTCAAAATGATCATCAAACAAGAAATTGTGTATTAATATATATGATGAGATTGACAATCATGTGCTGCTCTGTTGTGTATTTTCTGTCACAAATGCCACTCAAGCCCATTACCATAAGGAGTATGATTGAAGAAAACAGGTTATGATACTATCAATTGCAAAGAACCAGACCAATAAGCTTACAGTATGCTATAAAAGGAAAAAAAAACATTGCAAAGGAATGTCAACTTTACCGAAGATGCATTAATTTGTTCCAGCACCAAATGTTGAAAATGGTTTCATAGTGGAGTAAGTATCACAAAATGAGAAAATCACAGCTTCACAACAAGTTAAAGATGATCTGTAGGAACAACTGAGTTAAAACAAAATATAAGTTCGTATGTTGCAAGTGAGCCAATGGCCTTTCCTAGATGGAAACACCAGTTTTCGTCAGGCCACTGAAGTTAAGTGCTGTCAGGCTGGACTAGCACTTGAATGGCTGACCATCTGGTCTGGGTGCACTCAGCCCTTGTTAGGCAAACTGAGGAGGTATCTGATTGAGAAGTAGCTTCTCTGGTCTTGTAAACTGACATATGGCCAGGAGAGTGACATGCTGACCACATGCCCCTCCATATTCACATCCAGTGAGGCCTGTGGGCTGGGATGAGATGGCGGCCAGTCAGTACCATTGGGCCTTCATGACCTGTTTGGATAGAGTTTAGTTTAGTTTATGTTGCAAGCGAACTCCTAAAAGCAGAAAAATGATTGGCTGGTTTTGATGCTAGGCAGAACATTGAAAATACTTCTTCTGAAACTACATTTTAAAAACTGAAAATAAATGGAGTGTCACCAAATGTCACAAGTAGTTTGGCAAAAAAGGAATCCTCATGTAAAACAGACAAATAGTGGATCTGGTGACAGGAAAATGTGGGTACTGTGACAATCTTAATTACTACTAGTTGGGAAATATGTAGAATTACAAAGTAATTATGTGCAAAGTTAAAATCAAAAAATTTTGTGGGAGAGGTGAAAGCCACAGTCATGAATTAGGATATAAGTGAAGAAAAAATGCACATAAAAGGCATATGGCATTGTAGAGACAGGAACTGAGGTATATGAAAGCTACTGAAGTAATAACAATGAAACATTATGATTTTATAATGCTCAGATTATTTTATGATGATTTAGAAGCAACATTTAGGGTGAAACATAGAAGGCTATCATATAAACTTAAAAAATTGTTTACCAGTTGATTCACATAAATGTGCATGTTGTGAACATGTTGCATGGTTTAAACTGAAAATTACAGAAATAAAAGTAGGTGAGAATTTCAAACTGTGTCACAAAAACAAACTGCACCAAGGGAAATTACTAAGTGGTTTAAACTGAAAAAAAAAAAAAAAACTGAGACTACAGAATGGCACTTAAACCTTAAAAAGTCAGCTCATCAGGCAATCACAATTTACACGCTGGTGGCAACTAAAAATAAGGCAAATAAACACCCCCAATGCAACCAGTTCAGAGTGAAGAATCAAAAAGTTATTTTTACTTGTATATCTGCATAACATCATATGGACTACCCTTTATGTTGTATCCCAGGGTTCTGAAACAGTGCATCAAAGTAAGTGCCCTAAGTTGAGAAGAGCCACAGTTTAGACTGACAATCTTTGTCATATTATACACTCCTGGAAATGGAAAAAAGAACACATTGACACCGGTGTGTCAGACCCACCATACTTGCTCCGGACACTGCGAGAGGGCTGTACAAGCAATGATCACATGCACGGCACAGCGGACACACCAGGAACCGCGGTGTTGGTCGTCGAATGGCGCTAGCTGCGCAGCATTTGTGCACCGCCGCCGTCAGTGTCAGCCAGTTTGCCGTGGCATACGGAGCTCCATCGCAGTCTTTAACACTGGTAGCATGCCGTGACAGTGTGGACGTGAACCGTATATGCAGTTGACGGTCTTTGAGCGAGGGCGTATAGTGGGCATGCGGGAGGCCGGGTGGACGTACCACCGAATTGCTCAACACTTGGGGAGTGAGGTCTCCACAGTACATCGATGTTGTTGCCAGTGGTCGGCGGAAGGTGCACGTGCCCGTCGACTTGGGACCGGACCGCAGCGACGCACGGATGCACGCCAAGACCGTAGGATCCTACGCAGTGCCGTAGGGGACCGCACCGCCACTTCCCAGCAAATTAGGGACACTGTTGCTCCTGGGGTATCGGCGAGGACCATTCGCAACCGTCTCCATGAAGCTGGGCTACGGTCCCGCACACCGTTAGGCCGTCTTCCGCTCACGCCCCAACATCGTGCAGCCCGCCTCCAGTGGTGTCGCGACAGGCGTGAATGGAGAGACGAATGGAGACATGTCGTCTTCAGCGATGAGAGTCGCTTCTGCCTTGGTGCCAATGATGGTCGTATGCGTGTTTGGCGCCGTGCAGGTGAGCGCCACAATCAGGACTGCATACAACCGAGGCACACAGGGCCAACACCCGGCATCATGGTGTGGGGAGCGATCTCCTACACTGGCCGTACACCACTGGTGATCGTCGAGGGGACACTGAATAGTGCACAGTACATCCAAACCGTCATCGAACCCATCGTTCTACCATTCCTAGACCGGCAAGGGAACTTGCTGTTCCAACAGGACAATGCACGTCCGCATGTATCCCGTGCCACCCAACGTGCTCTAGAAGGTGTAAGTCAACTACCCTGGCCAGCAAGATCTCCGGATCTGTCCCCCATTGAGCATGTTTGGGACTGGATGAAGCGTCGTCTCACGCGGTCTGCACGTCCAGCACGAACGCTGGTCCAACTGAGGCGCCAGGTGGAAATGGCATGGCAAGCCATTCCACAGGACTACATCCAGCATCTCTACGATCGTCTCCATGGGAGAATAGCAGCCTGTATTGCTGCGAAAGGTGGATATACACTGTACTAGTGCCGACATTGTGCATGCTCTGTTGCCTGTGTCTATGTGCCTGTGGTTCTGTCAGTGTGATCATGTGATGTATCTGACCCCAGGAATGTGTCAATAAAGTTTCCCCTTCCTGGGACAATGAATTCACGGTGTTCTTATTTCAATTTCCAGGAGTGTATGAACAAAATGAAAGTGAAGGCTGGGGTCACTTTGAAAGTATAGGCAAACAGAAAAGTAATAACCATTTATACAGCTCTTGCCTCAGTTACCTACAGCTAGAGTTAAAGCAGTTCCAGTTTACTCGAGATTGTGATGCTAGCAAATAACTTCAAGAATACAAGAGATTCCAGCAGTAAAAAACTGCATGAATGTCATCAAAGTTCAATAAAACTTTACAATCAATTTACAGATTCTGAATCTTAACATATGAGACAAGAGACCTTATAAGTTATGTTGTTATATCATGTTTCACTGAGCTCCATATGTGGTCTGAAACTGAAACACTACAAATTGATTATGACTACACACTTGCAGCAAGTTATTGTAGAACTAGTGTAGAGAAAGGTGGAACTGTAACGTTTAAAGATGCTTAGACCTAAGTCATTTATGTGCATATCTCTGCAATTTGAAGCCAATGGAACTGAAATTATCATAAATAATATTTAAGTTCTAGTATTTGCAGTACACATGGCTTCTGCAGGGAGGAGGTGTGTTTGCTAAGCCTTGAGAAACATTTTTCTCCAATGTATGTTCTGAAACCCCGGACTTAAATCACCATGAATGACTATTATCAATTTCTTAACTAATAATAACAAAGGGACAGAAGTAGAGAGCAAGATACAATGATTATACCTAATTGCTTAGTTAACTTCTCCTCTAGAGAAACATACAGTTGTGAGAATTTTATAGACAACTCATTCACTGACACATGTAGCAATGTTACCACTTTATGTCAAATCCTAAACAGACTATCTGATCATGATGGACAACTTTTTTCATTAAATGACCTTAGTCCTTGTGACAAATTAACACCAGCTTTTAAGTTTTTCTGGTCTCTTAATGATGGTAAAGCTATCAGCCTTCACCTGCAGTCGATCAACTACATATGAGGTGTATTAAAAAAATATAAGGAATGATTTTTTATAGTTAAAGATTGGCAGCTCAATACCAAATCACATAAATAAGCACCATCTATAATTATTTGCAAATATACAGAAGTCATTGTTTAAATTCATTATTCATTTAGCTGTCAGTGAAACCAAACAACAATTGCTTCAAAACTGTTCTGTCATTTGGAAAAAGCATGATATAATGCAGCTTAAATAAATGTGAAACTGTGCCTAGTTTAGCACCTACAGTAATGGGTGAAGAGAAGGTTAGAAGACTATGATATTGATACATTAAAAACTGTCACACAAATTTGCATGATGAAGAGAGGTATGTGTGGCCCAGTGTGAAACCATAGAAGTGCACCTACGGTAGTGCTCTACTTGTCATTGATGGTTGATCCCTGAGCTGAATGAATTTTATCATACTGGATGCACTGACCAACACAAAGAAAAAAAAGTTTCAAGTGGATGATCATTTTGAATGGTTACCGATAACACAGAGATGATTTGTTATACCACTGTGTTATGGGTAACAAGCTGTGGACATCCTATGTAAATGCAGAGTCAAAACAAGGCAGTGGTACCATTCAGCTTTACTAAACCAAAAAATTCTAACAATTTACTTACTTGAGTCAAAAAACAATGGCTAAAGTTTTCTAGCTTGCAATGTTTAATGCCCTAGTGATAACAGTATTATTAAACTGTTTTTCTAATGTAAAAGCACTAATTTCTTGATTTCATAGTACACTGGTCAAGAATTACAGCTGATGCATACTAAAAAACTTACGCCAAACTGAGATGCAACTTCCAACATAAAAGGAAACATTCTCCTCCATCACAGGAACATGTGTCCACATCCACTATCTGTATCATAAAAATGATTCAGCACTTTCATTTCGAATGTTCTGCCCATTCATCCTATAGTCTAAATGTAAACACCCAGCAAGTATTACTTCTAAGTGCACTTGAAACAAAGGTTTTGTGTACAATGATTATACAGGGTGTATATGTGGATAAGGAAAAAAAATCTCAGATTTTTCATGGATTTTTGAGTTAAAAATCTCTCTTTTTTGGATAAAAATACACCTTTACCATGTTAAGTGACAGTATACCTTCTCTTGGTACTGTAAAACTTATCAAGCTCTGGTTAAAGATCTACTCATCTTATACACCACCGTAGAGCTTTCTTGCACTTTATGAAAATAGACTTAGCGGGGAAAAATAAATAAATAAGGAGAAGCATTTTCGAAAGGCCATTGATGCACAGCAACTTGTATGCCACATATTTTCATATTACGAAAGTATAAATTCAAATGTCACCAAACACAGCACATTAGTTTTTGAAGCACTGAAATCAAGATTGTGATGCACTTTTGCAAGCCAATCATAGCTCATGTCACATGATCTCACCAGTCAATCACAGTAGATATCCAGATCATAGAAAATGTGATGTAGTTAGCCAAAAGCCAATTAATGGTTTAAATTAATGTATATATGTTAAGGCTAGGCTCTCACATATAATATTGGACTTTTTTTGGATGTGTTTCCCTTGAATATAGTTTACACATATGTGCCAGTAAAATCTTAAATAATGACATAATTGGTTGTTTTTCTTTTCCTGAAAGTGGTAAGTTTTAAATGAGAGTCAAACGCTCTTTGATTTAAGGAATTCGTTGCACATTCTCACACATAATATAATTCATCCTGAAAAAAATAAAAATTTACCTGAAAAGTATCATGTTTCAATCCACCATTAACAATATTTTCCAGCTACCTGTTAGAAATAGGTTCATTTTTGAGAGGGTTCACCTCAAGGAAAACAACTTTTTTTTTTCTTTTTACTCCCCAGAGATGTTCCACTGAAGTTTCACCATCATCAGTAATTTTTTTGGATTCAGTTTAATTTAATACAGTTTTTTTGTTCCACAATTTGTCATTATTGCTGGTTTCCTCATTATCTTCACTGTGAAGGCCTGCACTAAGTAACTTTTTGTGTCACTGTTTACAAACACTGCAGGCTTTGGCCAAAAGCTAATGAGTAATGGTGTTTTTGTTGCACCTGTCTGCCACTTAACATGTCATCTTCATGGTGAACAGCAGTCTATCTCTTCCTCATATTGTTACCTACAGTATCATATAATGGCAAGATGTTGTTTAATGTTGCTACCAAAAATCCTGAAAGTTCTTCAGCAGTTTACCTCAATTTTTTATGTGGTACTTTAACAAAGATTCAGCTGGACATAGGCTAATGTATATATAAAAGGAAAATCTCAAAAAGTTCTTGATTGATTTACTTAAAATTTCTACATAATAATCTAATAAACTTGCAGACAGACAGATGCTGTATTTGTTTAAACAATAAGGTACAGGTTTTCTGTTAAAAGAGAATGCAAGGAAAAAAATGCTGTGCTCTGCTGTGAAAATGTGTGGTTTCATTTTTCTTACTCACAGCAGTGTAAAGTATGATATCAGTACATTTAAACCATTTGACAAATTGTTTCTCTCATATATGTGGATTTTCCTTATACATAATTTTAAACAAAACTTTTATACATAACTATATGGTGTTTTGATTTGTTCCTCAAATTCAGTTTTAACAGAAGGCAGCTAGGTTACAGTGTGGTTTATCAGCTTATGATTAGAATACTACTACAGAATGTGAATTGTCTGAAACTTTGTAATCCTACCCGATCACAGATTATAAAGCTATGTGAAATACTGTCACTAAAGCTACTATATATCCAGCAGCTGGAGAAGACTCTCTCATATCATGTATACCAATGATCTCAATGAATTTACTCATTGGTTTTAAGCAATCTTGATTCACAATCAAGGATTCACGAGCAATACCATTAAATAAGGCTCAAGCTCAGAGAAAGGGGGAACTGGAGTTTGGAGTTGGACAGAGAGAGGGGTAGGGGGGAGGAAATGGGCATATCAAGAAAGAGAGAGAGAGAGAGAGGAGAGTGGAGAGAGGGCAGAGGAGGAGATGGACAGAGAGAGGAGGAAGGACGTGATGGACAGAAAGAGAGGGTGGAGGAGTAGATGAGCAAAGAGAGTGAGGAGTGGCTGGCCCAGGAGTGGGAGGGGGGGGGGGGGAGGGGATTAGGATCTGTATACAGTTCCCATACATATTCAGCAATTGTGAACCACTGCCAGGTTCACTAGTTGAGTACGAATGATGGAGCTTATTTGTACATCAAAATGCTACAAAAATACTTTTATAAACCTATGACGTTAATAATGAAAAATAAAAACATGACCTGAACTATTTTTCACACATTTGCTACATTTTTGTAATTAACATGTGAAGAATTTATGTGTTTTCCTGATTTATAAGAAAATATACACACTAATATGTAACCGTATAATGCACAATGTGAGCATGTGGTCTAGGGTATATCCATCATTAGACAGTGGTACCAACACTGCCAACATCAATATGTCTGAAGTTCTCATTGTACTGTAAATTCTGTGTTATTGTTAGACTGCACTACTTTCAAGAGACAAAACAAAACATGAAATAAGTACTTTGTAAGGAGATTTAAAAAGCAAGTTATCAGAAGAAATTACAAGAAGGAAAAGGGTATTTACATCTTAGACAGGAGCCAGATTTTAGTTCAAAGACACAAGAAATGACAGTGAAATATCAAGTGGAAAGTGGGTAGGAAATAGACACTTGCTCTGGAGGTCCCAGGTTCAGTGATAGGGATATTTCATTGTTGAGATCTCCTCAAGTGACCCCAAATCAACTCAGCCTGCTGCCAAATGAGTAACAGTGATCTTCCACATGGTTTTAAAGGCAGCCAGGCATATGGGCCAGTCACCCTCCCCCACCAGTGCTGTGGTGAAGAAAGCCTGTACTCTACTTACAGTCTACTACAAACATTAACTTTCTTGTAATGCAAATTTACTAAAGATAGTGATAATTTTGTGTGTATTTTCTATACTGTTCACTTAATTTACATGTTGACCTCTAAATATGTGTATGTCTTTACTTTCACAAACAATGTTGATTAAAGTCACTTTCTCTTTCTTTTTAAAATTGTAGCCTTCATTCAGAACTACAATTGTAAGGTAGACTTAATGGAAACAGTGTGAACTCCTGGTCAGGAAGGAACAATTAATTAAATGATACACTTAAACAAATTAAAATAAAAGTCTCTTTCACAGAATTATGAATATTATAATACACCTACCATATTGGGTTTTATATCCACCAGAAACGTTTCCCACGTCATAATATTGTCCATACTCGCTATAAGGTACTGGTACTAACTCTGTCCAACTGTGGTTTGTCTGGGGTTCTGCTTGGACTGTAAATTCTGTATTATTGTTACTTTGCATTGCCTGCAAGGGACAAAACAAAACATGAAATATATACATTCCAAAAGCATTTAAAAAACCAATTGTCAGAATAAATTACAAGGAGGGGAAGTTTATCTGCAACTTGTACAGAAACCAGACTGCAGGTCTGAGATTCAAAAACATCTCAGGGAACTACCATGTGGGAAATGATCACAATGGGCTGTAGTCTAAAGGAAACTAAAGAGAACTCTGAGAAATGAATTAAAGTTCAGGGAGAAGAAATAACAATTTTATGCTTATAACATTGTTATTGTGTCAGTGATTTTGAAGAACTCAGGGAATTGGTTGAACACAAAGAACAGCTAAAAGTAAAATGGTAGTAATGAAGTGTAGTCAAATTAAATCTGTTGATGCAAAGGATTAGATTAGTAAATGTACTGAAGTAATAGCTGAGTTTTGCTATTTAGGCAGAAAAATAGCTGACAATGGCAGACATGAAGTTGAAATAAATGTGGGCTTGAAACAGTAAGGTAAGCTCCCTGAAAGAGAGAAATATATGACAAATATGTTAAGAGCAGATATAGTAATGTAGACACTATTAGGTTTTTTAATGTCATTTTATAAAATGCAAACTGTGGCAGGGAAAGTAATAGTTCTGTAGAAGTAAAATTAAATACATTCTAGTTTGACCATGAATACTATTATGATATTTAATTTCATCTGAAAGGTCTTCTAATTAACAAAAAAAACTCAAATGCACAGGTAGTAAGTGGAATCAGAAAGTCATCACAAAGTCTTCGAAGTTTTACATAAATATGCAAAGCAAAATATTGCTTTAAAAATATTGGTATAGCAAGTGTATTCAAATACAGAGATATGTAAACAAGCAGAAAATGGCACTGCAGTTGGCCACACCTATGTAAGACAACAAATGTATGGCACAGTTGTTAAATCAGTTATTGCTGCTACAATGGCAGGTTATCAAGATTTAAGTGAGTTTGAACATGGTGTTAGTGTTTGATCAAGTGTGATGAGACACAGCACATCTGACATAGTGATGAAGTGGGGATTTTCCTGCACGACCATTTCATGAGTGTACAGTGAATATCAGGAATGCTATGAAACATCAAATCTCCGATATCACTGCAGCCAGGAAAGGATCCTGCAAGAATGGGACCAATGACGACTGAAGAGAATTGTTCATTGTGACAGAAGTACAATCCTTCCTCAAATTGTTCTCAGACCTGAAGGCCTAGTGTGCCCCTGATGACTGTACCACACAAAGCTTTATGCTTTGCCTGGGCCTGTCAACACTGACGTTGGACTGTTGATAACTGGAAATGTGTTGCCTGGTCAGACAAGTCTCATTTCAAATTGCATCAAGCGGATGGACATGTATGGGCATGGTGACAATCTCATGAGTCCATGGACCCTGCATGTCAGCAGGGGACCATTGAAGCTGGTGGACGCATGTGCAGTTGGAGTGATATGGGACCCCTGATATATCTATGTATGACTCTGAGAGGTGACACATATGTAAGCATCCTATCTGACCACCTGCACCCATTCATGTCCACTGTGCATTCCAATGGACTTGGACAATTCCAGTAGGACAATACAACACCCCACATGTCCAGAATTGTTACAGAGTGGCTTCAGGAATACTCTTCTGAGTTTCAACACTTTTCTGGCCACCAAACTGCCCAGACATGAAAATTATTGAGCATCTCTGGGATGCCTTGCAACATGCTGTTCAGAAGAGATCTCCAGTCACCCGTACTCTTACGGATTTATTGACAGCCCTGCAGGTTTCATGGTGTCAGTTCCCTCTAGCACTACTTCAGACATTAGTCAAGTTCATGCCATGTCATGTTGCAGCACTTCTGCATGCTCACAGGGGCCGTACATGATCTTAGGCAGGTGTACCTCTTCTCTTTCTTTGGTTGTTCAGTGTATAATCCAAACACAGAGACATAAATTCCAGTAAGTGAAAGCACAATGTATGAATATCCAGTAATCCCCAAAGAAATATAAAGGGCTACTGGTAAACTAAAGAGTAAAATGATCTGTGGATTCATTGGTATCATAGACAAAATTATCACATGTAGGACTGATAACATTGTCTCTCAATTTGCTGAAATAATCAGTGAGTCCTTTGCAAAATAGGTGTTTCTATGTAGACTTAAGCTATCAGCAGTAATACTTATTTAGAATAGTGTTGACAAATTTGACGTTAGAAACTATAGACCACTATCACTATTATTTGTATTTTCAAAAATAAAAGAAGAAATAATGTATGATAGATTACTTAGACTTTATAAATGAAAAAAAAATGTTTTCGTTAATGCACAGAATGGTTTCAAAATAGGGAAATTAATGGAATTACCTCTCTTCAGTTTCCTAAAACATATTTTCAAAGATATAGAGGGTAATGAACTAAATTGTGGTTTGTTTTTGAGTTTTCTAAAACTTTTAACCTTATAGATCATGACACCACCTTTAAAAATATGTAATTAAGGTACTTGTGATGTTTCCAGTGAGTATTTTAAGTCATGTTTGCCCAGAAGTAAAGAGTGGGAATTTGTTAGAAGGGTGAAATGTACCATCCTGAAAATGAAAGGATTAATTATGGGATGACCTATGGTTCAGTATGGGGACAATTGTTGGTCTTCATTTTTATCAGTGACCTACACAAAACTTCTTTGTCAATGATACTAGTTTCATCATGAAAGTAAACACTGGTTATATGTAGCAACAGAAAAACAACAAAACAGTAGAAGTAAAAGCAAATTGGTTTTAAGATAACTGTCTAATTGTTAATGATAATAAAACTGTAAAAATGAACTACAATCATATAAGAAATAAAAGTAGAGTCAATGTAAAAGTTACATTGGGGAACAGCAAACTTCAGTAAAAGAATGACATTATTCTCAAGATTAAGTGTGGATGAACCTTTAAGGCGGGAAGAGTATGTAGAAATGTTTAACAAAAAGTGAAGCAAGTGCTGTTACATGTCATGAATGTTCAAAGACTGTTGTAATTCCAAAACCATGATAAGTAACAAATAACATTATGACCAACACCATGCAGAGTCCACTAAGATATGGTATACTATTCTGGCGAAATACAGATTTTGCAAAACAGTCACTTAAATTTCAGAAGAAAACTGTAGATTAATAACTGATTTTTCTTACAGAGAGTTACGTAGAGGTATTTCTAAGGAATTAAAATAATGACCCTGCCATCTGTGTATGAATTTTATTAATACTCACTGACAATTTTTAACTTCAAAGAATGAGGACCACAATTATGAAACAAGAAACAGGGATAACTTTCACAGAAAATGCATACACAAAATCAATATATCATAACCATATACTATATTTACCTGAGTATATGATGACCCTGATTATAAGACATCCCTCTTTTTTTCAAGAAAATTTTATTTTTAACATATTCCGACTAATCAAAACTACAATTTGCTTTACTGACATAGATATTTGCCTAAAAAGATAACATTACACCTATCCTACATGTAAGCCATTTATTGATTTCTAGATGCCATTTATTGATTTCTAAATTTTGATAATACAAAGAGAAATAAAATAAATGAAAATATACAGTTACATTAATTTGCGGACTGCTTTCTTTTCTACTTTTTTGCTTACTAACACTGTTGTCCGTGGCATCACAATTTCCTAATAGCAGGTTGTGAAATTTATACTTTCATTGTCATAAATATTTTGCTGTTCCTTCCAAATATGTCATGATTTCTGAGGTTGGTTACCATGGAACCTGAGAACACATAGTTTATAGACTGGGAGTTCTGGTGCACTCCTGTAATCCAAGCTACTGGGAGGCCGTTGTGTAGGAGAGATCTGTAACAAGTCTACAGATGCGGTCGTTACAAGAGGTCAGAAACGTCCGCGGTGTCATCATCGAGTTCTGGAGAACCACCAAGGCAACACTGAGATTGTTGACAAATGTCGCTCCCGGAGTTTAGAGATGCCAAAAACCTCAAATCGTTGGGAAACCACAACAATGGATCACAAATCAGAATTCAGGCAACCGAAGCACTAAATAAACAAAACGTATTGACTACCTATTGTATACTGAGGTGAGAATGTTACAATGTCTCTTGTTTCCAAAAATATTGACTATCTGCTGATCTCACATTGGGTGCTATGACCAGCAGTTGACACACCCCCTTTCATTCATCACATTTTGGTAAGCGCCAACAACACTGCAGCACAAAACACAGAAATACGCCACTGGTCCCTGTCCAGACTTTTACCGTCCCCTGCACAAGTGAATACTACCAATGACTAAACAAAACGTATTGACTACCTATTGTATACTGAGGTGAGAATGTTACAATGTCTCTTACTTCCAAAAATATTGACTATCTGCTGATCTCACATTGGGTGCTATGACCAGCAGTTGACACACCCCCTTTCATTCATCACATTTTGGTAAGCGCCAACAACACAGCAGCACAAAATACAGAAATACGCCACTGGTCCCTGTCCAGACTTTTACCGTCCCCTGCACAAGTGAATACTACCAATGACTATTCATCCAATTTTTTAGTAATTTCAATACCAACGACAAACCGATTGAAGCGAACTGTAGTTTAAACATGGTAGATGTTGCTAAAAAGCCAAAATACACTGTTTAGTTTCCTGTGGGTGCCAATATGACGTAATTTGCTGCCTGCTGACAACTCTCCTCCCCACACTCATTTAATTCTCAGCCAAGCTGGTATCACTGTTCTCCCTCCAACCACTCTGTAGTGCTCTGCTTGATCAACTGTGAAATACATGCTGCAATATCATTTAGCGTGCAAGTTATATGTAAAAACAGCAACTAATATGTAAATGGAAGATCACAGTCATAATTAAAACCACTTCTTGGACTTTGCTCATCCTGCCATCTACTGCCATCTGTTGGTACTACCTCAATGACATATTTGTTACTGTAATCTATTCTTGTGACAATATTTTGTTTGTTTGACATTTCATTCTAGATTAATTTTCATGCCTGTTTCAGCTGAACACCACCATCATGTTCTAAATCAGATTAAACTCTGGTCTCATTCTATTCAGTATTGTAATATGTGAAGAGCAACTGAATTTCTCATTTGCAGCCCACTTAGTAAAGCATTACAGTCTCCCATAATAAAATAAAATATTGATATGGGTTCACAATCAAGTACTGTGTTTTGAAGGACAACCCTTCAGCTTTTGAATGTTACCTTTACTTAAGAAGCAGCATAAATGTTTGTACACATTATCCATACATGTATGAGAACTTTTATTGCAAATCTGTTAAAATACAATGAGAGTTTGTCAGATGATGTGAAACAAAAATTCTCTTCAATGCACTGTGAGATAAGATAAAAAAAACAAATTTTAATACATTTTAAAGAGAAATAAAAGAGCTAACAATCCACAGCTACTACTGAATTAATGAATATCTGGATTATTGTGCAAATCTGAAGTTTCTCCCTCATAATCTTTGTACTCAGAAGAATATAGAATTTCTAAATAAAACTGAACTTGTTTTACTAATGCACTCCTGTTAATTAATGTAGTGATATATCTTTTGTAACATATAAGCAGAAATGAAATACTTTTTTCTCATCCATATTTAACTAGAACATTTCTTACTTGAGTAAAATCAGTCAAGTTTTCACTAACTTTTCCGCTAAGGGTCTTTTGTTTCTACATGTATGTACATAAAATTCTGTACACTTATGCTGAACTGAGTAGGATACTGTTAATTTACAACAGTCACTCAAAGTGGGTTTAAAATAAACACATGTTGGTCAGTCTAGATGCAACATTACATCTTATATGAGACTATATTTCGTACATTAATATTGATATGTAACATTTAATACTTTTTTGTATCTTGATAAGTCCTTTATCATGAATGTGTCAAAATGGGCACTAAATGAATAAACTGAAGTTAATGTCAAGTTGTGTACTCTTATCTCAGATTTTGTGTACAGATAACAGTTTGTAGTTGCAATCACCAATTGTTGCTAATTTCATAATAGAAATAGCAGAACTACACCCTATTGTGAATCCTTTATTAAAGCCATGACCACAATTGTAATTTAAATTACATCGTCAAGTGCATATCTGAACAAAAAGAAGAAAGAGACAATAAACAATGTTATGCAAAGATGAAATTCACAGCATGAGTACTTACACTATAGCAAGCAAGTCAGTATTAAAGTCCGAACCCAACCATTTCTTTAAAATTTTGGAAATTTCACAAAAATGATAGTCACAGATTAAAAACCAGCAAGGAAACTAAAACCTATGAACAAATGGGACAAGAGAAAAGATATAAAGTTAGGCTGTGGAGGCCTGTTCCGTAAACTGTTATATTGAAGATCCATGTCAAATAATGAAAGAGATAAACAACTCATAGTATAGCTGAGGTGGTGGGATGTCAGTTGGCACACAAACAAGACTTGAAATTTTTCCAAGTCTTTAGACAATGGCATTGTCATTTTTCAAAGTCAGCTACAGAAAACACACACAGACACACACTTAGCCAGCAGCTTCTCTCTCTCATTAAAATTCTTTATTTTTTAGCCCCTGGATGTGCCAAACCAATAAGTACTGTTCTCCTCAACACCAGTCATAAACCAGAACAAAACACTTTGTAAATTTATCAACTTCTTGTTGTGTCAAATTTACTTTTTAATTGATGTGTCTGTGTAATTTTAAACATACGATGATCAGATTTTAAGTAGTAGTTTTGAGAGCTAATTGAGAGCTAATATTGCATGGGACAGCAACTTACAAACTCTACAAATGGACCTACAAACATTTAAACTTTTACAAGGGACAACATAAGTAATTAATACAATGCCTGCTCAAACAGGATGACCAACAGAATCAATAAGCTATTTGACATAACAGCTGGACTTTCTGACTGACATGAAAGATTGCATGATGATTACTCATTACAGATTGGCACTAAATAACATACAGTTCAAAACTGATTGAAGGCTCAGACACAACTGACTGTTATGGAATTCCACATTTTGACTTTTGTATGTTGAGTAACCAGAAGGCAGTTATAAGATTCGAGGGTCATGAAAGGGAAGCAGTGATTGTGCCAACACCGTCCTGAACACTGTCCTAATTCTCTGCATCCAACACCATATGTGCCCTGTTCACAAGGGTTTTAAGTACACTCATGGCCTGGGATGGGTGATGGAAACTTGAAGAATGCAAGTACAGATCACTATTTTCAAATCTTGATGTATGATGTACTCAATCATTGCAAATGATATAAAAATTTAAAAAAATTTCAGTGCAATCAGCCGTAAACTTAGTACACTTCTAATGGAAGTTCTGACATCTATGCATGACTCTGCATACATTTCCATCAGTTAGAGAAATTTCAATATGTTTAACACCTTTTGCATTCAAGAACCGAATAAGTGCTCAAGTTCACAGCTGGGGATAGTGGCAAATGGAGACTTCATTACCAACAGCCGCCAAGGAAAACTGTCCCAGCAATATCAGTGATGTATGAGGGTTGCCCTGAAGGTAATGGACCACACTTTTTTCTCATCCAAAAACAATGTTACAAATGTGAAATGTTATGTATGTATTATTTGAAGTTTCCTGAGTGAGTGCACCAAGTTTCCATCACTTCCAACCTATAGCATAGCTGCAGGACAGTTTCAAATCGGCGTCTATAGTTGATGCATGTTACAAGCAACGTGAATTTCTCACTGCAGAGGAAGAAACTCAAGGTACACTTCTCATGACTTCAGCACCACAGCAACCCAGGATATATTTGGCTGAATCCTGATAATTCTCAGCCACACACAAGTCTGAGGACTGCTGAACACATCACAAAATAGGGTTGGACTGTGTTATCCAATCCACTCTACAGCCCTGAACTAGGCCTCTCAGACTTCCATTTGTTTAGGCCATTAAAAGATGCCACTGATTTGAGACATTTTGTGGATGATGAGGAGATGATTCACACAGTGATACACTGTCTCTGCCACCGTGACAAGGATTGGTACCAATAGAGCATACACTCCCTCGTTTCGCGCTGGAGGAAGGCCATAGAACGGGATGGAGATTACATGGATAAATAGGGTGTGTAGATAAAATACTATTCTTTCCTGTGTGTAATGCCCATTATGTTCAATAAAGAATTGTTTAAAAAATCAATGCTGTGCATTACTTTCTGGGCTACCCTCATTTTTTTTTCCAGATTGGGGGATCCAAGCACTGTCACCCATAATTCCATGAACAATTTCCTTAGTACCCCTTTGCCTTAGAGACCTTACTATCAGCAGTAAGACCATGTAACCCATATAACTCTATGACAGAATTAAACTTAGTCACTGCATGGAACAATATTTAGACAGCATTGTACACAACTGAACAATGATCTTGACCATCATGAGAAACAGTACATAAATGGAGAACTTCTTGATCTACTGATGTACTTTACTGGCTAGTGATGCAAAACTCTGGGGTTTGATTCTCAGTGATCACTTCAGACATTTTTTGAGATTGAAAGGAATTAAATAAGCTCTATGCAGTGGTGGGTCATTAGGGGTGGGGAGACTAGGTATTTAGCTTTGAAACTGACATGCAATCCAATGATGTTGTGACAAAGTGAAACTTTGTAAGAGAAGAAAGTGGTTCTGTATTAACAGTTAATCCAGGAGTGTGCTGCAATACAAGGATGTGTTGGAGAGCAAGTTCATATCTCTGGAGTGAAGGGAAACTAGTATTGAGTGGGAACATCCAAATAACTTTAAAAAAAATAGGAATTGTGTTAGAGAAGGATATTGCCAGAGAGATTAATTTGTGAATAATATCTGTGGGGTACTTGCAGGACAGATAAGCATAGCAGAAATTGTTGTTGTAGGAGTTAAGGATTTGGTGATCAATCAGATATGTTTGGTGTGAGTGCATAGGCCATAGGGAATGAGGCATTTAATGTAGAATGTGTATCAGCCATCAATATGTCAGTATTATTGCCCATGGGTTGGTTGTATGGGATATGTTTAGATGCAGACTTTGGTGGGGTGGAAGTAAATGTTAAGGAATGTGATTTTGGAATTTCAAAATGATCAAGTGAAGCTGAATTGGGAAAAGAAGTTAAGCTGTTGCAGGAAGTAGAGGAGTTGTTCTTAATAATTATTTCAGACTACAAAGATGTCACTAATTAGTCTGTACCAACCCAGAGACCCCAGTTTTTGATGTTGATGGATGCCTTTACCATGCGACCTATGATAAGGTTTGTATAGGATGGGGTTGTCCTTCCCAAAAAGGGTCCCTCTGATTCATTTATAGGTCTGGCCCAAAAAAGTGAAGCAGTTATAATAAGAATAAAAATGACTAGGGTGACAAGAAATAAACTTTGTGGTTGGCTTTCAAGTAACCCTCTGGTAATGAGTGTTCTAGGGTAACAGGCCATCTGTATGAAGTACATTTGTAAAAAGTGATGTCACATTGATGGCGACAAGGAGGCTTCTCAGTGAGACAGAGGTGGAAATGATTTTGAGATGTACCAGGAGGTGGGTAGTATCTTCTATATAGGACTGGCTGTGTGCGTTGGATTGGAGGTGCTCCTTAAATGGAGCTGAGGTGCATTTGGTGAGGGCTTTTACGCTAGGTACTATGGGACAGCCAGGAAGGATGTAGATCTGTATATTTGGAAGTAGGCAGAAATGTGCATGGATCAGGAGGGTTAAGGAGTTCTATGGAAGCAGTTGTGAGGCCTTCTGTGGAGCACACTGTTTTCAGGATTTTCTGCAGCTCAATCTGGATGGAGGAATTAGGGTCATTAGGACTTTTATGTTGTGGCTCTCTGCAACGTATGCCTTAATGGAAGTATTACGGTAATTGAGCCTTTGGTTACAGGCAGAATGATAATTAACTTTGGTTAGGGTTTGGGTGCTTAGGTGATATTTTTCAGAAAAGACTGAGACCTAATACAGGATGTGAGGAATTCATCGAATACCTAGAGAGGGTAGCTTTTGAGGTAAGGAGAATGATACTTTTGGGATTTGTGTTGAATACTTGCTTAGGTGGGTGTAAGTAGCAATTGGGTGGTGAGGGTATATTTCCTGTCATGATTATGGGTCAATAGAATGAGAATGTGGTTGAATTTGGTTGTGTGTCTGATGGTTAGGGCTTTGGAAAGAACGGGTGTCTCAGGATTGGAGAGGGATTTGGTTGAGATATGAAGGACTGAATGGGGGCCAAGCTTGTGTTATGATGGAGTTTGGTTAGCATTATAGTTTATTACAGTTGTGATTGGGTGGACGATGTGCTAGAATTTGATGATTAAGTTAGGAAGTTGGGTTGCGCTTGTTGGTTCAGGAAATCATCGTATGTTTGGTAACATTGCAAATTATAGTTGTGAGGGAGGGGATCATGGACAGCACTTCTAAGGTAGCTGACTAACAAACTGGACTGCTTCTTTCAGGTGAGGTTGAAATGTAGTGGGGTAGAATAGCTCCACTTGCTACAATTCAACACCCCAATTTTTTTTTCCAGTTTCCATTCTATGCATAATGGATATACTGTGAATAACTACAACTACAAAATTCTTATCCATGCTGTATTTTGATAAACTTTAGTGTTCAATGTACAGTATTCACAACACTGATAATACTAGTTTAAGTTTTTGAGGAATTTTTCCTCTGATGAAATATTCTAAATTTACAAGTCACTGAAACCATATGCACCATCCACAGGACTGAAATGATGGAAAACAGAGAGATTTTCACTAGATGTGTCCCATGAATGCTCACAGCAGAACACCAGTGACACTGTATTAATGCTTCTGGTGAATACTTTTGATTTATGTAGACAGTAAAGAAATTTGTTTTAGGATTAAAGTGTGATGAAACCTGGACATTCCATTTCACACCTAAAACTAAAATACAGTTATGTTACTGGTAGAATTTCTCTCTGCCACAGATGTGGAAATTCAGTCCAACACAGTCTGTCATCACCTGTGTCAAAAGCTTCACTGAATGACTCCTGAGATCAGAATAGATACTACAAGATATTGTGAGATTCAGGACCAAAGAAGAAGCATGAAAAAACGTGTGTATGCCTTCCCCAAAACACTCAACTCCACATCACTCATCACACCATTGGTAGTGTAAGGGGTCATTGTATCATTTACATGTTCCATAGATCATTTGAATGATTCTTTTAACAAAATGATGTAGAGTGAGTCCATTTATGTGATATGTATGCATTATTAGTGTTATCATTAATGAACATATTATTATTTTTAGCCCTATTCATGCAACAACACTTAATTTTTTTTTCTTTTCTTTTTTTTTCTTTTTTTTTCTGGCTACCAGGACCGATGACCACACAGACAATGGCTTAAGCAGTGGATTAACACTTACAGGATCTACACCTACATCTGCATACATATTCCACAAGCTACTATATGGTGCACGGCAAAGAGTAACTTGTACCACTATAAGGCCTTTCCTTTTCTGTTCCACGCACAAATAGGACAAGAAAAAAATGACTCTATATGCCTTTGTATGAGCCTCAACTTCTGTTACCTATATGGTCCTTATGCAAGATCTACACTGGTGGTAGTTGAATCGTTCTGCAGCCAGCTTGAGACGATGTTTCTCTCAGTTTTCTCAATAGTGTTTCATGAAAAGAATGTCATCTTCCCTCCAGGTATTCCCATTTGAGTTCATGAAACATCTCCATAATACTGATGTTTTGATTGAACCTACTAGTAAAAAATCTAGCAGCCTGCCTATCAATTGATTCAATGTATTCCTTTAACCTATCATGGTGAGGATCGTTTAACCTAACATGGTGAGGATCCCAAGCACTCAAAACAGTACTCAGTAATGGGTTACACTAGTATTCCATATGCTGTTTTCTCCCCAGATTAACCACAGTTCTCTAAAATTCTTCCAAATAAGCTGAAAGTCAATAATTTACTTTCCTTACCACTGTCCTTATGTGATAATTTCATTTCATATTGATTTGCAGTGTTAGGCCTGGATATTTAATCAATGTGACTATGTCAAGAAGCAATGCTGTATTCTAACATTGCTGGATTGTTATTCCTATTCATCTGCATTAAGTTACATTTTTGTACATTTAGAGTACATCACACCAACAAGAAAATTAATCCAAGTCATCTTGTATCCTCCAACAGTCACTCAGTGACAACACCTCCCCATACACCACGACATCATCAACAAACAGCCACAGACTGCTGCTCAACCTTTCATCAAATCATTTATGTATATAGAGAATAAGAGCAGCCATATCACAGTTCCTTGGGATACTCCTGACAATACCATTGCCTCAGATAAACACTTGCCACTGAGCACAATATGCTGGGTCCTATTACCTAAGAAGCTTCTGAGCCACTGACATATCTGAAGACCTGTTCATTATGCTTATACCTTTGTTAACAGTCTACAGTGGGTTACCATGTCAAACTCTTTCTGGGCATTTATGAATATGGACTCTGCCTGTTGTCCTTCATGTGTGGATTGCAGGATATCAAGTGAGACAAGGGCAAGCTGAATTTCACACAAGGGGTACTTTCTAAATCCATGCTGATATGGGGACAGTCTCAAGGACATTTATTATATTTTAACTGTGAACACACTTTAGAATTCTGCAGTGATCTGATGCTAAGAATATTTGTCTGTAATTTTGCAGGTCCATTCTTTTACCTTCCTTATACATAGGAGTCAACTGTACTTTTTTCCAGTTGCATGGGACTTTGCTTTGGGTGAGAGACACATGATAAATGAAAGCTCAGTAATGTTTCAATGCATGTTGTACTTTCTGTAAAACCAAACTGGGATTCCATGCAGACCTGGAGACAGTTTTTTTCAACTCTTTCTGTAACTTCTCTACACCAGGGATGCACAGTATTATGTCCTCCATATGGAGTCTGTGTAACAGTCGAATAACAGTATGTTTGTACAATCCCCCTGTGTGAATTATTTCTTAAATGCAAAATTTGAAACTTCTGTTTTCCTTTGCCACACTACACTGGTCAATGAGTGACTGGATAGAAGCCTTTGACCATCTTAGCTATTTTGTGGTTTATCTACAAGGTCCTTTGCTATGATATGACTATGATTGTTGTTATGTGCTTTGCACATCGAGCTTTTATAGATGCACTAATTCATACTAACTTTTGCCTGCTGCAGAATATTATGCCTGCCAGACAAATGGTGCTCTGTGCTTATACCATTATTTCTGGGAAATGCACTGAAAGTTATAACAGAAGAACTGACAAATATATCAAAGTTTTTTGTAAGGGCTTGTCCAGTCATTCCATCAATGGAAGCATGTGATGAGTTGTGTAATCTGAATGGGGACTGGGTTGATTTGCATCTCAAAGGGAACTCGAAACACTCAATAGCTTTGGTCACAAAGGCTTAACAGTGACAAACAACCTTACATGACAAAGAGAATCATTTTCATTAGATATTTTGTTAATTACCTTCTCTTTTGAAAGATGAATGTGAACACCCCTTTCCGGCACTTTTCCTCATTGTGTGAGTTAGAAATACCCCACTCAAAAAGTGAAGCCTACTGATTTATGAGTGTGCAAGTACCAAGAGGTGTTCTGAAGTATTCTTTTAAAATTAATTATAAATATATCTCTAAGCTTCATTGTATGAGAGAGTGACTATGAGAAGCAGTCACTCTGAAACAGAACAGAAAACTAGTCCATTTTTTTACAATTTTTTCCAACTCAGTCATATTATGAAACAAGATGAGTAATTAAGGATCCATTTGATTATGTACAAACATGCCAATCCCTGTAAAAATATCTCTACTAGGTCTACAATGTTTAACTTTACAAGACAGGTTATCATATGTTTATCCAGCAGCTGCTGCATTATGCAAATTAAAAATGAATAAATAAAGAAAAATAAGGAAAGTTATTAATGCATCACATTTACAGAAACTGACTTTGTAGTGACACTGGCATTCGGCCTGGGACTAGATTAAGAAAGAGATATGAACATGTAATTACAAATGAAACCCATTCAAAAATAGTATAATATTCTACAGCTGTACTATATTACATACAAAATATTTTACTAAGAACCAATGGAACACTGAATCAATGTAAGTATGTAGTTGTAGCTAATTAAAAATTTGTTACGATATCTCCAGTCTTGATTACTGTAAGGCAGTTTAACCCACTGAAAGGAAATTGAAGACCCTGAACAAAGACTGTAGTATATGTAAGACATATTATTTAACAATCTAAGTTGTCTTTTGTAAGAAATTAACTTCCAATGAAGTTACATTGAAATGGTAGACGTTGGCAGACCTAGATTTTACACATTACAGGGTGAATAACTGATTTAGTTTCTGAAAGTAAATGATTGCTATTGTAGGATACAGTTGTATCACATCCAGCTGTTCCAAAAACTTGTGTAGGAGTCACCACTCATGTATTTCTGAACAATAATTCTGTGCTTGCAGTTTTATTGATCCATCTTTCATCAATCAATATGCCCAATGATGAGTGGATTAAAAATAGTCACTCACCATACAATCCATACATTTGAGGTCTCACAGCCACACAAACAAGATCAAAATTATTGTTAAGGTTTTGCATGATGTCCTTTCTTGGAGTCAACAGATAAACAAATATTTGTTAACGAAGAAGAGGAGTTGGGAAGAGAGGAACAGAGTAAATGCAGAAAGGGAGAAGCTATGATGAATTCAGATCATGCCATATTCGAACAAACCCCCAATCCTCCCAGTATACCCATGAACAAGCCATGAAGGACTGTCCCCTCCATCACCCAGTACCACCCCATTCTGGAACAACTGAGCCACATCGTTCATCAGGGCTTTGATTATCCATCATCATGCCCTGAAATCAGGGACATCCTACCCAGGATCCTACCCATCCCTCCTGAAGTGTTCTTCTGTCACCCATCCAAACACTACAACATCCTAGTCCATCCCTATGCCACTCCCAATCACAATCCTTTGCCACAGGGATCATATCTCTTTGGAAGACCCAGGTGTAAGACCTACCCAATACACACTCAAAGCACTTCCTATTCCATTACTGTCATGGGCTTACACTGCCACATTAGAGGCTGGGTCACCTGTGTGGGAGCAGATATGTGTGTGTGAGGTGTTCTAGCTTGTATGAATCTGTGTGTGTTTCTCTTTTCTGAAGGAGGTTTTGGACAAAAACTTATAGGTAAAGTAGCCATGTTACATACCAGCTCCCCTGCAATCATTTTTCAGCTTTTTATATTGGTATGACTACCACACAGCTGTCCATGAGGTTGAATGACCACCACCAAACTGCGGCAAAGTGCAAATTGGATCACCCTGTGGCACAATATGCAGCTGTACATAAAATACTTGATTTTGATGGTTGCTTCACAATTCAGGCTATCTGGAACCTTTCTTGATCACCAGCTGTTCTGCACTGAGCTGATGAGAACTATCATTGCAACAAATTCTCCAAAGCCAAAATCATCCCAACCTCAGCTTATGGTAACTTGCTGTCCCCACACTCTCCACCCAACATTTTTTCCCTCCTCTGACTTGGCATCTCGTTTCAATTCTCCTCCCCTCACCTTCATTGTGCACTGCTCTCTGGTAAATCATCCACCAGTTCCTTCCCGTTCGCTGCTTCTCTCCTTTATGCTCCGTATTTCTTCCCCTCCTCTCCCTTCCCCATTGACAATCAACACTGTGCCTGTCAGCCCTGTCCTGGCACCTCAGCCTCCTGAATTCTCTGTCAGGCAATGACAGCACCTCTTTCTCCTCCTGTAATCTGTTATCTCACCCCTTTCCCCTTCCTTCTTGATTGTTGCTCCCATTCAATGTGTTTCTGTTGAAGTCTGGTCAAAGCAGCTAGAGATAGTGGTCATATATGTGTGACATGTGACTGGTTGTGTGAATGTGTGTGTGTTTCTTTTTTCTGGAGAAGACTTGGCTGAAAGCTTATAGATAACAGTATTTTCATTGTGCCAATATGTAACTCAATGTGTCATCTTTACAGTGAGGAGCAAACTGTTCTTTTCATAATGTTGTTGAAAGTTTTGTACTTGCATTTCTGTAGATAGCTAATGACGGATAAATTTTGAAATGCATCATATGAGCAGTTAAGTCATTCCTGGCCTGATGTCAATTTTACCACTGCAGCACACTCAGCCTGAAAGCAGATCGACTGGTTATTATGATAATTGTCATCCTGCATTAGTATGATCTTAGTTTTGTACAATGTTCAAAAGTACCCAAATGATCAGAATTTTTCATATATTGGCACTATGTTTAAAAGTATTCAAATGATCTGATTTTAGTGCTCCATTTAAAATTATCTGAAAATTTAGTGTAAATTGGTACCATGTTGAAAAATAAATTAACAATCTGAATGTTGTGGCATATTCAAAAGTATCTGAATGATCTGAGTTTTGCATAAATGGCAGCATGGTCAAAATTGCTCTAACCATCTGAATTTTAAATCATGTTCAAAAGTATCTGAATGAGCTGAATTTGGTCTATATTGGTGCCATTTTCAAAAGTATATGAAGAATCAGAATTTTGCATAAATTGGCACCATATTGAAAGCCAGTCAGTAACATCTGTATGTGATTATCAAAAGCTAATTGTAACAGGTGAAGCTGAGATGAGCAGCTTTAAGTCTGAACTTCTCCGACTTTGAGGAAACCTGATACATATCAGCACATGGTTGTCTGAATCCAGTCCAGTCTTTACTCTAAAAGTTATTATATGATATAATCTAGGTAATGCATGGAGATAGAATATTCTTTAAGTTGTGCATGCTCAAATAGGACATGGTAGGTACAGATCACAAGAAAAACACTGAGGTATGTTGTTCACAATACATAAAGATTTCAAGTACAATACACACATGGGGTGTTCATCATAACACACAAGTATATCTACAGAAGTGTGAACAAAAATTGAGTCTTTGCTCAAAATATAATTATTTGTTGAATTATGTAAGATTACAAACAAATGTGGCCCTACTGCTGTAACCCACTTGTTCTGTAACATTGATAGAAAATACACCTAGGTCACATATTGACACTACTGATATAATTTGCAGGTTAATCAGCACTTGTCAGTGAGTTAAATTTGAACTTTGAACCACGTATTAATGAAACCGACAACCATCTATATTATTTACCAAAATACAAAAAAAACATTCAATAACACTACAAAACACACAGGGCACTACAGTTGAATTAATCTGCCACTTAAAGTGAACTTACCCATGAGAATAGTTTGATCTTTGTACCAAAGTAAATAAGATTATTCCCTCACATAAATACTCTGTATTATTTGTCAAAATCTCATATTAATTACACTAAATCAGTATCAAAGTCAGGCAAACACAATAGTGATCCCCATGTTAGAGCACTGACTCTGTCTTGCAGTGTAAAATGTTTGTCACCTTCTGCTGTCACATGGTAGAGATTACATACCACTTTGATGAAACAGCGTACTGAGCAGTAGTAATACACATTTGTGTTGGTAAGGAATGAGGGTTGCCATGCTTTCAACTATCATCTTTCAACTACTTTTCAGAGTTACTCACACATTACAGCAACTCAATGCTGTGGTATTAACTTCATCTCACAGTAAAAATGTTTTTCACCTTCTGCTGAAAATTCTAATGTAATGGAAACTTCGTTACACACTGCAACCTATACATCATCATGTTATAGCAAAATTGTAACCTATTATGCCATTCATTGTAATTTTGTAACAAAATTGTAACACATTACCCCATATATCACAACTGATGCATTAAACTGTAGAACATTGCAGCATAAATCACTACATTACAGCAAAACTGTAACAAATTTTTTCCATACATTGCTATGTTATACCAAAATTGTAAGCAATTGCCCCATACATTGACAAGTTGCAGTAATTTTCACTTAGTGGACCTGTAGACTCATAATTTTTTTTTGTTTTAGAAGAATAATCATACAATATTTTTGTGTCTGTAGTATTAGTGATGGAGTAGTAGTGTAATAGTAGTAGTCACATTCTTCCTGTTGAGTAAAATGTGGAATGAGAGTAGCTCATTCTCAAAACTGTTTTACTGTAGTAGTACACCTTAGGTACATTTTTTACCATGAGAGAGAAGCGTAGGCTTTGTCATTGGTTTGTGATAGTGTGTTACAAAATGAGATTTGTGATAGGTATTTTCATTAGTAGGAAAGTAGTGGGGTGCCCAGTGGCCAATCTAGTGAAATCATCTCCTGAAATTGAAGGTTATGTAGCAAAATTAAGTTAGCAGAAGACCAAAAGAGTAAGATCTGTATCTTTCAGATGGAGTTAGAAAATTCAATGGAGGTACTAAATGTGATGAGGAGAGAAGAGAGGGCTCAGGAATAGGAAATGCAGTTGGTAAGAAAGCTCCTAGAAGAAGGTCATATTCAGGCAGTATAACTACATGTATCACCACTATAATAGTAGACAGAATGTCTTTATACAGGTCTGCCACTACAATCATGCACAAACACACAAAATTTTTCAATACTGGGCACATTTTATTATTTCTTAATTTCATTATAAACACACAAAAACAAGTTTTCCATGAGCCCAGTTCCCAGAACTCCTGAAGACAGATGTTGACTATGGATATTGTATCACAGGCACAGTCCCTTCTGAGATGTCACTAAGCCTGCCCAAAGATGTAAACAACCATGCATGAGTTGTGCCTATTAGGTGGAGGGGGTTCGACAGCTGATCAGTTCCAGTCACTCCACCAGGAAGGAGGTACACAGCTTGTGTTGTCTGTAGTTTAACCATGCCCTGACGGTCAATCGGGCAGTTTGATCATGTCTGGATCATTACTTTGTGCCAGGAAGGGCTCTCATCAAGGGAGGAGTCCAGGCATCTCAAAATGAACAAAGTGATGTTGTTTGGACATGGAGGAGATACAGAGAGACAGGAACTGTCACTGACAAGGCTCACTCAGGCTGCCCAAGGGCTACTACTGCAGTGGATTACCACTACCTACAGATTATGGCTTGGAGGAACCCTGACAGCAACACCACTATGTTGAATAATGCTTTTTGTGCAGCCACAGGATGTTGTGTTATGGTTCAAACTGTGCGCAATAGGCTGCATAATGCACAACTTCACTCCTGACGTCCATGATAAGGTCCATCTTTGCAACCACAACACCATGCAGTGCAGTACAGATGGGCCAGACAACATTCCGAATGGACCGCTCAAGATTAGCATCATGTTCTCTTCACCAATGAGTGTTGCATATGCCTTTGACAAGACAATCGTTAGAGATGTGTTTGGAGGCAACCCGGTCAGGCTGAATGCCTTAGACACACCGTCCAGTGAGTGCAGCAAGGTGGAGGTTCCCTGCTGTTTTTGAGTGGCAGTGGCATTATGTGGGGCTGACGTCCGCCACTGATGGTCATGGAAGGCATTGTAACAGCTGTAAGATATGTGAATTTCATCCTCTGACCGATAGTGCAACCATATCAGCAACATTCATCTTCTTGGATGACAATTTGCACTTCCATAATGCACATCTTGTGAATGACTTCCTTCAGGATAATGACATCACTTGACTAGAGTGGCCAGCATGTTCTCCAGACATGAACCGTATTGAACATGCCTGGGATAGATAGAAAAGGGCTGTTTATGGATGATGTGGCTCACCAACCACTCTGAGGGATCTACGCCGAGTCACCATTGAAGAGTGGGACAATCTGAACCAACAGTGCCCTGATGAACTTGTGGATAGTATGACACAATGAATACAGGCATGCATCAATGCAAGAGAACATGCTACTAGGTATTAGAGGCACCGGTGTGTACAGCAATCTGGACCACCACCTCTGAAGGTCTTGCTGTATGGTGGTACAATATGCAATGTGTGGTTTTCATGAGCAATAAAATGGCCAGAAATGATGTTTGTGTTGATCTCTATTCCAATTTTCTGTACAGGTCCTGGAGCTCTAGGAACTGAGGTGATGCAAAATTCTTTTTGATGTGTGTCTGTTTTGACTAACTGCTATCATAGGATCTGTCATAAGAAAAAATGTGGGTATAAAATTCTTTGCACACATTACAAAAAGATTTTTCATAAGAGAAGAAAAATATCCACAGAATGCACATTATTTCGATAAATCACAAACTGAGAAGTGCTCATACTAAAATGAAGAGCAGGCTCTTTTTTCAATAAATCACAAAATGAGTAGTGCTCATACTAAAATGAAGAGCAGGCTCTTGTAGCTGAAGGTCTAGCTAACATGCAGCAGACCTCAACAGTTAAAAAGCCTAAGATAGTTGTAAATTCAAGAAGGAAGAAGAAGGTTCTGCTGTTAGGTAGCTTTCATGTTAGAGGTGTAGGCTAACAGTTACAGGAAATGGTGGGTGGTGCATACCAGGTCACCAGTATTGTGAAGTCTAGTTGGCTCAGTAGAGTGAGAACATAGGGGAGTGATGTAGGAATCTTCTAAATGTGGATCAGTTAGTGACTGTGGGTGGAGATGGGAATAGTTTGATAGGGACAGGCCGTATGACGTATATGGTGACAAAAAAAGACAGCTATTCAGTCTGGTGGCCCAAATGTGCACCTCATACAGCTATTTCAGAATCTCAATCAGCCTGATCTTAATGCAGCTGTTAGGTGTAGTAACATAAGACTTAAGAAGGCACTGATGATAGAGGAGGGTCTGGTTCACATTGCAGTGGTCAAGTTGAGTTTATCAACAGGACTGCTGTTGCATAAATGATTTGGCGAACAGAGTGGGCAGCAATATGCAGCTGTTTGCTGATGATGCTGTGATGTGTTGTAAGGTATCAAAGTTGAGTGATTGTAGGAAGATACAAGAGGTTTAGATTAGATTAGTACTTGTTCCATAGATCATGAATACGACACTTCGTAATGATGTGGAACGTGTCAGGTTAATAAAAGGTGTCTATACAAGATATTACATTACACAAAATATTACATGACACTTAATTTTTTTTTGGGGGGGGGGGGGGGAGGGGGGGTTGGGGAAATTACCCACTTACTACATCCAAAAATTCATCTAATAAGTAGAAGGAGTTGCCATTAAGAAATTCTTTTAATTTCCTTTTAAATGCTATATGGCTATCTGTCTGACTTTTGATGCTATTAGATAAGTGACCAAAGACTTTTGTGGCAGCATAATTTACCACCTTCTGAGCCAAAGTTAGATTTAACTTTGGGTAGTGCAGATCATCCTTTCTCCTAGTGTTGTAGCCTTGTACACTGCTATTAATTTTGAATTCGTTCAGATTGTTAATAACAAATTTCATAAGTGAATATACACTCCTGGAAATGGAAAAAAGAACACATTGACACCGGTGTGACAGACCCACCATACTTGCTCCGGACACTGCGAGAGGGCTGTACAAGCAATGATCACACGCACGGCACAGAGGACACACCAGGAACCGCGGTGTTGGCCGTCGAATGGCGCTAGCTGCGCAGCATTTGTGCACCGCCGCCGTCAGTGTCAGCCAGTTTGCCGTGGCATACGGAGCTCCATCGCAGTCTTTTACACTGGTAGCATGCCGCGACAGCGTGGACGTGAACCGTATGTGCAGTTGACGGACTTTGAGCGAGGGCGTATAGTGGGCATGCGGGAGGCCGGGTGGACGTACCGCCGAATTGCTCAACACGTGGGGCGTGAGGTCTCCACAGTACATCGATGTTGTCGCCAGTGGTCGGCGGAAGGTGCACGTGCCCGTCGACCTGGGACCGGACCGCAGCGATGGACGGATGCACGCCAAGACCGTAGGATCCTACGCAGTGCCGTAGGGGACCGCACCGCCACTTCCCAGCAAATTAGGGACACTGTTGCTCCTGGGGTATCGGCGGGGACCATTCGCAACCGTCTCCATGAAGCTGGGCTACGGTCCCGCACACCGTTAGGCCGTCTTCCGCTCACGCCCCAACATCATGCAGCCCGCCTCCAGTGGTGTCGCGACAGGCGTGAATGGAGGGACGAATGGAGACGTGTCGTCTTCAGCGATGAGAGTCGCTTCTGCCTTGGTGCCAATGATGGTCGTATGCGTGTTTGGCGCCGTGCAGGTGAGCGCCACAATCAGGACTGCATACGACCGAGGCACACAGGGCCAACACCCGGCATCATGGTGTGGGGAGCGATCTCCTACACTGGCCGTACACCACTGGTGATCATCGAGGGGACACTGAATAGTGCACGGTACATCCAAACCGTCATCGAACCCATCGTTCTACCATTCCTAGACCGGCAAGGGAACTTGCTGTTCCAACAGGACATTGCACGTCCCCATGTATCCCGTGCCACCCAACGTGCTCTAGAAGGTGTAAGTCAACTACCCTGGCCAGCAAGATCTCCGGATCTGTCCCCCATTGAGCAAGTTTGGGACTGGATGAAGCGTCGTCTCACGCGGTCTGCACGTCCAGCACGAACGCTGGTCCAACTGAGGCGCCAGGTGGAAATGGCATGGCAAGCCGTTCCACAGGACTACATCCAGCATCTCTACGATCGTCTCCATGGGAGAATAGCAGCCTGCATTGCTGCGAAAGGTGGATATACACTGTACTAGTGCCGACATTGTGCGTGCTCTGTTGCCTGTGTCTATGTGCCTGTGGTTCTGTCAGTATGATCATGTGATGTATCTGACCCCAGGAATGTGTCAATAAAGTTTCCCCTTCCTGGGACAATGAATTCACGGTGTTCTTATTTCAATTTCCAGGAGTGTATATATTGTGAGGCTACAGTGAAGATCTCAAGCTCTTTATATAAGTGCCTGCAGGATGATCTCAGATGATGCCTGCAATTATTCTGATTACACGCTTTCGTGCAATGAACACTCTTTTACTCAATGATGAATTACCCCGGAACATGCTGCCATACTTAAGCAAAGAATGAAAATAGGCATGGTAAACTAATTTACTCAGATGTATATGGCCAACATTTGCAATGACCCTAATAGCATAAGTAACTGAACTCAAACGTTTCAGCAGATCCTCAGTGTGTTTTTTCCAGTTCAACCCATCATCAATGCATACACCTAGAAATTTTGACTATTCTACCTTAGCTACCGATTTCTGATTGAGGTCTATATTTATTAATGGTGTCAATCCATTTACTGTGTGGAACTGTATATACTGTGTTTCGTCAAAGTTTAATGAGAGCCCATTTGCTGAAAATGGTTCAAATGCCTCTGAGCACTATGCGACTTAACTTCTGAGGTCATCAGTCACCTAGAACTTAGAACTAATTAAACCTAACTAACCTAAGGACATCACACACATCCATGCCCCGAGGCATGATTCGAACCTGCGACTGTAGTGGTCGCCCGGCTCCAGACTGTAGCGCCTAGAACTGCACGGCCACTCTGACCGACCCCATTTGCAGAGAACCACTTAATGATTTTCTGAAAAACATCATTTACAATTTCACCAGTTAATTCTTGTCTGTTGGGTGTGATAGCTATACTTGTATCATCGGCAAAATGTACCAGCTTTGCATCTTCGCGAATATAGAATGGCAAGTCATTAATATATATTAAGAACAGCAGAGCACCCAAGACCGAACCTTGCGGCACCACATTCTTGATTGTTCCCCAGTTTGAGAAATCATCAGTTTTTTTGCATATTATGTGAACTGCTTACTTCAACTTTCTGCACTCTTCCAGTTAGATATAATTTAAACCATTTGAGCACTGTCCCATTCATACCACAGTACTTGAGCTTATCTAGAGTATTCCATGATTTACACAATCAAAAGCCTTTGATAGATCACAAGAAATTCCAACGGGTGACTTCCGGTTACTCAGAGCATTTAATATTTCATTAGTGAAAGTATATATAGCATTTTCCATTGAAAGACCCTTCTGGAAACCAAACTGACATTTTATTAAAACTTTAATTTTACAAAGGTGTGAAGCTACTTTACAATACATTACTTTTTCAAGAATTTTGGATAAGGCAGTCAGAAGAGAGATTGGGCGGTAGTTGTTGACATCAGATTTATCCCCTTTTTTATGCAGTGGTTTAACAATGGCATACTTCAGTCTATCTGGGAATATACCCTGCTTCAGAGAGCTATTATATATGTGTTTAAGACTCCCACTTATTTCTTGGGAACAAGCTTTAATTATCCTGCTGGAAATGCCATCAATTCCATGTGAGCTTTTATTCCCTAGAGGACTTAGACAAACTTTCCAGTTAATGTAATGAACGGCAGCTGGCCCTAAATGTGTGAAAATGTAAGTTAATGTAGATGAGTAGAAAGATTGAACCTCTATTGTTCAAATACAGTATTATTAGTGTCCTGCTTGACACAGTCAATTCATTTGAATATCTGGGTGTAATGTTGCAAATCAATATGAGATGAAACTTGCATGTGAGAACTGTTGTAGGAAAGATGAATGGTTGACTTGGTTTATTGGGAGAATTTTGTGAAAGAGTGGTTCACCTATAAAGGAGACCACATATAGGATGCTAGTGTAACACATTCTTGAATACTGCTTGAGTGTTTGGGATCTGTACCAGGATAGATTGAAGGAAGACATTGAAGAAATTCAGAGACGGGCTGCTAGGTTTGTTATCGATAGGTTTGAACAACATATATATGTTACCGAGATGCTTTGGGAACTCAAATGGGAATCCCAACATCCCTAGAGGGCAGGTGATATTCTTTATGAGAAACATTATTGAGAAAATGTAGAGAATCAGCATTTGTAGCTGACTGCTAGACAATTCTACTGCAACCAACATACAATGCGCATAGGTATCATGAAGATAAAATATGAAACATTAGGGCCCATATGGAGGCATACAGACAGTCATTTTTCCCTTGCTCTATTTGTGAGTAGAACAGGAAAGGAAATGATTAGCAGTTGTATAGGGTACCCCCTGCTATGCGCTGTAAGGTGGATTGCAGAGTATCTATGTAGATGTGGGTGTAGATGTAGATGAACAAGGAGATGGTGAAGCTTATAGGGGATAATGTGGTGGGTAGAAGTGGGATCACTCATGGGAGAATTCACATAGTAATTTATAGGTTAACTTAGGTTAGGTTAAGAAATATTTTTTAGATTGTTGTCCACTGACAGGTACCCCTGCTTAAAGGCAGTCTCTCTAACAAAGGAATTACCACCAGAAAAGATCAGATACCAAGGTGGTGAAGGAATTAGCATATTTCATCAAAATATAAGGTTGTATACATGGAAGAACCCTGGAGATACTAAAAGGTATCAGATAGATTATATAATGGTAAGACAGAGATTTAGGAACCAGGTTTTAAATTGCAAGACATTTCCAGGGGCAGATGTGGACTCTGACCACAATCTATTGGTTATGACCTGTAGATTAAAACTGAAGAAACTGCAAAAAGGTGGGAATTTAAGGAGATGGGACCTGGATAAACTAAAAGAACCAGAGGTGGTACAGAGATTCAGGGAGAGCATAAGGGAGCAATTGACAGGAATGGGGGAAATAAATACAGTAGAAGAAGAATGGGTAGCTTTGAGGGATGAAGTAGTGAAGGCAACAGAGGATCAAGTAGGTAAAAAGACGAGGGCTAGTAGAAATCCTTGGGTAACAGAAGATATATTGAATTTAATTGATGAAAGGAGAAAAATTAAAAATGCAGTAAGTGAAACAGGCAAAAAGGAATACAAACGTCTCAAAAATGAGATCGACAGGAAGTGTAAAATGGCTAAGCAGGGATGGCTAAAGGACAAATGTAAGGATGTAGAGGCCTATCTCACTAGGGGTAAGATAGATACCGCCTACAGGAAAATTAAAGAGACCTTTGGAGATAAGAGAACGACTTGTATGAATATCAAGAGCTCAGATGGAAACCCAGTTCTAAGCAAAGAAGGGAAAGCAGAAAGGTGGAAGGAGTATATAGAGGGTCTATACAAGGGTGATGTACTTGAGGACAATATTATGGAAATGGAAGAGGATGTAGATGAAGATGAAATGGGAGATATGATACTGCGTGAAGAGTTTGACAGAGCACTGAAAGACCTGAGTCGAAACAAGGACCCCGGAGTAGACAATATTCCATTGGAACTACTGACGGCCATGGGAGAGCCAGTCCTGACAAAACTCTAACATCTGGTGAGCAAGATGTATGAAACAGGCGAAATACCCTCAGACTTCAAGAAGAATATAATAATTCCAATCCCAAAGAAAGCAGGTGTTGACAGATGTGAAAATTACCGAACTATCAGTTTAATAAGTCGCAGCTGCAAAATACTAACACGAATTCTTTACAGACGAATGGAAAAACTAGTAGAAGCCAACCTCGGGGAAGATCAGTTTGGATTCCGTAGAAACACTGGAACACGTGAGGCAATACTGACCTTACGACTTATCTTAGAAGAAAGATTAAGGAAAGGCAAACCTACGTTTCTAGCATTTGTAGACTTAGAGAAAGCTTTTGACAATGTTGACTGGAATACTCTCTTTCGAATTCTAAAGGTGGCAGGGGTAAAATACAGGGAGCGAAAGGCTATTTACAATTTGTACAGAAACCAGATGGCAGTTATAAGAGTCGAGGGACATGAAAGGGAAGCAGTGGTTGGGAAGGGAGTAAGACAGGGTTGTAGCCTCTCCCCGATGTTGTTCAATCTGTATATTGAGCAAGCAGTAAAGGAAACAAAAGAAAAATTCAGAGTAGGTATTAAAATTCATGGAGAAGAAATAAAAACTTTGAGGTTCGCCGATGACATTGTAATACTGTCAGAGACAGCAAAGGACTTGGAAGAGCAGTTGAATGGAATGGACAGTGTCTTGAAAGGAGGATATAAGATGAACATCAACAAAAGCAAGGAAATGAGGCACTTAAAGTAGTAAAGGAGTTTTGCTATTTGGGAAGCAAAATAACTGATGATGGTCGAAGTAGAGAGGATATAAAATGTAGACTGACAATGGCAAGGAAAGCATTTCTGAAGAAGAGAAATTTGTTAACATTGAGTATTGATTTAAGTGTCAGGAAGTCGTTTCTGAAAGTATTTGTATGGAGTGTAGCCATGTATGGTAGTGAAATGTGGACGATAAATAGTTTGGACAAGAAGAGAATAGAAGCTTTCGAAATGTGGTGCTACAGAAGAATGCTGAAGATTAGATGGGTAGATCACATAACTAATGAGGAAGTATTGAATATGATTGGGGAGAAGAGAAGTTTGTGGCACAACTTGACCAGAAGAAGGGATCGGTTGGTAGGACATGTTCTGAGGCATCAAGGGATCACCAATTTAGTATTGGAGGGCAGCGTGGAGGGTAAAAATCGTAGAGGGAGACCAAGAGATGAATACACTAAGCAGATTCAGAAGGATGTGGGTTGCAGTAGGTACTGGGAGATGAAAAGGCTTGCACAGGATAGAGTAGCATGGAGGGCTGCATCAAACCAGTCTCAGGACTGAAGACCACAACAACAACAACAACATCAAAATATAAGAGGTATTGAAGAAAAGTCAGTAAACTGCTTGTAGATGATGACTCTGACACCATTGTTACACTGTACCATAGCACCACTTAAAAAAGGTGAGAATTGAGAAGCTTCCTATACCAGAACACTGATTAGCTGGCTACATTTCAAGAAGCCCTTTGCACAGTGGGGTAGTGAACTTGTATGTGAAAAATGGTATTCAGTTTGAATTTGCTGATGTATCAAAGCATTGCCACAAACAGGTCATTGAATGTTGTGTAGGAGGATTTAAATTTAGTAAAACTGAACTTTTATTTACAGTTATCTATAGATCCCCTAACTCTGATTTTGAGATATTTCTGTTCAAGCTAAAGCTAGCAAGATTTTTATGTTCACTTTGAAAAAAGTGCCACAAAATCAGTTTTATGTGGTGATATTGATGAAAATAAAATTATTAAAGACTGAATAACTAGTCAGAATACAGCAGAAGGCATGAGTCTTACAGTACGAGAGAAAGCTGCCATTGAACTACTCCACAGAAAGTCATTCACAGATACAAAAGAACACACTTTTCATTTATCGATAGTCATCAGTGGAACCCCCCTCCCTGGGAAGTGCAGAGCATGGTGGAGAAGTTGTCCAGATGCCCTGAGGTGGTGCTGGCTGTAGCAAGACAACGCAGTAGTCTTCATGCCAGTGGGGCAGTTGAATACGGCATCTGGCTCTGAAGATATGAGATGCATCAGCTTGCATAGGTTCAGCGAGAGCACTGCGATAGTGTTCATGCACTGAGGGGAGGCCTGAGAGGTTATTGTCTTGAAGCAATTGGAGGAGCTGGTGCCTTGTGGGAGTCTTCCAGTGTCCAAGCAGGTTTTACACTATGCATCAATACTGTTTGAGGTTATGACGTGCACAGTATTGGAGCAAGTGGGAACACTTTATGTGGCCACAAGCAGGGGGGTTGAAGAGCTGCAAGTATGAAATATCCCATTAACATGACAAAGAAGCATGTTTCCAAGTCCTTATGGAGGAACATTCATAGAGTGGTGTCACACTTACATGCTGGCATCTGAAGATTAGAGATGTGTGCGCAAACACGCTCGACTGTGGCAGGTAGTGAGTCTTAAGAGGGAGGTGGGATGCTGTCCACAAACTTGGCAGGTAGCATTAGTGGCTCACCATACAGGATTTCTGTGAATGATGCATCCAGGTCCTCCTTGTGCACCACAGGTACGCCTCGAAGTATACAGGGAGGTTCCTTGGACCAAAGCCCACCAAGCATAGGGAGGCAGCCTTGAGTGTCCTGTGCCAGCTTTTGAACAGGCCGTTGTTCTGCAGGGGGTGGAGTGTGGTGTGGGACTTTGACACTACACAGAGCACACAGATAATCGAACAGGCTAGACTCGAACCGGTGGCCCTGGTCCATAGTCGGGGATGAAGGGAAGCCAAATTGGGAGATCCATATTTTGATGATGAAGGCTCAGGCAACAGTGTCAGCCATGATGTCCTCCAGAGAAACCGTCTCAACGCTCTGGGTCCCATGTTGCAGACAGTATGTATTTGAAACCCGCGGACAGAGGGAGCAGACCCATGTGATCAATATGGACATGCCTCAGGCTGCTGGGGGAACGGCATAGGTGCTGAGGGGGAGCAAAGCTTGCCTGCCAACTTAGCTACATCAGCAGGTGGCACACGCCCACACCCACATACAGTAGTCATGCTTGACTCCCGGCCAGGTGAAACATTTGTTTACCAGTGTGATGGCTGCTCTTACATCTGGGTGGGCCAAGTTGTTTAAGGCATCAAAGATGTCACAAAGCAGTTTGGTTGGGACAACTGGTCAGACACTGTCTGCTGATGTGTTGCAGAACATCACTCTGCATTTCAAGTGCAAATTAAAGTGATTGGTCACAGACTACAAAGAGGCCTGCAGTTGTCAGCAGTGGCACCAAACATTGCATGAAATCAACAGTGCTTATCCGTATGGAGGGCAGGGGGGGATGGGGGGGGGGGGGGGGGAGAGAAAGTTTTGGAGAGTGGGCCATGTAAGGAGTCCATGGAAAAAAGTATTGTGAGAAAGACACAGTGATAAGCTGACAGAGCCATCAACAGTGATATGTTACATGTTTGCAGGAGCAAGAGGTAACAAAACTGGAGAGGGATCAATAGGTATTGCGGTGACAAGGATGATGCTGACATCTGCTCCTGTGTCCATAAGGAAGTGGGGGCTGGATGCACAACACACAAGTAGAGGTAGTGAAAGTGTGCATGAGGTGATCTCTGTAAGACATGAAATCAACAGTGCCAATAGGTAAGGCAGGGGGAAGGGGGTGGTGGTGCAGGCAGGGAGGCAATGTTAGAGAATGGGCCGTGTCATTGCTGAGTGCTAGATGGTTGCTCTGGTGCGATTTTGGATGAAGTCAGTGGGTATAGGGTTACTGACACTAGCAGTGCAGGCTGGAGGTCACCAGGCATCAGCGGTGTAGCAATGGCAGACCGCCCTAATGGGTATGGCTGCGGCTGCGCAAGGGATGAGGTAGCAAGGAGGGCACTGCCCCCACCACCATGGTCAGTGACTGCACTTGAGGTGTGCACTGGTGGGAGCCAATAACAATGAAAGCTTGGTCAGCAAAACAGGGGCATGACTCCAGAGGAGCTGTGGCATGTAAAAAAAATTTCAGCAGTAGCTTGTAAGAAAGTTTGACTAGCCAAAGGATCCAGAGAGCAACATCAGGCATAACTTCACTGTCAATATGGGTGCAAAGGTGCTGCCAGAACTGGGATGGCATGGTCTTGCCTAATAGTTCATCATGAGTAATGTGGTGTATGGCCTCTGTGGGAGGATGGGAGAGGTGGCTGATGAGCTATTTTTAGCTGACATATATTTGCAGTCCTTAGGTGGAAAAAGCAGTACATCAGTGATGGAATCAATGAGGTTGTGCAGATGACTGATAATGCAAATGAACTTCATGCAATCATCTGAGATATCATGGAAACTGAGGATATTGTCCACTAGGGAGACCGTGTCTTAGGATTGCCTTATTGTAGGGCTGGCAGCTTGGTAAATGTCAGAGGGGTAGTAATACAAGTGTGGGAGGCAGCAGCCAATGTGCACTGAAGCAGGGGAGCAGTACTGGCCTGTGCTGAAAAATTGTGTTTGAGAGGTGCAAGGGTCACTATCAGACTGGTGACTGAAGCAGCGGAAGCCTAGCCAGGCTTGTAGTAGGATGCATGTTGAAGTCTGCTAATGTCCAAACCTGGCACGGCAAAACAGGTGCACCACTGATGGGGGTGTCGGAGGGTGGTATAAGAGGGAAAGGTGTAAGCTGAGCAGGGGTGGCATATTCAATAACAACAAGACCAGGCACATGGTCAGCAGTGGTGACCCCGAGCAGGTGCGGATGAGGTAATGGCACCATAGTCGGAGGCAGCAGCGGTGAATGACGCAAGCTTGAACAAGGAAAAGATGCCATAATCCATAGCTGCAGGAGTGGTCTTGTGCTAGATGGGCATGAAGGATGTGGCAGTGCAGTGGACATGAGCAGAGTATGGGCGCTGTAGATCGGTGTGACAGGAGCCAGCTCAGAAGGTGGGAGAGTGAAGGCATCTGGCGTGGAAGAAATGACCGGCATGGCCAAAAATCCATGTGGGTGGGACGCAAGATTCACGGAAGTGCAGGTGTCCAATGTGGCAGAGACAACCATTGTCAATGCTAAAGCATGTGGTAGAGCCAACGCGGAAGAGGCAAAATGTGGTGCCCGGTGAGCATGCTGAAGAAATGGCGTGGCAGAGGCAACCAGCATCATAGAGTAAGAACGCAAAAATGAAACTGTGTGACTGGACCCCATTGCAGCAAGGGGGTGCCACAGTCAACATGAAGTATGAGAACATTATAGAATGAAGAACCGAGTGGAATAAAGCACCTTGTTGTGGACTCACTGAATGTGCTGTGTAGCTTCAAACTTGTCTGTGGGCTGGTTATGCAGTATGGAACAGCATGATGACATCCTTTACAGGGACGAGGTTGGTAAGCAGGGCACTCAGCATGGCTTAGTTGGCATGCAGGGCAGCAGGCAAAGTCAGTGATATTGTGCCAGGTGAGGCTAGCTACGGAGTGTCGAAAACCCATGAAATGAAGTTACATAGTTCTGCCTTAGCAGTGAGTGGCAAAGTAGGTTCAAGAGCAAATTCACAGTCAAACTTCACTGTAGGCATGAAGAAGTCTGAATACAAAGGGATAAACAGTCCAAGTTGGTAGTGAATGATGGGAACTGAAGCACATGAAACAGAGGTGATAACTATTCACAACTTTTTAACATTACTAGCAATTGTCAGGATCAGCATTGTGGTTGTTACTGTAGTTAATGTTATGTGCATCACTAAGAACACACATTTCAGTATAAATTCATTTATTAAACACTGAATAATGAGATACAATACAGCGCAAAACCTGAGTATTATAGCACTTGAGAAAGCCAACTTCGATATGCTCCCAAGAAAGTCGTCCACAGATAAAACACTCTTGTCACTTTCTGACAGTTGCCATAACTTTAATATTAATCTTATATATGAATGTGCAAGTGAAAGGATGCAGGAATATCTCCTAAATTCACAACATATAATGCATATTGCATTCTTTTCATCCAGAATGCAGTGGAATAGTAACACTAACAGTGTGTTAGCACTAACAGAGATATCTGGGTGGCTGATTAGTGGGATAAGTGTATCATGTCGCACAGAGAGGTATTATATAAAATGTTTACAACTGTCACAATGCAGCTGTCATAGCCAACTAGAATCACTACTGTAAGTTTCTTAAAAATGTCATTAGAAAGGCAACAAGCATATGGTATGCAAATAGAGTAGCCAACTCTCAGAGTAAAATTAAAACCATATGATCAGTTATGAAGGAAGTGTCTAGCTAACAGTGTAAGTTCACTGTTATATAAACTAATACATTCAAAAAATGTTTTTGTTATTGATAATTCAGATACACATACAGTACTTAACAGACACTTTCTGAATATAGCAGGTAAATTAAATAAAAATTTAGTTTCTTCAGCAATCAGATAACTCTCTCACAAAATGGCTTTCCATGATTGCTACCTGAAATATGCCTCTATGACATTCTCAAGATGGCGCCGAATGAAAAGTGTAACGACATGTCTGTCTCTACCAAAAAGGAAAAAATCAGTGGTTCTACATGGAAGCAATGTAGAAAATGTGTGATAAAAGGAATCTTATGCGTAAAGTGCAATTTTTGGCTTCATGAGCAGTGCGCAAAAGTGAACCTGAAATTCATTAGTGACGAAGTTCCGTGGACATGCACCGACTGTTTGCAGTGGGAAACATCAGAACTTGTAAGTACCTTAAGGTCAAAAGAAGAAATAATTAAAGTGCTACAAAGTGATATCGAAACTCTCAAAAAAGAGATTCAGTCTCTGAAAGAAGAAAACGCAAAGCTAAAAAGTGAATCGGCAAACTGTGTATGTGGAAATGCATTACAGAACAAAACAAACAAATGTGAGGACTCTTGTGTGCAAACTCAGTACCCGAGCAAAAAAACAAAACCCTGAAAACTTACATGTGCATATTCTGGCAAAAACAGTGGCAGAAAGCGAAACATGTGGAAATTCCGTAAACTCCTGCGTGCAAACTCCATTGCTAAGAAGTAAACAAACCTGTGTAAACTCGCATATGCAAATCCCAGTGAAAAACAGTGGCGGAAAACGATTTGTGCGGTAAATCTGTAAGCAAATATAAATGGAAAACTGTGGCATACAAGAAAAAAGATATATGTGAAACCATTCCAGCAAAACAGATCGACAAAAGTGATTTCTTTGTTATTGGCGATTCCATGTTAAAAAATATAGTGGTTCCGAACTGTAAATTAGATGTTCATCCTGGAATCCGACCACAGCAGATTATGAAACATTTCAACAACATTATGCACAAGGAAAAATCCAACCAAAACAACAAAGATTCCAACACAAATTTTAAAGGCGTGATAATTCACGTCGGGACAAACTCTATCAGAAGCAGCAGACAAGAAGAAATCATAAATGATATTCATAATGTAATTTGGTCAGCCAAAGGTTTGTTTACAAGCTCCAGAAGTGTTATCAATGGAATTCTACAAAGAAGATCGGTGAGTAACGCGTATACAAACAACATAAACACTGGCATCAGGGAACAGTGCAACGAACTTGGTGTTGTATTTGTTGACCCAAATAAATGTCTCGACGACAAATGTCTGGGTAGGGAGGGCCTGCACCTAAACAGACTAGGTGCAATGACTTTCAGCAAAATGCTCCTGGACTCACGTAAAATTATAAAAAATAAGGGAAACTAATACAGTCTGCAGGGGGTGACTATCCAAGAATACCATATGCAAACAAAAAATGTGAGTGTAATCGTAATAAGGAAGCAGCTGAACCAAGCAAAGAACGACATTAAAACAAAAAAAAGTGGGAATGCTAATAGTGTTGGCAAAAATTACTTAACAGTTGTTCACCAAAATATATGTTCCCTAGCAAACAAGATCCAACAGCTAGAAGTGGAGCTGGAGTCTACAGAGTGCTCAGTTGTTTGTCTCACTGAGCATTGGTGCAATGAGGCTGAAATTAATCAATTAGTCTTGCAGTCTTATAATTTAGTGTGTGCACACTGTGGGACTTCTATGAAGTGTGGAGGGTGTTGTATTTATGTAAAACAAAATTATCAGTATAAGACCAGTAGCAATTTATGTGTAATCAGTGGAGAGCAACATTTTTAACTGGTGGCAGTTGAAATCAGGGACCAATATAGGTGTAGGAATTTGATTATCTTATGTATATACAGATCTCCAAGTGGAGACTTCAGCATCTTTTTCTCCAAACTTAATCATGTTCTTGACAAGACATCGACTCCAAAGAACCACATTCTCATATGTGGAGACCTAAATGTAGATAAACGGAATCCTGATTCTACATGGGACTCATTACAAAGTCTTGCTCAAAGTTTCAATCTGGTTCCAATGGTTAACAGTGCAACCAGAATAACAAAATACTCAAAGACAGCTGTTGACCAGGTATTAACAGATTTAGGCAAAGAAAACTGTGAGGTGGTGGTATCAGAGCTAGGATTATCTGATCACTCAGGTCAAATCATTAATATAAAAGTGGCGCCAGAAGAAACAAAGAAAATGCATATTTACAAACGAGTTTTTTCTAAACAAAATAGATATGAGATTGACAAACAGATAGCAGGACAAACATGGGACTCAGTATACTCAGAGGTAGATGCAAATGAAAAATTCAAAAATTTCATGACATTGTTTAAATTAAATTTTGAAGAACCATTTCCTAAAGTATTATGTCCATTATAAACAGCAGGAAAAAACAAGTGGGTCACAAAAGGCATCACAAAATTGTCTGAAACACTGAAGTACCTGAGCTCCATTAATCACAGCCAAACTAATCCTGCTTTCTCACTCTTTTCTAAAGGATATAGGAAAACATATAGGAAAATATTGCTTGCAACAAAGAGAGCTCTTAACTCCGAACTGGTGCCCTCTGCTGAAAACAAAAATAAGGCAGTATGGAAGATTGTGAAGCAGGAAACTGGTACCAGGAAAATGAGGAAGGGACTCTAATAAAAGACCCAATATATTTGGCAAACTACATAAATGATTATTTTAGTAGCATAGGAATAAATTTACAGGAAAATTTTCTAACAGCCCCTCAGGTCAAAAAGCCAAGTAATGGTGTATCACACTCAATGGTGTTATTCCGTACAACACAGGAAGAAGTCTATAAAACAGTCAGCAAACTGAAAAACAAAAACTCAACTTGTCTGGATGAAGTCCCCATTTTTCTAATTAAGGACTGTATCAAAAGCCTACATCCACCTTTAGTTGATATTATAAATCAATCTTTCAAGCAGGGCTACTTTCCAGACTATTTAAAATATGCTAAATTACTACCTCTCTTCAAAAAAGGTGATGCACGAAAAATTGAAAATTATAGGCCAATTTCTCTACTCTCATGTTTTTAAAAAATATTAGACACTGTTGTGAAAGATAGGCTAATGAATGATTTAAATAACTACAACTTACTGTCTATTGACCAGTTTGGATTTTGATCAGGGAAAAGCACAGAATCAGCAACAGCACACCTCACAAAACGCATTCTAGAAGCATTAGATAAAGGGAACTACACAACAATTATATTTCTTGATCTAACTAAAGCATTTGATATACTAGACTACAACATATTGTTTAATAAGCTAGCCTAGATGAACTGGGAATAAGGGGGCTTGAGAAAAAGTGGTTCCAGTCATATCTAAAAAATAGAAGACAGGTAACTGAAATCTCACATATTTCAAGTTGCTCAAACTACATTGTAAAGTATACTTCAGACCCAAATTATGTAAATATAGGTGTCTCACAGGGTAGTGTCCTTGGCCCAACACTATTCCTCATTTACATAAATGACTTCCCACAGAGCATCAAGTATGGACAAACAATATTGTCTGCAGATGACTCAAATGTTCTAATCAGTGACAAATCACCAGATACACTGAAAGGAAAAGCCGAACAAACACTAAACAGTGTACGTGAGTGTGCATCCAATAATAAACTAACACTAAATTAAAGAAAAAACAAATGCTGTTAACTTCTATCTCTGCAAAAAACCACACTATAACAACTTCAACTTAAACAATGAAACTATAGAATGTGTAGACTACACAAAATTTTGTGGTATGCATGTTGACAGTCAGTTAAAGTGGGAAGAACATTTAAAATACTTAGTAACAGAATCGCTACAGCATGCTATGCTCTTAGACTTCTGACTGCAGTGTGTGATACTACATGTGTCAGATCTGTATATTTTTCTTATATACACTCTGTTATTACCTATGGAATAATATTTTGGAGAATCAACAGTAAAAATATTCAAATAGTTTTCAAATTACAGAAAAGAGCGATTCATATAATAACCAAGAGTGGCAGCAGGGCTCACTGCCTTGAACATTTCCAAAAGCTGGAAATCCTAACTGTCCCATGTGAATACATTTTTCAAAGTATTATGTATGTAAAAAAAAATATTGACTGCTATATGAAAAATTATTTAGTACACAGCTATGAAACTAGAAACCAATACAATCTGCATCTAGAGAGGAAAAATAAAGTTAAAACTCAGCAGAGCTTGTTGTACAAGCCGTGAAATTATATAATAAATTACTGCAAAATATAAAAGATATTGACACACTTGGACAGTTCAAAACAAAACTAAAAATATGAAATCCAGAATTGTACAGTACTATAAGAAAATTACATAATGATATAAAACTAATGTAAGATACCTCAAAATGTGTGTAAATACTAATTTTATGTGTATAAATTATAGGTATATAGTATTGTATATTATTTTGCTGATGAAATCCACACAATGTAAATTGTTACATGGATTAATAAAGAAATCAATCAATGACAAAGGAGGGTAGGAGTTGGAGGACTCAGGCAAAAATCAAATCACTGAAGATTAATTAATCTATTGGATAAGATGGGATCTCTAGCAGGTGATAGTAAAGAACTAAGCTACATACTTTAGCCCAGTACTCAGTCATAGCTGTAATTCTTCCTCTAATAATGGTCAGGTTCCTGAGTAATTACAGCACTCATTATTGAAGCCAATTTATTAAAAGGAGAAAACGATAATATAACCAGTTTTGGACCTATTTCCATGCTATCAGTGTGCCGAAAAATTACTGAAAACATGGCAAATGTAAGGGTATTTGAGCATTTCAGTTCATATAATTTGTTGTCATTGTATAGTTTGGTTTTACAAGTAGGTTTAACAACTGTAAATGCTAAATTCTCTTTTCTCTGAGATGCATTAGATGAAATAAACAAAAAGATGTGAACATTAGGCATCTTCTTTGATTTAACTAAGGTTTTTGATTGTGTTGATCAGCAAATATTACTGCAGAAGTGGCACCATTATGGAGCCCATACTTAAAGAATAACAGCAAAATATCTTTCTTCACAGTAATGAAAAAGGATATGAGGTGCTGTCTGACTGGGTCATAGTTAAGTGGAGAAGGATTCACAGCCACTAAATACTTAATAAAGGAAAACATGGTCCATAGTAGGCTTCAGAGTAAATGATCTATATTTAAACTGCATAAATAGCTGATTTCAACAACTTGTCATTTCCAAAAACATTTGTGATATTAGGTGTTACATTTTGTAATTACCAAATTATTTATCTTTACACACACAAAGTGGACATCATATTCCACAATTACATTGCGAATGAATCTACATCAACATTAAAACCTCAAATCATATAGCAGCTTAGGACAGTACACAAGACGTGACCCGTTCCAACAAGTTGCAACTTGTTGTAACAAGCAAAAGTGATTACTCAGCAACTTGAGACTTATATATGTCAGCAAGTCACAACTTCTTGCAACAAGCAAAATGTGTTCGCAGCCAGTTGAGAATGCTCACTAAGCATACATACACATCTTATCACAGCCTCCCTAACATCATACACATACAACATAATGGAATAAAACTTGGGCTCAAAAGTGTATTTATGCATCCCAAACACAAATCCATTATCAGTACAATAGAATATAATTCCAACAATAAGCTGCTGGATCAATAAAGCCATTGCAGACACATGGGATATCTAACGCTGAACTAGCCAAGGCCATTCCCTTCTTGCTCTTTCACCAAGCACCTGTTCCAATCAAGTATAGAAATGTTTGTATCTTTCTCAGACGCATGAGTGCATGCTTAGGTGTTTTTTTATAAATCGTAAAGATTATTTTGATACTTTTGAACATGGCACAAAATTCTGAATGTTCAGATACTGTTGAACCCAATGCAAAACTTGTATCATGGAAATAATATAAGTTGTATATTTTTTATAATAATTTAGATCATTCAGATACTTTTGAACATGATCCGCCAGGGTAACCGAGAGCGCTAATGCGCTGCTTCCTGGACTCGGTTAGGCGCGCCGGCCCCGGATCGAATCCGCCAGGTGGATTAACGATGAAGGCCAGTATGCTGGCCAGCCTGGATGTGGTTTTTAGGCGGTTATCCACATCCTACTAGGTGAATACCAGGCTGGTCCCCAAGTTCCTACTCAGTTACAGGACTCACAGACATTTGAAAACGTTCACACTATTTCATGACTTACACTAGATGCAGACAGCTGGGGTACACTACTTCTATCCCAGTGGGTTCGAGGTGGCGTCAGGAAGGGCATCCAGCCACCCTCTGCAATTAACACAGCCAAATCCATCATAACAAAGCCGACCCCACGTTGGAGCAGGGCAAAGGCCACGAGAAAGAAAGAAAGAAAGATACTTTTGAATATGGTGCAATACTCTATGTTTGTTTCTATTTAATGCTCAGTGAAATACTGGGCTGGGAAAGCCTGTTTCACTTTAATGGCTGGTAAAATCTGTAAATTTCCCACTAGTCACATCTTGCATTTTTTTTTCCTGCCAGCACCATATTGCATTTTGCCATCTTGGACTGTGACATCATTACCCCGGCCTTTGTACCAGGCAACCCACAGATATTGGTAAAAGTGCGCTAACCAGGTCATGAGTCTGGTACCTCTATATCCAAGAATATAGTTGAGGTGTGACCACAATGTTAAGAGACTGGGTTTTCCCGCCAATGTGATATTCACTGCTCCACTTCTGTGGGCACCACATCATGCTTGCTTGTGCCACATTCCAATTCTTTGGTGTTTGTCTCCCAGCCATCACCCTCTTTTCCCAACTTGTTCCACTCACTAACTTCATTTGACATAGCACCGTATCCCACCATGCTGCATCACCAGAACAGTGTAGTCAACTTTCCCACTAAGGAAGGTCATTGATGCAGAGTCCATTATTGGAAAGTTTGAGAATAATGACTTAGATCCTGTCACACTCCCAGTACATCAAGTATATGGTGTGTTGTTACCTTTACTACTTATATTCTTTGTATTCCATGCAGTACTTATAGTATAAATCATAGTGCTAAAGACACGTGTATTGGTCTTGTAAGAGCTGAGTTACTGTATATATATACATCATACTATGCAAGCCATATCATGATGTGTGGTGGAGGGTACTTCTGGTGCCACTCACTGATCCCCCTTACCCTGTTCCAGTCATGAGTAGTGAGTGGTAAGAAAGATTGTCAGTAAGCATCTGTTTTGACTCTAACTTCTGAGATTTTTTCATCACAGTCATTACACAAGATGTATGTGGGAGGATGTAATATCTTGTACAACTATTCCTGGAAAGTGCCCTCTCAAAATTTCAGCAGTAAACCTCTACATCATGCAGAATGCCTCTCTAGTAACATTGGACAATGGAGTTTGTGAGCATCTCAGTAATGCTCTCGTACCAACTATACAATGCTGTGACAAAACTTGCTGGTATTTGTTGGATCTTCTCTATCCCTTCTATCAGTTCAACTTATTAAGGATCCCATATTGATGAAAAGTCCTCAAGAATTGGTCAAATAAGCACCTTATAAGCTATGTCCTTTGCTGGATGTCTTTCTATTATTCCCAGTCTTGAGTCTGCTTTTCCCCCTATTTGTTTTATGTAGTCATACCACTTATGGTTGCTCTGGATTGTACCTCCTAGTTATTTTAAAGTAGATACTGTTTCTAGCAGCTTCTTGGTAATAGTGTAGTTGTACAGTAGAGGCTTTCTCTTAGTATGTACGCACAGTATGTTACATTTGTTTACATTCAGCATCATCAGTCCTCTGCAAGTCATTCTGCAAATCAATATGATCTTCTGGCATTAGTACTTTCTTATGAACAAGTGCATCATCTGCAAACAGTCTCAAAATGCATCCAACACTTTCTACTACATCATTTGTATGCACTGTAAACAATAATGGTCCTATCACATTTCGTTGGGGTACTCTAGAAATTACCTTGACATTTGTCAATTTGGTTCCATTAATTGTGACACATTGAGTTCTATCTACAAGTAAGTCTGCAGTGAAATACTTTTAGAAGATTGAATTCAGTGTTTTGGCCTCCTTTCTGTTATCTTCAATTTCAGTGTCAGTATGGTCTCTGAGTGAGTGAATACACAATTTGTGAACTGTATACTGATTTTACATCAGTCCAAAACATTTTCAGGTTTTCACTCAGACTAGGTGCCAAACTTTTAATTTTTCTGAATGCTTCTCTCACTCCTCTTCTTAAGCTCATTTTCACTTTGTTCACTGTTTGTTTCTTAGCTAGGTTTTGACTTATCTTGAATCTGAGATGAAGTACTCTTTGTTTACACAGCAGTTCTTTCATATAGCTTTTAATCCATAGTGGGTCTTTATCATCCTTTAAGATCTTACTTGGAACATGCTTGTCTAGGGCATATTGAATGATGCTTTGAATTTTTCCATTTGTGCTCTACATAATAAAGGTAGGTAAATGTTCAAGCAAAAACTTTCTAAAGACAAGATCACCTAAATATTTCTTTATTTAGAACTACCAGAGATTTTGGTGTCATCTTTGAAAATTTTTGTTATAAAATGCGTTCAAAAATCTGTCAAAACTGGTTGTTGTAAATAAAGAAATATTTATGTCATATTGGTTTTAGAAAGTTTTTACCAAATAAAATATATGTCTCTTCTGATCTCTTAACATGAGAAAATGGAGTCACATATACTAGCATTGGTTATATTCACTTACAGTATTTACTAATAATAAATATTTCTATTTATAGGATAGGTGATAACCTTTTGTTATTATCATTAATGTAGTTCCTGTAATTATAAATGTCTGGACTTACCAAGGGTTCCCTTTGGTACATTACATGACCAGAAGTGGGAGAGCAATAGTGTCCATCTGAGGTGCTCACCAAATCTGAAAACATACACAGAAATTCAGTGTACTGAGAAATACTTCATAATTCTTTTAAAATATTGACAAAGAAATAGAAATTTTGTAATTAATTAACTGAAAATGTTTGCTCATTAATCTTCAAGGGTATGATATCTGCATAAAGTACAGAGTTTACAACTTCATACATTTCACATCACAGGTCATAGAACCTAAGTTGTGCTGTAAATAATAATTTTCCCAAAGCAAGTTTTCTAAGTGCTGAATTGGCTGGACACATATACCATATCTTGATGAAAATTCTATTATAATCACCAAATGAAAGTGCACATTCCATACCAACCCCTACTGGAGTCTTATTGTCAAACAAAAATAGTGATGTACCGGGCACTTAAACAAAACAGGGGAAATATTCATTTCAACAGAATTAATGTGACATGAGCAATTAATAATTTTCAGAAAACACATAGTTAATGAATCATTGCAGAAAAGGTAAATATGTCCCATATTCATATTTGTAAGCAGTTTAAACTGTAAATGAATAAAAATAACTCTACAAATTCTAATTAGACTTTACACAAGTAAGGTGCAATCTTTTATATGCTAGGAAAAATGTATGGCATTAAAAAAATGTTTCAACAGTTAAAATCTCAAACGTGTTCCACCACGTAAAAATGTTATGAGCATAAACTTTTTCATTTTTTATTGAATGTTTTTAACATGTTTCACCTCAGAACATTCAATATATTTGTAGTTACATAATTAACAAATTGTACCTCAAAAGTAAATGAGAGGGAGATGAGAGATACACAAGCAAATCATAGTTTATCTGAGTAATGGAGATGAGATACAGAATTCAAGAGCATTCATTGTTAAATTAGTGTAAACTGTAAAAGTTACCTATAGCTTAGAACAGATTAATATGTCCATCATACAGTTATGCTTTACATATCTATATCATTCTAAAATAGAAGTACTAGTTTATTGAACAGGCTGATCTCCAGGACAAATTCAGAGCACTTGTGTCCCTCTCTACAGAGGAAAAACATCAGTATAAACAAATTTTTTCAGTGATACCAGACAGAATACCATCATGCCACAATTTAAAGGTTAATCATTATATGCTGAAAAGCAGCAGCAGACACACAGCACCTTCACCAGGACAAGGTCTCTAATACAACATTCCTATCTCATACCCTCTCTGCATGTATTTTCAATCATAAATTTATTGTCATTTTTAATCTGGAATATATGCTTATTCACCATTAAATATTTTAACTATATTACAAGTATCTCTTTTCTGTTATTTGGATAACTCTATACATTTTACATGTTGATCAATAAAACCAGAGACACATATATTTAAGCTAATAATTGTTACATGAATTAACAAATAATGTAAGGCATAGATCTGAATCATATGTCATTGAAAAATGAAGATCTTTAATACTAATACCCTAATTTTCTGAACTTAACATTTCATTTGAGTTTCTAAGGAATCTCATTCCAAGTATCTTACTCAACTGATAATGAATATATTAATAAACTAGGCATAACTTAAATAATTTTTTCTTGTTGTCAGTTTACATTGTAAAGGCATGGTATTATAGAATAAGTAGTCTGTCATAAATACTTAAGACTTTTTGGTCCTTACAGTTATAACTTGATTATGTATGATTTAAGTTAAATTATGAAAAAACTTCATAATGGAAACCTGAGATTTTAATTAAATTATTGATTTAAATTCTTGTATTTGAATTTCCTACAAATCACTAATTAAATTTACAGAGATTTGTAAGGTATGACAAATTATGTAAAGTGATAATTTACAATATTTGTAAACACAACTACTGTAGCTGTTACACTCATCCGTAACTTAAATTTATATTTGGTTACAGCTGCCAGCTCAAGTTTTCATATGAGGATCATTTCAAAAGATCTGCATATTGCGCATGTGTGACTGTTACGATAGCATGATGAAGTTGAAATTTATATCAGTTGCAAGTGAGAGTTTAGGCATGATGGTCATGCATGTGTTTGCTGGTTCATGTGACTGTGTAATGAGTAAATCAACTTTAAAAAGGAAGCTGCTACCAAGTCAGATCAGATTGCATGTAATGACCAGTGTCCCTATATCTAATTGAATTCCTACAGGGAAAGAACCCTATGGAAATTTACAATGCTTCAAAAGAGGTGTGTGGGATGTGGTCTCATTGTAAGACACCATTCTAGTGCTAGGTGTCAAAAGCTTGCCAGAGTGAATATCAGTATCGTTGGACCCCAAGGGGTGGTGCCAGTGAAGCAGTATACAGAAATCAGGTGCTGCTCCTCCCCCCTCTGGGAAGACTGGGAAGACTACACTACACCAGAGCTCTCTCTGGTGCTGGATGACAGCACACAGGGGCCAGTTCGTCAGTGCAACACGCGCTCCACAAGGATGGCGGGCAGTGCCTGCCATCCATGTGGAGCATGTGTTGATCTCACCATGGACTTCTAGACTGAGCCACACACAACTGATTTCAGCAGTGTACAGGCCTGAAGATGGCATTGACGCAACGCCAAAACTAGTAACAAAGTAAATAAAAAATCTCAAGTACAGTTGGAGTAATTTAATTTTTAATAAAAATTATTCCAGCTGTGTCCCACCTTCATCCAGTTTACTTATGGATGTACAAAGATATTAAGAGGGTAGAGAACAACATGCCAGTACAATTTTACTGTACATGCTCTGGATATGTTGCACACTGCTGCTGAGATAGAACACACTATTACATCACACAATGTCAACTGTAACAACTCTCTTACTCATGCCAGTCAAATGCTGACAGTTGTAGTCAGACTCGGAGATGAAGCCCATCACTGTACCCTAGACAAGGTCATTCTCTAACCATGATAGGTGTTCACCATCAGAGTACAGGGGCTCCAGGTGTGCATCTAGCTGCCAATTTCAAGAAAACTAAGAAAGGTGAATGTCTATGAAGTTGAGGCATCCATAGGTATAAATTCTCATTGGACAAATCACCAAGATGTCAGGGAATCTCATTGGCATCATCACTGATGGCCAATTTGTTTGGGCACTATTTGACTCAGGGACTTCCTTATCCATCATAAAAGATGCTTACCACCTTTAGTTAAAGAAGACTTTGTTCCATTACATGGAAGTGATTGGGCAGAGAGTCACAAATGGTAATTACTTCCAAGAACATGTACTGCAAGAATGGCAGAACACACCCTTTTTTAACATAATATAGTCATAACGTTATTCTCAGATATGACTTGTTGTAGGCATTATAAACAGTCGCAGACTGTGGAAGAACAGAGCTGCAGACTGATAAATCTAATTCAACAACCACTTGTAATAGAGATTGTTCTGGACAGTTGTTTGCCATTGAAGACAGCCATCAACAATGAGAACTATTCCAATCATTGATCAAATGTCCAGTTAAACTGTAAAGCTTTCGTTGATTGCAAAAAAATTACTCAGGTTTACAAAATAAATCTACATATCAGTTATGATCATCAGCATTGTAAGTGGTTACTGAGAAATTTGGATCAGTAATGTCACAAACATACACAGGTCATCCTTAAAGGCATGTGCTCAGAGGAACTCAAAAGACAGCTTAGTGTCATCAATGAAGATTCATGATCCATATCAATAGACATAATGAAGTGGAGGAGCCTACTCTCAGACTGTCAGGAGGATCTGGCCTGATCAAGGAACAAGGTCTGTGAGTGATGGCCTTTCAGCATCAATTTTTAAATGCTTTAAAATCTGGGGTGGAGAAAAGAAAGACCAAGAAGTCCATGGTAAAACACCATACCAGCACTTCAATCAAATATAATGTCACTGGGTGAATGATGGATAGTAAGGAAGTGGAGAAAATACTGCAAGATGATGTCATTGAACCTTCAAAGAGTTCTTGGTCCTCTCCGGTGGTCCACATGGAAAAGAAAGATGGCACATGGAATTCTGGCACTGAGCACTGATGACTAAACAAAATCATGAAGAAAGGTGTCTGTTTATTGCTAAGCATTGATGACACCATGGACTGCTTCAAAGGAGCTAAGTATCTCTCCAATTACAGACATGGAGAAAGGCTACTAGCTAATAGTGATTGATGAAACTGACTGGTAAAAGACTTTGTTCATAACTCCCAACAGCATCTATGAGCTTAAAGCTATTCCATTTGGACTATGAATCATTACAGCCACCTTTGAGTATGTGATGGAGAAATCACTTTGACACCTAAGACAGACAACATGTCAACGCTATATGGATGACATTACCTTTCTTTAATACTTTTAAGGAATGTATAAGCAGACTGACAGCTATGTTGAAGTGTATTCATACTGCCAGTCTTCATCTTAGTTGGGAAAAGAGCACCTTCATCACACTACAAATAGCAATCTTGGGGCATGTAGTTAATGGTAATGGATTCCAGTTTGATCAGGAGAAAATAAGATAAGTTAAAACTTTTTTGATTCATCAGAACATTTGTGATGTGAAAAGTTTTCTCAGAATGTGCTGATACAAACAGATATTCATAAAAGACTTCTGTATGATGACATGTCCGTTTCAAGAACTGCTGCAATGAACTACTAAATTTACCTGAAACAAGCAGAAAGAAAGAGCTTTCCTTGTATTTACACTGAAGAGCCAAAGAAATTGATATACCTGCCTAATACCATGTAGGGACCCACAAGAATGTAGAAGTGCCGCAACATGATGTGACATGGACTGGACTAACGTGTGAAGTTGTGCTGGAGGGAAATTACACCATGAATCCCACAAGGCTGTCCATACATCCATAAGAGTATGAGGGGCTGCAGATCTCTTCTGAACAGCACATAGCAAGGCATACCAGATATGCACAATAATGTTCGTGTCTGGGGAGTCTGGTGGCTAGCAGAACTGTTTAAACTCAGGAGAGTGTTCCTGGAGCCACACTTTAGCTTTTCTGGGTGCATGGGGTGCTCCATTGCCCTGCTGGAACAGCCCAAATACATCAGAATGCACAATGGACATGTGTCATCTGTCAGAGTCACATTTGTACATAGCAGGGATCCCAATCACTAGAATTGCACATGCCCCACACCATTACAAAGCCTCCACCAGTCTGAACAGTCCCCTGCTGACATGTAGGGTCCATGGATTCATGAGGTTGTCTCCATACTCGTACATGTTCATCCTCTAGATACATTTTGAAACGAGACTTGACCAATCAGGCAACATGTTTCCAGTCATCAACAGTTAAATGTCAGAGTTGATGGGCCCAGGTGAGGTGTAAAGTTTTGTGATGTGCAGTCATGATGGGTACACAAGAGGGCCTTTATCTCTGAAAGCCCATACCGATGATGGACACTTGTTGATGGCCCAGCATTTAAATCTGCAGCAATTTTAGGGAAGGGTTGAATAATCCTCTTCAGTCATCATTGGTCCTGGTCTTGTAGGGTCTTTTTCTGGCCACACCAGTGTTGGATATTTTATGTTTTAACAAATTCCTGATATTCATGGTACACTCATGAAACGGTTGTATGGGAAAACCCCCAGTTCACTGCTACTTTGGAGATGCTGTGTCCCATCATTTGTGCACCAAATACAACACCACATTCAAACTCACTTGAATTTTGATAACCTGCCATTGGAGCAGGAGCAACTCATCTAACAACTGTGTCAGACACTTGTTGCCTTACATAGGTGTTGCCGGCCGCAACACCATATTCTGCCTGTGTAAATATCTCTGTATTTGAATATGCATGCCTATAGCAGTTTCTTTGGCACTTCAGTGTATGTTGTTGGAAAGTTCTTGCAGAATGTAAACTCTTTTGGATTACAGAGTGAGGTGGTTCATGGTACGCACTGGACTCGCATTCAGGAGGACGACAGTTCAAACCCACATCTGACCATCCTGATTTAGGTTTTCTGTGATTTCCCTAAATCTCTTCAGGTGAATGCTGGGATGCTTACTTTGAAAGGATGTGGCTGACTTCCTTCCCCATCCATCCATAATCTAATGGGACCAATGACTGTGCTGTAGACACACACAAAATAAAGAAAACTTGCTAGCTTTCAGAGTTATCCTTTAACAAGCTAGAGTAAAATACTCTAGCTCATCAAATGATAACTCTGAAAGCAAGCAAGTTATCTATCATTGAAAGAGGTGCTAACATCTCGTGTAGTTCTGGCATTGTGTGGTGACAAAGCAGAGACAGAACTTCACACCAATGCTAGCCACTTTTGAATACAGTCAGTTTGAGTACAAATTTCGGAAGTTGCTCAAAAGGGAATAATTTATGTTACAAGAGTACTCTGCAGGTCTGAGATGAATTACTCTACAATGGAGAAAGAGTGCATTCCATTGTTTGGGCCATCCACAAGTTCCTGTAGTATTTATTTTGCAAACTATTCGCAGTTGTCATGAACCACCATTCTGTGTGCTGGCTACCATGCCTGCAGGATCCAACAGGTCAGTTGGTGATATGGCCAATGAGCCTTCAGAAGTATAATGTCAAAGTAGTATACAAAAGTAGATGAAAATGTAAGGATGTTGACTGCCTTTCAAGGAATCCCTTGGCCAACCACAGTAGTGTGGATGAATTCTCTGTTACTGCTGTTTTAAATTACATTGCTGCTTAACAGATCAGTGACTCAGCACTGTTGAAAACCACACAAGCATTGAAGAGAGAGGAACCGGATAAAGGAGGATTCCAATTAATAAATGAAGCACTCTATAAGAGGACATATGGCCCAATGAAGTAGAAGTGGTTGTTTGTTATCCCAGCTCATCAACAGCCAACTATCTTGAAGGATTTGCATGATATTCCAACATCTAGTTGCCTGTGATTCATAAAAACTTTAAACAGTATCAGATGCAGATACGACTGATCAGGGTTCTACCAATTCATTGGAAGCTGTGTGAGCCACTGCAAAAAATGCACATGTTGCCTTACCTGTGCAGAATCTGATGCCAATGCCACATGTGCAGCATCATTCCATCAATGTGGAACAAACCACTTGGGGAGATTCTTGATGTCAACAAATGGGAATCAACGGATAGCAGTTTGCACTGACTGCCTCACCTGCAATGCTGTCACCAAAACTGTGCTGAATGCTGAAGCTCCAGAAACTGCAAAGTTCCTTGTAGAAGCAAACATTTAGAAGCATAGAGTATCCCATGTGATGATCTCTATTCATGGAAAAGTCTTCCCCTCAAGGCTAGTATCAGAGATATTTCACATTGAGACATCCTCTATAGGACAATAATGCAGATATGCTCTCCATGCACAGAGAGACTGGGATACAATATAGCTCATTGTGTCATTCACATACAAAACAGCCATGTAAGATAATACAAGCTCCATGCTGATCTTTCTGCTCTATGGTTGAAAGGCTGAAATGACATCAGATACACTGTAGCCATTTTGAGGATGACTACCTGAAACAACTCATCATTGGGGTCAAAGAAGCAAGGCAGCTGGCTCACATAGAACCTGCAGATGCCCTGGAGAAAGATCAGGAGCACTATACCTTAAAGTACCTGCCAGTGATATAGCCCACGATACCTGTGTCGGCTTTTTATGCCTGTGCAGAAAGAAGACCTATCAGACAAATTAACCCTTTGACTGCCACAGACATGCTCTCTGCATTCTGTGATGTCTCTGTCTTTTGCCAAATGCTGCTACCTGTCCTGAGGGATGGAGTTCCAACTGCTGTGAAATACTTATAATGCAATTTTAATAAAACTATTTGGTGAAAAAATTTGATTTTAGCACATCTTACAGTATGACATCTTTGCTCAATACAGGACTGAAATTCTTCTTCTTATTGATCATAGTTAATGTGCTGCATCAAATGAAATAAAAAATTGCACAAAATTTTAAGGAGTTTGCAGAGGTATAAACACATTTGTGTTAGGTTGATTTTGACTCATACATTGCTGTGTGTGATATGTGGATAAGATATCAAAATTTTATTTAACACTGACAGCAGAATGATACCTCATTTAATTTTCAAGTTAGTGATTTTTATACCTGGTAAATGGTCACACACGTGTTGTCCAGTTCTGTCATTGCAGACTTGGTGGCTGTTATAAGATCCTTGTCATCCAGTTTTAAGGACTACTCAGTGAAAAAAAAAATGGATTTTTGCACATCTTACAGTGTGACATCTTCACTCAGTAAAGGATTGAATTTCTTTTCATTATTCATTATAGTTAGTGTGTAGCATCAGATTAAGTAGAAGTACTGCACAAAATTTTAAAAAGACAATATAGGCATATCAAAAAATTTTGCATGTGGTTGATTTTAGCTCATACACTGCTGCATATGAAATGTGGATAAGAAATCAAAATTTTATTTAAAACTGTGAGCAGAAAGACAACTCATTTTATTCTTGAGTTAATGGTATTTATATTTGGTTGATGCATTAGCATGCATTTCTGTACTGGCACGTTGTGGATGATGTGGTCATAACAGTTGTGATGTTTCATAACTGATTCAAGACATTGGAATGAGGATTTTTGCAAATAACACTATGCAAAAGAGGCACATACATTGCATGATAAATACTCTATTGTTTAAAAATTCATTAGATATGGACATAACATGTCCACAGCAGTGAGAGTTCAGCAGAATGCGATGCACAAACATCTCAGTAGCACTTAAGGAAAATCCAGAGACTGCACCTGGGGAGAAGCAGAGCATGACACACAAACTTGTCCACAGCAGTCAAAAGGTTAATAAAGTGCTAATTTGGGCCATATTGTATCCTTTGTTGCTTCTTGGATGTCACATATGAAATTGAGGGTTATGACTCTTCACCAGCTAGACAATCCATGTCCCACATATCAAGCCCTGCTACAGTCCAGAGGCTCAGTCCAACAACATGTGGTTCAAGGAACTTAAAATCCACTTGAGAATCACATATGTTCAATGGGACAGACTATCTTCAATGTCACTAAAGCAAAGAAGCTGTAACAACAGGACCACAATATGGAGATTTCCAAGTGCCACAATATAGCAGACTGTCGACAAGTTTTAAGATTCATGGAGCTGTAGTCAATACAATGAGAACTTCTGAAACAGAGGGTCACTGTTTCTCCGGTACAAAGAGCAGTACCACAAGCTGTGGTGGGTGCAGTGTGGTGTATAGGTTATTGTTGATGGAAGAAATAGTGCAAATTCCCAGTTCAAACCCAATGATCAGCAATTATATGCCACTCAGTGTTTATCATTTCTGGAATATTCTTGAAATACCTTACGTTTCTCATGTTTGTATATTCTGGAATATTTGATATTTGTGTTAATACAAACATTCTGAAATATTCAATGTTTACACAAATGCTTCAATCTCCATCCAGGTGGTTAGTTCTGTTGTGGCTGTACATTGATATTCAAAATAAACTTGCTTCCAGTTCTGAATGTTATACTTCATTGATAACCCTTCTTTTGAAATTTTGATTTGAGTGTGGTTTTGATGTGACAATGTGAATTTGACTATTTTGTTTCATATAATGGCAGTTGTTACTTTACAATGTGTATCCTCAGTACTTTTAAACTGAACCATTTCTCTAAGCTATTTAGTATATTTGAACAATTGGGAGTATCCTACCTATGGTATAATTTTTAGTACATACAGAAATATCATATATTTTGTTTGAGTACATCAACACTAAATAAAAATTAGGTTGTGCCTAAAACCAAGACTTATGGGACTCCTGGAAAGATCATTCTCCTGCCTGAGAAATTATTCCATCAGAATTTTATATTCTTTTTGTTTGATATGATCTGAATACTACCCCTGACTCTGTATGTATCCAATTTACAGGCAAGTAGAGATTTCTCCACATCACCAAATGGCCCTGTGTACATCAAGTTTTGAATATAAGTTCCTACATTTATTTCAAAGTATTTTAAAATAGAAATTGGACAGTAGTTTCCTAGATCATCCTTTGAAAATATCTGCATTAAAGACATAGAAACTGTATAATACAAAGTATCTAAAAAGTAACCTAGTCCAAATGATTGGTTAACTATACAGGACATGGGTTCTGATTTCTTTACCTTGCAAGCTGTTCTAATTACTCTCAGCTGTACACCATCACAACCACTTTATTTTTAATCATTAAGGCCATTACCGCTGTGTCTGGGCGTTACACAGATTTGGATTCAAGACAAAGGGACTAGCATTACTTACATCCACTCATTTTAGCATCCCATTTTGTTCCTTTTATAAAGAATTAAGTGATGCATTCCAGTGTCTTAGAAAGATATGCAATTAAATTATCACACAGATTATGGCCATTGCTAGATCATCAGCTGTGATCTCAAAGTTTGTAACTGACTTATTATTAAGATACAAAATGAATCTTGTGGGTACCATTTGTTCTGAACCTCCAACAATGTTTTAAAATAAAGTTTTTTAATTGTTTAATATAGTTTACAACATCTACATCTCTTATTAACACTTACTATTTTCATGCCAGCTATAATTCACTTCAGATTATTAACATATTTTCCTAATTGATTGAAAGTGGAATTATTTTTTGAACATACAAGAAAATGCACAAAAGTTTTAAGAATTTCCATTATAGTACTTATCTGCCCACTTCACTTCTTCCAGTATATAACAGAATAAGCTCATTTTTCGTTACTGTTGTGAAGACTGCAGGTCCATTTATTCTGATAATTATAGAAATAATTATGAATAATGTGTAATTTATATATTGAAACCAAACCTTCTTGTATCATCAAACGTATAATTTATCAGAATGTTGTCTGTACAATTTGCTGCTCAATAATTTTTTCTAGTGATTTCAAAAACATTTAAATTGAAAATGTTATTGAATCAATATAGTAAACAATATTGTCAAAATGGGTTCAAATGTTTCATTCACATTAAAATTGATTATTGTTACAATTACTTTCTTTTTAGACACTTGTTTTTATGTCAGACCCAGTCACATTTACAATGTAATGAAAATTATAATCACTTTGGCATTACATTGGCCAGCTTCATATTCAGCTATGCGAAAAGGACAAATTACACTATGCATTAAACTCTGCAAATTTCTGCTAGTAACACTTGTAGTTAGTGTTAACTAAAAGTCAAAATAAATTTAGTTTATACTTATACATCAAACACTTGAACTACCAAAAAATTTTTATTTGAACAATTTTACAGCTTAGTGACAAACACATGTGCTACAAATGAAGCATTGTCATACCAGTACCCATTGATTTCTATTTTGAAGTTAAGCCTCACTCCACACTTAAGTATGCCATTAATATTTTTGACAGCCATATGAAGTAGAATCTCAGGACTTATTCTGAATTGAGGTATGTGAAAGAGAATGACCACCTCCATGCCAACCAACATGGTTTCCGAAATCAAGGGTCATGCGAAGCCCAACTTGTGATTTCTTACATGACATTGGAAGCCATGACTCACAGCACTCAGTTAAATTTAGTATTTCTTCACTGTGTCTGCACCTCACCAAGTCTTATTAGGAAAAGTATAGTCACAGATGTTTTCGTAGAAAATTTGTGACTGGATTCAAGATTTCTTGATAGGGAGTACACAAAATGTTATCTTGGATGGAGAGTCAACAAAAGATGTAGAAGTAAATTCTGGTGTGTTCCAGAAAAGTATGTTGGGATCCTTGCTGTTCATTTTGTATATCAATAACATGGTGAAATATTAATAGTAATCTCAGACTTTTTGTGGATGCTTCATTACTGTATCTATAATGAAATACTGTCTGAAAAAAGCTGTAGAAATATTCAATCATATTTGATCAGATTTTAAAAGTAAAAACTGATCCTGATCCTATAATACTTCCTGAAAACAAAGGCTCCACCACTGTGGTTTTGAATCTCAGGGATTACCTGGCAGAGGTACTCTGCCAGCTGTAGTATTTGTCTGCCTACAAACACTGCCACAGTGAGCCCATTCCAAAAATGCAACAGGATCTCCAGTCCCTCCTCAAATCCTCAGGCCCATACTAGAAACTCTCCCCTGAATCTGTCTCTTTCCTTACCCCTATCACACCTGCACTATTACATTCTATCACGTTAACTGAATCTTCCATTAGTTCTTTGTAGAACAATATTACAATAAATGAAAAGCACTGGTTCACTTTTGTTCTACAGTATTAATTTATGATGTTAGCTGGTTTTCAGCTTACAAGGCCATAATCAGACATTTGCTGACTATTATCACCAAAAAAGTTACAATGTTTGTAAATGGTATTGGAAAAGATGTTACACATCTAGGCTGAAGCACAAATGCATGGCAAATGACCTTTGACACTGTGATGGTAGTCAAACGTGAAAGGTGAAAACTTGCACAATAAATAAATATAAATGGAGTATACAGGAAAAAACCTTAACAAAAAACTGGACAAGCATGCTTACATACGGGTTAACACTGACAAACAAAAACAATGAAATAAAATAAAATTAGTACTTGACAAGGCTACTTCAAGAGGTATGAAACATGATGAGTGAAACACAAACCATTTAAAAGAAAGAATTTTCAATTGTAATTATGCAATGTATGGATTACATATGCAATAGCGATAAAATAAAAGAAATCAGTGAATACAGGAAAATGGGGGAATATGAGGCAACAGACAGTGTGGGAAGTAATGAAAAATTAAGAAGATTATGTGAAGTACAGAAGAGGGGAAGTATTAAGCTGAGTCTCATCATCTAAGATTAGATCTGGACTGTGAACTTGATGTTTGCTAATTTCCAGACCTTCCAGAAGATTGAGTTTTTGACCTATATTTATTATGTGAATGACGTAGGACTCTGGTTAGTAGTTGTGGCCATCCCCCAGTATGTGCGCAACAAATGTGGAGTCGTAATTCTGCAACCTTCTCCTATGTTCATGTTCAGCCAGCTTAGTTGTATGTCTCTGTCTGACTGACTGATATATAACTCATCACAATCAGAACAGGTTATTTTGTATACTCCACTGTTGTCTAATAACTGAGTCTTATCTTTGCACACTGGGCTGTGGTGTTCTTAATATAGTAGAAAAACCTATACTTGCAAGGTTTCAGTATTTTTGCTACAATCTGTGATACCTCTCCTGTACACCAGTCCTTGTAGGCAGTGGAAGGGGCAGCAGATAGGCATAGAGGAAGGGTACAGTTTTCAGTTTTTGTTTCCAATGCAAGATGTGGTCAACCAGAACTGGATTGTAACCACTGGTTGAGGCTATAAATTTTACTGTATCTAACTCTGCTTTACAATCATTTGTGGACATGGGGACGGATATGAGATGGTGTACCACTGACTGGAAAGTTACGTTTGTGAGCTATGACAGAGTGTGTACGTGGACAATCCTAGTGATATTTTGACATTATTCATACATTGCTTTACAACAACTTATTTTCAATATAATAGTGCTTTTTATGAACAGATTAATGGGGTGGCTATGGGAAGTCCTCTTAGTCCAGCTGTGGCTAACTTGTTCAAGGAGAACTTCAAACAACGGGCGCTGCAAACAGCTAGAAAAAGACCAGCCAGATGGTATTGTTATGTAGAAGATACATCTGTTATATGGACCCATGGAGAAGAGGAACTGGATGCCTTCCTGTTACATCTGAATAGTATTAATCCATGAATTCAATTCATAATCGAAAAGGAAACTGATGGTTGTCTGAACTGCTTAGATGTGACCATAATCAAATGAGAGGTTGGATCATTGGGTCATAAGTTTTTCAGAAAACACACACACACTGATTGTTATCTGCAGAAAGATTCCAACCACCACCCAAGACATAAAAGAGGGGTGATTAAAACATTAATAGACAGGGCACAAAAATATGTGAACCAGTTAGATTATGAGATTAAACACCTTAGAGTGACCTTAAAGAAGAATGGATATTCCAACAAAGAGATAGATCATGCAGTACATCCTAGACTGACAACCAGGATGGATGAGGATCGACACCAACCCAAGGGGAAAGTGTTCTTGCCATTCATCAGTAAGGTCACTGACCGCACTGGAAAAATTTTAAGCAAGTACGATGTGGAAACTGTCTTCAGACCCACCACGAAAATAAAAAATGGTTTAAGATCCGCAAAAGATAAACAACATTTACAAAATTCTGTGCAGTTGTGGAAAGGTCTCTATAGGCACAACAAATAGGACCTCAACACCTGTCTGGGTGCACATAAAAGGAACTGCCACCTCGGACTTTAGAAAACGAAACTCAGGAAAAAGACCCATTTTGAAATATATCTGTGATATGCAGCAACATGTACACTGCGTATTTTCATATCATGAAAGTATACATTGGAATTCCATCAAACACTGCATGTTACTTTCCGAATCATTGAAATTGGGATTGTGATGAGCTTTTGTAACCCAGTCATAGCTCATGTCACATGATCTCACCTGCCAATGACAGCAGATATTCAGAACATAGGACACGTGATGTAGTCAGCCAATAGCAACATCACTGTTAAGTAGTGCAAACATGCAAACAGGGAAAGTTAATAGTTAAGAAAAGTAAAGCTCTCAGGTTAATAAGCTGCAAGAGATGCTAAGCCTCTGCATATAATGTTAATCTTTCTTTGTGCGTGTTACACTTTAAGATATATCACACAAATGTGCCAGTAAAATTTTTAATAATGACATAAATGTCTTATCTTCAGGATTCGAAATTCTTCTAAATGACTCGTCATCAAAGAGTTGATTTTTAAATGAGAGTCAAATGCTCTGCAATTTAAGAATAAAAGGATATTTACTTTGAATATAACGCTTTTAAAACCATCATTCACAATATTTTCCAGCAACCTGTTAGAAATAAGTTTGTTTCTGCAGTTGCCTGAGAGCGCAGATAACAGGCGACTCAGCGCTTGCACACTGACCATAACGTAAGAATCCCATATGTATGTATGTGTGAAACATTGAGAGATCATACATTATGTCATAAAAGAAATAAAACATCAGAGGGTACTCCAAGAGCATCAGAATTTTGTGAACCATACTAAAACGTGCACATTTGAAGTGCACATTCGTATGTCCAGATTCCCAATGATGTAGACCTCGACCTGATATTAATCTTTTCAGTGTGGTTTTTGGGATGTAAATTTTCTTGGTGCATCAGTACTGTATTATATCATGTTTGATTCTTTATTATGGCATAATACCATATGTGCTAGAAGATGAATATGTGCACTTGAAATGCAGTGAACAGTTGAAACTAGCCAGTACTGTGGAATTAAACATATCATTTCAAACACATTGACTGCCTCTGCGGAAAAAGTTAATAAAAGTCGAATTTCTTTAGCAAACAGGCAAAATAACTTCATTGTTCTGCGAGCGGTTAATGCTTGACTGTCAGAAAGGTAGAAATAAAATAAAATATGAAACTAAAAACATTTGATAGCCTTCTGTAATTATGTGAATGTATTTTAATTTACTTGATAGCTCCCGGCCACAGATATCAATTTTGTTTTCATTTGAAGTGAGAGTAAACGAAGGGTAAACAGCAAAGTCACTAAATGTAAACATGGGTCACATGGAGACTACCCACTATAACTTAGACTGCTCTGTGGATCAGCCCCTGATCTACAATATTTGTTAACCGGGTCAATACTTAAAAAAAAAAAAAAATAAATAAAAATAAAAAAATAAAAAATAAATCAGATTTTCAAAACTATCTTCATCTTGTAGTGCACTTCTTTCTGAAAAGTCTGAAACATAAAACACATGTGTTCAAGGACATGTAAGACAAGTTATTTGGTCATAAGTGTGCCAAAGTGCAGTGCCATGCCTCTTCATACAGCATTCTTCTATCACATGTCACTGTATTTTGCTCTGTGGAATTGAAATGTGTATATTTTGTAATGGATGCCATCAAACTAGATTCAGGACAGTGGAAACTGAAATGTCCTGTGGTGCCTCTCCTGCTCCCAGTTGGCCAGTTTGACACCCTGCCCCTCCTTAAAAAGAAAATCTCACAGTTAATAGCAGATGGGATTATTCGTAATTGGGAGAACAACTCTTCAGAAAATTAGCACTCTTTATTGCCTATTAGCTTATAACTTGCTGTTTTGTGTGACATAAAATTAAATATAGCATACATAAAACCAATAAAGATGAAAGACAAGCAAGAAACTACACATTTCTTCAGACCTTAGCTCTTAGCATTTTTTTCCCTCTAATCCTGCTACAGCTTTACATGGCATGCTTTCCTTTCAGCAAAAGAATCTATTACCTCATCAAAGTTCATCAAATGTTTTGCTGCATGAAAAATCAAAATGTTGTTATCTCATACTGGAAGAGCTGTAATTACAAATAATATCCAAGACTGGTGTGGTTTCTTGATCTGATTATGTCTATTTTTTACCGTCTGCTAGATAAAACCCAATAGGCCTTTCTAATATTGCAGAAATTTTGTAACACACACCAAATAAATGAGACTGTTTTGGCACAAATGGTCATTTTTATAGCAAGACAGAATATAATTCATCACATACCAGTATCAAATGCATACTAGGTCTACTACAAGCAAAAAGCTTTATGTTAGGAAATAGTTTCACATTTGATTCATATGCACCAGTTTCTCAACCATGAAATCGAAAAGTAGTATTACGAAATTTTTATATAAATTTGGAGTTGTGTTATTCTTCCATAATTTGTGTGGCGTCCCCGTTTCTTCTCCTTCCTCGTTCTAGCAAACAATCTTGTCATCATCAATTCTGAAGCTATTCCTGCCATTGTCAAAATTTGTTCACCGATTAACTTCACTAACCATGCCAGAAACACAGGTTTAGTTATCTTGTTATTATTCTCTGGTTAGGCATTGTTACATGTTTGCACAACGTGTTTTCCATGTTAGTTCCAGAATAGAGCTTAAGCGGCTGCTAGCCGGGAACTATATAACTGGTCCTTACTAGTGTAGCAATCTGGCCAAAAATTTTCTGTCCAAATTTCATTTTCTTGGATACACTGAGAAGATAATACATAATCTTTCTCACCTGTTATTGCTGTTGGTCATTTATTTCCATTCTGGTAGTCTGAATCTATTGATTTCACCAGTAATTATAACAACGCTGATCATTCACAGACCGAATCAACCACATAATCAGACAGCAAGGATTATCAACAGATACCCTTTCTCTACCATGAATTTTTTAATCTTCTGTATAACTTTATGCAATTTCAAACAATAGAAAATCCAGGATGGAATGCAACAATGCATCTCAGCATTCCTGCAGTTTCTTTTACCATAGACTGATAAAACACATTTTACTGATTTTTCAAGTTAATTGTCACACTGAGAAGAACCAGAGCATTGATTATCATTAGTTCAGGACATAAAAAGCTTTTTCAAAGAGTATGTATTCTTTTGAGGTCAGGGCACTCTTTTGTCCTTGGGAGTGAGAAATTGCTAAAAAAAGAAAAAAAAACAAAAAAAAACAAAAAAAAAAAAAACAGATGAACCAGCACATCTTGTTCAATGGCAGACCAGAGAAGCAATGGCATACCAGTCCAGTAAAGATCTTAAAGATGTCCCAAGTACAGTACTGGCCATTAAAATTACACCACCAAGAAGAAATGCAGTATTCATTAGACAAATATATTATACTGGAACTGACATGTGATCACATTTTCACGCAATTTGGGTGCATACATCCTGATAAATCTGTACCCAGAACAACCACCTCTGGCTGTAATAACGAAATTGATACACCTGGGCATTGAGTCAAACAGAACTTGGATGGTGTGTACAGGTACAGCTGCCCATGCAGCTTCAACACGATACCACATTTCATCAAGAGTAGTGACTGGCGTGTTGTGATGAGCCAGTTGCTCGACCACCATTGAGCAGACGTTTCCAATTGGTGAGATATCTGGAGAATGTGCTGGCCAGGGCAGCAGTCGAGCATTTTCTGTATCCAGAAAGGCCCATACAGGACCTGCAACATGCGGTTGTGCATCATCCTGCTGAAATGTGGGGTTTCACAGTGATCGAATGAAGGGTAGAGAATGGGTCACAACACATCTGAAATGTAATGTCCACTGTTCTAAAGTGTCGTCAATGCAAACAAGAGGGGGCCGAGACGTGTAACCAATGGCCCCCCGCACCATCACGCTGGGTGATACGCCAGTATGGCAATGCCAAATACAACCTTTCAATGTGCGTTCACTGCGATGTCGCCAAACACGGATGTGACCATCATGATGCTGTAAACAGAACCTGGATTCATCCGAAAAAATGACATTTTGCCATTCATGCACCCAGGTTTGCGGTTGAGTACACCATCGCAGGCGCTCCTGTCTGTGATGCAGCATCAAGGGTAACTGCAGCCATGGTCTCCGAGCTGATAGTCCATGCTGCTGCAAATGTGGTCAAACTGTTCGTGCAGATGGTTGTTGTCTTGCCAATGTCCCAATCTGTTGACTCAGGGATCAAGACGTGGCTGCACGATGCATAGCCATGCGGATAAGATGCCTGTCATCTCGACTGCTAGTGATACAAGGCTGTTGGGATCCAGCCCGGCATTCTGTACTACCCTCCTGAACCCGTCAATTCCATATTCTGCTAACAGCCATTGGATTTCGAACAATGCGAGCAGCAATGTCGCAATACGATAAACCGCAATTGTGATAGGCTACAATCTGACCTTTACCAAGTCGGAAATATGATGGTATGCATTTCTCCTCCTTACACGAGGCATCACAATAATGTTGCACCAGGCAATGCTGGTCAACTGCTGTTGTGTATGAGAAATTGGTTGGAAACTTTCCTTATGTCAACATTTTGTAGGTGCCGCCACCAGCACCAACCTTGTGTGAATCCCCTGAAAAGCTAATCATTTGCATATCACAGCATCTTATTCCTGTCGGTCAAATTTCACATCTGTAGCATGTCATCTGCATGGTGTAGCAATTTTAATGGCCAGTAGTGTAGAATGCAACCAAGGAAGTTGATATTAACTACTGATTATAGATGTTGGAAGCCAAGATCTGGCAGGAGATGTAAGAGGGCTTTTCAGGTCATCACTGAGTGAAATCCCTGTAAAATTATGTTGGAGATTGGGACATGGAATGTACAAATGGTACTGAAACTGGAAAACTGGATGATGTGAAAGATCACATGAATGAGAATGAGATAGCTATGTTAGGTGTACGTGAGACAAGATGCAAGGGAAATGGAGATTTCTGAAGTGGTAAGTTTAGAGTAGTTTATGGTGGTGATGAGAAAAGTTAAGAAAAGTAAAGCTCTCAGGTTAATAAGCTGCAAGAGATGCTAAGCCTCTGCATATAATGTTAATCTTTCTTTGTGCGTGTTACACTTTAAGATATATCACACAAATGTGCCAGTAAAATTTTTAATAATGACATAAATGTCTTATCTTCAGGATTCGAAATTCTTCTAAATGACTCGTCATCAAAGAGTTGATTTTTAAATGAGAGTCAAATGCTCTGCAATTTAAGAATAAAAGGATATTTACTTTGAATATAACGCTTTTAAAACCATCATTCACAATATTTTCCAGCAACCTGTTAGAAATAAGTTTGTTTCTGCAGTTGCCTGAGAGCGCAGATAACAGGCGACTCCGCGCTTGCACACTGACCATAACGTAAGAATCCCATATGTATGTATGTGTGAAACATTGAGAGATCATACATTATGTCATAAAAGAAATAAAACATCAGAGGGTACTCCAAGAGCATCAGAATTTTGTGAACCATACTAAAACGTGCACATTTGAAGTGCACATTCGTATGCCCAGATTCCCAATGATGTAGACCTCGACCTGATATTAATCTTTTCAGTGTGGTTTTTGGGATGTAAATTTTCTTGGTGCATCAGTACTGTATTATATCATGTTTGATTCTTTATTATGGCATAATGCCATACGTGCTAGAAGATGAATATGTGCACTTGAAATGCAGTGAACAGTTGAAACTAGCCAGTACTGTGGAATTAAACATATCATTTCAAACACATTGACTGCCTCTGCGGAAAAAGTTAATAAAAGTCGAATTTCTTTAGCAAACAGGCAAAATAACTTCATTGTTCTGCGAGCGGTTAATGCTTGACTGTCAGAAAGGTAGAAATAAATATGAAACTAAAAACATTTGATAGCCTTCTGTAATTATGTGAATGTATTTTAATTTACTTGATAGCTCCCGGCCACAGATATCGATTTTGTTTTCATTTGAAGTGAGAGTAAACGAAGGGTAAACAGCAAAGTCACTAAATGTAAACATGGGTCACATGGAGACTACCCACTATAACTTAGACTGCTCTGTGGATCAGCCCCTGATCTACAATATTTGTTAACCGGGTCAATACTTAAAAAAAAAATAAATAAATAAATAAATAAATAAAAAATCAGATTTTCAAAACTATCTTCATCTTGTAGTGCACTTCTTTCTGAAAAGTCTGAAACATAAAACACATGTGTTCAAGGACATGTAAGACAAGTTATTTGGTCATAAGTGTGCCAAAGTGCAGTGCCATGCCTCTTCATACAGCATTCTTCTATCACATGTCACTGTATTTTGCTCTGTGGAATTGAAATGTGTATATTTTGTAATGGATGCCATCAAACTAGATTCAGGACAGTGGAAACTGAAATGTCCTGTGGTGCCTCTCCTGCTCCCAGTTGGCCAGTTTGACACCCTGCCCCTCCTTAAAAAGAAAATCTCACAGTTAATAGCAGATGGGATTATTCGTAATTGGGAGAACAACTCTTCAGAAAATTAGCACTCTTTATTGCCTATTAGCTTATAACTTGCTGTTTTGTGTGACATAAAATTAAATATAGCATACATAAAACCAATAAAGACGAAAGACAAGCAAGAAACTACACATTTCTTCAGACCTTAGCTCTTAGCATTTTTTTCCCTCTAATCCTGCTACAGCTTTACATGGCATGCTTTCCTTTCAGCAAAAGAATCTATTACCTCATCAAAGTTCATCAAATGTTTTGCTGCATGAAAAATCAAAATGTTGTTATCTCATACTGGAAGAGCTGTAATTACAAATAATATCCAAGACTGGTGTGGTTTCTTGATCTGATTATGTCTATTTTTTACCGTCTGCTAGATAAAACACAATAGGCCTTTCTAATATTGCAGAAATTTTGTAACACACACCAAATAAATGAGACTGTTTTGGCACAAATGGTCATTTTTATAGCAAGACAGAATATAATTCATCACATACCAGTATCAAATGCATACTAGGTCTACTACAAGCAAAAAGCTTTATGTTAGGAAATAGTTTCACATTTGATTCATATGCACCAGTTTCTCAACCATGAAATCGAAAAGTAGTATTACGAAATTTTTATATAAATTTGGAGTTGTGTTATTCTTCCATAATTTGTGTGGCGTCCCCGTTTCTTCTCCTTCCTCATTCTAGCAAACAATCTTGTCATCATCAATTCTGAAGCTATTCCTGCCATTGTCAAAATTTGTTCACCGATTAACTTCACTAACCATGCCAGAAACACAGGTTTAGTTATCTTGTTATTATTCTCTGGTTAGGCATTGTTACATGTTTGCACAACGTGTTTTCCATGTTAGTTCCAGAATAGAGCTTAAGCGGCTGCTAGCCGGGAACTATATAACTGGTCCTTACTAGTGTAGCGATCTGGCCAAAAATTTTCTGTCCAAATTTCATTTTCTTGGATACACTGAGAAGATAATACATAATCTTTCTCACCTGTTATTGCTGTTGGTCATTTATTTCCATTCTGGTAGTCTGAATCTATTGATTTCACCAGTAATTATAACAACGCTGATCATTCACAGACCGAATCAACCACATAATCAGACAGCAAGGATTATCAACAGATACCCTTTCTCTACCATGAATTTTTTAATCTTCTGTATAACTTTATGCAATTTCAAACAATAGAAAATCCAGGATGGAATGCAACAATGCATCTCAGCATTCCTGCAGTTTCTTTTACCATAGACTGATAAAACACATTTTACTGATTTTTCAAGTTAATTGTCACACTGAGAAGAACCAGAGCATTGATTATCATGAGTTCAGGACATAAAAAGCTTTTTCAAAGAGTATGTATTCTTTTGAGGTCAGGGCACTCTTTTGTCCTTGGGAGTGAGAAATTGCTAAAAAAAGAAAAAAAAAACAAAAAAAAAACAGATGAACCAGCACATCTTGTTCAATGGCAGACCAGAGAAGCAATGGCATACCAGTCCAGTAAAGATCTTAAAGATGTCCCAAGTACAGTACTGGCCATTAAAATTACACCACCAAGAAGAAATGCAGTATTCATTAGACAAATATATTATACTGGAACTGACATGTGATCACATTTTCACGCAATTTGGGTGCATACATCCTGATAAATCTGTACCCAGAACAACCACCTCTGGCTGTAATAACGAAATTGATACACCTGGGCATTGAGTCAAACAGAACTTGGATGGTGTGTACAGGTACAGCTGCCCATGCAGCTTCAACACGATACCACATTTCATCAAGAGTAGTGACTGGCGTGTTGTGATGAGCCAGTTGCTCGACCACCATTGAGCAGACGTTTCCAATTGGTGAGATATCTGGAGGATGTGCTGGCCAGGGCAGCAGTCGAGCATTTTCTGTATCCAGAAAGGCCCATACAGGACCTGCAACATGCGGTTGTGCATCATCCTGCTGAAATGTGGGGTTTCACAGTGATCGAATGAAGGGTAGAGAATGGGTCACAACACATCTGAAATGTAATGTCCACTGTTCTAAAGTGTCGTCAATGCAAACAAGAGGGGGCCGAGACGTGTAACCAATGGCACCCCACACCATCACGCGGGGTGATACGCCAGTATGGCAATGCCAAATACAACCTTTCAATGTGCGTTCACTGCGATGTCGCCAAACACGGATGTGACCATCATGATGCTGTAAACAGAACCTGGATTCATCCGAAAAAATGACGTTTTGCCATTCATGCACCCAGGTTTGCGGTTGAGTACACCATCGCAGGCGCTCCTGTCTGTGATGCAGCATCAAGGGTAACTGCAGCCATGGTCTCCGAGCTGATAGTCCATGCTGCTGCAAATGTGGTCAAACTGTTCGTGCAGATGGTTGTTGTCTTGCCAATGTCCCAATCTGTTGACTCAGGGATCAAGACGTGGCTGCACGATGCGTAGCCATGCGGATAAGATGCCTGTCATCTCGACTGCTAGTGATACAAGGCTGTTGGGATCCAGCCCGGCATTCTGTATTACCCTCCTGAACCCGTCAATTCCATATTCTGCTAACAGCCATTGGATCTCGAACAATGCGAGCAGCAATGTCGCAATACGATAAACCGCAATTGTGATAGGCTACAATCTGACCTTTACCAAGTCGGAAATATGATGGTATGCATTTCTCCTCCTTACACGAGGCATCACAATAATGTTGCACCAGGCAATGCTGGTCAACTGCTGTTGTGTATGAGAAATTGGTTGGAAACTTTCCTTATGTCAACATTTTGTAGGTGCCGCCACCAGCACCAACCTTGTGTGAATCCCCTGAAAAGCTAATCATTTGCATATCACAGCATCTTATTCCTGTCGGTCAAATTTCACATCTGTAGCATGTAATCTGCATGGTGTAGCAATTTTAATGGCCAGTAGTGTAGAATGCAACCAAGGAAGTTGATATTAACTACTGATTATAGATGTTGGAAGCCAAGATCTGGCAGGAGATGTAAGAGGGCTTTTCAGGTCATCACTGAGTGAAATCCCTGTAAAATTATGTTGGAGATTGGGACATGGAATGTACAAATGGTACTGAAACTGGAAAACTGGATGATGTGAAAGATCACATGAATGAGAATGAGATAGCTATGTTAGGTGTACGTGAGACAAGATGCAAGGGAAATGGAGATTTCTGAAGTGGTAAGTTTAGAGTAGTTTATGGTGGTGATGAGAAAAGAAGAAAGCAAGAAGTGGCAGTTGTAATAAGAGGAAAATTATCAAATAATGTTGGCAATACTTGAAATGTCTGCAACAGGTTACTGATGATACAAATAAGTACTAGACCTGTGAACCTGTTAATATGCCAGACATATTTTCCAACATTTGCTCATGACTTGGAAGACATATATGAAGATGTAGAATAACTATTAAAATTGACTAAAGAAAATAATAATGTGAAAGTAATGGCTGAGTTTAATGACACCGTAGGATCCCATACAGGCAGTAAGAGAGCAGGAAATTTGGGCTTGGGGGGACAAATGAAAGAGGTGAACATTTTATAGATTTCTACAATCAAAATAATATGGTTATTATAAATACATAATCTGAAGATCCTCTTAGAAGAAGGCGCACATGGGAGGCACCAGGGAAAAGACAATTTCAGTTGCATTACATACCAATGAAACAAAGGTACTGGAATCACATAAAAATCATGCCACAGCTATCCAGGACCAAACACAAATAGCCTACAGACACTTGTGTTAGCCAAGTGCAACATTAGATTTAAGAGCACCAAGAGATATGTCAGAAATAAATGGAGAGTAGAAGAATTGAAAGAAGGAGTAGTAAAGATGGGTTTTGAGGAAAGAGCCAATAAAATATCTAATCAAAGTGATGAACCAATGCAGTGGAATAATATCACAACGGGGATAATAGAAGCAACAAATGTATTTTTAAGAAAAAGAAAATTGGAATACAAAAAACCTTGTATGTTGGAATAAATACTAAACCCAATTCAGGAAAGGAATGAACTCAGGAAGAAAAACAATGTAGATGATTACATAACAATTAAGAATCACATCATAACCAAATGAATAGAAGAAAAAGAGAAATGGATGAAAAGCATTGTTAGAGACAGAGGAGAAAATCAGACAAAGGGAAAACAGGACCAAGTTTACAAAAAAAATCAGAGCCCTTTAGAACAAACCTAGAGCAAAATTAGTAGTAGTTAAAAATAAAGAGGGAATATAACTTACAGACAATGACGAGGTATGTGCTCATTGGAAAGAATAGACAGAAGAACTGTACAGTGGTAAAGACTTCTACATTGAAAGTAATCTAATTGAAAACATCAGTGAGTGTTAAAGAGAAGTAAAAGGTCCTCCAGTCATGAGATATGAATTTTAATATGCACTTTGGAGTCTCAAAGAAGGAAAAGCAACTGATGTTTATGACGTTTCTGCAGAATTGCTAAAAAGTGTAGGTAACAACATGAAGTAACAATTATTTACAGTAATAAATAATTTCTGTGAAAGAGAAATCATGCCAGAAGACTGCACACAATGCAGAACCATTACCATACCTAAAATAGGAAAGGTAGTGACTGCACCCATTATGGAGCACTGTCTATGTCATCACATTTCTGAAATACTCAATAATACACTTAAAAGCAGGACAACAGAAAAAGTAGGTAATTATAATGAAGAAGACCAATTTTGACTCAGAGAAGGCAAAGCAACAAGAGAAGAATTTATGCCTTTTGAATGCTGTTGGAGGGATGGATGGATGTGAGTAGAAGAGCTTATCTTACCTTTGTCAACTATGAGAAGCTTTTGAGAATGTGAACTGGAAACTATTCTTTAGCTCTATGAAAAGAACCAGACTTGACTGGAGGATAAAATAATGATTAATCAATAGTATCTGAAAAAAGGTAACAAAATAAACATCAATAATGTAGAAGAAAAGCCCATGATTAGAAAAGGAGTTACACTAGAATGTGCAGGAGCCACCAGAAAGACCACGGGAGGCGCACATCAGCACGGCGTGTCACGGACAGTAATTGCCGCAAGTAAAGTCCCATCCACCAGAGGGCACACGCCCTCTGCCGGCGGAACAACAACAACTCAGGCAGCATGGGCCGTGCCCAGCCAGTTCACACTGGGCAGGTCTAGCAGACTGGTCCCGGTCTATACTAGGTGAAGTGCGACGCAAACGTGAATTGTGTTATTACAGAATGTCTCTTAACCCCATATTTATTTAACGTGTTTATTGAGGAAACTATTCAGATCATGAAAGAGAAGACAAAGGTAGTAAAAGCCAGTGATGAAAGGATGCATTGTATTATATTTGCAGATATCATCATAGCTGAAAGCTCTGAAAGAGAAATGAATAAAATGTAGCAAATCCTATCAGACATTCCTAACTATAGAAATTAAAAGTGAACACATAGAAAGCAAAAGTAATGGTAGTACAGAAAAGTTGGAAGAAACTGTAACTAATATAAAAATTGATGCTGTTTCAACTGAGAAGGTGACACAATTTGTTATTTTCGTAGTACAATCACAGAGGACAATAGATGCTTAATGGAAGTGAACAGAAGGACAGCTGGAAAATCAGGCATTGATTAAGAAAAACATTTTAACCAGCAAACATATGAATACAGATTTCACAGAATCCTTTCCAAAATAATTTTGATGGAGTGCATTGCTCTGTGGATGTAAAGGCTGGACTCTGGGTAATTTGGAAATAAATGAACTTAAACCTGTTGAAATATGGACATGGCAGAAAGTGACAAGAATGAGTTGGACAGAAAGAAAAACCAGCCTGGAAGTCTTGAGAGAAATGAACAAAGAGAGGAAACTATTGAAGGAAACAGAAATGAGAAAAATAAAATTTATTAGACATGTCATCAGACACAACACTTCCATCATTAATATTCTTGAAAGGAAGGTAATGGGAAAGGAAAGGAAGAGGATGATCTATGATGAAGCATTTAGAAGACACTGAGAAGAGGATGGTATGTGACAATTACATTGAACTAAAATGAATAGTCAATGACAGAAGATAGTGGTTTCTCTTTAGAATATGTATGCACTAACACATGTAAGTTCAGTAGCTTTTCCAATTGAACAAACACCACTATATTCTAGTTGTAAGCTACTGCATCTTGCAGTTTCTCATTTTTCTTATAGTTATTATCACAGTCTTTTGCCATTTAAAACATGAAACTCATGTAACAGCTAGATTACATCCAACACTTGAGAAAGTATTGTATCAGTTATAATAAGCAGGATTTCTCTTGGTTTCTATATCAACTACAGTTATGACATGTTGAGCCTGTTCTGATGAGCCCTATCAGATGTGTTTGGCTCATAGTTGTGGAGTCACAGAAAGGAGTCTGGACTTCAATACCAGTTACTGACAGAGAGTGTATCCCTGCTTGAAACATACCTTCTTGGATCTTACTACAGTGTTACTATTTTATCTCCAATTTGTGGAACATAATTTCCATTGAAGCATTTCTGTCAATGTACACATTCCATTCCACTCAGAGAGCATAAATTGTTTTATTCCAGACCTATTTCATTTGCATGGAACAAGTTGTTTAGTTGATAATGACCATTTGAAGAACAATAAAAATGCATTGCTCTTTACACAGATAATGCCTACTGTGGAATGATGTTTAAGTTTATTGACTTAGCATAAACTGTTTACTTGAGAACAGCTAGAGCTTTCACAGAAGTTAAACAATCTCAAAGTAATGCAGACAATATCAGAAAAAAAGTTCTGGATGATGGAGACTACAAAGGAACATATCTTGTCCAGTAATAAACAAGTTTAATCTTTTTCACCCAACCTGTAAAAATCAAAATAACTGTAAATAGACACATGTGATTTCCTGAATCCAGAACATTTTCACTCTGGGTATTGAGAGGGCAATGAAACAGTCATGTCTGTTATGAAGTGTGAATAATATCTAAGGCAGTTATTTCCTCCAATATTTATCAAGCTTCCATTGCGAAATATCACATAAAGAGATACAATTATTGAATCAGTCAATACTTGACATTGCATACATGATCCAAATCATCAGCCACATGAATAAATTCCTTATCTAAATTTGTGTAAGCCCAAGTTGGTGTCAACTTCATAACAAATATGAAATTTACTCTGAATAGATAGAACAGAAAAGAAAAGAGAATTATATTATTATTTGAATTATGACAAACAGCTAGACTCAAAGCAAAGTCAAAAACAGCAAAAAAAAGGCCACAATGGCAACTGTATATATACACTATAAGTTCAAACAGATACTGGAAAATTTTTGTGGGAATTCAGTTGTGTATATTAACACATCTACAACATGCAGGCACCTGAGTGGTAGCATGTTTAAACAGAATGGCTCCCTCACACAGTGTCCTTCTGTAGCATTGAAGAGAAAGTATGATGGTGTACTAAAACACTTTCACAGCAAATGGGAAACAACAGAACACAACATGTTGAAAGAGTTATCAGAGTTGTTGCTATTTCAGCTCAAAGGCATTACCACAAATACTATTCTCACATTGTGAAGAATAATCCTATATATCACAAAAGGAGTGTGTTTTTCCTTAGCTGAACATTAATTTAGTGGTGGATTGAAACTGTGTTCTGGAACATCAGGTAGTCTGGAACATCTGGTAGCATTTTGCACAGCACCTGCTGTGAGCAGTTTCGTGAAACAATGTCAGATAAAATAATAATAGAGCAGTGTGGTAGTGAAACTGATTCTAAATAAATGGAGGCTGAAATGCTAGAAAACATATTTTTTTAGACTTATAATCTTAATAATGAATAAGGAAAAATATACCTCTTGCTAAAATTGAAACTTTAGCATAGTTGTGTGTAAATAACATGGCATTCCTCAATTACAAAAAAATCAACACTTAAGTTCTAATACTTAGGTACTAGAAAACAACCCTTCCCCCAGAAAATTGCCCCCAACCCCCCAGTCCTTTCCAGCCATAAAAATCATAAGTTTTGACTTCTGAAAAGTTGTGATAAAATGTACAATGAGAAATCAATTTTTACAAAACACTCATTTGAAATTCAGATTTTTAAAACATAATTTTTCTATAATCACAACAATAAAATGACAAAATTTTACATAACCAAGAGGTACTATCAGCTGCCACTGTAGCAGTGTCATTTTGGTTTTAGTTCTGTTTGATACATATTGGCACAAGTCTTTGTGACTCTGATGTCATGTTTTCAACTCCTACAACATTCAAAGTTGCAGTCAGTTTAACATCTCAATGAACTTATCTTGTGTATACCATACATGCGCGCGCACACACACACACACACACACACACACACACACACACACACACACACACACACAGAATATTTGCCTCATGGCCCTGGCCATCATCACATTCACAGGTCACTGATGCCGGCATGTTACAAGTGCCCTGCAGTTTAATACGCGTATCTGTTTTAAATCTCCAGCCCACCTACCCCAGTGAAGTAAAGAAATGGTCTCTGGGAGGTGTCAGAATGCTGTTCTGGCCAATATTAAGCTCTGTATCATAAAGTTAAGATAGCATAACTGCTGTGTTACTGAATTTTGTATCAACTCTTTACAGTATAGCTTTACTTTATACATTAATCTCATTTTGTATTTAGATGACCTCTTTACATTATAGCTTTACTTTATACATTAATCTTGTTTTATATTTAGATCCCTGTTTCTAAAAAATGCAAATAAAAGTCAATTTCATACAGTAATTATGATTGTAGCATAAACAGAGAACTACAGTAGCGTAGTGATCTTGGAAACAAGATGATGAACATTCAGTGAGGAAACAGCGATTAATGAAATAAAACTCATAAATAGGAAAAAAGTATATCTCATAGAGTTACAAATATTCATAACCTTGAAGCAGAAATTACAAACTGTAGACTGAAGAAGTGACTGAAATTTAATATACTAACCAGATTGGGGTGCAGTCTTGCTATTAGTTCCTTCTATACCATGATCTTGTGTGTCTCTATTATTAGCTTCTCGAACTGGAACTGTCAAACCATGGTTTGTCTGGTGTCCTTTGTGTATTGTAGTCTGTGTAACATGTTTTCTCTCCATCACCTTCAAGGCACAAAATATGAAAGGAAATATAATGATTGTAATGGCACATCAACTGTAATTAAAGTAATGTCTATTTAATACCTGGAAACTTCACACACCAATAGTAAGCTGGTAAAATGCATGCTTTTATCCCACAATTTGTCTACTAATGCTGGTTCACAGTTATAAATATTAATATAACCTAATTTTTCATACCAATAGCTAATCAAAGCTTTAGATGAGTCTTGAGGTGATATTAGATCCACGTTCATTATGATGGATGAAACATTATTTAGAAAGCACAGAAGTACATGTAGATCATATGACACGGCTATGTTGGTTGTGAAATTATTATAATGTTATATAGATTTTTTTTTCTCCAGTGGGTCATCAGACATATTTTCTCTGGAGTTTTCATAGGTGTGTGCAGTTTTGTTTTTGCAGTATGTAGCTGGAGTTGGTCCAAACAAATTCTGCTCTTCATATCATCCATATGGCACCCAGCATTGACAGAGAGTGTTGGTTTGTTTCCCATTACAAACCAAATTATTTTTAATGTGGAATTTTAGGTACTCATTTGATAGAGCAGTCCCAAATTAGTCTTGTGCATTATTCATTTTATCAGTATGTATTAAAACCAACAGTAAAACACAGAGAATAATCAGTACTGTAGTAGAGGCTGAGCAGTGCTTCTGCAGGATGGTAGCAGTCAGCAGAGGCCAGGGCAGCACTGTCACTGCTACAGTACTCATTATTCTTAAATTTTACTGTCCTTGTTGAAACATATTGATAAATGGAATATCCCACCACACTAATTTGGGACCACTCTGTTGAATGGACACATAAAATTTCACTTTAACAATTGTTTTGTTTTCAATGGAAACAAAGTGTCTCTTTCGAGGAAGGCTAGGCATTGCATGAAACATGTGATGAGCAGTATTTGTTTGGGATGAATCCAGTTGCATGCTGGAAAAAAGAAATTGCAAATGTCTTCCAAAACACCAGAGAAAATGAGCCAGATGACTCTGAGGAGAGACACTCTGTATATTTAAGTGATTCAAAAGCCAGACATCAACAAATAAATAAAGAACATGCCACAGTATTTTTCAATAGAAATGGGGCATTCATGTGATGAAAGAAACAACAAATAACATTAAATGGGAGTGCATGATCTCTAAATGCTGTAAACGGAAAATGAACTGTGAACTAATTTTTTGTAAGCCTATAGTTTGACAGTACTTCCACGAACACATCAAACATCAAATCTGTAATCAAATTAATTAAAAACCAACCAAATAAAATCTATAAATATATGTTTATGAAATACTGTAAATGAGTATCCTTTTTATTTTTTCCTGGAAGATTTTATAATTGAAACAATTTCTACCCTGCTGTTTCAGAATTTCCCTTTCATAATGACACAATTAATTTTTTTTAAATGTAAAAACTATTCTTATCATAGAGGGCATTTTCCATCTTTGAGGAGGTTTCCCACTCATTTTGCTAAGTAGCAAAGGGAAAGATGGGTGGAGGGAAGGTATATTCAAAAGAAAGAAGCACAAAAAGAGCAATACAAGGTATAAAGGATTGAAATACATACTAGTGATTGCTATCCCTGTAACACGCTGGCTGTAGAGTTTTACAGACTGTGCGATAAGGCCACAGAAAAGGGTGAGGGCAAGAAAGAATAGTAGGAGATGGCAACTGCTACAAAAATAATGTGGATGAGGGGTTTTAAGGCATTAAATGAACCAACATTATGTTGCAGAAAATAAGGAGCTACGGGATGAAGACAGTCCACAAATGGAGTGGAGAAAACAGATAAGGTTAATTCATGATAGAGACTTACAGAGATTAATTCCAGGAACCTGCACAACAGTAGACAGAGATGGAGGGTCTCTATCTAGGCCAGGCCTTATAATGAGATTTAATAATAACAGCTCATTTCAATATTGGTACTGATTCAAAAGAATTCCTTGGTTTTCTTTTATGGAGGAACATATGAATGCTGAACTCAATGTATTTCTGATGCCACTTCTCAAAGCTGTGTTATCAATAAGTGTCGACAAATTTGTGTTTGAGAGAGATCCAGCAGTAGGATTTTGTATGAACAGCTATTGAAGTCTTCACATATATTACAGTTCAGATAAATTGGGTGTAGCCTGTACTGATTTGTCTATTTGCTGCTCTGTGTTGTTCTTTGTGTCTACTGCAAAGGACTACTGTTTGTCCAAATACTGACAAATATTGTTTGCACACCAAAATGGGTCTAACAGCCACTGACTCTTTTTACATAAATTTCTTACTGTGTTTAGTCAATAAATTGCCTGAATATAAGACTGTTTTCTATACCTTCCTTGTACCTTAATTGTGATATTAGTATAACAAATACCAGGGTTAGTAATGGAATCAGACAGATATTTTTCATTATATTTCCTTTTAAGTGATAGATACCTTTCCAAACTTCCCAACAATTTGGAACAGTCAAGCTCTTTATAATCTCAATGAGGACCAGACTGCAGGTGGTTTTTTTATCTTTGAGGCATTTCTTTGTATTTGAGAACAGCTGAATACAGAGGTCCAACGTCGATTTTTTAAGTAATTCATGCAATTTCTCAGTAACAATTCCTGATTAATTGGCTGGTATTTCGTTATTGAGAAATAATCTTTTCTGTCAATGTGGTCATGTTTTCTTCAATTTACTGTCAAAACTGCCCAATAACTCACTGTTGTATTGTCCCAAAAATTGTTTTTTGTATGAAGTCTAAGATGATTCTGTACTGCAAAGTATCATTCCATAACTTGTGCTTCTCTGGATCACTGGAGATACCCCATTGGTTTGATTATCATTTTTTTCATAGGGTGCAATGATTTATAGAACTAAGTCTGCGTCTATATTCTGCAAACAGCTGTGAAGTGCATGATAGAGGTTACATCTCATGTACAATTTATTGGGTATTTTTCCTATTCCATTCACTTATGGAACACAGGAAGAATGATCCACTAAATCCCTCAGTGCATATTATAATTAGTCTAATCTTGTCTTCATTATCAATATTGGAGTAATACATATGGGGCTGTAATATATTCCTAGATTCATCAGTTAAGGTTGGTTGTAGAATATTTCTAAGTAGGTTTTCAAGGTTGCATCTAGCTTCTAGCATATGGCTCAGTTCTTTCAGCATCTTCAAAACACTCTCCCATCATTCAAAAAGACTTGTAACAATTCATACTGCCCTTCTTTGCATCCTTCCAATATACGCTGTCAGTCCTATTTAGCTTTAGCAAAAATCTATGATGGATTACATGAGTGTTCTGTATGGATTCAACTTTACAGACTCACTGTATTTCCCCATTATTCTACCAATAAATTGGAGTCTAACACTTGCTTTACCCAAGACTTAGTGTATGTGACTGTTCCAGTTCAAATTCCTACAAACTGCTACACCAAAGTATTTGTAGGAGTTGGTCAATTCCAACTGTGACTCACTGATATTACAGTCATGAGATGTTACATTTTCCCTCCTTGTTAATTGCACAATTTTATATTTATGAATATTTAAAGCAAGTTGTCAGTTACTGTATCTCATTGGACTCTTATCAAGATCTGACTGAATATTTGTGCAGTTTCTTTCAGACAGTATTTCATTATAGATAACTGCATCATCTATGAAAAGTCTGGTGTTACTACTAATATTTTCCACAAGGTCATTATACAATATGAAAAACAGTGACCCCTACACAGTTCCCTGGGGCACACCTGAAGCTACTTCTATTTCTGTTGATGCCTCTCCATACAAGAAATCATTCTACATCCTCTCTACCAAAAAAAGATATCCTCAGTCCAGTCCAAATTTTGCTTTATAGACCATACGATTATATTTTTATTAATAAGCATAGATGAGGTACTGAGTCAAATGCTTTCTGAATCTGAAAAATACTGGATCTACCGGCCTACCTTGATTCATGGCTTTCAGTACATCATGAGAAAAAATTGAGAGTCAGGTTGTACATGACTGATTATTTTGTGAATCTGGGCTGGTTAGCATGGAGTAGTTCATTCTGTTCAAGATACCTCATTATGTTTGACCTCAGAATTTGTTCTAAGATCCTACAACAAGTGGATGGCAAAGACACTGAACAGCAGTTCTGCTGTCATTCATGTATGCGAGTATAAACTTCGATTTCTTCCAACAATGGAGCATGGTTTTTTTTTTCTGAATGATCTGTGGTAGATTGTAGTTAAAAGAGGGTGTTGTGTCGCAAGTTGTTCCGAGTGAACGTTTGATTTAGGATAGCTTGTTGCATGTAACTTCGGGGGCTGACATCTGCTGGCCTAGCAGAGAGATACATGCGTCTGTCACTGCCTGATGTGGGAAAGCTATTCAAGGTCTCTTACTGAACATGTACATTCACCACCTATAAGAACCGTAAGGGGCCACAAATCTAGAACATATTCTGACAGGGTTTCCATCAGGCCCTTGAGTTCTCTTCAATATTACTGATTTCAGCTGTCCTTCAATGTATTAACACCTACTTCACTCATCTTTTCAGTGTTATGTGAATTACACTGTGACAGTTCTTGTGGGTTTTCATTTGTAGAAGAGTATTTGAAATCATGGTTACATAATTTTGCTTTGGCTTTGCTAATTTCAGTTTTGGTTCCTGTCTCATCTGTGAGCCACATTTGGTACAGCTAACAGTCTGCAAATGTTACAAATTTCTATTGGTTTTATGAAAGGTGTTTTAACAGCATTCTACCATGTTAATCATTGAAGGCTTCATACACTGCTTTGTTTACAGCCACAAATGTTTCATTTTGCACCTCTCTATAGCCCCAAGCTTTATTTTACACATATTATGACATCGTGTCTGTTTCCTTAGAAGTTCTTTTACAGTGACTCCCTCCCATGGTGAACTGCTATACTGGGTGCATATATATTCAGTACATGGTCAACTATTCTTTTAGACTTGAGCCCTAGTTCCTCTATATGCTTCTAGCCTGAACTAAAAGTTTGAAGTTCCTCACTGAGATATGGCATGACTGCTTCTTTATCTAGTTTACTGAACATGTAAATCATTCAACTTGTTTTTGATGCTCTTTGTACTTTGGTAACCATTGTTGCATTTAGAACCATTTAGGGGATATACTACTATACTCAACCCTATGGTGCAAGTCTATGAAACCACAGCATAGGTTGTCACAGAGTGTCTGCAGTCTCTGGTTAAATATTTTCACTTGACTCAGAACCAGAGAGCCAACGTCTGTTCTGAGGACAATACTACAGATTATGAGCTTCATTGAAATCCCATGAGCAAGGCTTGTGCTTCACACCTTACATTTTGCTAGCTGGAAGGATCGATGTATCTCCTCAGAGCCCAGATGAAAGTCACTGTTTGTCCCAATGTATGGTACAATCTGCAGTTGGTTACACACACTTCCCTCAATGGCTGCCAGAATAGCCTCTTTATCATGCTGAATGTGGCTCCCAGGCATAACACTGAGTGCGCACATTGTTACTTCACATCCATTGTTGCTGTTTCCCTAAGGGGTATCGTTATTTGCTGCATGTCTGAAATGATGATGATTAATAGACTCCTACCCTTTTGTGTATGCCTCCCCTTGCCAAAGGACTCAGCATGTTTCATAGTAGGTGAAGTGAGTCGTACTAGTTTAGTTCCAGTTTCAGTGGAAGACAGCACCATGAACTTGTTGGTTACAGGGAAGAGTGTAACAGTTGGAATCCTCCATGTTCCTTGTCTTCACCGGACAGGACACCTAGGACAACCATTGACATGCCACTCACAATCAACTGGATGAGTAATGACAGAGCCTGCATTCCCTGCAGATGAGGCAATATCAACAGGAGAGGACAATACTCGAGGTACCTTTCGTATCTCTGGTATAAGACTCTTGAGTGCCCTCATAACACGCCTATTTGCAGCAGATTGCAATTACTTGACAGTAGTCAGGGCACATTCCATCTGCTAACAAACAGCAATTAACTCATCCAGTTTCCAAGAACAGCATACTCAGTGAGGCTGCATTATACCTGGTGCAATATTTTGCAGAACAGTAAACAAATCGCTTAAACTAAGCTAACTGACTGTCTTCAAATTCATGTGACTGATCTGCTACATTTACCATCAGTAGTCTTTTATAACTGAAACAGTTAACAGCTAAACTGAAGTATCACTTAATAGCAGGAAATTTTGGTACTAAATTCATTATTTCTTTGACATACACACACCAAAAAAATATTTGCACCACCATGGTTCCCAGAACTCCTGAAGACAGATGTTGACTGTGGATATTGTGTCACAGACACAGTTCTTTTGACTCTTCAGAGATGTCAATAAACCCACCCTAAGATGAATACAACCATGTATGAACACCACCTATTGGACGAAGGGGGTCCGACAGCCGATCAGTTCCAGTCAATCCACCAGGAAGGAGGCACACAGCTCATGGTGTCTGTAGTTCAACCATGCTTAGATGGTCAATACTAAAGTTTGATCATGTCTGCATTGTTACCAGGCATCTTGAAGTGAATCAAAGTGCACAATAGGCTGCATGATGCGCAACTTCGCTCACGACATACATGGCGAGGTCCATATTTGCAACCACAAAACCATGCAGCACGGTACATGTGGCCACAACAACATGCTGAATGGACCACTCAGGATTGCCATCAAGTTCTCTTCACCAATGAGTGTCACATGTGCCTTCAACAAGACAATCATTGGAGATGTGTTTGGAGGCAACCTGGTCAGGCTGAATGTCTTAACACACTGTCTAGTGAGTGCAGCAAGGTGGAGGTTCCCTGACATTTTGGAGTGGTATTATGTGCAGCCGATATATGCCACTGGTGCTCATGGAAGGCACCATAATGGCTGTACAATAAATGAATGCCATCCTCTGACTGATAGTGCAACCATACCAGCAGCACATTGGTGAGGCATTTGTCTTTATGCACGTCCTGTGAATGACTTCCTTCGGGATAATGCCATCACTTGACTAGAGTGGCCAGAATGTTCTCCAGACAAGAACCCTATCAAACATGCTTGGGATAGATTTAAAATGGCTGTTAATGGATAACGTGACCCACCAACCAGTCTGAGGGATCTGCATCGAATCACTGTTGAGGAGTGGGACAATCTGGACCAACAGTGCCTTGATGAACTTGTGGATAGCATTCCATGACAAATACACGCATGCATCAATACAAGAGGACATGCTACTGGGTATTAGAGGTACTGGTATGTACAGCAGTCTGGACCACCACCTCTGAAGGTCTCACTGTATGGTGGTACAACATGCAATGTGTGGTTCTCATGAGCAATAAGAAGGGCAGAAATGATATTTATGTTGATCTCTATTCCAATTTTCTTGACAGGTTCTGGAACTCTCTGAACCAAGGTGATGCAAAACATATTTTGAAGTGTGTATTTTTCGGGTTATGGTCACTAAGAAATTTGACAATATTCTACATTTACATCTACTTCTTTCGTACATACTCTTCAAGCCACTGAATGGTGTATGATGGAGGGTACTCTGTGGCACTACTAGTCATTTCCTTTCCTGTTCCACAACCAATTAGACAGAGGGAAAAACAGTTGTCTACTGTATATGCCCTAATCTCTGTGATCTTATCTTCATGGGCCTTATGTGAAATGTTCGTTGGTAGCAGTAGAATCATTATGCAATCAGCCTCAAATGCCAGTTCTGTAAATTTTCTCAATAGTGCTTCTTAAAAGGAATCTCATCTTCCCTCCAATAATCCCCATTTAAATTCCCAAAGCATCTCCTTCATTGTACCTGGCTGTTGTTTGAACCCACTGGTAATTAATACAGCAGTCCACCACTGAACTGCTTCAATATCTTCCCTTAATCCAACCAGGTGCAGATCCCAAACACTCAAAGAGTATCCAGCAATGGGTTGAACAAGTGTACTACATGCAGTCTCCTTTACAGATGAACCAGCATACCAAAAATTCTCCAAATAAAATGGAACTAACCATTCGTCTTCCCTACTGCAATCCTTACATGCTCATTCCATTTCACATTGCTTTGCAACGTTATGTGTAGACTGTGTCAAGAAGCAGAGTACTAATGCTGTAACCAAACACCATAGCCTCATTTTCCCTTATCATCAGCATTAGCTTAGTTTTTCTTTTAGTTTTAGAGTTAGCTACAATTCATCACACCAACTAGAAATTTTGTCTAGGTCGTCTTGTATCTCCCTTCAGTGATTCAATGATGACACCTTCCCATACACCACAGCATCATCAGCTAACAGCCACATACTGCTGCTTACCCTGCCTGCCAGATCATTAATGTATATAGAGAATAATTGTAGTTCCATCATACTTCCCTGGGGCACTCCTGATGATACCCTAGTCTCTCATTTACCCAATGATGTTAGAATGCAGAATTTAAAATTGGAACTGCATAGCGCACATAGTATAACACAAAGGAAAGTTTGGAAACTGACTTATACATGTGAATAAATGTGTGAATATCACAGACTTTTCAATTATCTGAATCTGTCACACTTCCTAGATAGACATGCCAGAGATGAACACTGTGGCATCATTTTATCACAGTTAAAATTGTGAAGCAACAATAAAGCACATGTTCTGCATGCAGCAGCAAACCATGTCTCATCAACAGTGAAAATGTGATGTGAGAAGTTTTCAAATCTTAATGAAATTTTTACAAAAACAGATACAAAGTTGTTTACCATCAGCAACTGTGGAACTCATTGGGCATAAAATCCTTTTATCACTGGCATACTGTGTAACATATTAACTGCCATTCTCATCAACACACCTATCATCTCTGCAAATATGCACACATTCATTTGACAGTTAGCAACAAACAAGCCATGGACTGCTGAATGATTTCTTTGGTAACTGCATCTACCAGGTATCCTGTGAGATCATCATCAAAAACAGATATTTAGATATTTGAGCCATATAGTTATACTCTGCGAACCATATAGTTATACTCTGCAGCTTTCAACACTATGGAGTATGTTTACATGTAACTATCACAAGTTTTACAAGGGCTCTACCTTAGGTCTCACAAATAGCTCTCAGCCAAATATTTACAATCACAATGTGAACTTTAGTGAATCATTAGAAGTATGGCTAGTCATCTCAACATTGTTTGACAACTGTTAGCAGGATTCAAGTAAGATATTGGATGCCAAGTGAAAGTCATGCCAAAGTATACCTTCCAACATGTTAAATCATTGAGCCATAGTGCCATTATCTAGACAAGTAAGTTCATCATGAACCTTTGAACCCATGAGACACCCTGCATATTTTGAATCCTTTTGGAGATGCCAAAAGGAGAAGGTCACAAATGTATTTACAAATGGTTGTGTAAGACACAACAGAAGTAATCATACTTCCATGTTTCACTTTAAGCCATTGTTTCACTTACTGGGATTGGTCAAAAATATGGAAACACCAAAAATGCAACACATTGCTGTGCATAATATGGTGTGGGAAAACTGCTAGTGTGCAAAACAGCTTACACTTGTCTCAGAATGTGTAAATACATGTCCTATTTAGTTTTAAAGCAAATCTTACACCATTTTTTCTGCAGAATAGTGGCATTTTCAGCTAATGATGATAGAGATGGATAGTGATCACATACCCTTCTCTCCTAAGTACATCACAAAAGCTTAATTATATTGAGAGCTGTTGATGTAGTGGCCAGGGGAGATGTGATAATTCATCCTCAAACTCACAAACCCATCCTGGACAATGTGAGCTCTATGAAAAAGGGACCATCATATTGGAACACAGCATCACCATTAGAGAACAAACATTGTACCATTGGATGGACATGATTATTCAGAATTATAGCAAAATCCTCAGTAGTAACATGACCTTGGAGAGTACCCCTGGGTGCCACAGGACTCCTACAATATGGCTGCCAAAATCATCATGATACACCCTCCATTTTTCACTCTTGGAATCCAAACTTGACCAGACATTGGTCACAGTGTGCCTCATTGAGCCAAATGACTATCTTTTATAGCTCCATTGTTTAGGTTTTATGGCCATGACACCATATTTTTTTGTTAAAGGCTCTACATCACTGATGAGTGGTTTTGGAATTACAACTCACCCTGTCATTCCCTACTTCTGGTGTTCCATTCATGTTGTTTTCATACAGTGCCCACAAGTGTGACATCCAGTTATACAGTGAGTTTTGCAGCTGTCATCCTCTTTCTTTTTGTAAGAATCCTCTTCAATGACCATCTGTCATGATAACGCAACAGTGACTTTTGTCCACATTGTGATTTAGCAGATGATGTTTTTCTGTTCTCCCTTTCTGTGAAATAAACTCTGAAGACCACAACTTGCCCATATTTAAATTCAACAAATTCCAACATAATGTACTCACAATGACACAAAACACTTTTTGTTAGAAAACATGTTGAGGATATTCTGTAGCGGCTGTTCATGGTCAAATAAAACAGTGCAAACTCCAGGCTTAGCTAGAATCTGTATTTATTTTGAAGCACGTATTTCTCATGGGGTTTCCATATTTTTGTCCAATCCTAGTACATCACAATGGCCAGCCACAATTCTGATAACTTTGGCTGTGCAGGAAAAATTTGTGCTACTAACTCGGGCAGCAGAGAAAACATGATTATCAGATGGGTACAGAGAAGCCATCCCTGAGACACTGATAAGTACTTTCATCACACTCACTGTACCTTCTTTTCCATGGCTACTTTCTTGTAGATTTTGTAACAAGAGTAGTCACATACAGTAGCCTGCATATTTAATAGTGAGTCAGTACATTTATGCTCTTAACACACGTCCTTAATTATGTACATGAGTGGTAATACAAAAATATTATTTGGGTTTAAGCAAACTAAATTAGATTTCCACAACGGATTGCAATACTATAACCACATTCAAGGGGAGAGGTCTGACAAACACGTGGTTCCTGCAAAGGAGCTGCAGCCTTTACAATAGTTATAGGGTCAGTCAACATGGTCTTCTTGTGTTGGTAGTGTGAATGGCTGAAAACATGAGGATACTACTGCCCAGGGATGTCAGTTATGTGAAAGACATGTATTTGGAATGGAAATACAAAATAAAGAACACCAATTTTTATTTTACATTTTAAATACTTTTTTTTTCAAAAAGCATTTTCTACTTTATCTGAAATACTTAAAATACTTGTATTGTGTATTTCCAAAATGAAAAATTCTTCTCTTGAATTTATTTATTTGACACTTTGCAGTTTCCATTCATTTAATGAGCAATTTGTTTAAACAAAAATAGTTCCATAACAAATACAGATGATGCACTAAGTGCTAAAGCTATACCTGTCAAGTGAATATGACCATGACCGTAATTATTAACAAAGGCAGTAAGACCTGAGTACACATTATATGTTTACCATTATTGTTCGTTAAATGTAAAATTTACCAAAATCATCTGATAATGCCTAGTAGTCTCAAAAGGAAGTGAACAATACAGGGACTAAGGTGAGTATCACATATTTTTGATATCATGAGTTTACTCATGTGAACTTATAGAGTTCATTCAATGTGACAGTGACAGCTATACCTTTGTAAGCTTTGTCTACATTTATGGAGTACCAGACAAACATATACACCCATGTCATTTATGCTTTATATAATAGATTCTATGTACTGTATTTTACTTAATTTATGGTTATTACATTTTTTTTTATCTTCTAATATATAAAGCAGAAATGATTTGAGTATGCATGTTTGTCCATGGCTAATGCCTGTACCAGTTATTTGATCACCACAAAATTCAGCACTGAAATCAGTACTGACCTGAAGAAGGTTACTACATACATGAAAAAGTCAGAAACATTATGGAACTTGTGACAACTGTTAACTAAAAAATTAACTTATTTGAGGGCAAGAGGGATGGGGCTGCAGTGTACCTTCAGACTGGTTTTTGCTCACTTTCAGTAATATATTACTCTGAAACATTTCATAAATATTAATAACAAATTCTGCATGGTCCAGAGAAGATTTAAAGGCACTGTTTTTGAGCCATTTAAAGCTAAGTAAGAAGGGGTACCTCATTTATTTTATTTTGTAGAACCAAAAGTAATTTTGACTTCAAAACTAAGTGCCCAATAGTAAAATAAGATTCTTTTTAATACTAACAATAATTTCAACCATTCTATGCTTCAAAGATTTAACTATTAATTTTACTTTTGCAGAGAAAAGGGTATGCTGAAGTATTAAGGGAATTTGATGAACTCAAAGCTCAATATACAAAGAAGAGGAAGTGTGATGATGAGGCTGGTGAGGGGTCAATTTCATCTAACATAATGATAATGAAGAAAAAAACACTTCAAGCCATCTTAAAGAAGTTGGTTAATTTTGACAAGTTACCTACATCAATTGTAGAATAGAAATCATTTGAGACTCTTATTGAAGGTGCACAGTAGTTATCCATCTCGCTAAAAATTAAGTGCTGGAAAACAAGTAATAAAAATATTGCAGAACACAACATGGAGAATACAGATAATACAAAAGGGACTTCGAAATAGGTTGATTTTGTATGCACCACTGCTGACATTTTGTGATCATCCAGAAAAGCTCTCTGGGTGTAGCAGCTCAGTGGCATGATACTGAAACATATGAACAAAAAAGTGTAGTGTGGTTACAGGAGGTTTAAGGGATGCTCATTCATTCTGAATTTGATCTAAGGCTAACAAAAATCATGAAGACTATTACTGACAATGGATGAAATATGTCCAAACCTTCTAAAATATATGGAAAAGATTCAGCTGCAGGAACAAGTGAAAGAGATTCAGCTCATATTCAGAATACTGAAGTTGTGTACGGTAATGTTCATTATGGTAATTATGCATTAACACTAAGAGAAGACTCTGAAGAGAGTTTGAAGAGTTACGACTGCCTAATCATGAGAGGTGCACCAGCTTTTAAAGAAACTGAAATACAGTTTCTTATTGAATGCATAAGCTGATCAAAACCTATTGCTGATGCCATCAGAAGTTTAGAATGGAACAGTGATACCTACAGTGGATGTCTTCTGTCAGAACCAATGAGAATTTGAAGAAGGCTAAGTGGCTTGCAAATGGAAAACCCTACATACTGCAGTGTGCTGACTGAAATTATTAAAGAAAGTCTTAATAGATGTTTAAAGAGATTCCATAAATTAGAGAAACCAAAAGCAAAGGATTGCATATTAGTATCCATATCTTACCTTTTTTTTTCCTTTTGTTTTTGAAATGAAATGGGTACTGAAGGCTATCAGAGAATAAATTAAAGCACAGTTTGTTTCAGAAGTGTGGGAGATGAAACAAGAAGATGCAAGGAACTTGCAAAATTCTGATGGGGAAGAGGGAAAAAGGAGAGAGAGAGAAAAAAAAAAAAAAAAAAAACACACACACACACACACACACAGAGAGAGAGAGAGAGAGTGAGAGAGAGTGGCTGAATCTTATTATATGTTTGTTGAGGATCCTGATTCTCCTGCTGCTATTGAAAGTGCCAACATTACAACAGTTATGAAAATACTATGATATTTAAAACATGACAATAGTTCCGATTTCTTGAACAGATAGCCAACTGTAAAAGAAAACTTTTCCTTAAATGCAATACTTGTTTACCAAGTTCTGCTTCTGTTGAATGACTGTTTTGCTTTGGTGGAATGATAATGATGCTGCATAGGTGGAACATGGAAGATGATATATTTGATAATTACTGGTGTTAAAAATCAGTGAAATAAATAGAATGTAAAATGTTTACTAACTAGGGGCATTTTATTTGAAGAAAGGTATTTTTAAAACAAATATTTTACATTTTTGTTTAAATACTTTTATTTGAAAACATTTTATATTTACAATTTAAACATAAAAAATAACTAGTTATTAGAATTTTGAATGAAAATACTTTTAGTAAAGTATTTTGCACATCTCTACTACAAACATTACATTTTCTGAGGACATGCAGCTCTACTGTATGGCATAATGATGGTGTCCTCATGGGTAAAATATTTAAGAGGTAGAAGAGTTGTCCCTTTGGATCTCTGATCTCTGGGTGGAGACGACTTAGGAAGATGTCATCATGAGGAAAAAATAAGTGGCATTCCACATGTGGAGGGCAGAATATTAGATACCTCAAGCAGGTAGGTAGGCAGGAAGGTTAGAGAATTTAAAAAGTGAAATGGGTAGACTGAAGTCAGATACAGTGCAACTTAGTGAAATGCAGTGGCAGAAAGGGCAACACTTTCAGTGAGGCCAGTAAAATCTTACCAATACAACATAGTGAAATGCAGTGGCAGAAAGGGAAACACTTTCAGTGAGGCCAGTAAAATCTTATCAATACAAAATCAAATACAAATAACACAGGAATAGGGCTATTAATGAATAACAAAATAAGAATATTGGTAAGCTGCTTTGAACAGCATAGTGAACACATTATTGCAGCCAAAATACACAAAAGACCAACATCCAAATTAGCATATCAAGTTTATATGCCCACTCATTCAGCAGATGATGATGAGACTGAAAAAATGTGTGATGAGATAAAAGAAATTCATGGAGTTAAGAGAACTAAAAAATTAACTGTGATGAGTGGCTGAAATTCAATAGTAGCAAAAGGATGAGAAGGAAAAGTAGTAGGTGAAAATAGTATTAAAAAGAGGAGTGAAATGGAAGTTGACTGGTAGAATTTTGCACCAAGCATAATTTCAAAATAATGATTTAAAAATCATGAAAGAAGGTTGCACCAGAGGAAGATAGATACTTGAATACACCAAAATATTTCAGACAGATTACATAATACAGGGTGCCTACTCAAATTTGGAAAAGAAAATCCCTGAATTCCAGGAATGGGGAAGAAGATGATGTAATAAGAAAGGTTGAATGTGTTACAATAATGACTTTTCTTTCCTGTTGGCTGCAGGTTAACCACAGCTTTTAAACATTGATAATTAATGTAGACTAATATTTAAATAATTAACACACTTCTGAATATTAATTATTTTAAAATTCATGATTTATAAAGCTCGATGAAATTAAATTTCAATAAAACACAGAATTCCCTGAGATTTTACAAAATTCCTGAAATTCTTTAGACTCATTTGATTTTTCCAGGTATAATGTAACGCCCTGAGAATTACAGCTTTACCAGAAGAATTGCCACCCTGATTACAATATGACAGAGGTTTTGAAACAATATTTTAGACTGTAAAGCATTCTTCATAGCAGATGTGAGCTTTGACCACAGTGTTTGGTTGTGAACTGCACAGTAAACCTGAAGAAATTGGAAAATTGGAGGAAATTAAGGAGATGGAACCCAGATAAGCTGAATGACTCAGAGGTTGTGAACAGTCTCAGAGGGAGAATTACACAATAAGTATCTGACATAGGGTTAAGGAACAGAATAGAAGACAAACGGGTAGCCTTGACAGATGAAATAATGAAAGTAGAAGAGTATCAAATACGTAAAAAGACAAAGTCCAGTTGCAGTCCTTGGGTAATGCATTATATGTTTGGTTTAACTGATAAAAGTAGAATATATAAAAATGCAGCAAATGAAGACATCAGGAGGTAAGATAGATCTCTAAAAAATGAGAGATTGATAGGAAGCGCAAACTGCATAACAGGAATGCCTACAGGAGACTTTTATAAGCTGTACGACATGCATAACTATGGACAACAAAGATGCAATGTATGGCAAAACTTAAGAGATTTTTGGGGAAAGAGAAGCAAGTCTATGAGTATTAATAGCTCAGATGGATAGTACATAGTAAATAAAGGAGGGGAGGCTGAAAGGTAAAAGGATTACTTGAGGATCTCTATGTGCAAAACATCTTAAAAAACAATATTATAGAAAGGGAAGAGGAAGTAAATGAAGGTGAGATAGCAGATATTAGAAGAAAAATTTTACAGAGCTCTGAAAGACCTAAGTGAAAATTGTGTCCCTGGAGTAGACAGCATTCCCTCAGAATTACTGAGATCCTTGGGATACCCAACCACCTTGTTTGTGAGGTATATAAGGCAGATGAAATACCCTCAGATTTCAGGAAGAATGTAACAATTGTTATTCCAAAGAAAGGCAATACCTGACAGATATACAATTACATAACATTGGTTTAATTAGTCATGGTTGCAAAATACTGAAACAGATTATCTGCAGAACAGAAAAATTGATAGATCCAACTTTGGGAAGATCAATTTGTGTAGGAACAAGGAAGGTAATACTGATCCTACAACTCAGTTCAGAATATAGGATGAAGAAAGGTAAATCTATGTATACAGCATTTGTAAATTTAGAGAAAGACTTTGATTACATTAACTGGAATACCGTTTTTCAAATTTTGCAGGCAGCAGGATAAAATACAGAAGGAAAGAAACAGCGAATTGATGCATGGTGCAGGGAATGGCAATGGAATCTCAATGTAGATAAGTGTAATGTGCTGCGAATACATAGAAAGGTAGATCCTTTATCATTTAGCTACAAAATAGCAGGTCAGCAACTGGAAGCAGTTAATACCATAAATTATCTGGGAGTACGCATTAGGAGTGATTTAAAATGAAATGATCATATAATGTTGATCGTCGGTAAAGCAGATGCCAGACTGAGATTCATTGGAAGAATCCTAAGGAAATGCAATCCGAAAAAAAAGGAAGCAGGTTACAGTACGCTTGTTCGCCCACTGCATGAATACTGCTCAGCAGTGTGGGATCCATACCAGATAGGGTTGATAGAAGATATAGAGAAGATCCAACGGAGAGCAGCGCGCTTCATTACAGGATCATTTAGTAATCGCGAAAGCATTACAGAGATGATAGATAAACTCCAGTGGAAGACTCTGCAGGAGAGACGCTCAGTAGCTCGGTACGGGCTTTTGTCAAAGTTTCGAGAACATACCTTCACCGAAGAGTCAAGCAGTACATTGCTCCCTCCTACGTATATCTCGCGAAGAGACCATGAGGATAAAATCAGAGAGATTAGAGCCCACACAGAGGCATACCGACAATCCTTCTTTCCACGAACAATACAAGACTGGAATAGAAGGGAGAACCGATAGAGGTACTCAAGGTACCCTCCGCCACACACCGTCAGGTGGCTTGCGGAGTATGGATGTAGATGTAGATGTAGGTGTTATCTATGAAGGTAATTATAAGTGTGAAATACATGAAAGGAAAGCAGTAGCTGGAAGGGAGTGGGTCATTTCCTGATGTTATTCAATCAGTACATTGAATAAGGAATAAAGGAAATCAAAGACAAGTGTCAAAAGGGAATTAAAGTTCAGGGACGAGAAATAAAAATTTTGTGATGTGCTGAAGACTTTGTAATTCTGTCACAGATTACAAAGAACATGGTATGGCAGTTGAATGGAATGTGTAGTGTCTCAGAAAGATGTTTTGAGATCAATATCAAAATACATAACACCAGGGTAATGGAATATAGTCAAATTAAATCGGATGCTTATATAAATATATTAGAAAATGACACAGTAAAAGTACTGTAGTTGCTGAGTTTTGCAAAATAAGTGATGAAAGCTGGAGCAGATATTATACAAAATGCAGATTAGCAATAGCAAGAAAACAATTTATGAAAAAGATACATATTTATTAACATTTCAAAGAAAAATTAAATATTAAGATGTTGTTTATGGAGGTATTTTTGTGTAGCAAAGCCTTTTATGGAAGTGAAATGTGTAATGCAGATGATCAGCAGTTCATACAAAAGGAGAATAGAAGATTTTGAAATGTGCCACTACAGAAGAATGCTGAAAATTAGATGAGTACATCAAATAACTAATGAGGAGGTACTGAGTGAAACTGGAGAAAACATGAATTCATCTCACAACTTGACCAACCAAAGAGATCAGTGGATAGCACACATCTTGAGACATCAAGCAATCATCAAGTTTGTAATGGAAGTAAATCTGGAGGGCTGAAGCTGCAGGGGGAGACCAAGGTTTAAACACAGTAAATGGGTTCAAATGAATCTAGGTTGCAGTAGTTCTACAGAGATGAAGAGGCTAATGCAGGATGGACTAACATGGAGAGCTGCATCAAAGAAGTCTTTGGACTGAAGAATGCAATAACATGAATGCTGCTGTCCCTGTAGTCAATTCAGAAACCTACCAATACACTTCTGCGTCACCAGTGTAATATCTAAATAATCAATTAATATTTCAGAAGAAGCAGGATATAATTGTCATAGGCATGTTAACCACAGCAGGAGGCAGTGTCTAATATTTATTGACTAAAAGCCTTTACCACTTCTGTATTCAGTGTAAATAAGTTGGCAAATTTGACTGAGTATAATATTACCTTCGATACGTTGGAATACATATGCCAAGAATTTTAATCAGTGTTTGGTCTTTGCCAAGATTGTGTCAACATCTGTGAGGTACATGTTAACATTCAAGCCTTCTGGAGTTCCAAACTTTAGGTACCACCAAGTCTGTAATCTGAAACCATAAGGCAATGAAATCATCAAGAAGCCCTACTGTTTCTCTTTTTCTCTGTGAAAACTTTATATCCCCAATAGCAGCTTTGTAATCAATATCTGGGTCAGAAGAATTGCTGTCAAAACTTACAGGGGTAAAGACCTTTATGCAAATAGAGCTATTGGATGCAAACTAAAAACTGTCATTAGAAGCAAAGTATCAAAGGATCATATGATCAATGCTTGTTTTTAGGTCTATTGCCATCTTTAGATTCCATTTTGAGCAGCAACAGCCCTTGGAATGTTTTGGAAATATCTAGAGTGGGGCCATCCAATAAAATACATGGTCTATGATATTCTGTTTATTCAAAGCTGCAGCCCCAAACTATTTATCATCTTCCAATGTGATCCAGGTAAGTTAAATGACTGGATGCTCCTGATGTAGAGCATCTTGCAGCTCCCATTCACTGCTGTGCCAGTTATCTAGATGACATTACAGTGACACATGTAAGCAATGAAGAACTTTTGAATAACTTATGCACCATGTCAAGTGTCTATAGGAGACAGGGATAAATGAAATATAAAAGAAAGTATGTTCTTTGACCAGAAGGTTTAGCATTTAGAAAATGTTCTACATGTATAAGGTATCAAACCAACAGAACGGCACCTTACTTAATATTTTTGCTACCACAATCTAGAAATTCATCTAAACTATAAAGATTTTCAGGAAAGGCCAACTATTATGCTAAGTTTATCCCTAAGTTGTAAACACCACAACGAAAATCTCTTTGGATTTTCTGTCAATTTTCAAGAGATAGGTTTCTTGTGGAAGCTATAAAAAGCATCTTACACTGATTTCTGCACTAAGTTTCCAGTTTCAGTGTAACATCATGAATTTTGGAGATTTTGTGTTGTGTTTTTCATTGCTTCTGCAACAGTTTTCTCATCTTTTTTTAGTACTATGGGAATCAGTAACATCTTTTATTAAATTATTTTGTATAAATCTCTGAACTGCCTCAGGTACTATTTCTTAGAATTTAAGTTACATCTCCTCTACATTTAGATAGTAAGACTTGAAGGAATGCAGACTGTCTCCTAGAGAGGCATAAAGTGAATTTTTACTTACTTTTTTAAATACATATACTTTGTGTTCACTTAGTGGATTTAGATGTTGAGATGGACAGTCTTGCTACAATGATCTTGTGGTCACTAATCCCTATCCATCATGATGCTCCCTAACTGCTGAGGTTTTTTTGTTCCTAAGAGATGAAGTATGTTTTTGCAACCATTTTCACTTTGAGCTGGCTCGTCAAGTAATTTCTCAAAATAATTTTTGGTGAAAGGATTTAGTACAATTTCTGAGAATGTTTTATGCCTATTTTTGGCTTTGAATATGCATTTTTGAAAAGAAATTGAAGGCAGATTGATGTCACCACTAACTATAATAGTATGAGTGGGGTACCTATTTGTGATGAGACTGCTGTGGTTGTGGATCTAGATTGCCTAAAGTCATGCTGATGATTTGACAACAGTGATTTTTTGTTAACAAACTCTAGCAACTTATTATAAAAGAGCTTCTCAAAGATCTTTTAGAAGCCACTAAGCTGTACTACAGGTCTGGAATTGTTAACATTGTCTGTGGCTCCCTTTCTGTGCAAGTGGGTTACTTTTGCAATCTTTAGGCGATTTGGAAAGGTACTTGTGGAAAAGGAGTGATTAGCAATATGCTTCGGAAGTTCTACAATATGATATCTTGTTTAGTTTATAATACAATCTGGAATCTCATCAAAACCACATTGAAGTTACTTTAATGAGCTCATTGCCAGTATGAGCTCACTCTGTGGACCTACTTGAGAAACATAGACCCCCATGGGAGATTTATACTTCTCAATGTAGTGCATATTAGTATCCTGAAGGTTAATTTGGATAACATCATTTGCAGCTTTGCCAAAGTACTCATTGAAGATATTAGCTACATAGGTAGCATCAGATACTTGTTTGTTTTCCAGCTTTAAGTTGATCTTTTTGGCCACTGGTTTTGTGTGTGTTTCAGATCTGATGGTGTTCCATGCGGCCTGTGTTTTGTTTTTCGATTTGCAGATGTATTCATCAATTCTTTTTTCTTTGCCTCTTTAATAACTTTGTAGTAGATCTTACTGTATTCTTTGATATAATTTTGCATTTCTAATGATATATTATTTTGTTTTTTGTATGAATGCAGAAATCTTTTCCTTGCACTGGAGATTTTTATATGCTTAGTTATCCAACTTTTGTTTCTAGTTGGTTTTAATTTACGTTGCTTTAGTGGGGAAGACTATGTCAAAATAGTACTCATATGATCCATGAAATTTATCAAACATTTTATTTACATCTGTTTCACTGAACACTTCATCCCATGTTTCTCGGCTTAATATATTGCAGAAGTTTGCTATATTGCTATCACTGAAATCCCTGCCCACAGTTATTTTAATGGGAGATATTTTCTCTGAGCATAATTCCAGTGACAACAACACAGCCTCATGATCACTGTATCCTATCTTAACTGCTTCACTACTGTATGGAGAAAAGTTTTCTTGAATAAAAATTTCGTCTGATGCAGTTTTACTATGCCTAGTTATTCTTGTTTGTGTATTTGCTGTGGGCATTAAGTTGAAACTCTTCGTCATATATAGTAATTCATCTTTGTAGTTTGAGGGTTTCAAAAAGTCTATGTTGAAGTCTCCCCAACTGATTTTCTTTTTCTTTGGTTCTACAATATTTAACATCATTTCAAATCTACACAGGAATTCTTCTGTGTTGGCATCAGGGGATCTGTACATAGTTATAATAACTAGTTGAACGTCTGTAAGTTCAACAGCTGCCATTTCAAAGACTTTTTCTTTGTTCAGTTCAGGATATGTTTGGATTGCCTTTTACCTTAAATCCTGCTTTGCAAAGATAGCTATCCCTCCATGTTTATAATAAGACCTGCAAAATGAATTGACTAGGGAAAAATCAGCCAATGTTCTGTTATGCAGATAACATCAACATTTAGGTCAGAACACAGTATTATTTCTAGTTCTTGCAATTTGTTAGTCAGAGACTGAACATTATGATACATTATATTAAATGGCAGAAGGTTGGATTAAATTTTCTTACTGCAGCTACTGCTTTTAGTCATTTCTGATGAACCACTCACCTCAAATAAAGTCCTGGCCCTGTTCATCTTGTGTTGTTCTTCTTTGCTCTGTTTTCTACTAAAAAAAATATTCAGGTGGGAAGGTGGTACTCTTTTCCTACTGCCCTGCTCAATGGACACTGCTGCTGGTGTTGTTTCTTCTGTATTTATAACAGAAGCTGTATTCACGATGCTAGCATAACTTTTTCTGGGGTATCTTCCTTGAGAGGTATCTGGTGTTGACACTGATTGTGTAGGCTTTCTGTCAGTGTGGGAGCAATCTCTGATGCTGTTACTGTGGTTTGGGACACTTCACTGCACTTTGATTTACTATGATTAGTGTTCTGTGAATCTGTTAGTACTGTCTGAGGTAGAGGAATGGTTGTTAAATCAGGTGTGCAATGAGCACTTCTCAAAATTTCCAAAATTTTGTTTACTGAGAAATGATTTTCCCCTCCAACTGAAGTGCATGCCATGTCTGGTGAAGAACTCATGGTCCACGCCCCCTGTAGGGAGAAATAATGCATTCTGAAAGGCTTGACAGACTTTGTAATACAATCTGTTGGCTTTCTTTTTCCATATCTGTGGCTATATGATGTTCAGACAGACATAGTACATATTTTCCATCCATAGTTTCTAAATCTTCTGAACAAACAAGAAGCTCATCTAATTTGTTTTTTAATGCCTTGATATTCTGATGCAATACACTTACTGCACTTTTCACTGTGCTTTTATGAGAATCTTGTGATATACTAACATTATTTTTCATTGCACTTTTATGACAATGTTATGATATTTTAACATCTCTAGTACCTGTCTGCCTGAGCTTCTCATCAAGCTTAATTTCATTCAATGTTGAATCACTGGACAGTGATCTTAGCCTAAAAAAGGGGTACTACCTTGAGAGTCAGTGTCACCCCTCTTAAAGATTTTGCTATCATCCCAGCCAGTTTACCCTTCCATTACCTACTGAGATGCAGGCCATCCCTTGTGGAAATCCACCTAACAATAGCATCAACAGGAGCCAAACCTATGCCTGACAAAGTAGCTGCCCAAAGCAGCTGATCTACCTCCATATTGAAGCTCCTGACAAAGCTGTTCAGTTAGGCCCGATCATACCACATGAAAGCAGGAACAAAGCCAACATCTGTATGGTTCACTGCAGATGCTATTTTTACCAGATCACACTCAATATTGTAGCCCTGATCCCTATCAATATTGTTTCCTGCTCCACCCACTACCATAACATGATCCTGCTTTGCAAAACCTTTGCACAATGATCCTGCATCCTCTATCACTTGGCTAAGAGATGCAGTGGGCTTGAATAAACTTGTGACTGGTACCTGTCACCTAATTTCTCCTGCTAGGTCTTTTCCACACTTCTTCAATAGTTACTACCTACAAACAGAACTTCCCTCCTACTTTCTACTTTCTTTGGATGAGTTGGTTTCCTGGTGAAAGTCTATTGAGTATTAACTACACTTACATCTACCTGAACCTCTTCCTTAGTTAACTGAGGTAGCAAAGCAAATCTATTGTTTGTGCCAATGATGAAACTGTCAGATATTGTTCTCTTTCTGTGGCCCCTGTCCCTTGCTACCACTTCCCACCTGCCTTCACCCTTCTCCCCCTTAACTTTATCAGTTCCTCCCAAGCACTATCCAATTCAGTCTAGCTAATCTTCCCTTCCTGTTCACATATTTTCCTATCACTTGAATGTACTGTGCAGTACCATGGAAGATACTCATTTACTTCCCCAGTTCCTATGCCACGACATTCCCCCCAATGTAACCACTTGTTACAACAGCTTCATAGAACCCCAGAACTAACTTTCCTACAGCAGCTTAAACACTTCTTGCTCTTGGTTGTTTACAATGTTTTTACAAAATTGATATAGACAATAATGCTAATATTCTATTAACTTCAAATCAAAAGAGTCATTAAAGTTATGTGAAACACTACTCTATGTGTATACTGTTAATATACAGTAACATCATGCACTTAAAATAATGTTAAAACTCATACCTGTATACCCAAAAAACTAGGCCAGAGATCGCATATGCATGATATGGACTTTATGAGTTTTGAAAAGAGATAAAAGACAGAACTTAGAACCTTTAATTCCATGAGTAGATACAGCACTATTAAATATATGTGTAACAAAAAGAACCTAAATTCTTCACTTAATAATTACGCAAATGTCTTAAATTTGTATGCAAGCCTATGTCTAAAGTACAGTATGTGGAAACCAGCCCCTACATTTTGTTTATTTTTGGTCAAGGAATACTTTGAAACAAGAGAAACCTTCAATAGATAACATGAAACAGGCTGTAATTACTATCCTTGCAGTGTAATATTAACTATATTGCCAGTTATTATATTATTAACTACTTATCTTTATGAGCTCAATATTAAAACATGTGTGGTCTGTGCAAAGGCTGCCATCCCACTTCCCAGAATGGACTCTGCATACATGATACTTTCGAGATGGCCCCATAACCATAAATTGCATGCGTTGAGATCTGGTGAATGAGCAGGCCATGCAACTGGACTATCTCGTGCGATCCATCAACTGGGAACACATGACTGAGATGTGTCCAGTTGTTAACAATGAGGTGGGCTGGGGTACCATCATATAGCAGCCACATAACTGTTTGAATCATCACTGGCACTTCTTCCAGCAGGGGGGCAAAGCCATCCACAAGAGACACTGATAGTTCTGGCATGTTAGGCAATGTGGAAGGAAGATTAGTCCCAAAATACGATCACCAGTTATCCTGGCTTATATATGCCAGCTGCACATATGCTGATGTTTTGCTGTCACCGTACCATGGGGGTTCTGCATACTACCTTGAAGATGACTGTTACGAAAGCTGAAGATACCACTCTGCATAAAGGTGGCCTCATCTGCGACTAGGCTGGATGACACAAATCCCAGAATTGTGATTACCTGGTGGAGAAACCAGTGACAAAACTGCTGCTGGTATGGAAACTCTGCCTCTAGTAAGCCCTGCACATGCTACAAGCGAGAAGAGTAGTAACAACTGTCATGGAGAATGTTCCACATAGCCATCTGGCTTACCATGTTCTGGCAGGCCAACTGCCTGGTACCGACATGGCAGTCGCCTTCCACAGTGTATTCACATTTTCATCAACGTCTGGTGTCCAGACATTTTGGGTGCATCCTTCATCATTTCCTGCTTCCTGAAATAACCCTGTCTCAGAAAAATGGCAAAACAATGCCTTCAGTGGTTGAATGCTGTGGTTTTTGTCAGTGGGGATTGGTCTCCTGATACAACCTTGCTACCCACCGCTGATTGCAATTTGTCTTTCTGTAAGTAAACACCATGTTGGAAAGCTCTCAATTTGAATACAAAACCATTGTCTACAATAGTGTATCACATACACTACAAGGTGAGTCAGCAAGAGAAGTACATCGGACACAGCATTACCAGTTACTTTGGCAGAAGAGGGCCTGAGAGCAGGAACTGTACTACCCTGTAGGAGGAAGCCATGCATACTAAAACTGTGGCTGCATTGTACAGCATGTAGTAGACTGCAGTCTTTGTAACAACGTATGATTGAATATATGGTCCCTAGCATGATAACCATGCATTTCTGGAGTTATGTTCATTAGACCTTTTTTGTTCCATATCCTCTCATTAATCAGTCCTTAGAGTTTGTACATCGTAGAAAAAAATCATAAGAATCAACATAACTATATTACGATATCCATGTGTCTGGCTATTGAAAATTGTCTTACCTGTGGTACCTGCAGCAGCCGATACACGGGATAGCAGAGTCCCACAGAAACACCAGCGAAAAATGCAATGGCATGCGAACATTCTTGAGATGACATTGAGTCCTGAAAACAAAATCATATGAAAGAGAACTAGTAATAGATTTGACTCAGTTATGAACATGAACATCAACATAAGTGAATCAATGATGATGGAATGTAGTCAAATTAAATCAGACGATTCTGAGCGAACTAATTACAAAATGCGACAGTTAGAGTAGTATATGTGTCGATGGTGGCAAAAGTAGAGAGAATAGACTATGCCTACTTGTAATAAAAGAAAAACATTTCTGAGAAATAGAAATTTGATAACATGTAATGTGAATATTAAGAAGTATCAGTAAAGGTTCATATGGAAATGAAGCATGGACAATAAGCAGTTCACACAAGAGTAGATTAGAAGCATTTGAAATGTGGTACTGCAAGGGAACTCTGAAGATTTGATGGGCAAACTGAGTAACTAATGAGGAAGTAATGAATTAAATTGGCAGAAAAAAGACATTTGTGGCACATCTTTACTAAAACGTTGACTAGTTGATAGAACACATCCATAGCCTGAGACATCCAGGAATTATCAATTTGGTAATGGAGGAATGTGTGTGTGTGTGTGTGTGTGTGTGTGTGTGTGTGTGTGTGTGTGTGTGTGTGTGTGTGGTGTGCGTGTGTGCTGGTAGTAGATGGGGAGGGGGGGGGGGGGAGGCAGTGTGAAAATTTTTAGGAGATGAAAGGATGAATACAGGAAGTAGGTTCAAATGGATTTAGGTTACAGTTAAGAGATGAAGAGCCTTGCACAAGACAGACTTGTGTGGAGAGTTGCATCAACCCAGTCTTTGGACTGAAGACCAAACAATGACATGAAACATGTAATTGCTGCATGTGACCCGACTGGAAGCATAGACTAGATAATGTTAAAATTTCTTAGTTTTCAACAATATGTGAATGGATAATTAGTGAAGGGATTTGACTTCTCATTGTTGAAGTCTTCATTTCTTTAAGTTCAAAATATGATCCCGATACTTTCAAAATCACTACAACTACCTGCTTAGCAATCATGAAATTGTTATTTGTTCCATGTAATTAATTATGTGTATCATGTACTTTACAGGCAATGACTTCATTTGGGAGTTCTGAATTAAAGAGGTAGATTCAAAGACCATTCACTTCAAGAGCCAGAAATAAGGATAAATGTTATACACTATATCTTTAATGTGGTGTGTGATTATCTTTACTCAGACACACATTCTTGCTGCATATAACATATCAAAACATGTTAGTAAGTTAGTTTTTTCCTTCATCCATGGTTCATAACTGTGAGCTCTCACTATGAAATTGAATGATTTAGTTTTACAATCATACTGTGCCTTCTCACTTCTCAGCAGAAAATATGTCAACATGCTGACCACATACAGTTAGGTGATGTACAAAAAAACAATTTTTTCCAATTAAATTTAAATAACTCCCAAAATAATTATCAATTGAACAACAATAAGCTTTCAGCAATAAAAAGGATGTTATATAAAATAAACAATCAATAAACCACTTCACAGACTTCTTGATTAACATTTATAATACTGAATAAGCTTCTTCTGCTGTACTAGTTGAGATCTTACTGAAGTCAAGCATTCTAAAATTAACACGAAACCCTATCAGAACATAATTTTGTGGAAAATTGAAGGCTTGACGAATACATGCCCTGACCACAGTTCACTAATTTCCAATTTTTTCAGTTGAGCAATGAAAAGACAAATACATGGTCAAGTCACATTAATGGGACATCCACTTATGTTTGACATCAACATGCAGTAACCACTCACAGAAGGCAGTTGCCATCAATAGTAGTGGAGGGTATATAAAGTGATTTGGAGGATCACAGGCAACAGTGTGGTCATTGTAATAAGATGGAATCAAAACAATTTATATGATCACAAAAAGAGCACGATTATTGGCTTCTGGGCCAAGAGAGGAAGCATTTCTGAAATGGCTAGAGCTGTGGTTAGAGCATACTGTGCATGGCAAAATGATGCTACACAAAACCAGCACAGAGGCCACTGTGATTGACAATGGGCCATAGATGACAGGGGTGAATGACTGCTGCAGAGATGAGCGCACGTGGATAGAGAATCAACTGTTGAGCAATTGAATGGCCAGGTAAACATAGCGGGTAGCAACAGTGTCTCCTCAACAACTGTTCAACAGATATTGCTGCATATAGGCCTCTGTAGCAGGTGCCTGGTTCGTGCACCCATGCTGATTGCTGTTCACTGGCAATGGAGACAGAACTTTGTGTGCTAATACCACAGCTAGCCATCCAATGAGTGGTGACAGGTGTGCTTTTCAGATGAATCACTTTTTATGCTCCATCAAATAGATGGCCATTGGCATGTAGGCTACAAAAAGTCTGAAACGAAATACCATTTAGCCATCTTCAAATGGGACCAGGCTGGATGATGGAGGGAGAATGTGTGTGGCATTACCTCTGTGATCTCATCATTCTGGAAGGTACAGTGGATCTGTGCTGGGGGACCATGTTCACAACTAAATGAAGGTTGTTTTAGGTTGTTTTTCTTCTGATAGATGGTGGTAGCCACTCACAGACAGCAGGTGGCTGCAGTAGCAGTTGAGGGTATATAATGCATATTGGGAGACATGGAAAATAGTGAAGTTGTTGTTCTAATGCAGAAATGGTGCAGTTTGTCTGATGTCAAAAAGCGCATATTCATTGGTTTTCGGTTGAAGTGTGGGAGTATTTCCCAAATGGCTAAGTTTGTAAACTGTGCACATGCCACATGGTTAAAGTATACTGTGCATGGGAAAATGGCTTTATCTAAAACCAGTGCTGAGGGACCTGCAGTGCACCATGAGCTATAGGTGACAGGTTTAAACAACAGCTACAGAGAAGAGTACAGGCAAATAGATTTGCAACTATTGAGCAAGTAAACTCCCAGATGAACCAACAGTATTTCCTCAACAACCACTCAGTGAACATTGCTGCATATGGCTATCACCAGCACGCACATGATTCATGCACCCATTCTGACTACTGTCCATCAGTGACAAACGTTGGGATTTGCACACCAATACCCCAACTGGACATCCACTCAGTGGGAACAGCTGGTCTTTCCAGACAAATCACGTTCTATGCTCCATCAGCCTGAAAAAAAACACCCTGCAACAAATGTCAGAAGGGTCCAGGCCAGAAAGAAAGGGTTGTTGAGAGTACTGAAATGGGTCCAGCAGTAGAGGCAAACCAATACTCTAACTAAGCAATCCAAACTTTGGATAGTTATTGAGAGATTGGGCCAGACATAGAGTTGTGTTTCATAAATCACTGTGGAGGATTGTGCATGATATATGTGTGTTACAATACATAAAATGGAATTAGTTTAGAATAAATATATTATACCTTAAAACTCTCCCACATTTCAGAAAATCTTCAGTTTATTTTCAGGCTTTTGTTTTTTCCCATTTCTCCATTGTTCGAAGTTTTTGCAAACAATGCTGCTTCTTTTAAGTCTGGCCCTTACCTGTGAATTATTGGCAGTAGATCTCTTCTCAAGTTTTGCTACTATACTGTAGGCAAAATTTAATTGTTCATTTTCCCATCATCTGGGCCTACTGGCTCTCCTGATTTGAAACAGCCTCTTTCCTCCAACTTCAAGGTACTTCATGTACCTAACATTACATTAGTCCTATTATATAGGACCTATCAAAATGGGTCTCTCGCATGTGGAAAGAAACCAAAGATATACATTTTAGTTGAGCACAGTACATATGGGCTCCTCCCCCCCCCCCCCCCCCACCCCCCTCACCACCACCACCACATCCCATCCTCTGATGAACCATGGACCTTGCCGTGGTGGATTGCCTTGCATGCCTCAGTGATACAGACTGCCATAACATAGGTGCAACCACAACAGAGGGGCATCTGTTGAGTGACTGGACAGCGTGTTTTTCCTGAAGAGGGCAGCCACATTTTCAGTAGTTGTAAGGGTAACACTCTAGATGTTTCATGGATCTGGCCTTGTAACAACAAACAACAGAGTTTTGCTGAGCTGGAACTGTGAACAACTGAAAACAAGGGGAAACTACAACCATTATTTTCCCCAAGGACAAGCTACTCTACTTTATGGCTAAATAATGATGGAATCCTTTTAGGTAAAATATACTGCAGGCATAATAGTCCCCATTTGGATCTCTGGTCAGGGAATACTCAAGATGATGTTGTCATCAGGAAAAATGGAGGTGGCAATCTATGTGTCAGAGCATGAAATATTAGATCTCTTTATCTGGCAGGTAGATTAGAAAATTTAAAAAAAATGGATGTGTAGAAGTCAGTTAAAATGAAGATGAGTGAACTCCTGTGGCAGTATAAGTTGGACTTCTGGTCAGGTGAGTACAGGGTTATAAATACAAAATCATATAGGGGTAATGCAGGAGTAAGCCTAACAACAAAAAGAAAATATGAATGCGGGTAAGCTATTACGAACAGCATAGTGAATGCATTACTGGAGCCAAGACTGACACAAAGCCAATGCCCATCACAGCAGTACAGGTTGCCAAGCCAACTAACTTTGCAGATGGTGAAGAGATTGAATAATATTATGATGAGGTAAAAGAAATTATTCTGACAGTTAAGTGAGAGGATAATTTAGCTGTGATGCGGAATGGAATTTGATAGTAGAAAAAGGAAGGGAAGGAAAAGTGGTAGGTGAATATGGAGTGAGGCAAAGGAAAGGAAAAAGGAGGCACCAGGTAGAATTTTGCCAGCACACAATTTAATAATTGCTAACTCTCGCTTTGACTCCTAGATTACCTGTGGTTTCGGCATGAAATAACCATTTTATTAATTTTTTATTTGAAGTGCTAGTGCCTTTCACATGAAACGACTATTGTTACTGTAAGACACAGACATTTAGTGGTAAACTGAGGTATTCCCTTGAATGCAGTGCATTGTAGGTGTCACTTGCAGCATTCAAAGGAACAGTTGGAATGAAGATTGTGCTATGTGCTTGTAGGAGATTGTGACATGGTTATTTTTATTGTGATCATATTGAGATCATTAGCAGTGAAAGTAAGTATAGTTAAAGGTAGTGTAATGTAAAATTGAGTTTGTATTACTGTTTCTATGGGTGATCTTGAAATTAAACCACTGGAGCAGTACATACTTTTGATATAGATTTATTAAATTTTATACCCATTTTTCCTTGTTAATTAGAAATATAATTTGTTTTTGGCATTATGAGTTCGTTGAAGTTTCGAGATGTGAGATTGTATTCAGGAAACATGAAACTGCTTTAAAATATATCTCATGAAATGATTGGTGAATGAAAACTGTAATGTCCCAATGGTTCCATGGTAAAATGACCTCCTTACAAAAATTGAGTCTTTATTTTTTGCTAATTTCTTCTTGTATTCATTGCTTACAATGATAATAAAAGTTAATTCTATGAAAATACTTTCAGTTACATTTCAAAGTGTAAATGCTTCCTTAAAATAATCGATTGTTTACTTTTTGCCAGTTTCATCTTGTATTTGTTGCTTACTGTGATAATAAAGGTCAACTTTGTGAAAAATTACGAAATTAATTTTTTTTATATTGTTGAAAATCAAAGGATTATGGGTCATGGAAGAAAGTTGTATAGGTGAAGAGACTTCAGATGACTTGTATAATGATAAGACAGAGATTTCAAAACTAGATTTGAAACTGCAAGACATTTCTAAGGGCATGTGTAGACTCTGCAAACAATTTATTGTCTCTGAACTGAAGAATAAAAATGAAAAAAACTGCAAAAAACAGGAAATTAATGAGATGGGACTAGGATAAGTTGAAAGAATCAAAAGTGTTTGAGAGTTTCAGAGGGGTTATTAGGCAATTACTGACTTCAATGAGGCAAACAAGTACAGTAGAAGGCCAATAGGGCTCTGAGTAATGAAATATTGAAGGCAGCAGAATATCAAATAAATAAGAATACAAGGCTTAGTGGAAATCCTCAGATATTGAAAGAGGTATTGAATTTAACTGATGAAGGGAGAAAATATAAAAATGCAACAATTAAGCAAATGAAATGACATATAAATGACTAAAAAATGAGATTGACAGGAAATGAAAAATGACTAAGCAGGAATGGCTAGAAGCATATATAAACAGAGGAAAGACAGATTATGAAGCACAAAAAGTAAAGCGACATTTGCAGAAATGAAAAGCAGCTGTATGAATATCAAGATCCCAGATGGACGATCTGTTATGAGCAAAGAAGAGAAAGCTGAGAGGTGGAAGGCATTTATATAGAGGGACTATACAAGGAAAGGGTACTTGAAGACAATACTATAGAAAGAGAAGAGGACATTGGTGAAGATGAGGTAGGGGATGTGATACAGTTAGTAAAATTTAACAGAACAATGAAAGACCTAAATGGGAACAAGGTGCCTGGAGTAGACAACATTCCTTCAGAACTACTGGGTAAATTAACCATAATAAAACTCTTCCACCTGGTATGGAAGATGTATGAAGCAGGTGAAATACCCTCAGACTTCAAGAAGACTATAATAATTCCAATTCCAAAGTAAGAATGTGTTGACAGGTATGAATATTACTGAAGTAACAAGTTATGATTGGAAAATACTAATACAAATTATTTACAGCAGAATGGAAAAACAGGCAGATGCCAGCGTCAGAGAAGGTCAGTTTGAATTCAAGAGAAAGACAATACTGATCCTACAACTTACCTTAGAAGAAAGTTTCATGAAAGGCAAACGTACATTTACAGCTTTTGTAGATTTGGAAAAAGCTGTTGACAATGTTAACTGGAATACTCTCTTCGAAATTTTGAAAGTAGCATCAGTAAAATACAGGGAGAAAAAGATTATATACAACTTGTACAGAAATCAGACAGAAGTTGTAAGAGTTGAGGGGTATGAAAGGGAAACAGTGGTTGAGATGGGAATAAGACAGTACTGCAGCCTATCCTCGATGTTATTTGACCTTAACATCAAGCAAGCAGTGAAGGTAACTGAAGAAAAGTTAGGAAAGGGAATTGAAGTTAGGGGAGAAGATATATAAACTTCATAGTTTGCTGATGACACTGTAATTCTGTTATACACAGCAAAGAAATTGGAAGTACAGTTGAACGAAACAGACAGTGTATTGAAAGAAGGGTATAAGATGAACATCAACAAAAACAAAGCAAGGGTAATGGAATGTGGTTGAATTAAATCAGTTAATGCTGAGGGAATTAGATTAGAAAATAAGACAGTGAAAGTAGTAGATGAATTTTGCTGGTTTGGCAGAAATATAACTGACAATGGCTGAATTAGAGAGTATATCAAATGCAGATTAGAAATGGCAAGAAAAGCATTTCTGAACAACAGACATTTGTCAACATTCCATACAGATATATGTGTTAGGAAGTCTTTTCTCAAGATATTTGTCTAGAGTGTAGAACTTGTCAGCAGTGTAGCACTTGTATGGAAGTGAAATGTAGTTTTATTTATTTAGTTATTTATTCTTTGACTATGGGCTCCAGCTGAAAATCCAGCTGAGAGATGATAAACAGTTTCAACAAGAAGAGCTGGGTGTCAGTTTATGGGATGGAGTTTGATGTCTGTTGAACTTAGCCAATCAACACAGGGAAGTTAATGCTGTTTGTGGCTGATGCTGGCATTGTCATGTAATGATGTCCCCACACTGGAGACAGATCTGATGATCAAGCAGGCCAAGGTAACATGTTGACACTCTGTAGAACTTATTGGGTCACAACAATGGCGTGTGAGTGAGCACTGTCCTGTGGGGAAAATACCCCTGAGATGCTGTTCGTAAATGGAAAGATAACAGGCCAAATCACCATATTGATATACATATTTAGAATCAGGGTGCATGAGATAACCATGAGAGTGATCCTTCTATCATACAAAATTGCACTCCAGATAATAACTTGATGTGTAGGCCCCATGTGTCTAGCACAGAGACAGGTAGTTTATAGGCCATCAATTGGCCTCCCTCTAGCCAACACATGGCCATCACTGGCACCAAGACAGAACCAGCTTTCATCAGAAAACACAAAAAAACATCCAACCTGCCCTCGAATGCACTCCCACCTGACCCCACTGAAGTCACAAATGACAGTGATCTAGGGTCAGTTGAATGCATGCTGCAGGGCATCTGGCTTGGAGCTGTCCTCAAAGTAACCAATTTGCAATAGTCTGTTGTGTCACTGTGATGCCAAATTCTGATCAAATTGTTTCTGCAGATGCAGTACAATGCATGGAGTCATATGCTGAAAATGTTGGCCTTCCCTCTTGGTAGCGCCATCTGGCCTTCTGGAGCCCAGCTGATCGTGAATGTACATTCTCTTGACCACTGCTTCCAGCAATCATATACAGTGGCTATATTCCTGCCAAGTCTTTCTGCAATATTGCAGAATGAGAAACATCACCTCCAGAGACACCAAAGGTGAATGAAAGCTGTGGCTTACTGCACACCAGACCATAATGCCTGGGTTGGGGCCAGTGTGTCTTAGACGAAAGGTTGTATACATGGAAGAACCCTGGAGATACTAAAAGGTATCAGATAGATTATATAATGGTAAGACAGAGATTTAGGAACCAGGTTTTAAATTGTAAGACATTTCCAGGGGCAGATGTGGACTCTGACCACAATCTATTGGTTATGACCTGTAGATTAAAACTGAAGAAACTGCAAAAAGGTGGGAATTTAAGGAGATGGGACCTGGATAAACTAAAAGAACCAGAGGTTGTACAGAGATTCAGGGAGAGCATAAGGGAGCAATTGACAGGAATGGGGGAATAAATACAGTAGAAGAAGAATGGGTAGCTTTGAGGGATGAAGTAGTGAAAGCAGCAGAGAATCAAGTAGGTAAAAAGACGAGGGCTAGTAGAAATCCTTGGGTAACAGAAGAAATATTGAATTTAATTGATGAAAGGAGAAACTATAAAAATGCAGTAAGTGAAACAGGCAAAAAGGAATACAAACGTCTCAAAAATGAGATCGACAGGAAGTGCAAAATGGCTAAGCAGGGATGGCTAGAGGACAAATGTAAGGATGTAGAGGCCTATCTCACTAGGGGTAAGATAGATCCCGCCTACAGGAAAATTAAAGAGACCTTTGGAGATAAGAGAACGACTTGTATGAATATCAAGAGCTCAGATGGAAACCCAGTTCTAAGCAAAGAAGGGAAAGCAGAAAGGTGGAAGGAGTATATAGAGGGTCTATACAAGGGCGATGTACTTGAGGACAATATTATGGAAATGGAAGAGGATGTAGATGAAGATGAAATGGGAGATACGATACTGCGTGAAGAGTTTGACAGAGCACTGAAAGACCTGAGTCGAAACAAGGCCCCCGGAGTAGACAATATTCCATTGGAACTACTGACGGCCGTGGGAGAGCCAGTCCTGACAAAACTCTACCACCTGGTGAGCAAGATGTATGAAACAGGTGAAATACCCTCAGACTTCAAGAAGAATATAATAATTCCAATCCCAAAGAAAGCAGGTGTTGACAGATGTGAAAATTTCAGAACTATCAGCTTAATAAGTCACAGCTGCAAAATACTAACACGAATTCTTTACAGACGAATGGAAAAACTAGTAGAAGCCAACCTCGGGGAAGATCAGTTTGGATTCCGTAGAAACACTGGAACATGTGAGGCAATACTCACCTTACGACTTATCTTAGAAGAAAGATTAAGGAAAGGCAAACCTACGTTTCTAGCATTTGTAGACTTAGAGAAAGCTTTTGACAATGTTGACTGGAATACTCTCTTTCAAATTCTAAAGGTGGCAGGGGTAAAATACAGGGAGCGAAAGGCTATTTACAATCTGTACAGAAACCAGATGGCAGTTATAAGAGTCGAGGGACATGAAAGGGAAGCAGTGGTTGGGAAGGGCGTAAGACAGGGTTGTAGCCTCTCCCCGATGTTGTTCAATCTGTATATTGAGCAAGCAGTAAAGGAAACAAAAGAAAAATTCGGAGTAGGTATTAAAATTCATAGAGAAGAAATAAAAACTTTGAGGTTCGCCGATGACATTGTAATTCTGTCAGAGACAGCAAAGGACTTGGAAGAGCAGTTGAATGGAATGGACAGTGTCTTGAAAGGAGGATATAAGATGAACATCAACAAAAGCAAAACAAGGATAATGGAATGTAGTCTAATTAAGTCGGGTGATGCTGAGGGAATTAGATTAGGAAATGAGGCACTTAAAGTAGTAAAGGAGTTTTGCTATTTGGGGAGCAAAATAACTGATGACGGTCGAAGTAGAGAGGATATAAAATGTAGGCTGGCAATGGCAAGGAAAGCGTTTCTGAAGAAGAGAAATTTGTTAACATCCAGTATTGATTTAAGTGTCAGGAAGTCATTTCTGAAAGTATTTGTATGGAGTGTAGCCATGTATGGAAGTGAAACATGGACGATAAATAGTTTGGACAAGAAGAGAATAGAAGCTTTCGAAATGTGGTGCTACAGAAGAATGCTGAAGATTAGATGGGTAGATCACATAACTAATGAGGAAGTATTGAATAGGATTGGGGAGAAGAGAAGTTTGTGGCACAACTTGACCAGAAGAAGGGATCGGTTGGTAGGACATGTTCTAAGGCATCAAGGGATCACCAATTTAGTATTGGAGGGCAGCGTGGAGGGTAAAAATCGTAGAGGGAGACCAAGAGATGAATACACTAAGCAGATTCAGAAGGATGTAGGTTGCAGTAGGTACTGGGAGATGAAAAAGCTTGCACAGGATAGAGTAGGATGGAGAGCTGCATCAAACCAGTCTCAGGACTGAAGACCACAACAACAACAACAATCTGAACCAAAATACCAACATAATTCCTAACTTCACCCAACGTTCCAGATATGTCAAGCAGAGAGGCTTCCAAGAAACACCACTGAACTGGAAACATAAACCAGAAAAGAGAAAGGCTAGTCAGTATTGATACTATGAATTCCAATCATTTTGAGTAACTTAATATATAGTTTTAAAAGGTCCCTCTTTCCAGTAAGTTTAGCATACAATGTAAGTATTAATAAAGCAGAAGAAAAATCAGCAACCATTAAAAATTTGATTTGAGATAAATCACAGTTTAAACACAATTTGAAAGACTGTTTAATAGGCAACTCCTTCTACTCTATAGATGAACATCTTAACAGGGACTGTTAAAGCAGCTTAAGTAAAAATGTCTTCAATGTTTTGGTTTTGACAGCACTCAGTCACAACAGTCAAGATTAGGTATTTTTTGTATGATAAATTTATTAAAAGTCCGTAACTATGCTTCATTCTGAGATTGTATTAATTCTGTAAATATTAGCAGTTCCAGTTAACTGTAATGTATTCACATATTTTGACACTGTCCTGATGAATGATCAGGGAAGTGAGTATTATTATCAAATGCTTTATGTTTTTTATGTTATAGTTTCTACCTTGTTTGACTGCCATGAGAATCATCTCATTTTTGGGTCTGTGGAATGAAAACTAGATCTAATCTAATCTATATAGTTTATCATGTTTCTTGCACAGATAATTATATAAATTATGTTCTGTTTCCCCAAAAACTGATTTTGTAATTTATAATAAATGTTAAGATGCAGGATGTACTTGTTTCTTCCTTTTTAAGCTATTAATGTCATAATCATACATAACACAGAAATGGCTGCACTCTGTTATTACCTCAGTTGTAGACAGTTACTTTTCCAATTAAGGTTGTGGTCTATCGGTAGTCCCAGGAGCTTAACACCCCCTGTTTGTTTTATTTCATTGTTTGAGTAGACTATTTTTATAGTTTTTGTAGTTATATGTAAAGTGTAGAAATGTATGAGTTGAGTCTTGTGATAATTCACTGATAATTCATTTTCTTTAAACATTAGTGGATGTTTTTACATATTTTGTTAACACAAGAATCAGTGTATTTTTTGACTCATCTAACATCACCACTGGGACAAAAATGTGCCATTTCTATTCAGGGCATTTAAAGCTAGTTCTTAGTCTTTTAGTTTTTGAGGACTAGTTTTGCTGTTACAAATAGTCACCCTAATGATCTGTTATTTTGTTTTAATACTATATATACAGTTGAGTAATGCTAGATACTTATTATATATTAAAATGATATTATATTACTTCATACAAATTTCTTGCTTTGCTAATCCTTGTCTACATTAACTTAAATATGCAAATACTTGAAAATGGTTCATAACACTGTGAAGAAATCTTGTATTGTTATAGAAGTACAGCCAGGTCAAAAAGTTTTCAGTACAAAATGATATTTCCTACACGTAAGCAAATTCAGATAAAACACAATCAATTTGTTACCAAAGTCTGGAATAGGTCTGCACTTTGATACATATTATCTAAAAGTAAACATTACAGTCTTGTCATTTGATTCAGATTTATATGAAATTATGCATCCTTTGCCAGGTTTTCACACCTGGCAGCAGTGGCAACATATCTGACGGCTTAGTTCTATAGCTAAAGTTTTGACCCTGGTTTTTGTATAATCTTTGGCAAGTTCCTCTGCAAGCTTGATAAGCCTATCTAAAAGAACATGGCTTACTAGAGAGATTAATGTCTCTCACTAAAGGAAAAGGCAAGAACAAGTAGAGGTCCTGCAGTAGTTGCCCACTACAGAAGTACTCAAAATTACTAAGAAAGTTTATTAAAAATTAGTGAATATGCTCATAGCATGAGAAATCATTAATACCAACAAAAAACTGAAGGCTATATTGCATGTAGTAAAATGAGAGGCAGGACAACCAGCCACAGACAAGGATAGTAACACTATTAACTGAATGGAAGGGCTATTAAGGATGAACCACAGGTAGCAAATAAATGTAATAACCATTTCTCAAATATAGTAGAAAGTATAGTGAGAAACTGATGAAGACAAAAGTCACAGCAGAGTGCTGAAAAAGCAACTCTAATAAAATTAAATTGGATGAATGTATCACCAACTTCTCCTTCTGAAATTAAGAAAATTATATGTTCTCTCACAAATAAAAACTCATTTGGCTTTGATGGTACATGTAAGTGTTATGGGCATACGGCTCAACAGTGCCGAGAATCCAAATGGTTGATCATTAGATGTAAGAAATAAGTTAATGTGTTTTATTTTGTGTATCTTGTAATGGATGGTGTTTCAAAATTAGTGTAAAGAAGGGCAAAGTTTCAGAAGATTCAGAGAAGTAAGGTGTATCTGAACCACAGGCAGTCTGCATATTATTGAAAAAGGTAGCACAATTGACATCAGACAAGATGAAGTTATGTGGTCTAGTGGTGGCATAATCGGCACAGAGAAGTATAGGTTTCTCAACTGCAAGTTTAATATCTTCTTTCTCTGGTTAATCACCTGAGGATGTGCATGTATTTGAGGAGGATCTTAGGAATTTGGTAAAGATGGATGGGTCGTCTGACCCAGAACTTTTGAGAGTATCAAAACCAAGATTAATAAGAGAAGCTAAAGCTTATGTAGATTAAACAGAGGCTCTCAAGGCAGAGTTGAAATATCTGAAGAATTTATAAAGGGGTTAGTTCGAAGGTATACAAAGCAAACTAGTGCCAAAAATTTTAGGACACACTGGAAATGGTAATGAAGGATCATACTGAATCAATAGAAGAAATTATGGATAGAACAGGAAAGATCAATGGTTGTACATAGGAGCTGGGAAAGAATGCTATGGTGAATATTGTAATTTTTTGGGAGGATAAGCAGAGGGCATCTGATGCATTTTTAAGAGGATTGCCTTCAGAAATGTCAAGAAGGATGTGAAAAGATGTTCTGATTGTTTCGTGTGCAACTGTCAGATTAGTGGTATAGTGTGAGAAAACTGACATGTCCATTGGATTTCAAGTTAGATGGGCAGTATTTCTGGCCAAGACGATGTGTTATAGGGATAGACAGATGGGGTATAGGCAAACACCAGCCATGGGTCAGTGGATGAAGGGGCAGAGGGCAATATAATCATAATGTTAGTTTCAGGGGTATGGGACTGGGAAACAAATAGACTTTAAACGCCAAAGGGAACCTGAGGTCCACCTACTGTTACTCCCTGTAAGATCAGATGCTATGAAGTCATATGCAGAGGTGGACTGTCCAGTCATGGTAATAGTAGGGGTAATGAATAACAATATATTGTCAGATACACATGTGTAGGTTGCCAGTGATGATCTAAGCAATGGAATCCACCATGATATACATGGCAGGAAGAGGGTGATAGGGATGTCACACCTTTGGGACTGGTGGACATTGACTCTTGCCAGATAATGTGTAGAGATTGTGCAACATGTGAGTGAGGGCTATGAGAAGATTCTGGGGTTGGGTTTCTGGCATCAGCACTGTGCCAAATTTGATCTTCAGCACCGCATGCCTGAGCTTGATGCAAAAATCTTTCAGTTGCATAAAACTGCTGCCAGAATAACAATGTTGTGAGGTGAGTCTGTCGTGCATGATGAACCATTTAGACTGGAAACAATTACACTATGACTCGATTCACACAACTGTATACCTAAGGGTACCAGGAAATTGCTTTGGGTTAGTGTTAAGTCTAACTCATCAGTAGAGATGTTGTGTGTGGTGGAAACATTGGAAGTAAGTGAAGTATTGGAACAGGCAGGTTTCTTAATAAAAAGAAGAGCCAGCTGTGTACAAGACATAAATGGTGAGAAAATGGTACCTGTGTTTTTTATGATGTTAGTGCCTAGGATTTAAGGTTAACAAAGTGGCTGTTGATTGCTAAAATGGATTCCATGGTGGAGTAATGGCAGGACAGTGAAACTGCATTATGAGAGAAGGTGAAACATCTAAAGAGAAGTGCTAAGGAATAAATGGAAATGTTACTGTTGGAATCTAGGGATTTATTTTTTCTGAATGAGTCATTGCCAGAAACACATATTATGCAGCACTGACTACCAACAGGGTATGAATTACATGTTTACCACAAACCATAAATAGTTCCAAAGTACTTACAGCCCAGTCTGGAGGAATTTATTTTCAGCAGTTGAAGGAAGGTAATAGCCCATGGAGGGCTAAGAATTGTCATTGCGTCCAAGAAATAGATGGATGTGTCATGGAAATACAAGTTTTGTTGTGATTATCAACATCTGACTGCTAAGACTGTAACAGATGCCTGCCCTTTGCCAAACATTATAGACAACATGGTCTATTTTGGGCAGTGCAAGTACTTTTCAACAATGAATTTAAGGAGTGGCTACCAGCTGCTCCTAAAGGCTGAACAAAATCAGCATTTCCTCCACAGTGGGGCCATTATCAATACAGCAGGATGAGTTTTGGATTAAATAATGCACCTATGACATTTCAGAGATTGTTGTATGGGATTCTCAGAGAAGTGAAACCATGTCAGTGCATGGTGTATCTTTATGATATAATAATCTTTGGCAGTAATAATAACCAGCACTCACAACACCTAAGGGAAGTATTCCTGAGCTAGAAGCCTGTGAATTTAATGCTAAGTACAGTGTAGTGCAATTTTATGTTGTGGCACATCTTGGTCACATTATTAGCAAGAATGGGGTTAAGACAGATCCTGAGGTTGGTTAAGGTTATATGTCTTTTTCCAATGCCTGAATCAGTGAAGGATCTGCAATCACTTTGTAGAGTCAATAATTACTATAGAATATTCATAAAGGGATTTGTGAATGTTACCAGACCACTGATGTAACTGCTGAAGAAAGGCTGAAAATTTGTTTAGTCAGAGGACTGTTAATGTGTTTTCGGGAAACTGAAGGAAGCTCTCACTTCAAGACAGATCTTAGTGTTACCAATTTCCAATGACAAATTCATTCTGTCAAGTGATGCATACAACCATGCACCTGGTTGCATGTTCTCTCAAGAAACAGAGGACTTGGAGAACCTGGAAGCCTATGCATCAAGACAAATGAACTTAGCAGAGAGGAATTACTTCATCACAGAGGAAGAAATGTTTAGCCTTACATATGGAATCACCAACTTCAAGTGTTATCACTTGGGAAAAATGTTTTGAGTGATAACACATCATGCAGTATTGGAATGGTTGCTGGGACTGAAGGTTGATACAATGGGCAGAACAATGAATAAGTTTAATTTTGAGGTTGTATATAGACCAACAGGGAGCATGGGAATGCAGAAGGGTTGAGTAGGGAAATAGCACCGTTGTAAATAGGTGGTAATGAGATCAAGGAATGGCAGACAAATGCAAACAGTCTAGTAAATAACCACAGTTTTGTGTGCAGGATGGGTTGCTGTGCAGGGAAACCAAGTTGAGACCATGAGTGGTAATGCCAGCAAAGCTGAGGGATAGAGTATGACAGTAGGCACAACATGACATCTTAGCAGGTCACAGGGGATGTAGGTCTACCAACAGAAAAGTAATGGAGAGATACTGGAGGAAGAATAGGACAGACGTGTATCAGTATGTGTGGAATTGCACAAAGATCAGATTTGTGTCAGAGGAGAGTATTGGAATGGTTGCTGGGACTGAAGGATCCATTCATAGATTGATAAAATGGGCAGTATGATGAGTAAGTTTAATTTTGAGGTTGTATATAGACCAACAAGGACCATGGGAATGCAGAATTGTTGAGTAGGGAAGTAGCACTGTTGCAAATAGGTGGTAATGAGATCAAGGAATGGCAGACAAATGCAAACAGTCTAGTAAATAACCACAGTTATTACCTGAAGCATTAGCACTGTTTCAATTGCTTAGGACAAACAAAACACTTGCAATGAAATAAATATGTACTCACAATTTTAGACTATTTTCAAGATACGTGGAAATAATAGCAAAGCACAACCAATAGGCAGCAACATTGGTGCAAGTGCGAGTAAACAACTGATGTTTGGAATACCTGAAATTGTAGAGATGGATCAGGGAACCAACTTTATGTTGGATTTGTTCAAGGAAATTTGTAAGCCTTTATGTGTGAAGAAACTCAGAATGAGTCCTCTATATCCTCCAGCAAATGGAAAAACAGAAAGGGTGGATAGAACCATAGGAAAGATGGAAGGATACTACATGGATACACGCCATACCAACTGGGATATTTATTTAAGACATACAGTCTCAGTGTACAACTCAAAGCACCATACCAATACAAGACTGTCACCATATGAGGTAGTACATGGCCATAAGATGTCATCACTTTTCAGTATGTTCAAACCAAGATGGCTAAGACAGAAAAACTGGTTAAAGAATTTGCGAGAGTAATAACCATGAATATGGAGCCGGATGTGTGAGGCTAATACATGGGCACTGGAAAAGCAACAGGAAGCAGTGAGCTGTACAGCAAGAATGCCACAATACATGGTTAGTCAACGGGTAACGTTATCTCCTTCTTACACTCCCTTTTGCCAACAAGGATGACAATTTTACATGTGGGTCATTTGAAAATATTGTGGAGAAGTCTGGAAATTATCCCAAAAGATGGGGACACAGGCTGGAAAGGGAAAGTAACAGAGGGGGTGTGGAGAAGTGAGCAAGAGGATGTGTGTGGACCAAGGATAAGTTCATATACCTTAATAGCTAGGAGATATGAGTATAATTATGTTTTAAATGTGTTAGATATATATATAGCTTCATGTATAGTGAAGTTGAAATGAGATGAACTGCTGTGGAGCGCCAGGGGGGTGGGGGGAGAGGGGGGCAGAGGAAAGGGTAAAGGATATCCCAGGCCTCAGGAGACAAGACGATGTGAGTCACAGGCATGTTACTGATCATCATCAGAGAGGAAGTGTAGCAGAATCACTGGTTACCACAGGGTGATACATGGGATATTTAATACATGGGAGATTCAGAACAAGGTGAGAGGGGTGGAGTAAGCATTTGACAGTTTCCAACATAGCCATATATTAAGATACATGGGAATAACAAGCAGTTGAGGGATGAGACGAAGCAGGTTCTGGGGATTATACTGCATACAAGAATAAGGAGATGATGGAACAAAGTGGGAGGCCAGTTTCTGAAAATTAATGGGGACAGTTGATTTAGAGGACTAGAGAAGGGTAATGACATGGTTTAAGTGATGAAACAATAGGTAAGAGGCAACAAGGTGGTGACTGAGTGGTACACCATGCAAATTGCAAGTTTGGAGAGGGTATTTTAAACAATACTTAGTTATTACACCAGCTGACAATGGCAGTAATGCACTACGTGAAAACTGTGGAGGAATCAGTGAATCAGAAAATCCAGAGGTTACAAACTGAAGTAGAAATACTGGACAAAGAAGTAGTGGTAATGAAATGGTTGCAGTCCTTGGAAAACAGTGTAAGGGAAGCATGCAGAGAGGTATCAGAGTTGCAGGAACCTATGCAGCACACTGTGCAAGGATCACTAGGAATAAACTTGGTGTCACCTGATCAATATCTGCAGGGGCTACCACTAAAATTAGGGTTGATCTTGTAATCTAGTCATAAAACCTTACCTTTTTATTTTAAGCTAACCAAGGAAGAAGAGAGGACCAATGGAGCAAAGGTGTACATATCACTATCATTTCCAATAGCATAGAAGTTGGCATGGTACCAATGTTATGTAGTCCAATGTAGTCCACATGTATCTGGCTAAATGCAGGATGCTGAAAAAGTTTGTTGGGGTAAAGGTACAGAGGTTGTAATTGATTGCCAGAGACAAGACCAGGCATGCACAAATGAATGAAGCAGAGTTGATGAACTGTTACAGGAGAGACATAACGTTTTGTTCGAACAGGGTAGTTAGAGAAGGTCAGAATCCCCGTGCAGTTAAGTTATTGCTGGGTTGACCAAAGAAACTCGTGCAAGTATCACCAGTCGAAAATTCAATTGTCAAACCAGATTTTAGGATCTGAGTTAATTAAGACCACAGACAAACTCAGTAATGAGCAGGAGGAATGAGTCTCTGTGGAGATTTTGGTGTAGTGTGGGAGTCAGTACAGGGAGAATCAGTAGCAGAGTGAAACAGCACTGACCTTTGTCACACCAGATGCTCTAATAATACTCTGCTAAGTGTAGTCCTTGTTTGCGTCTACAAAAAGCAAAACACAAGAGGAAGTTTGGAAACATCCACTGCTCAAATCCCAATGGACTTGATTCCCAGAGCCTAGGAAGTAGAAGAATGAACTGTAACTGCAAGCTGATTTAAGCTAAAAGGCGTTGATGGAACCTTGGATAAGCAGCACTTAAGACAACATGATGATAAAAATAATCTTGAATTAAGAGCAGCCCATTGCCTCGGTTGGGTCTTGTTAAGGAGGGTTATATAGCGCACCAACCATATGTGGCCAGAAACACACCAAGTAGGAAGTAGATTGCAACAGCACCAGCCACAGGCAATGCAGACGTTATGCCTTACAAAAAATAACAGAGCTACTGCAGCATAGTGATGTGAGCTGGGCTGATGAGGTGTGGTAACAGTTGATACAGCAGTGAATACAGTGAATAATCACAAGAAGGTGGCAGCCTTTCCATACCAGCAGCAACAGAAATGTTTAGAATATGTGCTGCAAGGCATATCAAAGCCCAGTCAAGTGCAGCCTGGAAGCATATAAATACCTAACCATTTTGTACTGCAGTCACTGGTGTTGGTATTATAGCTCTACCACCACAGAGACCATGACAAGTGGGACACCATCCAGAATGCTGTTCCATGACTGAGGTTTCACTCTGCACCAGTGTGGGCCACCCTGAGATCAGAACGTGCAGAGCCACAATCAAATTCAGCCCACCAAGCCATATGAAGCAGGAGGCTGTATGTTATGATCATTAAGTCACCAGCCACCACTTGCTGACCAGCATGAGGGATGCCAGATGCACTGCCGCACATATGGCCACAAACAGCCACCCTGCCAGAACCCAGTATCATCACAGGCAGACGCAGCTGCCAACACACCACTGCTCAGCCTCTGTTGACCTCTGTCAGCATTGCTGGATGCCACGTGCACACACACACACACACACACACATACACACACACACACACACACACACACACACACACACACACACACACACACACACACAAAGGAGGCCATGGAAAGTTGCAGCCACACTTATGCCGCCTGTAATGAACCAAAGTGGGAAGACGCAATAAAGTAATTTGGAATTCCTGGCTGTTTGTGTGGCACCTCACAGCACCCCATTGCACCTCCCTCTTCAATGGTACAACCAACCAATGGACAACCTTGTATCTAACCAAAACGATGCTGAAAGTTGTACTTAATAATTCAACCATTGTAGTCCAGGGACTTTACTCTGACTTGAGAGAAATCAGATATGGGGTTCCCCAAGGGCTCATAGTTTAAAAAAATGTTCTGTAAATATAATATGTGGTGCTCATCCATGATAATGTTGTAGACAACTGATTAAAAGAGTTGAAAACAGTCAGTTATAGAAAATATAATTTAATTTTATAGATAAAAAATGTATTTACCGAGTCCACATTGTTCCTCATATACTGAGGTGACAAAAGTCATGGGATAGTGATCTGCAAATATACAGATGATGGTAGTATAATGTACACAAGGTGTAAAAGGGTAGAGTATTGGTGGAGCTAACATTTGTACTCAAGTGATTCATATCAAAAGGTTTCTGAAGTGCTTATGGCCACATGACAGCAGATAAAGGACTCTGAATGTGGAATGCTAGTTGTAGCTAGTTGCATGAGACATTACATTTAGGAAATTATTAAGCAATTCATTATTCTGAGATTCACAGTGTCAAGAGTGTGTGGAGAATCCCAAAATTCAGGCATTACCTCTTACAATGGACAATTCAGTGGCTGACAGCCTTCACTTAATGACATAAAGCAGCGTCACTTGTGTAGAGTTGTCAGTGCTAATAGACAAGCAATACTGTGTGAAATAACCACACAAATCAATGTGGGACATACGACGAACATATCTGTTGAGACAGTGCAGCAAAATTTCGCTTTAATGGGTTATGGCACCAGATGACTGATGCGAGTGCCTTTCCTAACAGCACTGCTGTGCCCCAGCTGGGCTCCTGACCTTATCAGTTGGGCTCTAGATGACTGGAAAACTGAGGCCTCATGAGAGGAATCACAGTTTCAGTTGGTAAGAGTTGATGGTAGGGTTTGACTGTGGTGCAAACCCAATGAAGCCAAAGCCATGGACCCACATTATCAACAACACACAGTGCAAGCTGGTGGTGGCTCCATAATGATTGGTGCTGTGTTTACATGGAATGGACTAGATCGCCTGGTCCAGCTGAGCTAATCATTGACTTGAAAGCCATTCATGGTCTTCTTGTTCCCAAATCACATTGGAACTTTTATGGAGAAAAATGTGCCCTGTCATTGGGTCACAACTGCCCACAATTGGTTTTAAGAACATTTGGGACAGTTGAAACAAATGACTTGGTCACCCAGGCCACCCAAAATGGCTCCCAATGAACATTTGTGGGACATAATCATGATGTGAGTTCATGCACAATTTCCTGCACTAACAACACTTTTCCAGATAGAGAGAACATGGCTCAATATTTTGGAGGGGATTTCCAACAACTTCTTGAGTCCATGCCGTGTTCAGAGCTGCAATATGTCAGAGAAAAGCAGGTCTGCCATGATATTAGGAGATATCAGATGACATTTGTCACCTCAGTGTATATGTAAATGATTCTGTGTCTAATGCACAGCAAGCAGAATTAGATCTTTTTGTAGATGATACTAGTATTGTACCCAATTCAAGCAGAGATACAGAAATAGGAGAAATGGTAAACAATTTTCTTAAAAGTATCATTCACTGGTTTTCCATGAATGGTCTCAACCTCAATTTTAAAAAGACACAACATGTTTTGTACACCTAGGGGTACTACAGTAATGATAAATGTAACACAGGATGATGAAATGATAAATATGGTGGAAATTTCAGAATTCTTAGCTGGTCAAATAGATGAAAATTTGAACTGGAAAAAGCACATTTTGGAACTCCTAAAACAACCTATTTAAGCCACATTTGCACATAGAATCATTGCAAATTTTGGGGAGAGACAAAGTAGTAAGGTGACACATGTTGCATATTTTCATTCAATAATGTCCTATGGAGTAATGTTCTGGGTAGCTCATCTTAAAGAAAGAAAGGCTTCATAGTTTAAAAAAATGTTCTGTAAATATAATACGTGGTGCTCATCCATGATAATGTTGTAGACAACTGATTAAAAGAGTTGAAAACAGTCGGTTATAGAAAATATAATTTAATTTTATAAATAAAAGATGTATTTACTGAGTGGCAGTAGGAGAACACACATATAGAAGGTATTACAGTTTGCCAGCTTTTGGACCCCTTAGCTCCTTCTTCTGGCAGAAGGGTTTAAGGGGATGGAAGAGGGAAGGACAGGGACTGATCAAGTTTAAGGAAAAGGACTGAGTTCATAAAAGTTGCCCAGAACCATAGGTCAGGAGAGACTTACCGGATCAGATGAGAAGGAAAGACTGATTGTTGGTGAATGCACAGGACAAGACTTGAAAACCTGTGAGCTTAAAGGTGGAGGATAGGGTAATATGCAAAACAGAGACTATTGCTTAAACATTATGTTCAAATTAATAAGAGCAATAAGCTAAGTGGATTGTATGTGATAGAGATGGGAACGGAACAGTGATAAATAAACAAGTTAAAAAATGAAAGATGTATAAAACTAAAATGGAATGAAGAAAGGAACAATTACTGTAAAGAAGTGATGCAGCTGAAGAAATTAATTTAAATTAGGGCAAGATTGCTGGCAAGAACCGAGGACATGTTGTAGCGCTAGTTCCTATCTGCGGAGTTCCGAAAAGCTGGTGTGGGGGGTGAATCTAGATGGCACGTGTGGTGAAATATACACTGAGGTCATGACTTTCATGTTGTAGAACATGCTCAGCAACAGAATATTGTGTGTTGCCAGTATACACCCTGTGCTTATGCCCATTCATCCTAACTGATAACTTGATGGCAGTCCCCACATAAGAGCCTGATCAGTGTTTAGGCAACAGCTGGTGTATGGCATGAAGCATGTCAATGGTGGCTCTCCCTTTGATATTATATGTTTTACCAGTTGCAGGGCTGGTGTAGGTGGTAGGAGGGTACATTGGGCAAGTCTTGCTGGGGGGACAGTGCCGTTGGTAAGAGTCATATGGTAGGGAGATGGGGCAGAAGAAGTATAGGGTCTGACAAGGTTATCGTGGAGATTCTAGGTGTGGTGGATACGATCTTGGACAGGATGGACTTCATTTCAGTTCATGATTGTAGGAAGTCATAGCCTTGTCAAATTAGCTGATTAGTACATTGAAGACCAGGGCAACACTGAGTGACAAGTGGCGTACTGCTGTTGTTTTTTGAAGGGATCTGGAGTAACAGGATCGGATGTCACATCCAGTGATGGGTGTGGTGGAAATGGTGGAGTACTGCTGTAAAGAGTCTGCATCTGAGCAAACACATTTGCCTCAAATGTTAAAAATTCACTGTCATGCAGCCTTGGCATTTGAGGCAAATGTACTTGTTCAAATGCAGATCCAGTCTCACATCAGCCTCGACTGGATGTTATTATCCCACCAACCTAATTCAAAGCCCTGTAACTGGTAAAATATATAATATCAAAGGGAGAGATACGACTGACATGCCACATGCCATATACCAGTTGTTGTGTTAACACTGTTCAGCCTTTTACATTGGCATGACTGCCATCAAGTTGTCAGTTGGGACAAATGGTTATAAGCAGGGGGTGTGTACTAGCAACACACAGTACCCTGTTGCTAAGGATGCTCTACAACATTAAAGTCATGACCTTTGGTGCCTATTTCACCACACATGCCATCTGCCATCTACAGTCTTCGCAAAGACACCAGCTTCTCAGAACTCCACATGTGGGAACTAGTACTACAACATGTCCTTGGTTTTCACCCCCCACCCCCACATCTGGCCTTCATTTACATTAATTTATTCAGCCTCATCATTTCTTTACAGTAACTATTCCTTTCTTCAATCCCTTTTAGTTTTCTATATCTTTCATTCTTTAACTTGTCTGCTTGTTTCCACCCCATTCCTATCTCTATTACATATAATGTCTTAGCTTTTTTCTCTTATTAACTTGTACATGATATTTTAGCAGTAATCTCTGTTTTGTATATTACCCCACCTTCGTCCTTTAAGCTGCCAAGTTTTCAAATCTTGTCCAGTGTAGTCTGCAACAGCCAGTCTTTCCTTCTTATCCCATCCAGTAAGTCTTACCTGAGCCAGGGTTCTGGGATAATTTTCTGAACTCTATCCCTTTTCATAAACCTGACCAGTCCTTTTCCTTCACCCCTCTTCCTTCCTCTTCAATCCTTTCACAAGAAGAAGGAGCTAAGGGCTCCAAAGGCTTGCAAACTGTAATAATTTTTATATGTATATTCTCCTGTCACTGCTTAGTGAGTCGAATTTTTATCTATCCAATTACATTATGTTTAAGAAGTTGGGCATTCTGACTACAGTTTTAAATATATTTATTCCCTCATAAAGTCTGTTATAAATAACCCACTGCAGTTGAAAAGGAAAGTGTACTCTATGGCTTTTGGTCCTTACCTAGCCAATTTGCCCAGTGCAAATGCCCAGGTCACTGGAAAAAAAGAGCAGGTGACTGCTGTATGTAAGAAGGGTAAAAGAATGGACCTGCAGAATTACAGACCAATGTCACTAACATTGGTTTGCAGCAAAATCCTTGAACTTGTCCTCAGTTTGAATATAATTAATTTCCTTGAGATTGAGAAGCTTATGTCCATGAATCAGTAAGGTTTTAGAAAGCATCACTCACGTGAAACTCAGCTTGCCCTTCTCTCACCTAATATACTGCAAACTATGGATGAAGTGCAACAGGCAGATTTCATATTTTTAGAGTTCCAAAAAGCATTTAACATGGTGCCCCACTGTAGACTGTTAATGAAGGTACGAGTGCTCAAACACTTCTTAAGTAACAGACACCAGTATGTAGTCCTCAACAGCAAATGTCCATTAGAGACAAGGGTCTCATGAGGAGTGCCCCAAGGAAGTGTGATAGGACCACAATTAATTTCTGTATACACAAGTGTTTTGGCAGACAGGGTGGGAAGCAATCTGCAGGTGTTTCCTGATGATGTTGCGGTGTATGGAAAGTTGTCAAAGTTGAGTGACTGTAGGAGGATACAAAATGCCATACAAAATTTGTAGTTGGTGTGATAAATGGCAGCTAGCTCTAACTCTAGAGAAACGTAACTTAATGCAGATGTGTAGGAAAAACAAACCCATAATATTCAGATACAGCATTAGTAGTGTCCTCCTTGACACAGTCACATAATTTAAATTTCTATGAAATGAACACCCTTAGCTGCTTACAGGCATTGACATACGTCAACAGGGACAGACGAAAATGTGTGCCCCGACCGGGACTCGAACCCGGGATCTCCTGCTTACATGGCAGGCGCTCTATCCATCTGAGCCACTGAGGACACAGAGGATAGTGCAACTGCAGGGATTTATCTCTGGCACGCCTCCCACGAAACCCATATTCTCAACGTATTGTCCCGCACTACATTCGTAGTGCCCCCGCCCATTATACTCATTACTCGTGATGTGTTGCCGAAAGAACAGATACCATCTTAGTAAATATATAGTTAAGGCTCACTGGCCACTTGACCATCTTCTTCTTCTTCTCTACGAATGCACAAACAGTGCCCGAACTCTTACAGGAATCGGCAACGCGCCGCGAGTAATGGGTATAATGGGCAGGGGCACTACGAATGTAGTGCGGGACAATACGTTGAAAATGTGGGTCTCGTGGGAGGTGTGTCAGAGATAAATCCCTGCTGTCCCGTTATCCTCTGTGTCCTCGGTGGTTCAGATGGATAGAGCATCTGCCATGTAAGCAGGAGATCCCGGGTTCGAGTCCCGGTTGGGGCACACATTTTCACCTGTCCCCATTGACATATGTCAATGCCTGTAAGCTGCTAAGGGTGTTCATATCATTGTAATTTCATTCTAACGAGCTGCTTGGTCACTGATGGTACATTTTCTCTCAGACATGTCCGAAAGAACAGATAGCATCTTAGTAAATATATATTTAAATTTCTGGTCATAAAACTGCAAAGTGATATGAAATGGAATGAACACAAGAGAACTGTGGTAGGGAAGGCTAATGGTCAACTTCAGTTTACTGGAAGAACCTTGGGATAGTGTGGTTCATCTGTAAATGGAACCACATATAGGACAATTGTGAAATCTATTCTTGAGTACTGCTTGAGTGTTGGGACCATACCAGGTCAGATTACAGGAAGATATTGAAGCAATTCAGAGGCATTCTGATAGATTTATTACCAGTAGCTTTGTACAACACACAAGTCTTACAGAGATGCTTCAGAAACTCAAATTGGAAACCATGGAGGGAAGGTGACATTCTTTTTGAGAAACACTAATGAGAAACTTTAGAGACCCAGCATTTGAGCTGACTGCAGAATAATTCTGCTGCAGCCAACATATCTGTACATTTTGCATAAGGACCATGAAGATAAGGTCAAGAAATTAGAGCTCATATGGAGGAATATAGACACTTGTTTTTCCATTGCTCTATTTGCAAGTGGAACATCAAAGGAAATGCCTACTAGTGGCACAGGATACCCTCTGTCATTCACTGCATGATGGCTTCCAGAGTATGGATGTAGATATACACTCCTGGAAATTGAAATAAGAACACCGTGAATTCATTGTCCCAGGAAGGGGAAACTTTATTGACACATTCCTGGGGTCAGATACATCACATGATCACACTGACAGAACCACAGGCACATAGACACAGGCAACAGAGCATGCACAATGTCGGCACTAGTACAGTGTATATCCACCTTTCGCAGCAATGCAGGTTGCTATTCTCAAATGGAGACGATCGTAGAGATGCTGGATGTAGTCCTGTGGAACGGCTTGCCATGCCATTTCCACCTAGCGCCTCAGTTGGACCAGCGTTCGTGCTGGACGTGCAGACCGCGTGAGACGACGCTTCATCCAGTCCCAAACATGCTCAATGGGGGACAGATCTGGAGATCTTGCTGGCCAGGGTAGTTGACTTACACCTTCTAGAGCACGTTGGGTGGCACGGGATACATGCGGACGTGCATTGTCCTGTTGGAACAGCAAGTTCCCTTGCCGGTCTAGGAATGGTAGAACGATGGGTTCGATGACGGTTTGGATGTACCGTTCCCTATTCAGTGTCCCCTCGACGATCACCAGTGGTGTACGGCCAGTGTAGGAGATCGCTTCCCACACCATGATGCCGGATGTTGGCCCTGTGTGCCTCGGTCGTATGCAGTCCTGATTGTGATGCTCACCTGCACGGCGCCAAACACGCATACGACCATCATTGGCACCAAGGCAGAAGTGACTCTCATCGCTGAAGACGACACGTCTCCATTCATCCCTCCATTCATGCCTGTCGCGACACCACTGGAGGCGGGCTGCACGATGTTGGGGCGTGAGCGGAAGACGGCCTAACGGTGTGCGGGACCGTAGCCCAGCTTCATGGAGACGGTTGCGAATGGTCCTCGCCGATACCCCAGGAGCAACAGTGTCCCTAATTTGCTGGGAAGTGGCGGTGCGGTCCCCTACGGCACTGCGTAGGATCCTACGGTCTTGGCGTGCATCCGTGCGTCGCTGCGGTCCGGTCCCAGGTCGACGGGCACGTGCACCTTCCGCCGACCACTGGCGACAACATCGATGTACTGTGGAGACCTCACGCCCCACGTGTTGAGCAATTCGGCGGTACGTCCACCCGGCCTCCCGCATGCCCACTATACGCCCTCGCTCAAAGTCCGTCAACTGCACATACGGTTCACGTCCACGCTGTCGCGGCATGCTACCAGTGGTAAAGACTGCGATGGAGCTCCGTATGCCACGGCAAACTGGCTGACACTGACGGCGGCGGTGCACAAATGCTGCGCAGCTAGCACCATTCGACGGCCAACACCGCGGTTCCTGGTGTGTCCGCTGTGCCGTGCGTGTGATCATTGCTTGTACAGCCCTCTCGCAGTGTCCGGAGCAAGTATGGTGGGTCTGACACACCGGTGTCAATGTGTTCTTTTTTCCATTTCCAGGAGTGTAGAGCAATGATGTACATAATTAAAATATCAGAAGGAAAAATTATATTGATTACTATACATTAAGTTGATTTTGGCACAAAAGAGGTGCACAATGCAGCTGCTGAAAGTTCTGGTCAGATTAACCAATGATATAAAATGTCTGACAGACAGCAAAGTAAAATCTGAAAACAAACTGAAAAAGTTTCTCCTTGACAACTTCTTCTATTCTGTAGAAAAATTACATTTCCTGTAATGTGTAAAAGATGGTAGGTAGGATTTGCTATCTCACTACTGAATACTGTTTTTAGAAGGGGATAGGGTGTGGGGTATCTTGGAAATGTTCGGCATGTAGCCATATTTATGAATTTAAAGTATTAACAGGTCACCTTCTTCCACCAGCTTTCACAGAGGCCATCTGATCAACAACATCTGCTCCATACGTAGATCCAATGTAACATATCACAGCGTCACCCTTTGATTTTGTGTCAATACCAGTTTTTATTTCTGAGTGCAAGAAACTGAGACTTATTAGATACTTTCCTGGACTTCCTTGATATACTGTAAGGATAATATCATTTTTAGCAGTAGAACAATGAGGACAGGAATACAGGTTAACTATCCTTGTTGCAATCCAGGGTATGCTTTTCTGTGCTAATGATAATAAAGTCTATTTTACATATCCTATTCAAGGTTCTAGTGCTAATGGTGTTATTAGTGACAGGACTGGTACTACTTTTCCATTTCTATCTTATATTATCTGCAAAAAGTAGAAAATTTACATATTCAGACACTGCAAGGGGAAGATTATTTCTGCAGTAAGAGAGTGAACAATAGAAGACAATCTCAGTGCATCAAATGTTGACGCCTACTGTTATGCGATCGACATAAAACTGATATGATATACCCTCCATTTGGTCTTGCATTTTAATAATAATGTGGCATCTCTGAATTCCAAATTCTGGGACCCCAATAGTATGCCCTAGCAGATGATTCTATCTGTGCATCCGCATCTACACTTTCTCCTAAGAGCCCGTGTGCAATAGGCAACTGCTCACAGGAGTGTCTTTCCCCGACCACCACACATGAAAATGAACAAATATGAAGGATTTTCCACTAGCTGGAGATGACGTATTAGTGTCAACTGGAATTCCAGCAAATGTGCAATGTTTTTCATTGAAGACCCTGGGCTCTGTATAAAGTCTTGTGAATGCTGTAACATGATGGCTTCCTGAGGGCAATGTATGGACACAGTTCAGAGAGTCAGCATTGCATTGTATTTAGCAAATAACTTGCAGTAGAATCATTTATCAAACAGAATCAATGGCACACCCGCTGGCACGACTCGAACGTGCAACTACCTATTTTAATGGAAATACCTTGATATTGTTTGGCTCCTTTCAGATACTGAGACAGTAAGTTCTCTGCCAATTAGGACATGAACAGTAGTAAAGAGATGGTTAAATAATTTATGAGTCATTTTTTACTGTGTGTAGTTTGTGCATCAGTAAATAATCATGTGGCTAAATCTCTGACCTTGTGCATATTTATAAAATACATGTTCATTCCATTTTGCTCCCAACTACTTTCCCTTTTAAATTAAGTAACAATGTGCACCATGCAGTAAGCACTGATGGCACAGCAAGAGTACCCACACTGGTCACCTCCATTTCTACATTTTCCCACACAGTGCCTCTCTCCATTAGAATGCCCATTGTATACCTCCATGCCACACAGTATCCATATGAGCTCCAAACATACAATCCTGGTCTTCCTCTCTTCACATCTGTCCAGTCACACTTATTACCAAGACGCAGCACACATCGGGAAATGGTCCCACAGAGCACATCTCCAGCACCTCATCCACAGTGGAAAGCATTTCCCCTGATCACAGCCATGCAAAAGGGTCTTCTGACCCACAATCACATGCATCCAGCTTTAATCAGTTCCTCATACAGTTTGCCCAACCCATGAGCACCTCTGCAAACCTTGCACAAGCCTTGCTGGCACCAACAGTCAACCAAGAACTTTGGCAGTGATGCAGCAAACTGCCATCTGCAGTGCTTGTGGCTCCCAAACATGGCCAAGGACTGGTGGTAGGCATAACCGGTTGCACTACAATTTCCCAGCACCTGTTTGTATTGGACAACTATTACTCCACACTGCTAATATCATAACTCGCCAACACAATTTCAGACTTGTGCATCTTCCCACGCAGGCTCCCACCCTAGTTCAGCCGCAATCCTCACTCCCCTTTCCTGCTCACCACTGCAAGTGTTTCCATCATCAATACTTACGACCCCCACACCCATTGTGTCGACCTTGGCCTTGGTGATGAGTTTCTCTGGACTTACACTGTGGCCAACATCAGTGACCTGATCCTCAGTGCAGAATATCTTTCCCACTTCAGTCTCCTCAGTGACCTTGCACAGTGTTACCTGATTGATGGCTTTTTTCATCACTCTGCACCCTGCACTGTCTGCCCCACCTGCTCACTTTGCCACTAAGCAGCTGTTCTACTCTGGTCCTTTTGCTGATACTCTCTCCAAAATTCTGCTCCTCACCTGTCTCCCCGGCATTCCGCATGAGTTGCACCCTGACACAGTGCACTATATCGTGACCACGCCAGGCCTGCATGTACACTGCCACATCTGCCCCTCCTGCCGGCGAAAAGCAAGTTCATAGGGGTGGAAATTGAAGCCTTCACTGCCGCCAGAATCCTACACTCATAAAAAATTCCATGGTCCTCTGCACTCCATTTAGCTCCCAAGAAGGATGGCACCTGGTGCCCTTGTGGTGGTTATTGGCATCTGAATAAACAAATAGTTCCTAACTGTTATCCTCTGCCCCCTTTGTGCAGATATAGTAACAACATTTTGGGTTCTTCCATGTTCAGTAAGGTAAATTGCGCTAAAGCTTTTATGCAGATCCTGCTCACACCCGAAGTCGCCATGAAAATGACTATTATTACACCCTTTGGTCTCTTTGAAAGCCCCTTTATGACTTGTGGCCTCCATAATGACACACAAAAGTGGCACCATTTTCTGGATGATGTCCTCTGTGGTGCATTTGGGTGTTTTGCCTATCTGTAAGATATCCTTATTCACTCTTGGAACTTGGCTGAACACCACCAACACCTAAGGGAGGTTTTTATCCATCTGGAACGAGCAGGAGGCATCATCAACGTGGACAAATGCATGTTCAAGGTAGCCAAGACTAAATTCTTTGAACACATCATTTCTGAAACCAACTTGCACCTGCTATCCCAATAAGTCTACACAGTCACCAAGTTTCTGCCTCCATGAACATTCAATGAACTGTGCAGATTTTTGGGGATGCCAAATTTTTTTGCCATTTCCTGACAGTCATGGTCTCCATTCAGTAACTCCTCACCGCTGCACTGTGAGGCAGCCAAACAAATGGTAACAGACCTGCACCGTGGACTCCTAGTATGACAGCCAGTTTTGAGTTGAGTCATTTTTCAATGGGTGTGGTCCTGCAGCAGTGTATTGCAGACAATTGGCAGCCACTGGCTTTCTTTTTGGCCAAGCTGTCAGAACTGCATTGCAAATGGACTGCATACGATTGGAAGCTGCTTGAAATATATGAGACAGTGAAGTACATCAACTCCTCTGTTGAGGGCTCCATTTCACCATTTTTATGGACCATCAGCTACTCATGACAGGTTTTTGTCGGAAAGATAGTGATCAAATTTCACCTTGGCAGTTAAGTCAGCAGGAGTACATAGCACAAATTACCACTGATAAACTCCACATAGCCGTCGTCAACAACATCATCACCAATTGTCTCGGACGCTCCTGTACATCACTCTTTCACTAGAATATGAGGGCCTTGCACAAGGCCAAGCCACTGACCTCACATTAGACTGCTTATTCCAGGATCCAAAGTCTGATCTCATTGTCCAACTCCACCCAGTCTTGGGTACTGACCTGCAGATTTGGTGCGATCTCCTGTCTTTTCCCATCCACACCACTGGCATCATAGACCACATCTGCACCTGCCTTCCCCCAGTCTTCCCAAACCAGTTTTTGAGCACTTGCATGGACTACACATCATCGCATCTGCTGCTCTCGTGCAGGAACATTTTCTCTGCCCCAGTGTCCAACAGGACTGCCACATGTGGGCTCACACCTGGATCCCATGCCAGCATGTCATTGTGGGCTGTCACATTCATGCCTGATGACCTCTTTCCCTCTGCTGAACACCGATTCTCCCATGACCACATTGACTTCATCGGCTCCTTGCTCTCTTCAGACAGCTGCCCCTTTCAACTCACGATGACAGACCAACTCACACACTGGCCAGAAGCCATGCCTATCCGAGACATGTGAAGCAGTCACCCCACCATTCATCAACACATGGGTTTCACATTTCAGTTCCCCACATCACATAATGTCTGACCCCAGTTCACTTCGCCCTTGTTCAAAACCCTGACTGAGACCTGCATTACACTTGTCCATAGTAGCACTGGCTATCATCCTGCAGCAAATGGCATGGTGGAATGTTCCCATCGCATGTTGAAATCCACTCTTACCTGCTGCAGTGGAAAATGGTCTGCTCCTTTGCCACTGGTCTTGTTAGTTTTGTGTGCTGCCCACAATGCTGACTTGGAGACATCCCCCACAGACCTGGTGTATGGAGAGCCTCTGGTCCTGCCAGGTGACTTTATTGAACTGTAGTCTTTCCCTACTACATTGTGCATCCAAGCTCACATTCAGAAGCTGCAAGACCACATGATCCAATGGCAGCTGATGCCTCCATGACATCATGGCAAGCACAAATCTTTCATACACCATGATGTAATGTATTACGAATACATAGAAAGAGGGATCCTTTATTGTACGATTATATGATAGCAGAACAAACACTGGTAGCAGTTACTTCTGTAAAATATCTGGGAATATGTGTATGGAATGATTTGAAGTGGAATGATCATATAAAATTAATTGTTGGTAAGGTGGGTGCCAGGTTGAGATTGATTGGCAGAGTCCTTAGAAAATGTAGTCCATCAACACAGGAGATGGCTTACAAAACACTCGTTCGACCTATATTTGAGTATTGCTCATCAGTGTGGGATCCATACCAGGTTGGGTTCACAGAGGAGATAGAGAAGATCCAAAGAGGAGTGGCACGTTTCCTCACAGGGTTATTTGGTAAGCGCGATAGCGTTACGGAGATGTTTAGCAAACTTAAGTGGCAGACTCAGCAAGAGAGGCACTCTGCATCGCGGTGTAGCTTGCTGTCCAGGTTTTGAGAGGGTGCATTTCTGGATGAGGTATCGATTATATTGCTTCCCCCTACTTATACCTCCTGAGGAGATCATGAATGTGAAATCAGAGAGTTTTGAGCGCACACGGAGGCTTTCCGGCAGTCATTCTTCCCGTGAACCATACGTGACTAGAACAGGAAATGGAGGTAATGACAGTGGCATGTAAAGTGCCATCCACCACACACTTGGGTGGCTTGTGGAGTATAAATGTAGAGGTAGATGTAGATTTTGCATCATGCACTCATGTGCTGATATGCCTTGGTGTCTGTCAGCCATCACTTCACCCGTGGTACTTGGGTCCTCATCTCATTTTACAGTGAAGTGACAAAACATTGTTTGCTGGGGTGGATAGTTGGAATTCAGAAGAGGCTTTGGTGGGAGGAGGAGGAATAACAGGGTAGGGGTTTGGTGGAAAAGGCTAGTGAAACCTGTGGGAGACCACTGAGACATGGTCGATATGGGAAAGCGAGCTACTAGTTGTGGCATTAGGAGCCTGTGTGGGAGGTCGCGAAAAGGAGAGAGGAGTGGTGTGTGTAGGGCTGAAGTGGGAACTTGGAAGGGATAGGCAGGTGGAGGACAGGAATAAGTAAAGGTTGAGGTCATGGGAGTTACAGGAATGAAGGAGATTTTGCATGGTGAATTCCCATGTAAACAGTTCATAAAAGTTGCTGTTGGCAAGAAGACTCTACAGGGCACAGGCTGAGATTAATCACTGAACTCAAACAAATAGTGTTAGGTGGCACACTCAGCAAATGTGTGGTCCAGCTGTCTGAGTCAGACCATTGGCATATTGAGAGAGGGACTGCTTTTTACTACAGATTCAGTGACAATGACTGGGTAAGTTGTATTAATGGGACTTCTTTGTGTGGGGAAGATGGCAGATATAAGAATGGAGAAATTGTTGGTGATTGGTAGGTTTGATGTTGGTGGAGGTACTGATGTAGCCATCCTTGAGGTGGAGGAAAACATTAAGAAAGGTTGTTTTTTGGGCTGAGGAGGGCCAGGTGAAGAAAACTGGGGAAAAGATATTGAGGTTCTTGAGGAATGTGGATAAAGTGTCATCACCCTCATTCCACAATGTGAATCAATTAATCTGAGCAATATCAATTAATCTGAAGAATATGAGTGGTTTGGGATTCTGAGTCATTAGGAACAATTCCTCTAGATGCCTCATGAACAGATTAGCAATGCAGGTAGCCACTGCTGTAATTTGGATTTGTTTGTAGGTGACACATTCAAATGAGAAGTAATTGCGAGTGAGGATATAGTTGGCCATTGTGACCAGGGAGGAGATTCTAGTTTTGGAGTCAGTCAAGTGTTATGAAAGTTAGTGTTCAACAATGGCAAGGCCTTGGGCACTGGGGATGTTAATATAGAGGGACATGACACTGGCTGGTTCCCAGCTCAGAAAGGAACAGAAACGTTGGAGAAGTAGAAGAGGAAATGTTATGTTCGGTTTCTTTTATGTAGGAGGGTTGGCGATGGGAAATGGACTGAACGTATTGATCCAAAAGGGCAGAGATTCTCTTTATGAGGGCACAGTGATCAGCAACACTGGAATGTCCAGGATGGTTGGGTTTATGTACTTTAGGAGGCATGTAGAAGTCAGCAGTCCAGAAAGTGGTTTGGGTCAGGAGAGAGAAAGACTCAGGGGAGGGTTCTGGAATGGACCTTGAGATCTGAGGAGAGACTGGTGATCCTGTTGGATTTCTGGAGTGGGGTCACCATTCCCAGGCTTATAGATGAATGTATATGACAGATGGCTGAGTCTATCCACCAGGTAATTCCTGTAGTTCATAACAACAGTAGTGAAGCTTTTATTGGCAAGTATAACTATATGGCCATGATCAGGTTTTTGATTATGCATTGTGGATTTTCTGTGGTTGTGGGTTTGTTTTCCACCTTGAAGTATTTGGGGAATGATGGTGAGGCAATGTTTGTGGTTCCAAAATTCTGGAAAGTTAACAGAAGCTGGTTTAGGAGCAGTTCAGTTGGATCATGAATAGAGGGAAAAGTAAACTAAGGCAAGCAGGGCTTACAATTCGTTTTGGATTGAGTTCTATTAGTCAGGTTAGTGGATAAAAAGTGTTTCCACTGTAGGGAAAAGGAGTTCAATTCTTTAAAAAATGCAGCATGTTTGGATTCTGGAATGGTGCAAAAGGCAAGGCTTTGGAGAAGGGAACAGGTTCAAACTATGTTGTATTTCTACACAGAGTACGCGAAAGAACTCGCCCCCCTTCTAACAGCCGTGTACCGCAAGTCTCTAGAGGAACGGAGGGTTCCAAATGATTGGAAAAGAGCACAGATAGTCCCAGTCTTCAAGAAGGGTCGTCGAGCAGATGCGCAAAACTATAGACCTATATCTCTGATGTCGATCTCTTGTAGAATTTTAGAACATGTTTTTTGCTCACGTATCATGTCATTTCTGGAAACCCAGAATCTACTATGTAGGAATCAACATGGATTCTGGAAACAGCGATCGTGTGAGACCCAACTCGCTTTATTTGTTCATGAGACCCAGAAAATATTAGATACAGGCTCCCAGGTTGATGCTATTTTTCTTGACTTCCGGAAGGTGTTCGATACAGTTCCGCACTGTCGCCTGATAAACAAAGTAAGAGCCTACGGAATATCAGACCAGCTGTGTGGCTGGATTGAAGAGTTTTTAGCAAACAGAACACAGCATGTTGTTATCAATGGAGAGACGTCTACAGACGTTAAAGTAACCTCTGGTGTGCCACAGGGGAGTGTTATGGGACCATTGCTTTTCACAATATATATAAATGACTTGGTAGATACTGTCGGAAGTTCCATGAGGCTTTTCGCGGATGATGCTGTAGTATACAGAGAAGTTGCAGCATTAGAAAATTGTAGCGAAATGCAGGAAGATCTGCAGCGGATCGGCTCTTGGTGCAGGGAGTGGCAACTGACCCTTAACATAGACAAATGTAATGTATTGCGAATACATAGAAAGAAGGATCCTTTATTGTATGATTATATGATAGTGGAACAAACACTGGTAGCAGTTACTTCTGTAAAATATCTGGGAGTATGCGTGCGGAATGATTTGAAGTGGAATGATCATATAAAATTAATTGTTGGTAAGGTGGGTACCAGGTTGAGATTCATTGGGAGAGTGCTTAGAAAATGTAGTCCATCAACAAAGGAGGTGGCTTACAAAACACTCGTTCGACCTATACTTGAGTATTGCTCATCAGTGTGGGATCCGTACCAGATCGGTCTGACGGAGGAGATAGAGAAGAACCAAAGAAGAGCGGCGCGTTTCGTCACAGGGTTATTTGGTAACCGTGATAGCGTTACGGAGATGTTTAGCAAACTCAAGTGGCAGACTCTGAAGAGAGGCGCTCTGCATCGCGGTGTAGCTTGCTCGCCAGGTTCGAGAGGGTGCGTTTCTGGATGAGTATCGAATATATTGCTTCCCCCTACTTATACCTCCCGAGGAGATCACGAATGTAAAATTAGAGAGATTAGAGCACGCACGGAGGCTTTCAGACAGTCGTTCTTCCCGCGAACCATACGCGACTGGAACAGGAAAGGGAGGTAATGACAGTGGCACGTAAAGTGCCCTCCGCCACACACCGTTGGGTGGCTTGTGGAGTATCAATGTAGATGTAGATGTAGATGTAGGGTGGTGGGAGTTTCTGTAGTTGTGGTAAATGTGGTACATCTGCAAGGTAAGGTTTGGCAGCTATGAATTAATGCAGGAGAGGTATGGTGGAGGGTCATGCAGTGGTAGTAGATAATGGAAATCAAAGGAAGGAGTAAAGGTGTATAGAACAAGAAGTATTTTGAAGCAATTTTGTAAGTGCTGCTCTAGTTCCTGCAGGGCAGAGTTTCAATCTGGGAGATGTGATGCAGGAATTTGGGATTGCTGAGCAACAGGATTTCATGGATGTAGCCAAGGTCATGCAAGGAGACATGGATCAGATTTATATGGTTATTCATGACTACTTTTGTAAAGGCAATGGGCTTGCAGATAGAGGTCATTATGAAAGGGAAGACTGCAACCATGGATGAGTAATTGATGGTAATACCTTTCAGGGGGTTCCATGAGCTACGAAACAATTCAAGAACAATGTGTGGGGCAGGGTTCTAGCTATGGTGAAGGAAACTTTATGTATGAGTGTATGGAGATACTGGGATCACACTGATGGTTCTGGAATTCAGCAGGAGGAATGTGTGACATGAGGTAATGCACCTACATTCTGTGCAGGCATGTAGCCACATGTGTGCACATAGAAGACCATTGATACAGGGTTGCTCAAAAGTGATACATCCACAAGTTATGTGGTAAATGTATGGAGGGCATGTGCAATTTGGAAGGCAACAAGGAAACATAGGAAAGTAAAGAAAAGGAAATATGGACACAGAATTACACAATGCAACAGACAATATTAACAAAGGGAAACAGCATTGGGTTGTAGAATGGAAGAGAAGTCGCTAAGAAAAATCTAACAGTGGAATATCCATGATGGAATGACAACAATATGTAAAGATTTCTACTCACCACACAGAGGAGACCTTGAATACAGACAGGTACAGTGAAAAAGACTGCTAGATAATATTCATCTGTTAGACTAAGTCCTTCATCAAGCATACACAAAACAAAACTCATACTTATCCACAAAAGCATAACACACACACACACACATGTCCACTATCATCTGCAGCCCCGAAGGCTTGACTACAGTGGCTTCTGAGGTGAGCAGTGATCTCGGCTGAAGTGGGTATTAGGTGTATGGAAGAGACTTGGGACAAGGAGGGGGAGGGTTATCAGGATAGAGGTGGGAGAAGATCCTGGTGCTGCCCGTGAGGATGTGGGGGATGCAATGGGGTCAGGATTGTGTTCTTCTGGTGGGATAGAAGGCATGTCTAATAACATAGGTGACTAGCAAAGGCTGATACCAGGGAGTTACATTAACAAAGGATGAGTTCTCACCTCCATACTTCAGAAAAGCAGTTGTTGGTAGGAAGACACCAGATTGTAGAGACTGTGAAGTAGTCATCAAAGTCAAGCAAACTGTGTTGGGAGGCATGCTCAGCAGCTGGGTGGCTGAGCTATGTCTTTGGTGGTAGTCATTTGTGTGGATGGGCAGCTGGTTAGGTTTAATGCCACTGTGTAATGCAGTGGTTGCAGCTATGTTAGTGTACCACATGACTGCTTTCATGGGTGGCCCTGCATTTGATGGGGTAGGAGAAGCCTGTGACAGGACTGGAGTAGATGGTGGTGGAGGCTGCATTGAACAGCAGTAGAAATACAATGTTAACTCATGGATAAATTTGACCTTTGATCTTCATGTTGAGTATATTCAGGGGCATGTGTCAATGACTCTAGACTAACATAATTGTTCTTATCAGTGAAGTCATTATCCCTATCAGTGATGTCATCAATCATTAAAATAAAATCAATTTGAAAAAAATCCAGCTATCCCAGTGTGCTTTACTTCCTATAATTCACAATGTAAGATACACGGGAATGAGATGATTATATAATGTATTGTTTAAAATTAAACCTAAAGAGAAAGCCATTCAACATGAAATTTTCAAAATTATAGCGAAATTTACAATCTACCAGTGCTCACATGCAATGCCGCATCACCTACAGATAAGGAAAATTTCGACAGAAGTTATAAATATATAATATTAAGGTGGCATTAGATAAAATTGGTTGTTTATTATTGAGAGATGGTGACATACATATCAGCATGGAATAGAACACAATTTCAAACCCTAATCCCGCTGTGCCTTATGTTGTATACAGAAAAAACTTCTCAGGTTTTGTCAGAGAAGAAGAAGATGCAATCAACAAGTATACATTTCCACATCCCACCAGATCCACTTCTGAGGTTGGGGTGACTGTATCAAAAGAAGACAGACTAAGACATTAAAACAATGTATCTATGCAGGCAGAAGATGGAGAAGAAATGAAAGTGTATGCAATGAGGAGGAACAAGAAGAGAATGATTTTGATGTTATTCATGGTTTGAAGATGGTCTGCAACAAACTGCCTGCAGATATCAACCTCAAGTAAATTGCATAGATGTCAATATTCTTAAGTACTATCTACTGAAAAGAAGTTTCATGAAGCATCTATTAGAGTCTGAAGTTTACAAAATCTGTCCAAAATAATGTGAATACTGTTATTGTAATCAGATCAAAATATTGACATTCATCAGTGTTATATACAAACAACAAGTGTCTGCACCAAGATGCTATAATATATATTGCACAAGAACATGGTTATCATGAAAGAAAGAAAATAACATTGCTCATCCTGTAAATCATGATGGTTAGTATAGCTGTCTTCTGTATGTGACAGGCGTAATATGAGTTATCTTTTCTGTTATTATGTGTACTCTGAGTAACAGTGTTAGCAAAAATTGCAGTTAATTCTGTAATTACACAGCATCAGATAATTATTGACTTAAAAAAGCATGGATTCAGGGTAATGGCATTGCCCATTTTCTTTATGTTTCAGATAGCTGGCATATGGACTGTAGGCAATTTGAGAAAGGGAAAACAGACTGATGCTGTAGCTTTCTCAATTACAAAGCCTGGTCAGAAATTTAAAATCCTTGCTAGCACACTGTGATACAGATGAATCAGACTTGAGGGTTAGTCATAGTGTCTATCACATAGTTGTCAAACAAAACAATCTCTTTCTCATTGTGTAAACTAATATTACCAATTTTCTATGTTTCATATGGTTACAAAGTAGACAGCAGAAGATTTCAAAAAAATAAAACAGATTGTTGCTGCAGATTTATTGATTAATAAGACAGCTGAAATTTTTAAAATATCACATGACACACTGTAAAAGAGATTTCAGAGTAAAAATGAATCACAGTTAATTATTCTGGAAAGGGGATGTGTAAACTATGCAGCTGCTACCAACAGGTCAGTTAGCACAATAGTTGTAAAGGGAACAGAGTGAATGATCAACACATTTCTGCAGTCTTTCCTAATGCGTGCTTGAAGTGGTGTAACAAGTGATGCCACTGAACAGTGGATGACTGGAAACAAATGATCTGGAGTGGTGAATGCTACTTGTGGTCAACGAAGAACAGAAGTGATGATGTTTGAGGATGGAGCTGTATTTCATGCTTAGAGACTGAGTCCCTTATCATACTCAGGAAAAAGCTAAACACAGATGGATATAAAGACAATTTACAAGCATTGTGTACTGCAGAAAGTAGAGGAAGAGTTTAGAGACAATGGATGTTTTCGTCAATGTGATAATTCACCCTATCATAAAGCAGCATCTGTGAAACAATGATTTTGTGGACAATAAAATTCCAGAAATGGACTGGCCCCAATTTCTGACATGGATCTGATGGAACACCTTTGTGATGAGTCAGTATTCCAAATTTGCCCCACATCTGAGAATACAGCACCACTGGTTTCGGCCACTGTGAAAACTTGGTCTGCCATTACTTGCCTGACATTTAGATGTCTCATTGAAAGTCTTCCCAGCAGAGTTCAGGCCATCATAAAGGCCAAGGCTGGGCATAGACCATATTATTTTTTAGTCTGACAATTTTTTACTAAGTCACTTTGCTGTAACATGAATCAAACAAGAGACATAGATAATAATTTGCAAAATAATATCTATCAAAGATATTATTCCCTAAGGTTTATGATGACTGGTGAAAATAATAAACTGAAAGGATGGATTTTGGGAAAATTCTGTTTCCCCTGAGTAACTGAAAATAATAGATCCTGGCAATGTGTAGTGAGAAAAAGCAAAGTGTCTCCCAGGTTAGGCTGTCAGATAACCCCAAAGTGGATGTGCATAATGTCTTGCAAGGTCACTGTGAAGACTGGCAACACTATTGCTCATAAGACTGCTGCAGTAAATAATTACACACATTAGAATAGTGAAAAAATATTTTTACTATAATTTTTAATGCAAATTCCAGTGACAAGATGTGAACTCTGCTTACCTATTTTCTTGCAAGAGATCAACATATGTATGTCTGCAAAGAGACTGTGTTTATGGGAATATCTGTAGCAGAGAGAGAGATCATCTTCCTTGGAAATGTGTGTGTTGTAAACAACAAGAATATATGGAATAAATTAGCAGGCTACGTTTAACTAATCACATATGCTGCTGAACCATCACAGAATATAAAAAATGTCAGTTTCTGTTCACATAGTAACAGACAGTGGAAAAATAAGAGATATTAATATTAGGTCTCTAAAAGAAGTTTGTTATGATTCTTTGTTTTATTTGCAAGAGTGTTTAGTTCTAGCGAACAAATTCACTAGTGATGAAAAAGCTTTTGTGGAAGTGAATGAAAGAGAGTACTTTACCAATTGTGAACATTATGTTATTTCTGAATCGTATGATAAGTATGAATGTATTTATTACACAGAACTGTTTCTATTCAAGTATAAGAAGGTTGTCAATTGCTACATTAAGGATATATTATCCATACTGTACACAGTTTGTCTGCAAATGCTATCCAGTGGTGTTTAAACTTCATTAAGGCGGATACAGTGCAGAAAACTTGGTTGTGTAATGGATTTGTCTCAACTATCTACTCACATTGCAAAAAAATACTGTTGGCAATAGATGATGTTCTAAAAGCGGGGACAATAATGTAAAATGTGCATTAAATTCATTAATTTCCACAGTATGTGATAGTATAAATTATGAAAGTCTTCTGTGAAACTTACACACACACACACACACACACACACACACACACACACACACACACACACACATATATATACACTCAATAGAACTTGCTCAAAATGGAATCACATGGAACTAAAACAATTTTCGAAAATTGGAGAAGTTTCCAGATTACACAAAACTCACTATGCTACATAACATTTCTCTGGTATTGTGAGTAAAAGTATAATTTGTAATTATGCATGTATTTATGTATCTTCGCTCATTTGCAGCAGATGCACATTTACTGGATACTGTACAACAGTACACTAGACTATTATGCTAATTGATAAACAATACTGAATTTCTGTATCTTTATCCTAAATTTAAATTTGTTTATTGTTATATATATATATATATATATATATATATATATATATATATGATTACTGTGTTTGTTTGCTTCACATTTCAATTTTTTTGCCACATATCAAGGAAGGAAACCTGTCTGAATTCCTGTTCAAAAATGCTTTTGTTGTGCAATTTTTTGCACTATACAATAGTTCCAACAGCTTGGGAGAATTTTTGTGTGCTGAAAATTGCTAATAACATCACTTAAGCTTGTAGTTGCTTCAGGTGTATTAGTCTAGGAACATCATTTTTCTCCTCTTTCTTTCTTGGTTGGTCATCTTCTGTTTTGCAGATTTCTATTAAATCTGTTGCTGAAGGGAAAGTAATTGAGTTGACAGACAGTCAGTACATTGAATAGAATCATCTTCACTACATGAAATGCTTAGCATTTTAATTAATGCAGTAACTGCTGCTGAATTTTCTTGAGCTTCAATGGCCACCAAAACATCTTGTTCTTAGCCTCCAAATCTTGCTTTGTTGAAGCACTTGGTTGCGGTTTTGGGCTTTTGTTCCCTTACTGCCAACCAATTTATTGCATTCAGGACAGGAACTGATTGTGCAAGGGCAAATGCACTTCTGGCATCTTTGACACTAAGAATAAGAGACTGCATCAGTAATCACCTATAATTGGACTTGAATATGTAAATAAATGCATTGCCAAGGGATTGTGTGAAGCTGGTTGAACCTGACAGGAACCAAGATATTTTTATGTTTGATAACTTGAGTGTTCGGTGGGAGGTTGCATCATCTAGGAAGAGGAGAGCTTGGCGATATCCTTTTTTTCATTTTGCAGCAAAAGCGCCCAGCCATTCTTTGATAAGACCACTCATCATGTATGCCTTTTTATTGCTTTATCATGTGGCTGGAATGTTACTGACATATACCTTTTTGTAACAACACGGTTTTGCCACCTTTCGAATCATCAGTGATTTTTACACGTTTGCACACAGCAGTAAAGTGAGTCTTTCCTTGGATATTTTTCCACTGGTGCACTTTTCATTTCAGATTGCTAGACATTTTCAAGGCAGTGCATGATAAAATAGCCTCATTTCGTCAGCACTGAACATGTCTTTTGGGTCATAATTCCCAATTAGGTTGTGCAGTATTGTCTTCCATTCTGTTGCTAGGCTTTCCTGCACATCATCTGCATCCTCACACATCATTCCAACGATTCTGTTTCTATCCTCTGGATACCTTGAACTTCATATTTATAGGCTCTTTAGTGACTTTTAGAGCCTCAGAGCCTCATTCTGCAACACAGATCCAGACAACGGTAAGTGTTTTGCCTGTGCACTTACCAACCATCCCTACACTATCTCTCTAATTTCTTAATTTCCCATCTTCTTTGCCTTTCTCTCCATTTGCCAATTCCCTTTCACCCATTCATCCCATATGTCATCCTTGTTTTGTAAAGTATCATAAATTTGTGTTTTACCACATTTGAAATGCAACATTATTTCAATCATAACAAGTGTGTCTTTCTCACTCACCTTCATTATCTTAATGTTTTTCATTCAGTGTTAGCAAAACATAATTTTTGTCAACATCACATTATCACTTAAAGTCCTACTACTCAACTGAAACTGGAAGAAAATAATGCAGGTGATGTATTTCTTTGGAATCCTTGACCTGTCAAGGTAAAACCACTGTTTAACAGAACAACACCCACCACTTCCAATGCAAAGATTGCAGCAGAGTGTTTGTAGGTAAGTAACAATGTTCCAGTGTGTGCCTTCAAGTGCCAGTAATGATAAAAGATGGAAATTCCAACAAACAGAACACTTATGAATGAATTGTTGTCTCTGACACACTGACACTGCATGTAACCTGTTCATTCTTGCACAAAGTGGTATGGTTTAATGTCTGCACTCACAGCACCGTGCTGTGCTGGACCTCTTTTCTTGGTTTTGCACCAATTAACAGCACTGTCAGAGCTGTACACTCTTTGAGTGAAAAGTAGTATCTTTGTAGAATCATGAATCACTAATGTATACTGTAATACAGTAGTACTGTATAAGCTCTTTTCCATATTATAAAATGAATTGTTAATTAAATCTTAAAAATTTGCATTCCATTCCTATGTTAAGCTCATTCCGCTTTACACAAAAAATTAGCATGTAAGAGAGTATTGACTGTCTTGTGACTGAAATATCTGTACAGTTTGGGCAGATTTCCAAATTATATACGTTCCACTTTGATCAAGTTTTATTGCATATATATTGTTTTTCTTGTACTTTATTATAATGATTAGGTGATTTGTGACTGTTCTGGGTGAGAGAGAGAGAGAGACAGGCAGACAGATAAAATGATTACTTTGTGTGAGAGAGATCACAGGCCTCTTTAAGGAATTCCGTATTTTTTATGTATGAAAGACAGGGATCAATGATTACTTTGAATGAGAGATATCCCACCTGTGTTTAATGTGTGTACTATAGTACATGGTTATTCAAAAAGTTGGATCCAATTTAATGAATTTGCATTTCATGACCTATAGATGGTACATGAAAAGTCGTCAAAGGAAAGAGGAAAGTCCAATGTTTTGTTTTATTAATCACTAGTTGCAGAGATGACAGAAGATAGTGTTAGCTGCATAAATTGCCACTAGGGTATTTGTGCTAATAGGCAACTGTGAGTAAGATGCCTATATTGCAGCAGAAGGTTTTCTGCATTCTTGAATTTGCAGGAAGTGACTGGTAGTTATAGTACAGTGGACTTTTTGTCTCTGATTCAGCATTGAGCCACCAACAAGAAAAAGTATAAGATGGTTCAGTGAACTACATCTAGTTCACCAGATATGCTTCTTAATGTGCAGAATGAGTCTGGCTACTGCTTGGATGATTGCTGGATTGCTGTGCAGCAAACAGAGGACACACAGAATATTTGTAACGTATGTTACAAAAAACTTTGAAACTTCCTCCTTTCATTGATATGTAGACTGTTCATGTACAAATTATACTTTATGAAACACAAATCAATTAGCCTGTGTGTATCCTTTTGACTTACCCTGTATTTGACATATGAAATGAAGAGATACAGGTATGTGTGTGTGTGTGTGTGTGTGTGTGTGTGTGTGTGTGCGTGCGTGCGTGTGTGCATGCGCGTGCCTGTTTTAAGAGGGGGAGGGGGGATAGGGACTTGTGAGTGACAAGCACAAAACAAAGTCTGCTTTCTACAGCCCACATGATGAGTTGTGTTAAACCCTACCTTTCTAATTGGTTAATAGTGTGGTAGAGTGTCATATCCTCTGGTACAGTAACCAAGAGTTTGGAGTATATATAATCTAAGAAAAAAAAAGAAATGTTGCACCATGAAGGAATTGTCTGGCTGGGATGGAAATCAACAGATGTAATGTACATGTACAGACAAACAAATGATAACAATTTCAGAAAAATTGGATGATTTGTTCAAGACAAACAGCATTACAAATTAAGGAAGTGAATTCCTCAGGAATATCATAACAAATTCTGTCCAACTGATGCATTAGATCATCAAAATCCTGAGCTGATTGGAGGGCCCTGCCCATAATGCTCCAAAGATTCTCAGCTGGGGAGAGATCTTGTGACCTTGCTGGAGAAGGCAGGGTTTGTCATGTGTGAGGAGATGCAATAGAAACTCCCACTGTGAGTGAGTGGGCATTATCTTGCTGAAATGTAAGCTGAGGATGGCTTACCGTGAAGGTCAACACAATGCGGCATTGAATGTTGTTGACTGCTGTGCTGTAAGGCTGCAGTAGGTGACAACCAAAGGGTGCCTGCTGTGAAACAAAATGGCATCCCAGACCATCACTCCTAGTATGTAAGGCTGCATGGGAGGGGGGGGGGGGGTTGGGGGGGGGGTGGTGACGGTCGGTACAAACTGAACAGTAGGGGGATGCCAACTAGACTGTCACCTCCACACAGCCTGACAGCGAGGAGTAATGGTCTGGGCTGCCATTTCATTTCGTAGCAGGACCCCTTCAGCTGTCATCTGTGGCACACAGCACAGCAGTATGTCAACAGTATTCTGCACCCCATTCTTTGCTATTCTTGACAAGCCATCCTAGGTTTACACTGCAGCCAGATAATGCTCACTCACACATGGCAAGAGTTTCTACTGCTTAGTATTGTGCTTATAAAACCCTACCTTGACAAGAAAGTTTGCCAGATGTCTCCCCAGCTGTGAATGTTTGGAGAACTGTGGGCTGGACCCTCCAAACAGCTTGGGGTTTTGACAATGAAAGATGCCAATTGGACAGAATCAGGCATGATAGCCCTCAAGAGGATATCCAAAAACTCCATTGATCAAGGCTAACCCAATTAGCTGCTGGCATAAGAGCCAGAGGTGGACCAACATGTTATTGACTTGCCCAAATTGGGAAGTTCTTTCTCCTACTAAGTCACCCAATTTTTCTGAAATTGTAATAATCTGTGTGTTTTTACACGTACATCACTTCCACCAATGTCTGTCTCATTTGGATAATTCTTTCATGGTGTATCATTTTCTTTTCTTAGAGTGTGCAAATAGTTAATTTAGTTAACAAGAGTAAGGAGTTAATACCAGTAATTAAGTATGGTGTATCATTTTCTTTTCTTAGAGTGTGCAAATAGTTAATTTAGTTAACAAGAGTAAGGAGTTAATACCAGTAATTAAGTATGGTGTATCATTTTCTTTTCTTAGAGTGTGCAAATAGTTAATTTAGTTAACAAGAGTAAGGAGTAAATACCAGTAATTCAGTTTAAAAGATAAATTGACAGCACTTGATAAAACCCAAGGAGGTGCTTCTGTTCAAGTTGTTATGAGAAAGACTGACATTGCTATATTAATATTTTAGAAATTATGAAATATTAGAGTAACACTTTAAATTTTGCTCCAAAACAAGAGAAGTAATCAGAAAGTGAAAAAGGAGAACTGGACCAAAAGTGTTTGATGTTTCTGGGCACACTAGGTACAAGAAAATACACACCATTGGATTTCTTGTAAGAAGATTTCTTCTGCAGGTAGCAGTGGAAAGTTCTATAAAATACGATGAATAGGTTACAAGGCTAGTACTATAGGGCTGCACAGATTCAATCATCAGCATGATACCTCTGGTCGAAAAGTTTGCGGGAAAAGATTAAGTACAGACATTGCATTTTGTGAAGAATTAATGAGTGTTTTAAAAGAGGAAAATTTCTACTTTGACACACTTCACTTTTAAATAAATGGATTATCTTATTTATCACATGTGTTTAATGTAACTTTTGAAGATGTATTGTAGCTTGAATTTGTTTAATCATATCATTCAATAATGTAATATCAATATTTTTCTTTTTTCAAATTATACTGTATAGTATTTAAAATAATTTTACACATCATCAATTTTTATTTAACTGTGAACATATACTGTATGTTATATTCCTAATTATAGCTTCAAATAACTATCTGAGAAAACATTCCTATAAATGGGGCTTTCACTAATCCAGACTAGGAATCCAAATCATGAGGTTTCACTGTATTTGTTAAATTTCTCTTGAGAAGCAGTCGCTCATATATGAGATCAGAATTGAGACACATGAGAGTTCCATTTAAACATTAAGGCAGTGTATTATTCAATTTCCATTGCAAAAATTAATTTTCCAAGCAATTAAATAAACTGCAATGTAAGAACACATCAACTGTTAATGTTTAAATTTTTATTATTTATAGGTGACATTGTCAAGCAATGACAGCCATAACACTGACAGTATCTATATACCAGTCATCAATCATCCCATACTGAAAACGCATTCTTGAATTCATGATTGGGGGAAATACATATATGATAACATCAAAATTCTTAAATGTAATGTATTTTTGTGGATATATATGACAAAATAATATGAAATGGTACAAGCTTTTACTGCTGTAAAATGATTTGCTACTTACCCTTTTCTCATTTGAGCCAACATCTGACTGGACAATATGCATCGAATGGTTTGACACATTTTCATTTATTTCAGTAGGCAAGGGTCTGGCAGTTGAAAGCTGCTGACATGTGTCATTTGCTGATGGTACTGTTTCAATTATATGAGAAAGTCTTCTGGAATGAGACAGTATCAAAAGAAAATTAGTATTCCATAAGAAGAAATTTGCAGCTAGAAATTTTACTATATACAGAGAAGCAATTTTCCTAAACAAAGAATATGTCTCACGCACACATACAAAGAAACACACTGAAAGAATGGAAGAGAGACAGGTTTCGTATTTTTAAAGTAATTAGTGAATTATATGTGGTGTCTCCCTAGCTTGAGGTTCTGAATACATTTTTCAACCTCAGAGGGAGAACTGACGACAGAGACAAACAACAAGGTTTTGTGCTTTCTGATTACAGCGCAATACAGTGGACCACAAGGTTTAGCGTGGCTTCCCCCGTCGGAGATTCGAGTCCTCCCTTGGGCATGGATGTGTGTCTTGTCCTTAGCATATTTTAGATTAAGTTAGAGTAAGTAGTGTGTAAGCCTAGGGACGGAGGGTCCCATAGGCACTTACTACCACCACAAGGTTTAATACAGCCTGCTCTATAAAGGAGAGAAAGCATTGTTTACTGTGTTAAGCAAGATGCAAGCAGTAAAGAATATTAGAACAGTAAGTTCAAAGTAAAAATTATTAGTGAAAAGTGCTACACTTGGCAGGAAGTCAGAGAAGCTGTGGCCATTGTCTACAGTGTAAAGCAAGATGCAAGCAGTAAACAATATTAGAAGAGTAAGTTCAAAGTAAAACTTATTAGTGAAAAGTGCTACACTTGGCAGGAAGTCAGAGAAGCTGTGGCCAACACTAAACAAATTTCCTTTTTTTGAAGCTCAAACTTCATAGAGTGATTTTATCATTTAAACAATACTTTAGTGGTGGCTTAAAATTCCTTATTAACATAAAACATTATTAAATAACATCAATTATGTTGGCAAAATAATTCAATTTGACAGATAAAAAATCTATTCACCAAGTGGCAGCAGAACACAGACATAAAAGAGTGCTGTGATTAGGCAAGCTTTTGGAGCCAATGAAGGGTTGTAGGGATAGCAGAAGGGGTGAAGGAAAAGGACTGAAAAGGTTTAGGAAAAGGAGTAGATTTTGGGAAAGTCACCCAGAATTGTGGATCAGAGGAGATTTGCTGCATGGGATGAGAAGGAAAGACTGTGTTGGGATGGATAAAAAAAAATCAACCAACAATTCTTGATCATAAGAAAAATACATACTAGTTTGAGAACACTAATCAAAGAAAATTATGATGAAGGTCACAAAGTACTGTATGGTTGTTTTAATTTTCTATATTCCTTAAAACAAGTTTTGAATGTAATTCAAATATATAATACTAAACTTTTCCCTACACCTTCACTTGGGTATGCATTTTACACATACAGGGTGCCCATAGTTAAAGTTCCACTTTCAAAATCCCTGTATAAAGAGAACCACTGCTCAGAAGGATGTCAAATTTGAATAGCATATGATTGACACAGGGGAAACATCATGGGAGGAAAAACTTTAATGAAAATTTGACCAGTATATGGTGCTTTCTCCCTAAGGATTGTACACTGCTAGTAAAGCTCTTTTACAAGAATGATGACTTGGTGCCAGTAGCCCAGCAGAAATTCAAGACACTCAAGGGTAAGAAAAAAGACACTGGTCCAATGCCTGTTAAGGGTCTCGAGAAATTATCATGAAATTCAAAAAGACATATTCTGTTGAAGTTGAATGTGGCAGAGACAGGAAAGTAGTTACTCCTATGTCTGTCAAGGATGTGGCCACAGCATTACTGGAGGGGTCGAGTGGTGACAGGCAAACATCAGCGATAAAGAATTGCATGAATGCTGGACATGCCTGCGACTACAGCGCTTAAAATCCTATGAGAGATTCTGCATTGTTATTAATACAGAATAACTAATGTTCAGGAAGTGCTTCCTGCGGACCTGCCAGCAAGCTAAATGTTTGCTCTGGAATTTCTTGGTCACATGAATCTGGACAATGAATGACCATGGAACATTCTGTGGAAAGACACAGATCATTTCAATATCCAAGAACATTTCAAGACACAGAATTGCAGACTATGGGCAATGGAAAATCTGCACACACATTAACCAGTACTACGTCATGGAATCTATATGATGTGGGTTAATAGCATAATTTATTGTAGGGCCATATTATTTCAAGGAAATTAGTCCTGTAGTTCCTGTTATGTGTATAATTGCTGGTAAATGCTATTACAGTCTTTTGTATACCAACAACATTTCAAACCTTCAACAGCACAGATGTGTCGGTAGGATCATTTTTATGCAAGATGGTCCTCCTCTGCACATTGCATAGTCTGTGGAGTGGCTGCATCCAGATCACCTGATCTTAATTTGTGTGACTTCTGGAGTGGGGTTGTCTGAAAGAAGTTATGTTTAGTCCTTTGATTATGAATGTAGCTGAACTCCCAGCACACACTGAACAATGCATTCTGAACATGACTCTGATCTGTTCTGGATCATGCTGTTTCTCAATTTCAACTTGTCACACACCAATCTCATGACATTTGGCCTTTTAAGCAGGTTTTTACCACAAGGAAAATAAAAAACCAATGTCATTTTGATTTTTATATCTTTTTTTTTTTTTTTTTTTTTGCCTTTAGGTCAATTAGAAACCTGTGTCGTTTTGCTTTTTATTCCAGTTTTTGTCTCAGGGTAATTAAAAACTAATTTTTCCAATCCAATGTGGTCCAACCTTGCTATGATGGGTGGGCTTACCTAACTAACAGTGCCAAAAATTATTACTGTTATATTTACAGTCATGCACATTGACCAATATTGATGGTGTGATGTGCAACACAATGTATAGCCATTGTATTGTGATTCATCTGTCATTTGTAGCTGATCTTACTTCTGTCAAGATGCTTCTATTGATTTTATATATATATATATATATATATATATATATATATATATATATATATATATATATATATATATATATATATATACACACACACACACACACACACTGCATGATATTTCCCATTGTGTCAATAATATGCTGTTCAAATCTGATGCCATTCTGAGCAGTGGTTCTCTTTCTACAGCATTTTGAAACTGGAAAATTATTTATGGACACCCTGTATATTGAACAGACATCCTCTTTCGCCTCTCTGTATCCACTTCTTTCACCCTCTACCCGTACACTTCTCCCATCTGTATCTATGTTCTCCTCCTCACCCTCTCTGTTTCTCCATCTCCGTCCTTCCACCCCTCTTTCTTACTATATCTTCCACACCCATCCCTCTGAACATATCCTCCTCCCCTATCTCCTTACATCTCAGCCTCCCCCTCTTCCTTTTCCACCTGCCCACTATTCCTCTACACCTTCCACCTGCCTCAGTTATCTCCCTCTCCTTCTGTCTCCCTGTCCACTTCCTCCTCCTCTTCACTCTGTTCAACGCCTCTTTTATCCATCTCAGTCTGTCCCCAGCCATGTTCATTGGCATGTGCAGCCCCTGCAATATAGTTGAAAAAAGCAGGATGATACTAGTCTCTCAATACATCTGTCTTGCAGGGCAGCCTGCATGTCAGAGCCCCTGACATGTAGGCTGCCGTGCAAAGTACGTCCATTTGGTGTGCCAATACTATTCCTACGCAATAAGCCTGTTGTGCATGTTCTGGCGTAACAACAAGAGCCAGCATGACAATGAAGGACAGAAGAGCAGAGAGGGCTGTCAGACAACATCAGCCAATAGTATAACTAGGACTAGGACTAGGACATCACCAAGACAGGAATGGCATCTATACGAAGAGAATATATGCACCACACCACCTAGCTGTGGGTACAGGGGAAGAAGAGCCTTCACATAAATGCTGCAGCAGTGACTTATGAACTGTTTTGTTTTTATTGCATTGAAATTTTATATATTGAAGGACATTCATTAGTTGCATTGTCACCATTTGCTTGTCACACACCTTTGTGAATTTGTAAAGTCAATTACTGTCAGTTTCACTTACTTTAATAAATTCCATTGATACGATTTGTTGAATTGTTGTTTAGTGATCTGAGAAAACAGCTTCCTAGGCACCATGTATTGGACGAGTGGGCAGGATACTACAGTGCAAGACAGCCTACATAACAGGGACTAGAAAAACACATTTTTGCCCCATCTCCTCTCCTATTGGAGCTAGAAGGTTATAAACTCTACAGCACTGATACTCATAAGGCCTGTTGTTTCTGTGCCAAATTTGGTTGAAATCGATCCTAGGGTTTGGGGGGAAATCCTGTACATCCACACAAACACACTGCTTGATATATATCATATATTTAATGACAAAAGATGCACACAAAGGATTTAAGCAGTGGCCATTTGAATAATTTCAAATGCTGTAAATAATGATGAAATAAGTATGAAAAGAATAACCATTCCTGATGACTTTCAGGATGACAGAAAAATTTCTTTTGAAAATTAAGTGATGCTTTCAGTATTGATATATGGAATTATTGTAATGTTTTTACTTGTACGATTATTGCTCAAAACACTTATCATGCATCATTACAGAAAGCATCATATTTATATGAATATTTTCTGAAAAATTAAGACATTTGGAAGTGGCAGGAATTAACAGCCTGGTGTCCTACCTTTCATTGTTCACACTTGTACTTAATTCTCTTGCTACATAATCCTCTTGTTGTCTTTCTTCACAATGTTCTTTACTTAGCACTGTTTCTGATTGCTGTCTCTCCACCTATAATTTGCATAATTAAATAATTAGAAATACATCATTCAAACATAACAGTAGAATTATGTAGAAAGATTTGTTGTTTATATTGGCAAACAAACCAAGAGAAAGTATCATAGGGCAGGAATAGTTATGCTACAAACCAAGCCCATAAAGAGGAAAACGTTTGCTTTAAAATGTTTGGAGATGTATTATAAATGAAATGTAACTGAATACATAAAATACAATGAGTTTTAGGATTGTGGCAGTACCAAAAGAAATTAACTGTGCAAGGGAACTTTTCCTATTTACAAGAAAGGAATGAGTATCTTAGCATAAGTAATTAAAACTCATGAGGAAAACATGAGCTATCCACAGAAATAACGTAAGACATTGTCACTATGTGTTGACTTACTGGAATTTTTTTGTATCATTAGAACACATTAACTCTGACTACACTATACTGCTAGTTTTCCAAACATGTCATTGTCTAAAATCCCTTGCTAAATTGCAGAGTTCACTCATATTCTAGTTCAATTATTGGTCTCATATGAAAAAAGATGGTGTAGGCTATCCACCACACCAGATGTACAGTACTGTACTGTACTCTATTAGTGTCCTGATCTGTCAAATGCACAAATCATGTCTCCACTCTTAATAGCAGATGCTCATGTGTGTCATGTGGTTGTATAGACTATGGCCTGGATATCTGACTATAAAGCCATGAGCTGTTTGCTCACCCCTGCTAATTGCTGCTTTGCAAGCACTCAAGCTGGAACAGTCTACACTATATAGATTAAAAGCTATCTGTTGCACCAGACATAAATCTTAACTCTTATAACTTTAACAAAAAATTTTTATTCTTAATAGGCAAAATAAGGTACAGAAATTACAAATATGATGATTGTTGATTCCTCAGAAGAACATACTCTAATATGTCACAATTAATGCCTGAGTGTTTTAGTTATATCCAGTACTTGAGATATAGCATCCTATTATGAATCACTAGTGAGAGGCATTTGATAATGTGATTCTATATATTTTGAAGATTTCAAATTCTGAGCGTGAAACTGTGTACTATGACAACTATGGTGAGTTTGTGCCATAAGAAAGTACGAGCATTCTGATTTGTAGAAGAGGTTGCATTTGCATGTCGTCAGCAACTCTTACACACTCCACTCTCTGACCTCCTATACAAACTCAAAACTCTCTTATTACATAATTCAGCTTTCCATATAGCCTTTTGCTGAGTGTTCTATGTTCCTCACACTTTTTGCTGTTCTTTTTCTTTTCTATAGGTACTAAGATACTTTCTGTAAAGTCCTTTGGCAATTTTTCTGTCATGTATATTTGATTACACAATTATCTCTTTAAGGTGGAGGACATCAAAAATAAAAAAAATAAAAACAATTTTTCAAAAATATGTTCACTTTGTAGTGTACATTTTTCTGAAGCCTTTGATGAATAAAACATATATGTTCCAGGAAATGTAAGACATGTTATTTGGTCTTAAGTGTGCCAAAGTGCAGTGCCATGCTTCTTCAAACAGCATTCTTCACTCACATGTCACTGTACTTTGCTCTGTGGAATTCAGATGTGTATATTTTGAGATGGAAGCCATCAAACCTATATTCAGGACAGTGGAAATTAAGATGTCCTGCTCTCATTTGGCTGGTTTGACATCCTACCTGCCATTAAAAAAACCCACAATTAATACTGGGTGGGATTACTTGTAACAGGCAGAATAAGAAACTTTCAGAAAATTTAAACTCTTTATTGTCTATTTACCAATAACTTTCTCTTTTGAGTGGCATAAAATTAAGTATACAAATCATAAAACCAGTAAAGACAAGAGACAAGCAAGACAGTACACATTTCTTCAACCCTTTTGTCCCAGCATCTTTTTCTCTATAATTTTGCTACAGCTTTACATGCCATGATTTCCTTTCTGTGACAGAATCTATTATCTCATCAAATTTCGTCAGATGTTTTGGTGCATGAAAAATTAAAATGTTTAATGCTGAAAAAAGCTGTTAATACAAATTGTTCCCAAGACTGGTATGGTTTCTTGATTTGATTACATCTATATTTTCACTGTCTGCTAGATAAAACAAAATAGGTCTTTCTAGTATTGTAGCAATTGCAACACATGCTATATAAGTGAAACTGTTGTGGCATAAATGGTCATTTTTATGTACCTCATTTATATAAAAGACATGACAGTATATAATTATTCATGAAGCACCACTATCAAATTTAAAAGTTTTATGTTAGGAAATACTTTCACTTTGCATTCACATGCTCCAGTCCCTCAAGCATGAGATCGAAAAGTAGTAGTACAAAATTTTTGTACAAAATTGGGATCATTATATTCTGCCATATAATTTCTGTGAGTCCCCATTTCTTATGCTTCCTCAGTCTAACAAACAAACTAGTCATCACTAATTCTCTAACTGTTCATGTCATTGACAAAACTTATTCTACGGTTAACTTCACTAACTCTGTCAGATCTACCAGTTCAGTTATTCCATTTTCATTCTCTGGTTAGGTTGTATTATGTGCTTGTACAACATGTTTTCCATGTTGTTTCAAGCACAGAACTTAATCAGCTGCTAATCACAGGCTGTACAGCTGGCTCTAAATAGTGTAGTGTTCTGGCAAAAATTTTGTGTCAATATTTCATTTTCTTGGATACATAGAGAAGATAACATGTAAAGCAGCCTCACTGGGACTGTGTCATTAACTTATTTCCCACATCTGATAAACTAATCCAGTAGTCTCATAGACCATTAATACATTTGCAAAGCATACTTACATGAATGGTCTACAAAATTACAGTAGACACATTTTATCAGCTTCTATAGTCAATATTAAAATCACCTGAGTGGAATTCAGAAACATTGGTTCTGGTTGAATTCATGCTTATTACTAAAACTCACAATTACCAACAAATATTCATAAAAATATTCCAGTTTGTGTTAAAAAGAATCTTGGCGTTACCCATGTTTGTGTCGCATTCCAAAAATGATGAAGACTTCAGCTTCAACCATGAAGAAGGGGCAGTTGCAAACTTCATCATTGGTGGAACTGAAGTCTCAATAGTTACGCTAATCATTTTATTAATGTGAAAGCTAGATACTTGTTGGCAATAGAGGGAACACCAAGAAAATACATGGACTAAGACTCCTCTGATAGGGTTCTTTGCCGACTATCATTGTTCTTTGCAGCAGAATCAGGACAGCTTGCAGATCTCCTTGAAATCCCCCTACACATCTTCCACATAATTATAAAGCTAATGCAACAGCTTTTAGTATTTTATGGGCCCAGTTTTTGATCTATTCTTGCTCCATTCAATAATCTGATGTCCTTTCACCTTTACCCAAAGAGTATGAAGTTCTTAACAGTTAGCTGCAAGTCGAATCTCTGCAGCATCCCACACCTGCCGGTGATTGTAAGAGAGCACTACTTGTTACAAAAGGCAACATATTTTCTTACATATTGGTGAGAATAACATGGCACTGGTGATTTAGTGCTGTGACAAATTATGTTCATTGTATGATCAACCCATTTGCAGTAGCCATTCTGATGTTCAAACATGGATAAGAGGCACTACAATACTCAGTTTGTCTAACTGAAAAACAGTGTGCATGGCTGTCTTTGAGGATTGCTCAGTCTGAGAGCATAAGTACACCAGGAAGTACTCAAAGGACTGGAGTAACCTACCACTTCTCACTGAGCCATGCCTGAAATTTGTGGAAATTAATTGGAAGTGAAAAATCCTGTAGCAGTTCTGAAGCACCCTGAAGTTAACAGGCTCTCAGTAGCTTCGTTTATGAGACACATAGTTGCAGATGTTGACAGGGCAGGCTAGAAAGTTCATTAGGGCATTTGAATTTTAATGAAACTTGCTTATATTTTTTCAGAATTAAGTTCAGTCATCAGTTACACACATATTTTTATTTCACTTTACCTGTGTTATCTTCAGAAGCTTGGTATTTGTTTATCAGATGTCAATATCTTCTTCCCAAAAGCATAAATGCTACGACATGTCCAAAGATTATGTATCAGCCATAATGTAAATATGTGCTGAATGCTACATTCAGTTAATAAAAATATTTTCTCTACTTGTCACTCTCTTTCAGATGATGCTCTCCTTCCTGTGTGTGATACAAACCCTTAATAAAGGTACACCAAAAAATTTTATATGTTTCTTACAGAGACAATTATGTAGAACTTCACTATATTCCTCCACATGAAGCCTACATTTCTTTCTGTTCTCAAATACAAGGTGAGGCACATTCATGGTGAATTGTTTTGTTTTCCATTTGCTGTCTTTCCATTGATATTGGCCTCCAGTTTCTGAACAGTTAGTCAAAGGCAAATTGGTTCTCTTAGGTAGACATCTACTTACATATCTTCAGTATGTCAATCAGCTGATTTGTCAGATAATAACAACAAGCCAAAATCTAATAACTTCACATCAATATTTGTGATATTTCCACTTCTAAATGTATGTACCACCTTCAACATTGAATAATGTAAGTTTTAATGAGGGTTTATGTGGCTTGGTTAATCTCTTGCTGCCTGTGGGGGTGACAGAGAACTTTGATATGCTGCTGTATACTATTTTCCCATATCACGTAGAGAAGATAACAGGCTGTTGAAAAATCCAACATTGCAGATGTAACTGCAGACACAGGTATCAGTATTGACTTCAGCTGACTGTGTATGATTGCAGATTTCTTCAGAACTCTTTTTGATGACAGAAATATATAATAGAAGTGGCATTGAAAGCTTCTGAACCTGGTAGTAATTTTTTATCTACAGCTATTTTTTATCTTTATTTCCCATATTTTATTTCTTGCAATGGATATTCAACAATCTTAACTTCAAGCATCACTTTTGCCAAAGCAGTTTTAAACACTTCTGTGGTGATAACCACAATTTCAGTGCTTCAACTGGCACTCTGTCTCAATTGTCACAAAATTTTTGGTAGCTAAATGCATGACAATTAATGTGGGCACACAAGGCATTCACAAGGGAAGGCTTCAGATATAGCTATTCAATGAAGCTTACATTTGGCAGGTGGCTTGTTGTGCTACTCAAAATGGAAGAGTATAAGATATTTTTGTTCAAACTCGTTGCCTCCTGCATTTTGAAGAAACCACCCCTAAAGTTCGTGATGTGTAATTGACTCAAAATTGATGGGATGGATAAATAATTGAAAACTGAACTTTTATAATCTCCATAGGTCTGCAAATGAATATTTTCCTATAAATCAAGGAAAGAAACTGTTATGGGTGATGCTTATGGGCACATAAGGTAAATGTTGTTCAATGAAAGTGGTGCCGCCAGTGTAGCAACCAATGTTGGGGAGGAGAGAACTGTGTCAAATTCCCAAATACATTCTGTAACCTTTTTTTTTTTTTTTACGTATGAAGGAACTGAAGAGTTACTAAGTTACAAATAAGAAATAATTACAATGTAGGCAACCTACTTTCTCAAACAACTTAGATTAATAAAGAAATAAGACTTTAATCCCGGTTGCTTTACAGTAGCTGTTTCACTCAATCTGTTATATGTCCTCACTATCCTTTAAACAATTGTATGTGTGGTGCCTGTCATACAAACACTGGAAGGAAATGCAGTCACAGCATCTAATGAATGCAATCTCTGTGCAATTACATTGTTATTTCCAAAGATTTGGTGGAAAAATGACTTGGTTTGCATTTAAAGCTATGGGAAATATTGCCTGAAAAATCAGTGCTGAAAGTTGATCATGAATTATGCTGCGAATCATTAACGCATCCATGCAGTTCTGTAATTCCCACTGGATTTTCAGGAGCACATTGCAATTCTTAAATCGCAAACTGAAGTTCTGTCCCACATCTCACGGTAAACAAGCATTGTGCAGTCAGCTTTCTCTTGTCCCTCATGATGGATTTGCAGTTTTATTACTCAGAACTGTTTTACACATGAGACCTAAAATTTTAAATGTTTCCTTATTCAGGTCATTTTTGGAATTTATTTGTCTACTTTGTCATTATTGTTTCTTTATAACCTGATTAGTCCTAATACTTCTACCAACTTTTTTTTTTTTTTGGTCATCAGTCTGACTGGTTTGATGCGGCCCGCCGTGAATTCCTTCCCTGTGCTAACCTCTTCATCTCAGAGTAGCACTTGCAACCTACGTCCTCAATTATTTGCTTGACATATTCCAATCTCTGTCTTCTTCTACAGTTTTTGCCCTCTACAACTCCCTCTAGTACCATGGAAATCATTCCCTCATGTCTTAGCAGATGACCTATCATCCTGTCCCTTCTCCTTATCAGTGTTTTCCACATATTCCTTTCCTCTCCAATTCTGCATAGAACCTCCTCATTCCTCACCTCATCAGTCCACCTAATTTTCAACATTCGTCTATAGTACCACATCTCAAATGCTTCGATTCTCTTCTGTTCTGGTTTTCCCACAGTCCATGTTTCACTACCATACAATGCTGTACTCCAGACGTACATCCTCAGAAATTTCTTCCTCAAATTAAGGCTGGTATTTGATATTAGTAGACTTCTCTTGGCCTGAAATGTCTTTTTTGCTATAGCGAGTCTGCTTTTCATGTCCTCCTTGCTCCGTCTGTCATTGGTTATTTTACTGCCTAGGTAGCAGAATTCCTTAACTTCATTGACTTCGTGACCATCAATCCTGATGTTAAGTTTCTCGCTGTTCTCATTTCTACTACAGAATTCCTTAACTTCATTGACTTCGTGACCATCAATTCTGATGTTAAGTTTCTCGCTGGTCTCATTTCTACTACTTCTCATTACCTTCGTCTTTCTCCAATTTACTCTCACACCATACTGTGTACTCATTAGACTGTTAATTCCAATCAGCAGATCATTTAATTCTTCTTCACTTTCACTCAGGATAGCAATGTCATCGGCGAATCGTATCATTGCTATCCTTTCACCTTGTATTTTAATTCCACTCCTGAACCTTTCTTTTATTTCCATTATTGCTTCCTCGATGTACAGATTGAAGAGTAGGGGTGAAAGGCTACAGCCCTGTCTTACACCCTTCTTAATACGAGCACTTCATTCTTGATCGTCCACTCTTATTATTCCCTCTCGGTTGTTGTACATATTGTATATGACCCGTCTCTCCCTATAGCTTACCCCTACTTTTTTTCAGAATCTCGAACAGCTTGCACCATTTTATATTATTGAAGGCTTTTTCCAGGTCGACAAATCCTATGAAAGTGTCTTGATTTTTCTTTAGCCTTGCTTCCATTATTAGCCGTAACGTCAGAATTGCCTCTCTCGTCCCTTTACTTTCCTAAAGCCAAACTGATCATCACCTAGCGCATTCTCAATTTTCTTTTCCATTCTTCTGTATATTATTCTTGTAAGCAGCTTCGATGCATGAGCTGTTAAGCTGATTGTGCGATAATTCTCGCACTTGTCAGCTCTCGCCATCTTCGGAATTGTGTGGCTGATGCTTTTCCGAAAGTCAGATGGTATATCACCAGACTCATATATTCTACTCACCAACGTGAATAGTCATTTTGTTGCCACTTCCCCCAATGATTTTAGAAATTCTGATGGAATGTTATCTATCCCTTCTGCCTTATTTGAACGTAAGTCCTCCAAAGCTCTTTTAAATTACGATTCTAATACTGGATCCCCTATCTCTCCTAAATCGACTCCTGTTTCTTCTTCTACCACATCAGACAAATCTTCACCCTCATAGAGGCTTTCAATGTATTCTTTCCACCTATCTGCTCTCTCCTCTGCATTTAACAGTGGAATTCCCGTTGCACTCTTAATGTTACCACCATTGCTTTTAATGTCACCAAAGGTTGTTTTGACTTTCCTGTATGCTGAGTCTGTCCTTCCGACAATCATATCTTTTTCGATGTCTTCACATTTTTCCTGCAGCCATTTCTTCTTAGCTTCCCTGCACTTCCTATTTATTTCATTCCTCAGCAACTTGTATTTCTGTATTCCTGATTTTCCCGGAATATGTTTGTACTTCCTCCTTTCATCAATCAACTGAAGTATTTCTTCTGTTACCCATGGTTTCTTCGCAGCTACCTTCTTTGTACCAATGTTTTCCTTCCCAACTTCTGTGATGGCCCTTTTTAGAGATGTCCATTCCTCTTCAACTGTACTGCCTACTGCGCTATTCCTTATTGCTGTATCTGTAGCATTAAAGAACTTCAAACGTATCTCGTCATTCCTTAGTACTTCCATATCCAACTTCTTTGTGTATTGATTCTTCCTGACTAATGTCTTGAACTTCAGCCTACTCTTCATCACTACTATATTGTGATCTGAGTCTATATCTGCTCCTGGGTACACCTTACAATCCAGTATCTGATTTCAAAATCTCTGTCTGACCATGATGTAATCTAATTGAAATCTTCCCGTATCTCCTGGCCTTTTCCAAGTATACCTCCTCCTCTTGTGATTCATGAACAGGGTATTCGCTATTACTAGCTGAAACTTGTTACAGAACTCAATTAGTCTTTCTCCTCTTTCATTCCTTGTCCCAAGCCCATATTCTCCTGTAAACTTTTCTTCTACTCCTTCCCCTACAACTGCATTCCAGTCACCCATGACTATTAGATTTTCATCCCCCTTTACATACTGCATTACCCTTTCAATATCCTCATAAACTTTCTCTATCTGTTCATCTTCAGCTTGCGATGTCGGCATGTATACCTGAACTATCGTTGTCGGTGTTGGTCTGCTGTCGATTCTGATTAGAACAACCTGGTCACTGAACTGTTCACAGTAACACACCCTCTGCCATACCTTCCTATTCATAACGAATCCTACACCTGTTATACCATTTTCTGCTGCTGTTGATATTACCCGATACTCATCTGACCAGAAATCCTGGTCTTCCTTCCACTTCACTTCACTGACCCCTACTATATCTAGATTGAGCCTTTGCATTTCCCTTTTCAGATTTTCTAGTTTCCCTACCACGTTCAAGCTTCTGACATTCCATGCCCTGACTCATAGAACGTTATCCTTTCGTTGATTATTCAATCTTTTTCTCATGGTAACCTCCCCCTTGGCAGTCCCCTCCTGGAGATCCGAATGGGGGACTATTCCGGAATCTTTTGCCAATGGAGAGATCATCATGATACTTCTTCAAATACAGGCCACATGTCCTGTGGATACACGTTACACTTTTATACAGAAATATGTTCAAAAAAAAAATGCAGAATGCATTTTAGAACTGAACACAGGGTCTCTGCTCCCCAGCCAGATGCCTCAGTCCGCTACCCCAGTGGCACTTTCATTGAACAACATGTCTCTCTTAGGTGTACATAAGTGGCAGTTTTAACATTTTGTTTCCTCAATTTCTAAGAAGATATGTGTTTTCAAACCCATATATGATAATTAAAAAAGATCCACTCTCACTTATTTATCAATCATGTCAATTTTTAGTTGAATGCATATCATGAAATTTACAGCGGTTTTCTCAAAACTCGAGGGGTGTTGAGCCAAACGTTTTTAAGAGTCTTTCATTTCAGTTTGTACACAGGCAACCTCTCAAATATGAGTCGAATCAGTTAGCCATCTCTGTGGCCTTCTCTTTGTCAGTTGGGTTGAAAATAAAAGAACTTGCTTTAAAACAAAGTGAATCCAATAAACAGTACAGAAAATGACCCTCTACAGCTCCTGGTATTGTGGAAATTAACACATGGCCTACCATCCTGCCCTTCTTCTTGTCAGTGTTTTCCACATGTTCATCTTTCTTTGCTGATTCTATGGACAAACTTATTACTCTTTGTCTTACCAGTTCACTTAATTTCTAACTTCCTTCAGTAGCACCACATCTCAAATGCTGCAATTCTCTTCTTTTCAGATTTCCATACAGTCCACTACTGTACAATGTTGTGCTCCAAATAAACTTTATCACACCTTATTTCCTTAAATTAAAACATATACGAGGCGTGTTTTGTAAATAAGTACCATTTTGCCACAGCGCGGCCACAGTGCTGTTGCCGGCGTACTGCACATGCACACTGGGTGCCTACATCTGTTGTATATGAACTGACACCATTACAGTCTGATTCTTCCTTGTTTACATTGTGTACTGAGTTTTTAAGATGCCTCCGATAATCATGAGTCCTGCCGACTATGAAGTACGGGCTGTTATAAGATTTCTTAGTGCTAAAGGCCTAAAAGCGATCGATATTCATCGTGAGATCTGTGCAGTTTACAGGGAAAACATATGAGTGATGGAATGGTAAGAAAGTGGGAGAGAGCATTTAAAGATGGCCACACAAATTTGCATGATGAACAACGGAGTGGGCGTCCTTCGGTCGTTAATGAAAGTTTAGTGCAGGAAGTGGACAGTAAGATGAGAGGAAACAGACACTTTAAGATTTCCTCCTTGAGGATGACTTTCCTAATGTTTCTCATAGTGTTTTGTATGGCATTGTGACTGAGCACTTGAATTACCAAAAATTGTGTGCATGTTGGGTACCAAAAATGTTGACAGATGTGCACAAAACCAAACATTTAGACAATGCATTGACTTTCCTTGAGCAGTTCCACAGCGACGATGATGATTTCTTAAGCCAAATTGTCACAGGCGATGAAACGTGGGTGGCCTACATCACACCAGAATCAAAGCAACAGTCCATGGAGTGGCGGCATTCAGATTCACCCAGAAAAGTGAAGTTTAAGCAAATAATTTCTGCCCAGAAAATCATGTGCACAGTTTTTTGGGACAGAAAAGGAGTATTGCTTGTGGAATATCTGCCTCATAATGAGACAATCAATGCAGCAGCTTACAGTAAGGCATTGGACAATCTGCACTGTTCAATTCAGAACAAAAGATGTGGCAAGTTGAGCAGGGGCATCATTTTGCTGCAAGACAACGCTCGTCCACATGTGGCAAGTCAGACCAAAGATCTCATCACATCTTTTCGATGGGAAACTCTATATCATTCTCCATACAGCCCTGATATTGTGCCCAGTGACTATCATCTGTTCCTGCACTTGGAGAAACACCTGGACAGTCAGCGTCTTCAGGACAATGACGAAGTCAAAACAGTGGCGATGCAGTGGTTAACAAGTCAGGCAGCGGACTTCTATGAGGAAGGTATTCAAAAACTGGTACAACATTATAACAAGTGGCTCAATATTGATGGAAATTATGTAAAAATGCAGATTAAGGTACAGGCTTTCATGTAAAAATAAAATTATTGAGATATCTTAGCACATCTTTTTTTTAATTTCAAAATGGTACTTACTTAAAAAACACATCTCGTACTACACACTAGCAGACTTATTTTGTCCTGCAATGCCCTCTTTTTCTGTGATAGTTTTCTTTTCATGTCCACTTTGATTTGTCCAGCACGTTTTATTTTGCTTCCAAGGCAGCAGAATTCTTTAACTTTATTTTCTTCATGTTCACCAATTTTTATGTTAAGCTTATTGCTAGTCTCATTACTGTTACTACTCATTACTAATGTCTTTCTTTGGTTTACTCTTAATCAATGGTGGTGTGCTCATTAAACTGTTCATTCCATTTATGAGATACTATAATTCTTCATCCTTTCCAGAAAATAGTAATGTCTTCAGAGAATCTCATCACTGATCTCTTTCTACCCAGAATTTTAAACCCATTCTTAAATCTTTATTTTATTTTTGTTAATGGTTCTTCAATGTATAGATTGAACAGTTGGGGCAAAAACTGCATCCCTGATTAACACTCCTTATAAATGAGCACTTCATCCTTGGTCTTCCATTCTTATTGTTCCTTCTTGCTTTCTGTATATCCTTCCTTCTCTACAGATTATTCCTATTTTCCAAAGAATTTAAATGTCTTGCACCACTGCACATTGTCAAATGCTTTTTGTAGGTTACAAACCTATGAACATACCTTTATTTTTGTTAAGCTTTGCTTTCACAACACCATAACTGCCTCTCTAGTGTCTTTATCTTTCCAAAAGCCTAAGGACTCATCATCTATCTGATCCTCAATTTTTTTCCCATTCTTCTGCATACTAATCTTATCAGAAACTTTGGTGCATGAGCTGTTAAGCTGATTGTGTGGTAGTTCTCACACTTATGAGCCCTTCCTATCTTTGGGATTGTGGGGTGACATTTTTCCAAAAGTTGATAGTATGTCTCCAGTCTCATAGACTCTACATACCAACTTTGAATGGATGATTCATTGCAGCTCCACACAATGATTTTAGACATGATGGAATGTTTTGTATCCCTTCTGTCATATTTGGTGACAAGCCATACAAATCTCTGTTAAACTGTGGCATCAACACTGGATCCCGTAAGTCATCCATCCATCTGTCCAGCTGTCCACTTTCTTCTTTGTACTTAGCCATGGAATTCCCACTGCACTCTTAATGTTGATGCCCTGGCTTTTAATTTCACTTAAGGTTGTTTTGACTTTCCTACACAATGGATCAGTCTTTCTCACAAAAACTTCTTTTCCATTATCTTCGCATTTTTCCTGCTGCGTTTCATTCTGGCATCCCTGTACTTCAATTTATTTCAGTCCTACATGACTTACATTGTTGTATTCCTGACTTTCTCTCAATATTTTTGTAATTCCTTCTTTCACTGATCAATAGAAATTTTTCTTCTGTTTCCAGGTTTATTCACAGTTTCGTTCCTTGTACCAATTTTTGTGTATCCAGCTCCTATAATTGCCCTCTTTAGAAATGTCCTTTCCTCTTCCACTTAACTACCTACAGTGGTAATCATCATCACAATATCAGTCTATCTGCTTCTGTGTACATCTTACAGTCCAATGTCTGATTTCAGAATGTCTGTCTGACCATTATGGAACAAAGCTGGAAAGTTCTTGTGTTTCTAGGTCTTGTCAAAATTCTTCAATACATAGACTGAACAGTTTGGGTCAACACTGCATCCCTGATTAACACCCTTGTTAAATGAGCAGTTATTATTTGATCTTCAGTTCTTAGTGTTCCTTCTTGCTTCCTGTACACCCATCTTTCTCTACAGATTACTCCTCGTGTGATTTTTGAAAAGTGTATTTGCTATTAGCAGCAGAAATTTATTGCATAAATCCATTAACCTTTCCCCTCCCTCATGCCTATTACCAAACCCATTTTCTCCCAAAACTCTGTCTCCTTTTCCTGTTCCTTCCCCTGCTATCACATTCCAACCCTGCATGATTATTCAGTTACCCTCTACTTTTACATACTGCATTACTCATTCAGTATCTTCTCATGTATCCTTTAACTACTGTTGTTGGCATTGGTTTGTTGTAGATTCTAATGTGAACAATCTTATCACTGAACTGTTCACAATAACTCACTGTCTACCATACCATTTTATTCATAACAAATTCTACTGCCATTAGATCATTTTCTGCTGCTGTTGACATTGTCATGTAGTTGTCTGATCAGAAATCCTTACCTTATTTCTACTCCACATCACTGACCCCTACTATATCTAGACTGAGTCTATGCATTCACATTTGCATATTTCTTAGCTTCCGTTACCTATTCACACTTTTGACATTCCACACTGCACCTCACAGAAAGTAACCATTTTCCTGGTAACTCAATCAATGAAGAGGTATTAAACTGAACTGGAAAGAACCAGGCTTTATTGTAGGGGGAGACTTAAGCCGAGACATGAAGTTTCAAATGAGTATAGGGAACAGTAGTTATGTGGATATGAAAATACTTGCACAAGATAGTCTATAATGAATAGCTGCATCAAAGCAGACTGCAGAAAACTGCAAAGATCTGCATCACCCAAGATTGTTTCTCTTGAGAAAATATGCCACTAGAGCTTAAAGTGGGAATTACTTCAGACACACTTGCAACACATTACAATTTTGTGCTAGACCTGAAGTCAAATGGTACCTTTTTCTTCCTGGCATCATATTGCCTCTGAAATGCAGGGATCTTAGCTCAAGTCTTGGTGCAGTACACCTTATTCAACTTATTGCAAATATTTTCTTGCTAAATAGATTCATGCTGTAGGACTGCATGTAGCTTTTAGGGCAAAATAAGCAACTGCATATTACTACACAGAAGAATTCCACATCTTTTCTGATAATGTGCAAGTTCTGAAACTTATTCAATATATTTAGGCAGCAGGGGAATATTACTACATATTCAAAGCCCTCGTTTTCAACCTGTAGAAGGGCTACACGTGTAAATACAGGAAACAAGTTTGCATAGGAGCCTAAGAGACTTGCATAAGGGCCACTGCAGCAAGTATGATTATATTTTCATCCTATGACTATGGTTTTAAGTCACAGGACCTAAAATCATTCTCAATTTGGTACTCGTTGGTGCTTGTCAGGACAGAGGGTCATTGAAGAAGACTGTGACAAAAAATAAGAGGATGACAGCTGCAAAAATCACTGCAGAACTGAATGCTTCAGTCACAAATTCTGTCTGCCCCAAAACAACATGAAGGGAGCTCCATAAGCAGAGAACTGCAGTGGAAGCTGGAATTCCTGAATCACTCCATCAGTGATGCAAATGCCCGTAACACGAAAATATGACACTGAAGCCATAAGACCTCGACTATGGAGCAATGGAAACAAATGATTTGGTTGGTCACATCTTGTTTCACACTGTTTACAACTTCTGGCTGAGTTTACGCCATAAGAGTGAAATATAAGGGGGTTCGGTGCTGATTTGGGCAGCTATATGATAATATTCCATGGCCTCATAGTTATTCATAAACATCACAATTCTTCCCACTCTAGGATATTTTGGCTCAACACCCACCTGTTTTTGAGAAAATCACCCCTAAAGGTTATGATGAGCAATCAACTCAAAATTGTTCAGTCCCGGTAGCTGAGTGGTCAGCGTAACAGCATGTCAAACCTAATGGCCCGGGTCAATTTCCGGCTGGGTTGGAGATTTTCTCCACTCAGGAACTGGGTGTTGTGTTGTCCTAATCATCATCATTTGATCTCCATCAATGTGCAAGTCGCCAAAGTGGCGTCAAATCGAAAGACTTGCACCCAGTGAATGGTCTAACCGATGGGAGGCCCTAGTCACATGACATCATCAACTCAAAATTGGTGAGATCGATAGATAATTGTAAATAGAGCATTTTTCATCATCAGGTATGCGGTCCACAAATGCATACTTTTCCAGAAATCAAGGAAATAAGCTCTTACAACTGCCACTTATGTATACACATGGTAAACACCTTTTGCTGAGAGCGCTGACAAGGTAACGGGCAAGGTAACTGTCTGGGAAGCAGATAACCCAGAATTGAATCTTGAGGAAACCTAGCGGATCTTATTCTTCTTGTTTGTATTTCTCCTTATCTCAAATGATAGGGATATGAGAGATAATAAGGTAAGTAAATCGATAAGAAACAATAAAAAGGTAGGCAAATAAATTTCTCAAACCTCTTGGAATAGTAAACAAGTAAAATCTTACTTCTGGTCACTTTACAATGGCTCTTCCAGTCACTGTTATGTTTTCTCACTTTTCTTCAATTAGCCAGATGGATGGATGCAGTTGGCTATCTGTGGTCCCTCATGAGGAATTCCAGTGCTCTTACTCGGAGTTGCTTTCATGTGACAAGGCTTAAAAGTTTAATTCTTTACTAATTCATGCCTTTTGGGAAATTAGTTTGCCTACCTTATTATTATTATTATTATTATTATTATTATTATTATTATTCTGTGTTGAGTTGTGTACCTTATTAACCCTCCAATCCATACAAATTCTGATACAAAAAACTACAATTCAAAAAATGAAAAACGAACAGTTTCCTTGAGATTTGATCCCAGGTTATCCACTTCCCAGCCAGTTACCTTGGCAATTGTGCTACTGGCACACTCGGTGAAAAGCATTTACCATGTGGGTACATAAGCAACAGTTGTAAGAGTTTCTTTCTTCTATTTCTGGAAAAGTATGCATTTGCAGACCCCATACCTGAGGACGAAAAATGCTCTTTTTACAATTATCTATCTATCCCACAAATTTTGAGTCCATTGCTCATCATAACCTTTAGGGTCGATTTTCACAAAAATGGGAGGGTGCTGAGCCAAAATATCTAAGAGTCCTTTGTTTTAGGTTGTTCACAAATGACCTACCAAATTTGAGCCGAATCAGTTGGCCGTGTCTGAGGCCTTCCCCTTGTAATCCATCTTGTATCTTCCTATAGTCATTGAATTGGACACTTTACCATAAAACACAGCATCATCATAAAAGAACTGCAGATTGCAGACCACATTGTCTGCCAAATCATTTATGTATATAGAGAACAACAGTGGTCCTATACACTTCCCTGGGGCACTCCTGACGTACCCATGTCTCTGACAAACATTCACCATTGAGGACCATATACCAGGTTTTATTACTTTAGAAGTCTTCAAGCCACTCACACATCTGTGAACTTATTTCATATGCTCATAACTTTTTTAACAGCCCAGAATGGGTACCATGTCAAATGCTTTCTGAAAATCTAGAATTATGAAATCTCCTTATTGCCCTTCACCCATAGTTCACAGTACATCATGTGAGAAAAGGGCAAGCTGACTTTCACATGAGTGATGCTTTCTAAAAGCATGTAGATTAATGGACATAAGTCTTAAGAAAGTTTATTATATTCAAATTGAGAATATGTTCAAGGATTCTGCAGCAAACTGAAGTCACAGATATCATTCTGTGGTTTTATGGGTTTGTTCTTTTTCCCTCCTTATACAGGATGTTACGAAAAGGTACGGCCAAACTTTCAGAAAACATTCCTCACACACAAATAAAGAAAAGATGTTATGTGGACATGTGTCTGGAAACGCTTAATTTCCATGTTAGAGCTCATTGTAGTTTCATCAGTATGGACTGTACTTCCTCGATTGACCGCCAGTTGGCCCAATTGAAGGAAGGTAATGTTGACTTCAATGCTTGTGTTGACATGTGACTCATTGCTCTACAGTAGTAGCATCAAGCAGGCATTGTTGGTGATGTCTTGGTTGGGCCCCATGTTCTTCCACCTACGCGCAATGGAGCACATTATCATGATTTCATACGGGATACTCGACCTGTGCTGCTAGAACATATGCCTTTACAAGTACGACACAACATGTGGTTTATGCACGATGGAGCTCCTGCACATTTCAGTCAAAGTTTTCATACGCTTCTCAACAACAGATTCGGTGACTGATGGATTGGTAGAGGCAGACCAGTTCCATGGCCTCCACGCTCTCCTGACCTCAACCCTCTTGACTTTCATTTATGGTGGCATTTGAAAGCTCTTGCCTACGCAACCCTGGTACCAAATGTAGAGACTCTTTGTGCTCGTATTGTGGATGGCTCTGATACAATACACCATTATCCAGGGCTGCATCAGCACATCAGGGATTCCATGCGATGGAGGGTGGATGCATGTATCCTCGCTAACGGAGGACATTTCGAACATTTCCTGTAACAAAGTGTTTGAAGTCACGCTGGTACGTTCTGTTGCTGTGTGTTTCCATTCCATGATTAATTTGATTTGAAGAGAAGTAATAAAATGAGCTCTAACATGGAAAGTAAGCATTTCCGGACACATGTCAACATAACATATTTTCTTGCTTTGTGTGTGAGGAATGTTTCCTGAAGGTTTGGCCATACCTCTTTGTAACACCCTGTATACTGGAATCACCTGCACTTTTTTCCATTGATTTAGGACTTTGTGCCAAGTGAGAGATTCGCAATAAATGTAAGCTAAGTAAGGGGCCAGTGCCATAGAATACTCTTTGGTAAACTGAACTGGGCTCCTTCTGGAACTGTGACTTATTCCCTTTCAAATCCTTTAGTTGTTACTCTACACCAGGAATGCTTATTACTATGTCATCCATACAGGAGTCTGTCTAATGGGCAAATAATGTTATGTTCATATGATTCTCCTCTGTGAATGATTTCTTAAATGAGAAATTTAAAGCTTCAGCTATTGTTTTGCTATCTTCAACTGTAGTTGTTGTATGCTGCGCACATAGATCTCTTCACAGATGAGCAAATCACTAATAACCTTTACCTGTCATCAATTGTGCATTCTCTTTTGAACCAAGAGTGTAACAGCCTCTGCTTCCTCAGCATCTTCCTAATTTCATTATTAAACCTTGGTGAGTCTTTTCCATCCTTTATCCTCTTAGTAGGTACATAACTCACCAAACCACGCCTGCTTAAACTTTGCCTCTAATTCCTCTACATTCAATTTGATGGAACTAAGTGATATCAGTTCACCGTATAAGTGAGATGCCAGCAACTGCTTATATGCTCTATCTAGCAGAAACACTCTCCTAGCATTCTTAATTGATTTCTGAACTTCAATAATCACAGTTGCTATAATGTCATTATGATTGCTAATCACTATTTCTATACCATCATTGTCAGTAAGGTCTGGCATATTTTTAGCAGCAAGATCTAAGATATTTCCACTGTATTTGGGCTGCCAAGCTGTCTGCTCAATAAAGTTTTCAGAAAACACCTTCAGAAGTATTTTCGATGACTGTCTGTCTGTACCCCTTGCAATGAATCTAATTTCCAGTCTATACTCGGTAGTTTCAAGTTGCTTCCAACTAGTATTTCATGATCTGGATATTTCCACACTACTGACCATAGACTTTCTTTGAATAACTCTAGAACTGTGACAGCAGAGTTGGGTGGCTGATAAAAACATTCAACAAATAACTTAGTTTCACCTAGACCTGTTATATGTGACCAGATGACTTCATTGCAACACTCAACTTCCACCTCAATACAGGCAATATTTTTGTCACTTGCAAGAACATTTCCCCTCCTGAAGGAGTGACCAGGTTGAATGGGCAAGGCCAGATGGCCAGTCTCCATGCTGGCATCCACCTCGAGCGATGCAAACGTGTTACCACCTGCCACTCACCCTGCTGTGAGGTTGGATCCACCATGTCGGGTAAACTAGGAAGAGGGTAAAACAAGTGACACCTGTGGTGTCCCATGTGATGAGCCAGATTCTTTGCCACCACTACACCCTGAGTCTGCAGCCTGTATATGACTGACCATAGCCAAAAGCACATTCAGCTGTTTGTGAACTGTGGACAGTTCCTTCTGCATCTGTACACAGAATGTACATATTCTAACCATCCTAGCAAGACTAACTGAAGAAGTAAACTATAAAAGCAGACAGATTCCTAGATATGCACGTTACTATCCCTCTGATGTGTCAGGACAACAGAATGCATGATCACATCCCACTCCATCATGCTAACCTGAACTTGGCACTATTTTGCAGGAAGAGTGGTATAAGACTCCCTTGAAAACCAACCAGGACCTGAATTTATCCATTCAGAGATGCCTGAAAAGCATTTTGGATACCAATGGTTTTTCTTTGCCAGATTAAGAATGGTTAATGTGTTGTGTTTTTGATGTTTCCCCATTTTTGTCCATCCTCAGCAACTTATTAAGTTTATATTACATTTCATTTCTTGATTTGACACAAATCAGATTTTAAAATATTTTTTTGTCTGAGTGAATCATCCTTTTTTCTAATGCTTGTTGTTGTTGTTGTGGTCTTCTGTCCTAACTGGTTTAATGCAGCTTTCCATGCTACCCTATCCTGTGCAAGTTGCTTCATCTCCAAGTACCTACTGCAAGCTACACCTTCTGAATATAATTAGTGTATTCATCTCTTTGTTTCTCTCTATGATTTTTACCCTCCACGCTGCCCTCCAATACTAAATTGGTGATCCCTTGACACCTCAGAAAATATCATATCAACCAATCACTTCTTCTAGTCAACTTGTGCAACAAATTCCTCTTCTCCCCAACTCTATTCAGTACCTCCTCATTAGATACATGATTTATCCATCTAATCTTCAGCATTCTTCTGTAGCACCACATTTGGAAAGCCTCTGTTCTCAGTTGACTAAACTAACTATCATGCATGTTTCACTTCCATGCATGGCAACACTCCATACAAATACTTTCAGAAAAGACTTCCTGACACTTAAGTTTATAATCAATTTGACAAATTTCTCTTCTTCAGAAACGCTTTCCTTGCCATTGCCAGTCTGTGTTTTATGTCCTCTCTGCTTTGATCATCATCAGTTGATGATGCTTATGCTTGTACAAATGGAGTGGAATACTCAGGTTATAAATTATTGTGAGCTATGAACTTTGTATTCCAGAAGTAAGGCACACACAATTTAATTGTTTCTAAAAGAAAATCTTTCATGGTGTTTGTTAAATAGGCAATAGTCCATGGTCTAATGAATGTCTCTGTGCCTTAGAACATAACCTAATGGCTATGTAACAAAAATTAAATAGGGTGCAGTTACCAGTCATTAAACTCTTCATTTTATGATCAAAGAAAATTTTTTCACACTTTGTGGTTCTAAATCTTCTGAAGCACGCCCACATTAAATCCAATATAAAATTTTCCAAGTTTCTACAGCCATTTGAGAAAATATTTTCATGTATTACTTTGTGATACAAAATATAAATTCACACACGATTTAATGTTCAAAAACTGCCTTTCCAGAAAGTAAAAACTGCACACCATAGGTCATCCTACAGAAGCACAGAAATGAGAGAACACTGTTTGAGAAAGGTAGACCTGAGTGAGAAAAGTTTAAATAAAGCTAAACACACACACACACACACACACACACACACACACACACACACACACACACATGCAACCAAACAACCAATCATGCATGAGCAGCACCTATTGGATGGAGGGGGTCCGACAGCCGATCAGTTCCAGTCCTTCCACCAGGAAGGAGGTACATGGCTCGTGTTGTCTGTAGTTCAACCATGCCTAGACAGTCAATACTGTGGTTCCATTGTGTCCACATTGTTACTTTGTGCCAGGAAGGGCTCTCAACAAGGGAAGCTTCCAGGCATCTTGAAGTGAATCAAAGTGGTGTTGTTCAGACATTGAGGAAGTACAGAGCACCAGGAACTGTTGATGACATGCCTCGCTCAGGCTGCCCAAAGGCTACTACTACAGTGGACGACTGCTACCTATGGATTATGGCTTGGAGGAACCCTGACAGAAATGCCACCATGTTTAATAACACTTTTTGTGCAGCCACAGGACATCATGTTATGACTCAATCTGTGCACAATAGGCTGCATGATGCCAACTTCACTCCCGACATCCATGGTGAGGTCCATCTTTGCAACCACAACACCATACAGCGTGGTACAGATGGGCCCAACAACTTTCCAAATGGACCACTCAGGATTGGCATCACGTTATCATCACTGATGAGTGTCGCATATGCCTTCTACCAGACAATTGTCGGAGATGTGTTTGGAGGCAACCTGGTCGGACTTAATGCCTTAGACCCACTGATGTTATGGGGTGGCATTATATAGGGCTGATGTATGCCACTGGTAGTCATGAAAGGTACCATAATGGATGTACGATACATGAATACCATCCTCCGACTGATAGTGCAACAATATCGGCAGTGTACTGGCTAGGCATTCATCTTCATGGATGACATTTTGCACTCCCATCATGCACATCTTGTGAAATACTTCCTTCAGGATAACAACATCACTTGACCAGAGTGGCCAGCATGTTCTCCAGACATGAACCCTATTGAACATGCCTGGGATAGATTGAAAAGGGCTGTTTATGGACAACATGATGCACCAACCATTCTGAGGGATCTACTCCGAATCGCCATTGAGGAGTAGGACAATCTGGACCAACAGTGCCTTGATGAACTTGGCAAATACAGGCATGGATCAATGCAAGAGGACATGCTACTGGGTATTAGAGGTAGCAGTGTGTACAGAAACCTAGATCACTACCTCTGAAGGTCTCGCTATGTGGTGCTACAATTTGTAATGTATGGTTTTCATTAGCAATAAAAAGGGCGGAAATGATGTTTATGTTGATCTCTATTCCAATTTTCTGTACAGGTTCCAAAGCTCTTGGAACTGAGGTGATGCAAAACTTTGTGTGTGTGTGTGTGTGTGTGTGTGTGTGTGTGTGTGTGTGTGTGTGTGTGTGTGTGTGTGTGTGTGTGTGCATGTCTAAAACTGCAAGAAGACAACATGCATTGAAAGTCCAATTGACATGAAGTGTGCACATCAAAAGCTTGGATGCCCAAATGATTAGCACTTCAGCACAAGCATGGGCAATGAGTTGAAGTAATGCCATCTACAATCTGTGTGTAAGGGAAGATTATACTAAACGTTTCTCATTGAGAAATGACATCTGACTGGTGTTTGCTTGTGAGAAGATTATGTTATGCCTAGTGTAAGAAGCAGAAATATCAATCGGCAAGTGACAAAAATCAACAGAAGCAAGATTGTGGCCTATGAAGCCTGCAGTTTTTGCTGGTTGTTTGCTCACTCATGTGAGATCATACAGCTGTAACAGATACTTGGAGTAAGCAAATGGGTTTCCAGAATGAAATTTCCACTCTGCACCACAGTGTGTGCTGACATGAAACTTCTTGGCAGATTAAAATTGTGTGCTGGTCTGAGACTCAAACTCAGGACCTTTGCCTTTTGCAGGTGAGAGCTCTACTGACTAAGCTACTCAAGCACAAGTGAAAACCCCTTCTCACAGCTTTACTTCCACTAGTACCTAGTCTCCCACCTTCCACACTTCACAGAAGCTCTCCTGCAAAACTTGCAAGACTAGCACTAGTGGAAGACAGGAAATGAGTTTGTTTAAAGCAAGAGAAGTATCCACACTGGGAACACCACATATGGTCAGTACAGTGATCATAGATGTGGCTTCCCTTGATGCAGCAGCAGTGAGTGGAGTACCACCAGTGGTATTTGCAACAACAGCAATAGTTGTTGGAGTGGCACCACATTATATCTTCAAGTGAGTCCAGGTTCTCAGTACACCATCACGAAGGGCACATCCATGTGTTGAGTCTCCAAGATGAAGAAAAATTGCTAAACTGCATTTCATTCATATCAACATATGGGCACAAAACTGGTGTGATGGTATGGGTTGCCATTGGGTACACGACATCACCAACTCTGAATTGTTCAGAGTGGTGGCTATGCCAGATATTCAAGTCCTACATCACATTATGTTTCAAGAAAGTTACATAACTATGGATATTGCTCATGCTGTCCTGAGCTACCACTATACACAGGGCATTTGACTGTTATCATGGTCAGCACACTCTCCACATCTCCAAAGACTGAAAACAGTTGATTTTGAGGTGCTGTGCCACCCACCAGCCACAAAAATTAATGAATTTTGGTGTACAGTTGAAGCAGTATGGAATGACATTACTAATCTGCATCCATCCTAAGTTTGTCTTAATGCTCAGTCAGGTTTCTGTCACTGTTGTTGTCAGTGATGGCAACTCTCTCTCTCTCTCTCTCTCTCTCTCTCTCTCTCCGTCTCTGTCTCTCTCTCTCTCTCTCTGTGTGTGTGTGTGTGTGTGTGTGTGTGTGTGTGTGTGTGTGTGTGTGTGTGTGTGTGTGTGTGTGCGTGTGTGTGTGTGTCTATAGCATCTAATATGTCTAATATGCACTAGAACTGAAAGTATATTTCTATTCATTAACCAGTTGATAGAATATTACTTAAACAGCTCACAAAGAAAGTAATAAAAAGTTAACTATTCACTTACAGTGTGATCATTTAACATAACTTGTTCCGTTTCAGCAATGTCATGATGTGGTTGTGTCTCATTGTTTATGACTTTTGATGCTGATCTCTCTGTTGGAGGCTGATCTATTGAACTGCTTGCCACCAAAGTCACTTCATTTCTTGAGAACGATGATCTAGCATCAAAAATACAATATTACAATCAATGTTGCACAAGAGTAAAAATACTATTGTGACTATGTTTTTGAGCAAAAACAATATTTACATTGTTTTACTTAAAAACATAATATACTGACAGAAATAAATCTTAACACAAAGAAAGAGCTTTGTGAGATAAAGAAAAATTGGTAGGTCTGCTTCTACATCTGAAAGATAACATCTGTTGAAATTTTGCACAAGTGGGATTGTAATGGTTATGAGTATTAGCTGCCTTTAAGATTGGATGTGGTGAGTCAACGTTAGTGAAGAATCTCTTTATGATGTCACTGAATTTGAACAAGGTCAAGTAATAAGGCTATGAGAAGCTGGATGTTCCTTCTGCAATATTGCAGAAAGACTTGGCAGGAAAGCAGCCCTGTACATGATTGCTCACAGCAGTGGTCATGGGAATGTATGGTTGTAAGGAGACCAGGCTTCAGACAGCTACATGGCACTACCAAGAGAGAAGACTGTCACATTCCGCATATGGCTGTGGCACATTGTATGGTGTCTGCAGCAGCAATTTGAGCATCAGTTTGCACCAAAGTGACACAGCTAACTGTTACAAATCAGTTACTTCAAGGATAACTCTGAGCCAGGTGCCCTAGAGTGTACATCACCCTCACACCAAGTCACCACTGTTTGTGACTTCAGTGAAGTCAATAAAGAGCTCATTTGAGGGTAAAGTGGAGGTCTGTTGTGTTATCTGATGCAAGCAAGTTCTGCCTTAGTGCCAGTGGTGGCTCGGTGTTGGCTGGAAGGAAGCCAGGTGAGCACCTGCCACCAGCCTGTGTGTCCTCTAGACACATTGGACTTACACCTCAAGTTATGATCTTGAGTGTGTTCTCACAAGAAAGTAGGAGTACTTTCATGGTTATCCCTTGCACCTTGTCTGCAAATCTGTATATCAATCTGGTAATTCAACCTGTTGTGCTGTCATTCATAAACAGTACTCTAAGGGATCTTTTACAACAGGATGACACTTACACACACACTGTTGTTCCACCCCAACATGTCCTACAGAGTGTCAACATGTTGCCCTGACCCGCTCATTCATTAGATCTGTCTCCAATCAAGCACATATGGGACTCCTGCATCATGCCCAACCTCGTCTGGTGTGAGACGTTCTCTGGGGGGGGGGGGGGGGGGGGGGGGGGCACCAGGGGCTGAACCGCACAGTAACCCTGGGTTCTGTGTGGGGCGGCAGAGGGGTGAAGTGGACTGCAGTAGTTGTCATGGAGTTGTGGACCAGAGCCACTCCATTGTTTCTAGGTCCCCGTTTCTCATACAATACAACACAATACAATACAATACTAGTATTTCACATTTCTGATGGCTTTTCTTGCACTTACATTGACCTGTGATTTTCCACATTAATCAGTTAAATATGTTACCTATACAAATGCGTCCCAGAAATTTCATTATTCTACGGTAATCATTTCTTGGTGTTGGGATTTTTTTAAATCCATCAGTGTATTTATTGACCATGGAAGTGTGTTAAAATCAGATCTGTGAGTAACTATGTTTAGCTGGTTAATTTATTATTAGTGTAGATTGATGCATTGCATCCATTAAAGAAAAAAATCAATACAACACAGGGCTGTTATTGGTACTAAGTATATTTTGTTTTTATTATATTGTTAGGTGCAGAACAGTACCAAGAAATGTTAAATTTTTCTGCAAAATATTTTTATGCAAGAGAATAAACTATTAATTCTTTAGTAGCATAATACTCTCATTTTCAGATAACTTCTCATGAAGGGGATTCACATGAACAACATTTCAAGACATTAATTACATACAAAAATATAAAAACATAAAGAAACAGAAGTAATAAAAGTAATAAAATACATTGTGCATGAGAAATTAATTAAGAGAAAGATTTGTGCAATATGAGTGCTGTTTTTGTTGCATGATGACCAAAAGTAAAGGAAAAAAAAAATTCTTTGTGATATTTAGACTGTTTTCAAAACAATGCATTTGATTTTACTACAGATATAATATGGAGCCAAAACTTCTTTGCCACAAAGAAACCGCTAACCAAAGTAGTGGGCTGATGCACACATCTATTTACAAACAAAGTTTAGTTTCAGATGCTAACAAAAGTGTTGCTTGTTTTTCCCCACAATACAGTTTCTTCTTACTGATCCGATTTCACAATGTAAAACAAAAGGTGAAGAATATCATGCTAGTCTCTTGGATCCAGATTAACTGTGTGGAAAACAGTGTAGAAAGTGCACTGGATTGTAAAAGTAAAAGGAAAAAAGCCACCTTTCATCAGGACAGTGCATTTACCTACAAAGGTTCTATGGAAAGTATAAAACTGGGAATTTCTTTGAATATCCATTCTGCTGTTAATCTAATGAACACTCAAAGCTCCAACAGTTTCAACTCAAAATTAATTTATGGCTGGAGAATATGTTGAATCCAATGACTATACAGTGGCAGCCATGCATAGGTACTTAGCAGATTATCCTAAATCATTGTTATGGGATGAAAGATACTCAAGGGATAAATGATGTGATGGGTAACATGTATAAAAATGAGTGCACTTTTGTTCTATAAGCACAGTATTTCATTCTCAGGTAAAAATATTTTCTCTTTGTCACAGTACTTTGCCAGCAGATGCCTGGAGGGTATGGTGTCTGATTCTTTCTGTTTATAATTATTTTTCCTCTGGCTTTCTACTGGCTTACATCTGCTTTAAACCTGAGATGCTATCCTATTGAATCATGAAGCCATTTATCCCGTTTTCTATTTGCTGTCATTTACACTTAAAATTAACAGCTGGTAGAGGTTCACATTTCATTTTAAATTATTATAAAACTTTCATCACCCAATACTCATATAATGATTTCAGTGTGAAGTTTCTCTTTTACACCCTAAATTAATTTCCAGGTTTCTTGTGTACAGTGACCAATTGTTTCTTTGCTTTCATTCTAGTTACATTTAACTGTGACAGCTACCATTGTAGCAACTGACAGAAATTTATGTCTCTGTTTTATGTTAGTACCGTATTCCAAATGTTTTCTTTTCTTTCACTGCACTCCACATTTACATTGCACAGTGGTGATTCATTCTCTTCCTTGTTACTGATACTCTTCCATATTTCCTTTTCATTATACACAAATGTTACTCAAAATTCACAAAACTTTGCTTTAATCATACATCTACTTTTTTCTTTGTACCTCATTTCCATAACCATATTATTCTATAAATTCCTTAAGCCAATATTTTCTATATTTTCTTCAGCTTTTTTAAGGTATGCTCATACTCATATTCCTATTAATTTATCTGGAGTACAGAATGCTTTCATCACACTGCTTGAAGCATGGCTAGCCAACTGTTTTATAAGCTGTGCTAATTTGGAATCTTCACGCTCACAGCGCATTCTCTATAACCACAGAACAATCTATAATTCAATCTTTATTTAAAAACAGTTGATGCGTTTTTAATATTTTCAGATGAAAGGTGATATTTTTATGAGAGGGAACATGTAATTAGTTTTGTAACAAATTAAACAAGTAGACTGTACATTACTTAATGATGCAATAATGCAAGGCTTGTATGGTGACCACTTTTTTTATCTCCTTTACCTGGGAACAGCATACACAGTCATAGTAAGGGATGGCATATTAGGCATAAAGGTTATTCATGAAGTTGAAGAACAACTGGAAGGTATCCATGTGAAAGCTTTAAGCTAAATGCCAAGAATATTGTAGGACATTTGTGAAGGTAGACATGCAGTTTCCCAATAATGTAAAGTGCAATAAATGTTAGATAACATCTCTCAGACAAGAATATGGACTTCTCCATTGGAACTGACTCAAGAAAAATAGTTCAGTTCAAACTAATATTTTCCACAAAGAAAAATAATAAGAATAAATTCCACAATAACTTCTTGTTGAAGTTTAACATCTAACATAGGGGTTAACAATGCCTAAATTTCAGTCAGTATGTATAATGAAGAAAGATGTCATAAGGGTTGGTCCTATGTTGCAAATAGATGTGGTAGTCACTTCTATGGAGGACTTTGGCTTGGTGTGGTATTTGTTTCTATTATGGTTTATGCTCCAATCTAACTGGTTCTTACTTGTTTTATCATTTTAGTTTTTACACAATTATTAGCTTTTCTACAGTTATTTCTCACACCTCAGTTTCCAGTTCACTAGTGAGAGACTAACAATTTCAGGATTTATGTCTCTATAATAAGTAATACCTGTGTTATGAACTGGAAAAATAAGTAAAGCATTAATTCCAGTTAAGTGATGTATATTCTCATTCACATGCACAAGAAGCTACAGTCCCCTACATAATACAGTTAAATATCTAGCTGTAACATGAATTGGAATGAGCATGTAAGGATTGTAGCAGGGAAGTTAAGTGGTCAACTTTGATTCGCTGGGAGAGTCTTAGGAAAATGTGGTTCACCTGTAAAGAAGACCACATATTGGGCACTAGTGTGACCCATTCTTGAGTATTGCTCAGGTGTTTGGGATTCACACCAGGTTGAATCAAAGGAAAAGGTGAAAGCTATTCAGTGGAGTACTGCTAGATTTGATACTGGTAGGCTCGACCAATATGAAAACATAATGGAGATGCTTCAGGAACTCAAATGGGAATCCCTGGAGGGAAGACAAAAGAGGAACACTACTAAGAGAATTTGAAGCTGATTGCAGAATGATTCTACCACTACCAATGTACATTTTGAGTATGAACCACAACAACAACATAAGAGAAATTAGAGCTTGTATGCACTCATAAAGACCATAATTTTTTCCTGCTCTATTTGTGAGTGTAATGCATAGGTAAGTGACTATAAGTGGTACAGGATGCTCTCCACCACACATGGAACATGGATTATGTATGCAGATGTAGATAATTCATTTTAGAGTATTTTATGAGACCAGTAAAGTCTTGAATTTGTGTTATTTCATCATTTTAGAGTAGTGCATATTACACCTATTGTTCCAATCACGACATAGTTACTAATTCCTTGCTAATGATGATACAGTGGGTTAATAACTGTTAAGCCCACATTACAGTGAGTGTACATACAAATTGATAGACTTGCAAATCATGAAAATCAATGCAGCACAGAATGTTCATCTTTCATCACATTCACAAAGTGCTTACAAAATATTATCAAGTTCACAGCATCTCACCTCTGTTTTCTTGAATCCTTGGTGCTGTTCGGTTTCCTTTGTGATGGTTTTTTAGTAATGTTGTGCTTCGTTGTTGGTGCTTTACTTGCCTTCCTTTTCTTATTCTGCAATACATTATATACAAACAACATTTATATTAATAAAAAATACTTAAGGGACCTACATGTTTCAAACAAAACTAACAAAATTAAACATTCAGTTTAAGCATTCACCTGCCTCATAGACAGTACAGGCCTACTGATATGCAAGAAGTTACAATAATTAATGTCCGGAGCTTGGTAATGAGGATGAAATGTGTACCTCACCACAAATCACCACCAATAGACACACAAAACATTCACTACTTTCAAATTTAGCTATTAATTCATTCACACATTGTTTCTCATAGATGCCATTGTAGAAGAGAACCACCAGGGAGGTAGAACAAGTCAAACTACACATTACCACCGAAATACTTCCATGATGTACTACTCCTGTGGAACAAATTAACAATAACTGATAACAAATGTTTAAGCTATTAATTGAGAGTACCTGCTATGCTCAGCTTATGTTCTAAGAAGCAGTAAATTAGTAACTAACAAAATTAATTGTGCAAGTATTAATTACTTTTGTATGATTTACGAAAAAACTGTAAACGACTTCATTGCTATGCTCTGTGTAGCATTCAGTCACTGTCAGCCATGAGAATGAACCGAAAATATTTCCAAATGATTAATTTTTAGAAACTGAAGGTGGGTCCGAGTGTATCTCATTGCTTTCAATGATTGCATTTCTAACTTGCTTTCCATGAGACAGGTCTTCCAGTGGTTTAAGGAGTACATATATGAAGAAGTTCTTTTGATGATTACATTGGCCAGAACACCCAGCCACTACTGGAAAAAATATTGTGTTTGGATAATGACTGTAGAGCAGACACAGTTCACTAATTGGTGAATATGGCACAGTTTTGTACTTATATTTATAACTGGAGACCAGATTATATGCATTTGCATGTTGCTTATGCATTTGGATATTTGGCTCCCTTTCACTAGTTATTGCACATTTTAACTAAAAACTAGTGATGATGCATATTGTTGCTCTATGTTTACAATATTTTAAAAGTTTAGACAGGCAGTTTCTAGCCTGATCTAGTTTTGATGTCTCACAGATTGACTGTGACCTAGAACAGTGTGCAGTCACTAAACAAGAGGCCACTGCCTAGTGAAACCATTACAGAAGAGGAACAGGAACAGGCAGACCGAGCCAATGCTCCTGTGCCTGTGCCACCGGTTAATCCACTCTGCTGTCATACTGTACATGTTGGCAACAATTAAATTAAACTACACAAGCACTTAGTTACATGTCCATTGTTTCTGTTTAACTTCCATTTACCTGTATACAGTTAAACGTGTTCACAACTTGTAGTGTGACCATCCTGGAACATTTATGTATGATGGAATTGTTTTATATCATTGAGTTTCTGATAAAAATATTTCATGCAAAAAAATGTTTCAAATAGACCAGCATGTCAAGATAAGTCTTCACATCACAGCAATGCAGAAGAAAGGACCACTACAATAACTTCTGACCACAGAATGTTGCAGTAGTAGGGATTTGTCCAAAGGTAACCAAAAAAAGTTGGTTTAACATCGATCTATATGAAACATTCATTGCAAGCAATATTCCTCTACACAAACTTACAAACCATATCTGCAAAGGCTTCCCGCACAAATATTGCTTAACCCTTGAGCAGGCACGCCATTCCTAATAACACGAGAGGGCGCACAGCGCACTTTGTTCACATGAAAAGAATAGATTTCCTTATCTTACCGAGGTAAGTCATGTATGATCAAAATCAGAGTTTAATCTTAGTTTATTTAAACAAGGAGAACATAAACTTACAAAATATGAGCTAAAATACTGTTTTATTAAAAAATAATGAAATATATTTTCACTGTAATTTTCTGTTGTCTGTGACAGGTGTTAATGAGACAGTAATGACACATTTGAAGCATTAAGCAGTGCAGTTGCATCAGATCTTGGTCAGCTGCTTATTCAGTCACAAACTATCTTGTAGACAACTGCCTGAATGTGGGATTATGTTGGTAGTTCAATACTGCATAATTTTTTTGAACTGATTGTAAATTTTTTCTTGCCTAGCTAGCTTTGTATTTTATATTACTGGTGCTCACTTGAACATATGACACTACAATTTATCGCTGTGTTACCCAACGCAATACTCAAGGAATAGGTATAGGTTTGCAGTTGTGAAACAAAAATTGAGCCACACAAAATCATTTTATTTTTGGTTGGCACACTTTATACACAGGCTTGCCTGCTCAAGGGTTAAATCAAAATATACCAGATGAATCAACATTGTGTAAAATTTATGTACCAACAATTTATGTAAATGTTCTGGAAGAAATATGACATGAACTCCAGGAGAGCACTATCTGGGTTTCAGCTGAGAAAACCACAGATACCTGTGGCCACTACATTGCAAATTAAATTGTTGGCACTTTAAAAGAAGAGCCTTCTTCTTCCTATTTATAGGCCTGCAAAGAACTTGAGAAACTAAATCATTCTATGATTGCCAGATTTGTGCATGAGGGTATTAGAAAAAAACTTCCAGAATCTTCTGCAGATGAAAGGGTGCTTGTGTTTATTTCAGATGCTGCTCCCTATATGATCAAAGGAGGAAAATCCCTCTGAGTATTTTGTCCCAATCTGATTCATGTGATGTGCTTTACTCATGGAGTATAGCACCTTGCTAAAGAAGTTTGTATCAAGTTTGTGAATGTAAATAAACTGATTTCATCCTCAAAGAAAGTGTTCCTAAAGGCTCCTGTTCGCATCAAAACCTACAAAGAAAAACTACCAAATGTGCCGTTACCTCCTAAACCAGTGGTAACTCATTGGGGTATGTGGGTCGAAGCTGTGTTGTTTTACAATGAACATTTTGATTTTGAGGACATTAGAGGGACTCCGATAGTGCAGAGGCTTTGGCAGTTGGCCATTGCAAGGAGGCCATTAATGATTTCAGTATTAAAAAAGACATTGCTGTGATTAGCCCTCATTTTTCTCATATACCTGTAAGTACTGAAAAGCTTGAAACTCAAATGTTGGTATTGAATGAATCCATTCAGTTAATGAATAAAATTATTCTAGTGAACTCCTGAGTGCTGGAAGTATTCCCAAGAAAACTTAAAGAAAAGTTTGAAAACATTTAAAACAATAACCCAGGCTTTGAAACCTTGTGCCAAATTGGTAGTTTTATTAATGGGAGGGATGAACTTTTACCAGAAACAATGAGTACCAACATAGCACCCAGATTCAAATACTGCTCAGTTACCTCAGTTGATGTAGAATGGTCTCTTTCTGCTTACAAAAATGTTTTGAGTTATCAAACACACAAAATTACTACCAAACATTTGGAACAGCAATGGATGTTTATGTTTACAATCACAGAAAAATGTAAAATAAATTGTAAGTGATGCTTTGGTCCAATAGTATTAATTAAAAGTTAAAGTTGTTCAAAAACTTTTATGATTGTATGTTGTTTTTTAAATACAATACTACAGAGTTTTTGAGCATGCCCCCTGCATGTGATATATCTTGAAGTTGTTCCTGTACATATTGAATATTTTGCTGTGAACCACTCTCATCGCATCTGCTTGTTAGTGACAATAATAGCAAAGAAGGAACAATTCTTGAAACACGGTATTGTTCCCACTTTGCAAATTTTTAGAAAATATTCTCAGAAAAGCCCCGTTCCTAACCTCTAGCAGAAAGTATTCAGAAAATGATATCAGTATTCTAAATGTACCAATTTTCTGTGGGGCGGTGCTCTTCCTCATAATTGATATGCACAGGTTCAACTTTGAGATATAATACACACAGTAATTACCATGTTCTTTTTATTATTTGATCTAGCATATTTTGACACTTTTCATGTATTTTTTGAGCATTTTTCATGCATATTTGCATGCATATTTTAAGGTTTTTATAATGCATATAAACCAGTCTCTATTTATAACAATCTCTATTATATTTTGTAAAAGCTGATATCTTAACAAGATATTAAATTCATAAACACCACTGCAAATATACTACAATGGAAGTTACTGCATTTTGAATCTTGTTGTTTGATGCTTGGTAGATTTAATACCATCAGTTTAAAGACAATATTAAGTATGAAAAAAAAAATTGAAAGAAATAAATGAGACTTGAGACAAAGGACCTGTCATGAATATGGAACACCATTAGCCTGACTAATCCTATGAAGAGAAGAGAAGTAGTGAGCTGAGCAAGCGAAATATAAGTAATTTCTTCAATGGAAATGGACACATCACAACAGTCAGACTTGAAAATAAGAAATGCTTAAAGGCACATCTGTAGTGAATCAAATTCTATCACAAAAACATATTTATTATCAAGCTCATATTAGCACCAAATTAATATACTCCCTCACCCATTCTACAGCTCATTCACAAGACTGAGTGATTTGTTTTTCATTATAAGCAAAATAAAACATTAATGGGCATTACTTCAAATCTCCGAAAGCTGTTTTATATTCACAGCATTCCAGAAGAACGTACATAAGTAGGTTTGAGAAGATGCAATTACACTAACTACAAGCTTTAAATAAGAAGTGAAAGTGTTAAACTTATTGACATATAAAGGCGTTCAACACTGTTAATCAAATTTCAAAGTTTCATCCATGAAACACACACACACACACACACACACACACACACACACACACATACACACATAGGTTACACTGTACAGTGTGTGTGTGTGTGTGTGTGTGTGTGTGTGTGTGTGTGTGTGTGTGTTTGTGGATGCGTGAGAACGCACTTCACATCTTTTCATAGCAGATGTTCCAGTGTATCCATTTGTTTTCCATATTGGCTCTGTGTCAGAAATGTTTGGTAAGTACCTTCCAACATAAATGTAGTAGGCGGCAAACACAGTTATGGAAACAGAAATTCTAAATTGCTTTTGCACTCTTAGCCAGTACTTACATAATATAATTAATTATTGTCAACTAATATTCTAACCTAAGTTAATAACACCTATGAACAGTTTTATTTACATGGTTGAATGGATCTAATTTTATACTTGGCTGATTTACAGTGTTGTTTGTATAAGGTTTGTGTTGTGGTCTCCATAACTTGGTAACAATTTTCTCCATGACTGATGATGCTAGAAAAGGCTTTGCATATACAGGGTGTACATAAAGTCTAGGAACACTTTCAATTATTTAATGCACATGAACTAAAAGACTGTACAGATGTCATACATATTGCATTTTGAAGAGAAACTCTGGAAGTTTGTTTTACAAACATTCGATATGTGACCCATGAGTGACTCGGCAGATGTCAATATGGTAATTGAATTCTTTCCATACCCACCCCACCATGGCATCATCGACTGTGGCAGTAGCTTCTCATATTCCCTTGCGGAGCTCTTCTACATCATGTGGTAGAGGCGGTACATACACCAGATCTTTAATGTGTCCCCACAGAAAAAAGTCACACAGAGTGAGATCTGGTGATCAGGGAGGCCATTTCATGAAACAGCTGTCCCCTTCTGTAACAGTCCAATTTGAATGGTTTCATAGACAGCTTCTGTCACAGGACTTCCCACACTGTCACTGGAGCCACAGGATGCACGATGCACTGATTTCTTTGGACTCCTTATGAATGTCTCTTGTACATGTGCCACATTCATTTCATTCATACTGGGATGTCCGCTTCTCTTTTGCCGGTCACAAACAACCTGTCGTAGCAAATTTGTTGTGCCAGTGGTAAATGGCCTTCCTTGTTGATGCCTTCCTCCCATACTTGGTTCTAAAAATCTGTTGAACAGCTGTAGGGCAAATGTTTTTGTCAAACACCAATGCACAGGAAGCTCACTCCACACCTGAACTCACCATGTTTACAAGTACCGCTGACTATCAGCAAATTACCAAACTACAGTGTGATGGTATACATGAAAAAAAAACTTTCAGCATTTCTCTTCAAAATAAAATATGTACGATTCTTTAGATTGTTTGGTTCTTGTGCAATAAATAATTGAAAGTGTTCCCAGACTTAATGTACACCCTGTTTATGTTCATGACGCCAGGCACTGAAAGCTTTCTGGAAAATAAATATGTTCCAACACAGCATAAAATACATTGGCAAAAATTGTTATGATACAAACAACAAATTCAGCAAAATCAGGAAGCTCCAATTAAGAGTAACATTGTACTCAGCCCTGCAGCTGTGACACCAACAGCCTGTTATGAAGATAATCCAATATTATGGTTCACTTAATCAGTGAGTCAATTGACCATCATCTACACCACAAAAGATGAAACAAAATGTAGCCAAATAATTGCTGTTCTTAAGGAATGTATGGTCTCAGGGGCACAGTACACCCTAGCATCAAAACCACTTACAGGCACATACTATAGTTAGTAAAAGAAAGGAAGTGCCCTGTCTCCCTGACCGTTAACACAGCTGCACATTAACACAGGTGGCATAGGACATGTGGTGTGCCTATGAACTATGAGCAGCACTAACATTTGAGACTCAACCTTTATTAGATAGTGTATTTTGTGTGCTTACTTTGCAAGTTTGCTTACAGTATTGTATGCAAACATTAAAGATGTTAGAGCCTCCAGTTACCTGTATTTAAATGAGAAGAAGAAGAAGAAAAACCTACATGTTAGTTGCAGCATACAGATCTGTTTACAGACCTCCAAAAAATGAAGTAGAATTTTTAAAATCAGTGAGAGTAGTTTGTCCAAAATGCAGAGATCTAACTCAAAAACTGTTCTGCGCATTTCTGTGTGACTCATGTTTCATGCACAAACTAATTACTAAAATGGACTTGTTTATCAACAGTGTCTAACAGCACAATCAATGAAGGTAATGTAGGGAAAAAACCTGTGTAGCCATAAATTTTTGTACAGTGATAGGAGAGAGTGCCATGAACAACATACTAAAAACCTGACTAGTGGGGAGTGAGGTTGGGGTCTATGTTGGGGGTGGGGGGGGGGGGGGGGGGGGGAAATCTTTAAAGGTCACTTATTTAGGTTTTTCTTGAATAACTTGAAAAATGTGGCTTTTAGAAAAAATGTTTTCCTGTAGAAAATTGAACTACATTAAATTGCCTATAAAGAGGTCCCATTACTTTTTCTCTACAACTATTAGTTTCTGCATTGCATGAGATGGAAAAATCACAGACTATTAAAAATAGTATTTTTATGGTATAACAATGTTTATTGTTTAATAAAGTGGGTTAAGAACAAATATTAAGTGTTGTGTACCATGTCTAAACACAGTAGAGCCATATTATGGAATAAATTGTTTTATGGGGGTGTAATCAGGTAAAGGGGGGATGGAGGGTAGAAGCATGAGTGAAGGTAGGTCACCAGGTTGTGCTCATGCCCTTCCCACCTTCATACGCCTGCAAACTGAAGTGCAAGCAGTTGGATCCCCACTCCATCTATCCCGCTGTGCCAGAAGAAGCTATCACAGGGTGTTTCACAAAGTTATACCAACCCTCCACAAAACACCTTATGAATCACTGGTGACACAGTGTGCACACAATCTTGGGAGTGTTTATTTTCCAGAAAATGCATTAATACCACATGGAATACAGATATAAATTATTAACATTACTAATGCAAGAAACACATATGAACAGATTCTAGTTAAGTTTCTGCAAACTGTTGTATACTGCTAGAGGGAAACTGATTCTTAGTCATTCTATACGGCAGCTGTATCATTCTCCTGGGAAAGGAAACCTCCCCCACCATCTGCACAGTTCATTTTTCAGTTTATGGACAGACTCCTCAGTATTTCATGACCAGCTCTCTAACATTAGCAGACAACATACCTTCAATGAACACATGTTCATACAGTGGAATTGTTTTCAGTAAGTACCTATTGGCAGATTTTAAGTGAGCATGTATGTAAAATACATTCCTGCAAAAAATGGCTGAACAGTGTTTCATTTGTAAGAATGAAGTTGTCAGTGATCTATGTTGTGTTGGTGGGAAATGTTCTGGACTGGTAAATGTGGCACCTGTCTGTTATTGGCAGCAAATTGTAAGGCTCTGCAATTGAGTTGTATTCACGAGTTGGTGAATTAATGAATGACCAGGAAGTAACTGCACTTCTTTCACCATGAATTATGTTACTGGCAGACTGCATAAAATAATCTTCTATTCAGGAATTTATGGTGCTTGTAGTGTGGACCACACTGAATGGAGCCATACATCCACAGTATAGCTTGTAAGGTGAGTACAAATATGTCTGATAGAATGGGACTGATAACGTTCAAATCTAGAATATCAGTCTGCTGTAGTGCATTGTTCAACTTATACTGAAACATTTAAAATTTCGTAACACCTAGGTGTCCTACTTCTGTTGTACAGGGAACCAATCTATGTCTCTGGGCCTCTTTAGATATCACAACAGTTGAGGTTGAGTTGCTGCAATTGGTACCACTCATGCCATGAACTCATTTTTGAACACATGCTGATAACAAGTTGCATTTGGCACTGGCATTTCAGTATGGTGGATAATTAACATCTCCAGCTGTTGAGCTTTTTACATAATAACTCAGTCAGGGTGTATACACGGACAAGGAAAAAAATTTCCCAGATTTTTCCCGGATTTCCCAGTTAAAAATACTTTGTCCCGGGTGAAAACACATGTTTTCCATGTTAAGTGACAGTATATTTTCCATTATCAATCCATTGAGTGGTTATGGTTTTATACATGGGGTAGAATTTCCTGGCACTTTAGAAAACAAAACTCAGGGAAAAAGACACATTTTGTAAATATCTTTGATTTGCAGCATTTCGTATTATGAAAGTATACATTAGAATTCCACCAAACACTGCATGTTACTTTCCAAATCATTGAAATCAATATTGCAATGTGCGTTTGTAAGCCAGTCATAGCTCATGTCACGTGATCTCACCAGCCCATGGCAGCAGATATTCAAAGCATAGGACACGTGATGTAGTCAGCCAACAGCAACATCACTGTTGACTAGCACGAACAACACATGGAAAGTTAATAGTTTAAATTAATATACATAGTGTTGATACAATAAAAGCAAAGCTTTCACATATAATATTGGTCTCTAAGGTTAATAAGCTACAAGAGAAGCTAGGCTTTTGCAAATGATGTTGATCTTTTTTCCACGTGTTGCACTTAAGATATATCACACAAATGTGCCAGTAAAATTTTTAATAATGACATAAATGTCTGATCTTCAGGGTTCAAATTCTTCTAAATGGCTTGTCATGAAAGAGTTGATTTTTAAATGAGAGTCAAACACTCTGTGGTTTAATAAATTCATGGTCATTCTCGCACATAGTTCAACTTACATAAAAGGATATTTACTTTGAAAGTAATGCTTTTCAAACCACCATTGGCAATATTTTCCCACGACCTGTTAGAAATAGGTTTGTTTCAGCAGTTGCCAGTGAGTGCAAATAAGAGGCGATACCGTGCTTGTGCAGCTGTCATGATGTAGGAAGCCCATATGTACGTACATATAAAATATTAAAGGATCATACATTATGTCATAAAAGAAACAAGACATCAGAGGATACTCCCCAAGAGAATCCAAATTTTGTGAACCATATTAAAATGTGCACATTTAAAGTGCATACTTAAAGTGCACATTCGTATGTCCAGATTCCCAATGAAGTAGACCTTGACCTGATATTAAGCTTTTCAGTGTGGTTTTTGGGATGTAAATTTCTTGAAGCAACAGTACTGTATTATATCATGTTTGGTTTTTTATTATGGCAAAATGCCATATGTGCTAGAAGATGAAAACCTGCACTTGAAATGTAGCAAACAGTTGAAACTAGCCAGTACTGTGTAATTAAACATTTCATTTCAAATACATTGAGTGCCTCTGCAGAAAAAGTTTATAAAAGACAAATTTCTTTAGCTAACAGACAAAAATAACTTCATTGTTCCGCAAGGCAATTAATGCTTGACTGTCAGAAAAGTGGAAATAAAATCAAATCTGAAACTAATGACATATTTTAGCCTTCCATAATTATGTGAATGCATTTTAATTCACATGATAGCTCCTGGCCACAGATATACATTTTGTTTTCATTTGACATGAGAGTAAACAAGGGGGAAACAGCAAAATCACTAAATGTAAACATGAGTCATGTGGAGACCACCCACTATAGCTCATACCACTCTGTGCATCAGCCCCGTATCTACGATATTTGCGAAGCAGGTCAATAGTAAAAAAATTAAATTTTCAAAATTATGTTCATCTTGTAGCTCATATCTTTCTGAAAAGTCTGAAACATAAAACGTATGTGTTCGAGGAAATGTTAAGACATATTATTTGGTCTTAAGTGTGCCAAAGTGCAGTGCAACACCTCTTCATAAAGCATTCTTCTACCACCTGTCACTGTATTTCACTCTGTGGAATTGAAACGTGTATATTTTGTATTGGATGCCATCAAACTATATTCAGGACAGTGGAAATTGAAATTTCCTGTGGTGCCTCTCCTGCTGCCAGTTGGTCAGTTTGACAGCCTGCCCCTCTTTAAAAAAATCTTGCAATTAATAGTGAATGGGATTATTTGTAATTGGGAGAACAAGAACTCTTCAGAAAATTTGCACTCTTTATTGACTATTAGCTAATAACTTGCTGTTTTGTGTGATATAAAATTAAATATAGGATACACCAAACCAATAAAGACAAGAGATAAGCAAGAAATTACACAGTTCTTCAATCCTTAACTCCTAGTATTTTTTTCCCCTCTAATCTTGCTACAGCTTTACATGGCTTGCTTTCCTTTCTGCGAAAGAATCTATTATCTCATCAAAGTTCGTCAAACGTTTTGCTACATGAAAAGTTGAAATGTCATTATCTAATACTGAAAAAGCTGTTAACACAAATAATACCCAAGACTGGTGTGGTTTCTCAATCTCATTATGTCTATTTTGTCACTGTCTGCTAGCTAAAACAAAATAGGCCTTTCTAATATTGCAGCAATTTTGTAACACACACCAAATAAACGAGACTGTTTTGGCACAAAGGCCATTTTTATAACAAGAAAAAAATATAATTCATGAAGTACCCATATGAAATGCCTATTAGGCCTACTACAAGCTAAAAGCATTATGTTAGGAAATAGTTTCACGTTTCATTCATGCGCACCAGTTTCTCAAACATGAGATCGAACAGTAGTGTTACGAAATTTTTATATAAATTTGGAACCATCTTATTCTTCCATAATTTGTGTGATGGCCCCGTTTCTTCTCCTTCCTCGTTCTAACAAACAATCTTGTAATCACCAACTCTGTAGCTATTCCTGCCATTGTCAAAATTTGTTAACCGATTAACTTCACAAACACTGCCAGAATCACAGGTTTAGTTATCCCGCGGTTATTTTCTGGTTAGGCGCTATTACGTGTTCATACCAAGTGTTTTCCACATTAGTTCCAGAACAGAGCTTAAGCGGTTGCTAGCCAAGAACTGTACAACTGGTCCTTACTAGTATATCGATCTGGCCAAAAATTTTCTGTCAAAATTTCATTTTCTTGGATACACCGAGCAGATAATATGTAATATTTCTCACCTGTTATTCCTCTCAGTCATTTATTTCCATTCTTGTAGTCTGAATCTATTGATTTCGCTAGTAATTATAACAATGCTGATCATTCACAACCTCAATCAATCACATAATCAGACAGCGACTGGCATTCATCCGTTTGGCTTTACTCCACTCAGCTCGTATACCTCCGTCCCCTTTTATCTGCAGAAAGTTGATTTCTAAATGGGAAGAGGATTCTCCTGACAGAGACATCATGCATTCAAGAATCAGCTTATGATTCATTCAGAAATCGGCTTGAAATGTGTTCACAAATGTTCAAAAACTAACAAGGAAGCGTTTCAAAATCATATGAATAATCAATAGACAAACATTCGCTGGATGCTAGGCGCTTTGTGAAACAGGTTGTTTTCCTCAAGAATCTGAATTTGGCCCACCCTTTTCCCGGTAGCATCTAGCTGCTTGCTGCGACTGCTTGCACAGCCAACAGCCACATTCCTGTAGCCAGAAGCAGAGGAATCTGCAACTCAAACATGACTCAACTGCGCATGAGCACGAGCCCGCTCGTAACTCTAAAACGAATCTAATGTAAACAGTTGTGACTTCAAGCTCATCGGAGGCAATTTGTTGTTATGAAGCATTGCATAGTCTTCCTACAGTCTTTGACACATTTTGCTGTTGGCAGACGCTTGCATGAGCACTGTGTGTCGTTGTTGTATATGGCGCATTTCCTTTGCAATTTAAGTTACTTTCATTTATTTCTCTCATTTATGTTTTATTGTTGAAGTATTATTCTGCAGTAGCAGGATACAGTAATATCCTTTGTTAGAGTATTGGTTCTTACCAGTCAAAATTACAAAAATTTAACAGAAAACTAAAACAATGAAAAATTCCCGGAATTCAAAAAAATTCCTGGGTTTTACCCGGTTTTCTCCCGGGTGAAAAATTTGCCAGGTTTTTCCCAATTCTCACGGTTGTCCCGGGTCATATACACCCTGTCACTTAAAAACTGCAAATAAGTACTCAATTTATTAAAATGACTCCCATATATAAAAATGAACTTAATCATGTCGTTTTCTGTACTCACATAAGAGAACTAGACAGCAATGCTGGGAAGATATGGTCTGTCTGTTAACTGAAATGTGGGGATCACTTACGGGGGGGCGAATTTGCTTTAGCTGTAAGAACACCACAGCTGCCATACAGGACAGCAGGCCGGGGTGGCCGAGCAGTTCTAGGCGCTACACTCTGGAACCATGAGACTGTTACGGTCGCAGGTTTGAATCCTGCTTCGGGCATGGATGTGTGTGATGTCCTTAGGTTAGTTAGGTTTAAGTAGTTCTAAGTTCCAGGGGACTGATGACCTCAGAAGTTAAGTCCCTTAGTGCTCAGAGCCATTTGAACCGTACAGGATATCTTTGAATCAATTTCCACTCTAGTACTGCAGAAGAGTGTGCAGAGATATATGCAGATTCTGTGCATATTTATTGGTGTTCACATAAATGCCACCCACTGAATAATGTGCATTGTATTGCCAGTGATTTGTAAGGGACACTGTGGAGGGTAGAGATAACTTTGTGAAAACCCTGTAGTTGCTTCTTGGGATGTAATGGGGTAGATAGAGTTGAGAATCCCCTGAGTTACTCCTCATTTGGCAATGAAGATGGGAACTGAATGACCAAAGTTTGGTGACCTATGTTCTCTCACGCTTCCTACCATCATCTACCCTCCACTCTCTTACATCCATAGAACATAATTTATTCCTTAATAAGACTCCAATGCACTTAGAATTGGTACACAGATTTAATATTTGTTCTTAACCTACTTAATTTAACAATACTAGTTAATTTCATATTCCATTAGAACACTATTTTTAATAATTTGTGATTTTTGCATCCCTTGCAAGTGGAAACTGTAAGTCCTGCAGAAAAAAATTAGACCTTCTTTGTAGGAAATTTAATGTAGTTTAATTTTGTACAGGAATTCTTTTCACTAGAAGCTGCAGTTTTCAAAGTTTTAAATAAAAACATTAAGTCAGTTACCCTTAAATCCCCCTCCCACACACACACACACACACACACACACACACGCACCAAATGCTAACATCCTTCCAACCACCGTACAAAAAGTTGTGGCTACACAAACATTTCCCACTATTTGAGATTTTTGTGTCTTTGTTAACTGGCCTACAAAAGCCAGAGGTGTTCCTTGATTATTTCATTGTTTACCTTAATATCTACCCAAAATATTGTACAAAATAAGACTGGTAGTAAAACACTTGCGAAAGAAAAGTTGTAGCAGAGAAGATGGTGAATGATAAGTGCTTTGTTGTATGCTAGTTTCTTCTGTCAAGGATAAAGTACAGAACAATTCAGTGCCAGACACAGCAGTAGTTTCATTAAAAAGATTACTGAAATGTAAGAAATTGGAAAGAGAGTGATTACATCATAAATTGAAATGAGTGAATGCCAAAATCAATCAAATGCAAGAGCAGCTCACAGATGAGAAGTATAATGCAACGCAGTCAGACCTTCTACATCATTCCAAACTCAATGAGAAACACAGATGACATAAATTTGATAGACAATAGGGCAATGCTGTATGATATCATGCTACGGACTCTTAAAAACTAAATTTCCCTGAGAATACAGGTATTGTTTGCACTCTATATTGCAAACACTTCCTACAGCAGAAAATCTCTTAAATTTCTGAAAGGGTCTCAAACAAATGCTGAAGAATCAATTAAAAACTATTACACAGATGCATGAGCTTGCTGACTTTTCATGATTTTAAAATGCACGAAGATCTTCAGTTCTGTTACACTTGGCTGAAACTTGATGGTTATGTTAATTCAGGTGAAAATACTTTAGAAAACTCTCAGAATAAATCTGTAAATCATGCTCTTCTGCTGCATAACTGGATTCAGCTGGTTACAGATGAAAGTCACAATTTAACTTCTAGTGATGTCATCTTGAAGACACCAATTTGAGGGATTATCCAGCTTCAGCAAGAGTGAACAAAAATTACTGCATTCACTTCTGATGACAGAATACCACAAAAAAGGTTTGATGATGTCTAGGAACTGGTAGCTTAAAAAGTAACTTGTTCTGTACGTACCAAATCTAGTTGACCAAAACATAAGAATATAGATATTTTCAGACATTGTTCATGTAATAAAGTGTGTATGAAATAATTCTTGTGGTAAAAATAAGTGTACTTTTTAATGATGGGATTGTGAACTATAATTTTTATCAATGACTTTATCAACTGTATAATTCCTCTAAATTCACTACACCAAAAGCTATCCACTAGTTAGATTGAACTCACTTGGATCAGATGTCATTTCAATTAAGGTACGTGAAATTAGCTTTACAGTTTTTCAGTGACTAATAGCCCAGTAGAAAATGGCACAATTTTCTTGATAAGCAAAAAAGCCACAGGAGTAGAAGGTATTCTGTCAGTTACATTAAGTCCTCAAAAATATCAAAGTCTGTGCAGAAACTGTTTTAACTAGCAGACAACTGATGCTCACTCAGGTATGTTAAATAAATCCACACATTTTTCGTTTCACTGCATAGATTTCTGTTTGCAAATCATGTTCATGTGTTGCAATTGCCATAGTTAGGTGAACTTCCTTTGGTCAGCAGTAGAGCAATTGACATCTCACATTGGATGAGGTCCACTAAAGGAGTCAACACACTTACTCCGCTACTTGCTAACCATATGCAATGCTATTAAGCATGTGTTATTCAACTGATAATTGCAATAAGAGACCAAAAGGCTCAAGCAATCCCTAATAAAAGATGAGCTTGAATATTAAATGCTATCCAAATTGCTTCATCAACTGCAAACACTAGCAAGAAATGGAGCAAATAATGACATATTGTGCAACATATGGCTCTCTGACAGAAGTACAGAAAATTTTAACTGTGTGTGCTGAGGACATAGATGCAGTATCACAAGCCATAGATCACATAGTGAAACAGTTTAACTCCACAAGCTTTACAGCAGTGTCCAAGAAAACAGAGGTTTCCATGAGTGCAACTGAATTTTCTAAACAAATTATGTCACCAAAGGCACAATGATCCAGGCAAGAAATGCAGTAATAACATTTCACAAAACAAGACAGACATTTGCAAAGTAAATTATAGTCTTGTTGGTACTACAGAAAGTTCAGAGAGGAAGCCCAACAATACAGCTCACATTGCAACATAGAAAATGTGAAACATGTCCCAGGAGCAACAGCAACAGCAGCGGAGGATTTTAGACATGGGAATCATGAATTATTTATTATTGGATGCACAAAATTATTGCAATGCATCTGTATACTCTGTGAACCATCTTACATAAATCAATACTGTCTCATGAATCAATCATCTTACATGATATACTACACATGATAATTACCTTTATAATGTAAATGGGTCAGCTATAAAGATGTATGGTCGCATTACACTATACTGAAATTTGGTCTGCACCAAGATTTCATTTGGCGTTTTCATCTTGCTCACATCATGTACACAATTATACGGTACAGGTTCCCCCTTTCTGCAAACACACTTCTTTTTCTTTTTCATCATCAAAAATACATTCTCAAAAGGCCAGATAAAGTGAATGACACAAAAAAATCCAAAGGCACCAACTCTAATATCCCTACCAAAGGTGCACAAAGAACATACCCCTTTAAGACTGGTCATCAACTTCAGAAATACTCCATCATACCACCTACCCCAACATAAACACACACCACTAAAGAAAATATACACTTTTGAAAACAGCAGGAACCTAGAAAACAAATAGGAACTAGCAGACAGAAACAAGAGTGTAGACATTCCAGCCACAGCAAGCCTCATATTGTTCAATGCCACATCAATGTACACTTGTATTCCAATTAATAAAACAATAAATATCCTTGCACAAAGACTAACACAACAAGGAAACACACCAGTCTCACACATTAATGAAATAGCAACCACACTCAAGATTGTAACAGTGCAAAATTACTTTATGTTCAACAAAGAATTTTATTCCAAACATGAAGGGCTGCCAATGGGATCAGCAATTAGTGGCCTCCTATCCAACATATTCATGAACAAGCTAGAGAACAGAATCTTCACACACATAATAAGACCAAAAAAAAAAACAAAGTAATATACTGGTACCACTATGTCAGTGACATACTATGCTTGATTGATGAACCACACACACACACACACACACACACACACACACAGAGAGAGAGAGAGAGAGAGAGAGAGAGAGAGAGAGAGAGAGAGAGAGAACAGCTATACAGTGAAATAAACAACTTACACCCAAAAATTCACTTCACTTTAGAGACAGAAACAGACAACATGCTAAATTTTCTTGACATCAGCATACAAAAACGAACAACACCCATGACTTCACAGTATTCAGGCAACTGACAACGGTGAGGATCAGCATCCATAATCTGTTGATCCACCTGGTGGCACACAAGCAAGCAAGCTCCAGATTCATGCCACACAGACTGAACAGAACACCCATAAGCAGACAGAATTATACACAGGAGATAAACACAATAAAACAGATAGCAGAGGAAAATGGTTAAAAGTCCCATATGGTAGAGAAATTAAACCAACAAATTTGTAAACAGAAAAGGAATGAATCCACAACATGTGCACAAAACTTTACACAACACAGATCAACACAATGTACAATGACCACATGCAAGACACAACAGTACAACACATACATGAAACAAAATGTCACATACTTAACTACATAACAAAATTGTCCACAGAATAGGCAACATATTGAACAAACAGGGACTTGAAATAGGATATGGGACAGACAATGTGACACAGAAAACACACAAACACAAGAGACATCCACAGATAAATTCAGCAGATTAGGAATATATGAAGTCACATGCAATACTTGTTAATCAGTATAAATAGGACAAATAAGCAGGAACTTTAAAACAAGATAATCAGAACACCTTAGAGCCCTAAAATGTAACAGCATATATTACACATTTGCTGACCATCTAATAGCCCATAACAACCACAGTAGCAACATATTTAAAGATACTGAAATCCAGCCACAGCCTATATCACAAACTGACAACAGAAGAGAACTTCCACATACAGAAGGCAATAGCTGAGGGCAAACAAGTTTTAAATGAAAACACTATACTCTGTAAAGGCACATTATTTAACACATTAAAGGAATTTTACGGAAAAGACAACTCAGGCAGCTGAAGAAGCTTACAAACACACACACACACACACACACACACACATAAAGAGACAGAAAAAGTAAAGAAAATTCAAATTTGATACCAAACTCTCTTGGGAACAAATGAATGCCAATGGGGCTAGGAAACACATCAACATAGTGGTCACCGCATTTCGCAAAGTGAAAAGGCATTTATAAAACACAAAATAATACAAAGTACATTAATATGTGCGTGCAGTGCCCTCAGAATACAAAAGAAAATGGATCAGTCACAACAAAATGTGACTAACAACAAGTATATATGCAAACCATTTTGACATGCCAAAATAATTTTTTTTAAAAAACAAGGGACGTTTTGACTCACCAATGAAATTTAAATTTACATCATTTGGTTTACAGATGACAAGCTATCAGTGCAGGACACAATACAGCTGGTTCTGCAAAATCATATAATGTAAAATCATGGTAAGAAGCAAAATAAACAAAAACTTTCTTTAGGCCTCACTTTGTTAGATCAGTTACAACCTAAAATACATTCACTTTTAACAGTTTTCAATAAACAAAACCCACTGTTGATGACACAGAGGTGCTGTAACATGTTTGGGTAAAAAGAAAAAACAGTGTGTTTGTGAAACGGCAGAACCTATATTGTATAATTTAACTCCAAACAGAGAAAGAAAGATAAGAGCTGCACATCCAAAAGATGAATATGTACACAATTGTTTGAGCAGATTTTACATTTTTTTCAGATTGCTGCTGGTTCTCTGTCATGATCAACTTTTTTAGTTCAGGACCTAGTGGGCCACTGTTAGGCAATTATGGCAGATTGAGTGTTCTTTGTTCTGTAGTTGCTTCTTATTCTGACCACATCCTTTTCTTAATTTTTCTTAGAGAAATACAACATCAGTGTTATACTACAGGATGAGTTGCATGAGATGGTGTGTAGCTGCTGAAGAATGCTGCAGATTTAGTTGCATGTATTTATTGAGATGTCATGGATCATGCCAAGTACTTGATGAAATTATATGAGAGTTGTCAAAGGATGGCCAGTTAATGATTTGTGTTTTATGACAGAAGCTATGTTGATATATTTTTCATCCAGTTTCCATTTCTAATGTTACTGACAATCTTCGTAATTTGTTGCATATGTTTATATACAGTGTCTTAGCAAGGTTTTTGTCAATTATTTGTCTTGATGCTTCATAATTACTTGTGTATTTTCTGGTGATGAATCACACCTTTTTTGCATTTTTTGGCCGCTTTTATCAATCAATTGACTTTTTCTGCTGGTAAAGGGTTTTTGTCAAGTTGTACATCACTACACAGCATGTCCCACATGCATACATCCAAAATTACAGAAGAATGTTCAGAATATCTATCATAACAGTCATCTTGAGAATCTATACTGTAGGCTGGGGAGTACTATGGTTGACTCCATGGAAATGATGACAGGAACTGCTTTGCATAAGCTTGTTTTAAATTGAAAATGATTGTCAGATCCTGACAGGGAAAATGAGACAGATAGTGAATCACTGATATTTGCAGTCTGACAAACATATGTTGAGTTCATTTTAATGTCAGCTATTTTACGCAGGAACTCACTGATCAGTATTTGATGCCTGATAGTTACTAGGAGCTTCTGAACTCTTAACTGTATCTTCTGGTGTTTTGTTATCAGAAAAAGATCAACTTTCCTTTGTTTGTTCAGGAGACAATTTTAAAACTGTGTGTGGAGAAACTGTGTGTCCTGTTTCATCCTGCATAGTGTTTGCATCAAAGTAGATGCTACTCATACTGGTTCACTTACAGATGCTGTGGCTTTAAGTGAAAGGAAGTTGCAGATAATACTTATACCACTGGCAAGATTTTGGCAATTTTTGTTAACGCAACCACTAGCTTTACCATTATAGCAAATTACATCATCCATTGATTCACAGATTGTAAAAATATTGCTTTAAAAAGAAATCTTGAATGACAAATTGTGCAGTATATCAAAAAGACTTTTAACCTTGAAGGTTTTCCATGTGTAAGTGTAAAGGCAGCGCCACATTTAGAAATTTGTTTAATAATGAACGCCAACATATGAAAGGAAACACACTGGAAAAAGCACTCATATGCCTCAACTTTTGAAAAGCCGGAGTGCCACAAATGTCTCCTTAATTGCTATGCCATCTTCTTGCAGTGTAAATTGAACAATATACTACAGCAGATTGCTGTTCTAGACTTGAACATCATCAGTCCTGTTCTATCAGACATATTTTAACTCACCTTGCTGTTGTCTCTAAACTATCTGCATTGGATAAATCTGACATAGCATTACATTACTTTTTGAAAGTAAAATTGATTCTGGTAATATAATATTCTGCAGCTCAATTATTAGTTACTTAAAATTAAATACATGGCAACTCAACCAAGAATAAAAGAGTTAAATGTAAGTAAGTAAATCATGAAATGAATCAAGTAAGTGACACAACACTTTTGTTACAAAACTAAGTGAGAGACGTAAATTACCACCGAATTAACACTAAATGTGTACAAATATTGCTGAAACCATTGGAGTTCCATGTTAAATAACCAACATGAAACTTCGGTGAGAACTTTTAACTACATATATCCTCAGAAAGGAGACAGAAAAGAAACCACAACTATAATTATTTGTCACAAAAGATCAACATTGAGAGAAAAGGTGATGTCTACAGGCATCCTGAATATGAAACATTTACATGTTTCACCACATATTGCAAAAATTGGTTCCCAAATTGTGAATCTAAATTGACTATAGCTATACTATTTATTGATGACACGCGAAAATTTGTGCCATATCAGGACTCAAACCTGGAGTTCCTGAATTTGGTAAGTGCTCACTTTAACTGCTTCAGCTATTCAAGCATGCCTCCAGGATACCCTCAAACTCCTGTATGTCACAAGTGTCCACTTCTCATAAGACTTTTAACCCATAAATGCATGTAACACTTACTGCATAATTGTACACTAAGTAACCTCAAAAAGAGTACCTGTCTATTTTTCTCCACAGCTGTTACTTGAATCCCTCTTCATGTTATGACTGTTCACAAGTTTTCAATGCAATAGTTAAGTTTTTGGATGCATGCATGCATGCCTGAAGGAACACTGTTGCATGTGAATTGCCAACAAAGACATTGTACAGTCAAACAGTAAGTATGTTTCATAACTCTGAAGAACATTCACATCAGTTGTTTCCTGACCTCTGAATACAAGGAAAGATGAAGAACACAGCTGTACGTATTTAGTATGAAATCCCAGCAGCAAGGAATATTATCATCTCAATTCAGTGATCTGCATCTCATGACATAATCATGGAGGTAGTTCCAAACAATAACAACTGGTAAGAGTCACTTCATTATTTCAAAAATTAAATTTTCTCACTATTTTGGGATACTATACAAAACAGAGGTAAGATGAGGTTACAGATGTTGTAGGAAAGTTCTGGCAGAATATAACACCTTTGTGTTAAAGGAGACCACTCATTGTTGATAGGAACACACAAAAGAAAGCAAATTTATAGCTTTTGGAGTAATATTTTTGTGTGCTAGACTAATACAATACATCCAAACCCACCCACCCACCCACCCAACCACCCACTCATACCAACAGCCACACACACACACACACACACACACACACACACACACACACACACACACACACATGTCTAAGCCCTTACATGGTGCGGGCTGGGCTAATGGTGCCCATGCTACATTTTGACAGACAGATTGGCTGTAGTGGGGGTAATGTCAGGTGGGGTGAATAGAGAGATAGGGGGGGGGGGGGTAAGGGATAGGGAGAGTGAGGTGGGGGGCAGGGAGAGGGATTTGGGCTGGGTGGCTAGTGGCTCAGAAGGAGGCAGCACATTTACCAGCTAGGAATGCGGAATGGTAGGATGGCAGGTATGCAGGCTACACGTCTGATGCAAAATTGTAAGAGCTGGTGGGGAATGGCCCATGCTGGAGGTGACTTGGGGATGAGGATTGGGAGAGTGTGATCAGACTCAGTAAGTGAAAAGGCTAGGTGGAGGGTATGGGGTAGAGGATTACCTGAGACTGAGACCAAGGCAGTTATGGGAACAGAGGATGTGATGTAAGGGTAACTCCCATCAGCATAGTACAGAAAATCTGGTGATAGAGGGAAGGATAGAGATGGTCCACACTGTGAAGCAGCCACAGAAATTCAGCGTGTAGCAATCACCTGCATGTTGTGCCACTGGGTGGTCAACTTTGTTTTTGGCAACAGTTTGGTGGCAGCCTTTCATTCTGGTGGACAGCTGGATGGTAGTCATACTGACATAAAAAGCTGTGCAGCATTCACAGCAGATTTGGTATATTACATGGCTGCATTCACAGATGGCCTGATCTCAAATGGGGTAGGATAAGTCTGTGGACTAGAAGCTGCTGGATTGGTGTATTGGGCAGTGGGAGTGGCATATGGATGGGCAAAGACATTGTGTAGGTTGGATGGGCAATCATGCACCAGTTTAGAATTGATGGGTAGGATCTTGAGTGGTATGTCCCTCATCTCAGGGCACGGTGAGGGAAAATCAAAGCCCTGGTGAAGGATGTGGTTTAGCTGTTCCAGTTCAGGGTGATCTTTGGTGATGATGAGGGCACTCCTTTGTAGGTGATTCTCAGGAGTTGGAGGATTGTGGTTGTGTGAGGACATGGCACAAGAAATCTATTTGTGGGCTAGGTTTGGGCCTTCAGCATATTGGACTAAGGAGTTGACATTGCTGCAAATACATCATCCACAGGTTGCTGAGCTGTATGGGGGGGATGTTTTGGTGTGGGAAGTATCCCAGCTGTTGAAATGTAGGTACTGTTGGTGGTTAGTGGGTTTAATGTGGGCAGAGTTGTGAATTGAGCCACTGGGGAGATGGTGGTCAATGTCCACGAAGATGGAGTGTTGGGTAGAGGAGGACCATGTAAAGCGGATGGGAGAGAAGGTGCTGAGGTTGTGAAGAAATAGGGTGGCTTGGCCCTGAGTCCAGATCATGAAGATATTATACATGAACCTGAACCAGACTAGGATTTGTGAATTTTGGGATTCTAGGAAGATTTCCTCTAAATGGCCCATTAACAGGTTGGCATAGGAGGTTGCCATGTTGGTCCCCAGGGCTGTGCCATGGATTTGTTTGTACAGCTTTCCTTCAAAAGGAAAGGTAGTTGTAAACCAGGATATAGTTGGTAAATTATACAGGGAATGAGATGGTGGGTTTGGAGTCTAGAGGAGATTGGGAGAGTTCCTGTCTGATAGTTTAAGGCCATGGACATGAGGGATGTTGGTGTAGAGGGAGGTGGCATCAACAGTGACAAGTAGTAATCCAGGATGTGAAGAGTGGGCTTAGTGGAGAGTTAGTGAAGAAAGTGGTCAGTATTGTTGGTATGGGAGGCTAGGTTCTAGCCAATTGATTGGAGGTGTTGGTCAAGAATAGTTGAAATTCTTTCAGTGGGAGCACAATAGCCAGTTATAACAGGGCATGGCCGGCCACGGTGGCCGTGCGGTCCTAGGCGCTCCAGTCTGGAGCCACGCTGTTGCTATGGTCGCAGGTTTGAATCCTGCCTCGGGCATGGGTGTATGTGATGTCCTTAGGTTAGTTAGGTTTAAGTAGTTCTAAGTTATATGGGACTGACGACCACAGCAGTTGAGTACCATAGTGCTCAGAGCCATTTGAACCATTTGAACAGGGCATGCAAGATAGTTGGGGTTGTGGAATTCAGGCAGTATGTAGTAGGTGTGTGTGCGGGGTGTGTGTTATTGGGAGAGAGGAAGGTGATGGACTGAGAGAGAGGTTCTAGGAAAGGCCTATTGGTTTCAGTAGAGACGAGAAGCTTTGTAGGACTTCCGGGATGGGATCTGTCTAGCAAAGCTTGTAGGTGGATGTGTCAGACAGTTTGCAGATGCCTTTAGTCAAGTAGTCACAGTGACCAATCACAACAGTGGTGGAGCCTTTGTTTCTAGGGAGTAGATATCATCCATTTTCAGGCTGTAACTGTTTTTTCTTTCACTTCCATAGGAGGGCCTTGGGGAACGATGGTGAAGCCAAGTTGGAGGTAAGAAATTCCTGGAGGGTGACAAGGGGTGGTTAGGTTGATGGGAGGGAGGATCATGGTGGGCTGGTCATATGAACTGCAAGATGTGATGTTCAGTGTTGGAATTCAGTTGGTTTTGGTTTGAAGGATTGGTGGCAAAGAAGTGTTTCCACTGTAGGGACTGACAGAAGAAGAGTATGTCTTCGAAATGTCTTACATGGCTAAATTTGGATGTGGGGCTGATGATAATGCCTTTGGATAGGACTGAAACTGTTGATGGTCTCGGGTTTCTAGTGGAAAGTTTAATAACACTGTTTAGTGTTTGCTTGGATTCTGGGTTTTATGGGGTGTAGTGAGAGAGTTTTGGTGGCTGTAGTAAACTGAAGAGCTCAGACGGACAGCATCTGTGTACTATGAAGTGTTGAGGGTTGTTGGGGTTGTTTTGAGGGAGGAGACCAGACAATGAGGTCATCAGTCTCATCGGATTAGGGAAGGATGGGGAAGGAAGTTTGCCATGCCCTTTTAAAGGAACCATCCTGGCATTTGCCTGGAGTGATTTAGGGAAATCATAGGAAACCTAAATCAGGATGGCCAGATGTAGGATTGAACCGTCATCCCCCCGAATGTGAGTCCAGTGTGCTAGCCATTGCGCCACCTCACATGGTTAAGAAGGGTAGGCAAGGGGTTCACTGTAAGTAGGACAGGTGTTGGTGGTTAGTGGTGCCTCAGGGTGAGAGAAGGATGTCGACAGTTTGGACAGTTGATGGAGTTGATGTTTGGAGTGCTCCTTCCAGTGATGTTTTGCAAGGGTTCCAATTTTGGAGAAATTGTGTATGTAGTAAGAACTACACAGCTACAGTATCTTGTGGAGGGAGTAGAGGTGGTTCTGGGATGTAAGTGCCACACAGAGGTGTTCCCGCAGTGGCAGCTTTGTGAGGGATAGGGACTGGTGGAAACTGAAAAAGTGAAGGTCATGATGGAAGATTGAAAGAAGAGCACTTTTATGATTAGGCTGTTGGGTTATACCTTGCTTTATAGAGCATTTAAGCAACATAAAATGGGACTGGGATTTAGCCAGGAAATGAGATACTTCTCTGAATGGGTGCAGAAAGATGGAGCATGCATCCACTGGAGTAGGTATTGTGTTAGGAGACAGGAAGTGATGCAGAAAATAGGCAAATGAAAACATTAGGTGGTTCCTAAGGTAACTGAATAAAACAGTCAGAGCTGAAATGGATGGAAGAAATTGTGCTAAGAGGAGAGGATAGTTTTCTGGTGTGAGGACATTTGACCATGCATGCATTATTGTCTTGTGTGAGAAGGAAGAAGAAAGACAAAAAGTGCTGATGGGAGTAATGTGTGAGGAGGGATAAGTGGATTTGGTGGTTAAATGTAGTAGTTAGTTGCTGGAAAGTGTTATAACTGTGATCCAGTGGACAGATGGTATGTAGAACAGTTGGGAAGACAAAAGTAGTGGCCTGTTTTATAGGATGTCACAAAAGTCATGTGCATCCACATTGGTCAGACCTGCAAAGCATCTGCATAACAAAGGTAACTGGGGAAAATGTATGAAAAGATTTGGATAAACAATACAGGGAGACAAAATAGATAGAGGTGACAAGATAGTAACAAAGGAAGGATGACACAAGGTTTAGAAAGGAAGAGAGCAATGTTGTAGGAAAGTTCTGGTAGAATATAAATACTTTTGGATTAAAGGAGACCACTGACTAAAGGAAGATAACCAATAGGTGGGATGAATGTTGTAGGAAAGTTCTGGTAGAATGTAAATACTTTTGGATTGAAGGAGACTACTGATTGAAAAGCAGAAGAATTTAGTTTTTGATACATACACACAGAAAGAAAGAGAGCTTTCAGGGTACTCCTTTCACTAGCTAGAGTAAAATACACACAGAAAACATACATATAAACATGCAAGCATGCACACACCTAAGCCTCTAATGGAGCCAGCTAGACTATTAGTGCCAGTGCTGCATTTCAGCAAGTGGACCCACTAACCATGAAAAGTATCTGCATTTCAACAGCTGCCAGCCCTTGCACAGCAAAATGTCCCTCTGATTTAGCCTAGCCACCCATGGACAGAATATCTGTTGTGACAAGGATTCACTTGCCTAACATGCTGAAGGCCTTGTGAAGGCCTTCAGAGACAGGCAATACCCCTCATACTTGGTCCACAAACAGATTTCCAGTGCCATATCCTCACAACACCCACAATCCTTCCACCACCCATAAGAATCACCCACAAAGGAGTCCTACTCAAGACTCTTCCCACACCTCAAAGAGTGGCATTGCATCACCCACACAACATACAAAACAGGGATCATATTCTTGTGGCAGACAAAGGTGCCAGACATGCTCAAGCCACCCATCCACCCTCATCACATAAAAGGATTACTCCAGAAGCAATGAAGTTTTCATTCTGTTTGTGTGTGCCTATTAACAACTCAACACTTCTGCTCTTTGACAAGTGGTCTCCTTTAATCCAAAAGTATATAAAGAGAAAGTTATAGAAGATCATTCTTTCAATAATCTCTTATGAAAGTAGTGCTACAGTGCCAACTGTGGCTAAAAGAATTACTCTTCAGATTCTTCCTTCAGAGGATATATTCCAGCAAAGTACACAGGAGGACCTTCATGAAGTTTGGAACCTAAGACCGTGTTTCTGCAAAGCCAAAGGTTAAAATAATTCCTTGAGATACGCAAGGAGAGAATTCTGTTGGTTAGAGTATTACTCACAGAGCACTAAGGCCAAACTGCTTCCAAGTGTGTATCACAAACTTGTTACTAACTTTCATGGTATTCAAATAATCATCAACAGCATCAATAGTAAAGCAACACATTAAAATTTTCTGTAATTAACCAGTTTAAAATACTTTATGTCCACATTATATCAGTATAGAAGTTTACTTACTTTTCCATCAAGGAAATCTTAATGAAATTTGAACCTGAACTAAAGTACTCTATTAAACACTTGTCTTTGGTATGATAATTACTTCATTCAGTTATTAGAATGAGGCTGATTTATGGATGTGAAACAATACCTTAACTTGAACAGTCATTTGCTGCACAACAGAACAGCTTGGTATTGGGTGAACTGGTTGTTGTGAACCGCCATCAGTCACATAATTAGAATCAGCCATCATGCCAGAATCATTTCTGGAAATTTAAAATCTCAATTAAACTTGTATATACATGTAAATTATGCCACTGAGCATTTTTAAAATGTTAAATGGTGTTACTTACCCCAAGGCTGTGGTTTTCTTAGGCCTCTTAACAGCAGACCCTGATATGTTTTCGGAAATATTACATGACTGATTACAAGCATATGGCAGCATTCCTTCATGGGCAATTGTTATCTCACAATTTCTTTCAATAGATTTTGTTGCAACAATATACAAGTGTATCATTCCTTGTTTGAAGCAATGTTTAATCTGCAACAGGGATTTCACGTGATTTCAGAGACTGAGTATCTCATTACATACACAAAACTAATTTGTTAATTGCTGTTTATGTGTATACTTAGTTAATATGAACAATGTTTTCTTTTTAGTGCAAACCTGGGCATTTGGTTTATAAGACCTCCGTACAAATCTTGCATCATTACCATATCCTCTAGTGTCAACACACACAAAAAGCCCTCGCTCCTGTATCTCATATGAAAAAATAAAAGGTCCTCTAGGAGTTTCATAATTTACATTGTGTGAACAGGTTGGCTTATCTGACATAAGTTCATAAGGAAGCATATATTTTCCTTTCAGCTCTATTACAGGTTGGTTTGTTAGCAAGTTTTTAGTTGCTACAATCATCTGAAAAGAAAGAAGCAGCTTTCTAATAATTGATAGTATAAATAATGGTCTCTTGAGATTCTAAAAATATTCTACAATAAAATTATATAAAAAATTACAATGTGCAACCACTATCTTGTAGTGAATGGTGAGTGGCACATAGGTACTCTTGAAAATTAAATAATTACTCTAGATTTTGAAGTGCCATTCATCTTACAGTTTTAGTGTAAGAAAGCTTCATCTCACATCCTTCCAACCTCTCCCTCCCCCAAGCCCACCATACACAAAATATGTACACAAAAATTTTATTAGTCACCCACCATTCATCTGCAGATAAGTGGCTATCTTTTCTCATTTGTTGTATGTTATTTCCATGCAGAAATTCCCATAAACATATAAATGTTATGATTCAATTGATAAGACTCATTATCTTGAGGAAGAGTCTTAGATTCCTGAAAACCAATTTAATTAGAAATATTTATTATGATAATGGAAGCTCATGCGTGCACTACAAATAATGGCACTGTAGAAGGATGATATCATTGCTCTTCACAATGAAATGCTGAGTCATGGATAGACACATAAAAGTAGCTTAGGATTTGAAAATATTTTGGGTTCTTTAGAGCAGGAAGTTTGAACACATGGACACACAAACTTTTAACACACTACCAAGCCAAGGCAAACTGTCAACTATTAAATGCCTGTCCAACAACCAGGTTATAACTGAGGGGCCATATTGACATAGATGCCAAATTCTTTCAGAGGTGAACATTTGCTGAGCATTTTCATCCCAAAACTGTGAGTTTTGGAAATGACAATCTGTGTATTTTCGTTTATAAGTGAGAGTCACAGGGTAAGACCTCAAGGTTGGTGGATGGAAATTGGTAGATAGAAAATGAAATGAAATAGAGTTATACTGTATACTGTGATCATTAAATGGGAGTTAAGTGTTGAGGAAAGGAAAGAAATGACCTGTGATAAGAACAGGCATATCAATCAAAGAAATCAGAGAAAGTAATACAATGGGAAGTTATGAATGAAACTGAGTCGGAAGTTCAGTGGCTAGAGCTTTTAAGCTTAAAAATGATGCAGACATGGAAAATGAATCTTGAAGATCACTGAATTATGATTCAGTAAATCTTTTCAAAAAATAATCCAGACTGATGATAATTCGAATGAAACTATTGTTGTACAGACAATGCCAAGTGTGACTGTGAACTGAAGTATTATTAGTTTGAATTTGCTGTATAATAAATAGTAACTTTAATGCAAGCATTTATTATTAATCTATAACTAAAGAAAAAGATATTTTATTATCTGTTAAATGTAAATGAAAATATGTTGCAAACTTTCTCAAAAGCTCTAAACACGTACATGGAAATAGCAGCAAATAGACAATCACAGCTCTTAACCTTCCCTTGTTCACCTGTACATTAATTTTTCAGTCTCAAATAAATAAAATCTGATGACCTTTATTTAAACTTCCAATCAATAAATGAGGATATTAAATGTAGTAAGAGGAGGTAGAGTGTTTTAAGCCACAAACTGGAATATTTCTTTCTCTAAGCATAAAGATTACACTTACCTTAGCATTAGGACCGATGTGTTTCACACGACATCTAATAATTTCTCCATTCACATATTTTGAGTGAATGCCTGTATGTACCTTATTTGACTTTGTTTTAATTATTTCATGGCACAATTGAGGGGAATAGAAATTAACATTTGCCTCTTCATATCCAGTTAGCCAATTATGAAGGTGATGTAGTGACAAAAGCTGTGAAAAATTTAGAACAAAACTCAATAAGAAGGTTATAAAATAAGATAATGGGTAAGAGAAATTTGAAAAGTTTTCTTTTTTCTGAAACAGAATTCTCTTGAGATTAACAAAAAATTTAGCCTAAAGACAAATTTACTTGAAGTAGTTCACTTTGTCTATTACTAATGGATTTTAGGAGCTCTTTGAGGTGCACACATGGAAAAAACAAAGTACTGGAAATCCCTCAATACTGAGACAAAATTTTAGGTCTATTAAGCACTCATTCAAATGTATCAATTTCATAGAAAAATTCACTGATGAGTTGTTGTTGAGCTTTGAAATACCAGACAATCAGTTCTTAAGAATTTGGTATATGACATGTAAAAAGGAAAAGAATGTGTTACATGAGATCACATAACTATTTCATACCCCCACAAACTGTGGACCTTGCTGAGATGAAGTGATGTCTGTGACTTTACGACACAGATGGTGTTACAGTGTGTGCAACCATTTCAAAGGGTATTTGTGGAGAGGGCGAACTTACTGGTGGTTCTTGAAATGAAACAGCTGCTTTTTCTGTAGTTGCTGGGGAACCATTCTGAAAGACTGACTGACCACCTGTAGTATCTTTAGCCAAGATAGCCTTGCAGCATTGGTTTTGCAAAACACTGAAAGCAAAGAGAAACTGTGGCTGTTATATTTCTGAGGATATGCAGCTCTACTGTATAGCTTAATGATGATAGCATCCTCTTGGATAAAATTACCCAGAGGTGAAATAACTTCCATTTGGATACAGGAAGTGACCACACAGGAGGATATTTGTCATCAGGACAAACAAAACTGAATATTAAATCTCCTGATTGGGTACATAGGTTAGAGTGTTTAAAAAAGCAAATTGATAGGATGAAGTTAAGTACAGAGGGAATAAGTGAAGTGCAGTAGAAGGAAGAACAGAAATTCTGGTCAGGTCAGTTCAGGGTTTTCAGGGTTCTCAATAAGTATGGGGTAATGCTGGACTATATTTAATGATGAATAAGAAAACAAGAATGTGGGTAAATTACTATGAACAGTATAGTGAATGCATTATAGTATACACTCACCATAGTAGTTCAAGAATATGGCCTAGTCTGAGATAAAAAAAATTATTCAAATAGTTAAGGGATATAAAATTTAATTGTGATGGGCGACTGGAATTCAAAAGCAAAAAAGGATGAATTGGAGAATATGACATGGGGGAGATGAATGACAGAGGGAGCTACATGGCAGAATATTGCACAGAGCACAATTTAACAATCACTAATATTGTCTACAAAAAGCATGAAAGAAAGTTGTACAGGTCTACGTGGAAGACACCTGGAGACATTGAAGGGTTTAAAATAGCTTACATAATAGTAACAAAGACATTTTGAAACCAGAACAGTTTTAGGAACAGATGCCAACTCTGGCCATAATTTGATGGTTATTAATTGCAGATTAGAACTACAAAGAGACAGGAATTTACAGAGATTAGAGCTAGATGAGCTGAAAGAACCAAAGGTTTTGAGGGTTTCAGGGGGAACATTAGGTACTATTTGACTGAAATAGGGGTACATAACATAATAAAATATGAATGGGTAGCATTCAGAAATGAAACAGTGAAGGCAGTAGATGATCAAATAGGCAAAAAGGTAAGGTTTAGCAGATATCCTTGGAGAACACAACCAATGTTGAATCTAACAAAAGAAGAAAATATAAAAATGCACCACTTTGTTGCACCACAAATAACTGATTGGGTGTTGCTGTGTTAAATTAAGACACCAGCCATGGCTAATGCAACAGGCCAGATAAACAGGTCAGACCACAGCTAGCCAAATGTTATTGAAATAGATTATGTGATCAAAAGTAACCAGACACCTGGCTGGAAATGACTTACTAGTTTGTGGCATCCTCCATCAGTAAAGCTGGAATTCAATATGGTGTTGACCCACCCTTAGCCTTGATGACAGCTTCCACTCTCGCTGGCATATGTGAAATCAGGTGCTGGAAGGTTTCTTAGGGTATGGCAGCCCATTCTTCACAGAGTGCTGCATTGAGGAGAAGTATCAATGTTGGTTGTTGAGGCCTGGCACAAGATCAGCGTTCCAAAACATCCAAAAGATGTTCTATATGATTCAGGTCATGACTCTGGACAGGCCAATCCATTACAGGGATAATCTTGTCATGTAACCACTCTGCCACATGCCCTGCATTATGAACAGGTGCTCGATTATGTTGAAAGATGCAATCGCTGTCCACTAATTGCTCTTTAATAGTGGGAAGCCATAAGGTGCTTAAAACATCAGTGTAGGCCTTTTCTGTGATAGTTCCATGCAAAACAACAAAGGGTGCAAGCCCCCTCCATGAAAAACACAACCACACCATAACAACTCCACCTCTGAATTTTACTGTTGGCACTACACAAACAGGCAGATGACATTCACCAGGCATTCTCCTTACCCACATCCTGCCATTGAATTGCCACATTGCATACCATGATTCATCACTCCACACAACATTTTTCCATTGTTCAATTGCCCAATATTTATGCTCCTTAGATGACGCGAGGAGTTGTTTGGCATTTACTGGCGTGATGTGTGGCTTCTGATCAGCTGCTTAACCATGAAATCCATGTTTTCTCACCTCCCACCTAACTGTCATAGACTAGCAGTGAATCCTGATGTAGTTTGGAATACCTATGTGATGGTCTCGATAGATGTCTGCCTACTACACATTACAAACCTCTTCAATCATCGGCAGACTCTGTCAGTCAACAGACGAGTTCAGCCTGTACACTTTTGTACTGTATGTGTCCTTTCACATTTCCACTTCACTATCACATTGGAATCAGTTGACCTAGGGATGTTTAGGAGTGTGGAAATCTCACGTACAGATGTATGACACAAGTGACACCCAATCACCTGACCACATTTGAAGTCCATGAGTTCTGTGGAGTCCCCTATTCTGCTCTCTCACAATGTCTAATGAATACTGAGATCGCTGATATCGAGTACCTGGCAGTAGGTGGCAGCACAATCCACCTAATATGAAAACTATATGTTTTTGAGGGTGTCTGGATACTTTTGATCACATAGTGTATCACCAGTCCAGCAGGAAGGCAGAGCCACTACAGCATAGGTGAGCCAGTTAGTTCACATACAGGCCACAGACTTGCTGTGGCTTACATTAACAGAATCATTGTTGTAGCAAAACAAAGATGGGCCAAGACCATGTAAATACTTGTCATTTTTAGACTGAATTATGAGCCACCACATTTTGCTGCATCCTTGGAGAACCACTGCTGTCATCAATGGTGGCTGTCTGACACAGCAAGCTGTAGGCCACCATCTGCCAGCTGTGCATCTTTGCAAGCCATACACTTTTTACCTTAAGGGATGTCCAAAGGCCTTCCTGTCCCCATACCATAATATCTTGGAATGGAATATATATACCTGGACTGTCTGTGTGCAGTGTTAGTCATGTGGAAGTGCACAAAAGTTGCAATTCATGTATTTAAGGTGTGGCTTTGGTAACATCATGGTAGTCACCTACTGGGATGTGGGAAACCACCTAAAAACTATATCTACAATGGCTGGCACTCTGACCCTCATTGTTAATCCACCAGGCAGATTGGATCCATGTTCAGTGCACCTCCCCATCCCAAGAGGTGCTTCAACACATTCAGCTATCCTAGTGGTGGTTTCACTGTACTCTGTCAAAAGCTTTTTCCAAATTAATAAAATTGGCATGAATTTCTCTTCCTTTCACAATATAACTTTTCCTTATGATTCTTAACTGACTGATAGCATTTTGTGTTCCTTTTCCTCTTCTAAAGTTGAACTGCTCTTCTCTAACCCATCTATCAAACATCCCATGTACCCTCTTGCTCATCGCTCTCAGCAATATGTTAACTGCACGAGAAGTTAGGCTGATAATCCTATGATCTCCAAATTTTTGGGGGATTTTCATTTTTCTCAGTTGGTTTCATTAGTGATGTAAGAAATTCATCGGGTCATTCCTTTTTGTCGTATATCTCATAACAGAGGTAGACTATTTCCTATCCCTTCCTTTATTTACTAAATTTTCAACACTTCTACTGGCAATCTGTTGAGTCCACATGCCTCCAATTCTTCATCTCCTTCAGCACCTTTTCTACTTCTGCTTCCAAGATGCTGCATCCCTTTCCATTTTCCAGCATGTATTTCTGCTCTTCAATCTTGACATCTCTTAACTGGTTTTGTTGATAACGTACCCTCCACCCTTTCTATTTCTATGTTAGTCTTCCTTCTTTTACTTCTCTACCTATCTCACTAGCCAATCTGTATGTGATTTCATACTTTGATTCTCTTTCCATTTTCTCTGTTTCCTCACATTTCTCTTTTGTCCCTCTTTCTCTAGCTTCATCTGTTTCCCCTCGTAATTCAATATTCAGATTTATGTACTTCTTTTTACCTTCTCCTTTACCACATTTTTGAATTTTCTCCATTCTCCCATCTTTCGCAACATGTTTTCTGTTATCCATTTTTTCCCAATACTCTTGGAATCACTAATTGCTACTACTTTTTGGCGAAGTCCATGAATCCTTCTCGCATTTTCATCCATCTGTCATTTACACATTCTTCATCTCTACCGTTTTCATAAACCTGTCTTCCAACTCTGAATCCTTACCTAGCTCCTTCAGTGTCTCCAAGTTTAACCTTTCTTTTGTTTTACCCCTCCACACTTTCTTCAACTTCACTTGTATGTCTCCCATTATGAGGTTTTAGTCTTAATTTATGTCTGCTCCTGAGCTAGTCTTGGCATTCTTTGGACAGTTTTTAAATCTTTTCCACATCAGGATGTAGGCAGAGGATAGCTTTCTCTATTTCAATTTGAAATCCATTTATAACAACTCCTTTTGTGATTTTCAAATAATGTGTTACCTACAACTGAGTTTCTTTTAAAAAGCTAAATAGCTATTCACCTCATTCATTTCTTATCCCTGATTGAAATTTTCCTACAGTATCTTCATTCCTTTCTTCAGTCATGACTTCATTCCAGGTCCCTATAATGATTATGCAGGCATTTCTATTTTCTTTCTTGATATGTTCTTTAATCTTTTCATAATATTCGAGGACCTCCTCATATCTATCCTGCCTGATTGATATGTATACCTGCAGTAATACCACATCTTTCAAACTACCCTGCAGTCATACCATGATTTATCTTCCATCAATATATTGCATGTTCATTACCTAATTTTTCCACTTCTGTCAGGGGTACTGATAGGATCCCTACTCAGTTTCTACTATTTTTCAGTTTCCTTCCATACAAAATCTTATAATCTCCAATTTCTACCTCCCCATTCTCTCTTCATCTCACTTCATATGTGCCAAACACATATAATCTGTTCCTTTTCATCTCCCGTTTTGTATTTTCTAGATGTCCTACTTCCAGCAGTGTGTGCACATTCCATGTTCCAATACTTATTTTTCCTGTCTTTATTCTCCCCTTCTTCCTTTCATATATGTTTCCTCTCAATGTGTTCCTCTCCCAGAGTTCTGCAGGAGGGGAAACTTTCTCTGGACTCTTTCACATGGAGAGATATACCATTTACTGCTTTGGAAATTACTGTCCACATAGGCAGCAAGCTACTCAGCATGAAATCAGAGGTTCACTATAAGTCTGTATCCTCCTCTCAGGGTTACAGTCACTATTTGAACTTTTTACACACCCAAAGACAAAAGGTGCCTCTTCCACAAGCTTCACCATTAGAAAAGACCCTTTCTCATTGTTACTGCCATTGAGACCTTCACCATTACACTGCCAAGGGATCCTTGCTCTAAATCAGAGCCAGCTGATCCAAGATTTTTTTCACTCTTCTGAATCCTCATTAACCGTGATCCACAGTCATGGTAAATGAATAAATGGACATAGAAATTTCAAGATGCAATTCATGAAACCATAAAAACCTGAATACTTCTCACAGTTTAAAAAGAATTGTAAAAAATACTGTTCATGTCCAGTGAGATGTCATTACTGTAATTAATAGGTAACAATCACTGTCTGAGTGTTTGTGGTAGACATTCTTGCTTTGTGGTGCAGTTTGAGTACAATGTATAGTAACACAGAGGTTGCAAAAATGCTAGAAACATGAGAAATGATGATGCAGAATCTAGTCATACTTTTTATGAAGCAGATGACTGAAATAGCAGAGAAAAATTCCATGTTACAAAGGCTGATGGACACCTTAGTGGCAGACAGTGGTCACAGACATGCCAGAATTGTGGAGACAAAAGCTTCAGTCAGTATAACTGCTCCTTCTGTGGATACTGTTGCAGCTATGAACTTACCCATTTTTTTAAGTTAAACAGTCTATTTGGAGATGTTGACAAAGGACTGGCTGCTTTACCCCATTAGGCAGGGAAAAGAGGCCACTATGTAAACATTCAGAAAAACATTTATGTATCACATAAAATATAATTTTAACTCCGCTACAAATGTTTGGTGTAATACTAAACAGTATGTAGATTTGAGATTTCTATGTCACAAGGTTCTCTTAACAACCATGATTTCATGAAAATTCATTTTCACTTAGAGTGGCCACTTTATCCCACCTCCACCTACTTAAATTTTTTTCTGAATAAATGGGCACATTCGTTGCACACCTAAGTGAGCATTTGAGTGTCACTGAATATCATTAGAGAATTGGCATCTTTAAGCACATTCTCATCCATGGCCTGCAATGCATCATTATGAACCTCCATATCATGTAACATTAGCTTTTGCACAAGTGCATAGTATTCAGTATACGATGAGCTTTCTGCTTGCATAAAATTTGTTGGAATTGGGATTATGAATGATTCAGGTGATGAAAAATATTTGTCAATGTGAAATGGTTTCTAATGCATCTAATGGGAAATGTTTCCTCCACTTCCCATGATCAGAACACCCAGAAAGGATAGCTGTTCACTATTGATCAGATTAGATTTGGCTAGATTATATGTCATCAGAGTAGAAGATTTTAACTGTCATTATGATATTTGCATCATCAGACATGCCATAACACATTGGTTCCATAGTTGTTCTGGATGTCATCAAGAGGTCTCATCTGTTACTTGTGTCAATCTATTAACCTAGGTCATCTTATTAACCTGGGTCATATGGATCCTCCCCTTCCTTTAACCAATAGGAGTTATTTTTACAACACATTCTCCACTCGTGAAATCATCCTGACCTCAGCCTACAGTAACCTACTGTCCCCACACCCTTCACCAAACAGTTTCTGCCCCATCTGTCATGTCTATTCCTCACAATTTGCCTCCCCTCACTCTTACTGTGCGGTGTTCTCTGCTAATGTACCCACCAGTCTTCTCCCCTTCTCTGCTCCTCTTTTTCCTGCACCACATTTTCTCCCTCTCTCACTCCATACAGCCTCTGGATGCAGTGCTGGCAGCCCTGTCCTGCCATCTCAAGTCCCTGCATGCTTTGCCACTCTGTCAGGCAATACTGATTCCTCTTCTGCCACCCATACCCCGCTATACCACCCCTTCCATGCCCCCTCTGAATTGTTGCTTCCATCCAATGCATTTGTTGCACTGTGGCCAGAGTGGCGGGGGACAGTGGTCGTCTGTGAGTGAGGTTTGATATTTCTTTTCTGAAGAAGCATTTAGCCAATCTGCAACTCATGGTGTCATCTTTACAGTGAGTTGCAATCTATCCTTTCCATAACATTGTTGATATTGTAGCCTGGACTAAGTGAAATCTGAGTAGATATTTCATCATTCAAATATTTTCACAATCAGCATTGTCAGGTGACGACTGACAGCTGAGACTGATATTTGCCTCTGCTGTAGTTGTGGTTCAATTGTGACTGGTACACAAAGATAATCTTATAGATTTATGCCACTAACTGCATAAGTTATCACTTTGGAGAGGCCTACAATGCTTGTTCTTCAAACAAACAATGCAGATGCACAAGCATGGAAACAATGTCAGTGACAAAGAGATTCAAAACAAAGGAAGACTGGTTCTTTCTTTTCAGTGAACTCCTATCACATGTAGAAATCAACAAATAACACCATCAATGTCCCAAGAAATATCTGTAAATAATGCAGCTTTGGGTACCTGTGACCACCAGACTGGGGTCTACTTTCAGTAAGCACACAATAATGGAGGATTAATCTTCAATCAAGTCCACAAAATGTGCTTGTAAAATGTGAGAGATCAGTTATAGAAACACAAACCTAATATCCTGGGAAGAACTGGTCCAGCAGTATGTGGAACTGTTTCATACCCATGATGCACTGTTGGCAGGCCATGTGTTCCTGAGAAGTTTTCCACAGCACCTCTGATGACTTTCACCATCTTTGAACAGTCACCGGAAAGGAGGGAACATTATCTACACCAGTTCTTGCTGCACTGCCAGGTAACGTGTACTTTTGATCCAGTTGATAAGGCTACCTCATTACTGGGTAGCAGTGTGGGATTATATGAGACTGCACGCAATTTGACACCAACTATTGACCTTAGGGACTTAACTTTGAGGAAATCTGTCAGTTGCTCATGCAGTGCTTTGGTCATCAAACACATTTGGTGCTACCTTGTACGCAGACTCACAAATTAGGGACATGATCATCCACATAACATCTGACCAGGAGGTCCAAATTAAGGCATTGCCTTTGTCTGACACTTCTTTACCCAAAGTCACTAAGACTGTTGAATCATATGAACTTAGGACAATGGCAAAGGGTATACTCTCCGACATTTGGCTGGTGCCCCATACAGACCTGTGTGATAAGCACCTCCCAGTGCCCTGTGAGGTGAACCAGGTAACCTTGCCTTCTGCTGAACCATCATGTGTTGATGCCATTGAAAATATGAATGCACTGACATCACAACACTGCCCATCTCCACCTGTGTTGGGCTCAGTGGATACATGTAAAACAACAGAATAGAAGGAGTGAGACATGAGTAAATTCTTCAGTTTAGACCTGAAAGTGCTTAGATTACTGCTACGATTTTTAAATTCTTGTGGCATCTTATAGAAAATGTATGCAGCAGATTACTGCATGCCTTTCTTCACAAGAGTCAAAGAGGTGCATTCTAAGTGCAGACTGGATTTCTGCCTAGTATTAACTGAGTAAAAGCTGCTAACTCCTGGGAAAAAGCTGATATTATCAATAACAAATGACAATAAAGAAGGACATATTGAGCTCCCAATGTCAGATTACCAGACTGCTGAACAGAGGCAGACAAGAGATTTGTGAATTTACACCACCTATTGCCTGAAATGTCCATTTCTGTGCCAAAAATATTCTTTTCAAATTAGAAGAATTATCATCAAAAACAATACCATATGTCATAAGTGAAAAAAAATAAGCAAAGTAGTCTACTTTTCGTGTTGAAACATCACTTATTTCAGATACTGTCAAAATGGCAAATAAAACAACATTTAGTTTTTGAATGAGGTCCTGAACATGGGGTTTCCACAACATTTACTATCTATCTGAATGCCTTGGAATTTGAACTGTACTGTATCTCTAATTATATGCCTATTTGTTGAAATCATAAGGTCCATTTTTGTTGAATTGTGTGTTAGAAGGTGTAAAAAGTGACTTTTACTGTCATTTGGCTGCCCTGATTGTCCTTCTGCGCAAGGGTGCTCACATATAGAGGCCATGTCCAGTACTGAATGGGTGACTGATTGAATTTCAGGTTGTCACAGCAGTGACAGTGAGTCTAACTGACTTAGACATGTACAAGGTCTTGGGCTGCCCTGTGTTGCAAATGCCATTTCATTTCTGCACATTATAAAGATATGGAGCAGCAGCCTACATTGTTATTAGTAAATTCGCTGTTTGTGCAAAATAACTTTGGATTAGATAAGACTTTGGTTTCTCGCTTCCAGATAGCTGACGAAGTACATTTAGTAGCTCAACTGATCACATTTCACCCACTTGTTTGAGAACACTTTGGGTCAGGCAGAAAATTTCAATGCACCTCTTCCTTAATCTGTCAGTGATACCAAATTTTGTTACCCTTGCCCCAGGCCCTTCACCATGCGGTCAAGGTCAAGGCTCAGTTGTAGTGTTAGGAGGACCTTATCATCATTTCTCTTATGTCACTGAGTCAGTGGACCACATTTTTGGTCATGATTCAGAAAGCAGATGACAATGTGTGCCTCTGCATTGCTTTTAAACAATCAGTGTGCAATGTGTCGTGGATTCAAAATACAATTCCATGGCCACAGTAGCTGTTGGTGAAGTTGTCTGTGAACCAGTAGCTTTGTTATATCAACTTGCGCAATGCATACCTGCAGCTGCTGAAGGATGCCACTTCTTGGAGTTTCTTAGTGCTCAACATCCCCTTTGGCCTTTTATCAGTTTAATCACATGCCTTTTGGAATTTTGTCTGTTCCTGGAATTTATCAGCAATATTTACAGCAGTTGATCCAGAATATTGCTTGTTGCATAAACTACCTTGATGATGAAACTTCCTGGCAGATTAAAACTGTGTGCCTGACTGAGAGCAAGTGCGCTACCATCTGAGCTACCGAATCACGACTCGCGCCCGGTCCTCACAGCTTTACTTCTGCCAGTATCTCGTCTCCTACCTTCCAAGCTTTACAGAAGCTCTCCTGCGAACCTTGCAGAACTAGCACTCCTGAAAGACAGGATACTGCGGAGCCATGGCTTAGCCACACCCTGGGGGATGATTCCAGAATGAGATTTTCACTCTGCAGCGGAGTGTGCGCTGATATGAAACTTCTTGGCAGATTAAAACGGTGTGCCCGACCGAGACTCGAACTCGGGACCTTTGCCTTTCGTGGGCAAGTGCTCTACCATCTGAGCTACCGAAGCACGACTCATGCCCGGCCATCACAGCTTTACTTCTGCCAGTATCTCGTCTCCTACCTTCCAAACTTTACAAAAGCTCTACTGCGAACCTTGCAGAACTAGCACTCCTGAAAGAAAGGATACTGCAGAGACATGGCTTAGTCACAGCCTGGGGGATGTTTCCAGAATGAGATTTTCACTCTGCGGTGGAGTGTGCGCTGATATGAAACTTCCTGGAAGATAAAACTGTGTGCCCGGAGGAGATTCGACCTCGGGACCTTTGCCTTTCCCAGGCAAGTGCTCTACCATCTGAGCTACCGAATCATGACTCACACCAGGTTCTCACAGCTTTACTTCTGCCAGTATCTCATCTCCTACCTTCCAAACTTTACAGAAGCTCTCCTGCGGACCTTGCAGAACTAGCACTCCTGAAAGAAAGGATACTGCAGAGACATGGCTTAGTCACAGCCTGGGGGATGTTTCCAGAATGAGATTTTCACTCTGCAGTGGAGTGTGCGCTGATATGAAACTTCCTGGAAGATAAAACTGTGTGCCCGGAGGAGACTCGAACTCGGGACCTTTGCCTTTCCCGGGCAAGTGCTCTACCATCTGAGCTACCGAAGCACGACTCACACCAGGTTCTCACAGCTTTACTTCTGCCAGTATCTCGTCTCCTACCTTCCAAACTTTACAGAAGCTCTCCTGCGAACCTTGCAGAACTAGCACTCCTGAAAGAAAGGATACTGCGGAGACATGGCTTAGCCACAGCCTGGGGTATGTTTCCAGAACTAGATTTTCACTTTGCAGTGGAGTGTGCGCTGATATGAAACTTCCTGGAAGACTAAAACTGTGTGCCCGACCGAGACTCGAACTCGGGACCTTTTCCTTTCATGGGCAAGTGCTCTACCATCTGAGCAGGTGGTTTTTCAGTACCTTCTGGAAAATGGTCTTTGTTGCAGATAAGAAAAATGTACTCTTTCTTTCCAAAAGCTGCATATTTGGAGTCATGTTCATAGCAAAGATGGCTTCATCCCTATGGGTGAGCACATCAAAGCCATTGTCAACTTGCTGGCACTAAAGAAGATGAGGGGCTCCAGCATTTTTCAGACAAAATTTTGTATTAAAATGCTAATCTGTCATCCTCTTAAACACCTTTACCAAAAGGGCATCACATTTGTCTAATCTACAGATTGTCAATGGGGTTTTCAGTCATTCAAGCAGTATTTGTGCTCCACTCCCACTTCAGCCTCTTTCACGCCTGGTCAACCTTTAACAATTCTCTGTAGTGTATTCCACTATGGCATTGGTGAGGCCCTGTGACAACAGAATAGGGATGGTACTGAGCATCCCATAGTGGATGAACTATCACAACTGCCAGTGGGACCAAATCAATAGTTTGGCCAACATGAGGCTCTCATTTTCAACTTGGATGATGCCTTGCAGCAGACTTAAAATGATTGTCCTTTAACAGCATGAGAGGTCGCAGCCAGCACTCACTTTTCTGGAGGATAATTTAAGCTGTCCATGTGGGGTGGCCACAGCTCAAACTTTCGGGAACATATTGGGCATGGCATACATTTTCCTCTTATGTGATCAACTAAACATTGTCCAGGGGTCCTCATGCTTGCCATAGAGGAGCAAAGCTGTTGAGGGATTATTTCTTTTGTGTTGCACCCTTGCATATTCTGGCTGCTGCATGCATCACACTGGAGTATGATTCATATGAAGACTTTGCCACATTGTCATGTCTACTGGCTGGCAATTGATCACAATACTGAACACCTTGAATAAGATTTCATAGTCTTTGTACAAAAACCAGGCTGTGTCACCCCAGCAGTTTCCCCTTTGCCAGTTCTGGAGTATGCTTGCAACAGGGTGCACATCAAGTTATGGACCTTTTTTTTGGCACTAAGTGGTTGTTGGTGGTCAGTGCACTGTCAGACACTTTTGCTTTCAAGGGCTCTATCCAGACCAAAGTATCTGATAATGGTCATCAATTTGTGTCACTTGGGTTTGTAGACTTTTACATTCATAGTGGTTATCCAGCATCTGACTTTCATCCCATTTCACCCAGCATCTAACTTGGAGTTGGAACAAATGAAGAATAACCTGTCCGCCTCAGCCTGAGCTAATGCACTGTTCAGTTTTATTACCATGTACTGTGTGACACTGGTTAAAGCATGGGCACCAGCTGTGTGGTGTTATGGATTTGTTACACCCCAAGTTGCCTGCCCTGACCATCACAGCCTGTCATGCTTTTTTACAGGGTTGCCACTTGGGACCGGTCTTTTGGCTGCCATGTGTATTGGTAGGCCACTACATTTGGCAGTTTTTTGTGGCATATATCAGTCAGGAGTAGTTTATCATTATTCCAATCAGCTGCAGATATGAAATATTGTACCTCCATCACTGCATCTCCACACAAGCCAGTGATATGGTCAGTAACAGTGTTGTTCTGGTTGGAGACTCCCAACTGTGGCAGCTCGCTAATCTGCTCCCACCATCACCATACCCTCTGGTGTCCTACCTTCGACCATGGAATATGGTAACAGTCAGTACTGCTGTGAATCCCATGGAGTTTGAGCAACTGCCCCCTTTTCCTTCTCACCAGTAATGGGGACCTCACCCCCATCCATGCCGATGGACCAACCATGACCCTATCCTCCACAGCCTTCCGCCCCTCCAGCAGAGCAAGCTGCATCAGCACTGTCTCCTTTGCTAGTTGATCTGCTGCCAGCAAATCTTGCATCTTCTCTGGTATTATGATGCTGGTAATGGCACAAACTGGGCCATTTTGGACTTTATGTTGCCTGGTCAGGTGGGAAGAATTTAGTATCCCTGCCAGTGGACATCAAGATGGAAGCAGAAGAGCTGATGTGGTTATTACAATGGAAAAGTCCAGAGTGCTGTAAGGGATGGCATGTGTGAAGTGTGGCATGGTAGACCAAGTGACCCAGGTGTTTACCTGCTGGCATCAACAGGTCTGACCTGGCAGTTCTAATACTGACTTCCCATCATGCAGTGCTCTGTACCATGTGCTAAACTGTCAGTTGCTCGAATGTTATGTGTTTGTCTTTGCTCATTCTCTAGACAGTGGTTGAAATCTCTTCTGCCATATAGATTAACTCACTCACTAGGGTTCTGCTCCCCAGCTTGTAGTCAACACACTGTTGACTAGTACTGTTAAATTTGTGCAAACAGTGACTGCTCTATGGCATTGTCACACCTGTGCATATACCAAACATGAATTTAGCACCAAAGTCTATAACATAACACATTTGACCCACCTTACCTAGACCCCATTCCAGCTGCAGAATGGTGTGGGCGGTTTCTGGCTGTCCAGATAAAATGGGAAAACAGAATTGTACCCATTGACTGATGTAGAGCAGAAAACCTGAGTGATAAATGTGTTGCTGCATTGCGAGTCACTACCACACTGGCCCATGTGCATAACCCACCACCAACCGCTTTGGAAGTGTCCACTGCACACCCAGTCATCAGTGGTGCACCAACCAGACATCTAGAGAAGAGGACACAGTTCTGACAACATCATGTGAACAAATTCTCCCTGTAATCACTGTCAGTTTCCTAAACTGTAGTTATCACTTACTTCTCCCTACACAGTATGAGAGAAAACTTTTGGTGAGGACATCAGTCTGCACCTAGCTGATTACCCTGTTGGATGGTAGTGCTGCTCTGCTTACAGTTATAGAAATAAAACTTTGTACTACCATACAAAATCTTAAGAGTATTAATACTTAAAATATGTATTTCAATAATGTAGGTGGCTGTGATATACTGTACAGTCTGTGTTGTCATAGATGAGTAAGAAATAAAAGGAAGGCAGAGGACAAGATCTGATGCTAGCAGTAGCTTTCCGATCTCAGAGAAAACTAAAGGAACCATTAGGTTTAATTTCTCCATGTGAAAAATGGGTCACTGTAAAAAGTGACATATACACAGACTCGATGATGCAACACAAAGAGATTCTAGAATTTGAGACAGGAAGCTAATGCACAGGCAAACCTTTGGAACACACCATTTCATTCTCATGCTAACTAAATGAAGGATTGATATCATTTACTTCAAGGGTGAATACTATGACAATAGCAAGGTAAGTGAGCTCAATAATTGGGATGATTAACTATGAATGGTTCTGTGATTCAGTGATAAAACGCTATGCAAGGTTCTGGAAGATTTTAAATCACAGAATTAATATCATGAATCAAGTGTTTTAGGCATTTTGTAAATCATTTCATACAAATGCTAACATCATTCCTGCCAACATGACCCTCCCTATATTACTTGCCTTTTTCTCAATGATAAAAAGGTACATATTGCAAATAAAAACACAACGTTACAAAATTTAAATATGGCACAGAGAAGATGAAGTTCAGTTATTCAGAATGGCTGTTTGGTGCATTAGAGCCAATAAGCTGTTATGAATGGGGAAGGTGAAGTGGTTAGTCACTCCACAAGAACACTACTTGTTATACATAGCAGCAAATGAAAAGGGTTTGCAATGTTTATGTGAACAACTACTGAAATACTCAGGGATGATTTCATTGGAAATGCATTGGTGATCTCAGATAACTACAAACATTTCTGAGATTAGGTGACCAAGTGGTAGATAGCATTTGGTTATCTTGTATATCAAAGCCCAGAACTTACATCTTACATAAAGTTTTCTATGGCTTTCATAAATAATTTCATTAAAATGCTATTATTACTCCTTCCCCAGTTGATCTGACCATTCATTCACTAAATACTTCTCCTGTACCAAAAATATATGCATACTGCAGAGAAAAGCACACATTATTATATTTCAATAAGTCACAAAAAATGAGGAAGTTACAACGCTTAGAATGATTATATGTCCATTGGAGTTAACAAACTCTCATGACTGTGGAATGTGAACTGCCAGTCACTTCACAGAAGCAATACTTATTTGTTACAGCTAATAGGAAAGGGAGAATAAGTAAACATGCATATGAATGAAGGATGAAGTCCTTTAAGTTACAAATGGAAGATAGGAAGAGTGATTACGATATAACCTCTCACAGGTATAAGTTAATTGGAGATGAAGTACTAGCCAACTAGTACACCATTCATTTGAAGGGGTTTAGAGACACCACATATACTTAAATTTCAAATGCAGGGTGGAAGTTAGGAAGTTGTTCCATGAGCCCTATACATTAACCACAATTTAATCTGACACTCTGTTTCATTTATTAGAGATATATATCCTTTCTTTTCAGTTAAAAATTCTCCCCTTCTTTGCAGCAGCTTATGATCAAACCATTACAGTAAAACTCCTTTTTAAAGAATCAGTGGGGACCCAAATATTTTTTCTTTGAATGTGGGTTTTCCTTAAATGGAGGTTTTTCCTACATACTCAGAATGAGTGGCCCAGAATCATAGTTCATGTTTCAGTGATGTAATTACAAAGTTACCAATAATCTGCTACAGATTTAAATACAGCCTACACATTTATCATACTTCTTGCAAAACACATTCTTTTTTAAAACTCAAGAAGAGTTGTTTTTTTTTTTTTTTCTTCTTCCAGCATACTAGAATGACAGACATTGTCACTGCAGTTGGTTGACATTTTTTATAGCTGAGCTGAGCCATACATTAAATAACAAAGAGTAGTTTCTGACAGTATCAAGTCCTTGTACAGCAACTGTGAAACTTGGTGCAACAGCCTCCTCCTCCTCTCCTACATTTTCATCTTCATGATTATTGCCACCATCACTTCCTACCTCACAGTTTCACTCCACTAGAATTTCACACATTTCAGTCACATTCAACTTGGGTGTAGAAGTCAAAACATCATCATCACAAGAAACAATGCCTTGGAATGTTTCATTTTCAGGAACATCTATGATTCTAATCTATTCTTCTTGTGGAACAATGTCAACTTCATCAGCAACTGATGTATCACAAGTACTATTTGCAGAACAATTTAACACAGTCTGCTGAGTTACAAAATTCCATGCAGCAACAAATGTGCATGGCTTGTAAAATGTTGTGCCTCAATACTTTCTTCCTCTCAAGAAATGTAATTGATTCCTGGATGATTGCTAGCCTGTATTTGTCTTTAACTGGGAGTATTATGCACAAGTCCAAAGGCTGCAGGATCCTGCAGTTTGGTGGAAGAAACAAAACATTAATATTTCTCAGAAATAATGCTTCCTTTGGATGTCCAGAGCATCAGTCAAACATAAATAATATTTTCCCATTTTGGGATCTAAATGCCTCAGAAATCTTGTGAAGATTTCTGATGTCACCCAGCAATGCTGCTGTACTCTTAGGTACCAGGTAGTGTCTTAATATTTTTAAAACATCTGGGAGTTTTAAATCTCCCTATTATCAGATTTGGCAACTTCTTACTTTCATTACTATTTACACACAACAGCAGAGTAATACTTCCTTTACTGTTTTTATCTGTGAGACATTTTTGTCCCTTTACAGAACAAGTTTTTCTATGAAGTAATTTGTAAAAAATGTCTGTTTCATCTGTTTTACAAATGTCTTTAGTCTCTGTATTAATCATGAAAATATAATGCTCTTCCAGTGGTTTACAGTTTCTGCATGTACAACCTCACTCTCTCACCAGCTACACTCTTAAATGAGAGATTGTGACATTAATTATAAAAATCTAACCATCTATTTGACACTCTGAAATTTTCAGCACCAATCTTCATGGCAATTTTCCAAGCTTTCTGTTGTAGAACTGTTCCTCTTATAGGAATGCTGCCACTTCTCACTGCTACATTAAATGTTGTCTGACTATGGTCTACTGACTAAAAGTGCCACCAGCATTAGGCTTATACATTGTCCAGTCACATTAACCTCTAAACAGAAACATTGGTTGTGCAGAACTTTAGGATTTTTTAAATGTGTCATTTGGGCACACTGTTCTGTTTGCTGCTATCCCCTCCACAGTCCTTCTTATTGGCAAATCATTTATATAGCAGATGCATGGCAGTTCAGTTTGCAGGTTCTTATTGCCAAGTATGTATTAATTTCATAATACTTGTAGGTCTGTGTTACCAGTTGTTTTGTATTATGTATGAAATGGCTTGGTCTGTTAGACTGAATATTTTGTATTACATGAATTTTTTTCTACTTTTCCTTTTTTGTGTTATGTTCTTTTCATGCCTTAGAAGTTGTCAAGATGAATAGCAGTTGTGCTTGTAAATCTACAAGAGGCCCATGGAATGAGGGAATGTGGTGCCATGAGGTCAATATTAAGAAGAAACTTTCAGAGTGTAAAATGTAAATTTTCAGGCGAGAATTGTCACAGTTAATAAAACTGGGAGAGACTGACAGATCAGCTGTTGCAGAACATGTTTTACAGCCAGGAGACTTCAACATTTATTTTGACTGGACGGAAGTACCAGCAGCCACAAATGGATACAATAAAAGACTACATAGAGAGGCCATAGAGATTGTGAAACACCACAGTACTTTTAATAGAAAGGAGGATGGCATGAAATTGAATGAAATGTGCTTTCCGATGCTGAAGAAGATGTGTACCAATCTTCTGCCATGGGATGATAGTAACAGTGGACGACAGCAGTTGACAACAGCCAGTTGCAGTCAGGTATTCAAAACATGTGATGTCAAGCCACTGTGTGGAAGCTTGCAGAAGCTCACAGAAGCCGAATTTAGCTGTAGTTAGTAGCTAGCCAGGGTGAGAATCGGACATTCAACAAAGCTATGATCCCACTTGAAAATGTCCTCCTCAGATTGGTATGAAACATCAGGTTATAAAGTGAAATCCCTTTGACCATAGCAGAATTCCCTGGAATATTTTTATTATTGAGGGTGAGCAGTGACAAATTATAATTACCAACATGAGAGAAAATGGCCAGAGAAGAAAAAAGTATGGTAATAGGATGACTGTTGTGAAAATATACTGGAAGATCAACAAGAAATAATTACTGACAATACACGAGGAGAACAAGGTTGCAGGCCATGTATTTTTGTTAGTTAGTACACAGATATTATTCTTCATTGTTACTGAAGTCCACTGTTGTGACTGTTTACAAAAACTACAACTAATTTTGAATAAATGAAACTTCAATAATACTCAATTTGATGTTTCATACAAAAAGAACAAAAATGTAAACAAATTTATAGAAATGATAAATCTAGAAAGAAATGTGATGGAGGAAAAATCAGGTCTTTCAGAGTGAATTCTTTCTAACTATGTCCTATTGACCTACATTCCTGTTTAAGGGTTATTGTGACCACTCATCAAAAATCACCTTTTGCAGCAAGGACAGCTGCAAGACATAGAGAAAGTGAGTCAATGAGTTTCTGGAAAGTACCAACATGGCTGTGGAGCCATATAGAATCAAGTGCCATACTAGGTTTCTTGGTTGAGTACTCATGGCATAAACAGCTCAGTCGAGGTGGTCCCACAATTCTCAACTGGGTTTAAATCTGGGGACTTTGGCAGTGAGAAGAGATCAGTAAATTCATTCTGATGCTCTTAAAACCATGCACATATGCTGTGAGCTGTGTGACATGTTGCATTGTCCTGATGGTAGACACTATTGTACCAAGGACAAACTAACTGCATGTAGGAGTGGATGTGGTCCCCAGGGATAGATGAATGGTTGTGTTGATCCACAGTGCCATCCATAATGACAAGATCACACAGGGAATGCCACAAAAATATTCCCCAGGCCATATGCTCCCTCCTTCAGCCGGGAACTTTTGCTTTCAGACTTTTCATGCTGTACACACCAACAGTCATCTGCCCAATGGAGCATAAAAACATGATTCATCTGAAAAGGTCACCTGTGCCACTCAATGGATGTCCACTTGTGGTAGTGGTACAAAAATTCGAGCCTCTGCCATCAATAAACAGCAGTCAGCATAACCCCTTGGTTCATCTGGGAGGTCAGTTGCTCAACAGCTGTATGTCTACTCACCCAAATACATCTCTGCAGCCATCATTCACCCCTGTCATCTATGGCCCATGATGCACTACAGTTGCCTCCATGCTGGTTTTGGATAGCGCCATTTTGCCATGTGTGATATACTTTAACCACAGCAACACATACACAGTTCAAAAACTTAGCTATTTCAGAAACACTTATTCCTTTGGCCCAAAACCCAATAACTATGTCCATTTGTACAATAGATTGCTCTGTTTCTGCATGATGATGACTGCACTGTTTTCCACATCTCCCCAAGGTACTTTATGTCCCTCCACTCCTAGTGCTGCCTTATGCCATCTGTTAGCTGTTATTGTATGTTGACATCAAATATGGGCAGTGATCAATTTAATGTGACTATATATATAGTATTCATTGTAGTTTCACAGACATTTGTGTCGTGGTTGGCAGGAGAGCCAACACCATGTTACTAGAGGAAGCCGAAAGGCACGCGTTTTAGCTCACGCATGCTGGCATGAGGTCTGGAACAGGACAAGGAAATTAGAATTTAGAAAAAACGGACATAGCTGGTGGAATACTTAACTTTAATCCATTAATGATGAACGTCGCTCTTGACGGTACATGATTCAGTATCAATAGTAAATGGTTCTGGTGCCTTGCTAGGTCATAGCAAATGATGTAGCTGAAGGCTATGCTAACTATCGTCTCGGCAAATGAGAGCGTATTTTGTCAGTGAACCATCGCTAGCAAAGTCAGTTGTACAACTGGGGCAAGTGCTAGGAAGTCTCTCTAGACCTGATGTGTGGCGGCGCTCGGTCTGCAATCACTGATAGTGGCGACACGCGGGTCTGACGTATACTAACGGACTGCGGCCGATTTAAAGGCTACCACCTAACAAGTGTGGTGTCTGGTGGTGACACCACAATTTGTCTGAAATTTTTTAAATAGAACAGTGTCTTTCAGTTGTTATTTTACAGTTTTTCAGTTCCGCATGTTGCTATATTCTCTAAACTGGTCTAGCCAAGAATTGTCCTAGATTTTCAACTTACCTGTGAATAAGTTGACTGTTCCCTTTGCTGCGTCTCCTCCGAGTTTAATGATTGCTGCATGGGTATCATCTCTGATTCTTCAACCTAACAATAAAGAGTTAATTCTTCAAGTTCTTAAATTTATAAATGAAATTAAAACTACATACATTGATTCTAACCATGTAATAAATATAGAGGTTTCCAAAAATATCTACAGAGAATGTAAAATGAAACACTTCAGCATAAACTAGTATGTGACATTTAATGCAGTTCTTAACTGCAATGGTTCCCAAACCAATCCTTCTTGTTATCAGTATTAAATAATGATATACTGAAATTGAACTGTAAGATTCTGCACTTTATCTCTTGTACTTATCCACTTACACTGACAGCCATGATCTTTATTCTATGCTGAGCCTTTCACCTCAGGTTGGCATAAATGCACAGTCTTATTTTAAAATAGATTTCCTGACTGTATACTGCTGGAAAGGAAAGGCATGCTGGTTGACATTTAAATGACATTTCCACTAGATGCTGTGAGAACATAAAGTTTCATAAACAGCCAGAGCTATTGAACTCCAGGTGTAGAAATATTTTTGAAGATGATGCAGTTTGGCCAACAGTAAGTTCATATGCAGTGGACTGGACCTGATCAACCTGTTAACGTACAATAATGTTCCCAGACAACTGTATGTTAATATACATTTTATTTGTAGTATAATTGTTTACACAATTTTTTTATATTGTAGAAGGGGACACCTGTTTGAAGGGGATGGAATGCATAACTTTTTAAAAAAATTATTGAGAACAATTTATTTCCTTGAAAGGTTTCCAGTACTTGCTGAGAGCTTAGAAGCTGTAAAGACTGGTTACAGTCAGCCCACAATTTCAGCTCATGTTGCTGAGCTCTTATTGTTCCCACAGTAGGATTTCTGAAGAAGGAACACTTGAATGTGAATATTGTTCATGATTCTCAGCCTACAGGGGAGCAAAGAAGGGTCACCAGGTGCCACAGATGTGGTTGCGCCAGGGAGCAGAGCCAGTGGCTTCTCACTCTTGCTTCATAGCCCTCTGCTCTACTCTCCTACCCTTATTCCAATTTCTCAGTCAGAATGACTACCATTTTGAGCAGAGGGTTGAGCCCCCCATGCCAGATGAGCCCCAGTAGTAGTCTTTTTTGAATAGACTCTAATGGGTAGATCTGAGCTAAAACACCTATACTTGTTTTGACCACCTGGTATACCGCAACAGCCTCCATTCCTGCCTTCCTAACAAACACCAGCATGCAAAATATTTTAACTTATTGCTGAAGCAATAATAAATACAAAAAGTCAACAGGGTGCAGTAATGCAGCAGGAATGGCTACTCTGGGCGAGAGGTCTTCCATGGACAACAGCAGAACACCATCAAAAACAGAGAGGCAATACCATAAGGAAAATAACTAGCACAGTGGTCTGAAGCCAACCTGGTGGTTTATATGGACAGCCCTGTTGGAAACAACCTGCCAGAGAATCGAGCCAACAGCAATGGTGGCTGCTATGTGATAGCTTGTAATTTGGAAAGCCTTGATCATGGCCTGCATTTCGGTATCAAGATGGATGCAAAGCAATTCTTCATGATCAAATTTGGGATCATAACCCACAGGAAGGAAGAAGAAGGCATCCATAATGGCATGTTTAGATGTAGGTCAAAAATGGATTCTGTAATTTAGTGAGACAAGAATAGCAAGAAGTGTTGTAGGTGGTCTGTTGCCTTGTCAAGCAAGAAAGGGTGAGGGTTAAACAAAGAACCCAAGGGTTTATGCTCAGTAATAAGGAGAAACTTGCAGTCATGCAAAAGAACATGGAATTTATGGAGGGCATAGATTATGGAAAGAGCCTGTTCTTCCACCTTAGAGTATTGCTGCTGTGCCTGAGTGAGAGATTTAGAGGTGAAAGCAACAGGTCATTCAGACCCATTGGCATATCAGTGTGCTAGGCCTGCACTGAGGCCATACTGTGGGGTGTCAGATGCCAAAACTGTGTGCTGGTCCAGAAAGAATGTAGCTTAACAATGGGTCAAGTGTAGTTTGGATTTCAACATTTGAAAAGCACATTCGCAATCTGGGCTCCAGCAGAAAGGTATGTTCTTGTGAAGCAAGGCCCATAATGTGTGGGCCAGTGTAGGTGCCCCCAGCAGGAAGGCCTGAAGCTACTTCATGGATGAGCAGTGAGGCACAGACATAACCACATCCCGCAAAAACTTGAACCCCAATAAGCAAAAGAAGGTTAAAAAACTGAGATTTTGTGAGGTTACACCATAAACCTGTGGACTCTAAGACAGAAAATAAAGTGTGCAAATTTTTCAAGTAATCCATGGAGGAGCCCATTACAACAATATCATTCACATAATTAATGCAACACAGGAAAGGTACAGTCAACTGCCCTAAAAATCATTTTGAAAATAGCGGGGGCACTATCCACACCAAAATGAAGAAACAAATATTGACAAAGACCAAAAGAAGTATTCAAAACCAGAACTTGCTGAAACTCTCTATTGACAGGAGCCTGCACATACAATTCAGACAAATCAATTTTAGAAAAGAACCAGCCACTTGACATTTCCACCAGCAGTTTCTCCTGGCATCAGCAAACACCAAAAATGTAATTGAATGAATCACTGACTTGTATAAGAGGCACATGCATCAAATTGTCCCAACTGCAAAATGTTCTGTTTATTATAATTGACCACCTTCCACATGACCAGTGTCAATGGTGGTGAGCCTAAACTCACATAAGTTTGTGAATTCAAGAACATCACCTCAGCACCTGTGTCAACCCGTAGCCAGTGCACTTACCAGAAAACACTTAACTCGATAAATAACTTGGGGGAAGTTGCAAGCATTGGAGTCACACTGTTTACGTCCATATTCTGAGCAACCTTCAGTGAATGACACATGGAGGCAATGTGGCCTTTCTTCTCACAAGCATTACAAGTATTGCAGTACTTAGGGAAGGCTGAACATTCATACTTGACAAAACACAAAGGACATGATTGAAACAGAGAATGCTGATGCTGACACTATGGTGATCATGGCTTCTTGGGATGACCTTGATCTACTCGGCATTGGGCCCACAAGTTTACATCCACCACTGCTGCTTGCTTGTGCAAGCTATCTGTCATCCTAGTGGGCACATCTTGTGACACTGATGTCACATCACCTTATACTTCAGTTTGGTCACCTGCTGCCCTAAAAAATTCAAAAGAGTGTGTTATTTTTAAAACTTCTGCCAAAGAAGGGTCTTCACACAGTAAAGCCATCTGGTTCACTTCCCTGTCCAGAGATAAAGTGACAATTGCATTGCACACCACAGAGTCTGTGTAAGAATTAGTTTTGGCTTCAGTAATGAATTGATGCTTACGGCAAAGTCCATGAAGTTCAGCTGCCCAGGCACTGTATGACTGGTTTGGTTTCTTACAGCATTGGTAGAATTCAAGTCATAATGCAATGACATGCTTTTGTTTGTTATGGGAGTTGGACAGTAAACTGTACATGCAATAAAAAATAAGAGCTGAGACAGTAATTGATACACTTTAGGTGGAATCCACAAGAGGAAGATGGCTTTGCACTAATGCAAGTCTGTCACACCAAAAGACTAAAAAAATTGTTAGAGTCTTTTTTTGCAAGTTTCACAGTACTCAGTTGGATCATCATCCATAGAAAAAGTGGGTGGCTGGACCAGTAGAATGGTACCCTGTCTGTTAAGTGAAGCCAACAAAGTGGTCACTACTGAAGTAAGCTGGTAGCACAATGTCAATCATGACTGATGTGATGAAACAGCACTTAGAGGGTGCACACACAGAAACTATTCCAAACTTATCCCCAATTGTGTAGTGAGCAACTAATACATGAAACTGTTCCAAGTAATACAAATACGGCTTTGTTCATAAATCTCAGAACAATAAAAGAAATTAGACTCTCACAAACCCACACATTATAAGACACTTCAATGTGGCCCAATACACCTCCAACAGGAGGCTTCCAGCAGTCAGCCCATGTTCATACAGTTGGCAGCCGATTCAAACACACACACGTGGTGACACCATACTCATCACAATCAAACTCACATGTACTGGTATCAGAATACAGCACCTTCATATTTCTAAGATGGTATATTGTGACACTGTAGATCAACTATTTATAGATAAAATTTTACTGCAATTAAAAATGAGTTAAAGCCAAAAATTTTCCCTGGATACCTTTATATCTAATTTTGAAAATTTAAACAGAGTGGCCTTCCTTGAATACATCTGTTGAGGAACTAGGAAGATCAAACTTTTCTCCTGCAGTGCAAGAGACTTAAATAAATTACTCAGATTAAGATTTGTATTCCATATTTAAATGTACTGTTGTTTTCATCTGTCAGTGATAAGATTACTACTAACTAACAGAAATTCTGTTTTATAGCTGTACAACCACTTTTCAATGGATGTCATCAATGACAAAAATCACTTGCATGCAATGTTAGGGTGTTCAATGCCCTTGCTTTCTAATCAAGAGGAAGAATGGAAATGAGCATTTGGTGTCATTGGCCAGGAGGCCCCTGGCGGGGCAATATCCTTAACATCAGTTTGCTGCAGAATTCTTGAACATATTCTCAGTTCAAATGTAATAAATTTCCTTGACAGAAAAGTTTCTGTCCACAAATCAGCATGCTTTTAGAAAGCATTCCTCACGCAAAACATGGCTTGCCCTTTTCTCACATGATATACTGCAAACTATCGATGAAAGGCCAAAATTCCATATTCCTACACTTCTGAAAAGCATTTGGCACCATGTCCCGCTGCAGTCTGTTGACTAAGGTACGAGCATATGGAATAGGTTTCCAGGTATATGCTTGGCTCAAAGACCCCTTAAGTAATAGAACCCAGTACAATGTTCTCAATGGCAATTGTCCATCAGAGACATGGATATTATCAGGTATGCCCTAGGGAAGTGTGATAGGACTGCTGCTATTTTCTGTATGCATAAATGATCTGGCAGACAAAATGGGCACTTATCTACAGCTGTTTGGTGATGCTGATGTTGCTAAGGTGTACAGGAAAATCTGATCATTAAGTGACAGCAAGAGGATACAAGATGACTAAGAGAAAATTTCTAGCTCATGTAATAAATGGCAGCTACCTATAATGTAGCAAAATGTAAGTAAATACAGATAGGTAGGAAAAAGAAACCCATCATGTTTGAATACAGTAATGTAATGTGCAGTTTGACAAAGTCACATAGTTTATATATATGTGCATACTGTTGCAAACAGATATGAAATGGAGCAAGGATGTAAGAATTGTAGAGGGGAGGTGAATGGACAACTTCAGTTCATTGGAAGAATTTTTGGAACAAGCAATTCATCTGTAAAGGAGACCACATATAGAACACCAGCTTGACCTATTCTTGAGTACTGTTTGAGTGTTTGAGATCTGCACCATTCTGGACAGAAGGAAGACATCAAAGCAATTCAGAGGTGGATTGCTAGATTTGTTACCAGCAGGTTTGAACAACATCAAAGTATTACAGAGATGCATCAGGAAGCCAAATGGGAATCCCTGGAAGGAAAGGTGACATTCTTTTTAAGTGACACTACTGATAAAATTTAGAGAGCTGGCATTTGAAGCTGACCTTAGAATGATTCTAATGCCACCAACTAAAATTCTGAATAATGACCAAAAAGATAAGATAAGAGATATTAGGTATCATGTGGAGGCATGTAAAAAGTCCTTTTTCCCTCTCTATTTGTAAGTGAAACAGGAAGGGAAATTACTACCATGGTACAGGGTACCCTCTGCCATGTGCTATACTGTGGCTTGCAGAGTATGTATATAGAATCCATGATGTGTGTAGTTTTACAAGAATGGCACAGCCCAGCAGTGGTTCAAGAACAACAAGAGAAGCTTAATAACTGGGCCAACTGAAGAAAGCATTTGGTGAAAATTTACAGCAAATTTGTTTACCAGAAGAAACATTGAAGAGGAGAGCCCACTACCATGGGGAAATGACATAGTCATACATACAGAATGTTTTAGACCGAAGCAAAATCATGAAAATGAATATGACAGCTGATAAAATCTTGCATTTGATGAAAAGAGTTGATGAAGACATCTACCAAGTGCTACTGATAAAGGATGTCACAAGAGGAGAATTCATCAAGTGGTGGCAGTGCACCAAGAAAATGTAACAAAAAAGGATGTATGGAAAAGGTAAGGCCAACTCCTGGATGTGGCTCTTACAGCACTTCTGGTAGACCACCATGAGATCACATCTCTCATATGCCAGGTAGTAAGGCAAGATATGCAGCAGCTTATGGCAGCACGTTATGTTGGACTGAATACAGAACAGACAGTGGGCATGAATGCCACAACCATCAAACGACAATTAAGCATCTGCCCAATTAAAGTACAACCAACACCTCTGTCAAGTTTACTGCTCCACAGACTAACAGATATTTGGAGGTTGGAACACCATATGCCAGTTTGTTCTCACTGTGGACACTCTGGGCATGTTGTTGACTACTGCAAAGGAAGAAAACCAGTTTGTGATGAATATTATACATTATGACATCTACCACTACAACAGTCATATTTACATGAGTCAACTGCGGATGATTATAGTTAACCTGTGCGACAAATCCCTTGACTGCACCATGGACCAAGTCATTCCTCAACATGCTGCAGATATTCCCCATTGCTATATAGAGGTACCAATTACTACCCTAGCCACTAAATTCAGAAAAACTATGCAAGTTGACCATCTATGGCAGTGAGACAATCACAGATGAAAATCTTCTATGGATGATAGTTACTAACGTGTCAGGAAATCTCACCAATGCCATCATCAATGGGCATTAGTCAACTGAGGGGCTTATTTTTCTGTAATATTACCAACTAAAAATGATTCTGTTCTTTGATATGAAAGTGAGTGTGCAAAAGGTAGATATGGGATATATTACCAGTGAACAGAACATACATTGCAAGAGTAAGTATCAATGACAGAACACAGGCCTTTGAATTTATCTTTTCATTATAATGTAATCATGAATTTATTCTGAGATGTGACTTCTGCCAGGCATTGCAAGCAGTCACAGACTGTGCAAAATCAGAGCTCAAGATTAGCAAAGCTATTCCAATACTCACACTTGATAAATATTGGCCTGACTGGCCACTGGCCGTTGAAGACTTTGGTGGATCACATGCATAAATGAGATCAATAACAGTCACAAATGTAGATGTCATTTGATTAGTGAAGCTTTTGTTGACTGCAGGCTCATGAAAGAAATCCATGTACTAGTGATGATGATAAGCATTGTACAAGGTCAAGGAGAACTTCGGATCATTAAGTGACAAAAGCAGCCACAATTCATCCCTCAAGTTACATGCATAGGAACAGCTGAACCAGGCAAGGATGGGCAGCATAGTGCCATCAAGGAATAATTGTGCTAGAACTGCAGACAACACACTTGAGGAAGCTACTCCCAATTGAACCTAGCCTGATCAAAGAACAATGACAACATACGAGGGTTATTCCAAAAGTAAGGTCCGATTCGCCGTAACTATTGAAGTTTGGCGCCAATGACAAAACACGCATGCGCGCCGACTCCCGGCAAGCCTTGCGCGTCAAACGCCGCCATTCGCTTTGTTACTGTTGCTGAGTGTAGTTCACAGTGTCACTTTACAATGTTTAAGACAATTGATCAGCCCGCCGATTGTGAAGTAAGGGCAGTGATACGGTTTTTGTCTGCAAGAAACAATTCAGCGGCGGAAATCCATCGGCAGATTACTGAAGTGTACTGTCCTAACATAATGAGCGACAGTAAAGTGCGCAAGTGGGTGCGAGCTTTTAATGAAGGACGGGATAATGTGCACGATGAACCACGGTGTGGCCGACCATCAGTGATTTCAGACGATTTGGTCAATGCGGTTGACAAAAAAATTCGTGAAGATCGCCGATTCACTATTACAGACGTAGACATGCATTTTCCGAATGTGAGTAGAACAACTTTGTACAGAATTGTGTCTGAACATTTGAAGTTTCACAAATTGTGTGCCCGTTGGGTTCCCAGGCTGCTTACTGAGACCCAACGAATGAAAAGAATGGCTTTTGCTCTTGATTTTTTGGAGCGATATCATAAGGAAGGTGACAGTCTTTTAGACAATGCTGTCACAGGGGATGAGACATGGGTTTCTGACATCACTCCAGAGTCTAAACGTCAGTCAATGCAGTGGCGTCACACGTCATCGCCAGTCAAGGTCAAGGCAAAGCAGACAATCTCAACACGTAAGGTTATGGCGACTGTGTTCTGGGATAGACGTGGAGTATTGTTAGTCGACTTTATGGAGAGAGGAACAACGATTAATAAAGCCGCCTACTGCGCTACCCTGACTAAACTTCGACGTGCAATCCAGAATAAGCGACGTGGTCTTTTGTCGTCTGGAATCTTGTTGTTGCATGACAATGCCAGACCCCACACTGCAAATGAAACACAAGCTCTGATCAAGAAATGTGGATGGGAGCAGATGGACCATCCTCCTTACAGTCCAGACCTGGCGCCAAGTGATTTCCACCTGTTCCGTTACTTAAAGGAGTTTCTCGGCGGCAAGCGCTTCGACACAGATGATGAAGTGAAAGAAGCAGTTAAGGACTGGTTATCGTCACAGGCGGCCGATTTCTATAACATGGGCATTCAAAAGCTTGTTGAACGATGTGACAAATGTTTAAATAAGTATGGAAGTTATGTAGAAAAATAGATAAAGATGTAAGGAATGTAAATAAAACAATTGTTTTGAAAAAACATTTTAGTTTTGATTTTTTTTTTTATAACCGGACCTTACTTTTGCAATAACCCTCGTATATTAGCCATCCTGCACCAATTATTGGATTATTTCAAATGAAGAATGGAGAAAAGATAGATCAAGTGGTGCATGGTAAAACACTGTGACAAAAGTGGGGTTCATCAACCAATCAAGCAGCATTCACATAGGTATCATGTGAAGATACTACAACATGACATTAGTAAACTTTCAGAGAATCCTTGGTCCTTTCCTGTGAACCTTGTGAACAAGAAGGATGGCACATTGCATTTTTGTGTCAACTACCACTGACTGAACAAAATCAGGAAAAAGATGTCTATCCATGGTCATGCACTGATGACTCTGGAGGTCATTTCTTAACTATAGACATGCACACAGACTACTGGAAAAATCAAGGTTGATGAGGCTGGCCATCAAAAGTACCCCTTCATAACAGGTGCAATCCTCTATGACTACAAAGCAATGCTGATTGGACCATGAAATGTACCAGCCACTTCAAGCATATATTGGACAACTTGCCCTGACACCTTAACTGGATGGCACATCTTTGTTATATAGATGACACTGTCATTGTTTTGAAGACATTTGAAGAGTATCTAAACTACCTGACAATCGTGCTGGAGTGAGTTCAGGCTAGAGACCTCTGCAGTGACTGGCAGTGTCATGAGGTATCCACCACCATACACTGTATGATAACTTCCAAGGCAGATATGTAGGTGTGGACATAGCAAATATGAAGATAGTACTTGGTTAGATGTGATCTGACGGTACCAAAGCAACTGGATCTGCAACTCACTGTATGGAGACTAACACAGAACTACAAACAATTGACTTGAAAAACATGTGCATAGTGGCATCTATAAATACCAAAAACATTGCATTGTGGCAAAATTTAAATTTCAGCATTACTCCTTAGTTTTTACAGGTAGTTATAAATAATGAAATGACTCGTAAGGTTGAGGTTCAAATACTGAAGTCCAAGTCCTTCATCACATTTCTCATGCTTTGGTGAATGAAAACCCTTTGTCAGTACATATGACAACATATCTTTAGTTCTCTGATATTTCAGTCTCAGTGAATACTATTGCAGAGCCTGATGTATGAAGCAATATTTTATAGGAATGTGAATCATCTTTGAGTGAAAATCTGGGTAATGTGCTAACTTTTCAGTTGACTGGTTGTCACTGAACAGGATACTGTATGACACTTCTCCTATAACCAAGTTCTTCATGAATGTTGACAGGTGAATCACTTTCTTTGCTATTTCAATGAAGCTCATGTACTTAGATCCAGTGGATGTAATAGCAATGGCTTTCTGCTTTTGTGAAGACCATGAAATTGCTGATCTAGATAAGATGAAACCTGTGTATGACTTTCTATCAGTACTGGAATGTCCCTATTGAGCATATGTAAAACTCAATATTCATTTTCTATCCTTACTATCAGTTAGTTCACTTAGCTGCTTGCCCGTGTACAAAAGTGTGGCTGTTATTGTACTTGCTTAGGTTACTGACCGCATAGCATTTACTGGGTCGAGTACCAAAGGCTATTTACATCAATGGTCCAACCAGTTCTCCGAATGGATCATGAGTATGTAGTATCTTATTTATTTCTAGCTGTTGCATCCAACTTGCTCCCAGTTGCCGATGGAGTACATACTACAAAGGTGGTTCGAAAAGTTCTCAGAATCACCAGGAGAAGTCAGCACTAGCACAACGAGTTGTTCAAGAGATGTTCATTGGACTGTTGCCTGTAAACACTTGCCACATCAGTGTTCTTGGAAGAGAGCTGTGGTGGTGACATGGCTCTGTTGTTGTTCCCATGTAATAATTTTCAAAGATGGAAAAATCAGGATGTGAGCAGTGATGAAGTGCTTCCTAAAGAAAGGTACGAAAGTAAAGAATATTCATGTCAACTTCCAGAATACACTGGGGGACTCTGCTCCTTCATATTCAACTGTTTCTAAGTGGACAAATGAATTTAAGTTTGGTCGGGAGAGCTTAGATGATGATCCATGCATCATTACAAAAATGTACAAAATGGTCATGGAGGATCACCAATTGAAAGTGTGTGAAATTGCTCATGCTTGCCAGATGTCATCTGAAAGCCTATATTTCATTTTAACTGAAGAATCAGTATTGAATAAATTATCTGCAAGATGGGTGCCGCAACTCTTGATGATTAATCAAAAACGCATGAGAATGGACATATCAGAACAATGTTTGGCCCGTTTTAGGAGAAACGAACTAAATTTTTTTCACCAGTTTGTGACCACAGATGAACCTTGTGTGCACTACTATACCCCAGAGGGAAAACAACAATCAAAGCAGTGGGAAGATGCTCATTTTCCACCACCAAAGATAGCAAAGACAATTCCTTAAGTGGGAAGGGTCATGGGATCAGTGTTCTGGGATGCAAAGGGGATTCTGTTTGTAGATTATCTCCCCACTGGGCAAATAATTACTGGGGAATACTATGCTAAGCTCCTGGAGAAATTGCAACAAAAGATACATGAGAAAAAGTCAGGTTTAGCAAGGAAATTCATCTGCCAACAGGAAAATGCACACCCGCACACATGAACTATGGCATGAATTGTTGCCACACCTGCCTTATTCAATTGATATGGATTCATAAGACTTCCATCTCTTCCCCAAACTGAAAATTTTTCTTGGTGGTCAAAGATTCATTTCAAACATAGAACTGATAGCTAGAGTTGACAACTATTTTTCAGGCCTGGAGGACACTCATTTTTGAGATGGGATCAAGGCACAGGAACATAGTTGGACCAAGTGCATTAATCTTCAAGGAGACTACATTGAAAAATAAAAAAGGTTTCAGTGATGTAAGTACTTTTTCTCTATTCCATTCCAATAATTTTCCAAACCACACTCATAACCTGCAGTTGTACATTACTATAACACTTTTCTCCTATGACAACTTTGACTTAATTAAATCTCTTCACGAAATTGCTATACTTAGATGCCCAGATAGTACCTAATGGCACCAAAGTTCTTGACATAAAATCTGCCTGATAACTCGTCAATGATTTGTTTCATCCTCTATGGGTCTCCTGAAGTGATTATAATGTCATATACATAAAGAAGTAGGAAGACTGGACGTTGCCATACACCGTTTACAAAGGTGCATGGATCTGAACTTCTGGGTTGCAATCCAATTGATGTTAGAGTTGTATTCAACTTGACATACCATTGTTGATAAGCCTGGTGCAGCCCATTACTGGCTTTTTTTAAGTTTACACACTTTGTAACTGGACTTCAGTGTTTGGAGCATGTCACTTACCTTCTTGAATATATAGGTATCCTTCTCCAAACCTTTCAGTTTTTGTAAGAACGTGACCATTGAGTTTGGTTGTTCCCTCAATATTTCTGTATCAATTTCATCACTGAGAAATACAAAGGTAATGCTCAGCTGTGAGACATGCAACTCCAAGTTGACTTTTAGAGCAATGAGTAGCCTAAATGAATCAGTTCTTTCTAATAGAGAGAATTTTTCCACAAAGTCAACTTCAGGCCTTAGGCTGAATCCTCATGCATCTATCTATTTTTGCGTTTCTCCTCAGCAAAGATCCATCACTTCTTCCTATATGTATTCCTCAGAAAAGTACCTCAGTGAAATTCCCTTTCATTTGTCAGCCTGTCTACAATATACAAGGCATCATTTTCCACAAGTGACCTGACTTCATCATATGTAGCCTCATACCACTCTCAGTTAAATGGACCACATAATGTATCACTGACACTGATCTCTGTTGCATTTGAAATGAAGTGAGCATTATGCATTGAAATATTTTATGAATCTATATCTAGCAAGGACTGTTGAGCAGGTGTGATACTTGAAGAAATACTATCTTCATCATTTGATAAGTTACCATCAGGTCTTAATTCCCATCCTGCAGTGATTGGAAGCCCATCTTCATGAAACCCATAAAATGATTCATTGTCTGATAATGGCTCTGGTTCAGTGTTTGTATCACCATTGAAATCTCCTCCCATGGAATTCATGTTGATGACTCCTATTTGGTAATGATCTGGCTCATCTTCATAGAAGTCCACGTAAGTTTATTTGCGCTCAGAACTGTCATGATCAAGGAACTTCACATCTCTTGACATGTGAATCATTTGATCTCTAGGTACCCACACACCACAGGCTTTCAAACAGCTAGAATAGCCTACAAAAATTCCATCTTCCCTTTTAGGATTGAACATTCCTTTGCCTGGCAATTTCTCCAGGATGACAAAATTTTGACCAGATGTATGATGATGACATAGGTCAGGTTTTCTCTTCAGCCAATTATTAAATGGAGTTCCACCAGACAGTCATATAATTAAGCAATGATTTCAGATGTAATTAGCTGTGTTGAAGGCATCGGTGCAAATGATGATGTTAGTCCTCATTTCACCAGCTTCTGATGAGCCACTTCAACCAATGAACTGTTCTTTTTTTCAGCAGCACCATACTGCTGTGGTGTGTATGGACCCATTAGACATTGCTGTATTGCTCCATTCTGAGGACAGAGCCAATACTTTCACTGAGGTGCTCCATTCACTTGTCTGAATAAAAGGATTTAATTTTATGACCAGTGTGATTTTCAACTACAATTCTGAATTGCACAAATTTGTAGACAATTTCTTCTTTATACCGAAGGAAGTAGATTTGATACCATCAGTTGTGGTCATATATAGAGGTAAAAAATATTTTGTACCACCTGGAAAGATTTCTCTCATTGGCCTACAGACATCAGAGTGCATTAACTCCAGAAGTTCATTTGAGTTGATTCGGTGAAGGGAATAGATGGGAATTTTCCTGTAGGACACATAGTGCATCTCACCAGACTGATATCACTGAATTTAAAACCTGTCACATACCCATTTTTGAGCACTTTGATCATATCAAATGAAAATATATTGTTCCAGAGATCTTTTCAGGAGTCAAGCACCTATGATGTGTATATGCACACAGAAACAAACCAAATTTGTACTAAGGCTGGGATTATAATCCTGGTCTTGGCACAAATTTTCTTTCATCTCTTCAGTCTGCACCTATACATCATGTTGATCATATCTTGTACATTCAAGTGGTTCATTTGAGCATGTCAAAGTTGCACATCACTTAACAATGATATACGCCTTTGGAACATTTTCTTGTAAATAAAATGTGTTATCAACTCAGTCTGCAATCAATTTGCTTAATCATTAGTGTCTCACATAACTGCAAGAATTTTCTCAAATATCACCGAGTGACTGTTGTCTACAACCTTTGCAACTGAAATGAGACTAGTTCCAAATTTTGGCATGCACAAAGTGTTTTTCATCATTAGTGAACTGGGGCCACTGGCTGTAACTGTAATGCATGACTTTTAGCTGTTTGCATAACAGTGTTGTATGCAAGCATTAAATTCTCTTGCATTTCCATCTCATGCTTGAACATTTTTGGTTTGTTGCACATGTGTGGTATGCCACCACTGCCTACACACCAAAAATGTTGTTGTCACAAAAATTTGGAGCAAACTCATTCATAAAGAAACAGCAATGAGCTTTATTGACATTGTTTGCTGATTGTACAGTTAGTTTCTTTTTGTAAAAGCTTTCATCTTCCTTGTGTGTCTTGCAGTTAATAAAGCAGCATTTGTAGGCTGCTTTTCCCTGTTTTGTGTTTGTTTCGATTTTTGGTCCAATTTGTCAATGTCATTCACAGTACATTTAGGTTTGCTCACAAAATGTTTATCCAGTTTAATAAACATTGCAGTGCTTGCATTTTCACTGTCTCTCTGAACCCTTGTGTTGCATTCATCCAAACTTTTTACCTTTGATATCTCTACATTAAGCTGTTTGTCACGGGATTAAATAGCACATCTATAATCAGCATACCTACCTGGAAAACTGTAGAACCACATTGTTTGTGAAATACTACCATTTATGTTGACATCTACTGCATGTAACTTATTTCCAGCATCAAAGAATTTAGTAAGACATTTTGTCACATCATCACTATACTGCATTTTGTGAAGGATAAGGCATTTCAACAGCGTTGCTTTGCAAGCAGGTTCTTTGAATGCATAGATTGAGTTTAAGTCATACTTGACATGATGTAGTGCAGTCCTTTACTTGCTTCACCTCTGCTTTTGCTTTTCCGTCTGCCGCTAGTTATCCTCCGTATGGAACTTCTGCAGCAGGCAGCACTTCACATTCACCAGGTACTGCAGGTTGCAGTATATCTCCAGATACAATGTCCACAGCTCATGGTCCAGTGGCTAGCATTGCTGCCTCCCAATCACGGTGACCCAGGTTCGATTCTCTGCCAGATTGAGGATTTTCTCTACCCAGGACTGGGTGTCTGTGCTGTCCTCATTATTTCATCATCATCATCATCATCATCATTCATGACAGTGGCTAGATTTGACTGTGTAAAAAACTGGACTGTGCAAAAATTGGGTCTTTAAATGGGCGCTGATGACTGCACAGTTGAGCACAACACAAACCAAACATCATCATCATTATCATCATCCAAACACAAATCCCCAAATCTCATTCTCAATTGATCATCATCTCAATGAACTTGTTAATTTACACACCTTTTAAGCTTATGATTTCAAAAATTTTTTTCTAATTGAATTGCCAATTGTGTACTGTACAACTTCATTTGCAGCTCACTCTAAGGAGAATAACACAGAATGGCTATCAACTGATTTGAAAAATCAAGCTTGCAGTGGTATCTATAGGTATTGAATGGCAATAAAATTCAAATCTCAACAGTACTGAAAACAAATTATGAGACTAATTAAGCATATTAAATCCAAAAGTTTTCTTTCTGTCAGGCCAGTGGTGCATATTATGTTGAAGAATGGCATATTACATAAATTTTAGGAGATTTTGCTGCTTTTTTTATTGACACTTTATTAATTTGTTATGTATGTAACATCACGAGGTTGTTTTGGTATTTCTGTCATTTTCTATTTATCCTCCAGTAACGGTCCTTTTTTTGTAAATATGTATGATCAAAGTATGTTTCATATATTTACAGTATTATGTGGCTTGCCAACAGCCTTGCCACAGTGGTAACAACAGTTCCCGTCAGATCACTGAAGTTAAGCACTGTCAGGCTGGGATAGCATTTGGGTGGGTGACCATCTGGTCTGCTGAGCACTACTGGCAAGTGGGGTACACTCAGCCCTCGTGAGGCAAACTTAGGAGCTACTTGATTGTGAAGTAGCAGCTCTGGTCTCATAAACTGAGATACGGCCGGGAGTGCAGTGTGCTGAGCACATGCCCCTCTATATCCGCATCCGGTGATGTCTGTGGGCTGAGGATGACACAGTGGCCAGTCAGTACCGTAGGGCCTTCAAGTTTAGTATTTTGTGGCTTACTTATATGATTGTATTGTATGCATTGTACGTTAACCGGGAACCTAGAAACGATGGAGAGGCTCCATCCCCACCACAGCTGCGGTGGTCCACAACCCCACGACGACTACCGCAGACCTGGACCCCCCAGGAAACGTCTCACCGCAGATGAGTGTAACCCCTATGTATGTAGAGTAATGGTGGTGTACGCGTATGTGGAGAACTTGTTTGCGTAGCAATCGCTGACATAGTGTAACTGAGACAGAATAAGGGGAATCAGCCCGCATTCACCGAGACAGATGGAAAACTGCCTAAAAAGCATCTACAGACTGGCCAGTTCACCGGACCTTGACACAGATCCACCGGGTGGATTCGTGCCGGGGACCAGGCGCTCCTTCCCACCTGGAAAGCTGTGCATTAGACTGCATGGCCAACCGGGCGGGCTTACCTGTATGATAGTAGTTACTTGTTTTATATCTTAGACATATGTATGCCGAATACTGCATCCTGGAGTGGCCTTTTGTGTTGTGTTGTATTGGCTTTCATGTGTCATAAATCTCTGAATGTTTTTTTCTTTCAGGGTGTCAATAAGATTTTCTAGATATTTTTATGCTTCAGTTCTTTTTGTTCATTTAGAATTTCATTTCGGTATGTCTGTACAGGTGTAAATTTCCAGTTATTTCAGGATATTCATTGTATGTTTTTTGGGCATCCAATGTACAACTATTACTGCATTTATTATTTTTTCTACTTTCTGTTTTTGGTTTTGTAGTTGCATATAGAATGTACACTGATTGTGGTGACAGTCCTGCATGTGTTTCTTGAACCTTATTCTGACATTTCTACATATATGTCATATATTGAATTTGCTGCAACCTCACATGGTTGTTTGACTCATTCAGAAAAACAGACAAATAAGAACTCAAATATTAGACTTTGCGAAAATATGTGTGACAGCAGTTTCGTGGACAACAACTGCCATGAAGTTAAAAGTGATATGAGCATGCAAAAATTTCCACATGGTCATTCAACTTGTTTGGGAAAGCAGACAATAAGAACTCAAATGTTAGTATTAATGAAAATATGACTACTTTAAATAGCGCTGAAGTTTCCAGAATGAGATTTTCACTCTGCAGTGGAGTGTGCGCTGATATGAAACTTCCTGGCAGAATAAAACTGTCTGCTGGACCAAGACTCTAGCTCAGAACCACTGGACCGAGACTCTAGCTCAGGACCTTTGCCTTTTGCAGGAAAGTGCTCTACCATCTGAGCTACCCAGGCACGCCCCACAGATTCACTTCCGCCAGTACCTCGTCTCCTACTTTTGAAATTTCACAGAAGCTGTCGTGCGAACCTTGCAGAACTAGCAATCCTGGAAGAAAGGATATTGCAGAGACATGGCTTATCCACAGACTGGGGGATGTTTCCAGAATGAGATTTTTACTCTGCAGCAGATGTGTGCTGATATGAAACTTCCTGGAAACATCCCCCATGCTGTGGCTAAGCCATGTCTCCGCAATCTCCTTTCTTCTAGGAGTGCTAGTTCTGCATGGTTTGCAAGAGAGCTTCTGTGAAGTTTGGAAAGTATGAGACAAGGTACTGGCAGAAGTGTAGCTGTGAGGATGGGGTGTGAGTTGTGCTTGGGTAGCTCAGATGGCAGAGCACTTTCCCACAAAAGGCAAAGGTCCTGAGTTCGAGTCTCAGTCCAGCACACAGTTTTACTCTGCCAGGAAGTTTCAGTGCTGATGTTTTTGGTGATAATGTTCTCACACAGTTTTATAATGAAGACATGCAAACACAACAGGACACTACTTCTGATCCTTGATCATCAACCAAGCAAAAACCAATCCAACAGAAAGAAGTAATCATTTTTGGTGACAGTAATGGTCATGGCATTTCAACCCACATAACTGAAGCATCAATAGTGTGTTCAAATTACACTACTGGTCATTAAAATTGCTACACAAACAAGAAATGCAGATGATAAATGGGTATTCATTGGACAAATATATTATACTAGAACTGACATGGGATTACATCTTCACGCAATTTGGGTGCACAGATCCTGAGAAATCAGTATCCAGAACAACCACCTCTGGCCGTAATAACAGCCTTGATACACCTGGGCATTGAGTCAAACAGAGCTTGGATGGTGTGTACAGGTACAGCTGCCCATGCAGCTTCAACTCGATACCACAGTTCATCAAGAGTAGTGACTGGCGTATTGTGACGAGCCAGTTGCTTGGCCATCATTGAACAGACGTTTTCAATTGGTGAGAGATCTGGAGAATGTGCTGACCAGGGCAGCAGTTGAACATTTTCTGTATCCGGAAAGGCCCGTACAGGAGATACAACATGCGGTCGTGCATTATCCAGCTGAAATGTAGGGTTTCACAGGGATTGAATGAAGGGTAAAGCCATGGGTCGTAATACATCTGAAATGTAACGTCCACTGTTCAAAGTGCCGTCAATGCGAACAAGAGGTGACCGAGATGTGTAACCAATGGCACCCCACACCATCACGCCAGTATGGTGATGACAAATACATGCTTCCAATGTGCGTTCACTATGATGTCACCAAACACGGATGCGACCATCATGATGCTGTAAACAGAACCTGGATTCATCCGAAATAATGACGTTTTGCCATTCGTGCACCCACGTTCGTCGTTGAGTACACCATCACAGGAGCTCCTGTGATGCAGTGTCAAGGGTAACTGCGGCCATGGTCTCCAAACTGATAGTCCATGCTGCTGCAAACGTCGTCGACCTGTTCGTGCACGTGGTTGTTGTCTTGCAAACATCCCCATCTATTGACTCAAGGATCGAGACTTGGTTGCACAGCGATGCGGATAAGATGCCTGTCATCTCGACTGCTAGTGATATGAGGCCATTGGGATCCAGCATGGTGTTCCATATTACCCTCCTGAACCCACCAATTCCATTTTCTGCTAGCAGTCATTGGATCTCGACCGACACGAGCAGCAATGCCACGATATGATAAACCGAAATTGCGATAGGCTACAACCCGACTTCTATCATAGTCAGAAACATGATGGTACAAATTCCTCCTCCTTACACAAGACATCACAACAACGTTTCACCAGGCAACGATGGTCAACTGCTGTTTGTGTATGAGAAATTGGTTGGAAACTTTCCTCATGTCAGCACGTTGTATGTGTCGCCACCGGTGCCAACCCTGTGTGAATGCTCTGAAAAGCTAATAATTTGCATATCACAGCATCTTCTTCCTGTTGGTTAAATTTCACGTCTGTAGCACATCATCTTCATGGTGTAGCAATTTTAATGGCCAGTAGTGTAATAAACTCACAAGACTATCAGAAATAGGCGAGCTGTCCTCCAATGATATCATTGTGCTTATTGCAGGATTGAATGATGTTTGTAAGAAAGAAATGTCTACAGCTGTTCGGGAACTGAAGAAATCTGTTAATGCCTACCAATGTCCTAGTTGTCAACGTTAAACACTGCCATGATCTGACGTAATTGCCCCGTGTTAATCAAGAAATAAATGCAGCGAACCAACAGTTTGAAAAAATATTTAAAGACCTTAAAAATGTTTGTGTGATAAATGTAAACAGAATTGGATGTAGATCTCATACTCACCATGGCTTACATTTCAATGTAGTAGATAAAAATCTAGTAACAAAGGAAGAGCTTTCTACCATATCAAACAAGCCTAAAGTGTTAAACACACAGTCAATTATGTTGGATGGGATCACGTATCTTTTTTATGTTAAATGTGGAGACTGACTGTGTTAAGCAACTACAAAGATCAATGCTTTCAAATGGGACAGACCTCCTGCTGTCTTGTGACAACTCCCTGGTAAGTTTGCTTCTCAACATCCAATTTCTAAAAAGTATAGACTATCATCCTCCATACAGTGCCATAAAAATTGTAAGTACAGAAGCATCCAATTCTTTGCCTATTCATGTTGAAAACTGAACTTTAATTATGCATCTAAATGTGCAATCAATCGAAAACAAAACAGACAAAATTGATGTCTTTCTAAATTCAAAGCCATGCCATGTCTTTTGTGTAAATGCTTACTGCCTCACGCTAGCTGAGACTGCTCTGTATATCCCAGAAGGTTTAGAATTAGCCACAATTTTATTTTTGTTAACAAAAACTCTAACACTGAATATGTAGAACAAAAAGTTGATCATTTTTGCAAGGAGAAATTTTTTCAGATTGTTGCATTACTACTTCCCAAACTTAAAATAGTCATCATCTGTATTTATTGTACCCAAAGTTCTGACATTAATCTGTTTATTGATCAAATGAAGACTTTTAATAATACCTGCTGGTAAAAAACAAACACCACAAGATGACATACACTGGTGATATTAATACTGACATCCGACAAAAAACAACAACTCTCACCCACTTTCAAAACATGTTAAGTTCCAACAACTTGTACTGCATGAATGGCAAGCCAACCAAATTTCACTGAAAACTCCAGCAACAAACGCAAAGCTGCCTGGCAGGTAATAAACAAAATAGCAGCGAAACATAAAAACAGATAAGAAATTCCAATAGATTCAGCAAAATTAAATGAATTCTTTGTAAACAGTAGTAAGTTTCCGTAACAGATTATGCAACTTCTGGAAGTTTTATCCATAACATACCTGACCTAAATCACTTATGCCCAACTGAATGCAAAGTAGTCACAAATCTGCATGGCTCATAGAGTGAAGATCTCTATGGTATCTCAAACAACATCTTAAAACAAATAATTGATATTATTATTGCCCCTGATTTCTGGTCAATAGCACTTTTACAACTGGAAAATTTCCTCATGCCCTGAAGGTCTTTATCCTTTCCCCAGTCTATAAGAAACAGGAAAAACAAACCTAAAATTTACTATCCAATATCCCTCATACCTGTAATATCCAAGATAATAGACTGTTGCATTAAACTGCAACCCTACAACTACTCTGCTGAGTGAAATCTTTTTTCCTCCTCACTCTTTAGTTTTAGGCTAGGTTTGTCTACAATAAATGCAGTAGAAACTCTTGTGACAGACATACTTGATGGCTCTGAAAACAATTCCATCACTTGTGCCTTACTACTGGATTTGAGTAAAACATTTGATGCTGTGTCACATGAAACACTAGTAAAGAAGCAAGAGTGCTATGATATCAAGAATAATGAACTGGATCTAATCAAATCACATCTGAAAAACAGAATTCAGGTATTTATGATAAATAACCAATACTCAAATGCCCTAACAGTTGTAAGAGGTGTGCCCAAAGACTCAGTGCTTGGACCTTTCCTCTTCCAAAGACTCAGTGCTTGGACCTTTCCTCTTCCTGGTATAAATGAATGAAATATATCTGATGATACTACCCTGATTACCTTAAATAGAAAATTGGAGGAGGTGAAGAAACAAACAAAAATAATGCTTGAAAAGTCTGCCTTATGGCTCCATAGTAACCAACTAATCCTCAACAGTACCAAAATAGAAACTATGTTTTTCTTCTTGCACAATCTGCAGGAAAAAGTAAATGAGTCTGACTCTGTAAGACATCCTGGTATCCACCTGGACCCCATATTAACCTGGAACAGCCACATGGAACAGTTATGTACAAGACTATCTAGAGCAGACTTTTTGTTAAGGAAACTAGTAACATTAGTTAGCAGACAACAATATTATTATAGCTTCTTTCAGTCTCATTTTCAATATGGAATAAAATTTGGGGCAACTCTCCTGGTGCTCAGACAGTGTTCATGTGACAGAAGAAAGCCATTAGAGCTGTTAGTTACTAAAAGTCAAGAATCATGTCAAAACTATTTTAAGGGTCTCAACATCTTGACTGTACCTCCACTGTACATTCAAACGTGTCTTCTTTGCACAAAAAAAAAGTACACACATTACCTCACAGAACAGATGTTCATTCACATGGAACCAGATATAAAAACAACCTTGACATAGACTTTACAAGACTGTGTAAGGTCCCATGTAGTTATAAACAAACAGGCATAAAATTCTGTAACAAGTTACACCATCACTGAAAGACCTACAAGGTGAAGAAATGAATTAAAATATGTGCTATAGGCAGGACACGACCCCACGTTTCCTTGTTTACTGGGCAGGAACACCAACCATTACACCACCTCCACAGCGCCGTAGCTATCATTGCTGCATGGCTACCCTTGTACAATCCAATGCCCTCCCTCACAAAAACTTCACATCTTCAGCTGAATAAAACATAAAAAAACCAATCACGAAGCGATCGTCTTGCAGTTCTATCCGAGGGCTACGATACTTAGAGAAGTCAAGAAACCCATAGAAAACCATACACCAGGAACATTAACTGAAGAAAGTGGGTTACATTTGCAAGAAAACAGAAATACAGTGGGTTTAATTTCTGGAAGAAGGTGGTATCTACTGACAAGAGGCCATTTTAATTATTTAAGGCAAGTGTATGAGCAACAGTATGGAGTAAAAAAAGAATTGTGATCTTGAAGAGGGAAATATAACAGCCTCAGGTAAACATGGATGGGGTTCGGTACTTGTCTGGGGCTGCATAAGTGCAAGCGATATGGCGAGATTTTTGTTTTATTGACGGAACAATGGTCCATAAGGTTTACATAAACATCCTAAAAAAACACACCTGTACATCACATCTATACACAAGTATCAATAATATGGGTCTTTTAGAGGATTATAGCGACACACCATGAAGGAATTATCCGAATGGGCCGGAAATTGGTAGATGTGATGTGCACGTACGAACAAATGATTACAGTTTAAAAAAAATTACATGTCTTCCGCCTGGAATCTCATGACTGGAATATAATTGTCTTCAGTGATGACCCCCACTTGGACTATCGCCCGATGACCAGCAAAGAGGTGTCTAGATACGCCCTGGCCAGTCAACCAGAGGTGATGGTGTGGGGTGCCATTTCATTTCCTAGAAAGATCCCCTTTCGTTGTCATCTGCGACACACTTATGACACAGTACGTCAACGATTTTCTATGTCCTGTTTTGTTGCGCTTCATGACAAGCAATCCTGGGCTTACATTTTAGCAATATAATGCTCGAATGCACACATAGACAGTTTCTATTGCTTGTCTTCATGCTGGACAAACCCTATCTATAACAGCAAGGTAGCCGTCTCTCTCCCCAGTTGAAAACATTTGGGACATTACGGGTAAGGCTCTCCAAGCAGCTCGGGATTTTGACTATCTATTGTGCCAGTAGGACAGAATTTGACACGTTATCCCCCATCAGGACATCCAGCAACTCTATCAATCAATGACAAGCTAAATAACTGCTTGCATAAGACCCGAAGGTGGACCAAAGCATTATTGACTCGCTCAATTAGTAAAGTTCCTTCTCTTGAATGAAACATAATTTTTTTCAGAAATTATTATCATTTGTTTGTCTGGTGATGTAGACAACATCTACCGATTTCCATCCCATTTGCACATTCCATTTTTTAAGAATGTATTTTCACACATACAGCTCCAGATACATGGCTGTAGCTGTTGCATAACACTGCCCACTGAATCCCAACACCTCTGCAATCCCTAGACATTTTGCCAGTAGAGAATTTCCGACACGTACTCGATGAATATATGAAGAGTCATCTGATATTCAATAGTAATTATGTAAAAGACGAGTTTTAGAGGAACGGCGTAAAGTTGTAACGCAGACAACAGAATCTCTAGTGGAATCCACAACCAATGAGAATGCAAGATATTGTTAAACGGGAAAATAGGACCTAATAACTACTAACACAACATTCTACTTTCAGTATTGTGGATGAATACATTTTTAACTATCTGTAAGTAAATGGAAATCTGTGCATTGAGCGCCAGCGGGTGCATGCCATGCTTGACTCCAAATGCATGACGCGAGGCAGAGGTAAGGGTCACTTAAACTTCAGAACGATATGTTTTGGTCAAATACACTCATGAGACTATAAAGACAATGACAGAGTTGATATCTCCAAAATATATAAAATTATGTCATCACTTCCAAAAGTGCTTGTGTAACTTATTAAAATACTGCAGCCTACCTAGTTATCCTAATACATATGACCTATACAAAATATTCGAGGAAAAATAACTCAACTAAATTTCCTGTATTGAGTATGTTACGCTTACGTATTTAGCAGGCGATATACCTTTCAGTTCTCGAGAATGATTTGTGTTCAATTGAAAATGAAACAAATGAGCCCTCGGTCATACTTTTTTTGGTCTTATTGACCACGTTTCAACACTTCTAAGAGTGCCTTCATCAGAAATTAGACATGCAAAGTGGTTTACAACATAATTACAAATTTATGGAAGAAAAATTTTATATATATGTATAAAAGAACGTGTAAGTGCTAACAGTACTAGACAGAGACAGTACTCACATGTCAAGTATAACATAAATAATGAGCTAGAAGGGCTTTAGTCACAAAAATTCAAAAAGAATGTGTGAAGGTGAGCGTCTAAGGGCTGCTCATACCTGTACAGCCACAGGTAGCAACTTGGATAACCAACATTATTTTCTTATGCCTGTGGTTGTGGAGCATTTGAGGCTAATTGTCGTTGATCTAGCACTAGAGAGCACTCTAATAAATCTTGTTTTTTTTTTCTTAGGTAATCATTTGGGGATGTTGGCATTGAAAGTACCCGAGTAAGTACAAAGGTATGTACTTTTTCTTCCAATTAAAAAAATCTACACTGTAACCACACATTATCACCCTAGCAACATCATGCAGATGCCACACGATGTACTTACGTCTCTTGCCGCTCTGCCTCTGACAGTTGTACTAGGAGCTGGCAGTGGCCTCTGTGGCCGCCGCCTTGGCTCGCGACTGTCACAACCGGATCGTATAGACTATCAATCAATGACTGTTTATCGCTCCACGTAAAATCATAGAGTTACTTCGACATATTTTGCATACAAGTGCCTGAATGACTTGGATTATTTGTTTAAACGATGCGTTACTAGAAGATAGCGACGTAATCCGTTAAATAATGCACACAGTTATGCCAGCAGTCGACCAGCATCTATTCTGCAGTACATGCACACATGCACGCCACTCTCATGAGCAGGTGGCTGGAGCAGTCACTCTGAATTATGTGAGACACTCGCTGGTGGGTGATTACAAATCTAGTCACAGTGCATCTCTTGGTGGCTGCAGTGAACAGGCTGAAAAATTGTTCGTATAAACTATATATATTCAGAAAAATATCCAGACAACAATAGAGACATGTTTTCTTCTAGTCTGTATTGTGACGGAAAGCACTGCTTTTTGTCCCAAAAAGTGCCGAAGTGAACATCATCACATGCAAAATTGATCTAGTCTGTTGTTCATATAAATAACCGAAAAAAATTTAAACACGAAGAAGATGAACGGAAATGTCCCAGCTTCCCAATTCACAATATAGTCCTTAAGTGTGCTGTGCGGAATTTTGAGACCGTCGTTTCCGCGTTAATAGTGTGTCTCCTATCAGAATTCTGTGCCGATAAACGTAGAACAACTAATCCAAACGACAGATATCTCGCCAGACAGGCGAACAGATAATTTACGTGTGGGAGTAAAGCACTTTCATGTCCATATTTCTAGTTGCTTTTTTCTGCCCTTTCTACTTTGTTTATGTAACACCTACGGCGTAATACTGTTTGTGATCCGGTTGTACTTGTAAGACCTAATCCAGACACTATCTAATCAAGAAACGGAAAACGGTGCCTATTGTTCGAACAAATTATTCCAACCATAAATGAATTACATTCTCTAGAAGCACACCATTGTTAAACAAATTCAGCAACACCGTCTCTCTAACACCTTCCAAAGACATGACGAATTAGATGTCGTACACAGTGGCTCCAACACCGAATGTCAGACACAGTAGCTAGAGGTCATCCAAAAACAGCAAAAGACAGATTGGTCACAGTACATCCAGTCTCCTTCGTCAGTTTTTGGTGGGAGTAGGGAGGCTGGGTTAGAATCTGTTTTAACTATCGTGGGCACGATGGACACCGCGATGCCCTCTGTACTTGGAGACATGGGCAGTTGTTGCTATTGAAAAGACGTGAATGCGTATGGCTGAGCTACATCTGCATTGAAAAGAAAGTGGCAGGTACTGTACACTCATTCCTCAGCTATTCATGTTGTTGTTGTGGTCTTCAGTACTGAGACTGGTTTGATGCAGCTCTCCATGCTACTCTATCCTGTGCAAGCTTCTTCATCTCCCAGTACCTACTGCAACCTACATCCTTCTGAATCTGCTTAGTGTATTCAACTCTTGGTCTCCCTCTACGACTTTTACCCTCCACGCTGCCCTCCAATACTAAATTGGTGATCCCTTGATGCCTCAGAACATGTCCTACCAACCGATCCCTTCTTCCAGTCAAATTCGGCCACAAACTCCTGTTCTCCCCAATTCTATTCAATACCTCCTCATTGGTTATGTGATCTGCCCATATAATCTTCAGCATTCTTCTGTAGCACCACATTTTGAAATCTTCTGTTCTCTTCTTGTCCAAACTATTTATGGTCCATGTTTCACCTCCATACGTGGCGACACTCCAAAAAAATACTTTCAGAAACGACTTCCTGACACTTAAATCTATACTCGATGTTAACAAATTTCTCTTCTTCAGAAACGCTTTCCTTGCCACTGCCAGTCTACATTTTATATCCTCTCTACTGCTATCATCATCAGTTATTTTGCTCCCCAAATAGCAAAACTCCTTTACTACTTTATGTGTCTCATTTCCTAATCTAATTCCTTCAGCATCACCCGATTTAATTCGACTACATTCCATTATCCTCGTTTTGCTTTTGCTGATGTTCGTCTTATATCTTCCTTTCAAGACACTGTCCATTCCGTTCAACTGCTCTTCCAAGTAACTGCCATCTCGTTTCTGTACAAATTGTAAATAGCCTTTCGCTCCCTGTATTTTACTCCTGTCATCTTCAGAATTTGAAAGAGAGTATTCCAGTCAACATTATCAAAAGCTTTCTCAAAGTCTACAAATGATAGAAACGTAGGTTTGCCTTTCCTGAATCTATCTTCTGAGATATGTCTTAGGGCCAGTATTGCCTCACGTGTTCCAATACTTCTACGGAATCCGAACTCATCTTCCTCGAAGTCGGTTTCTACCAGTTTTTCTATTCGTCTGTAAAGAATTCGCGTTAGTATTTTGCAGCCGTGACTTATTAAACTGATAGTTCGGTAATTTTCACGTCTGTCAGCACATGCTTTCTTTGAGATTGGAATTATTATATTCTTCTTGAAGTCTGAGGGTATTTCGCCTGTCTCATACATTTTGCTCACCAGATGGTAGAGTTTTGTCAGGACTGACTCTCCCAAGGCTGTCAATAGTTCTAATGGAATGTTGTCTACTCCCGGGGACTTGTTTCGACTGAGGTCTTTCAGTGCTCTGTCAAACTCTTCACGCAGTATCATTTCTCCCATTTCATCTTCATCTACATCCTCTTCCATTTCCATAATATTGCCCTCAAGTACCTAGCCCTTGTATAGACCCTCTATATACTCCTTCCATCTTTCTCCTTTCCCTTCTTTGCTTAGAAATAGGTTTCCATCTGAGCTGTTGATATTCATACAAGTGGTTCTCTTTCTCCAAAGGTATCTTCAATTTTCGTGTAGGCAGTATCTATCTTACCCCTAGTGAGATAAGCCTCTAAATCCGTACATTTGTCATCTAGCCATGCCTGCTTAGCCATTTTGCACTTCCTGTCGATCTCATTTTTGAGACGTTTGTATTCCTCTTTGCCTGCTCCATTTACTACACTTTATTATAATCCTCCTTTCATCAATTAAATTCAGTATTTCTTCTGTCACCCAAGGATTTCTACTAGCCCTCGTCTTTTTACCTACTTGATCCTCTGCTGCCTTCACTACTTTCCTCAAAGCTACCCATTCTTCTTCTACTGTATTTCTTTCCCCCATTATTGTCCATTGTTCCCCTATGCTCTCCCTGAAACTCGGTACAAATTCTGGTTTAGTCAGTTTTTCCAGGTCCCATCTCCTTAAATTCCCACCTTTTTGCACTTTCTTTAGTTTTAATCTACAGTTCATAACCAATAGATTGTGGTCAGAGTCCACATTTGCCCTTGGAAATGTCTTACAATTTAAAACCTGGTTCCTAAATCTCTGTCTTACAATTATATAATCTATCTGAAACCTGTCAGTATCTCCAGGCTTCTTCCATGTGTACAAACTTCTTTTATGATTCTTGAACCAAGTGTTAGCTATGATTAAGTTATGCTCTGTGCAAAATTCTACCAGGCGGCTTCCTCTTTCATTTCTTACCCCCAATCCGTATTCACCTACTACGTTTTCTTCTCTTCCTTTTCCTACTGTCGAATTCCAGTCACCCATGACTATTAAATTTTCGTCTCCCTTCACTATCTGAATAATTTCTTTTATCTCATCATACATTTCTTCAATTTCTTCGTCATCTGCAGAGCTAGTTGGCATATAAGCTTGTACTACTGTAGTAGGCGTGGGCTTCGTGTCTAGCTTGGCCACAATAATGCGTTCACTATGCTGTTTGTAGTAGCTTACCCGCACTCCTATTTTTTTATTCATTATTAAACCTACTCCTGCATACCCCTATTTGATTTTGTATTTATAGCCCTGTATTCACCTGACCAAAAATCTTGTTACTGCTGCCACAGGACTTCACTAATTCCCACTATATCTAACTTTAGCCTATCCATTTCCCTTTTTAAATTTTCTAACCTACCTGCCCGATTAAGGGATCTGACATTCCACACTCCGATCCGTAGAACGTCAGTTTTCTTTCTCCTGATAACGACGTCCTCGAGTAGTTCCCGCCCGGAGATACGAATGGGGGACTAGTTTATCTCCGGAATATTTTACCCAAGAGAATGCCATCATCATTTAACTATCAGTAAAGCTGCATGCCCTTGGGAAAAATTACGACTTGTGTTTCCCCTTGCCTTCAGCCGTTCGCAGTATCAGCACAATAAGGCCGTTTTGGTTAGTGTTACAAGGCCAGATCAGTCCATCATCCAGACTGTTGCCCCTGCAACTACTGAAAAGGCTGCTGCCCCTATCTGTATCGCTGAGGCACACAAGCCTCCCCACCAGCTGCAAGGTCCATGGTTCATGGGGGAGTATTCATAAACAACACAAATTTTACGAATATACATGAGATGAAGAGAGAAACGTTCTGAAGATTACAAACAGTCTACACGACTTCATATAAATTCAGCAACAGACGTATGTCAATTAACCTTCAATGATTGTCATTCAGAAAGGCAAGTAAGGCAAACAAATTTTATAATAACATACTCTGAACACATAATGTACCGAAAAATGGAATCACGTGCGGTACAATTCCTTTGCAAACCACCTCATATAACGGAATCACCACCCAACCAGCATAAAAAAACGCCAATAAATAATAATGTGTAGACAGCTAATGCTCACCTGCTTGAACCCAAAAAAAGAATCCACAACAGTGACTTTAAGCATAAGATACGTTCCCCTTCTCACTTCAACAAATTCTTTTGAGGTTATAACTTGCACCTAAAATTTCCGATAAAAATTTTGCCTACTTGTGGTCTCCAATAAAGCTGAAGTGTCAGTCCATATATTCTGAAGTACATGTCGATTAGGAAATTTTTCATCATCAGGATGCAACAGACTCCTTTCTTGAACTAAACTTATCAGCTTTTCACAGCCCACGTTCCATGTGTGATAACATCGGCTGATTTGACCGAAAATAGCAAACTAAACCGAACTTGTCCAAAGTCTGTATGTTCGGGTGATGAGATCGGATGGTTTTAAAACATCAGCCGTTCTCGGTCGATGTCAGAATCTCCCGATATCGGTGCCACAGCGATCGCAGCCTTACAAAACTTCGCTTCTTTTTTTTTTTTTTTTTAGTCGGTGTGAAAAACAGAATTTATTGCGACAGTTGTATAATATCTGGGGAGCTCTCATGGCTTCTTGCCTATGACACAGCGTACTTAAGGTCTACAGTGCTAATGTCGGTATGAAAGTAACGCTTCACACCCTATCTTCTAAAAAGCCAACTTCTTAACAAGGGGTTCCATTGGCTGAACTTCTGTTGTCACTTTTGTGCTGGGAGGGAAAGTTCCAGGTGACTCGAATTGCTAGCAGATGGTGCTTTCCCTGTATGCGGTGTAAATCTGTGATACAGTGGCTGATGCGTATCACCTGCTGTGCGCAGTCTCGGACTGTGACGTTTCTGAGGTCTGAGACAATGTAGTGATCTTGGTGTGTGCACATATAGTGATTTTTCTGCAAGCAGAATGTCGCGCAGCAGAGCCTCTGATCTGCAGCCGCAGTGCACCGCGGCGAACGGCCGTGTCGTTAATTAACAAATATATGATGTCATTTAATTAACAACCCATAACGATCTAATATAGAGGAGAAGAAGGAAGTTCATTCTCCGAATTATGAGTATACATCAGTTCACATATTAAATAATTGGAGTTTTTCAACATACAGAGAGGCTCACATGGGTCCTTCGCTGCAAGTAGCCATCGACCACTGTCACTTCCAAGGCCATATAGACAAAGTCTCTAAAATTATATCTCCAATAGTTCATGAGCAGCATAGGCGGCATATGTTGCGTACTTATGTGAAGCCTGCAAGGGGGATTATGGAAGAGTGTGATGTGAATAAATAAATGCAAAGCTGTTTTTCAAAAAATAGTTTTTATTGATAATTTAACTTAAAAGCACATGTACATTTTCTAAAGCACACATACAACTACTCTCGCTGTTGTCACCATACATTTTGTGAGGTAACGGGCGAGTTGTGGCGCCCTGGAAATATTCTAAGTTCAGAGTTGGCAGCCACTGCTTGGGCCGCAGGGCAAGACGCGGCTCGTTAGCAACCGCGGTATACCGCACAACGGCCGGACCACGTGGTCCATCGGCCGCGTGGCTGGGAATTCCATAGTGACGTTGTGTCGGTGAAGGAGACACGCTGGGAGTGCCAAAAATGGCGGACTTTGTGGAATCATCAAGGCAGACATCTCACAGTTCGTATAGAAGTTAATAGTAGCCAGATGAATCTTGGCACCTCAAAAAGAAACTTGTACATTACTATTATTCGCACGACGATTCTGATGGTGTAATCAGATTTTCAATATCTTTATTAGTTTAAAGTTTAGTATCTGACAGGTAAATTATACAAGTAACACCCAGCAGCGAATTTCCAAAATATAAACGCTTCATCCGATTTTTTGATCGCCGTGTCTTTAGAAAACCATTATTGGAAACCTAAATTGATATGAATTACAGGCATGTAACTTGAATAGTACCTGACTTATTGGAGGTCAAAGTGGCCGATTACTATCGATCGCGGCCATAAGTACTCCACACATACACGAAAAAACGATAGAAGCATGCTTTTAAATATATTCATTCGTCTATGTCTTTGTTTATATCCGATATTTACTATTCATGAATAAATTGGTTAAATATTTACTGTGTGTTAGGAAGCACAGAGACATTAGGCTCCTGGCCTACCTTTTGCTTCTTTTCGTTTGATATATGTTTATTTAATTGTTTATGTATTTAATAATGTGTGTTACAGCGTGTTTATGGTCTAGCCGTAGGAATATTTATTTAATTTCATGTTATTTAAATGTAAATCCCGTATTTGGAATGTGTTTGAATACGCTTGTGAGTGTGCATTTGCTTGGAGACATGGAGGGAGCGCTCTAGCCAATCACAGCGCTCGTTACTAAGGGAGGCAACTACCGAAGTGAATGGAGGGAGTGCGGGAAAGGACACAGAGTGCTGGACGTGACGGAGCGGCGGACGCACAGTCGCGGGAGAGACTTGGAGTGTGGAGCGGTTTGCTCGTGGTCGCGAGAGATAGAGATGCTTCCGAGTGCCGACTTGTGCAATAGTGAGATTTCCGTGGCTTCTACAGTGAAGACGCAGTGTGCGTTTAGAAGTGAATATCTCGCGAGCTATGTTGTTGTTTATAACTAATTACGTGCAGTAAGAATCTATTGTTTACCTGTTATTCAACTTATATTTTATTTAATTGCTGGACCATTGTCACCAATAAGTTTTTTTTACAGAAATATACCACATTCTCAAAAGTACTTCCACTGTGGTACTCATCATTTAAAGTCGTTAAGGTAGTACCTGCAGATTTTATGTTATTGGAATCTTTCATTTATAGATTTATATGTTACATTCATAATTCGCAATTCCCGAGTGATAAGAACCTTCGACCATTCGATTCATGTGTGTATTCATATTGTATACTGTAGACTCAGCAGTATTTGGCCTGTAATGAGGCAACTACGAATTCCAGCCCCTAGACAACGAAACCAGCCAAAACTTTTAGTATTTCAACTCTGAGTCGGAGGGTGCGTAGTTATTTGAAAGCCCACAATTTGCTTGAGTCTCCAAATTGCTGGACTCCCATATTCCTCGAGATTATGTTTTGATGTGCCTTTAACGTAAACTATGCTGTCATTATAACCCTAGGTTTGGAGTGATGTCACCATATTCTTATTTTATGCTCCACCAGCATCGCACAGCTGGCAAGTCGGCCAAGTGATGATTCAACGAATCTTAGCACACTGTACTGTACTAAATGGGTTAGGCGAGCCAACGTTTGTGGAATAATTCGTTATTACAGGGTATCCATACACAATAAAAGTTCCAGTTTCAAAACGCTGTAGAAACGGAACCACTACTCAGAATGGCATCCAGTCATTTTACCAACGCCGGGAAAAACTTCCTTGAAAAAAAAGGCGAAAGTCTTACCAATAGACGATGCTTTAAGGGTCTTTCTTTTTTTAGTTGTGCTGACGAGCTGCTACTATTTGTAATGACTGGACTTCGGGAATGTGAGGCACTGCGACGATTTTCTCTTTATTTTCGCTTTATCAGAATCTTGGGCTCGTTGGTCCTTGGGTCCTGCTGAGGTGTTTGTGCTAATTTGTTTCATTGTTGGAGAATTTATCCAGTATTGCGCAGTCTACTCGTACACCGTGCAAATGGGCAGGTGCAACAAAGTTGGTGTTTTCCAGCTGATGTGTTGTGGCATAGAGGAGGTCGATCTCATCTAGGAGTTTCCTTGTTGAGATGACAATGTTTTCTGTGATAGTAGATATGTTGAGTTCATGAAGGAGGTCTCCAGTCCTCACCCACCTCCGAGTCCTCCAGATCAGACGGAGGCAACGTATTTGGACTCTCTGAAAAGGTCTTAGGTTAAAATTGCAGATCGTTCCCCACACTGAGCAGCTGTAGAATAGTGCTGGGAGGATCGTCGTTCGATATAGCCTCATTGTAGTAGTAAAGCTGAGGTAACGGCCCACCAGTAGTGGGTCGAGTTGATGAAGAAGGTGTAACAATTCGATTCTCGCTGTCTGGTTCTCTGCTTTGAATAATAGCTTGCTGTCAAGCACCAGTCCCGGGCATTTGACTTGAGTGTCAAGGCATAAAACCAGTTCGCCACGGAGGTTGGGATGACACTGTGTGAACATTGTGGCTCTTGTCTTCTCTGCATCTGGCCAGATGTGATTGCCTGCTGCCCAATGTTTGGCGATGGCAAGTTGGTGTTGTAGTCTTCTGATGGTCTCAGTGAACTGACGGCTGTTGGTGAGCAGTGCGAATCATCTGCAAACTTGGCCAGCGACTCTTGAGGGAGCAGTGGTATGTCGTTGATGTGGATTACAAAAAGCGTTGGTGATAGAACAGATCCTTGAGGTATGGCAGCTCTAAGAAGTTTCACAGTGGAGTAGCTTTTGCCATGCTGCGGTGGTCAGTGGGGAAACTGTCGATACTCCAAAGAAAGTATTTAGGGATGCTGTGGAGATATGTAAGCATCATAATGTAAATGGGGTTGGTTACTATTGACAGATGAATCACAGTGTGATTTCTACGTTTTTAGTAGCACTTTACATCATCTGTACTGTATAATGCACGTGACTGTACAAGTTCGGCACTGAACAGTTGTTGCACTGTAATGTAGGTAACCCCATCCACCATGGCACAGTCTTACCATATCAGATGGGAAAAAGGGGTAGAACGTGTAGACAACCTCCCAGATGGTGTGACCCGGGCAACGCTGTAACATGGGACAGCGGCAAAAGGTCTACACAACTACGGCAGCCAGCCCATCCCACACAAAGGCAAATGGAGCATGCAAGGAATTTTACATTAAGAAACTGAATGTATGTCATTTCAACATAAAAGGCTACACAAGGACTATGGGAGAAATCCTTGAAAAAATCTTAACGAAAGAACGAGTGACTGTCGCACTTCTAAAAGAGACCCACCTCACAGATGAAACTGTCATCTGACTCAAAATATCAGGTTTCACTAATGTGAGCTACATTGGCCACGACAAGCATGGTATGGCCACCCTAGCGAAGAATAATATCTTAAGGAATGTAGACACAATAATGGCACCAGTAGAACACGTGATAGGTATAAAACTGGGAGAACTGACACTGTGTAGAGTCTATAAATCTTCATCACATAAATGGTCCATGGGTGTCTTGCCCAAGGTATGGGACTAAATGACTGGGCAGACAACCAGGACCTACACCTCCTGTTCGACCCTAAGAACAAAGCGACCTTCAAACCAAAGGTTTGGTGCACAAAATTCACAACTGACCTGACCTTCGTCACACATGGCGCAACAGGCATACCCGAGCAAGAAAAGAGGGGGCTTGTTGAGGCTTTTCCGCGGAGCCACCACAACCCAGTAATAGTAGAGATCGGACTGTCAATCCCAGTTATAATACGCCCTCCAATCTCACGCTGGAACCTCAGGAAAGCTGACTGGAATAAATACCGGTCCTATGTCGACAAGACGATAATTATGATACCGCCGAAACCTGAGAACTACAAAATATATCACAAACCTGGTACACAAAGCAGCCTTAAATGCTATTCCACGAGGGTCAAGGAAGGAATAAACCCCCTGCTGGACGAATGAGTGTGAAACACTAATAGAGGAATTTGAGAAGAGTGGGGACACCGAGACTGCGAAACAACTGATAAACGCTATGAATAAGGAACAAAGGAGCAGATGGAAAGAGGCAATGGAAAATCTAAATATCACCCATTCCAGCAGAAAAAGCTGGGGGGCTATTGAAGAAACTAGGCGGTGCTACAGTACCTCAGAGACCGTCTCTTAGCACAAGTGCTTCTGAGATTTCAGCTGTCCTGAAACACACCTCCAGAACCCAACTAAGGGATTGCGAAAAGGTGAGGTTTCCAGAAACCTGAACAATTTATTAGTCAATAATCCAACAAACATGGACATTGTGAAAGAAGTGGAGACAGAAGAGATTACCCAGGCTCTGAATCTAATGAAGAAAGGAAAATCAGCCGGAACTGACGAGATCCTATCAGATTTCTTGAAGGAACTGGGAACTCTAGGAAGAAGGTGGCTCTCCAAACTCTGCACAGAATGTATCAGTACGGATCCTCTCCCCAAGATGTGGAACGAAGAAAAAGTCATCGCTGTGCAGAAACCCGGAAAGACTGGATATAGCCCAAAGAACTACAGACCAATACTCCTGCTATATAAGTCTTATAAATTATTCTAGAGAATATTACTGACTAGATTATCTTTGTACATTGATACCACCCTTCCAGCATACCAAGCCGGTTTTCGAGCAAGCAGAAACTGTTGCCGTCAAGTGCTGTCCCTTATAATCTACATAGAGAAAGGCTTCCAAAACAAGTTGAAAACTGGATTGGTTCTCATAGATCTTACATCAGCTTACGATACAGTGTGGATCGAAGGGCTGTTGTTAAAGCTAACTAGAATCACAAAATGTAAACAGACCTACACACTACTCAAGAACATGTTAACAGGCAAGGAAATCAGTCTCACTTCATGGCACGAACAACAAGAGGTGTTTCTGAATAATGGTCTGCCACAGGGCTCGGCACTAACACCCGTTCTCTTCAACCTGTATATAGATGACATGCCAGAAACCAAATTGCTTAAATTTATACACGCTGACGACCTGGTCATGGCATATCAAAGTAAAAATTTCAACAATCTCGTCGAAACAATGAATGCAGACCTGGAAGTCCTAATCACATATTACTCCAAGTGGCACCTACACCCAAACCCCAACAAAACATCCAGCATAATAATGCACCTTCACACAGAGAAACTCAGAAAATTACAGCCTTCTATGAGTGGGCAGCAGATCAGACACGAGAATAAGCCTAAATACTTGGGTGTGAAACTAGATCACACTCTAACATACAACGCACAACTAGAAGACACAAAACAGTAACTGAAATCCCGAAACGCTATCATTTCGAAACTGGCTGGAACGACATGGGGATGTGGGACGAGCACTTTGAGGACATCAGCACTAGCTCTTGTCAACAGCGTAGCTGAATACTGCTCACCAGTCTGGATGAGAAGTGCACACGTAGCTAAAGTGGACGTCCAGCTGACGGAGACAATGTGAATAATCTCGGGAACACTCAGGGCCACCTCCTGTGCCTGGCTCCCTATCGTAGCCAACATAGAGCCCCCTGAAATTAGGCAATCACAGCTAGCCCTAAGAACCTACCAAAAAATCCTAGACAACCCGGACCTCTCTATCCACAAAGATCTAACAGCTACAAACAGGCTTAAATCCAGGAGAGCTTTCTGGAAATTCGGCGAAGAGCTTCGAGGCTTTAACTCAAAAACAACCTGGAAGGAATTATGGACTGAAATTTGGTGGACGACCCCAACAAGAAGATTGACGGACTCAACCTCCCAAGTAAACTAAGGACAACTTTGCACCGCCTAAGAAGAGGTGTCGGCAGATGCAAGCCACTAATGAAGAAATGGGTCCTGTCAGACAGCCTTGAATGTGAGTGTGGTGAAATCCAGACAATCGACCATTTACTCGTGTGTGAAGTGTATGGATATGAAGCCGACCGATGTGACCGAGCGGTTCTAGGCGCTTCAGTCTGGGACCGGGCGATCATTAAGGTCGCAGGTTCGAATCCTGCCCCGGGCATGGATGTGTGATGTCCCTAGGTTGGTTAGGTTTAAGTAGTTCTAAGTTCTAGGGGACTGATGACCTCAGATGTTAAGTCTCATAGTGCTCAGAGCCGTTTGAATCATTTTTATGGATATGAAGGTGATTTGAAAGACATACATAGACTCAGCGATTCGGATTTAAAGTGGCTCGAGAGAATTTGAAATGTTGTATAGTATTATAAGTGCACCGGTAAAGAGTATTGTTACCACAATTGTATAAGTATATTGTAATTAATGTAAGGATGATTGTCTTTGTATATACCGAACGAGTAAATGAGATGGGAGAAATCTGTTCTGAGTTGTCATGAAGCCTAAAATCCACGCGAAAAGCAAAATTACATTGGTTTTCAATTGCCTTTGAGCCAAAAACTGTATAAAAACGAAGAGGAAACCGGGTTTTAACATCCGATTTGGGGTAGGGGACCAAACAGTGAGGTCATTGGTGGAGGATGAGAAAGGAAGTCGACCATGCCTTTTCAAAGGCACCATCCTGGTATTTGCCTGAAGTGATTTAGTGAAAGCACGGAAAACACTCTGTCCTGGGGCTGATACCACATAAAAAGCAAACTGACATTAGTTTCTAGTTGTCATGAGACTGGCTAAAAACATGTTCCACATTTTTCTGTCACAACTTGATATCGAGAAACAACATGTTCTGCAACAGACTGGAGTGTCTTGGGGGTTCCGTTCAGAATGTGATGCTCAATATATACCTTCAGTTCAGCTACATTCATAACTGGAGCTCTGAACACAACATCTTTCAGCTAACTCCACAGCCAGATGTCACATGGATTAAGATCAGGTGATCTGGATGGCCACACTGTAGGGAAATGACAACTGATAACTCTAGTATTCCCGAAATGCCTCTGCAACAGTAGCTTCACTGGCTGTGTAATGTGCGGGGAGCGCCATCTCACATAAAAATGATCACACCCACACATGCCCCCTATTGAAGTGTCGGAATGACATTGGTACTCAAAAGACTCTCACAGCTTTTACCAATGACCGTACAGGTAACAAGACCCACAGGACTCATCTCCTCGAAACAATGCGGCCCTACGACAAATGTTGCCGTCAACCTGCACGACACTGTCACCTTTGCAGAATAAAGTGGTACTGGTTGACGTGCGTGCGGATTTTCTGTTGCCCATATTCTGCAATTCTGCGTATGGACGCAATCTTGGAGATGGAAATGGACTTTGTACGTCCACAAAATATGGCCGTTCATTGTCCGCTTCCATGTGAGCAAGAAATGCCGGAGTGAACTTTTGTCTTGCTGGTAGGCCAGCAGGAAACAACTCATGAACATGGATGATTTTTGTATGGATAGCAATGCAGGATGTTTCGTAGGCTTTTATGCACGAGACATGTCCAACGTTCGGGCAATTGCCCGTGCACTGCATGTTCGTACACCACCGCTTGACCCCTCCCGCAGTGCTGTTCTACAATTTCGACAGATGTCAGATCAACTGCTTTCCTCCCTCTGCAACGTTGCACTTCAAAAGAACCTCTCTTTTCGAATTTCATAATCGTTTTCTCCAGACCTTTACCAGACATCACACAAATGCCTTTCTCCATACCCTTGAATGTCCAGAACTTTTGCAGGGGTGATGGTGTACGGTTACCGTTCTTGTAAAAGAGCTTCATCAGCCAGAAGCGTGTGATTCTTCATGGAGACGGTCATGTTGGGCGTCTTGAACACAAACTGACGGGCAGTTGTGTGCCGCATATCTTTTAGTGTGCATATATTGACTCTTACGTTGCCATCCACTGGTGAAATTTTCGCTAGTTTTTTTTTTTTCTTCCATGATGTTTCTCCATGTGTCAACAACATGCTGTTCGTTCAGAATGGTTCAAATGGCTCTGAGCACTATGGGACTTAACTTCTGAGGTCATCAGTCCCCTAGAACTTAGAACTAATTAAACCGAACTAACCTAAGGACATCACACACATCCATGCCCGAGGCAGGATTCGAACCTGCGACCGTAGCGGTCCCGCGGTTCCAGACTGTAGCGCCTAGAACCGCTCAGCCACCCCGGCCGGCCATGCTGTTCGTATTTGACGTCACTCTGAGCAGTTGTTCCCTTTCTACAGCGTTTTCAGATTGGAATTTTAATTGTGAACACCGTATATTTAACCAGTGTTGGAGAATGCAGGGAATGGAGCATCTTTAAGCATAAATTGTCCACAACCATAGTAAAACCTCTGTATACACAAAACTATACTTGCACTCAAAGACTTCGTTATGAGATATGATGAATGTGGTGCAATACCTCTACATCTGTACCACACATTAACAACTCCAGTGAGAGGTGAGTAGTTTATGAGGCGATCATGTAGCAGTAACGCATATGCTTCTGTGCCTGAAGGGAAGTTTTGTGATGATTCAAATTCAATACGTACGCCTGCAGTTTCACATTTCATTATCTCCTTTTGCTTTGATCAATCAATCACAACTATGGGTGACAACTCCTTAAACATCTTAGGAACGAGCGTTTAACTAAATCCATCACCTTCGTACTAAAAGGAGCGAAACATTGCATTCATATTATAAAGTAGACCACCCTTGTTCTTGCTCCAGTCAGACTGTAAATTATCATATGGAAAATACTCTAAATTTAGGTACACTTCAGCGTGAGTAAGTTAACCGTGGTCAAGTTAAATCGAATACTTTTTCAGATTCCCTCTCCTGTCTGTTTGCAGAACTAGAATAATAAATCGAGGCGTTTCTAGTTGAACAAATGACTTAATCGTCCATGTTTGTCTCGATGTCTCTGAGAGGACTGAATACTCATAAAGTTACCTTTAACAGAAAGTTAATGGCAGATGGCCATTTGCATTCAACATACTCAAAAGTTTCAGATACTCTTAGTCTGCTACTGATAAAAGGACTACTTTCCAGAACAATTTGTCGAACACAATTTTACCCTACTCTTCTGGCCCTCCTTGAACGTATGAATTATTATCTGTAGCACATCGGACTAGAATCAGCTCCAGCTCAACATTCATAATAATACTTTTGCTTCTTCAAAGAAGACCATTAACGTTTCAAGTGGGATGCAGGCGCGAAAGCAACCTTCTATCGATTAATCTATGAACTATCCACACCTTCTAATGCATTCAGGTCCAAAGTTGACGCCAAGATGTATGTTTTGAGGGTTGATGTGATTCGAACATTTCTTTAGCTGTAGAGCGCAATACAATGAAGTACATGTCTCATTTCTTGAAACCGAAAGGCAAATGCGTGACATGTAATCTGCGATGTTGCTGATGGTGGACACCTTCCATCTTTCTCCATGGTCACAAATAATCCTTCCAAATACAGGAAACTGTTGCTTGGAAGTGTTAAGTCATCTTGAGTTTGAATAAGAATTCTATTGTTGTTGTTAAAGGTCGTCATAGCTAATAATTTGTGAGGCAAATACTCCTGCTGAATGCTTTGACCGTCATGCTGAACTGGAGTTGTTGTATCGAGCTCTGTCATTTGGAGGTTTCACCCCTTCCATTTAAGAGACTCATATTCCTCTCGTGCTTCTGTGTTCCCCTTCTACCACTGAATAGTGGTGTTCTGATGATTGTGTGTGTCATATTTAGATTTAATATTCATGATGATACTTCACATGAAGATGTATTATAGTTTCATCACCATTAAAATCGATTAGATTCATGTTCTGGTGTATAATATTCACCTGAAAATGGTCTATGCCTCAAGTGTCACTGGAGGTATGATAAGTTACTGGGGGCTTCCACAATTTTGTAGCCTAGTTCCACTGTATGAAAAAATCTATAGATAGTGTGAATTAATATTTCAATAAGGTATGAATTCTCTGTCACATTACACTCAACCAGTATTGTGCCAACAGGATGAGCATCCACTTGTTGTTTCAACTCATAAACTTTGTCAGTATTCCCCTCCAACACCTGTCTTCTCAAAAAACCTAGCAGCGACCCAACTAAATTTTCATATGTAAAGTCTATTCTCTTGTGTGTCGCTTTTATCTTTGCTTTAAACATTTTAATCGTTGCGTGTAACTTCAAGCCTTGTACAAAACATTTCTTATACACATTCAAATCATCACTGTCATATTAGCCACGATGTATTACCACACCATGGCGCTCAGGGCCACAGCACAAAGTGTAAGTGTCCTGGTGTTCACTGGATAATTCTTTACCAAGGCAATCGTCCGTAGTATTGTCTGGTGTCACTTTGCCATCGACTTAGGTTTTACCACACCTAGCCCGAGCGCTGTTTTCTGAAATGTTATATAGAACTTCTTTTTTACTTTTTTATGTGTACTACAGGGTGTAAAAACTATTTTAGCTCCAGTCTCCGGTTTATTTTCGGTATAAGAAACCGGTCCTGTTTTAACTACCGAAAAATAAAAAGAACCTTACAACTGACGCGCTGTTGTCAACTTCTGATATAATGCTCAGTTGTGGATGTTACTCCAGCAAGATTGTTTGTAGTAAAATACAACGCATGCCAATTGGAACATATTACCAATTTCTGTCTGACATCAGCAGCCATTAGTTTTAATAAAACGCATCTAGCATGTAACGCCATTCCCAGTTTTATCAGAAAACTGTTCAATAGAATTACTGGTAGCTCAGCATGTTACATTTAGCAACACATGAAAATTGAAATTATTAAAGAAATTAGACGTTTATATTTAAGAAAAGATTATTTAAATAAGAAAACCTATGTAACTCAGCTTGAATTTTTGAAGTAACTGGCCCATTTTATTTTTAACGCCGCATGTGTGCATATTACATATCTCATTGATTGTCTCAAGGATAATGTTACAAGCTTTTATGTCAAGAAACTGGAAAGATTAGGTGTGAAGGTTGACTCTGTTTTAGAAGCTGTCCCTATGTGTGATATTAGATGGTTGAGAACCAAACTAGCATCGTTTTTAACTGCGAAGAAATGCGCTTTTTAAATAAACGGCTATCTCACAATATTGACTCCCAATTTAATCATAACACGGCCTCTTCGTTGGTGGCCCATACTATCGTCGCCCTGGGGCAGGCTAAATCTGATAACCCCACAAAAAAAATAAAGCCATTGCACTAGAACTTAGCACGGAAAAACATCAAAATAAGAAATAGTACAATTCCTGCAAGAAGTATGTCCATGAGTGAGACCAATCCATTCTGTGTAACATTAATAGGAAGCTTCAGGGAAACCAAGCCCTCGTTGTGCGAGCGGACGAAGGCCGCATATCAATAGTTTTATATGAGGCCGACTACGTACCGAAAGCACAGGACTCCATTAACAGAACTATTTTTTATAACATACTTATTTAACCCCACAGCTAAGTTCATTGCTGAAAAAGATGACTCTTAAAAAACAGATGCTTTATTTGCACTGTTTCAAAAAAAAAAAAAAACGCTTTGATGCTGATGAGTCCGAGAACGCCCACTTTCAGAGGTGTGGTGAAGCTCCATAAGCCACATACTCCTTTAAGGCCAGCTATCAACGCTATTAATGCCCCAGATTACTTATTGGCCAAGGAATTTCGAAGTTTTCTCAGTAATCATTATTTTTGCTTTGATGACCATTCCATTAAGATAAGAGAGGAGCTAATTACACACCTCGAACGTGTGACTCAAACCAGTGACAGGAATTTATCAAGTCTGGTCATCGTAAGCATGTATACGAATATACCCGGTAAAGAGGTGATTCCTATTATTGAATCCAACTTACAGCTGCACTCTCGTCTACATTCACAAAAAAGTAATGAATTCCTTAGTTCACATGATTACTTTGCCTTGAAAGATACCATGTATGGACTAACTGATGGGTTAGCCATGGGATCCCCCATTGCCAGGATAATAGCTAAAATTTACGTCAATCACATTGAACATCAGTTTTTTTCCACCCACCCACAGCACTTTCAGATAGTAGTATGTTCCAAACATACGTCGATGACATCATACTTTTGTATAACGGGACCGAAGCCCAGCAGCAACTTTATCAACATGATTTTTAAAAAAAATGCACACCAGGAGACAGTATACGACAGAAGACCACTCTGGCTCTACAGTCACATTTTTTTATTTGCAAACTACGTTATAGGACAGTAAAGTTCACTTTAATGTATTCAGGAAACCAACCACAACTAGTTCTATTATTCACTGTTCTTCAGTTCATCCAAAGCAGCAAATAATGGGTCTTCGTGCAGTGCTTTACAGTGCGGCTGGAGTCCATCTCTCAAAACAAAACTACCAACGTGAGTTGGATATCATTAAATTTTTAGCACATGCTAATGGTTACCAGCAAAAAGTTGTTGATGTTCTTCACCATAAAATGCAATTGAAAGCCGCTTCTAACAATCAGTATCGAACTACCTTATCACCTATTAGTAATGATAACCCTAAACAATTTTTTTGCAGGATCCCATACGTAGGTGAACCTAATCTAACCCTTACCTAACCTAACATAATATCCGATAACATCGGCAAATGGCTTAGAAAAGAGGGGATTATATCCGCCTTTTACACACACACACACACACACACACACACACACACACACACACACACACACCCAGTAAGATCGGGCACGTATTCAAGCACCACAAAACCAGAGAAGACAATCACTACATACAATCTGATGTCTATCACATCCCGTGTAGTGAGTGTCTTTCCGTCTACATTGTCCAAACTGGCCACTCCTTTAGCGTACGGTTCAGAGATCATCAGGACCTCAGCAATTCTAAATCCACCCTCACTAACCACTCGAAGGATCATAATAATTCCCTTTAAAATATACATATGAATAGTAGCAGTGTACATATTCAACGTAAGGGTCCTGTTTTAAACATTTTAGAAGGAATAGAAATTATCCGCAGCATTAACCGTGATCTGGCACCATTTTGAATTACCAAACTTCGCTTAAGCACCCAGACATGAATAACTTTTCTTTGTTGAAGCAACGTCCAGCCTCATTTACTTCTCCTTATGGCTTCTGATTACTGTACGTCACACGTGAATACTTCTTAACAAGGTCAGTGTTTTCGCCTTTGCTTTCGTGGCCCTTGATTAGGCTATACATCATATCACTGTCTCCTATAGTGAGGTCTACAGGATCCACTCAGTTTATTTTATATAGCTATAAAGTGTCTCATTTTAATAGAAGTTTCAATACGCTTTTTATCCTATGACTACGGCGCATTTCTGTGCATCATTATTTGTGACCTCACTAAATTAAAATTTGACTTTCTTTCATGATGTAAAATTTCTCTCAGGTCTTATCTCATGTAAGCCTCGTTGAGTCGTCGGCCTTTATTCATCAGGTTTTTAATTGGTCCTGCTTTTAATGTGTCGCTTTAGTGTTATTGCTGCTAGATGTTGATTGGTATAGTAGTTTTTGGAAGTGTGGACTGCAAGATTTTGCTACCTTTCCTTTTGTTCAGTAGCGAGATGCTTTGTAATAGGAGTAGCACATGTTTATGTCTTTTCAACTCATGACTGTGGCGTGTTTTTTTTTCTTTATTGTGATTTCATTCACCTGCCCCACATGGGCAGGGAGGGCTGTCAGCGGCACAATTCGCCGCTCTTCAGCCGAGTGACATGACAACTAAAACAAGTATAAATTGGTACATACATAAGGCGATAAAAAAGGGGAACATAAAACAGGGTAAGGGGAGAAAATGGAGGTAAAAATACACTGACATGGAGACGGTCATGGTGGGGGGGGGGGGGGGGGCAGTTAAAAATGTCACCAGAAAGTTAAAAAACACAGTTGGCGATTCTTAAAACACAGAGAAGACACTGAATGCACATGCACAGATTAAAAGTGGGCCACAGTATTAAAAACACTCTGGAACAACACACTTAAAACCCACTTGGAACACACATGACGAAGAATAAAACTGCCAGGTGGGACCTGCTGAAGGAAAGGTCAGAGAAGATGGAAAAGGAGGGGAGAGCAAGGGGCAACAGGGGAAGTGGCGGGATGAAGAGAGTAGGGGTGTCAGCAGGTACACTAAGAGGCAGGAGACACGTGGGGCAGGACATGAAGAGGTAAGACAAGAGACACTGAAAGAGGCACAAGAGAGGGAAGGGGACTAGGAGGGGGAAGCCGCTCAGGAGGAGGGAGGGTCAGGAGAGGGAGCCCTGAGGAGGAGGCAGGAAGTTGGGATTTGAGTTGGTAGGAAGGGTAGGTGTCAGGGCGAAGCTCATCGTCCGGGAGGGGTAGATGGTGGAAGTTGCGTTGGGAAAGGAGATGGAGGGTGTGAGGATGGAGAGAGGGTAGGACACAACGGTAAAGACACGGCAACTGGTTGGGGGTGGAGAGGAAGGGAGACACCAGGGGGTGAGGGGGATCAAGGCGGCGGACAATATATAGTGTGCGGATGTGTCCAAGGAAAAGGAGAAGGTTGGGGAAGGGGATGAGGTCATAGAGGATACGTGTGGGGGACGGAAGGCGGATGCGAAAGGCGAGGCAGAGCGCATGGCGTTCGTGGATTTGGAGGGCTTTATAGAACTGGGGAGGGGCGGAAATCCAAGCTACAATGGCATAACAGAGGATGGGGCGAATCAAGGATTTGTAGGTGTGAAGGATGGTGGAAGGATGCAGACCCCACTTCCGGACGGACAGGAGTTTCAGGAGGCGGAGGCGGTTGTGAGCTTTATTTTGGATGGTAAGGAGATGGGGAGTCCAGGTGAGGTGGCAGTCGACTGTGAGGCCAAGGTATTTGAGGGTAGGAGTGAGGTGGATAGGACGGCCATAAATGGTGAGGTAGAAATCATGGAGGCAGAAGAAGTGGGTGGTGCGGCCTATGATGATCACCTGGATCTTGGAGGGATTGATATGGAGGAACCACTAGTTGCACCAAGTGGTGAATTGGTCAAGGTGGGTTTGGAGGGTACGTTGGGACTGTTGAAGGGTAGGATAAAGGGCTAGGAAGGCAGAGTCATCAGCAAACTGGAGAAGTTGAACAGGTGGGGGAGGTTTGGGCATATCAGCAGTGTACACGAGATAGAGGAGAGGGGAAAGGACAGAACCTTGGGGCATGCCGGCAGAGGGATAGAAAGTACGGAAGTTGGAATTGTGGATAGTCACATAGGAGGGACGATGGGACAGGAAGGAAGCAACAAGACGGACAAAGTTGATGGGGAGAGCGTAGGTCTGGAGTTTGAAGAGGAGCCCGGGATGCCAGACACGGTCATAGGCGTTCTGGAGATCAAGGGAAACAAAAATAGCGGAGCAACTGGAGTTAAGTTGGAGGGAAAGAAGATTGGTAAGGTTAAGGAGCTGGTTGTTGGCAGAGAAGGAAGGCCGGAAGCCACATTGCGTAAGGGGAAGGAGGTGGTGCTGGTTAAGGTCGCGGTGAATATGGTGAGATGGCATGGCCTCGAAGACCTTACTGAACACGGAGGTGAGGCAGATGGGACGATAGGAAGAGGTATCAGAGGGGGTTTGTTAGGTTTAGGGAACAGCAGGACATGGGAAGTCTTCCACAGGTCGGGGTAAAATCCAGTGAAGAGGAGGACATTGTACAGGGTAGCAAGGACAAACAAGAAGGATGGGGGGGATTTCTTGAGGTGGAGGTAGGTGACACCATCAGGACCAGGGGCGGTGTTGCGTTTGGAGCGGAGGATGAGTGTGAGGTCTTGTGCGGTGATGGGAGTGTTGATGTCTGAGGGGGGTAAGCGATCCAAGTACTGGAAGCTAGGGGTGTGTGGGGGGACAGAGGTGTCAGTGCGGTCAAGGATGGTGAGGAAGAGGGAGTAATCAAAATGTGGATCGTCAGGAATGGAGAAGATCTCGGATAGGTGGGAAGCAAAATGGTTAGCCTTACTGAGGTTGTCAGGAAAGGGACGATCGTCATGGAGGATGGGGTAACGCAGGCTGGGATGACTACCAGTAAGGCGGTGGAAGGCTGACCAGTACTTGAAGGAGTTGACAGGGAGGGTGGAGTTGAGGCGTGTGCATGTCTGGCGCCAGTCCCGGCGTTTCTTTCCTGTTAGGAGGTTCCAGATGTGTCGCTGTAATTACTGGTGGCGGGTGAGAGTATCCCGGTCACGGGTGCAGAAGAAGGAGCGGTAGAGCCCTTGGGATTCAGGCAGAAGAAGGACGGCCTGTGGAAAAAGCGTAGGATGGTGAGGGTGAGTGAGGGTGAGTGAGTTTGGTGGGGACATCAGCCTCCACAGCATCAGTGATAGTCTTCTGAAGGAAGGAAGAGGCATGGGTGATGTCAGCAGGGTGGTGAAAGGTGAGGGGGTATCTTTCGACCTGTCAGGCAATGGATTCCCGGTAGGCATCCCAATTGGCACAGCAGTAGTCATAAACAGACTTTGGAGGGGCAGCTGGACAGGTGGCTGCATGGGTGGGACGGGGGGAGGAGATGGTGAGAAGGACAGGGAGATGGTCACTACCAATGGGATCGAGGACATCAATGGCGATGCGGCCAAGGAGGTCAGGGGAAGCGAGGGTAACATCAGGGGTGGAGTTACTTTCAGGACGGATGTGCTGTGGATGAGGAACAAGGACACCATGGAGGATGGCAAGGAACTGATGCCACCGCCAAAGAGTGGCAGGGTCATGGCTGTGGATGTTGAGGTCAGTGGCGATCACATAGGTGGAGAAGGTACAGTCAATATGGGAAATGAAGTCAAAGGGGAGAGAACCTGCGGGGCAGATATAGATAGTGGCACAGGTGACGGTGAGGGAGGGAAAAAAGAGGCTGAGGAGAAGGTGTTCGGTGGGGTCATTGAGGAGGGGTGTGGCCGGACAGGGAGGTGCTTGAGGTGGGCTATAGCGACCCCACCTCGGGCTAGGGGGAGGGGATTGTCAGTGTGGTGGAGGAGATAGGGGGAGGTGCAGACAACATGGTGAGGTTGGGGGAAGGTTTCATTAAGGATGAAGTAGTCAACCTGGTGCTGGGAGAGGGTATGCATGAAGAGTTATTTGTTTGCAGGGAGGGAGCGAATGTTGAGGTAGAGAAGAAGATACTGTTGACGTGCCAGGAGGTTGGAGGTGGGAATGATGCGGGAAGGGGAGAGAGGGCCTTAAACGAGGGTTTCGAAGCGGGTGAAGGTAAAGTGAGCCTGGTTATGGGAGTAGGTGGCGTAGGTGTTTAAGTGGAAAAAAGAGCGGGCGGCAAGGGAAATCTGCTGGAGTATGTGGGGGTGCTGGAAGGGGTGGATGTTCTGCAGGACGATGGTGAGGAACTGGATGATGTCTTCTGCTGTAGGGGGAGGGCGGAGGGAATTGTTAGGGTGGATGGGTGGGTCGATGGGGCAAACGGGAACAGTAAGTTCAGGGTTGGTGGTAGGGGATTTGGCTTTGCATTTGGAGGAATAGGTGGGGTGAGGTTCATTGCAAGTGTTGCAGGAAGGGGGGGAGGCGAGGTTGGGACACTGTTTAAGGAAGTGGGAGGCTTTACAATTGGGGCAGGTGGGGGGTTCTTGCAGTTTTGTGTGAGGTGGTTGTTGTACAGGAGACAGCGCTGTCAGTGGTAGGATTGAGGAGGGGAATGGGACGGGTCAACAGGCTGGCAGCGGTTGAAAATCAGGGCTCCTTGCATGAGGAGGTTGTCGATGGAGGAGGCGGACTCTGTAAATATACGCATGAGGAACGTATGGCCAGAGGAGTTGTAAATACGGTGGGCCGAGCGGACTTCCAGGGCGGTGTGGGCATTCAGTTCCGCCACCACCTCAGCCTCCGTGACCACAGGGCTGAGTTTTGTGATGACTGCGGTGAGGGTCGATGGACGACAAGGGGGTTAGACTGACGAGGAGAGGAGGATGTAAGGAATGGTGTGAGGGATGCATGGAGCCCAAATGTGATGTGGGGAAGGCAATGGAGGAGATCAGTATGGAAAGAGGGAGAGGGAGACTTGATGAGAACAGAGTGTCTGTGAGAGATAAGTTGGGTGATGGGTGCATTGGGGATGTACTTCCGGATTTCAAGGGTGAGGGTGTGGGCATCCAGGAATTAGGGATCAGGGTTGGCTAGGACCAAGGTATACAGGGAGGGGGCTGGAGAGGAGTGAGGTGGGGTGGTGTCCATGGCGGGGTCAGCGGGAGGTGGGGTGGGCAGGGGCTTTTCGGATGAGGGAGTAGAGGAGAGGTCACCACTGGGCCGTGAGGAAGATTTTTTTGTAGGTGTTGCCTGGGAGGAGGGATGAGGGACTGGATGGATGGGGAGGTGGTGGGAGGCAGGGCCCTCCTGTGAGGCAGTAGCACCGGGTGAGAGGGTAGGGCCCTCTGTGGCGGCGACTGTGGCGTGGCAGGCAGTGACTCAGGCAGGGGAAGCAGGGGTAGTTGCACGGGGGAGGGGGGGAAGTCGTCTGGGTGGGCGAAAGGAGTGGGAGGGGGGTGGAAGCAGAGCAGGAGCAGGAGCAGCGGCAGGGGCTGGGGAAGGAGTGACATACAGGTGGGGATACAGTGATGGGGAGGTGATAGATGGGGAGGAGACCGTGAGTAGGGGAGATGGATGAGATGGGTTAATCCCAGAGTAAGCACTCCATGATGTTACAGTGGCGCAGGTGAAGGGGATGTGTAGATGATGGTGGTAGTTGGGGTTGTCCATGATTGCAGGCAGTGCCCATGGGCGACAGGAGTGGCCGAAGTACAAAAGGAACCAAAATGGGGGGCGGCGACGAGCACTGGGCGGCGGCGAGCACAGGGAGATGGCGGCGGCGGCGGCGGTATCAGTAGTAGCAGCGAGCACCGAGAGGCGGCGACCAGGCGGCGGCGTCGTCGGCGGCGGCGGCGGCGAGCACCGAGAAGTGGCGACCAGGCGGCGGCGGCGGCGGCGCCGAGGACCAGACGGCGGGCAGCAGTGACGGAGTGCAGTCGGGCAACAACACGACAGGCACGGTTGGGGCTCTTCCACGTCGAAGATACGCCCTGAGTGTAGCCCAGGCAGTGTGAGTCCTCGAATAGGAAGTGAGGGAATCCAACCCTCGAATGTGGCGTGTTGCTCTATGTCGCCATATATATCTCCACCAAATTAAGAACTTGCCTGCCACTCGTGAAAAGGGAAAACTTTTCATTGAGTTTTAAGGTTGATGCATAAACTTTATGTCGCCAGCTTCAGTTAGTCTTACTACAGTTCTGTACTGTCCCGGTTCAATATGTTTCTTTGCTTTTCAAGTGATTTTCAATGTAACGGTTTTTTCTATTTTGAATGTGAATCACTAATTCAGATTATGAACTGCCGAGCTAGTTGACCCCACGTTGTTCTCCCCATCAACACATGGCAGAAGTTTTGGCCCTCTGGTTAACCATTTTGCCTCTCGGTTATAAAATCGCGTCCCGTACTCGTCCACCGCAGTGCTCGGGGTCACAGCACAAAGTGTAAGTGTCCTGGTGTTCGTTGCATATTTCTTTATACAGGCAATCGTCCATAATATTGTCTGGTGTCAATTCGCCATTGACTTAGGTTTTACCACACCTAGCCCGACGGCTGTTTTCTAAAATGTTTATCGAACTTCTTTTTTACTTTTTTATGTGTGCTACTGCGTCTAAAAGCTATTATTAGTTCCCGTCTCTTGTTTGTTTTCCGTATAAGACCTGATGATGGGCATGTAAGAGCCCGAAAACGGTCGTGTTTTAACTACTGAAAAATAGAAAAAGTCTTATAACTGCAATAGTGCTTTTAACCTCTCCTATAATGCCTAGTTGCGACTGTCCCTCCAGCAGGAATGTCTGCTATGAGAATGCGTTTATAGCACCCCACTAAGATTTGTAAACAGCTTGCACATGACGTCAGGCATTCTTTTGACATGGGATACACATGTAACCAAAAAGTTTACAGTCTTTCCTTATGTTAAGCCACACAAACCTGTCCATCACTAGTCGAGTGTCGAGGTGTGCTAAATCATGGAGCTGGTCAAAATGACACGAGGTATGAAGGGGTGCTTCTGATTTTATGGGGTCGCCTCCATCATAGGGTGAGATTCAATCCTTAGGTTCTTCGACAGGTATTTGTTGTCTGCTAGGGAGGTGAGTATTATTATATCACTTATTATGTACGCATGTTCCCCTAAGTGGTTTAATAAAGTGTAATTTTAGTGCCATAATTGATTCACTTGATGCGAAGCTGTTGTCCACAGTGACAAACCACAAAGTAGATTGGTCTGGCTAGAAAGGCTGCGGTTTGAGGTGTGTCCTGTGGCCAGAAGATTGGAAGGGCAATGTTCGTAGCAGTAGACCAGCCGAGCAAGTATTGTCCATACAGGTATAACACGATGCATGGGAGGCATGCATCTGGCTTCATGGCTTGCAGAGTGATTTTGTTTGCACACAGTGTTGTTGTCTCTTCAATATTGATAAATCATCAATCCAACTGGTTTGCTGTGGCTTGGGCATAACCCGATTTGCAAACTGAACAGGGTCCTGTGCAGATCAAGAATTACGTAGTGTGTTATCTTCCATTATTTGGCAGTGTTACACATTAACCCTTTCAGTACTGCAGACGTAATATGCTGCGGCGCTCCACCTTGCCGCGGGGCCTGCGGACGTTGTTTGCCGCTGAAGTGGGCTTTCCCGTTGGTCCTGCAGACAGCATTCGCCGCGCGGCCCGGCCGGTACTTGAGTCCTAATGACAGTTTATACCGCAGCCGGTTCCACTGCTTGTGGACGTCAATAGCCGCTCAAGGCTGCATGCCGGCACGTCGCAAGTTCTTTTGTCACGTGCACTCCCTGGGATGGATGTACCCTATTTATTGTTCTGTGCCGCTGTCCCTGCTATCTGGGAAACACTCTGCTACGGATTTCGCAGCTGTTGTTCGACATTAGTTGTAGGTGGTTCATGTGATCTGCATTCTGCTTCTGTGGTGTCGTTTACCTATCTGCCGTTTCATCAGGATTTTTAGAGTGCTGTCACTTTTGAGCTCCACAGACAAATGGCACATCGGCGTCGTTGCAGTGACGAAGAGATACTGGAGACACTGACAAGGAGTGACAGCGAGTGTGGCATCTTCAATTAATGTAGTGACAATGAAGATTCATCGGAAGAATCTCGTAGCAATACACCTCCACGTACTTTACCTAGTAGAGCTCGCCAGGACAGTTCTTCAGATTCTGAAAGTGAAGACGAATCGATCCGTAAAAGGCCACGCCATAGTGAGAATGAGAAATTTGGTTGGCAAAAGCGTGATTTCAGTACAGCACTTCATGCATTTGATGACTGATCTTCAGGACATAATTGTTAACTAGCGCCTGATTCAAGTGTTCTGTCCTTTTTCATGCTATTTCTGTCAGAAGATCTGTTGAAATTTATAGCATTTGAAACGAACTGGGTTTTCACTTTCACCATGGAAAATACGTCGGAATCAGTTATTCTCGACTATACACCTGGAAAGATACAGGTTTTGAGGAAATTTATAGCTTCGTTGCTATTTGGCTTCTCATGGCTCGTGTTAAAAAGTTGAGAATAAAGGAATATTGGTCCAGAGATATACTTCTGAGTACTCCAATTTTTGACGAAGTTATGTCCCGTGACCATTTTATGTTACTTTTGAGACTGTTGTATTTTAGTGACAACTCGGCCAATCGTGTAGGTGACAGTTTGTTTGAAATTAGGGAAATAATTGACGCTGTTCGTGTGGCGTTCCGCAGTGCATTTAATCCACACAGAAAACTCTGTGTCGATGAAAATCTATTATTGTTCAAAGGTCGCTTATCTTTTAAGCAATACATTCCTTCGAAAGGAAGTAGATTTGGAATCAAAACATTCTTTTTGTGCGACTATAAAACTGGATATGTCTTGGATTTCGTTGTATACACAGGCACAACAACAGCAATTGTTGTCAATAATTTGCGGAAATCTGGTGATATTGTGGCAACACTAATGAGGTCATACCTTGAACGTGGACATACCCTGTATGTCGACAATTGGTATACAAGTCCAGCCTTGTTCCTCTGGCTTCACAACCAGAGAACAGCTGCATGTGGCGCTGCACGTAGGAACAGGCGCAACTTTCCAAAGCTACAAAAGAAACTGGAACAAGGAGAAGCTGAGTTTATGTCAACTGACGCAATGCATGCCATCAAGTGGTGCGACGAGAGAGAAGTGTTCATGCTGACTACCTGCAACACTACAGAAATGCGTGACACGGGAAAGAGAAACAGGACGACTGGCGAAAAAGTAATGATGCTGCAATGTGTTGTTAATTACAATGCAAAAATTGGAGCAGTAGACCACTCCGATATGCTAGTAAGCTCTGTTGTACCTGTGCGTAAATCTGTTAAATGCTACAAGAGGTTTTTTTTTTAATGTTGTGGACCTTTGTGTTTTGAATGCTCGCGCTCTTCACAGATCGGTGACAGGGAGCAAAATATCATTAGGAGATTTTCATTTATGTCTGGTACGAGAACTTGTGGAAAAATTTGCTACAGAACGGAGAAGAGATAGGAAAGGAAGACATTCTGATGGCGAGAATCCTCTTCGCTTTTCTGGGAGGCCCTTTCCACGTGTCATTCCAAGTGACCAGACCAAGAAACGCGGACTATGGCTCGGATGTGCAGTCTGTTCGAAACAGAATTTGCATCGAGAAACGAAATATGAAAGCAAAACATGTAATGTACCTTTGAGCATTGAGCCATGTTTTGAAACATATCACACAAAGAAAAACTTTTAGCCAAATTGCTACAGCTGTAATATGAAATGAAGCCCTTATTTCTGAAAAAAAAATTACTCAAAAATTTAAAAAAATAAAAATAATTACAAAAATTAAAAAAAAAATTATTTTCAACTTCGCCATTGCCGGTCCAAAGCCCGGATGAGAAAGAAGAATGGGAAATATAACAGTGGGAAAAAAAGTTATCACCGAATTATCTGAGCTTGAAGGGCCTCTCCAGATGAATTACTTTGCTGACAAACACGTTATGTACGAACATTTGAGACATCCAGTCTGTGCTGACAAACACAGACTGGATGCTTCAAATGTTCCTACAGAAGGTGCAAAAATAAAAACTTAGTATAAATTTATGGATTCTTCCATAACTTCTTTCCCATGTCCGGCCATCCTGATTTAGGTTTTCGGTGATTTACCTAAATCGCTCCAGCAAATGCCGGGATGGTTCCTTTGAAAGGGCACGGCCGACTTCCTTCCCAGTCCTTCCCTAATCCAATGAGACCGATGACCTAGCTGTTTGGTGTCTTCCCCCAAACAACCCATAACTTCTTGGTAGAAGTGAAACCTTAAACTTAGTGCAAATATCATTAATTAAACAAAAAGTTGTAGCATTATTATTGCTACAAAATTGTAGCCTGGGTTACAGTAAAAGATACTTATTAAAGCAGAGACTAGTTTCGGTCGAATCTCATTTTCAAACCACCATGTAAAACAAAGACTGTGACAACCACATTATAGCTCTTAATAAAACCATAGAAGATGGTCAGCTATAGATATTCCATGATTTTATTAACAGCTATAATGTGTTTGTCACATTCATTTTTGACATGGTTGTCTGAAAATGGGCTTCGCCCAAAACTAGTCGCCGCTTCAAGAAATATCTTTTACCGCAACCTAGGCTATAATTTTCTAGTAATATTCAGTAACGTATTGCTGTCCTATTGTTATAGGACACTGGATTTGTGAAAAAATTCTAGGCCTACACTTGGAAAGGGCGTCTCGGCACACTTTGGTCAGTTGCGCACACTCGCCCGTTTCTGAATCACAGAAGGTCATTAGAAATTAAAGGTGACATTTAATTAGGTAGTTTAAAAACTTGAGTATTTCCTTATCTAATTCTTAAACAAAAGTTATAAATCATTGTTTATTTTTACTGTACAATAGGAAATGCTTCCCATATAAAAAGAATTCAGAAATGTTGAATTTTTGATTCTGAAGTTTCCTTAGGGATAATTTATTGCGTTAATGCTCTCAAAATATAGTGATTAGCTTCAAAAGTATGTTTCGGCATCCAGACGCTTTCCTCGAAGGTTGTTTGCGGGCGAATTATTGCGCTAGTACAGAAGAACGTCAACGTTTGGTCGTTACAGGTTCTACAGCATTTATATTAAGTTGAGTACAAAAATCTGATAATTAAGTATCAGTATGCCAAATAAAACACAGATGTATACTGAGACCTTATGAGGATTCTCAAGAACTAATTGCAAATGAAAGAAAGCCTTTGATGAGGAGTTACATGTTAGCAGCGTAAGCAGTTTCAGTGTACATTAGGCCTGTCAAACAATTCATCTCCATATTCAAAGCTTATATAAGTATCCAGATATCCTGCGTTTATTTGTAACGTCGCCAATCACACTAACTGCGAGACTGTCACGACTGCCGTGGTTCCAGCAATACTCAGGACAGGGCAAGGACGGCTGAGCGGAAAGCTCAGGCACACAGAATAGTCCGCAGAAGTGGCTGGCAGCTCAGGTATACGGATTCGGCGGCCCCAAGGGCACGCTTGACACGGCCAGTCACACGCGCCGGTGTAGCACTCAAAGGGTTGAAGTAGCTCTTTCCAGGACCATCTTGCTTTCGCTTTTCTGCATGTTGAATATTATTCATAATAGTTGATGTTGTGGCATGAGAAATGTTGTCCACAAGTGGAAGTTATGTGGCACAATGTGGGCATGCCGGCAACACTGTTGTTGTGCAGTGGTCTGGAAGGTTAAATTTTGCATGAGATCATGATCATTGAGTCGTCAACGTAGATCACAGGTCGTAGGAGATAATCACCCTCAATCCATATACTGTGAATAACAATTTTATTGGCAGTACGAATATACACTGGAAAAGCAATCAAACGTGATTAAACCATGAGACTGACTGCTGCTCAAAGAGTTTCTTGGGTGGGACCTAGGTCGACAGCCAGCGATGTTACTTCACACATTCGTCAGGAGAAACGCTAGATAGAAATGATCACAGAGATGTGAATCGAAGAATGGGTAGCTTCACAAACTGTAGAACACGTGGTTCTTACAGGTAAAGTATCGGTACAATTCTTCAGGTTGTTTCAAATCACCATACAAGTCAACGTAGTAGATGGAATTTCATTTTCTTTAACATATGCAACCCAGTGAGTGCCATGTCCTCCAGCAACGTCTAAATTAACAGTCCCACGCTCCTTATATTTCCACATCATCTCTGTCACTGTGTTGGTCTTAAACACCCCACACAGTCTTGGGATTTTGAGTTTCCTGAAGAATTTTTGCAGATCTGTATTGGGAAGCAGTGTATCCAGTGGTATAGTTATGAGGCTATTTTTTAATATACAGTCCAAGTCCTTTCCCATGTGGTTTTAAATATAGTCCCTTACCTACAGCCGAAGCCTGAACTGCCCTGTTATGCCTTTTAGCTTCTTGTAGTTGCTTCTGTGCGTTTTGTGCATTCTTCACTGTTTGAGCTATGGCGGCAGCTCTCCCAGCCAAAGAACCTAATGCTGATAGCCCTGTGGTGCTTTGTCTCGACTTCTTCCCCCTTTCTGCTTCAAGACACCTTTAGCTCCTACCACCATTGAATGAGTGTTTTTATTTCAATGCCCTACAAGTTCCTTCTTCACTATATGATGAGCCACACTCACAATTTGCTGGAAATTTATTCCAGCGACTAATTTAAGTTTGGCATGCATTGTTTTATCAACTACAGACATAGCAATACGTTGGTTTATACCTATGTTCTTTCTTCCACGTATTTGCCTGGCTTTATCAACTAATATTTGATTTCTAATGTCACTATCTTCATTTATAGCATACCAGTTGGCAATATCATGCTACTTGCTGGTGTTGTCAAGTATATTAATTCCCTTATCACCAAGAACTAGATATGTTTCCAGCCTCCTTCAAGGTCCACAGTAGATGTACCCTGGTAAAATTCAATTCAAATGGTAAATTCTCAAGAATACCAAGAATACCTCTGATGTGCTCTGTAACACCCATGTCACAGTACTGTATGGTCTGAGCTTTGTGTCCATTTATACATATCAAATCGTGGATGTTCACCAAACTGTTGTGCTTTGATGGGAAACCAGGCCACTTAATTAAAGCCTTGTTCCCTCAACATCACTTAACATGCTCTATGAGAGAAGCGGGTGGTTCAGAGCTTCACGGTAATTCTTCTCTATTGAAACTTCTGCCAATTTCTTCACCTTCACTATCCTTTAAGGTTTAAGTTCTCAGGTTAGTCTGTTGCGCTTTGAACATTGTGAATATCTCTATTGACCAGTTTGGTATGTAAGAATTCTGAAATGAAGTTTAGTATTTCAAAATATGTACCAGATCACCCATATAGAGTTTTTGCTTGCATGCATATGCCAACTTCATATGACTGTAGAAGCCCATTATCAAGTACATCAATAGACATCGTTTTAGTTATACTGTCTAACTCAATTATACTGCTCAATTATTTGTGGGTGAATGTCTAAGCATGTGTATGACCCCTGAAGCTTAAATCTCATCCATATGCAGTTTTTCATAGTCCTGTTAAAACATTTCACAATATTCATTTTCATCTGGGGGAATGTTTATTTGTGGTTTATTCCATATTGTTTCATTACTGACTTGAAATATTTGTTGTAAAATACACCTCCATTATCAATTTGTCCCAGTCTGTGGTAACTGTTCAAAATCCTGCTCAACCTTCTTCCCTACCCTTGTCCTCAAAAAGACAGGGCCCAGGGGAATTTCGAATATCTACCAACCACAATTAAAATATATTTGAAACCTTTATTCCATCGTCAATATTGATTCATACCAATGAGATCAGCTTGCCATAACTCATCTAAACCCCGTATTATGATGTGTCTGTGGGCAAATGTAACAGTAATTCTATGTTCTCCTGTGTTTCACAAAAGTGTTAAATATTAACCAGAGCGAGAGACTGCGCTAACATAGCACATGTAAAATGTCATGTGATTGTTCAAGCAACGTCAGTACTGTATTGAGCACTTCAGCATATCAGGAAACCTGAAACCTGTTTCAGCACAAGTATCCTTTACCCCACCTACTCATCTAAATTTTTCAAAATAAATCTGCACGTGACCCCAGTAGCCAAAGCTTCATCAGCCTGTATCAATCTATTAAATAACAAAAATGTTGACTTCAGCAACAATGGTTTAATATGTGAATACAATATGACCTCCATAGTATTTGAATGAGGAATTATGGAAGAAACTTCATCTTACAATAGATTAAATATGACATGTATTCAAATTTGTCTGAACTCTCAACTTGTCTTTTAATATTTTGAAATAATCAGAATATTTTTTTTTCTTTTTTTAATCAGAATGGATCCTTTCCACACGGTCTTTCATTTTCACTGGCCTCATAGCATCATTGCAGAAAGTTTTTTTGGCATGTAAGCACACAGGAATAGTTTCATTAGCAAACAGTGGCACAAAACCATATTTCAAATACTCCTATGAATGTTTTCTGCATTTCTTCTTAGCATTGGTAGCTGTCCTTGTAGGAGTTAAAATCAAATTTTAATATGAAAAACAAAATATGTTTGCTGCACAACAAAACAGCAGCAGTAAGAGGCACAATTTACTCCTGCATGAGCTATAAAGAATTGGCTGTTCTTTCTCAGAGTGCAGTGTTGTCACCTTTTGCTGATAACAGATATTTAGAATTGAAAGGGATTATAATCATATCCAAATTTCATTTATTTGGTACCACGAATTGGAAAAAGATAATGAAAAAGTACTTGTAATTAATAAATTTATATATATTTTGGTATTTTATTGAAATATTCTGTTTTGATCCTAGACAGTTTAATTGGTCTTCTTTTGTATTAACTGACCCCCTTTCAACTCTCATGTATTAACCAATTCCAAGACGGTTCTAATCATCCCCTAGGAGTCAGAATTGACCACTTTGGGACCCCTGGATTACATTGAGTTTTTCTTCTGCATTGATAAATTCACACATGGTTGTCTTCCTTTTGGAAGCTCTGGTGCTGCCCACGCTAAAAAGCATTTAAAATGAGTTAACAGACATCCTGTAGTGTTCAAAATAGTTGTCTGTATTTGCCTTCACTTTACTATGTAAGGGTAGAAAATGTCCCTTTGCTGAGATCTCGCCTTAATGTCAGATGAATCCAACATTCTTTTCTTGTACCATCATGGGCAACAACTATGGAGAACTATCACTGCACATAATGCAAGTATTACATATTTATTTAGTGAAATTCCACTCATAGCTGGTACTCACTGTGCACTGTAATTGTTGCTGCAGCTTTCACTCATTTACAATTGGATTTTCTTGGGCTTCATGCTGCACAAGAAGTATTCCCATGTGGTCAGCACTATTATTGCCATGTATGCTGTGTGAAAAGGAGGCCAGTCACTGAAGAAAAACATGCTCGTGCTTGTATGAGATCCAATTTTTAATTAGTGGCTTATGTAATCAATCTCAGTAATAATGTTTTTCCCTTTTTCCTACATCTTCATGATGAATATGCTGTGGACACTCCTATCTTCCAGGAATACAACAGTCATATTCACAGTGCTGCACATAGAAGATCAATTCATGAGGAGCTAAAAGTCTAACTCACCTAATCTTAATTCCATAAGAAATGTGTTTTTGGTTTGATGTCACATGTGCTGGACTGCTGTTGAAATTGCTTGTCAATATTTTATAAAGTTTTAGTCTTCAGTTACTTATTTTAAATTTTATTTGTGTTAATATTTGCTGTAAAAGTAACTTATTAGTTGATTTTCATTAATCTTAGTCTTTCTTCCTGTGTTATTGACTTGAGTGGTCTGTTATTCATGAGTGTGCTAATGTCGTTCGTCCAAACCTCATGCCTCAGTAGTGTGTTTACATTTTGCGGTGAGCAGTTGCTGCAGTAGTGGTTATAAAGCTAATTACTGACATAGTTATTTGTGCTCTGTCATGCAGTTATTAGAGTTAACTGTTTTCAGCAGTGTTTTGTGCTGTTTGTGGCAAAATAACGATTTAATAAACTTCTGGAAACCTTTGCTCACTGTGCGTTTTAGAGTTTGCTGTGCATTGAAGTCATTTAGTAAATTTCAAGCTTTAGTTTTCAGCTGACATTTGTTATTGTTCCTAGTGAAACATTTCAGAAAAATTTTCATCCAGTATTTTAACTTAGTTGAGTGTTATAGTGGCCGGTTGAACTTTTGACTTTATCTAACAATTTTGTGAAGTTTTGCTGGTATTGGTATTAGCTGTGGTGTAGTTGTATTAATACAAGTAGTTGCTTTCTTAGTAGACAGAGAATTTTGAGACTGCTATTGTTAATTCTATATATAGTTCTACTGGTGTAACTGAACTTAGGTAACATAGGCGTATAGTTTTTTTTTTTTTTTTTTTTTCAGTAACAGTAAAATTTTACCATGAGTGAGAAGTGTGGGCTCGGTCATAGGTTTGTGAGTAGTGGGTTACAGTGTCAGATGTGTTCAAAATATTTTCATTGGGGAAGACAGTAGGCATTCTAGCGAGTTCCAGTCCTGGGAATGCAGAATCCGTAGTAGACGTAAAATGGTAGATCAGCAGGAGCATAAGATGTGTGCCCTTCAGGTGCAGATACAACACCCAAAGGAGGAACTAGATAGGCTGAGGAGGGTGAAAGGTGGTGGGGAATGGGAACTGGCAGTTGGGAAGAAGTCAGCTAGAAGGAGGAAGTATTCAGACAGTTATACTTTGTGTACATGCAATAGATTTGACCAACCGTCAGAGTTGATTGGAGGGGAGCCTCTAGTAGCTGTAGATGTAGGGAACATGTAGCAGTTCTCAGCAGTTAGGAGGCCTACGTCAGCTGCAAAGTCCAACAGAAAGAAGAAGGTTCTGCTGCTAGGTAGTTTGCACAGTAGTGGTGTGCCCCAGCAGTTGCAGGAAGTGTTGCAGAGTGAGTACCAGGTCAAAAAAAATGGCTCTGAGCACTATGGGACTTAACTGCTGAGGTCATCAGTCCTCTAGAACTTAGAACTACTTAAACCTAACTAACCTGAGGACATCACACACATCCATACCTAAGGCAGGATTCAAACCTGCGACCATAGTGGTCGCGCGGTTCCAGACTGTAGTGCCTAGAACCGCTCAGTCACACTGGCAGGCAGTACCAGGTCAACAGCATTGGGAAGCCTAGTGCAGTTTTGGCTCAGGTGAGTGACAGCATAGGGGGAGTTATGTAGGAATTTTACAAAGGAGGATCAGATAGTGATAGTGGGTGGAGCAGGGAACAGTCTTGATAGGGTTGGGGAATATGATGTAGGTGGCACTAATGTGCATTTTGTGTAGCTGTTTCAATATCATAATCGGCATGTCAACATGAGGCTGGAGAGGGTGCTGATTGTAGGGGGAATGGGCCACATTTCAGTGGTGCCAGTTGGGTCTATCAGTAGGTCGGATTTCACTGGGCATGGCCTGCACCTCAATTCATAGGGTAAAGGGGAGCTGGCAAAGCTTATAGGTGACAGTGCGGTGGATGGTGGTGGGATCTCACATGGAAAAATTCCTGTAGTAGTTGGTGTTAGAACTGCACCATCTTCAGCTCGAAGTCGGTTGATAGGTATACCTTAAAGGAAGTCCCTCTAACAAAGGGCTCACCTTCAGAGGACTTCATGTTTCCCAGTAGAGAAGGAATTATCATATTTCATCAAAATATAAGAGGTATTAAGGATAAAGTTAGTGAACTGCTTACAGATGTTGACTCTGAAATTATTGGTATATTGGAGCACAACTTAAATAATTTGACAATACGGAGGCTTTCTTTAACAGGATACAGATTAGCTGGCTGTTTTTCAACGAGTTCCTTGTGGGGTGGGGGAGTGGCTATGTATGTAAAAAACAGTATTCCGTTTGAGTCCACAGACGTATCACAGCACTGCACTGAAAAGATATTTGAATGTTGTGCTGGGATAGTTGAATTCAGTGAAACTGAACTTCTAGTTGTTGTTGTTTATAGGTCCCCTAACTCGACTTCAGAGCATTTTTGCTCAAGTTAGAGGGGGTTCTTGATTCACTTTGTAGGAGGTACCATAAAATTAGTTATATGTGATGACTTCAATATAAATTTTCTGTGTGGTGGTGCAGGAAAAAGGATGTTAGTAAATCTCCTAAATTCATTTGATCTGATACAGAGTGTGTTTTTCCCAACTAATGTGCAGGGGAACAGTAGGATAGCCATAGACAATATTTCTATTCATTCTTCATTACTAGATGGGCATTCTGTTAGTAAAAGGGTGAATGGTCTTTGAGACCAAGATGCACAAATTTTAACACTAAAAGGCTTTTGTACTCAAACAAATGTCACATATAATTACAAACTATGTAGGAAAGGTAATCCAATAGCAATAGAGAGTTTTTAAGCCTTGTCAAGGAACAAGAGTGGCAGGATGTTTATACTGCCGATAACATACATGATAAATATAATGCTTTACTTCACACATTTCTGATGTTCTTTGAGAGTTCCTTTCCATTAGAATGTTCTAAATGGGATACTAACAGTAATAGGCAGCCCAGGTGGCTGACTAGTGGGATAAGGATATCATGTAGAACAAAGTGGGAATTAAATCAAAATGTTAGAAGTAGTCACAATCAAGCTACAGTATCCCATTATAAACAGTATTGTAAGGTGCTTAAAAATGTTATTGCGAAGGCAAAGAGTATGTGGTATGCAAATAGAATAGCTTACTCACACGATAAAATTAAATGGTTCAAATGGCCCAGAGCACTATGGAACTTAACTTCTTAGGTCATCAGTCCCCAAGAACTTAGAACTACTTAAAACTAACTAACCTAAGGACATCACACACACCCATGCCCGAGGCAGGATTCGAACCTGCAACTGTAGCGCTTGCGCGGCCCCAGACTGTAGCGCCTAGAACCGCTCAGCCATTCCTGCCGGCGATAAAATTAAAACCATATCATCAGTTGTGAAGAAGTGTCTGGTCAGCAGCAAAAGTTCAATGAAATAAAGTCAGTTCGTAGTAAAAATATTTCTATTACTGATAAATCAGATATATGTACAGTATTTAACAACCATTTTCTGAGCATTGCTGGTAAATGAGGGTGTACACGGAGACAAGGAAAAAAAAATTCTGGATTTTTCCCAGATATCTAGTTTAAAATATGTGATTTTTCCCAGGCAAAAATACTCCTTATTTATATAAATGATATCAAGTATTACGGGTAACTCTAAAATATTTCTGTTTGCTGATGACACTAGCTTGGTCGTAAGGAATGTTGTGTGCAGAATTGACTTGGTTTCAAATAGTGCAGTTCATGACCCTAAGTTCATGGCTTGTAGAAAATAAACTAATGCTAAATCACAGTAAGACTCAGTTTTTACAGTTTTTAACATACAGTTCAACAAAACCTGATGTTTTAATTTCACAGAATGGGCATATGATCAGTGAAACTGAACAGTTCACATTTGTTGGTGTTCAGATAGATAGTAAACTGCCATGGAAAGCCCAGGTTCAGGACCTTGTTCAGAGACTTACTGCTGACATTTTTACCATTCAAACAGTATCAGAAGTGAGTGACCATTTGACATGAAAATTAGTCTACTTTGCTTATTTTCATTCGCTTATGTCATATGGTATTATATTTTGGGGTAACTCTTCCCATTCTAAAAGGATATTTCCGGGTCAGAAATGGGTGGTTCGGGCAATAAGTGGTGTAAGTTTGAAATGCCCCCTTAGAAAAATTTGCAAATGACAGTGCTGGTAAACCTCTTATGTTATTTGATTTTGAAACAGCTAAGCTGAACTGAACGTACTCAGACATTTCTCTCTTTACTTATTCTGATCAACACTAAACTGACACACAATATTTTTAGCGCAACGCAGTCTGACTTTTAATAATGCCTACAAAAGAATGGCCATGACTAACAATAACCTATACCATTCATGAATCATTCACCTCACAATAATCTTCGTTACTCAAACTACTGCAATACAGCGAGCGCCAATACTGCCGGCTAAATAAAAGATTCTAGCTACTGAAGGCACTAACTACTGATAGGCATAGTTAGCAAATGAATGATTTTGGTAGAGAACAAACAATGTATTTACCTTAATAATATTCAGAAGTCATCATATATATATATATATATCATCATCATCATCATCATCATTTATTGCCTTATCGGGCCTTTAAGACCTACAGCAAGAAGAACAAAAGGAAAAGTAAAGACAAAAGACTTACAAAAGTACTCTATACAGTAGCAAAAGTTACATATGTACATTACAGCTTAAAAAAAAAAAAAAAAAAAAAAAAAAAAAAAAAAAAAAAAAAAAAAAAAAAACGAAAAAATAAACAGGGCATTCAATCAAAGGTTTAAAAGGCAAGAGGGATACATTACAGAAACAAAATATATATATATATATATATATATATATATATATATATCAGTTCATGATATACAGTATTACAAATTTACTCTTTCTGATGGACACACGTCCACATTGTCCACTCTCAAAATTATGCCATATCTCTCCCCACATCCACCACTGCTGGCAGCTCACCTCCAACTGCACAACACTATGCGCTGTTCACATCCAACTGCCCAACACTACAATAGCAAATATTCCAACAATGCAAAACAGCCACAGACTTCACACAGCACAGTCAGTGATATTCACATAGAGCACCACATGGTGTTACCAACATAAAAACCTAAACAGCCTACTTACAAGTTTACAAACCACTTGTCAACCTCTGTTCACTAATCTGGGTATTTTGACATTGGTCTCTCAATATATATATTCCTTGCTGTCATTTCGTGTTAACGGTATTAGCTTATTACCAAGAATAAGCAGCTTCACTCAGTTAATACTAGGCAAAAATCAAACCTGCATTTGGATCGCACTTCCTTAACTCTTGTGCATAAAGGTATGCACACGCTTTCAAATTGAAACTGAAGAGTTTCCTCATGGGTCACTCCTTCTATTCTGTACAGGAGTCCCTTGAAAAATAAAGCTGATTCTTGTTGTATTGTTGATTGCATTTACTTAAACTTATGGCTTGACATTTTTCAGATTCATAAACATTTTATTTTTATCTGTTATTACTTTTATGTTGTAATTTAGTGTACTGACACATTCCATGACCTTGATGATTTGCTCCTCAATTTGGTCATATGGAACTTCTGACGTGTAAATAAATAAGTAAAATAAAATGTTAGGGCTTTTTGGAACAGCAGGTGAAATGTATGAGGTCTGTTAGAAAAGTATCTGATCTTTGGACGAGGGGGAAAAACTGGCTTATCTGGAGCACTGGACACCTAATCACCCTCAAAATAGTTCTTTGAGACACCACGCATTTCTCCCAGTGCTTCCGCCATTGTTAGAAGCATTCCAAAAAAGCCTCTTTCAGAATGGGGTTTAGCTTATCTGTCATTGCTGTCTCAATGTCCTCTATTTTCTCAAATCTGCTTCCTTTCAATGACCTCTCAAGTTTGGGGAACAGTCAGAAGTCATAGGGGGCCACATCAGGAGAGTAAGGAGCCTGTTGAAGCACAGGAATCTGGTTTTTCACAAAAACATTGGAATCAAGGAATACGCTGGAGCATTGTGATCAAAGCATCAGCTTCCTGTTGATCACATGTCCAATCTTTTGCACTACACAGCATCACATAGGCAATGGTGGACATCCCTGTACCAATATTTTGCAATTATATGATCCTATGCTGTGTACTTGTGGTGTACAGCACTTCAGGAGTCAAAGAAAGCAGTCGGCATCACTTTGACATTGGTGATGAGGAATGCTTCCACTGTGATGACATTAATTTGGTTTCTGGGTCGTATCCATACACCTGGGACTCGTCATTAGTGATTATGTTGTTCATGAAGTTGAAGTCACTATTTGTGGAGTGCAGCATGTCCTGTGACACACCAACACAAAGTTCCTTTTGCTCCACCGTCAACAGCTTCGACACAAATTTTGCCAACTCTCTCTTCATGGCCAAATCTTCAGTCACCATGGAATGTGGTGAAAAAGTGCTCATTCCCACCTATTCCACAGTTTCTCTGACAGTCATATGATATTTTTGCATCACTGAAGCATTCAATTGGGCAATGATGGTCATTTTGGCATGTTGATGGATGGCCGGAGTGTGGCTTGCTCTCCACTAATGTGTAACTGTCCTTAAATCATTGTACCAATCCTTAATCTTTGTGATTCCCATAGCACTGACACCAAAAGCCATCTGAATCTTCCGAATGGTTTCCACCGGGCTATCACCCAGTTACTGGCAAAATTTGATGCAGTGGTGCTGCTCCAGTTGTTCCATCATTTCCCTTGCAATGAGAAAGCAATGTGAGCACTACAAACTATTTCACTCAGCTGCTGCTTGGCAGCAACTGACGCTATAGATAGGCAGGAAAAGATTCATGCAAGCACACAAAGGTTCAAAGTTGGCTCATGCAAGTGCACTAGATTCAAATCCATCAGTTGTTTGAGGGAAAAAAGGGTGTTTTTCTAAATGACCTTGTAGGAGGCATCATTCTAGTAATTTGGTAGCTATATGGGAAGTAATTTTTGATTGGCATCTTCAGGTTTTTATGATGTACCTGACAAAACTTGTGGACCCTCTTTCTCACTAAACTGAAGATACTGTCAAGGTTAGAGGTGGTATTACTCAACATTAGTGTGCTGTCTATTGGTGTGAATAATTTGTTGTCTGGCGTTCTTAATATCACTTGTCTTTTCAAATTTCACACCAGTATACATGGTGATTCCATAAATGATGTTACAGATTTCAGGAATGATGCAGAAGGGTAAATGTATCAATCTTTAGTAAAGGACCCTGGTCTTGAAACAACTGAGTCGAAAAATATAGGCAAAATTTATTCTGATAATTCTGACAGCAAACCTCTCAAATGTTGGCTCTTTGCTTTCCATATTTTGAGAGGTGGTAATATGGACTGAAATAGAAAAAAATGGCCAGTAAACATGGACCCCAAAGTGCAGACCTTAAGAGATATGAGCAGCTGTTCATCTTTGCTGCTGTGAAACACATCTCTTCTACTCAACAAGTGCTGTTAGCTCGTGAGGTATACATTTTAGAACCCACGTTTACTGTACATTTTTTTCTTGCTTCGGTCTATACTACCTCTTCCAAAAAGATGGAAAGCAAAGAGCATGCAGGAGAAGAAGTCCACTGTCAGAGGTATCAGACAGATTTCGCTTCTAACTTTCAACTGTCTTTTCCGACCAGTGTACCATATGTCAAACTGATACATTTACCCTCCTCCATCATCCATGAATGTTTATAACATCATCACAAGGGACTCTATATTTTCCATGGAGTACCTCTTTCCATCTTACAGAATAGGATTTTCAGTGTCAGCTTTTACATTAATATAAGAAATTCTGTTGTTTTGCAGAACAGAAAAATAGAGAATAAGAGTAGGCTAAAAGTGATACCAAAATATAATGTAAAATATATATTTTTTAATTTTTATTGTCTTGATAATTACATTTCTAAATTTCACAAAGTATAAAACAAAATATCATTAATGAAATTACAAAACTAGAAACTAATATCAGAAAAATGAATTTGCAAATTCGTGATCACAGCATGACACACAGAAAAAATAATCACGTTATTAGTACAAAACTGTTGGCAGCAACAGCCCTTACATCAAGGAGCATTGTTTTACAATTTTCTGTCAAATGAATTTTAACCAATCAAAAGAGCAAATTGTAAAAAAGTAGCAAATATGGTGGTTTGCAGAGCGAATCAATCAATCAATGTCCTTATAAGGTGAAAATAACACTAATTTCAATTTCAGTCATCATATTAACACGGGGCTCTGTTCAACCACATATAATATTTTTACTGCATGCACATAATGTGTATGTCTGCATACTGGTACGTCTCACTTACTCAATAATATATTAAAAAGTGTAAATAATAAGCAAATAACATATTGTCTTTGAAAGCTAAATAAAATTTTTGAACAAAAAACTATAATACTAGGTCAAAGCTACTCTTTCATCACAATTTTTTTCCAACTATTTTGGTCATTTGTGTTTCTTGTGGAAAGACGTCCCAAAAGTGAAACTGAATGTATTAAATAATTTATTTTGATAGTGCTTTCAATGAAAAAAGGTCACCATGTATTTTTTCACTGAGCCATATCTCTACCTCATGTCATGTCCAGGCAATTTTTAGTTTTTGTCACCAAAAAACATGTGTGAAGTGCCCCAACATGCCTGAAAACATCACCCCTCCATCTCACACTTCGTCCACTTCTGGCCAGATGTGTTGGTTTTCTTGTAGGTTACTTCATGATGCTCCACAGCAACAACAGAGTCACTTCACTTCAGCATTGTTACTGGCATGTGTGTGTAGGCCATTCATGAAGAGTGGCACATTCTGAGTCATCAAACTTTTCATGTATAAGGTAAGTTGAATGTAATTGTTAATATCATTGATTATTTCAATGTCAGTGTTCATACAGTGTCTTTACGTTACATCGTAATGTCCTTCACACATGTGTGCATGTCTGAAAGAGCATACACTTCTTTCATTATAACAGCTGTTGTAACTGTTACAAAATATCATATGTTACAGTGTACAAGGAAAAAATGGACATTTCTGCTATAAAGAAAGTTCATACTGAATCCCTTTTCTCAATGAAAAGTATTCCTGCATTACATAAGCCCATTTATGATTCAATAATTATGTGATAACCTCTCACATTCAATGAGAACAGAACTACATGTCCATGTTACTTTTGTGTAGACTGTGATGGAATTTACTGGCATTTTTCAGTTGTGTCATTGTTCTTTACAAGGTGCGATATGTCTTTGGTTAACATATTTCCACTGATTACATTAAGAACATCACTTTCACAAAACTTTATCAAAAACATAAATCATACTCCTCATGGCTGCCTTTTCATCCTAGGCATACACATAATTGTATCTCAAGTCTCTTATAACTAAGGAAAATCACAGTTTTTACTTCAGGTACATTTTGTTCATTCAGGTCATCTAGTTGAAAGTGATAAATTTAAAAATGAAGATACTTCATCGGTAAGTTGCCATTTACTTAATTCTTGCTTCCCAAATTTGAATCTGAAACAAAGGAAAGTTTCTATGTAGAATTTTGAAACTGTAGAGGTAACATGTAGCAAAACTGGTTAAACAATAAGGTATCTCTAGTACTGCTGTATACTGAATATGACAACTATAATGCCAAAGTAAAGGTTGAGAGAACATCCAACATCAGATATCCCTGAAGGATGCTTAACAAATATTGAAATAAATCAACATCAAATACAGAAAGAGCATGAATAGAAATGCATAATGAACTGAAAAAAATTGAATTATGGAGTCTGTCACACAAGAAAGAACAACAATTCAAAGTAGATATACATTTTCTATTATGGACTAGTTTAGACCCTGTGAGAGCATCCAAAAAAGTTTGACAAGGTTCTGTTGAACAATCTACTTGAAAGACAGATCACTGAGAGACCTACTCCATAAACTTCAGGAAGAGACTTTGCAAGACTTGGAAAAGACTGTGGCATTTCCTCCCACATATGAAGGTATTTTGATAAGTCTCATGAAAAACAGAGAAAAAATGTGTGTTTCATAAACAACTCTCCTTACTTTTTGACATAGTCTTCTTTGAGGGATATATACTTGGATCAGTGATCTCCCGCTTTTTCATTCCAATGGAAATTTAGGTTCTGTCAGACTTTGTGAAATACTCATTGACTGCAACCATCAAATCCTTATTTGAAGAGTATTTCTTCCCAGCAAGCCAAACTTTCAAATCAGGGAACAGGAAAAAGCACTTGGGGCTCTGGTAATAGCATGGATGACCAACTAATTCAGAGCCCAATTCATGCACTTTTGCCACTGTTATTGCTGATGTGTGGAATGGTAAATTATCCTGGTAAAAGAGCACTATTTTGTGTGACAACCTTGACCTTTCTTCTAAGCAAGGCAAGTCTCAAATGATCCAACAATGAAGCATAATAGAGTCTAGTTATGGTATAATAAGGTCTAGTTATGGTTCTGCCCCCTTCCAAGTAATCTATGAGGATTATTCTTTGGGAATATCAAAAAACAGTGGCCATCATTTACCAACTGACAAAATATTCCTTTCCTTCCTCAGTCCACTTTCACCAGCCTTTGCCCATTATTCTGACTGCCATTTTCACTCTGATGTGTAATGATGGCTACAGTTTTCATCAACAGTCACAAATTGGTGCAGAAAGTCTTGCAGATATTGATTAAACATTGCCAGACAATGTGCTGGAATGTTTTACCGATGCACTCTTGGGTGAATGTGAGCAATTACAGCACCTACCTTGCACGTAGCTTCTTTGTAGCCAATTCTCCTTGCAGGATATTATGCACTCCTCAGCTGTCTACAGTCTGAGTAATCTCAGGAATTTTTATTTGGTTGTCTTGCATTACCATGTCTAGGATTTTGTCTATGGTTCCCTATGTGGTGACCTCAATTGGAAGACAGAGCACACTTCATCTATTGTGCTTGTCTGACCTTGTTTCAATGCATTAATCCAAAGGTAAATAGTCTTCAATGATGTTGCAGAGTCCAGATGAACTTCATCTAATTCTGTTTTGATTTCTGTGGCTGTTCAGCTCTTGAAATGATGAATGTATAATAACAGTACAAAACTCGGTTTCCTTTACTGTGAGTCGCAGTCGGCACACTGACCAATTCAGATGTCAATCCTTGGAATTGTAGCCACTACGTAGCTCCATACTATTAATGATAGACTTGATCGTATTATTAATGTTCAACTTTATTGGGAAACCACGAGCCAGACATTAACATAGATCATCAAAGACAAAAACAAACACAAAGCAAAGAGTAAATGATTATGTGCACACTACAGTCTTTGCTGCTGCCCCTGTGCTGTGCACACGCAACTATTCATCTGTGTGCTCCCACGCGGCCCCCTCCCTTGAAGAGGGGAGCTCCAGGAATGTGTGGAAATTTGTACTGGACCCTTCGCCTGGCTCTTGCGCGAATTTCCAGCTGTACTTCCTCTATCGTCGTGTCCTCTCGTGGCTTCATCCGGCTTGCTGTCCTACCATCTGTTGCATCCTCCAGGCGCCCCTCATCTTGCTGTAGGCCCACCTCCTCTTCTTGTCTTACATCTTCTAGCAGTAAGTGAGCCAGCTTCACCCAGTCTATTGACACAGTAACACTCTTATCACGAACTAGGATAGTCATGGCCTGGTCCATATGGTGTAGTACTTTATAAGGTCCCATATATGGTGGCTGCAATGGAGTTCTGACTGCGTCAGTTAGCAACATTACATGCGAGCATTTGCTCAATTCTTGATGTATGAACGATGGCCTAATGCCATGGTGTGTCATTGGTTGTGGCCTAAGCTGAGCCCATTGAGCCCTTACTTTCATTAACAAGTATGGTAGTGGTTTGTGATCTGTAAACAATGTAAATGGTCTGGCTTCCACATGAGGCCAGGAATACCTTATGGCTTTGTAAGCAGCCAGCAGCTCTCTATCATATGCACTCCAATTCTGCTGTGGGTCTGTGAGTTTCTTGGAGAAGAATCCTAAAGGCTGCCAGTGACCAGCAGTCCACTGATGCAATGCTGCCCCAATCGCCACCTGACTTGCATCAAAAACAATAGCTAGCTTTGCATTTTTCTCTGGGTGAGCTAGTAAAACCGCTTGCTTTAGGCTTTCCTTGACCCTCTTGAATGCGCGCTGCTTGCTTGATGTCCATTGTAGCTTCTGATTTTTCCTGGTTTTTGTGCCCGCCAAAGCCTCCATGAGTGGTGCTTGTAAAGCCACAGCTCCTGCCAGATGTCTGTGGTAAAAATTTAAAACACCTAGGAACTGTTGCAAATCTAATAGGCAAGGCATCTGCTGTATAACCTCGACCCTCTCCTCCAAAGGACGGATGCCAGCTGCTGAGACTGTGTGACCTAGGTCACCACTACACCATAAGTACATAGCGTCTTGAAAACTGTCCGGAGGTGCTCTTCGTGGAGGGCTGCTGTCGCTGAGAACACCAGTATACCGTCTAAATAGGTGACAGCAACATCTAGCCCTTGCAGCACCTCATCGATGAAATGTTGCATGTCTGTGCAGCGTTTTTTAAACCAAATGGCATGCATAAAAACTCGAAAAGACCAAAAGGTTTAGTGACTGCTGTCTTTGGTATTTCACTGTCAGCCACCAGTATTTGGTGGTATGCTTTTTTACAGTTGACTACACTGAAAGATTCAGCTCCAGCCAATTTATTTGTAAAGTCACAAATGTTGGGAACCAGATACCGATCAGGTATCATATGAGCATTCAACAACCTATAATCACCACAAGGTCTCCAACTTCCATCTTTCTTCTGCGCTAAATGTAAAGGCAAGGCCCATCACTATCAGATCTTTGTATCATTCCCATTTCCAACATCTCTTCGAACTCAGCTTTTGTGTCTGCAAAACTGTCTGGGGCCAACCTTCTTGGTCTGGGGGAGACCGGAGGCCCAGGCACGGTGTTTGTGGTGAACTGTATGATGGGCCACCATGGCTATCGGCTGCGCTGACAGTTCTCTAAGTCAGCATACTTCTGTCACTCCAACTGAACCGTGTACCTTCTCTGTTATTATTCCTATATGACCCTGCACCACCTCTAAGCTGCAATAATTGAATGTCCACCACAATACTGAATGCATATAGAAAATCTGCTCCTAATATGCACTCTGCCACATCTGCAATGACAAAAGTTGAATGACAAATAATACTGGGTCCTAAATTCATTTCTTTGACACAACTGTCATACGTCATTATGGGCTGTTTATTTGCAGCCTTGAGGCAAAACGATGTGCTGTCACTGAGGGAAGTACATTTCCCCTTTGGCCACGTGCTGACATCACACCCCGTGTCTATCAAATAATAACACGAAGCCGTCACATCCCGAACATAAAGTCGCCGAGATACCATTAATAAGGAAACATCTCTACTTATAGTCTCCATGTTATTTACGCGGCAAGCGTGACTGCACAGTAGAATGCACTTTGAGGTTCGCTCCCCAAATCGTCGATGATACCAACACTACTACTCCTTCCCGGCCTCTCCATTGTCCTTATGTGTTGACAGGACCTCCGAACCGGTAGCTCTCAACGCCTCCATCTGCCTATGCAGCCCGTCTAGCTGCTCCTTGAGTTTTGGAAGTTGTGTGCCAGTAACAGCGCGCCACTGCTTATTAATCACTGCCGCTTCGTATTCTTTCATCATCGCCTCCACCTTTGCTATACTGAGAGAATTTGTTGGTACACCCAACACATGAACCCTGTCAGAGAGTTGGAGTAGTGCTACGATATCGTATCCATCATTCACTGCCACAGCTGCTATTACTGCAGACGAGAGCTGTGCTGCCCAAACAGAATGAAGTGTAGTGTTAAAAAATTCATTTTCCATCACGATTCCAGGCAAATGCCTCCAATATTCAGAAGGAATTTTGTCACCTCTACATTCACCTCACAACATCTGGCAGATTCTTTGATCTAGCAGTTTAGTAAGCCAGTTTATTAAAAAGCCCTTCTATGTTGTATATTGCTTCGTTTCTGGTGGCTGCTCAATTATATCTTCAACCAATATCACTGCCCTGGCATCCAGACTGTTTGCCACTATCATGAACTTTTTCCGGTCATCAGTTACCCGATTAGGCATGAATGCCAGTTCTAACGGGGAGAACCAAAGTTTCAGTTTAACGCCAGGAACGGCAGCGGACGTACTTTCATGCATTCTCCCAGCAAATCTTCCTCTTGTATATGTGTTCCAGCCGCATATTTAGTTCTAGTAATCACTGTCCTGCTCCACTGAATCCATTCCGTGGTGTCGAACATCGTTCCATAATTCCCGAACCTGACCACGCAGCATACCCTGCCGGTGTACTGATCATGCTGTAGAGCTTCTGTTGTTTGGTGTATGTTGTAGTGTACCTTCGTTGTCATTCTCCTCTGCCTCTTGCCGTACGTGTTCTTTGACTTTGGGGTCACCACTTTGTAGTCACTATGTAGCTCCATTCTATTAATGATAGACTTGTTCGTATTCTTAATGTTCAACTTTATTGTGAAGCCATGAGCCAGACATTAACATAGAACATCTAAGACAAAAACAAACACAAAGCAAAGAGTAAATGATTATGTGCACACTAGAGTCTTTGCTGTTGCCCCTGTACTGTGCACACGCAACTATTTGTCTGCATGCTCCCACAGAATAATCAAGCTTACCAGCCCTAGAAGCATAATGCATATGTCTCATTCTTTCATAAAATTTTCCAGACTTGTACATCTTTCAAAATGACCATGGGGGTTAATTTTGAGAAAATTTCAGATTGATATGGAGGCATTCCTAGAGTTATTCTTCCAGACTGAGTTGCAGTTGTTTGGAGATACTTAGATCCATTCTAGTGACAGTCTTCTTGTTGGGGCTCATGAGCTGCTACTTGTTACTGTATGTGAACATTGTTAATGATTTGACTGATGTGGGCTAGTTAATTCATCATGCTCTGCCACTCCCCAGATGCTGTAGATGCATTTAAGCACATCCTCCAGGTTTTCCTTAAATGCTTTAGATGTTTTAAGCATCCTATTTTCTCCTTTGTCAACTGCAGGTGAGAGGTGAGTTAAAGCACACTGAGCCACAGGTAACTGTATGCTCTAATCATGTAGACATGCAGAGCTGAATTCATGCACTGTTCTTGCAGAAATTTTGAGAATTCCAGCTGCATAGTTTGAGTGAGCATCTATGTTTGCTGTCATGCAGTCTCTCATTGTACATTTTGACTTTGCTTTGCCTGTTTTTGTCGGTATTAATATTGGTTCTATGAGAAAAATATGATACCCTCATTTTCTTAAATGGAAATAATGATAAAACCAATTAAATTAATTTCACTAACAAATGAATATAATGCATTATTGCATCCAATTTTCTATTAAATATGGAACAGACAAGAGCATGGACTTCTCTGACACAAAATTAGCAAATGATTACGGTGTTGACAAATTTGACACATTCTGTAAGAGAGCCCCAAGTGACTGTGTAAATACATAATTCATCATGAAAGAGTTCCCATTACTATAGAAAACATGAGGGCAGAAACAATTAACAATGAAACTGCAAATAATGGCTACAATTCTAATATAGTCAATAAGATATACAGAAAGGAAATTAGTATAAAATTTCTTACCAAAAATGATGAAAAAACATTGGCCAAAGTAAAAAGAGAGGAGAAAGAAAAATTTATAATACTGCCATATATGGAAAACATTTCTCAAAAAGTAAGTAACATATTCCATAATACTAATGATAAAATTAGCATTTTCACAGAGAGTAAGCTAGTAATGAACATAGTACACACAACAGGTAAAGATAAAAAATATGACCAATCACAAATACATAAAAATAAATTCTGTGACTGTGACATGCTCTACATATGATGAACAGGACCAAAATTCACTAGAAGGTGCAATGAATATATCAAAAATTAAAACATGGTTTTGCCTTTTAATATGTATCTTAAAAAAAATTGATACTCTACAGCAGATGCAAGAACTAATCTGTCCAATGTTCATTGAGCCAAGAAAAGAAAATACATGAACAACTTAGAGGAAACTGAAATCTATATTATGAATGATAACCAGAACTTTGATATAAAAATATATATTGAGAACTTTCACAGATCTGTTATCAGGACAGATAAATCAGAACAAAAGACATTTCTAAATTTTACAATATGAAATGATTAACATGGAAGATAAAAATTAAATAACAAACCATACAATCATAGTTACTCACTGAGAACCCCAGAAGCTAAGATGCCTGAGTCAGAGCCTGGCAGACTGCCCAGCCAGGGGAAAATGCTGACCAGGTTGAGGGGAATGTGGAAGCAGTTCAGACGTGCAGGACAGCTTAGAGCCTAAGTCAATAAACAAAGCACAGTAACATCACACCACAAGAAATATGCAGCCATATGGTGACCAAGTGGTGTGTTGCAAGAAGGCCTAGATACAACAAAACAGTAACTATTCAGACCGTGACGTAGCAGAAAAGAGTGTCTGAAAGACGAAATTATGAAAGCCTGAAGCCACCAGGAAGGATGTTCAAATGGGAACACTAGTACACATGATGTCATTGCTAGCCCCACCACAGCAGAGTGCACAGGATGTGCCAGCATAAATACCATGCCTTTCTCAATCAATGAGCTCAGTTCCAGTTATCCTGTGGAGGTGGAAGTGTATGTCAGTGGATTGAGGGCACTAAATGGCTGTAATGTAATGGCTATTATACAAGCCAACCCCTATGCAGCAGTACTGTCAGGCAGATGTGGGCATGACAGTGCTGATGGGGTTCACACACCAATGGCCCAGCTGAGCTGCCAGTACTCTGGGAAGATGATTTTGAATTTATGAACGATAAATGTGTCACTGTGAATAATGTTTTATTGGTGCCCTTGAGCATAAGCAGATCTTCTTCTCTGCACCCTGCTTGGCACAATCCTGAAGACTATAGGGGTCTTGGACCAGACCTTTACATCTGATGCTAGCAAGTGGCTACCCCTAGAAGAGGCATCTATGCCTGGTGCCACAACCACATATCAATAGCAGCAGCAGCCCATATTGTTTGTGCAGCTCTGCTATAATGTCAATGGCCGTGTATTGCAGTTCACTACATTGCAGTGTGGTGAATGACTGATATTTGTAGGCCTTCATCTTGTATTTTGTATTCATCATTTTGACCCATGAGGACCTCAATAGTATGTTAAACATTTACATGATTAGGCCTCCAGAAATTGTGGACTTACTTTCGTTTTGTGGAAATACTAGGGAGATTTACCTGCAGCCATTGGTATATCAATATTGTGATCTATCCAGGCATGACTTGCCATGCATTCAGGCTGTGTGAGCTACATGTAGAGCATGTGGAAGGTTTGGTTATGAAGCACAGCAGTGCACAACGTCCTACTGGGCTGTGATACAGTGCAAAGATTAAGTGCAGTGTTGTTCCTATTTGTGTACTGGGACACTACTTCCTTGTTTTTCTTGTATAATGACAGATAGAGCTTACACAAGTGCCAGATGTATGGACAGTGACTTCGGAAAAAAAAAAAAAAACCATCATGGAAACTCAGAAGGGCAAATAGCTGTGTTGTTGGAGACTGCAGCCAACGATAAGTAGGACATTGAGGCATTGTGAAGGAGAGTACCTGGATTGGAAATTGCTGGTGGGCAGGTACATTCTGATCAGGTATACCAAAACAATCTCGAGTGTACCCGTCCCTTCTACGCTTTATAGCGCCATTTATGGGAAAAGAACTGAGGATGTTGTTGTTGTTGTTGTGGTCTTCAGTCCTGATACTGGTTTGATGCAGCTCTCCATGCTACTCTATCCTGTGCAAGCTTCTTCATCTCCCAGTACCTACTGCAACCTACATCCTTCTGAGTCTGCTTAGTGTATTCATCTCTTGGTCTCCCTCTACAATTTTTACCCTCCACGCTGCTCTTCAATACTAAATTGGTGATCCCTTGATGCCTCAGAACATGTCCTACCAACCGATCCCTTCCTCTAGTCAAGTTGTGCCACAAACTTCTCTTCTCCCCAATCCTATTCAATACCTCCTCATTAGTTATATGATCTACCCATATAATCTTCAGCATTCTTCTGTAGCACCACATTTCGAAAGATTCTATTGTCTTCCTGTCCAAACTAGTTATTGTCCATTTTTCACTTCCATACATGGTTACACTCCATACAAATACTTTCAGAAACGACTTCCTACACTTAAATCTATACTAGATGTTAACAAATTTCTCTTCTTCAGAAATGCTTTCGTTGCCATTGCCAGTCTACATTTTATATCTTCTCTACTTTGAACATCATCAGTTATTTTGCTCCCCAAATAGCAAAACTGCTTTACTACTTTAAGTGTCTCATTTCCTAATCTAATTCCCTCAGCATCACCCGACTTAATTCGACTACATTCCATTATCCTCGTTTTGCTTTTGTTGATGTTCATCTTAATCCTCCTTTCAGGACACTATCCATTCTGTTCAACTGCTCTTCTAAGTCCTTTGCTGTCTCTGATAGAATTACAATGTCATTGGCAAACCTCAAATTTTTTATTTCTTCTCCATGGATTTTAATACCTACTCCGAATTTTTCTTTTGTTTCCTTCAATGCTTGCTCAATATACAGATTGAATAACATCGGGGGAGGCTACAGCCCTGTCTCACTCCCTTCCCAACCATTGTTTCCCTTTCATGTCCACCACTCTTATAACTGCCATCTGGTTTCTGTACAAATTGTAAATAGCCTTTCACTCCCTGTATTTTACCCCTACCACCTTCAGTATTTGAAAGAGAGTATTCCAGTCAACATTGTCAAAAGCTTTCTCTAAGTCTAAAAATGCTAGAAACATAGGTTTGCCTTTCCTTAATCTAGCTTCTAAGATAATTCGTAGGGTCAGTATTGCTTCATGTGTTCCTATATTTCTACGGAATCCAACTGATTTTCCTCAAGGTCAGCTTCTACCAGTTTTTCCATTTGTCTGTAATGAATTCGCATTAGTATTTTGCATTCGTGACTTATTAAACTGATTTCTTTGGGATTGGAATTATTATATTCTTCATGAAGTCTGAGGGTATTTCGCCTGTCTCATACATCTTGTTTAACAAATGGTAGAGTTTTGTCAGGACTGGCTCTCCCAAGGCCGTCAGTAGTTCTAATGGAATGTTGTCTACTCCCGGGGCCTTGTTTCGACTCAGGTCTCTCAGTGCTCTGTCAAACTCTTCATGCAGTATTGTATCTCCCATTTCATCTTCATCTACATCCTCTTCCATTTCCATAATATTGTCCTCAAGTACATCACCCTTGTGTAGACCCTCAATATACTCCTTCCACCTTTCTGCTTTCCCTTCTTTGCTTAGAACTGGGTTTCCACCTGAGCTCTTGATATTCATACAAGTGGTTCTCTTTTCTCCAAAGGTCTCTTTAATTTTCCTGTAGGCAGCATCTATCTTAACCCTAGTGAGATAAGCCTCTACATCCTTACGTTTGTCCTCTAGGCATCCCTGCTTAGCCATTTTGCACTTCCTGTTGATCTCATTTTTGAAACATTTGTATTCCTTTTTGCCTGCTTTATGTACTGCATTTTTATATTTTCTCCTTTCATCAATTAACTTCAATATTTCTTCTGTTACCCAAGGATTTCTACTAGCCCTCGTCTTTTTACCTATTTGATCCTCTGCTGCCTTCACTACTTCATCTCTCAAAGCTACCCATTTTTCTTCTACTGTATTTCTTTCCTCCATTCATCTCAATTGTTCCCTTATGCTCTCCCTGAAACTCTGTACAACCTCTGCTTTAGTCAGTTTATGCAGGTCCCATCTCCTTAAATTCTCACCTTTTTGCAGTTTCTTCAGTTTTAATCTACAGTTCATAACCAATAGATTGTGGTCAGAGTCCACATCTGCCCCTGGAAATGTCTTACAATTTAAAACCTGGTTCCTAAATCTCTGTCTTACAATTATATAATCTATCTGAAACCTGTCAGTATCTCCAGGCTTCTTCCAAGTATACAACCTTCTTTTATGATTCTTGAACCAAGTGTTAGCTATGATTAAGTTGCGCTCTGTGCAAAATTCTACCAAGCGGCTTCCTCTGTTATTTCTTAGCCCCAATGCATATTAACCTACTACATTTCCTTCTCTCCCTTTTCCTACTACCAAATTCCAGTCACCCATGACTATTAAATTTTCGTCTCCCTTCAATATCTGAATAATTTCTTTCATTTCATCATACATTTCTTCAATTTCTTCGTCATCTGCAGAGCTAGTTGGCATATAAACTTGTACTACTGTAGTAGGCATGGGCTTCGTGTCTAGCTTGGCCACAATAATGTGTTCACTATGCTGTTTTTTAGTAGCTTACCCGCACTCCTATTTTTTTCTTTCATTATTAAACCGACTCCTGCATTACCCTTTTTTGATTTTGTATTTATAATCCTGTATTTGCCTGACCCAAAGTCTTGTCCTCCTGCCAGGGAACTTCACTAATTCCTACTATATCTACCTTTAACCTATCCATCTCCCTTTTTAAATTTTCTAACCTACCTGCTCGAATAAGGTATCTGACACTCCACTCTCCGATCTGTAGAACGCCAGTTTTCTTTCTCCTGATAATGACGTCCTCCTGAGTAGTCCCTGCCCGGAGATCCAATTGGGGGACTATTTTACCTCCGGAATATTTTACCCAAGAGGACCCCATCATCATTAAACCATACAGTAAAGCTGCATGCCCTCGGGAAAAATTACGGCTGTCGTTTTCCCTTGCTTTGAGCCGTTTGCAGTACCAGCACAGCAAGGCCATTTTGGTCAGTGTTACAAAGCCAGAGCAGGCAATCCAGACTGTTGCCCCTGCAACTACTGAAAACGATGTTGACCCTCTTCAGGAACCACACATTTGTCTGGCCTCTCAACAGATACCCCTCCGTTGTGGTTGCACCTATGGTACGGCTATATGTATCGCTGAGGCACACAAGCCTCCCCACCAACGACAAGGTCCATGGTTCTTGGGGGGAACTGAGGATGTATCTTCTTTTATTTATGATGTGAAGTCTGCAGCTGATTTGGGAAAATGGTGGGCTGAAACAGCCGTGAATATGGCTAAATTGTTGTTAGTAGTTGACATAAAACCATACGTTACGTACCACAAGACTGTTAGTAAGACCTCAAAATTAGAGGAGCTGGATAATGGTCTCATCCAGTACCACTACATACACAGAATAGCACAAGATTTTTTAGTGAGAAAGTCAGTGAACTGTTGTAGAAATGCAGCAATTCAGTAGTCTCTTTATCTGAGAGAATTAGGAAGGTGAATGTGCAAACGTATCAGCTAAAATGCGATTTGGAGGCTGGCAGAATCATCCTTCATGATGTGTTTGTGATGGGTATATCTACTGATATGTCAAGGACATTCAGATGGAGAATCTAAGTGATTTATCTGCGGCCATTGTAACTGTCACACAACTAGAGGAAATCAACATTGCTACATGGAGGAGAGACCCTGGTGTTTTCTTCTCTGAGGTGAAGTATTATAGAGGTGAGCATACATACAGGCCACATCAGGAAGCAATGTTATCAGCTGGTATGTTATGAATGTGGGGAGATGGGCATTAAGGTAAGTGATTCCTGGAAGAAAGCATATGGCAGGAATTGCCCAATAATTAGCCTCATTGATTGGATGGCATTCCCAGTAGAACACAACACTGCCAAAACATATTCAGAGTGGATTGTAAGGAACATAAATTTATTATGTTTGCTGGGGCTCATGTGCTTATAGTCAGTCTGTATCTCTTGGGCATGGCATGGGTTGTGTGGAGTGGGGGAAATGTCGTGAGGTAATTCAGAACAAAATACACAGTTTTAGCTTAAGAACTAAATGTTCTTGGGAGCATATGAAAGTGTTGACACATGTTGGGGAAGGGTTCTGCGATTCAGTTGTACTGTTAAACACCACCCAAAAATGGATCTTTTGTAATGTACAACTGAACTTGACAGGACATTGATTCCTCTAGGTAAAACAGCTGCAAGTGTTAAAATGTCACAAGGTTCACCAATCATGAAGGTGGTACTAAATAAACTGGAGACACAGGCATGAAAGACCAATTCACATGATACAATACCTCAAGATACAGGGAATTTTGTTTGGTTTAGCACAGGTACACGCTTATCCAAGGGTTTATTATGAGTTTTAGAGCCATAGAAAATTAACAAAGAATTGGGTGTCACACTGTTTTGAACACAGAAGTATAGTACACATCAATCATGTGGTTAGAGATTTTATCGACCCAGTCAGTCTAGGTAATTTTAGTATGAATGAAGTGAGGTATATCAAAGAGTTTCTTGCTTGCTAATTTGAAGGTTTTGGAGGAAGATCACATAGCTAGATCAAGTGAGGACCTTTTCTGTAAGCAAACCATCACTAGCCAGCGTTATGTGAAAGAGTAAAACACATACAAACAAACAATAGGAAAGTGACAGAAACCTTCTTCCTAAGATTAATGGAGTTATTTACCACCAACACAAGTCATGCAGCACAGGATAACAACAGGGAATAATGCTGCAGTGTGTAAGAAACTGTATAGAATTCTTAAATGTATGCAACTGATAGTGGAAGAACTTTTCGACAAACAGCTAGCAGACAGTATTATTGAATATAGTGAGAGTCATAGGAGCACCCTTTTTTTTAGCCTCAAAGAAGTTACCAAATGGCACTAAAAATACAAATTTAGCTTTGACTCTGAATATCTTAATCATCATTGATACATATCCCATACCAAACATAGCGCAACTCTGGGTCAGTAAATAATTCCCCACCATGGATTTGAAGAGCAGATATCACCAGCTGATGACAGCACTGTAATATTGGCTTAATAAAGCTTTTACTGTCCTCTGATGCCATTTCCAGCACCATCGAATCACAAATGGTTTCAAGAATCCAACTGCAGTTTTTCAAAGATTACTGGATAGGATACTTAGAGGACTGAAATGGAGAAAATTTTTGGTTCATTTTGATGACATCATAGTGTTCTGAAAATACTTGTAAGTGACATCTGGAGGAAGTGCTCAAAAGACTGACGACAGCACAGCTAACACTAAGCCTTGATAAATGTCATTTTGCAGCAATGGAGCTGAATTATATTGTGCACATGATTAGTCAGGAAGGTGTGAGAATAGGTATGTGCTTAATCTCAGCAATTCAGAACTTTCTCACCACCACAGACATCTAAACAACTGCAAACCTTTTTGGTTCCCTATAATTACTATCATAAATTTGTAAAGAACTTCACTGAAATTGGCAAACATTGGAACCATTTGTTGTACAAAGGAATAAAATTTGAATGGTCTGCCAAATGTCAAAGAGCATTTGACCACCTTGAAACAAGCACTGAAAGCTGGTCCATTTTTTATACTTCCAAACTCAGCTTCACCGCTGAATGAAACACTCATTGACTGGTTTGCAAACAAAGCTAAAGAACAGTAGGACATTAACTGGTAACTATTAGATGAACTTGTAAATATATGGAAAATTTGTATTAGCAAGAAAGAAACAGCTTTAATAAAATTGAATATGATGAACTTCATGTCTTGGACATAGAATATAATGCTTTAAAAGGAGGAGGTAATCCCAGAAATCATGTAAGTCAGCAGTATAGGTAGGGAAGCATAATTAAAATGAATAATATATAAATAGTAATGTAAAATGTGGATAATGAGGTTGTTACACAAATATTCCATCCTAAAAAATTCAAGGCATGTTACTGAAGGAAAGACAAGATTTTGTTCCCCAGAATAGTATCACAGGAAAACACTAAAAGTTTGTTAAAGTTCTTCACTGGCAACACCAGAAGCCTGATCTGGCAGACTGCCAGCTAGGAGAAAATACAAAGGTTGAGGTGAATGTGAAACTGACTGCAAAAAATGAGGCCAGCAGAGTACCCAAGTCCATGAATGAAGCATAATCCCATCATGGAACAGAAACCTGCCATCATATTGGTGAAAAGCAGTGTGTCACAAGAATGCCCACATACACAATATTAAGTATTCAGCAACAGAAAAAAAAACATGAAAAATGAAGTTACAAAAATATAAACCAACCAGGAGAGCCAACCAAACTGTAAAACTAGTACACATGATGTCATTGGTATTCCCACTGCAGCAGAGCACATGATAAAGTGTCAGATGAATGCTACACCTTTTTTAATCAATAACCAAAGTTGCACCTGTTCTATGGAGGGGTGAAGCTACATCAGTTGACCTCTGTGTATCTAAACATCTCCTGTTCTCCCCTAGGTTCATGTCTTCAACATCAACAAGAGCATTTAATAGATCAGCTTGCAGATCTGTTGTCCATTATTATATAGTATTAACCACGGTGGCTGACACTGGGGCAGGGGCACCAATCAGCTGTGGCATAATGGCTTTCACATGAGATATCCACTATGCAGCAGTACCATCAGACAGACACGTGGCTGCCTCTGCTCACAAGGTCCGCAAACTACTGGCCTGACAGAGCTGTCACCTCTCTGGGAAAATAATTCTGTATTTCTGGACAATTTATCTCACTGTGACTAATGTTTTCTTGGCACTGTCAAGTGTAAGCAGATCCTTATCACTGCACCCTGCTCAGCACAGTCCACATGACTATAAGGATCTTGAACCAGACCACTATTGTACATATATTTACTTCCACTAGAGAATGAGACATTTCTTGAACCTGGTAGGAGTAAAAAAAGAGGAACACCAGGTATGTTGGATTATTATTCCATACAACCTCTTATCATTCATTACACAATAAGTTTTGAAGACTCATCACGTACCTTCATTGCTGGTTAAGTGTTCCTCACTATCCAGGAATTTTCCAAATGTACTGGTCATCCACATTGTTACATCATTAACCATTGATTGATAGTATGATGCATTACTTTGACTTGATCCCACTGCTGCAACATAACAATGATGATTTGGTAATGTTAAAAATTGTATCAAGTTCCTTATGAGAGTTAATGCTATGAATACGCACACTTTAATGCATCATCCTTTAGTCTTCACTAGGTTATCAATATTCACAAATTGTAAACCAGGAAATCTAACTTTGGAGGCTATACCAGAGTACTTTCTTTTTTGCTTCATCTGTGGGCATCATTACAACTTTCTGCAGGAACTAAACAATATGTCAGACTGGTATGTGACCTGGACCCTTGGCAATTGAGTGAAACGGTATAACTGTCTCAGATATTTTGGCAAAAGTGATGAAATCTTTGTGTGTTTTTAATTATGTTAGTACAAGGCTCCTGAGTGCCGTGCCCACCCACACACACACACACACACACACACACACACACACACACACACACACACACACACACCAAAGAAACTGGTATAGGCACGTGTATTCAAATACAGGGATATGTAAACAGGCAGAATAAGGTGCTGCAGTTGGAAAAGCCGAAATAAGACAACAAATGTATGGCGCAGTTGTTAGATCAGTTACTGCTGCTTCAATGGCAGGTTATCAAGATTTAAGTGAGTTTGAATGTGGTGTTATAGTCAACACATGAGCAATGAGAGACAGCATTTCTGAGGCAGCAACGAAGTGGCTATTTTCCCATCCAAACATTTCAAGAGTGTACCATGAATATCAGGAATACCATAAAACAACAAATCTCCAACATTGCTGTGGCCAGAAAAAGATCCTACAAGAACAAGACCAATGATGAGTGAAGAGATTCATTCAATGTGACAGAAGTGCAACCCGTTTGTAAATTGCTGCAGATTTCAATGCTGGGTGATCAACAATTGTCACTGTGTGAAACATTCAACAGAACGTCATTGATATGGGCTTTCAGAGCTGAAGATCCACTAGTGTACCTTTGATGTCTTCATGACACAAAGTTTCATGCTTTGCCTGGGCCCTTCAATACCGATATTGGACTGTTGATCACTGGAAACATGTTGCCTGTTTGGATGAGTCTCTCAAATTGTTTCAAGCAGATGGATGTGAATGTGTATGGGTATGGAGACAACCTCATGAATTCATGGACCCTGCATGTTAGCAGGGAACTGTTCAAGCTGATGGACTCTCAGTAATGGTGTGGGGCATGTGCAGTTGAAGTGATATGGGACCCCGGATATGTCAAGACATGACTTTGACAGGTGACATTAGTAAGCATCCTGTCTAATCACCTGCATCCATTCATGCCCATTGTGCATTCTGATGGACTTGGACAATTCCAGCAGGATACTGTGACACTCCACATGTCCAGATTTGCTACAGAGTGGCTCCAGAAACACTATTCTGAGTGTAAACCCTTCTGCTGGCCACCAAACTCTCCAGACATGAACATTATTGAGCATGTCTGGGATGCCTTGCAACATGCTGTTCAGAAGAGACCTCCACTTCCTCATGCTCTTACGGATTTATGGACAGCCCTGCAGGATTCATGGTGTAAATTCCCTCCAACACTACTTCATATATTAATCAAGTCAATGCCACGTCATGTTGCAGGGCATCTGTGTCCCAGTGGGGTCTCTACAGGATATTAGGCAAGGATACCAGTTTGTACGGCTCTTCAGTGTGTGTGTGTGTGTGTGTGTGTGTGTGTGTGTGTGTGTGTGTGTGTGGCTGTGGGTGTGGGTGCGTTATATATATAACCAATGAAAACAATCAATTATTGATAAAATTATTTAAGTGGATGGATAAAAAAATCTGCTCACCAAGTGGCAGCAGAACACATATATAAGACTGATGTGATTGGCAAACTTTTGGAGCCAGTGTCTCCTTCTTCAGGCAGAAGGGTTGAAGAGAAATGAAGAAGGGTGGAGGAAAAGGACTGGAGAGGTCTAGGTAAGTCTCCCACGACCTGTGGTTCTGGGTGACTTTCCTGAAATCTACCCCTTTTCCTAGATCTCTCCAGTCCTTTTCCTTCACCATTCTTCATTCCCCTTCAACCCTTCTGCCTGAAGAAGGAGCCACCGGCTCCAAAAGCTTGCATTGTTGGGGAGTAGATTTTTTATCTGTCTAATTAAATAATTTTATATAGGCCTATTCTATCTGTCCTGAAGTTTTGTAACTGCTGTATTGTAACATGTATATCAGTCAGGGTGGAAAATATATGAAAGGAGACTAGATAAAGGCTTAGGTACCAAAAGGTCTTTCATCAAGGATGAAAAAGATTGAAAAAATGAGTTATATCGAAATGTATGAAATAAGGTCTGAATCTGACATCTTTCAGTTTTTGACCATTATTCTTTTGCTGCTCATATACCTGCTAGAGCTGGAACCTTTCTAAAATTACTAACTTCACAAAATAAAAGTAAATACTGATCTAAGTTCAGTACAGATTAATCATGAAAAAGAGACCATGCTGTTATGTCCTGTAAGGGATACTTTAATTTTTTGCTAAATCTTCTACTAATCTAAGTAAGCAAATCAGTATATTTGCCAAATGATGGATAGTTTTTGAGTTGATGCCACATCAGCATCATACATCTGTGTATCTTTAGTCAAACATTCCCTCACTTGTCCTTAAGAGGCTTAGTGGAGTATGTTCCACATCTTTAAGTCACAGCACAATCCATGATGATCAGAAAAGAATGTGATGTAAAACCAGTCTACTAAATAAATGAGACACTCATTCATCATTTATATCTGTCTTCATATTATGACTGCGCAGTCAATATTATATGCTCAAGCTGGTCAACATTATTAAATTAGATTTTTTACATGCTTAATAAAGCAGGAAAAATTGAGTTATCATAAAATGTTCATAATTCACTGCTTGATGAATTGTTGCTAAGGAAACAATAGAAATCAGCCAAAGTCAAATGAAGAGGAGCGTGACTACCTAACTCAGTAATCTCAAAGGCTCACCTAGCATGGTGGGAAGAAGGATAATGGAATAAAATCTAGGACATTTAGAGAGTTTTCATTTGCATCTGAAGAGGCATGCTGTAATAAACAGTAACAGTTGAAACATCATGGAAACAGGAAAGTAGACTTGGGCTTAATATCATATCAGTAAGACCACTGGCAGAAAAAGATATTAAAGGGAAATCATGTAATAATTATTTTCTTAGAATCAACCTGATTGTGAAAAAGATAATCAGGAGCTGATCTATACGGCAAATGTGTCATGAGACATATAATTAAGATGTTATATTGTAGCAGAAGACAGGAGGAGGAAATATCAAGATATACTACCAACACCAGACATTTAGCCCAAATTCATGTTCATGGATACTGTAATCAGAAGAGGATCTGAATGTCAGCCTACTGACACCACAAATATCATAGACCAAAATACCATGTCGAAGACAAACGTGTTAAAGAAACACAAAGCTAAATGCATTCCAGAGTTAGATGAAAATATCTATTAAAAAGGGTCACAGAAACAAAAATTTTGTTGCCTAACAAGTTATTGACCATAAAGAAGTGCAATTCTTTGTAGCATCCTACACTTAGTTACAAAATAATAATATAATATGCATTTACTGTTGATGTAATGAAATATTAAGGCTCAAATGGCAGGTGTGAACAATGTCTTTATGAAGCAAGTAAGAGAATGATCACATATAATGGTAGTTATGCTTATGAATATTTAAAAGATACAATTTGATAATCAGAATGGCGTGATGACATGAGCATGTATTATGTAATACACGCTCATCAACTGCTAATATATGTGAAGACAAAGGACATTCACAGACACATAGTACATTTTTTAACCATTTTGTGAAGCCTTCAGCTAACATTTTCTCATTTGATATATGTACATTCATATACCAAATAAAGAAAATGTTAACTGAATGCATCACAAAATCATTTTAAAAAATTCACCACAGATACAGATACTGTTGCAATGAAGATTATACATTCGCAGCTATGTTTTGTTTTGTTTTTTTATATTAACATAGGTATACTGTCTTTTGTTGTTTTTTTATCTCATAACCATTGTCATTTTTGGAAACATATATGTGCAAAATTCTGATGAATATTTTCATTTATTAGCTGCTTGTGGTACTTCATTGTTGTAACTACCAAATATCTTTTGCCTTGGTAAATGCTGTGTATTTATAAATTTGTTTTTTATTTAGTATTTATTGTTTTGTTGTCACAAACTCCATATTTTTGTGAAAATGCAATGTAATATTTCTAAGCTTAGATAAATCAAATCAAGTATATCATTATTTGATCCTTATATAAAATGGAATGTACTATAATGGAGCAGTGACAACTGAGTGAGTAATGGAGAGGATTGTACTAACAGTGACAGTCTGTAGTAAACTTTAATGGTTGTAATGTATGTATGATCTAACTCGCAGGTGTGCACCCGACTTCTGGTATTTCCTTTGTGTGTTTGAGAAAGATCACCTGTGTCATCTAAATTCACTTTAAAACTCTAGAGTCTAACATTTTAAGTAAAATTTAAATATTCTTTTTGTGTTAACTGTATGACTAATCTTTCATATACTCTGTACATTTGAATGTTTAGTGCTACAAAAATTATATAACACTTTATCAATAGTTGTAATCTACATTTGTGGTTTATAAGGTTTTGGCAGTAGTATCCTCATCTAGGTAATAATCCCCTGAATTTCAATGTCATCTACATGAATAAAATATACATTTCGGAATTTTTGGAAGTTTGTGGTTGTTGTGCATAACATAGTTCATAGCACATGTTCATGTTCCTAAGTTGCAGGGGCCCATTCTGATAATTCCAGGAGCAAAGTCAGAGTTGAAAAATTTGATTTGAAAAATCAATGTATAAAACAAAATGTTTATTCATTGATGTCCTCCTGGTAGGTACTCTGAGGTAACTCACATAGAGAAATAGTATTTATTGCCAAATCAGTTGGAAGTATTACCTATAGGCTCATTTTATTTTCATTTACTGATATGATTTGTTGCCAAAAATTTACTGATACAATACTGAAGAAAATGTAAGCTTTAGTCTGTATTCACAGTTTATTTATTTTTCCTGCTGGCTATGTTTTGATGTACAGTATCATCCTCAGGCCAACTGCTGGCATGCAGACGTCATGTTCACTTCCCAAGCAGGTGTGCCACATACCCCCATATACCTACTTGGGAAGTGAAAGTGACAACTGTTTGCCAGGCTATGGCCTGAGGAGTGTACTGTGTGCTGAAACCAGAAGCCTGAAGGCGAAATAAATAAATTCCAACTACAGACTAAAACCATTTTTTTATACAGAAGGGTATGACTCATAAGTTATGAAGCACAGTGGTCACCTTCACAACAAAATAAAATGACAGCTGCACAGTTTTTAAGTGAAACTCCAGTTATACAATTCAGGCATTCCTGAACAGAAAAGAGTAGTCTATTACATGTGCATAAATAACCACCACAGAGATATGCAGCTGTTGTTCATTTTACAAATAATGCTTCACAGTGTTTATTAGTGATATGACTCATAAAAATGTGATGAATTAATTGACATACCCGTATCTTCACCACCTGCAAATACAGGTGCAGCTACTACAGGAGCTGACACATGCTGTTCTGGTTCCTTCATCTCACATGAAACACAACTGCTTGTGTTTCCACTTTCCATTTGCAGAGTGTGGAACAATTTCCCTGTAGCTGTGTTTGAACTTCCCATTTCTAAATGGTTGTAAATTCCTTCTTGATGTTGTAATTTATCTGAGACCTGTAAAATAAATGTTTACTTAGCAAGAACTGAGACATTCTCACAAGAAAATTTCTGCAATTATAAGTCTATTAATTATTTTATTATGTTCACCAAAGTTAACAATGAGTCATTACCAAGAAGGGAAGTGTCAAAATGAGATGAGTTTGAGAAAATTTCACAAGCAATTTTGATAAATGTAAAGTGACAATACAAAATTTCTGGCCACTGGAGAAATGTCAGTACTGCCAACAGACACATACAAAACTACATGCAATATCTTAGTTTTTGGAACTAACATTTCTTCTTTGGTGAGGAGAGAAGGACTGACAGTGAAAGGGTAAAAAGGAAGGTTGGGTCACTCAGCCCACACAATTTTACTGTGTGTGTGTGTGTGTGTGTGTGTGTGTGTGTGTGTGTGTGTGTGTGTGTGTGTGTGTGAGAGAGAGAGAGAGAGAGAGAGAGAGAGAGAGAGAGAGAGAGTGAGAGAGTGAGAGAGATGAGGTGAAATATAAAAATATTGGTATGGGAGAGCAGGCATCACGCATGGTTTCCATGCTGGGGAAGGCTGCAACAGTTGCCGATCTGAACTAACCTAGACATCAGGCTACACTACAATGCAATATGTAACCACATCCAAGCTTCCAGAGGGGGGGCGGTCAGTGTCACATTCAAGCCAAAAGTTGACGTTCTGTGCCTCCTTTCTGTACCATAATAAATTATTAAATAACAACAAATACTAACTCCATGATAAAATCTATAGGTAGCACCTATTTTTTGACATCATATTCCTACATTTTACTTGACAGTTCAACTAAAAGATTCATTTTCGAGAGAGAGCTTAAATGCAGTTTATGTTTTCTGTGGAGCATGCTTAATGTTTGTCATGTTTTCAAATGTAAACTTGAGACATTTTACGTTTTGTGTACCATATGTTCAATCCGCAGTATTTATGAGTTTGTGAAACAAAACTGTACATTTTCCATGATTTCATGGGTTTTGTGCTGCAACTGGCTGACAGAAGCAAATGAAGCAGCTGCCATGTTAATTTTTTGTGAAGCCAACACACTTTATTTGTCTGTTTTCATATTTATACTTGTGTATTACAACCATACTGAAGGTATCCCCAAAACGCCTCATTTTTGGTATGATCTCTTGTGCTAAAGTATCTGAAAATGGGATGTTGGTGTGAAAGTTTGTTACCAATCATTTTTAACCACTTAATTTAGTATATTAGGTAGACAATTACAATAAATTAACTTTTTATCTTTTATTAAGTTTTGCTTATCTTCATTTATGTTTGCAGATGTAATCAGCTCATCTGTCCTTCTGTCCTGCAAGATGGTCTATGACCCTTTCATTAAAATATGGACATTTCAATAGTTATTTTTCAAGATCATGTTCCAGATTTTTGCATAATATATTGCACACAGAATTCATGTTGTGATAGTTTCTAACTCACAGTATGCTGCAATTATTCACAAGCAAATAAAACTCACTAAACTTCAGGTACAATAAACATACAGAAAGAAATTTGCTAATAATGTTTAATGACCAATACCTGAAGGATTGACAGAAAAAAAGAAGAATAATCTAATTATTAATATTAGTCATAAGCCTTGTAATGTAGATAAAGATGGCACTTTTGTCAGTTCCTTAACAGGTCATATGGGTACGCATTAGGCCCTCCAACATCAAGCAAAGCAGAGGTCAAGACAGAGGATAGCTCCAACTGGAAGCCTCAGATGACCAAAAGTGTGCAGGGGATGCTATCTGAGTGAGCATTATACTCAAAGAAACTTGTGCATTAAGAAGGACTTGCAAAGCTTACCTGTATGTACCCCTGGACAAGGATTATTTGTTTCCAGCATACATTTATCTACATTTACCTATATCTATATGTCGCTCTTATTGTGACAAGTACTTGAACCTAAGGGGCCCATTAATGGAATAGATTCTGTCACTTCCATGGTTTGTTGTGCATGGTACCATCCATTACTGTATACCCGAATCCAAATTAAGTTATAGGTTGAGGTGGACATTTGTTCTGATAATTCATTGAAGAATCTAACAAGCCTCATATACTTTTTGCATTTGTTGAAGTTGTAAACTAGTGTCTGTGCTCTTCTGCATGTTCACTGTAAACACATGAATAAGCAATAAGAATCAGACTAGCAAGCCAAACCAGAACCTCATTTCCCTATCATCGCCATATCTACCTCCTTAACCTAATATACCAAAAGATGGATGCCTCAAATCCTGTGTCACCTCTGATCTGAGTGTGAGCATCTGAGAAACTATGTTGGAACCCACGTCGGATCATGACAAATGGAAAGACAACTTTTTGCACACATTTACTCTATTTATTCATGAAACTCTCACTAGGTGGTGACTCTAATGTTACCGTAGTCTACATCTCACTAGTGAGACCTTTGCAAAATTATTCCTGCAGCAAATGGGACAGTGAGAGACAGAAACAAAAAAAAAAAGTCTGAAACACTATCAAAACATTAATACTAAGCATCAATTATGCATAAGGCTATTTTTAAGCTATTATTAGAAGAAAATGCTACTTGATAGTCATATATGTTTTGAAGGAGACTGAATCTTGTAAGATATAGGTCCCAAAACTGGTATACAGGGTGTTCAGGAACTCCAATTACAAACTTCTAGTACTTGTCGAGGGAAGTCAGTACACAATATTTTGATTTGGAGTCCATGTCTGGAAATGTACCAATTCTGTGCTACAAATGTACAAAAACATGTTTGCCAGGTAGGTATGCAGCAGTGTAGTATGCAGTTGGCTGATGTCATCTGACATCTGTCCTGCCTGGTTCAAGCCTCTTTCAAGTATCTGTGAGTGTTAGAACAACATTGCTCAGCACATGTTTGCAGAATACATTGATATGATCCTTCTCAATGCCAAACCTTATGACAGTGGAAGAGGTGCTCATTGTCTTTATCAAAATTGTTATCCACAACGTCCAGGTGTATAGCATATCTTTCTCACCACAATTATGCAATGGTTTTGAGAAAGAGGTGCCTTCACCAACAGCATGCACGACAATGGTGCTCCAAGGAGATGCTGTACATCTGCACTTAAAGAGGCCATACTGCTTCATGTTGAAGATACGGTTGCTTATGTACCTTGCTGTCAGTGAAACACCTGATGCAGTCACACACCAGAAGACCACTAATGTGTGACTCTGCCTCATGGCAGTCATGTGTCATCAACATGCCACCTTGTATAATGTAGCATCTGAGACCCACTGAACCATTATCACTGGCATCTGTACATGTTTTTGCTAGATAAAGTATGATGCAAATTTGCATGGATTTCATTCCATTACTGCCAAGGAACAAGTCCCTTACAATCAATAGCCTGCTCACCACCCTGAGTCAGCATCCTGGCATTCAACTGTGTCAATGACTACTGGCCCATTCTGGCAGCATAAAAGATGCAATACCAATAATACCTGTTAAAAAGAGGATCACTTAAAATGCTACTATACTCTTGTCGGAAATCATCTAATAGAACATTACCAACTCTGTACCAAAAATAAATAAGTACCACAACAAAACTGGAAGACACCCCAAAAAGCTCCATATATGTAGATTGTCAAGGATTTTATGCCTCCAATTTTTATTGTACGACTTCTCAAGGTCAAAAAAGATATATTCTGGAGGGAGTCTGCACAGGAAAGTCAGTTGTATATCACCTCTAGAAATGTCACTTATCAATTATAGAGTAATATCTCCTGGACACCCAATGAAATGGACTAAGCACTTGTTTCTATGCCAAGATCCAGAAAAGGTTGAGGTTAGTCATGCACTGCATGGTATTTCCCATACAGCTGGTGAGGACAACTGGTAAGGGTGGCTACTTAGGCATTTATAAATAGTAATCAAACAGTTTCCATTTAAAGGCTGTAGAGCCCAGAATTGGTATGACAGTCAGGCAAAATCACCATGATCATTGAGGCAATCATTGCACTGATACACCAAGTTTAAGATAGTCATTAGGTAAAACACCATGTCATGCTGCACAAGGAAGACCATACTTGCCTGTAGTGCATCCTCAAGTACCAGGACTCATTGATCTTTAAAGGCCTTTTTGAAGGCACAAGACATATGATAATCACATGGGGAGAGATCAGGACTACAGGGCAGCTGCTCAAATGTCTTCCAGTTGAGTTGGCATAACTTATTCATTACAAAATTTGCAGGAAGAGAACATGTGTCACCATAAAGCAGCAGCACCCCTTGTTGCCATTTACCACAGTGGTGGTTTGTGACAGATATGCTTTCTAATACACACTCTTCATTCTCTGATGGATGTCTACCAGTGTTTGTCCTTCAGCAGCAAAGAAAAGAATAACAGCATCTGGGTACTGTTCGGATGCATTTGGTAATAATGTTGTCACAGTTCATGTTTTCATATGTACCATACATATGTTGGAAAGACACGAATGGTGCACTAAACCCCTTCCCACACATTGGTGCTTATAAACCTGCACCACAGTCATGCTACGTTGCATATACACTGCAGCAATGCCCTCAATTGGAAACTTTTTGATCACCTCTGATACAACCATTCCCAAGTTTGAGAAGAGAAATTAAAGTAGCTGGCCTCCTCGAGCTGACCAATTGTCCTGTTTCAGTAATGAAATACTATTACACTGGAGAACAGCTATGTAGTTTTGATGGTAGGAGAGGAGGCAATGAAGCTGTGAAGATAAGTCATAAGTAATGCTTGGATAGCTCAGTCAGTAGATCACTTGCCTGAAAAAGGCAGAATCACAGTTTTAGTCCTGGTCTGGAACACAGTTTTAATCTGGGAAGAAGTTTCTGATCAGTTACATTCTGATACAGAGTCAATGATCATTCTGGATTTCAAAATGTGTTTCTTGTAAATAAAAGCACAAGATCAGTCTTGTACTGGGAGTCCGATTTCGTCTGCATGCCATTTCAAGACACTGTGAACTGGGTGCCAGCAGGAAAGGATAGCATAAACTGGCTGGTCTAATACCAGGAAATTTAAGAGGGGGAGGCACTGCCATGAGTGGTAAAAAATCAGTGGTTACAGATGTTGGAGCAGCGCCTTATTTGGTATAGGTATGACAGAAACAAGTCAAGTCATAAGAGAGGTCAGGATTGAAACAAACATTCAGACTCAGAAAGAAACTAAACAGCAGAAATCTGGCACATTGGATCAGCAAACACAGCTGTTGATTAAAAATTTTCACCACTCAACAGAAATTTTAATTCCACCCAGTTTTATCTCAGTCAATGTGAAATTCCGACTGTCTTTAGTGCATCAAAATATTTGAGGGCTAAGATGTAAAATTAATGAACTATTTATCTGCATTGATGAATTAAAGTCATCTAACCCAGCTGATGTAACCTGCCTCTCTGAACATCATGTGGCCACTGGTACCGTTGTGTTACAGGGTTTAGGTTAGCATCTCACTTTTGTAGGGCAGAAATGGAGGATGGAAGAGTTGCCAAAAATTTAATAACATAGACATTCATAAATTTTGCACAGAGCAGCTTATGGAAACATGTGTAACAGAAGAAAAATTTTATAACAAATCATTCATAATACTAAGTATTTACTGAGGTAATGCAGATAATTTAAGCTGTTCATAAATCACTTTGAAGCCCTATTGGACTATTTGACAACAAAAAATAAAGAATTAGTGGTTATTGCTGTTTTTAATGTAGATTTTTTTGAAAACTCTGCCAGTAGTAACTTATTGCAGTCAGTAGCATTGTCATTCAACTAAATTCATATTGTTAACTTTCGAACTAGAATAGCTAAGGACTCAAACATAGCCATTGATAATATGTTTACAGAACTGTCTAATGAACAAAATTGCATTATAAGACAAAATAAGTAGCTTTGCATACCATGACATCCTTTTTCTAAATGTTAATACTGATGAGGATATAAAGTAGACTAAATCTGAGTTCAAGTGGATAGTCAGTTAGGTTGCTTTAGGAAACTCCTCAAAGACATGAACTGGAGTGAGTGTGTTCAATGCTCGTAGAATGAATGAAAAATAAAACACTTTTATTAATAATATCATTAACCTATTTTAAAACATTTCTCCCCAAAATTAACCTAGATTAGACCAAAGTCTATAAAAAAAAGCCATGGATTACTGAAGGAATAAAGGTACCCTGTAAGATAAAAAGGAAACTATACCTATGAGTCAGAAATAGTTCTGTGCAAAATACTGAAGTTAGTCATATGGATATCAAGGAAAATTCATTATCAGAAAATGATAGTAAAATCAGATAACAAAATAAAGACATATACGATATAGTGAAGGAAGAGGCTGGTTGAACCAGAGATGAAGACGAGCATGTAGCATTAAGAGTAAATGACACACAGGCAACAGATGTGTGCAGTGTTGCTGAACTTTTGAATAAGCTGAATACGCTGAAGTTTGTATCAGAAAGGAGATAAAAAAATGCCACCCCACTTCCATTTCACTTTTGCCCACATTATCAAAAATTTTAGAAAAGATAATATGAAGGGCTTATTTCAATAGTGGTACAAATTGATTTTTGTTCATTCTGAGATACAGAGTCCTAATGTTAAATGAGCGCTGAAAAATCTGCAGTTGAGATACCAGAAATACTCAAGTATATACATTTGAATATTTCTGGTATCTCAATTGCAGATTTTTCAGTGCTCATTTAACTTTAGGACTCAGTACCTCAGAATGAACAAAAATGGACCCATACCACTATTGAAATAAGCCCTTCATATATAGTTGTCTTCTTAACTATCTGACCACAAATAAAATATTATCCAAGTCACAATTCAGATTTCTAAAGGGTTCTGTTATTGAAAAGACTATCTACACATATAGTGAGAGTGTACTTAATTCATTAAATGGTAAATCACAGGCTATTGGTATATTTTGTGATCTGACAAACGCAACAAGATCACAATATCATTTTAAGCAAATAAGAATATTGCAGTGTAACAGGAAATGCTTAAAAAAATGGTTCAACTCCTATATCTCTGACAGAAAACAAAGGGTCTCAATAGAAAAGAGACATGCATTAAGCTACCAGGCATCATTCAGCTGGGAACTAATAATATCTCGTGTCCCACAAGGTTCCATATTAGTTTGTTTTGTTTGCAGGTGATACAAACATTGCAGTAAATCAAGTGCAGCCATCGAAAGGTCAGCCACTGAAACTTTCATGGACATTAACAAGTGATTCCTAGCCAATTCTCTGTCACTGAAGCTTGAAAAAATGTACAATATGCAGAATAGAAGTTGTAAAAGGTTTTCTGGCAGTGTATGCCTTCAATATGATGGCAAGCAGACAGAATAAATTGGCAGAGCTAAATTCTGGGGATTACAGCTCAATAATAAGTTTAACTGAGGGAAGCATACCACAGAACTGTTAAAGTGCCTAAACAATCTCTATTTGCTATGAGAATGTTGTCAGACATAGCTTACTTTCATTCCATACTGTCATGTGGCATTATTTTCTCTGGCAACTCATCGAGGCAAGATAAAGTTTTTTGAGCCAAAAAACGTACAATATCAATTATTTTTGGTGTGAACTCAAGAACGTTCTGCAGAAGGATGTTTAAGGATCTGGGGATACTAACAAATGCCTCCCAATATATTTATTTCTTAATGAAATTTGTTATTAAAAATTTATTTTTTTTTCTCAAACCAACAGCTCAGTTAATGGAATCAATACTAGAAATAAGAATAACTTTCACAAAGATTTGAAGTCACTTACTTGGGTTCACAAACGTGTCCACTACCCAATAATACACATTTTTAATTTCAGGCCAGCAGCCATAAAAAGTTTAACTTTTAATAAGGTTCAGTTTGAGAAGATTCTAAAGGATTTATTGGTGGCCATCACCTATTCCATTGATCAAGTTCTCAGCTGAACAGATTGATGCATGTGTATGATACTAATAATAGCACATATATTTTTTTAATGTATTTTTTTTTTTACCTTGGGCAGTTTCATATGGGATCTGTGGTAAGTACATTAGCATATCTGTTTTTATTTTGGTAAATATTTATTGTGTATTCTTGCTTTCTGTGTTCCACATCCCAGAGGATCTCTTCACAATGGATCATTTGGAACAAAAAGTACATCTAATCTAATTTAATTTAAGCTTGCAATTGAAAGGGGTTTCTTGCGAAGTCTTTTTGATTCCTTCAGATGGATTTTAGATTTCAATGACAAAATCAGTAGTTTTATATTTACCACATTCACCACAGAAGAAGAGAGACGAGTGCAGCACTGTCTGTTTGCTTTGGGTGATGTTGCTTCATTCTCAACTTCCATCTCCCTTGATGTATTGGATGATGACTTCATCATTGTGGACACATTGCTCAACTTTGGTTCATTTTCCTTTAGGTATAAACCTCCAATTTGAGGAGTGCATTTGTCTATGTGGTTTGGATGTTGTGTGGTGGCGATTAGTGTTTTCACAGCAGCTCCACTACTACAAGAGAAGTTGTATGAGCAAGTATTTGTTGCTGCTTCTGCTGGTAAAGTCAGCACTGCAGATTGCTCATTCTGAATTAAATTTTCCTTTATGCCAAGAATACATGAACACAAAATGAAAGAGCTGATTATTTTCAATAAGTTTCATGTTTATTGCATGCCAGGGTGGTGTGCCCATAGTACTGACACAGGAAAGTGCACTTTGGATTGTCAGTACATGATCAAGTTTTCAGGCATATTAGGCTTGCTGCAAAGTGCTCAGGAAATGTTGGAAAAATGGAGGTCAGAAAAAAAAGTAGCAGTCTTCTCTAGTTTACTGTTCACTCACTTTGGTTCTTACATTGAGTACAATAATACATGTCATTAACACTTTGTTCACCAAAATGCTTTTTTGGGAGATTCACTACTGCACTGTGACATATACAATTTGAAAAAGGTCAACATATGGCTGAAATTGGTTATGAATGTTATCACATCACGTGATCATGTCTAAAATAACAAGATGTGCTTAATGTGTTAATCAATCCTCCTCAATGACAGATTGTCATTTTGTTTCCAAAAGCTTCATGATGTTTTTGACTTCTGTCATGCAAATGTAATCCAGCACTCCCTTAAATGCCTGCATATCTATATTCATTAGATGTCTACATCTACATCTACATCTACATTTATACTCCGCAAGCCACCCAACGGTGTGTGGCGGAGGGCATTTTAGGTGCCACTGTCATTACCTCCCTTTCCTGTTCCAGTCGCGTATGGTTCGCGGGAAGAACGACTGTCTGAAAGCCTCCGTGTGCGCTCTAATCTCTCTAATTTTACATTCGTGATCTCCTCGGGAGGTATAAGTAGGGGGAAGCAATATATTCGATACCCCATCCAGAAACACACCCTGTCGAAACCTGGCGAGCAATCTAAACCGCAATGCAGAGCGCCTCTCTTGCAGAGTCTGCCACTTGAGTTTACTAAACATCTCCGTAACGCTATCATGGTTACCAAATAACCCTGTGACGAAACGCGCCGCTCTTATTTGGATCTTCTCTATCTCCTCCGTCAAACCGATCTGGTACGGATCCCACACTGATGAGCAATACTGAAGTATAGGTCGAACAAGTGTTTTGTAAGCCACCTCCTTTGTTGATGGACTACATTTTCTAAGCACTCTCCCAATGAATCTCAACCTGGTACCCGCCTTACCAACAATTAATTTTATATGATCATTCCACTTCAAATCGTTCCGCATGCATACTCCCAGATATTTTACAAAAGTAACTGCTACCAGTGTTTGTTCTGCTATCATATAATCATAAAATAAAGGATCTTTCTTTCTATGTATTCGCAATACATTACATTTGTCTATGTTAAGGGACAGTTGCCACTCCCTGCACCAAGTGCCTATCAGCTGCAGATCTTCCTGCATTTCGCTACAATTTTCTAATGCTGCAACTTCTCTGTATACTACAGCATCATCCGCGAAAAGCTGCATGGAACTTCCGACACTATCTACTAGGTCATTTATATATATTGTGAAAAGCAATGGTCCCATAACACTCCCCTGTGGCACGCCAGAGGTTACTTTAATGTCTGTAGACGTCTCTTCATTGATAACAACATGCTGTGTTCCGTTTGCTAAAAACTCTTCAATCCAGCCACACAGCTGGTCTGATATTCCGTAGGCTCTTACTTTGTTTATCAGGCGACAGTGCGGAACTGTATCGAACGCCTTCCGGAAGTCAAGAAAAATAGCATCTACCTGGGAGCCTGTATCTAATATTTTCTGGGTCTCATGAACAAATAAAGCGATTTGGGTCTCACACGATCGCTGTTTCCGGAATCCATGTTGATTCCAACATAGTAGATTCTGGGTTTCCAGAAATGACATGATACTCGAGCAAAAAACATGTTCTAAAATTCTACAACAGATCGACGTCAGAGATATAGGTCTATAGTTTTGTGCATCTGCTCGACGACCCTTCTTGAAGACTGGGACTACCTGTGCTCTTTTCCAATCATTTGGAACCCTCCGTTCCTCTAGAGACTTGCGGTATACGGCTGTTAGAAGGGGGGCAAGTTCTTTCGCGTACTCTGTGTAGAATCGAATTGGTATCCCATCAGGTCCAGTGGACTTTCCTCTATTCAGTGATTCCAGTTGCTTTTCTATTCCTTGGACACTTATTTTGATGTCAGCCATTTTTTCGTTTGTGCGAGGATTTAGAGAAGGAACTGCACTGCGGTCTTCCTCTGTGAAACAGCTTTGGAAAAAGGTGTTTAGTATTTCAGCTTTATGCATGTCATCCTCTGTTTCAATGTCATCATCATCCCGGAGTGTCTGGATATGCTGTTTCGAGCCACTTACTGATTTAATGTAAGACCAGAACTTCCTAGGATTTTCTGTCAAGTCGGTACATAGAATTTTACTTTCGCATTCACTGAACGCTTCACGCATAGCTCTCCTTACGCTAACTTTGACATCGTTTAGTTTCTGTTTGTCTGAGAGGTTTTGGCTGCGTTTAAACTTGGAGTGAAGCTCTCTTTGCTTTCGCAGTAGTTTCCTAACTTTGTTGTTGAACCACGGTGGGTTTTTACCATCCCTCACAGTTTTACTCGGCACGTACCTGTCTAAAACGCATTTTACGATTGCCTTGAACTTTTTCCATAAACACTCAACATTGTCAGTGTCAGAACAGAAATTTTCGTTTTGATCTGTTAGGTAGTCTGAAATCTGCCTTCTATTACTCTCGCTAAGCAGATAAACCTTCCTCCCTTTTTTTATATTCCTATTAACTTCCATATTCAGGGATGCTGTAACGGCCTTATGATCACTGATTCCCTGTTCTGCACTTAAAGAGTCGAAAAGTTCGGGTCTGTTTGTTATCAGTAGGTCCAAGATGTTATCTCCACGAGTCGGTTCTCTGTTTAATTGCTCGAGGTAATTTTCGGATAATGCACTCAGTATAATGTCACTTGATGCTCTGTCCCTACCACCCGTCCTAAACATCTGAGTGTCCCGGTCTATATCTGGTAAATTGAAATCTCCACCTAAGACTATAACATGCTGAGAAAATTTATGTGAAATGTATTCCAAATTTTCTCTCAGTTGTTCTGCCACTAATGCTGCTGAGTCGGGAGGTCGGTAAAAGGAGCCAATTATTAACCTAGCTCGGTTGTTGAGTGTAACCTCCACCCATAATAATTCACAGGAACTATCCACTTCTACTTCACTACAGGATAAACTACTACTAACAGCGACGAACACTCCACCACCGGTTGCATGCAATCTATCCTTTCTAAACAACGTCTGTACCTTTGTAAAAATTTCGGCAGAGTTTATCTCTGGCTAAGCCAGCTTTCTGTACCTATAATGATTTCAGCTTCGGTGCTTTCTATCAGCGCTTGAAGTTCTGGTACTTTACCAACGCAGCTTCGGCAGTTGACAATTACAATACCGCTTGCTGCTTGGTCCCCGCATGTCCTGACTTTGCCCCGCACCCGTTGAGGCTGTTGCCCTTTCTGTACTTGCCCAAGGCCATCTAACCTGAAAAACTGCCCAGCCCACGCCACACAACCCCTGCTACCCGTGTAGCCGCTTGTTGCGTGTAGTGGACTCCTGACCTATCCAGCGGAACCTGAAACCCCACCACCCTATGGCGCAAGTCGAGGAATCTGCAGCCCACACGGTCGCAGAACTGTCTCAGCCTCTGATTCAGACCCTCCACTCGGCTCTGTACCAAAGGTCTGCAGTCAGTCCTGTCGACGATGCTGCAGATGGTGAGCTCTGCTTTCATCCCGCTAGCGAGACTGGCAGTCTTCACCGAATCAGATAGCCGCCGGAAGCCAGAGAGGATTTCCTTCGATCCATAGCGACACACATCATTGGTGCCAACATGAGCGACCACCTGCAGATGGTGCACCCTGTACCTTTCATGGCATCCGGAAGGACCCTTTCCACATCTGGAATGACTCCCCCCGGTATGCACACGGAGTGCACATTGGATTTCTTCCCCTCTCTTGCTACCATTTCCCTAAGGGGCCCCATTACGCGCCTGATGTTGGAGCTCCCAACTACCAGTAAGCCCACCCTCTGCGACCGCCCGGATCTTGCAGACTGCGGGGCAACCTCTGGAACAGGACAAGCAGCCATGTCAGGCCGAAGATCAGTATCAGCCTGAGACAGAGCCTGAAACCGGTTCGTCAGACAAACTGGAGAGGCCTTCCGTTCAGCCCTCCGGAATGTCTTTTGCCCCCTGCCACACCTTGAGACGACCTCCCACTCTACCACAGGTGAGTGATCAGCCTCAATGCGGGCAGTATCCCGGGCAACCACAGTCGTAGTCCGATCGGGGGATGCGTGGGACGAGCTGGCCGTCCCCGACAAACCCCCATCCGGACCCCCACAGTGATGCCCATTGGCAACAGCCTCAAGCTGTGTGACCGAAGCCAACACTGCCTGAAGCTGGGAGCGAAGGGATGCCAACTCAGCCTGCATCCGAACACAGCAGTTGCAGTCCCTATCCATGCTAAAAACTGTTTTGCAAAGAACGTCTGAACTAATCTACAGAGAGCGCAAACAAATCGACAAAATTTAAACGGTTATTAAAATACAAGATTGCCTAGTAAATGCAGTAATGCTGCTACTTGCGCACTGCTGACACTGCTCGGCGGAGGAAGGAGACTGCGCGAATTTACACTATTCAGGTACTAAAACGCGATGCTACAACTCTCAAATACTATAATAGGCCCGAAATTTATGAATTAAACAATGCAAGTACCAAAAACACGCAAAGAAATTAAGAATTAAACTATGTAACAAATGAGTGAGCTAGGATTATACGACTTGGTGCTGCAGCTGCTTATCCAACGGTGGCAGGGAGCACACTGACTGTGACCAACTGACACTGGCCGTTCAAAACAAAAACAGAAGACAAACGACTACGCGAATTTACACTATTCAGGTACTAAAACGCGATGCTACAACCCTCAAATACTATAATACGCCCGAAATTTATGAAGTAGTGTAGTGTCATAGGTTAGTTTATATGAAGTAGCACGTCACACTTAAGGTTTAACTTACTTGACAAAATATGTCAGAAAATTTCTTAATGCATAACTTATGCAAAGAGACTGGACAGCTCACTGTGTGGGAAATGATGGAAATTCTGTGCAGAGACAGAATAATACAGGAATGCTGTATGTCTGTGTGCCAGTACAGGTGTTAAAACATCAACACCTGCTCCGATGTAGGGCCACTTACACTGTGCGGGTGCCAGGCCAGAGATGTACTTGGCCCATGTTGTAGTGCCACGGATCACAATGTATGACCAGCTTCTTCTCTGTGCAGAGCTATCAAAACATGTTGATCTGGACATTGGATGATGATAAGTCACATATAGAACATTGTCTGCTCTGGCAGTTGTGATATTAATCTCATGTTCTGCAAGATATTAATGTGAAATATTGTTTATGATGTTGAAGAATATGTAAGTAAAACTGATGTCTGAGAATTTCTTGGTTTGATGATGGTACTTGGAAAACACTCTCTCTTACAGCTCCATTCATAACTGCCAGATGAAGAAGAATGACAAGCATGGTACACCAGAACTGAGTACCACTACTGCAAACAATGACTGAAATATTGAAGGAAATCATGAGTATTCAGAACACAAGACAAGACAGTGTATGCCGTTTCACGTACTACATATGAAATGTACAACCTTGAATCCATCCACTGCAGCACCACAATTGGAGCCCTCTGACAGACACAAATAACAGTGGAGCAGTGAAAAGAAAGCAGTAATAACAAAATAAGAAAAATTTGGAAAGCTTATGGAGATTTTGTTAAGAAGTTGGGCTGGTTGCCCCAGACAATGGATGTCAACAACATTACGTTCAAAAAAATTTTCTGCATTGGTACAACAAATTCAAGACTAATTATTTATAAGTAATCAGAAGAAAGCAAAAGCCTTTGCCTGTTTGTACAAACGAGAGACTGAAGAGAAAAGTGAAAAACAATATGATTTAGTGAGCAATGAGATATGGTACCAGTTCTAGAATTTAACAGCACTTTGTAACAAATGAGTGAGAACAATTATGACCAATTCCAGAACATACATGTCCAGATGAAAGACACTCAAAAATTGCTAGAGACTTTAGAGATTGTTGTGGAAAATCAGACTGGAGAGAAAAGTAAAATCTATAGTTGATCAGAGGTATCATCAACGAGATTTTTACATTCACAAACACCTCTCATTAGGAGGAAGATGCTGTGTGGTGAAATAGAGAAAACAAAGGCATGGGTAGAGAAGCAAGTAGGGCAGAACAACATTGAGATACTGAATGAAGTGTTAGAGCTTCAATCAGGGAATTGCATGGATTTAACAAAACAGTTCCCTAAATTTAAACCAAATGGAGATGTACACACTACATATTTTTATGAGTATTCTCATGAGCCTTGCCTCAGTCCTGGGAGGATTCCAAAAAGATATATTTTGCATTGAGTTTCCTTGTGGGGTGTGTGGCTGAATGGGATACTGCACATTTACAAGAATTCAAATCATGGGTTGATTGCACAGAAGAAACTAACTTTGAAACTACTAGACCCTAAATATGATAACAATTCTTTTGGGACTTACAAGAAATACATAGAGTGGCATCTGAGTAGGATGATGTATCTAGACAACCCACTGGAGGAAACATATTTCTGAAAAGTACTAGTGGGGAGACTTACTTGCTAAGCTAGGAAAGAAATGCCATACGGAGGTTGGTTAACAGTAAGTGATTGTTTATCTTTTTTTTAGGTTTTACTATGTTAAATATGGAAAGAGGGGAACTCATATCATAAGACAATAGCTCCCAACAGGCACAGGAGAACAATCAACACTCAAACAGATTTCCCGACAGAAAACAAATTAATTTTATGCAGAGTCAATAATGCTGCATGGTGAAGGCATAATAAAAAGAAGTGGAAACAACAAAATATGACACACATGTCAGTACCCAGTCAGGCTGGAAATATACAGGATGTAAGATTCTTCATTTCATAAGTGATTCTGCTCAGTTTTTTTATTTGCGGGATTTAAATAAATTAATAGAAGTAAAACAAAATTTCAATTGTTTTAAACTAAACATGAACTTGTTAAACATCATAGTACAGTTATTACTAGTTATGCAACCTGAAATGAAATTCCACCATTATCATTCTTTGTTTGACAATGTATGAAATTGTATTGAAAATGTTTAACTTACACTAGCTGCAGTACCCAGCATTGCTCGGGAGCCTAAGTTCCATGGAGTTTGTAAAGTACCATAAGACTTCCTGAAAGTATTATAGCACTGTCAGGTACTACATACATGACAAGAAATCCCCGTGCCCCTAGTTCTTTTCACATCATGTCAGCACAATATGGAACATTTCTTGTCCATTGTCTTGTGTTTTCAAGTGATGTTGAAGTAGACAATCTCATGATAGTGAAATTACTTTGTAGTAACTTCTTTTCTACTGATTTTATTGTGTTACAACAGTCTTAGTTTAATTTTAGAGTCTGTATGACAAATAAGCGCACGTTTTGAAGACAAAAGATCCACAAAGCTCTATCATGAACACTTTTTACTACCACAGCTGTTGATTACTACAAGGCTTGTGCTACCATAAGTTGGCACTACATAAGTAAACATCCTTCTTCACATATCCCTTTGCCCACAGCAGCTTATCAGCCTGAGGGGATTTCTCCTTGAGTGGCAACTGTAATCTACCTTGAGCTCAGGTACCGAAGTACCATCAGAAGTTGCCACAGTACCTCATGTCTTTTCTCACTGCTGCCAGTCCTTGTGGTCAACATTGTTTGGTACAAAGCACAGTACCTGAGCTATGTGGTATGAAAATTAAATTGTCAGTACTACACGATGTGCTACCTCAAAGCCCACCACACACTGCTGCCTGGTCTGCAGATACTCCCCTCCCCCACAAAACACTCACAAACAAAAATAATTTTGGACACACAATTAACAGGTTCCATGTGCAGCAGATAGTTAGATTACACAAGAATAAACATGGCCAGCAGTAAATTGAGTACTGCCTGTCAAGTCCATAAATCAATTCCAGCACCGAGTTCCATCCTATAGAAGTTGCTGTACTTCATGTCATGTCTCACTGCAACCAATTCTTGTAAAGGTACAAAGTATCATATGTGGGGAGAGAGTGTTGCAGTTGTAGTAGTAGTAGTTGTTGTTGTTGTTGCTGCTGCTGCCATATGGCACCACATTTGAATAAGTGTCTACGAAATGTGCTTTCATTAAAACTTGTGCTTGTTCTGTTTGATATTTCTACCATACCAGATGGTCAGCAGTAAAACTAAGTTTCCAGTGTTCATGAGCTGCTGCTCCGCTCACCACAAATCATCCCAGGAAAGTCATCTTGCCGTCTCCCATCTCCCTGCAAGTCCCAGTGATTAAAGTTCATTATAGAGTAGACATGCTACATTATATTTTGTGTATGAGAGATGTCCCTGTGTGGTTGCATCTGAAGCAAAGAATAACTTGCATAAAAGCGTCACAGCGAAATGTATCCAAATTAAAATATATTATTTAAGATGAATTCATTAAATGCAAAACAGAACCTGGACAAATTCACTGTACATTCCTTCAAAATTCTGTACTGAAAGTGATATCCCAAAATATAATACAGAGGATTGTCCAAAACATTTTTTCTATAAATTTAAATCTTAAGGCAAAACCACATATTTTGGGAGGATCTATGAAAATATACTATTACTGAATCAATTTCATAAAAAATGAATAATTTCTGAGCCTATTGGAGCCTTACTTACTTAAACACTGTTTTCCTTGTCAAATTTTAATTTACTGATTAACAAATACTCTTTGGGACTTCATAATGTACCATAAGCATACCTGATCTTTCATAAGACACTTGGAAGAATGTACTGACATCCATAGGTAAGATATTATTTACAGATTGCAGAAACTGGTCCAAGGGTACACCCCCTCCCCACCTCCCACAATCCCCCCATCCCACACACACACAAAATTAATAAATAAGTGATTTTTTTGAGTTAATGTTACAAGGCTCATGGTTTTTTTGGACTTTCATAGATGGTGTGACCTTTTGCAGATCAATACTAATTTCAATGCCAAATTTTGTGGCAATCTGATGACTTGTTAGGCATTTACCCCAGACAAACATACCTACCCATGTAGTTATTGCTTTATATGGTAGATTGGGTGTAATGGGCGTTGCTTAATTAAGATTGTACCAATCACCTGATTCCCACAAAATTTGGCACTGAAATTGGTATTGACCTGAACAAGATCACTACTTATATGAAAATCAGAAACATTATGGAACTTGCAACCATTGTTAACTCAAAAGATCACTCATTTCAGGGTGAGAGGGGTGGAGCAGGGATGTACCTTCAGACTGGTTTTTGCCTACTTTTGGTAATATCTTAACCACAAATATTTCACAAACATTAATTAGAAAATTCCACATTGCCCAGAGAAGCCTTAAAGGCACTGAAAACCTCCATCTGCCCCATAGAAAGATTGTCTTAAGGTAGCCAACTGCCTTATCTAAATTCTCTCAGTAATAACATAGCCAGTAGTAGTTTTAAACTAGATTCTGCACTGTCCAGAGGAAGTTTAAAGCAATTTAAATCCTCGCTATAAGCAGTAGAAAGACTCCCCTAAGATGACCAACTGCCTCATCTGAATTTTCTCACATTAATGTCTTCTAGGTTCCGTAGAAGAAGTTTAACACCACTGATATCCTTTGACCAGTAGAATGGCTGTCTTAAGGTGGCCAACTGCATCATCTAAATTTTCTCACAGTTATGCTATAGCCAGTAATGTTATTCAATCAAATTCCATGTTGTCCAGGGAAACATAAAAAATATTCACTATGAATTCATAATAATCAAGACAAAAGACAAATGATGTTTTTATTGATCCATAGACTACTTGTTGAAATCAGACACTCAAGGTATTTTGTTATCTTATTTGTAGACACTTTTTCAGGGATTATAACAAGTTTCAGAACCATATTAAAACACTTCTTCAAAGACATCAAAAATGACCCTTGAAGTGACACAAATGAATCTGAAATTCCCAAAAAGTGTTAGAAAACATTAATAGGAAGTTTTAATGCTACAGCTAACTTTTTTGAACCATTTAAAGGTACACAAGAAGGGATACCTAATTTGTTTTGCTTTCTAGTAGGATCTCATAATTAAGTTCCCAATAATAAAACAAGATCCTACTTACTGGTAATAATAATTACAACCAGTCTGTGCTTATGGTAATAAACTATTAATTTTACTTTTGCAGGAAGATGACATGCTGACCTATTAAGTGAAGATAAGAAAATCAAAACTGAAAATACAAAGAAGTTTAAGTACATTGGTGATGCTGGTGAAAGGCTAATTTAATCTAAAATGAAGATAATGAAACAAAAAACACTTCCTGACATCTTACAGAAGTCAGATAATTCTGAAAAGTTGCTTGTGAATTTCTTAGGGTATACCTTGTCACCTACATGAACTGCAGAAAATAAATCCTGTAATGCTCTTATTGAAGGTGCACCAGTTATATGTCCCAGCAAAAAATTCACGCTCAGAAACAGGTAATAAAAGAATTGCAGAACAATACACAAAATACATAGAGAATTCAAAAGGAGCTTTGAAAAAGACTGATTTTTTATGCACCACTGCTGGTATTTGGTTATCATCCATGAGCCACTCCCTGGATGTAACAACTCACTGAATTGATTGTGAAACATCTGCATGAAAAAGCACAGCTCTGGCTTGCATGAGGCTTAAGAGAACGTACAGTTACAACAAAGTGGCTGAACAGATTGTGGACATTCATTTTAAATTTGATTTAAAGCTGACAGAAATCATGGACATTATTACCTACAGTCCATCAAATGTGCTCAAACCTTTAAAACTGCATCGAAAACATTTAGACACAGGAACAAGTGAATGATGTTCAGATCAAAATACTGATGTTCTGTATGATAATGTTGTTGTTGATGAATGTGATGATGATATAACATCAAGTGAATTTCCAGAGCCACCTGAATATTTTGAAGAATTACAACTGCCTAATCACGAGAGTTGTGCCACACAGATTTTACACTTAAAATCATCAAGAGATATGGATAAGGCCAGATCTAAAAGTAAGTCACACAAAGAAAACCTTATGCAGCAGCCATCTCAAACTGTCAAGCATTTTGAAATCTGTGTTTAAGGTCTCCTAAAGCTTGTGAAACCGATTTCCAAGTGGAAAAGTCTCTGTACTGTAAATAAAACTTCCAGAAAACTTAGATTTGTAGTTTTTAAAGACACTTAAATACAGTTGCTTAAAGAATACACAAGCTGTTCAAAATCTATTGCTCATGGCATAAGAAGTTCAGAAGGGGATGAACTGATGTACTATGGATATCTTCTACCACAACTAATGAGAATGCAAAGAATGCTAAGCAGCTTCTACCTTCAAAATGAAATGGGTACCAAAGGACAGCAGATAGTACATAAAGAACTGTTTATTTCAGAAGTGCAGATGTTGAAACACGAAGAAGAAGATGGGAAGAACTTACAACATTCTAATAGAAAAAGAAAAGGTTGAATCTTATTAGCTTTTTGAGGAGTTTGATTATTCTGTAGTCAGTGATAGTGTCAACACTAAATTGATCTGAAAACACTACAATATTTTATAGATAATGAAAATAGTTTAGGTTCCTTGAACACATATCCAACTGCAGGAAACCGTTTCCTTAGATATAATGCCTGTTTACCAAGTTCTGCCGCTGTTGAATGACCACTTTCCTTTGTGGAATGATAATGAGGCCACACAGGCAGTACAACAAGATGAAATATTTTAGCAATTATAGGTATTAAAATCAGTGAAATAAATGGTATGAAAACTGTTAACTAACTAGAGGTATTTTACTTGAATAAAGGTATTTTGAAAATACATACTTAGCATTTTCTACTGTATTAAAATATTTTTCTTTAAAACCATTTTGTACTCAAATCTGAAATAGAATAAATAACCAAGTATTTGCATTTGGAATTTAAATACTTTTAATAATTTATTTTGTGCACCTCTGACAATTATCAGTATATATGGCATTAATTGAAAAATAATGATATGGAATACATGGAACAAATAAGAGAGAAAGCTCTGGAGTGGAAAGCATTAAATGATGCATAGAAACAAAAGTTATTCCAGATTCTGTCCAAGTATCAAGATTATTGTTTCAGAAAAACCATGAGTTCTTAGTGATTATGCATGTAAGGTAAAGAGCAACAGCAGGTATATTGTTGGTTTTAGATATGAAAGTGTTGAATAAACAAATTGAAACAGAACATGACCATCCAGTGTATATTCAGGAATTATAGTTGAAGTTTGAAAATGCACAACATTTCACTTCAATGGATCTCACTGTGGCTGTTGGCAGGTGAGACTACATGAAGATTCCCCACTGTTTGAAGTAAAATAGTACCAGTTTAAAGTATTATCATTTGGTTTAAATATTACAGTATCAGTGTTCATAAGAGCACTCGATGAAGCCCTAGGTAATGAGTCATTGCAAGATCTCATAATTTATGATGAATATGCTCTATTAATGTCAAAAATGTGCATTGAACATTGTAATCTACTTAGTACTAAGTAAGCTCTACAAAAAGGGTATTACTATTAAGCTATATAAATCACATGAATGTAAATTTTTAGGACACATAATTGGAGCTGAAGGTATACAATCTGACCCCCATTAGGATAAAAGCAATAAAGGAGTGTCCAGAAACTTTAAATGTGAAACAGTTACACTCATTTCTAGGGTTAACCAGATTCTAATCATGTTTCACAGAAGGACACTCAATGAAGAGTCTGAGACTTCTGACTTTATTAAAACAGAGAGCGGTTTGGAAATGGTATGAAGGAACATTGGAAGCTTTCAATAATATTAAGCAAGCATTAGTTGAAGCCCCTAAACTCAAACATCCAAAAATGAATGTACCTTTCAAGTTTTTTGCAGGACTGTTATTGCTTTAATTTTATAAACTTTTCCTATTTTAAGAACTTGAGCAGGAAGGTGGCGAATATAGTTATACCTTGTAGAACTTGCCAGAAAATAAACAAAAATAATTCTGGTAAAAAATTCACGTGGATTCCAATAACACATATGTCATCATATGATCTGATGATAGCCAGTTTCTTTGGACCTCTTACAAAAGGAAGAGGGGGTGTTAATACATTTTTGCATTGGTGAAGTGCTGGTCAAAATATGTAAACTGCATCCTATTAAGCTAACCAATACTAACACTTAACTATGCAGTTTACAAGAATACTTCATAGACATTGGAAATCTGCATCAATTACTAATGGACAATAGATTTCAGTTTGCAAGTATTAACTTTAAAAAAGTGTAATCTGTCCTGCTAAGTCTCAATAGCGAAAGACTGAAAGGGATTAAATTAAACAAGAAGCATTACAAGCTGAATGTAAATGAATGATTCTGACATGTTTCGCTTATATACCAGGATATGTAGTGTCACAGTCTGTTCAGCAGGAAACAACATGTCACACATAAGATTTAACTTAGACAATGAAATATGTTGGAAGATTTCTCAATGTGCAAGTTAGGCAAAAAGACCAGACAGCCCGATGTGTAGGAAATGTGCAAAATTATGTGTAGAGGTGGAGTAAACCAGTGACATCACATATATGTGAAGTGGTACATTTCTTAAAACATCAGCAGCTGCTGTGCTGTGCTGTGTAAAATGTTGTTTATGATGTTGAAGAACATATAAGTAATACTGATGTTCAAGAATTTGGTGATGTTAGTTGGAAAACTGCCTCTCTTACAGCTCCATTCATAAATGCCAGACGAAGAATGGTAGACCAGAACTGAGTAGCAGATCCAGTCCACTACTGCAAATGGTGATTGAATTATTTAAGGAAATCGTGAGTATTCAGAAAACCGGACTTGAGAGTGTACACACATGCATGTGCTATAAATGTACGTAGGAGCAGCAACCAAGTCACTGTAACACTGCATTACTAATTTTCATCACTTTGCTGTGTGTCTCAGTGTTCCCAAATATACCTTCACTTTGTGCTTTTGGAAGAGAGGTTTCTATGTAGTCCATTTGAATGCTATTACAAAACAGGTTGAGATGTTTCTCCTTTGGTTCTTTCCCTTACCTTCCATTTTCATTCCTACATTGTTTCAACCAAACAACACTGTGATGTTTTTATCATTGTTAAACAATTCAATAAGACTTAAATTTTGTCATATACTCTCTCTCTTTCCTTATCATTGTCATAGAAAAGAATAGAATAGAATCTTTACTGTCACATTACATATACAGTCATTTGATTGAAACATTGGTGACTCATCAATGAATAATTCTATGCCTACCTAAGTATACCTAAAACAAAATACATTAAAATAATGCATATGGATGGTCCCAGAAGAATATTACAGCATAAAAAGATAATTACATGTTAGATTTCTTCCTTTTTCTTAAAATTTCAACAGTGGTTTGAAATCATTCTTTTAAAGTATTTTTCATGTTTATTTCTGTAGTTTATAAATATGGACATACTTCAAAGACCACATACTTTCATAAAAGTAGTATATATGTTTACATCTAGATATTTAGATACATGTATCACATGATACATAGTTTATAAGTATGGGCACATATAAAAAGAACATATACCTCTTATTAAATGGGAACATAAGTATACACATAGAACATAATGTAGAAAAAACAGGAAAACAAAACAGATGTAATATCTCCTACCTGTCTTCCTTATTTATAAAATCATCCTCACTGTAGTAGCATTTGCTTTTTAAATATTTTTCAATGTTTTACAGGTGGATTCTAGCTTGCAGCCCTTCAGCTTTGAACGGATTTTATTTTTAAGCTTCAAAGCCATGTAATATGGAGTATTTTCAAATAATGTTAGTCTGTGGCAAGGTAACATAATCTTGTTTGTGCCTTGTTTCATAAGTATGTGTAAATGAATTTTCCTCAAGAAGATTTGGGTTCTTTAAGTCAAAGAGAAGTGTTTCATATATAAACGTCGAAGGAATTGTCAGTAAGTCAAGGCTTGCAAATAAAGGTTTGCATGATTGTCTATTGTTTGTTCCAGTCATACCTCTGATAATTTTTTTCTGTAGCTTGAACACTCGAAGGAGGCTTCCTTTTTCAACCCCCAAAAAATTATGCCATATGTTACAACTTGCCATATGTTACAACTGATATAAAATATGCATGATACACAATTTTCCTAACAGGTAAGTCAGTTACTTTATTCAGAACCCTCAATGTGTAAACAAAACTATTTAACTGCTTCAGTAAGCAATCCACATGATCAGTCCATGACAAGTTTCTGTTTATTGTCAATCCCAGAAATTGGACAGATTCTGCAGTTAGCAGTTCTCTGCCTTCATAACTTAAGTGTGTTACATATTCAACAGTTTGTTTGGTCTTGAAGTGCACGATTTGTATTTTTTGTTAAGGTTAGTTTCATAGCATTATTATTTATCCAGTTTTCTAGTTCTTGAAGAGTATGTTTTATTTTCTGTGCTAATTCTGCAGTGTTTGTACAGCAGACTACTGCTGTTGAGTCATCTGCATACAGATCTGTATCAGAAGTTACCTTACTTGGAATGCCATTTACATAATATAGAAATAGTAATGGGCCTAGTATGGATCCCTGGGATACACCTGCTTGTATTTCCTTCCAACCAGAGCAAACTTTCTCACCCTTATGTTGTATAACTACCCTCTGTTTCTTATTTTTGAGATACAACTTGAACCAATTCAAAGATTTTTCATGGAAGCCATAACAAGCTAATTTGAGGAGCAGCTGCTTATGGTTCACCATATGAAATGCCTTACTGAGGTCACAGAAGATAACGGATATGCTATTCTTGTTATCAAGGCATTTGCTTATTTAAGTGATTAGTTCATTAATAGCATGCACAGTGCTTTGACCCTTCCTAAATCCATACTGATTATTAAGAATAATGTTATGTTTTTTGTTATATTTTTCTAGTTGGTTACACACTACTCACTCAAATATTTTAGAAATAATTAGTTGTATTGATACTGGGTGAAAGTTTCCTATTTCTTCTTGTCTGCCCTTTCTGTGGGTGGGTCGAACTTCCCCATACTTCAGCCTATCCAGAAAGCAGCCCTCATCAAACGATTGATTTATTATGTGACTGTGTTGGGGTGCAACATCATCACATCCTGCTTCTCTTATTTTGTTGGGACTACATCTCAGCCCACAGATTTGAGATTTTGTAGAGATTTTATAATGTTAGCCACCTCATAGCAGGATACATGAGTGAATTTGAATTCTACTGATCTGTGTTGCATTATATTGGGACTTACATGTGGAGGAGGGAGTTTGTCAATTTTGTTCGAATTTATGGAAAACCGGTTGAATTCTTCACAAATATGTCCGAAGTTTGTAATCATTTCCCCATCTATTTCTAATTTATGATTAAAACATCTTGCTTTTTCTCCACCTATTTCACTCCTGACAATTTGCCACACAGCTTTTGATTTATTTGTGTCATCTGATGTCTATTTACTGTTTGCCATTTGTTTTGCCTTTTTAACTACTCTACCAAATATTCTTCTGTATTTGTTTACATAGCTGACAAACTTTGCACCATGGTTGTTCTTTGCTTGCATGTGCAATATCCTCTTTCTAATACTAGAGATCCTGTTGCCTTCAGTTATCCAAGAGGTCTTTTTACAGTTTTTGTCATGTGCTGTTATGAAGGGGAAGCATTCACAGAAAACACTCATGATACGAAAGCATTGTAGTTTGTGTTTACTGAGTACCAATTGCTGAAAGACCAGGATGTTTTATTTAGTCTTGAGACAAATGTATTCACATTGTGTTGGCTGTTGTTCCTGACTCGTTTCATTGTTACAGTTTTATCTAAATTTGGCAATGAGATAAAAAGGGCTGAATGGTCAGATATACCTAATTCTATGATGAACTTTTCTGAAACACCATAATTGATGCTGCTCACTATATTATCTATACATGTTGCAGAAGATGCTGTTATTCTAGTGTATTCCCTAAAGTTTTGGTGTTAAGCCATTTGTAGATAACATGTCCTGCAGAGAAATGGCAAACCTGTCATCAGCTCTTACGTTTATGTTAAAGTCAGCTCAAATTATGACCTTTTTACATAACTTTTCTACCTGCAATCTATACAACAAGGTTTCAAGTTTGTCTAAAAATGCAGATGTAGCAGAATAGTCAGGAATATATATATATACTAATAATTAATATGTCGTATTCCAAAAGTTCAATGCAGCAGCTTTCAAATAGTAGTTCCTCATTCAAGCAATTAAAGTCTGCCTGACTTCAAAGCTTAGTGGTTCTTCTACTAGAATGCACGATCCTCCAAAACCATTTTTCTATGAAAACTCACTGCTAAATTGTAACCTGAAAGAGAGTTTATCAAGTTTATATTTTCACTTTTAAGCCAGATATTTTACTGATCTTGAGTTCTCCAGAAATACTTCTAGTTCATACAATTTTTTCATCATTCCTACTGATAGACCACCTATGTTAAGATGCATTACAAAATTATTAAATTTCAAATCACACAGAGAATCATTTAATTGGTCATCAAATGTGGCATAGGCACAGATAGCCGTACAGTGAGTGTTGGCATCGACTTTATTTCAGTGCACAAACAGTTATTTGGCTACTCTGTTACAAACTTACTGTTCATACCAATGCTAACACCTGTTATGCCATTAATTAATCCTGTTGCTATTGCCCTGGATTTCCATTGGCTAAACTCTACTGGATCTAATATCAGCATAACATCTCTCCCTTCAGATCACTGAATTTCCCAACAACACTTGAACTTCTAATGCTTCATGCTCTAATTTATTGGACAGTAATCTTATTTATGATTCTCCTTATAATTCCCTCCTTAGCAATGCTTAGAGTTGACTCGAGAGTAATTTATTGCCAGGACCTCTTGGGAAGATGTTTTCATTGACAAAATACTTTAAATGGATGTATGTCATTTAGGCCCTAAATAAATTACTTATATATTTAGTTTCTATTGCTTTCTAGCATTCTTCAGTACTGTAAAATTAATCTTTACATAAACCTTCATTCAGATAGTCATCACAACCCATCATAGAAAAATGGTCTAATGATTATGGTATATTACACGTCTGTCATTTCCGAAGTGGAAAACATAAAGGTCAAACGAAAATACTTGAAAAATTGTGTCAAATGCCCATGCCCAGTCTAACACCATCATTGGAACTGCAACCAGATTCTTCAGACAGAACAAGCAAACAAGCCAATACACCATTCACGTAGAATGAGGTGCCACCAAGTTTTGCAGATGATTGAGAATAAGTCACTGGAGACCAATTTATGAACCATCATCTGTCTGCAGGACAGGGGTGCTCTTCCCTATGTTCAAGAGACATCAAGCTTCCAAAATAAGAGTCTAACAGCTCTACTTTTAGGGCAGGTGGTAGTAGAACTACCGAGCACATTGTATTAATGAAATCCCCATACTGATAAAACTGCTGGGGGGGTTACTTGATGAGATCACTGAGACCATTTTGGGCAACTGTATTATGAGTACAGATAGAGGAAGCATTTAATTATTCTGTGATCCATTTAATTATTCTGTGATTCACTTGTACTGATACAGCCACTGATGATTAGGACAAATGATGGGAAATGCTATTCATTATCTGCAAACATGGTAAAACATCTTTTAGATCCATCCAAACTGAGGTAATATTTTCTATGAGGGTAAAATGCAATTAGTATAGGGCGTCAGATACTTTTAAGTGTAAACATAAGCACAAGGATACAACCAGAACTAAAACACTCATCATGCTTATTTTTCTGTTAATGACATTAAACATATTATGCCAAACCCATGCTAAAATTATTAGTAATAATTATTGGTAATTACTCTGCTGTAAGTTAATACACATTAACTGACCACATGATTTTTTGTTGCTACAGCCTCAGCTTCCTGTCCATCATTCTGAATGGGCGTCAGAGATCCTTGTTGTAGCTGCTCTGAATCTGCAACGTACACCATTTTTTGTTCAGTTATTGCAATTTACAACTTAGCACAACAGTTCAACTGTTCTATTGCTTTAAATGGAATGGTTGTCTGGGTTAGTCTATGGTATAGTTGTAAAGATTTAAGGATCCCAAATATTTCTGTAATATAAGTGTAACTTATACTATTCCTAATACAAGTGTGTTGATAATTTAATGGTGTCATATCTGTTGTGGATCATTTTGTACTTGAGTGCTGCAATGTCATAAAGGTGACTGAAAAACTTTGCAACCAGCTATAAATATTCGTGGTAAAATGTAGGCAAGTTCTCAAATGAGACCTAGTACAATGTCATTGGAGTAGTGGGCTCAGGGATGTTTTTCATGGGGTGCACAAGTCTACCTGTGTGAGAGAAAGCGAAAATTGTATGCAGACATCTTTCTCAGGAAGACATGTATGGTGTGAGAGTGGATACAGAAGGTGTTTCAAGTCATACAATGTCACTGTAACATACAGATTCTCAACTCTCGATATAGTATTTCATTAACAGCCCCCTCCCCCCAATTAATACATTTACATCAAAACACATATTGATGACATATTAGACATTATACACTTGACTCTGAATGGAATTCTCTTTATAATGTGAATGTTTTCCTAAAAACTGTAATTTGAAAATAAGAATTTCAGTTTTTCTAAGGGATTTAAATAGTGTCGTCATGTCAGTTTTGTCACTACTATTCACTTCTGAGCAAAGATAGAAAAAAAATACAAAGCACTATAGGCAAACTGATGTAGACAAGACACTGCTATATATGTTAAAGAATAGGAAGACAGTAGATAACAGATGCAAGTAAATTTATGCTTTTTAACTGAGTTGATGATACTAAAATATCTGTTGTTAATAAAATATTTATGGAGTAAAAATAAAATCACTCATGTAAGTTGGATAAGAAATGAAATGACTACATAACAAGAAATATTAAACAGTGGAAAGTCCGGGTTGGAATATCAACAATATTCAGAGGCCAGGTCACCCATCAAAGCAGCCATGTCAAATACCAGCTCTGCTGCAATCACTGTACAGCTTTCTATATTGATACGATTACCAAACAGCTGTCCACAAGGACGAATGGACACCGCCAACTTTGACCAAGAGCAAAATGGATCACCCTGTGCCACAACATGCAGCTGAACATAGTGTGCTTCATTATAGTGGCTACTTGGCTACCCTGGCCATCTGGATGATAACCTCTACCACCAGCTTTTCAGAATTGTGCTAATGGGAGTTCTCTTTACTACACATTCTTCTCTCCCTAAATCATCCTGGCCTTGACAAACAGTAACCTACTTTCCCCACACCCTCCACCCCACAGTTTCTGGCCCCTCTGTCCTATCACTTCCTCCAAATTCACATACCCTCACCCTCACTGTGCACTGCTCTCAGCCAATGTACCCACTGGTGTTTCCCCCTTCCCTACTCCTCTCCTTTTCCACTCCCTGTCCCCCCTGCCCCACAGCCAACCAATTCCACACCTGGTAGCCTTGTCTTGCTGCCATCTAGTCGCTGTATGCTTCTCTGCCAGGGAACATTCACTCCCATCCCCCAACCCCAATTCCCTGCCACCCTTCCTTCTCCACCACCCCACTCCAGATTGCTGCTTCCAGTTGCATTATGGCCAGATTACTTGGAGATAGCAGTCATGTGTGCATGAGGTGTTCTTGCTTGTGTGAATGTGTGTGTGTGTGTGTGTGTGTGTGTGTGTGCGTGTGTGTGTATGTGTGTTTTCTTTCTGAAGAAGGGTTTGGCCAAAAGCTCATTGTATAATAGTCTTTTCATTTTGCTTGTCTGCAACTCTACATGTCACCTTCATGACAAGAAATATTTTGTGGAAAGAAATAAAACCTCTTATAGATATGTGGTCAAAAGTATTGAAACATAGTCCAATCTACGTATTTAAGGATGCAGATCAAGGGGAAAAAGCTCCTTGTATACTTAGATTTGTGCCTTGATCCCCTTTCCTCACGGTAATAAGAACATAAGAGGAAATAATATTAACTGAGAATACAACAAGGTCAAGCTACTTGCACAACTGTCTATCACATGCAAAATGGATAAGCTCTATCTAATTTCTCAGTTATAACAACAAAAACAATCAATTACTGACAAATTTATTTAATTGGATAGGTAAAAAATCTACTCACCAAGTGGCGGCATAGCACACACATCCAAGACAGATGTAATTTGCAAGCTTTCAGAGCCAATGGCACCTGCTTCAGGCAGAAGGGTTGAAGGGGAAGGAGGGGGGGGGGGGTGAAGGAGACTTACAGTTTGGTAAGTATCCCCTGACCAGTGGATCTAGGTGGCTTTCCTTAAATCTACCCCTTTTCCTAGACCTCTCCAGTCCTTTTCCATCACCCTTATTCCTACTCCGTCAACCCTTCTGCCTGAGGAAGGAGCCACTGGCTAAACCTCACCAATTACAACCATCTTTTATGTGTTTGTTCTGCTGCCACTTGGTGAGTAGATTTTCTATCTATCCACTTACATAATTTCTTAGTTATCTACATTCACAGTATGACTTTCAGAGAATAAAGACAAAGAGTAATAAATAGTTACTGTAAAGCCTGTAATGGGAAGACAAAGTGTAGTAAATTTTACACACTCATTACAACTTGCTTGTTCTTTATGTAACTGTTTGAAACACTTAGTCAAAAGGAAAGTGTCTTACTTTCTGTATTTTAAATATTGCTACTAAATGAATTACATGGTTGTATTGACCATCATTAAAATATCATTTAAATTTAATAGATACAGACAGTGTACCTTCTCCATGGCTATGACTACCATACTAATTTAAGTGAAAATAACATGTAGCAATTGCCGTACAGAAAACATTTATGTCATAGTCATAATGAACTGAACAATCAAAGGTAAATAATAATAATAGTAATAGTAATAGTAATAATAAAACACAGGCTATCTGTAGATATTATTCGGGATTGTCATGGGGACTTATTGACTGAATGGTCGAATCAGTGTGACAACAGGCACAATATTTTGGAAGCAATTAAATTGTTATCATGCGGAGCACTGATGGACTGATTATAATTATATACGAGAAAGATGCAGCCACCAAGAAGTCATCATTTCTTGTAGCAAAACTTGTCAAGTTCCTTCATGCTGCAGTGCATCTCCTCCTCGCAGAGTTTGCTTATCTGATTCTTCACTTTTTCCATACATACTATGAATGAGAAATTCTTTGACATTTGAGTGGATCGTCAGAGCATACATGTGTATTATTTTGATGAAAGCTGAGGTGTCATCCTCACACCAATGGATTGATTATTCTCAGTGATCTGTCTATCAGCACATCTGCTGATGACCTCTCAGTCTGATGTTAAAATGTTGTCCATGTTTGCAAAGAGAACGTGCCTATTAATTCAGAAGTTTTCATTCCTAATATATTTAGGGAAGAACTGAAAAACTGTTTTCTGATGTTAGTACTTGAAAAGCTACAAGTTACTGTAAAATCTATAATAACAATGGTAAGATGTACATATGGTGCTACAGCATTAATTTTTCGTGGCTAATGGGTACAAAAAGCTGCTGGAAACCTCTTCATTCAAGAATTTAACTTACGCTCCACAGAAAAATTCCCAACAGAGGTTACGCCTCTTGTAACACTGCCACAGATAGTCTTTTTTTCATACCAATTTTTTAGGTTACAAATAGCCTTTCTGATCATGACAGTCAAATTGTAGTTTCATAAACTGTTAATCAGGTATTAGTAATTCACTGTTTTCAAGTTTGTTATCCAAGAAATGACAAAGGATAGCACATCCAAATAAATAGAAATACCCTACAACTGGAACAATATTATATAATTGATGATAGTTTGAAGATAAAGCTGATAATCTCTTGAATATATTTTCCTAAAAGTTTGATGTCAGCTTTACCATTAGGGATGGTGAAAAAAAGGTCTACCACAAATTATATTAAAGAATGAATGTTCTATGATGTGCCACAAATGTACTAACTAAACTCAGGTATATTAATTAAACTGCAAGAGAGATTTTAAAATTTCATGATGTGTCATTAAATTGTCAAAACATGTACTGTGAATAAAAATATGACATGAAAAACAGTTAGTGAAAAATGTATTGAACATGAAATAATTGGAAATTTGTAGTAAGGTCTTATGGGACCAAACTGCTGAGGTCATTGGTCCCTAACCTAACACACTACTTAACCTGACTTAAACTAACTTATGCTAAGCATAACACACATACTCATGCCCAAGGGAGGACTCGGACCTCTGACGGGGGGAGCCGCGCGGACCGTGAAAGGGGCCTCAGACCACTCAGCTATTGAACATGATCCGTGACTTCAAAGTACATACAAAAAAGATGAATAGGGACAAAACTGGTAAAATTTCCTCTCATTCAGAGTTAGCAATTGGTTAAACACACATAACCTGTGTGTGAGACCAACTGTGGAAGGATGAGGGCTGTTGAAAAAGTATCTGACCTTATATTTTATTGTTGAAACCAGCAATGGCATTGGGACAAGCATGATTTCTATGTTTTTAGGCATACATAATGCACATACCTAACTTTTTCATGACTGCAGAAACAACCAGTCACTGACTAGCTGTTGAAAAGTGAACATGTGTGAGTTTTAGTCTAAAGATTTTGTGCTGTGGACAAAATGAAAGAAAACGTGGAACAAAATTATTGCATCAAATTTTGTTTTAACGCTTGGCAATTCTCAAGTTGAAACAATCTACAAGATTTGATAAGTGTTTGGGAATAAAGCAATGGGTACTACAGAAACAAAGGTGTGGTACAACCACTTCAAATATGGGTACTTAGTAAAAAGTGAAGCACATTCAGGTAGGCCTTCAACATCCCCAAATGATATTGTTATTGATCATTTAAGGACCCTGGTGATGCAGAACAGAGAACTCACTATTAGAGAACTTGCAGGCAAGGTTAAAATTACTATTGGATCCATTAACTCCATTTTAACAGAAAATTTGCACCTAAGGAAGATTTGAGCAAAATTTGTGCCAAAGATGCTAACAACTCAGCAGAAGCAACTTTGTTCTGGGCTCACACAGAATATGCTACATACTGTGAGCAGTAAGCCCAACTTTCTTAATGCAATGATCACTGGCGATGAGTCCGGGGTTTATAGGTATGGCTTAGAAATGAAGTTCCAGTTATTTCAATGGAAGAACCACCTGTGCATTGCTCACATAGAAATTGTGATGGCAGATTAGATTAATTACAGCATGCACAGAGACATTTAAACAATTGTTCTTCCTGTGCTCCATAGATGAATGGAATGGGAAGAAGTCCTAAGAACTGGTAAAATGTAATGCACCCTCTGCCAAGCATTTCACAGTGGTTTTCAGAGTGTAGCTGTAGCTATAAGATGCACCAGCCCACAGAAGGGCCAGCAATAAATGCCTGTTATTCAAACACAAAAGCCTTGTCTACACTGAGATCATCTGCACCAGCCACAGCCACACCACTGATATCGGGAACAGCACTCATGTCTGAAATTTTACCATATCAGCAAACTGACAATACTCAGATAATATAATGTCTGCAAGTCCCTTCTCAACAATCTGTCAGCATTGTCAAAGACATTTCCCCAAAAACGACCTACCGGCACCATCTCACCCACCCCAGAACACACACACATACAGATACACGCACACAACTAATAACATTGCTAATCAACGAACTCCATCCCAGCCACATCTCACACTCCTTTTGCAACACATCCCTTTCTCTTACCTTGATGTAAAATTGCATTTAGCTTGAAAATTATTTAGTTGGAAATCAAATTGTATCTTCCTAATTTAAACATAAGACAACTTACAGCCTGATCAAATCATGACTTTGAATTCCTCTAGTTGCCCAAACCCCTCACCATAATCTCTTATTATCCTGCTTCCATGTCTCTGACAACTCAAACCCTATTGTCACTTACCAAAAATGCCTGCCGTGATGCCAAAAGTACTAAGTGCTGGCAGCACTGTGATGGAGCTTAAGTGAGAGCTAAGCAATGCAACTCTGAGGTAGAGAATGCAATGTCTCTCGGCATCAGCAACAACTCAGGCCCTAAAATCTTTGTCTGCAATTTTTCTGGAGACTAATCACCATCAGATCAACTTGTTGCCAATAGAATCTTCAACTACCACTATAGACATTGTATTGAACTCTGCTAGTCACAAATCTACGCATAGTACTGGCAGGAATGTGTTACATGCTGGGCCAGTATATGGCTACTGCACGAATTGCTGCCACCAAGCTTGAGGGGGCCCTCCAATGATCCCTGTCAAAATCTGTCCTTACTTATCAAACAGCCTGGTTTTCTGCTAAAAGAAAAGAAATTTTGAATGTTAATAGGTTGCATTAATCCTAGTCCCACTGTCCAGAGCTCGTTCATTTTTTATTCTACTTTTTCTTAAACCAGACAGCTTTGATGAATACTGCAGCAATCATTATCCACATAAACTGATAACAATATAGATTTCCATTTGTCTCTTGGCTTGTCCAGAAAAGCAATAATTGTTTAATGTCACTGGCTGGCATGGTATGCCTTTTTACCTACAATGCTAGACAAATTGCAGGGTGTAGGTTAAGATGTACCTTCTCCCAGAGTGACAGCACTCAACCCTTGCCACTGTGTAGAATTTCCAATGCTAATCTGTGGGTTGGGCACATTTGAGTAAAGTGCTGTAATGTTTTTGGTGTCTTGGTTCAGCAATCCAGTAAGGCATCTAGTACAAACAGACTGTGCGCCTATGTCTGGTCCTGTCAGAGCCTGTGACTTGATTTATGCAAGAGTGTAGAATGGTTCGTAAATAATTTCAGGTACCATAAAAAGAAAACATTGGTGTATCATGCTAAAAGATCAGATGCAATAAATGAGTTCATTAAATACATTTTGAAACTGATCTGACAGTGTTTCTGTGAATATTCAGTGTCATGTGAAATAATTTAGTGTTACTAAAGCTTCATCAACTGATAATGCTGAAGAATCATATGTTTCATGCAAGCAAGAACTAGCGGTTGATGAAACTGTGGCATATAACTTGGGACAGTATTACTGCAGAAGAAGCTACAGCAGGCCAACATCACCTTGAAGAAAGAAAAGCAGCAAAGTGAAGTAACAGCCTTCAAGTTGTCAATGATCTTAGTGATCCAGGAACCTGGGTGGATAATGCAAATCGTAATTTTAGTATAGGAACTACTAAGGAAGGTTTGCAAACACATTAGTGAGAACAATATAAAACTTCCTGTTGATAGCAAGACGAGAAGATATTCCACTGTTTATCATTGCTTCCATTATCTTTCAAATGATGGAAAAGTTGAGGAAGCACAGCTTGTATATTCTTGAACAAAAAATTCTGTGTATTGATTCTGTTGCCAGTTGTTCAGTTCTAGTGCTGCTTCTCTTGTAACAAATGGTTTAGCAGATTGGCAAAGCTCTCCAAACATGAACTGCCATGCAACCATAGTATTGGTAAGTGAACATGGAAAGAAGTTTCTCAGAGAATTATAAATACAAAATTAATGGATGTGGCAACCCAAGATCAAACTGATCAGGAAGAAAAGAGGCGCAGATCAGTTTTGTTAAGGTTAATTTCCCAAAGTATGTTTCCTTGCCAAAAAGACATGTTCCTTTATGAAGTGACCATGAAACATAGTTTTTTATTTTATTTTATTCATTTATTTTCAGGCAAATGACACTACTGGAAATGATCTCACAGAATTGTTTCCTTGGATACTGCATAACCTTTGGATAATATTTGTGCATTGTTGAGGACAATCTTATGCCAATGGAAAAAATATGAAGGACAAGAAGAGTGGTACTCAAGCTCTTATCATCAAAGATAATCCGTGAGCTCATTATATCTCCTATCGTGCTCGTTGCTTGAACTTCACTGTCAGTGGTGAAGTTAAGCCATCTGCAATTGCACAACATTCTTTTAGTGTAGTTTAAAGATTGTTCTCATTATTTTCAGCCTCTGTGAAGCACTGGCACATGCGCAAGGTGGGAGGCTACAATTGAAAGTGTTCTTCTTGTGAGAGCTGAGCTTAATAATGTAAGACTTGCATTAGCAGAATTAGGGAACACTTGCAAAAATTATCCGACGGGTTTCAGTAAGGAGTGTAGTCTCTTTAAAGGAATCACAAAATTTAGGATTTCTCTGTGTGGTGTGATATGGCATAGTGTCATTTGCTATGTCAACAGAGTCAATAAAGTAGTTCTGCAAGGAAGTATGCTATTAGACGCTACAGTCACATTAATAAAATCATCACTTAATGTTATTGATGAATTACAGTCAATGATTTTGAAAGAGGCTAACAAAGGAGTGGAAGAATTGGTAACAGCTTTAGGAAATGTTCCTGAGTTCATAGAATCCAGATCTGCAACTGTTAAAAGGCAATTTTCTAAGAAAATATGGAAGAATTCATTCCAATGGAGAGAACTACTTAATGACAAAATTCTTGTATGTTCTACATTTACTTCTACATAACACTTCGCAAGCCACCTAATGGTGTGTGGTCGAGGGTACTTTCGGTACCACTATCTGATCCCTCCAACCCATTTCCATTCGCCAATAGTGTGTGGAAGAATGATTGTCCGTAAGCCTCTTTATTGGCTCTAATTTCTTGAATTTTCTCCTCATGGTCAATATACAAGATGTATGTGGGGAGAAGTAACACGTTGTTTGACTCCTCCTGAAAAGTACTGTCCCAAAATTTCAGTAGTAAATCTCTCCGTTAGTGCACAACGTCCCTCTTGTAATGTCTTCCAGTGGAGTTTGTTTAGCATCTCCATAATGCCCTCTCGCTAGCTAAACGATCCTGTGACAAAACACACTGCTCTTCATTGGATCTTCTCTATCTCCTCTATCAGTCCTACCTGATAGGGATCCAAGATAGATGAACAATACTCAAGAATGGGGCGAACAAGCGCCTTATAAGCCACTTCCTTCGTGGGTGAGTTACATTTCCTTAAGATTCTTCCTATGAATCTGAGTCTTGTGTCTGCTTTTCCCACTATCTGTTTTATATGGTCATTCCACTTACTGTTGCTCTGGATAGTTACTCCAAGATATTTTACAGCAGGCACTGTCTCCAGCTGTTTGTCATCAATAGTATAGCTGTACACTAGTGGATTACTTTTCCTATGTATGCACAATATGTTACATTTATTTACATTCAGGATCAACTGTCAGAATCTGCACCATTTATCAATTCTCTGCAGGTCGTTCTGAAAAATCTTACTATCTTCTGGCATTGCTGCTATGGTATAAACGACTGCATCATCTGTGAATAGCCGTAAAGAGCATCCAACACTTTCTACTAGATCATTTATATATATTATGAACAGCAACGGTCCTATGACACTTCCCTGTGGTACTCCAGATATTACCTTTACATCTGTTGATATAGTTGTGTTAAGAGTGATGTGTTGAGTTCTATCTGCAAGATAGTCTTGAATCCAATTGCAGGTCTGCTCTGATACTCCGTAAGCTTGTATTTTTTTCATTAAACAGCAATGCAGGATGGTGTGAAATGCCTTTCTGAAATCAAGGTACATGGCATCAACCTGAGCACCACTGTCCACTGTGCTGTGGATCTCATGGAGGAACAGAATCAGCTGAGTTTTGCAGGATCTCTGTTTTCGGAATTCATGTTGATTTTTATGCAGGAGCTGTTCATTTTCCAAGAATGTCATGATTATTGAGCATAAAACATGTTGCATAATTCTACAATAGATGACGTCAGTGATATAGGTCTATAATTGTGTGGATCTGTCTTACAGCCTTTCTTAAAAATGGGTATGACCTGCCCATTTTTCCAGTTATTAGGTACCTTTTGTTGCTCAAGCAATCTACGATAAGTTACTGCTAGAAGGGGAGCAAGTTCTTTTGCATAATCTTGATAGAACCATATAGGTAACTCATCTGGTCCTGAAGCCTTTCCACTACTAAGCAATTGTAGCTGCTTCCAAATTCCACGTTATCTCAATATCTGCCATTTCGACGTTCACACAATGATTCAAAAGAGGGACAGTGTTATGATCTTCCACAGTGAAACAACTTCGACAGACCGAATTCAGTATTTCAGCCTTCTCTCTGTTATCAATGGTCCAGTGCTGGCATGGTCACTAAGAGAAAGAACAGATGATTTTGTCTCACTTACTGATTTTACACATGACCAAAATCTCTTACAGTTTTTAATTAGGTCGGTTGATAACGTCTTACTTTTGAAATCATTGAATGCTTCTCTCATTGCTCTCTTTATGCTCATTTTAGCTTTGTTCAGCTTCTGTTTGTCAGCTATATTTTTACTTCTCTTGAATCTGATATGAAGTGCTCTTTGTTTACGTAGTGCTTTTCTAAGATGGCTATTAAACCATGGTGGATCTTTCCCATCCCTTAAAACCTTATTCGGAACATACTTGTGTAGGGCATATTGAACAAAGAATTTGAATTTTTTCCATTTGTCCTCCACATCTTCATCCTCATCACCGAATATTTTATGCTGACTGCTAAGATATTCAGATATTCAGAAATTTGTATCTTGTCACCGTTGCTGAGCAAATATATCTTCCTACCTTTCTTAACATTCCTTGGAGGACCCGCCACCATAGATGCTGTCACAACCTTATGAACTCTGATACCTTCCTCTACATTAATTGATTTGACAAATTCAGGTGTGTTTGTTGCCAGCAGGTCTAAGACGTTACCATCACGAGTTGGTTCTCTAACTATCTGCTTAAGGTAATTTTCGGACAAGACATCCAGAAGAATTCCACCTGATTCCCTGTCTCAGGCACCAGTTTTGATGGCATAACACTCCCAATCTATACCTGCTAAGTTGAAGTCACCCTCTATTACAATAGTGTGATCAGGAAAATTAGCCATGCGGGATTAGTCGAGCGGTCTAAGGCGCTGTAGTCATGGACTGTGCCGCTAGTCCCAGCGGAGGTTCGAGTCCTCCTGCAGGCACGGGTGTGTGTGTTTGTCCTTTGGATAATTTAGGTTAAGTAGTGTGTAAGCTTAGGGACTGATGACCTTAGCAGTTAAGTCCCATAAGATTTCACACACACACACACACACACACACACACACACACACATGAAAATTACTAATGATATTCTACAAAGCTCTATCTGAAGTGCTCCACAACTACAGATCCTGACCAAGGTGGTCTAAAAAAAGCATCCAATTACTGTTTTTGACTGTTCTTTAATACTCAGTTTCACCCAGATTAACTCACATTCGGAATCCGTGATAACCTTGCTGGATTTTATCAAAATTTTTACTGCAATAAACACACTGTCAACATTGGTGACTAACCTATCCTTACAATAAATATTCCAGTCTTAAATTAGGATTTCGTTGTCACTGACATCTGGCTTCAACCAGCTTTCTGTTCCCAATACTATCTGTGCATTATAATCTTCAATAAGCGATACTAATTCTGGGACCTTTCCTTGGCTGCTCCTGTGGTTTACTAAAATCATATTAATCTTTTCTATCTCTAATATGTGAGGATCAAGATTCTCTGAGGTAGACACCATAATTATGTCTTTGAAGTAAGGATTTCAGCACCTCAGTAACTGCTGTGACATGTTCAGTGTCATTTGTGACATTAACAACTTTGCAACAAGGAAATACAAAAATACAGTAAGGTAGGAGATGAGGTACTGACAGAATTGAAACTATGTGGAAGTATCATCAGTCGTGCTTGGGTAGCTCAGTTGTAGAGCAACTGCCCGTGAAAGGCAAAGGTCCCGAGTTTGAGTCTCGGTCTGGGGCACATTTTTAATCTGCCAGGAAATTTCAAGGAAATACAATCTCAACACAGGATGCAAAAATGTTGCAGATGCTTTGAGAAATTAGTTCATAGTCATTATTATTTACTCACATTGTATAAATAGAAACTCAAATAATTTTAATACTAATTTTCATATTAAAATTGTTATTTCTTAGATAAATATGATGCAAAAAAGTTACTGTATGTGTTAAATCCTGTTCCAATGTAGGAGATGGTCTGATGGCCCTAATCACATCAGGTTAAATAAATGAATAAAATGCAGAGAGGTGATATAAGTTAGCAGTATCTTGTATATGAATTGGAAATATTGTCCCATATGCTTTCACAAACTGACAGTATGTGTTCACATGTACTTCAGTACATCTTCAAAAAGAACTTGCAAGACATTTTTACCAAGTGGAACAAACGTGTTACAAATATTTTTGTGCATGCCAGTGTCTGTAGCCTGTACAGACCATAGTTTTTCCAAGTTAAAGATCATTAAAAACTATTTGAGATCTTCAATGAGCAATGAGTGGAAGGAGTCTTGCTTTAACACCAGTGGAAATACTGATTATGTGAGGCTTGAAATGGAGAAGTATTTATTGTTCAACAAGCAAGAAAAGTGAAGATTTAGGTGAGCAAATTTTAAAATTATGTTTGCAAAATTTAGTAGGATTTTCTGCATTTTATTTATTGTTAGGCAAACTATTAAGTTACATGCCTGCATGGTTACCGTGGTGCATGTAAAGTTATTATTAGTACCTGGTCAGCCAAGCTTCACTTGGAACCAATGTGAACTTTTATTAAAACTTGGTCAACAGTGATAAAAACAAACAAACAAGCACCATCTGAACAGCTGAAAAACCCAATGATACCGACTGACCACTGTGTAACTCTCAGCCTTTAGGAATCACTAGATGTACATACAGAACAATGGTGATAAAGGATCATAAAAAAATTAAGAATGCATTTAAATCAAGTATATTTCTATGACAACTCTCACCAGGTGCTTGTTTTGGTTGTGAAAACATTTCAGTGTGTCACATAATGAGGAAATGGCCCTGAACCAGCCACTTTTTGGTTCTTAAAAAATAAATATTACAATGGAATGATCAATCATTACAGCCATTGCTATATCCGTAGTAATCTGTGCTTCCCTCAGTGTGTATAAAATATTATAAGCAATTTGTTTTAGTACATTATAAAATTAGCATATGCATTTTGTCTATAAAATTTGAGAATTAAAGAAAAACAATATATCAGACATTATGATTCTGGATGTACCACCAAGATAAGCGACATTAAATGTCTAACTGTACTCCACCTAAATATTCAGTGTGTAAAAAACAAAGTGCAACAGCTGGAAGTCGAGTTACAATTCTTAGACAGCTCTGTTATCTACGTCACAGAGCACTTATATACTACTTTACCCTCATATATACAACCATGTTCTTATTGTAGAAACACAATGAAAGGTGGAGGATCATGTATTTATGTTTAGAAGACATTAAATTTAAAGTCAGAAATGATATTATCTTGCTAAGTGTAGACAAAGACTTTGAAGTGTCAGCAATAGAGATAGCTGCTATAGATATGCCCAAGAAACTAACTATACTATGTGTATACCATTCTTCCAGTGGTAATTTAGAGATATTCATTTCAAAACTTATATAAAGCATAGAACTAGCATTGACTCTGAAACATATTATTTTGTGCGGGGACTTAAACATAAATACAGCTGAAACAGATGATACAGTAACACATTTCTGAATATCATATGTAGTTTTGTAATGTCATCACTAGTCAGCTGTGCAACAAGAATAACCACACATTCTTCATTTACAAGTGACCATGTAGCTACAGATGTAGGCAGAAAAAACTGTGATGTACTTGTTAAAAATCTGGGACTATCAGACCATCTATGTCAGATTATAAAAGTAAAAGCTTGTATAGAAAAGATATTCAAGCTGCATGTATATGAAAGATTCTGCTCTCCATCAGCTTTCAAGAACATTCCTTAAAGTTAACACATGAAAGTTGGGAAGGAGTTTATACAGAAACTGAAGTGAAGAGGAAATTCTCCAATTTCATGTCTGATTTTAATCTACAATTTGGAGAAACATTTTCCAAAGTATCAATTCCTATAGGAATGCCCACCAAAATAGATGGATTACTAAAGGAATCAGAAAACCTGCTCAAACCTTTAGATACCTAAACTCAATTAAAAAGGACAATAGAAATCCAGATTTTTTGCACTACTACAAAAACTACAAAAGGATCTAGATGGATAAATTTAATCAATAATGAAAGTAAAGTGAAACAAGAAACAGGAAGCAGGCACTGTGAAACAGAGGTGTACAAAGACACAAATCAAGAACAAGGAAAATGTAGCAGCTAACCTGAATGAATTAGCAAATTATGTGAACACCTATTTTGGCAACATGGCAACAAAGTTAGAAAAAATTTTCCAAAAAGTGTTAATAAAGCAACACAGCAGTATTTAGCTAACTCAATGATATTGCTTCCAGCTACTGAGGATGAAGTATGGAATGTTGTAAGGCAATGAAAGAACAAAAACTCGGCAGGTTTAGATGAAATCCCAGAAATGCATAAATGGTATCAAAGCTCAATTGACAGAACTCATAAATGGCTCCTTCAAAACTAGTTGCTTCTCTGACTATGTGAAGCATGCAAAAATTTTACCAGTTCACAAGAAATGTGATGTAGAAAACATTGAGAACTACAGACCAATAGCTGTATTGTCATCCTTTTCCAAAGTGATAGCAATAACAATGAAAACAGGCTTATGAGCTATCTAAGCAAAGTCAACCTCCTCTGCAATGACCAATATGGTTTCAGCCTGGCAGAGGCACAGAATCCACAATAGCACAATTCACAAAAACAGTTTTAGAAGCACTGTATGAGAACAGCTATGTAACCAGCCTTTTCCTAGACCCGTCTAAAGCTTTTTATACAGTTAACCACCAGAAACTGTTGTGTAAGTCAGATGCACTAGGAGTAATGGGAGTGGTTAACAAATGTTTTTGTTATATCTAGAAAACAGAATACATTTAGTAGAGATCCTACATGTCTCCAGTGGATCAATGTACATTCAGAAACATATGCTGGATCCACAATATATTGAGATGATTCAAGGAAGTGTACTGGGCCCAGTATTATTTCTCGTGTATATAAATGATTTCCCACAACAAATCAGCCATGGAGAGAAAATATTGTTTGCTCATGACAGCAACATATTAATCAGCACTAAGACACTAGCACAAATGCTGGAAAATTCTACTGAAGTGTTGGGGATGTCTACTAATGGTCACAGGGAGACAAAGTAACCCTCAACATAAAGAAGGCAAATACAATATGCTTTAGAATGACTAGGAAACAGAGCTCGTTAAATTTAAAGCTAGATAATATCTCCATAGGTGATGTACCTACAACAGAATTTTACGGCTGCACATTGACAGCCAAATGAAGTTGAATGAGCATGCTATGAAACTCTGAAGAATGGTGGGTAGATCACGTAACTAATGTGGAGGTATTGAATAGGATTGGGGAGAAGAGAAGTTTGTGGCACAACTTGACTAGAAGAAGGGATCGGTTGGTAGGACATCTTTTGAGGCATCAAGGGATCACAAATTTAGCATTGGAGGGCAGCGTGGAGGGTAAAAATCATAGAGGGAGACCAAGAGATGAATACACTAAGCAGATTCAGAAGGATGTAGGTTGCAGTAGGAACTGAGAGATGAAGAAGCTTGCACAGGATAGAGTAGCATGGAGAGCTGCATCAAACCAGTCTCAGGACTGAAGATCACAACAACAACAACATGAAACTCTCAAAAAAGGTACCCACAAAACATTATGCACTTAATGAGTCCTAGGATCTGCATGCAGTGATGAATGTCTGAGAACTGTGTACTTTAGTTATGTTCATTCAGTAATAATTTTTTGGAGAAACAGTGCTCAGAATTTACAAACAGTATTTAAAATGCAAAAGAGAGCAGTAACAATTATAACAAAAAGCAGTAAGTGGGCCCACTGCAGAGAACTTCTCAAAATGTTAGAAATTCTAACTGTTACTTATGAATTTATACTCCAAACCATAGTATATACCAAGAAAAATGCAGAAAATTATTGTACAAATAGCAGTTTTCATAACTGTAGTACAACAACAAGTCACTGTCTTCACCTAGACAGGAAAAATAAACATAAGACTCAAAATACTTTTTTGTATCTAGGTGTGAAACTGCATAGAAAACTGCTGCAGAAAATAAAAGAAAGAAATAACATGTACTGCCTTAGGAAAAATTTTAAGCTGTATTTGCAGGATCACTGTTTTTACACTGTAAGTGCATTCCTTAGTAAAAATGATTGTAAATAATTTCTGTCTCACAATGTTTAACTATATGTAATGTTTTGATAAGGAGCAAAAATTAATGGTAAATAATTTATGTCTCACAATGTTTAGGTACATGTACCAAAAAACTGTATAAATATGCAAATGTATTCAAACTGACAACATCGAAACATTTTAAAATGTCTGCAGATACCTAAATAAATAAATAAACTTTCTGAGGATTATTTTGCATGTGGCATTGCAACAATGGAGTTCTAATTCTTAACATAATGTGACACAGAGAGGACTTTGCCAAATAAGAAAACTATTTGTACAACAACTGTAAGGATGGCCTTTCGGAAGGACATGGAAAAATATTTAGTAATTTAATATAGCAGATGCAACTAAAATAAATTCAAAACTGATTTAGTATTACTGTAATGTTAGAAATACTTAATCAATTGTCAGTTCCTATTTTCTCTTTCATACTTTGTGTTAGCTTTAGGTACAGATTCATTCATTTTATGTGCATATTTCTGTATTTCTGGTGCATATTTTCCTCGTTTTAGTGTATATTTCTATTATCTTTGGGCATATTTTAAGACATAAATGCTAACATTGAACACATCAAAGCCAACTGGTGGTATAGGCAGAACAGCAGCACCATTCTGTTTACATTTGGAGGGTGGGTGGGTTAAAGAGGTGTGGGAGAGAATGACAAGAGTCATTGCTCGATTTGTAAAAAATATATATTCTGGTACTGTGATCTTCTGGGGGGAGGGGCGTGTGTGTTTTTGAAATTTAGACATCTTAAGACATTGCTTTTATTACTTTTCTACACATTTAAAAAGTGTGGATACAACATTTTTACTGGTGAAAAATAAAGTTCTATAATTCCACATCTCAAAATCTGTGGTTCTGACTTTTTTTCATCAGGGTTACTGATACAGAGTATCACTGTGTACTGCCACAAATCAAGCACCAACCAAAGATATTATGAAAGCTACATAACCCCATATTCCTACAACTAAAGCTTAAAATGTTATTCTCCATATAAAAAAAATTGGTGAATTAAAATGTGTTTTTACCAACAGGTTCTAATAGCACTTAATAAACTGCTGGCCCGTTTGTACATAAATTCAGAAAAACCTCAATCCATCATTTCCATCAAAGGTGTTTGAGCTACACACACACACACACACACACACACACACACACACACATCATAGAAAATGTAAACAAAATTACATTCTAGGAAAAAAGTTACTTGGCTGTAAAATCAGACTTTGCAGGGGTTCTGAAACTCCTTAAACCAACGCTGGGTGTAAGTCTTGAGTATTCAACCCACGACAGTCAAAATCATCCCATTGCAAATCCAGTCACACCCCAAAACAAGCTCCCACTGGCATTTATAACTTAGCTTATCCAACTTACAAGTACAAATGTAAGGAAACAACTCTCTCCTGCAAACCAGCTGTTTCTTACTACCCCATCAAAATATCAGTGCAGCTTAAAGACTATGTCCCAAACTCACAAGTGAAGACATTACTTGGTTTTTTTACCACTAGGCCCAAAACATCCATCCCTTCTAGTATCCCCATTTCTACCAACATATGACCTTGCTCTTGAAATTGAAAATCTATCTAAATGCTACTATTGATACTCCCAAAGCCACTACCATTTATTTCCTGCTACACCACATATGATTGTCTAATTCGTTTTCCATTCTCTTACATAATTTTAGTATGTGTTCAATAGCTTGTCATACAATAATCTCATGAGTGAAGAACACCCACATCATTGTTCCCCTCTGGCTCCCTATTGGGGGCAGGGTGCAAGATAACTAAAGTGGAGGCAATCATGTAAATAATTCTGATTTCATATTTCTCTTGTTCCAGCACTTCTCTTTTTCATGTTTTATTGAGTATCTGAGTTGAACAGTAGTGACAGAACTATTATGTCTTCACATTAGATGATTTTACAGGGTCTTAACATCCCAGCTGTTGAAAGGATTCATTGTAAAAAAGAAGACACATTATGTTCACAAATGAAGCTGCCCATAAAATAAACTATATTAGGCAACTATATGTTACGTACTGTAATGTTGTGAAAACTATATTTTTTACTGTTATAAGTGCAGCTTCTAAAGTGCCACTTCCAGGATGGGGAGATGCACCAGCCCCAGATACATTCTGCTGGGCAAGTTAATTGGGGGGGGGGGGGGGATCAATGAGCTGGCCAGCCTGGATATGATATATGATTTTTGGGCAATTTCCCATGCCCCACTAGGAGAAGTCCCACCTCAGTTACACAATTTGCAAACATTTCAAAAAGTTTTCTTCACTTTCAGTAGATGCAGACAATTGGCATATACAATTCAAGAGGGTAACAAAACGGCAACCCCAAAAAAGTCAATCCATAAGTTTCTATTAAATGCACTCAACAATACAACAAGAATCAGCTTAATTTTTCAAGGAACACCTTGACAGAATAGAAGGAGTGCCACATGAGGAAACCCTTCAGTTTTGATTTGAAAGTGCACGAATTACTACTAAGAATTTGAATTTGAGTGGTAGCTTACTGAAAATGGATGCAGCAGTATACTGCACACCTTCCTGCACAAGAGATAAGGAAGTCTAATCCAAATGCAGGTTTGATTTCTGCCAAGTATTAACTGAGTGAAAACTGATTATTCTTGGGAATAAGCTAATATTGTCAACAAGAAATGACAGTAAGGAATATATATATTGAGAGGCCACTGTCAAAATACCAAGACTCGTGAACAGGGGTCAACAATAGGTTCATGAACTTACACCACTTATTGCCCAATCCGCTAGTTTCTGAACCAAAAATATCCTTTTACAATGGGAAGAGTTACTCCAAACTATAATACCATTTGACATAAGCAAATTAGTCTAATTTTTGTGTCAAATGATCAATCACTTAAGATACCATTCGAATAATAAAACTGACAGCATTACATCTTTGAACAAGGCCCTGAACATGGGCTTTCCACCTAGAAATCTGAACTGTTCAGTTTCACTAATCGTACGTCCATTCTGTGAAATTAAAATGTTGGGTTTTGTTGAATTGTGTATTAGAAATGGTAAAAACTGAGTCTTCCTGTGATTTAGCATTAATTTAGCCATGAACTTATGTCATGAACTACACTGTTTGAAACTGAGCCAATGTTGCACACAACATCCTTTACTACCAAACAGCCTTTTCAATAACTTTAGCAGACCATGATGGCATAGAATCAGGTCTAAAATTATATACATTATCCCTTTCTCCCTTTTTATAAAGTGACTTAACTACTGACTACTTTAATCTTTCAGGGAACTGACCATTCCTAAAGGAAAAATTCCAAATATGGCTCAATACAGGGCTAACATGTGCAGCACAGTACCTTAATATTCCACTAGGCACTCCATCATAACCAAGAGAGTCCGTAGTCTTCACTGATTTAATTATTGACTCAATCTTCCCCTTGTCTGCATCACAGAAGAGTATTTCAGGCATCAATCTTGGAAAGGCATTTCCCAAGAAAGTTATATCAGACCCTCTAGAAACTAAATTTTTATTTAATTTGGCAGCAATGCTCAGAAAATGACTGTTAAATACTGTTCCTATATCTGACTTATCAGTAACAGAAATATTTTTACTACTAACTGACTTTATATCATCGACCTTGCACTGCTGACCAGACACTTCCTTCAAAACTGACCGTAATGTTTTAATTTTATCCTGTGAATTAGCTATTCTATTTGCATACTACATACTCATTGCCTTCCTAATGACATTTTTAAGCACCTTACAATACTGTTTATAATGGGCTACTGTAGCTTGATTGTGACCACTTCTAACATTTTGATAAAATTCCTGCTTTGTTCTACATGATATCCTTTTTCCACTAGTCAGCCACCCGGGCTGCGTATTATTGCTAGTACCCTGTTTAGAATGTTCTAATGGACAGCAGCTCTCAAAGAGCATGAGAAATGTGTTTAGGAAAGTGTTGTATTTATCATCCATGTTATCGGCACTATAAACATCCTACCACTCTTGTTCCTTGACAAGGTTTAAAAAACTCTCTATTGCTCTTGGATTAACTTTCCTACACAGTTTGTAATTATATGTGACATTTGTTTGAGTACAAAAGCCTTTTAGTGTTAAAATTTGTGCAGCATGTTCTGAAAGGCCATTCACCTTTTTACTAACAGAATGCCCATCTAGTAATGAAGAATGAATAAAAATATTGTCTATTGCTGTGGTACTGTTCCCTTGCATTGTAGTTGGAAAAAACACAGTCTGCATCAGATCATATGAATTTAGGAGAACTGTTAACATCCTTTTTCCTGCACCATTATATACAAAATTCATATTGAAGTCACCACATACACTACTGGCCATTAAAATTGCTACACCACGAAGTTGACGTGCTACAGACGCAAAATTTAACTGACAGGAAGAAGATACTGTGATATGCAAAAGATTAGCTTTTCGGAGCATTCACACAAGGTTGGCGCTGGTGGCGACACCTACAATGTGCTGACATGATGAAAGTTTCCAACCGATTTATCATACACAAACAGCAGTTGACCAGCTTTGCCTGGTGAAATGTTGTTGTGATGCCTCATGTAAGGAGGAGAAATGTGTACCATCACATTTCCGACTTTGATAAAGGTCAGATTGTAGCCTATTGCAATTGCAGTTTATTGTATCATGACACTGCTGCTCGCGTTGGGTGAGATCCAATGACTGTTAGCGGAATATGAAATTGGTTGGTTCAGGAGGGTAATACGGAATGCCGTGCTGGAACCCAATGGCCTCGTATCACTAGCAGTCAAGATGACAGGCATCTTATCCGCATGGCTGTAACAGATCGTGCAGCCACATCTCGATCACTGAGTCAACAGATGGGGACGTTTGCAAGACAACAACCATTTGCACGAACGGTTCGACGGCGTTTGCAGCAGCATGGACTATCAGCTCTGAGACTATGGCTGTGGTTACCCTTGACACTACATCACAGACAGGAGTGCCTGCGATGGTGTACTCAATGACGAACCTGGGTGCACGAATGGCAAAACGTCATTTTTTCGCATGAATCCAGGTTCTGTTCACAGCATCATGATGGTCACATCCGTGTTTGGCGACATAGTGGTGAACACACATTGGAAGCATGTATTTGTCATCGCCATACTGGCGTATCACATGGTGTGATGGTATGGGGTGCCATTGGTTACACGTCTCGGTCACCTCTTGTTCGCATTGACAGCACTTTGAACAGTGGACATTACATTTCGGATGTGTTACGACCCATGGCCCTAACCTTCATTCAATCCCTGCGAAACCCTACATTTCAGCAGGATAATGCATGACCGCATGTTGGAGGCCCTGTACGGGTCTTTCTGGATACAGAAAATGTTTGACTGCTGCCCTATCCAGCACATTCTCCAGATCTGTCACCAACTGAAAACGTCTGGTCAATGGTGGTCGAGCAACTGGCTCATCACAACACGCCAGTCACTACTCTTGATGAACTGTGGTATCGTGTTGAAGCTGCATGGGCAGCTTTACCTGTACACGCCATCCAAGCTCTGTTTGACTCAATGCCCAGGTGTATCAATTCCGTTATTACGGCCCGAGGTGGTTGTTCTGGGTACTGAATTCTCAGGATCTATGCACCCAGATTGTGTTAAAATGTAATCACATCTCAGTTCTAGTATAATATATTTGTACAATGAATACCCATTTATCATCTGGATTTCTTCTTGATGCAGCAATTTTAATGGCCAGTAGTGCATAACTAATTTCTGGTACTTCCTACAAAGTGAATCAAGAACCCATTCTAGCTTGAGCATAAATGCTCTGAAGCCAGAGTTAGGTGACCTATAAACAACAACAATTAGAATTTTAGTTTCACTTAATTCAGCTGCCCCTACATAACATTCAAATATCTTTTCAGTACAGTGTGTGTTATGTCTACGGACTCAAATGGAATACTGTTTTTTACATACATAGCCACTCCCCCACCCCACAAGAGACTCCTTGAAAAACAGCCAGCTAATCTATATCCTTTTAAAGGAAGTGTCTGTATTGTCAAATTATTTAATGTCATGCTATGACATACCAATAATTTCAGAGTCAACATCTATAAGCAGTTTACTAACTTTTTCTCTTATATTTTGATGAAATGTGCTAATTCCTTCTCCACTTGGAAACATGACATCCTCTGAAGGTGAGAGCTTTGTTAGAGGGACTTCCTTTAAGCAGGTATACCTATCAGCTGGCTTTAATCTGAAAAAAGGGCAGCTCTAATATTAACTACTGCAGGAATTTTTCCTTGTGTGGTCCCACCTCCACCCACTACACTGTCACCTATAAGCTTTGCCAGTCTCTCCTTCTGTTATCTATTGAGGTGCAGGTCATGCCTAGGAAAACCTGATGTACCGATAGACCCAACTGGTGCCACTGTAACGTGACCCATGCCCTCTGCCATCAGTGCCCTCCCGAGCCCCATGTTAACACAGCTAACAGCTGCATTAAGAAGAGGCCAATCATGATACTCAAACAGTTGCACTAAATGCACATTATTGCCCCTGGTTTGAGTAGCTATCATTACCAGGTCACCATCTACATCATATTCAATGTCTGTATCAAGACTGTTCCCTGCTCCACCCACTATCACTACCTGCACCTTCTTTGTGAAATTCCTACAAAACTCCCCTATGCTGTCAGTCACCTCATCCAACACTGCACTAGGCTTCACGATGCTGGTGACCTGGTACTGACTCCCCAACACTTCTTGCAACTGCTGGTCCACACCTCTACCATGCAAACTCCCTAACAGTGAAGCTGCTTCTTTCTGTTAGACTTTGCAACTGACCTAGGCCTCCTAACTGCTAAGGACTGCTGCATGTTCCCTACATCTACAGCTACAAGAGACTCCTCTCCACTCAGCTCTGACAGTTGGTCAAATCTATTGCACATGTGCAAAGTATAACTGTCTGAATACCTTCTCCTCCTAGCTGCCTTCTTGCCAATTGCCAGTTCCCATTTGCCCTCCTCAGCCTGTCTACTTCCTCCTTTGTGCATTGTAACTGCACCTGAAGGGCACAGATCTTATGCTCCTGCTCCTCTATCAACTTATTTCTCCTATATATTCTACATTCCCAGGAGATGATCTTGCTAGAATGTCCTCTGGCTTCCTCACTACACCCCCCCCCCCTCCCCCAATGAGAATACTTTGAACAAATCCCACACTGTAACCCACTACTCACAAACCTATGACAGAGCCCCACACTTCTCACTCATGGTAAAATTTTACAGTTACTGAAAAAAAATAAAGGAAAAGTATATGTGTACATTATCTAAGTTCAATTACACCAGTAGAACTATTAATAGAACTAACAATTGCAGTCTTGAAATTCTCTGTGTACTAAGAAAGCAACTACTTGTATTAATACTACCACACCAGAGCTAATACCAATACCAACACAACTTCATAAAATTGTTAGCTAAAACCAAAAATTCAAGTGGCCGCTGGAACTCTCAATGAAGTTAAAACACTGAATGAAAATTTTACTGAAATATTACTCTAAGAAACAATAGGAAATGTCAGCTGAAAACGATAGCACGAAATTTACTAAATGACTTCAACACACAGGAAACTCTAAAATCACAGCAAGTGAATGTGTCCAGAAGTTTATTAAATCGTTATTTTTCCACAAACAGTATGAAACATGGCTAAAAACTATTAAATTTAATGACTGTGTAACACTGCACAAATAACTTTATCAGTACTTAGCTTTATAACCACTACAGCTGCAACTTTGTGCCGCAAAATATAAACATACTCCTGAGGCATGAGGCTTGGACAAACAATGTAAGCACACTCATGAATAACAGACCACTTGAGTCAGTAACGCAAGAAGAAAGACTGAGATTAATGAAAATCCCCCATTAAGTTACTTTTACAACAAATATTAACACAAATAAAGTTTAAAATAAGTAACTGTAGCCTAAAGCTTTATAAAATATTGACGAGCAATTTCAACAGCAGTCCAGCACATGTGACGTCACGCCCAAGGCTCTATATGTTTCCCAAACCAACACTGCTCCTACAAAACACAACGCATTACCTTCCTGAATGTTCATATTGCTCACACCTCCAGCATTGGCTTCTCTGAAATGTACTAGTAGGGGAATTTCATACTTGCTGCACTTTCTGTTCTTACACTTCCCATAGCCTAAAGCCTTGCTCACATGAATCATGAAAGTATTCATGGATGATAAGCTGGTTGAGTTTTGTGATGTCATGACAGGGAATTTCATGTTCCACAAGATTCAGAAATGTGAAAAACTAAATAAGGCAAGTAAGATTTTTGCTTCATGCAGAGAAACATTGTAATTGACATGAAAGACTTGTGAGGTGCCGAATATAACATTTACAGTTTAAGTCCATATTTAGTGGGTTTTATGTTATAGCTTACATCCTATGAATATATGCTTATCCGAAAGACTAGCTCATTCATCATTACTGGACCAATTTGTCACTGTAAAATGATGGGAAATGTCATATTTGTGGTTAAGGAATTTTTATATTTACAGCAATAATGGAAATTCCTGGATGGAACAATATATAAAATATGAAAGGCATCCACTGACCTGCAACAGAATGAGGTGTGGTATATAGACACACATAACAGAAAACAGTGTTCACTAGCTCTTTTTATAGGAGAAAGGACACACTTTCACATACACAACCACATGGATACCCAAACGCATTCTACACTGGCTGTGAAAACACTCATCGTCACCATGATAGGTGTGTGTTTGGGGACCTATTTTGTTATGTGTATGAATGTGAGTACTTTCTACTAAAAAAGGTGGCAGGACTCAGAAGCTAGACAATACTTATTTCTGTTAAATCTGTCTATACACCACACATCAATCTACAATAAGTGAGTGGTTGCCTCTAATTATTTTATACATAATTGTCATATTTATTTCTTCTGGTGTTATAACTTGTGTGTTGTGGAAGTATGACATTTCAAGGTAATGGAGTGCTAAAAGTTTATCAAATTGCATCATTTCTGATACAATTTGTTATAATAACATATTAGTTAATGACCTAACATTGGTTAAAACCTTCAGGACATCATGATATTAAAAACCTAATCTTACTTAGAACTAATTTGCTGTAGAGTATTGTATAGCTGAGTGAAGTTGTAAATTCATCTGTCGTTGGTTCATGTCCTGGTTTCATTAATTGTTTTTTCCTTGCCTTTATGATTTCTAAAAGATTCTTGGACATTCTTATTAATTTAGTAGAAGAATGTTTTATAATATTCAATGCTATGTATCCATAATAGTGTTCTCTCTCGGGAGTGAGTTTGTTCAACTTTGTGAGAACTTCAGGGAATAATGGCCAATGAATGATAAGGTTGCCTTCTATGCACTTCCAGGTTCAATGTAATTCAGTATTTATTTATTTATTCATCCAAAATATTTTCCAGCTCATAGGATACATAATTCCTTTATAAATATGATTTATGACTTTGAACATGTATGCACACACACACACACACACACACACACACACACACACACACACACACACACACACACACAAACATATGAAGTACATAAAATGTAATAACAATATTATGGGAAGCAAAGTTGCTACTCTCCATATAGCAGAGATGCTGTGTCCTAGATAGGATGACAAAAAGAGTGTGGTTTCAGTTGCCTGAGACTGCAGTCATGTGTGTGTGAGTTGCATTTGCGTGAGTGTGTGAGTGTGCATATGTGTGTCTATTGTTGACGAAGGCCTTTGGCCGAAAGCTTTAAGTGTGAAAATCTTTTTGTTGTGCCTATCTGCAACTCAGCATCTCCACTATATGGTGAGTAGCTAGTTTCCGTCTCATAATATTGTTACATTCCATCCTGGATTTTCTATTGTTTGATAAAATTTGATAATATTATTGCAGGAAGTAAAGGTTTTTATGTTGTGCTTATCTACAGAAGAGCTTTCACTACTTATAGTACGTATTCTGCACTTTTTTCTTTCAAATTCTGTATTTCATGTGGTCTAAAAATTCTGCTACAGAATAGAAGCAGTGATCTAATAAGAATGACATTAGGGTCTTAATGAAAAGTTATTACAGTGAAATTATTTTTATCTTATCAGTATCTCCTCAAATGTTCCACTCCCTCAGTATTACGACTGTTTTGTCATTAACTTTTTTCAGTGTCAATGAGAGCTAAAGCACTCACCCTTTCTTCCTTCCAACATAAGCCTCCCTTGCTACATACATTTTACCCACTTCTGGATGCCACACTCCTTTTCCTTACTCCTACACTCACACCTAGTCAAATGTTGATAAGCAGTCAATATTGTTTCAGCTGGAGGTGTGTGTGGTGTGGCGTGTGTGTGTGTGTGTGTGTGTGTGTGTGTGTGTGTGTGTGTGTGTGTGTGTGCGCGTGCGCACAGTACTTCATTTCTATACTGTTAACTGTTTATATCCATCCACTGTGCAGCGTATTTATGTAGATGTAGACATTTCACCAACCCATTTTGAGCTCTGAGATTTAACCTCAAGATCTTATGCAAAGCCTCAAGTCACACCATGAGAAATTTCATTCTTTAAAATGTTCATCAATTTTCTCCAGAATCTGAATTTGCACAACAAATCTTCTGTACAATTTCCTCTTATTTAAATAATCAGAAACCACTGTTATGTAAAATTTCAACATTTCTTTCCACCCTAAAATCACAGATATTTGATAGTGTTCTAGAAATTTGCATTAGCTGCAGTGTTCTTGTGAATCTAAATTATTTTACATTAACCACTTCATTCTACAACAGTGAGCAAAGAGGGTCCTGTGAAAAGCTATGTAAATTACAGTTCATTACATGTTAGTGTCATTACAGTAATAACACTAATGGCAAGTAGTACTACTCATCATAGAGCAAGATCAGAGTATCCTACTTGTACTTTTACCACTCCTGTCCTCACTATCTTTCCTGATATGTTTTCATTAGTAGTACATAAACAACTCAAGGCATAGCTGTGCATATTATAGCACCTGCTTCCGCTTATTGGGAGGTGCACGAGAACCAGTACGAATGCACCCTTTGGAATGACAATTAGGGCATGTGTGCCGGCCAGCCTGCATGTGGTATTTAGATAGTTTCCCACATCCTACTAGGTGATTACCAAGCTGGCACCTACATCCCTCCTCAGATACTTGCTATGAATACATTTAAAAAACTGTCTCACTCTTGCACATGAATTTCCTCTAGACAGAGAAGGTTCTGGAACACTCTCTATCTCCATGAGGAGATAGGACACTAATGGCCTAAGATGTTTAGTTGCATTAAACCCATAGTCAGCAGCAGCAGTAAATTTACAACAGTTACACATAATAGCTTATTTCTTATTCATGTTTCATTTCACTAAAATCTCTTACTAAAAGATGGTTTTCAGACAACTGGTTATAATAGTACACTTATTTCTTATGAATTCATTTTCTTTAAAGAAATATTAATGATTAACTATACAGGAAATGCATTATTGAACATAAATGCAGATGCTAGCCAAGCCTGCAGGTTGTGCTATTGTGTTTGATGATGAGCAGCACTTGTGCAATGTCCTCACCATGTTGGAAGTTTTGGCATGATCAGGACAATGTTCTTTTTAGTTGTGAGTGCATTATGCCAGAGCTAATTGAACTCAAATGTAAGCAAATTGTTGGCATCCATATGACTGATGCTTCCATCACCAAGGTAGCTGAAGTGTTTCATTTTTCAAGAGGCACAATATACAGGGAAAGTGGGAAACCTTTATCACTGCGGAACTGAGAGTCTCACTTGCGAAGCCTGTCAACAGCAAAACAATACAAAGACAGCTCCATAAGCTGGGAATTACAAGGTGAGCTGGAATTCCAAGACCACTAATCAGTGATGTTAATAACCGTAACAGGAAGATATAGCGGCAAAGCAATAAAACCAGGACTACAGACCAATGGAAGAAAGTCACTTGGTTGGATGAGTGCTGTTGTACACTGTTTACAATTTCTGGCCAAGTTAACATTCCAAGAGTGAAACAAGATAGGTGATTTGTTGATGAAAATGGCTCTGAGCACTATGCGACTCAACTGCTGAGGTCATCAGTCGCCTAGAACTTAGAACTAATTAAACCTAACTAACCTAAGGACAGCACACAACACCCAGACATCACGAGGCAGAGAAAATCCCTGACCCCGCCGGGAATCGAACCCGGGAACCCGGGCGTGGGAAGCGAGAACGCTACCGCACGACCACGAGATGCGGGCATTTGTTGATGATTTGGACAGCCATATCATAGTATTCCATGGGTCCCATGATACTCTGTAAGGCTGCATTGTTGCCTAGGATTATGTGACCATTAGCATTGATCACATCAATCCTATGGTACAATGTTTACCCCTCAATGGTGATGCCATGTTCCACTATGAATAGTGCCCCTGTTCACACAGCTCACATAATCCAGAACTGGTTATGTGAGCATGATGATGAACTGTCACATCTACCCTGGTCAACATAGCCACCAGATAGCAATATTATTCAGTCTTTGTGGTCTACTTTTGACAGAAGCTTGCATGATCACTATCAACCTCCATCATCACTGCCTGGACTTGCCACTACTTTTTGGAAAGAATGGTATAAAATTCACTTTAAAATCATGCAGTACCAGCATTTATCCATTCTAAGATGACTGGAAACTGTCTTGAATGCCAGCAGCTTTCCTACATGATAGTAAGCACACTGATATGTTCTATTTTTGGTGTTCCCATATTTTTGTCCACTCCCTGCACATGCAAATCACATGACGGTGAAATTTTCTGTGGGAAAATAACTGTTTATTTCTACATTAGTATAGCTCATTTGAAAATGCTCATTCTCCCCTTTTCAACAAATGCATTACTTTTTCCAAAAACTTGATATAGTCAAACCTCAATATAATGAATTGCATCGGACCATGCAAATGAAACTGTTGTACCACTTTATTGTTATAATGAGGTTTTGTTATTGTGACTCAGAACAAGGAGCCATGTTTTTGTGGGTGAGAAGTACATTACTGTAGTACTTTGCTGATGAAAATTAACATTTAAAGGTAAATAATGAAACACATTTTGTTCACTTCAGTTATTAATACTATACCTGCAGAATATCTTACTTTTGTGTGCAGAAAAATTCACTTATTTTCCTTTGTTTCTTTTTTATTAAAGATTCTCTTGTGAATATTGTTTATCTCCTCTAACACAATCAATTGCTGTGCTGAAACACTGGGGATTGAAGATGCTACTTGCTGAATGGTTTCCAACTGACTTATTAGCTCCATCAGAGGAGGGAGATTCACACTTATTGCATCACTGTCATCATCAGAATCTTCAACAGATGAATTACCCTTTAACTCCTTGTTGATAGATTCATTGGTATATTCTTCAAACACCAATGCCTCATCATCCACTGACAAGTATTCAACTACTGAAGCATTTATGGCTTTATCAGGAACTGCTGAGTAAATCTCCAGATCACTTTGAATATCATCCTGCATTATTTCATCCACCACAACATTCTCATCAACATCTTCACTTTCAGGAATTCTTACATTTTTCCAGCAGTTCACAATCACATTTGTCTGTATACTGTTCCAGGAACAGCCTGCTTCACATTGAAACTGTAGGGATTGCTCACATTTCTTTCAATGTTTGTGGTCACGTGTTGAACTAAACATGAATGGTATTTTGTCTTAAAGTTCTTAATTATCCCCATATCTAGTGGCCAAACAATTGAATTACAGTTTGCAGAGAAGAAGCATAGTTCAACATTCTTCAATGCTGGCATCTTGTCATGCACACTACAATTACCCAACTGCAATGCAATTTTCTTATTCTTTATCGAAATCTCTTTATCCAGCAAAAGCAACCACTCACTAAAGAGACTAGACGTTATCCATGCTTTTTGATTTGTCTTTTAATTGACTGCAATAAAAGAAATCACATTTACAATATGACTGTAGCAAAATATTACAGCTGAAGCTATACGGTACTGTATTAACTTATAAATTAAAGAAAGGTAAAATAAAATGTATGTACCCTCTTATCTGCCAAGCTTCTTACATTTCTGAAGCACCATGGGTTTTGCTGATTGTTTGATCACAAGTGGTGTCAATTTATTTGTCCACAACATGTTGCTGCAGAGAAGAACAGTTAGGCATACTTTAAACTGCTTCCCTCTTTAATGCTTTTCTCCTTTAAAGGCCACTGTCTTCTCTGGAATCAGTTGATAAAACAGTCTTGTCTCATCTGTGTTGGACAAGTTTTCAGGACAGTATTTTTCTAACATTTTACACATGTTGTTTTTCCTCCAAAATTCTGCATCATCTACAGGTGCTGATTTTTCTTCTCCTGAAATCCCTTAAAAATTATCTCATGCCTGTCCTTAAATCTTTGCAACTGTTCATTACTCAAATGAAAATTAGTTTCACCAAGCAACTTAGCAAAGTCTAAGGCTTTTTGATGTATCAACGGATAATTAATTGGTAGATTCTGCAAATGCATCTCATTAAACCACCACAATGTAGCACTGTCCACATTGTCAGCAGCAGCCGTCTTCATTCTTTTTCTTGAAGGGCTAAATTTGCCACCTATGAAACTTTCTTCAATTTGTTTTTGTATTTTAAGGAAAGTAGCTAACATTGATTGCCCAAGCCCGTACTCCATCACCACATCTACTTGTTTCATTCCATTATCAATGTGTTTGACAATCTCCATTTTATCTTGAACCTTATTTCTTTATGAGTTCCAGCCATTGTCCAAATCTTAGTGAAGTCCAAAGCATTTACATCAACTAAAAACATCCACAGATTGCAAAACTCATGGAGATAAGCTGCGTATGAATCCAACCCAACACTTCTGTCTGCTACTGAAGCTCAACAATGGACAAACTAAACACTCATTCAAACAAAGGAGCTCTTTGACATTTGCCACTCAGCACTTGCCAGTGGCTGTATGATAGTCTCTTTACCATTAGAACAAATACAGTACTGTAGTATGTAGTGAAGCTTGTGGAAATAAACCACCAAAAGTCTAGTAGCTAAATAAACAATACTTCTAGTCAGCTTCTTAGAAGTAGGAAATAGTAAATTCCTGGAAATTTTGTCATCGTTATAACAGGGTGTTGCTAAATTTACTTCATCATTGTAATGAGGGGTAATTAACATAGTAAATATAGGAAATCAGCCAGGGTCATATAGAATTATCACTGTACCCGGATTTATCATTGTATTGGTAATCATTATATGGAGGTTTGACTGTATTTGAAGAGTTATTTGTATTCATACTTTTCATGTTCTGGAATGCTCCAATGTTAAATTGTGATTATTAACAAGATTCAGTGGCACAGTTCTGTGTGCCTGATTTTTTAATTCCAAAAATGTCTACTTCCACTATAATGACTTGTTAGTTTGTTAATTATTCAGTTTAGAAAATTTGAATTTCTCAAGACTTTATTAGTGAACTTTGGGAATCTATTTTTCTTTAATATTAATCTCCCACCAAATAGGACCTCTACTTTGGCACTTTTCATAATTATATAGCTATTAGCTAAACAAACTATCTTAGTTTATTGTCTGTTGCGTCTATCTCTTTCAATTTCACTGTTGTTAAGTCATTATTCAACATGTAATAAATTTGTATTTTACCATATTGTGATTCATGTATTAACACACATCTATAAACAGGTGTGGTGTACGAAGCCTTAGGCAGTCTCTGTTTAGCTACCAAAAATAACGATCCATGTAACAATATGTTCTCAGACAGAGCAAAATAGTCAAATTGTAACTGACTGTATGAGTCTGGGCCCAGCAGTAAACTCACAAATAACCAGTGTTTGGAAATCATAATGTAGAGTTATGGTGGTGTTCAGTAGATGAAATGATGACAACTATATTAAATCAAGCTTAAACATCATGTAGTTCTTAGTCAATCAACAATACTCTGTCCAAACAGGCCTCAAAAGACCCAACGGTACTGACCAACCACAGTGTAATCCTTTGCTAACCGGCAACATTGGCTTTGGAGATGGAGGTGCATGTGGTCTTTGTCAGTTTTCCTGACCAGAGCCACTACTTACCAGTGAAGTAGCTCCTCAATTGGCCACACAAGGGCTGTGCCAACATTCCTTGGGAGACCCAGATGGTCACCCATCCAAGTGTTGGCCAAATCTGACACCTCTTAACTTGGTGATCTGACAGGAACTGCTGTTAGCACTGTGGCAAGGGTGTTGGCCTTAAGCAGCAATAGGTTGTTTAAAATGTGAATCCGCTATCAGAGTTGTGAAAAATTAAGATTTTAGTTTCCCACTAGTGATCTGTGTGACCGTTTGTTAGTTAATGTAACTTACAGAGCCATGTTTAATATTGATGCTCCTACATATTTCAAAATGATCATCAAACAAGAAATTGTGTATTAATATATATGATGAGATTGACAATCATGTGCTGCTCTGTTGTGTATTTTCTGTCACAAATGTCACTCAAGCCCATTACCATAAGGAGTATGATTGAAGAAAACAGGTTATGATACTATCAATTGCAAAGAACCAGACCAATAAGCTTACAGTATGCTATAAAAGGAAAAAAAAACATTGCAAAGGAATGTCAACTTTACCGAAGATGCATTAATTTGTTCCAGCACCAAATGTTGAAAATGGTTTCATAGTGGAGTAAGTATCACAAAATGAGAAAATCACAGCTTCACAACAAGTTAAAGATGATCTGTAGGAACAACTGAGTTAAAACAAAATATAAGTTAGTATGTTGCAAGTGAGCCAATGGCCTTTCCTCAATGGAAACACCAGTTTTCGTCAGGCCACTGAAGTTAAGTGCTGTCAGGCTGGACTAGCACTTGAATGGCTGACCATCTGGTCTGGGTGCACTCAGCCCTTGTTAGGCAAACTGAGGAGGTATCTGATTGAGAAGTAGCTTCTCTGGTCTTGTAAACTGACATATGGCCAGGAGAGTGACATGCTGACCACATGCCCCTCCATATTCACATCCAGTGAGGCCTGTGGGCTGGGATGAGATGGCGGCCAGTCAGTACCATTGGGCCTTCATGACCTGTTTGGATAGAGTTTAGTTTAGTTTATGTTGCAAGCGAACTCCTAAAAGCAGAAAAATGATTGGCTGGTTTTGATGCTAGGCAGAACATTGAAAATACTTCTTCTGAAACTACATTTTAAAAACTGAAAATAAATGGAGTGTTACCAAATGTCACAAGTAGTTTGGCAAAAAAGGAATCCTCATGTAAAACAGACAAATAGTGGATCTGGTGACAGGAAAATGAGGGTACTGTGACAACCTTAATTACTACTAGTTGGGAAATATGTAGAATTACAAAGTAATTGTGTGCAAAGTTAAAATCAAAAAATTTTGTGGGAGAGGTGAAAGCCACAGTCATGAATTAGGACATAAGTGAAGAAAAAATGCACATAAAAGGCATATGGCATTGTAGAGACAGGAACTGAGGTATATGAAAGCTACTGAAGTAATAACAATGAAACATTATGATTTTATAATGCTCAGATTATTTTATGATGATTTAGAAGCAACATTTAGGGTGAAACATAGAAGGCTATCATATAAACTTAAAAAATTGTTTACCAGTTGATTCACATAAATGTGCATGTTGTGAACATGTTGCATGGTTTAAACTGAAAATTACAGAAATAAAAGTAGGTGAGAATTTCAAACTGTGTCACAAAAACAAACTGCACCAAGGGAAATTACTAAGTGGTTTAAACTGAAAAAAAAAACTGAGACTACAGAATGGCACTTAAACCTTAAAAAGTCAGCTCATCAGGCAATCACAATTTACACGCTGGTGGCAACTAAAAATAAGGCAAATAAACACCCCCAATGCAACCAGTTCAGAGTGAAGAATCAAAAAGTTATTTTTACTTGTATATCTGCATAACATCATATGGACTACCCTTTATGTTGTATCCCAGGGTTCTGAAACAGTGCATCAAAGTAAGTGCCCTAAGTTGAGAAGAGCCACAGTTTAGACTGACAATCTTTGTCATATTATACACTCCTGGAAATGGAAAAAAGAACACATTGACACCGGTGTGTCAGACCCACCATACTTGCTCCGGACACTGCGAGAGGGCTGTACAAGCAATGATCACATGCACGGCACAGCGGACACACCAGGAACCGCGGTGTTGGTCGTCGAATGGCGCTAGCTGCGCAGCATTTGTGCACCGCCGCCGTCAGTGTCAGCCAGTTTGCCGTGGCATACGGAGCTCCATCGCAGTCTTTAACACTGGTAGCATGCCGTGACAGTGTGGACGTGAACCGTATGTGCAGTTGACGGTCTTTGAGCGAGGGCGTATAGTGGGCATGCGGGAGGCCGGGTGGACGTACCACCGAATTGCTCAACACTTGGGGAGTGAGATCTCCACAGTACATCGATGTTGTCGCCAGTGGTCGGCGGAAGGTGCACGTGCCCGTCGACCTGGGACTGGACCGCAGCGACGCACGGATGCACGCCAAGACCGTAGGATCCTACGCAGTGCCGTAGGGGACCGCACCGCCACTTCCCAGCAAATTAGGGACACTGTTGCTCCTGGGGTATCGGCGAGGACCATTCGCAACCGTCTCCATGAAGCTGGGCTACGGTCCCGCACACCGTTAGGCCGTCTTCCGCTCACGCCCCAACATCGTGCAGCCCGCCTCCAGTGGTGTCGCGACAGGCGTGAATGGAGAGACGAATGGAGACATGTCGTCTTCAGCGATGAGAGTCGCTTCTGCCTTGGTGCCAATGATGGTCGTATGCGTGTTTGGCGCCGTGCAGGTGAGCGCCACAATCAGGACTGCATACAACCGAGGCACACAGGGCCAACACCCGGCATCATGGTGTGGGGAGCGATCTCCTACACTGGCCGTACACCACTGGTGATCGTCGAGGGGACACTGAATAGTGCACAGTACATCCAAACCGTCATCGAACCCATCGTTCTACCATTCCTAGACCGGCAAGGGAACTTGCTGTTCCAACAGGACAATGCACGTCCGCATGTATCCCGTGCCACCCAACGTGCTCTAGAAGGTGTAAGTCAACTACCCTGGCCAGCAAGATCTCCGGATCTGTCCCCCATTGAGCATGTTTGGGACTGGATGAAGCGTCGTCTCACGCGGTCTGCACGTCCAGCACGAACGCTGGTCCAACTGAGGCGCCAGGTGGAAATGGCATGGCAAGCCATTCCACAGGACTACATCCAGCATCTCTACGATCGTCTCCATGGGAGAATAGCAGCCTGTATTGCTGCGAAAGGTGGATATACACTGTACTAGTGCTGACATTGTGCATGCTCTGTTGCCTGTGTCTATGTGCCTGTGGTTCTGTCAGTGTGATCATGTGATGTATCTGACCCCAGGAATGTGTCAATAAAGTTTCCCCTTCCTGGGACAATGAATTCACGGTGTTCTTATTTCAATTTCCAGGAGTGTATGAACAAAATGAAAGTGAAGGCTGGGGTCACTTTGAAAGTATAGGCAAACAGAAAAGTAATAACCATTTATACAGCTCTTGCCTCAGTTACCTACAGCTAGAGTTAAAGCAGTTCCAGTTTACTCGAGATTGTGATGCTAGCAAATAACTTCAAGAATACAAGAGATTCCAGCAGTAAAAAACTGCATGAATGTCATCAAAGTTCAATAAAACTTTACAATCAATTTACAGATTCTGAATCTTAACATATGAGACAAGAGAGCTTATAAGTTATGTTGTTATATCATGTTTCACTGAGCTCCATATGTGGTCTGAAACTGAAACACTACAAATTGATTATGACTACACACTTGCAGCAAGTTATTGTAGAACTAGTGTAGAGAAAGGTGGAACTGTAACGTTTAAAGATGCTTAGACCTAAGTCATTTATGTGCATATCTCTGCAATTTGAAGCCAATGGAACTGAAATTATCATAAATAATATTTAAGTTCTAGTATTTGCAGTACACATGGCTTCTGCAGGGAGGAGGTGTGTTTTCTAAGCCTTGAGAAACATTTTTCTCCAATGTATGTTCTGAAACCCCGGACTTAAATCACCATGAATGACTATTATCAATTTCTTAACTAATAATAACAAAGGGACAGAAGTAGAGAGCAAGATACAATGATTATACCTAATTGCTTAGTTAACTTCTCCTCTAGAGAAACATACAGTTGTGAGAATTTTATAGACAACTCATTCACTGACACATGTAGCAATGTTACCACTTTATGTCAAATCCTAAACAGACTATCTGATCATGATGGACAACTTTTTTCATTAAATGACCTTAGTCCTTGTGACAAATTAACACCAGCTTTTAAGTTTTTCTGGTCTCTTAATGATGGTAAAGCTATCAGCCTTCACCTGCAGTCGATCAACTACATATGAGGTGTATTAAAAAAATATAAGGAATGATTTTTTATAGTTAAAGATTGGCAGCTCAATACCAAATCACATAAATAAGCACCATCTATAATTATTTGCAAATATACAGAAGTCATTGTTTAAATTCATTATTCATTTAGCTGTCAGTGAAACCAAACAACAATTGCTTCAAAACTGTTCTGTCATTTGGAAAAAGCATGATATAATGCAGCTTAAATAAATGTGAAACTGTGCCTAGTTTAGCACCTACAGTAATGGGTGAAGAGAAGGTTAGAAGACTATGATATTGATACATTAAAAACTGTCACACAAATTTGCATGATGAAGAGAGGTATGTGTGGCCCAGTGTGAAACCATAGAAGTGCACCTACGGTAGTGCTCTACTTGTCATTGATGGTTGATCCCTGAGCTGAATGAATTTTATCATACTGGATGCACTGACCAACACAAAGAAAAAAAAGTTTCAAGTGGATGATCATTTTGAATGGTTACCGATAACACAGAGATGATTTGTTATACCACTGTGTTATGGGTAACAAGCTGTGGACATCCTATGTAAATGCAGAGTCAAAACAAGGCAGTGGTACCATTCAGCTTTACTAAACCAAAAAATTCTAACAATTTACTTACTTGAGTCAAAAAACAATGGCTAAAGTTTTCTAGCTTGCAATGTTTAATGCCCTAGTGATAACAGTATTATTAAACTGTTTTTCTAATGTAAAAGCACTAATTTCTTGATTTCTTAGTACACTGGTCAAGAATTACAGCTGATGCATACTAAAAAACTTACGCCAAACTGAGATGCAACTTCCAACATAAAAGGAAACATTCTCCTCCATCACAGGAACATGTGTCCACATCCACTATCTGTATCATAAAAATGATTCAGCACTTTCATTTCGAATGTTCTGCCCATTCATCCTATAGTCTAAATGTAAACACCCAGCAAGTATCACTTCTAAGTGCACTTGAAACAAAGGTTTTGTGTACAATGATTATACAGGGTGTATATGTGGATAAGGAAAAAAAATCTCAGATTTTTCATGGATTTTTGAGTTAAAAATCTCTCTTTTTTGGATAAAAATACACCTTTACCATGTTAAGTGACAGTATACCTTCTCTTGGTACTGTAAAACTTATCAAGCTCTGGTTAAAGATCTACTCATCTTATACACCACCGTAGAGCTTTCTTGCACTTTATGAAAATAGACTTAGCGGGGGAAAATAAATAAATAAGAAGAAGCATTTTGGAAAGGCCATTGATGCACAGCAACTTGTATGCCACATATTTTCATATTACGAAAGTATAAATTCAAATGTCACCAAACACAGCACATTAGTTTTTGAAGCACTGAAATCAAGATTGTGATGCACTTTTGCAAGCCAATCATAGCTCATGTCACATGATCTCACCAGTCAATCACAGTAGATATCCAGATCATAGAAAATGTGATGTAGTTAGCCAAAAGCCAATTAATGGTTTAAATTAATGTATATATGTTAAGGCTAGGCTCTCACATATAATATTGGACTTTTTTTGGATGTGTTTCCCTTGAATATAGTTTACACATATGTGCCAGTAAAATCTTAAATAATGACATAATTGGTTGTTTTTCTTTTCCTGAAAGTGGTAAGTTTTAAATGAGAGTCAAACGCTCTTTGATTTAAGGAATTCGTTGCACATTCTCACACATAATATAATTCATCCTGAAAAAAATAAAAATTTACCTGAAAAGTATCATGTTTCAATCCACCATTAACAATATTTTCCAGCTACCTGTTAGAAATAGGTTCATTTTTGAGAGGGTTCACCTCAAGGAAAACAACTTTTTTTTTTCTTTTTACTCCCCAGAGATGTTCCACTGAAGTTTCACCATCATCAGTAATTTTTTTGGATTCAGTTTAATTTAATACAGTTTTTTTGTTCCACAATTTGTCATTATTGCTGGTTTCCTCATTATCTTCACTGTGAAGGCCTGCACTAAGTAACTTTTTGTGTCACTGTTTACAAACACTGCAGGCTTTGGCCAAAAGCTAATGAGTAATGGTGTTTTTGTTGCACCTGTCTGCCACTTAACATGTCATCTTCATGGTGAACAGCAGTCTATCTCTTCCTCATATTGTTACCTACAGTATCATATAATGGCAAGATGTTGTTTAATGTTGCTACCAAAAATCCTGAAAGTTCTTCAGCAGTTTACCTCAATTTTTTATGTGGTACTTTAACAAAGATTCAGCTGGACATAGGCTAATGTATATATAAAAGGAAAATCTCAAAAAGTTCTTGATTGATTTACTTAAAATTTCTACATAATAATCTAATAAACTTGCAGACAGACAGATGCTGTATTTGTTTAAACAATAAGGTACAGGTTTTCTGTTAAAAGAGAATGCAAGGAAAAAAATGCTGTGCTCTGCTGTGAAAATGTGTGGTTTCATTTTTCTTACTCACAGCAGTGTAAAGTATGATATCAGTACATTTAAACCATTTGACAAATTGTTTCTCTCATATATGTGGATTTTCCTTATACATAATTTTAAACAAAACTTTTATACATAACTATATGGTGTTTTGATTTGTTCCTCAAATTCAGTTTTAACAGAAGGCAGCTAGGTTACAGTGTGGTTTATCAGCTTATGATTAGAATACTACTACAGAATGTGAATTGTCTGAAACTTTGTAATCCTACCCGATCACAGATTATAAAGCTATGTGAAATACTGTCACTAAAGCTACTATATATCTAGCAGCTGGAGAAGACTCTCTCATATCATGTATACCAATGATCTCAATGAATTTACTCATTGATTTTAAGCAATCTTGATTCACAATCAAGGATTCACGAGCAATACCATTAAATAAGGCTCAAGCTCAGAGAAAGGGGGAACTGGAGTTTGGAGTTGGACAGAGAGAGGGGTAGGGGGGAGGAAATGGGCATATCAAGAAAGAGAGAGAGAGAGAGAGGAGAGTGGAGAGAGGGCAGAGGAGGAGATGGACAGAGAGAGGAGGAAGGACGTGATGGACAGAAAGAGAGGGTGGAGGAGTAGATGAGCAAATAGAGTGAGGAGTGGCTGGCCCAGGAGTGGGAGGGGGGGGGGGGGAGAGGGGATTAGGATCTGTATACAGTTCCCATACATATTCAGCAATTGTGAATCACTGCCAGGTTCACTAGTTGAGTACGAATGATGGAGCTTATTTGTACATCAAAATGCTACAAAAATACTTTTATAAACCTATGACGTTAATAATGAAAAATAAAAACATGACCTGAACTATTTTTCACACATTTGCTACATTTTTGTAATTAACATGTGAAGAATTTATGTGTTTTCCTGATTTATAAGAAAATATACACACTAATATGTAACCGTATAATGCACAATGTGAGCATGTGGTCTAGGGTATATCCATCATTAGACAGTGGTACCAACACTGCCAACATCAATATGTCTGAAGTTCTCATTGTACTGTAAATTCTGTGTTATTGTTAGACTGCACTACTTTCAAGAGACAAAACAAAACATGAAATAAGTACTTTGTAAGGAGATTTAAAAAGCAAGTTATCAGAAGAAATTACAAGAAGGAAGTGGGTATTTACATCTTAGACAGGAGCCAGATTTTAGTTCAAAGACACAAGAAATGACAGTGAAATATCAAGTGGAAAGTGGGTAGGAAATAGACACTTGCTCTGGAGGTCCCAGGTTCAGTGATAGGGATATTTCATTGTTGAGATCTCCTCAAGTGACCCCAAATCAACTCAGCCTGCTGCCAAATGAGTAACAGTGATCTTCCACATGGTTTTAAAGGCAGCCAGGCATATGGGCCAGTCACCCTCCCCCACCAGTGCTGTGGTGAAGAAAGCCTGTACTCTACTTACAGTCTACTACAAACATTAACTTTCTTGTAATGCAAATTTACTAAAGATAGTGATAATTTTGTGTGTATTTTCTATACTGTTCACTTAATTTACATGTTGACCTCTAAATATGTGTATGTCTTTACTTTCACAAACAATGTTGATTAAAGTCACTTTCTCTTTCTTTTTAAAATTGTAGCCTTCATTCAGAACTACAATTGTAAGGTAGACTTAATGGAAACAGTGTGAACTCCTGGTCAGGAAGGAACAATTAATTAAATGATACACTTAAACAAATTAAAATAAAAGTCTCTTTCACAGAATTATGAATATTATAATACACCTACCATATTGGGTTTTATATCCACCAGAAACGTTTCCCACGTCATAATATTGTCCATACTCGCTATAAGGTACTGGTACTAACTCTGTCCAACTGTGGTTTGTCTGGGGTTCTGCTTGGACTGTAAATTCTGTATTATTGTTACTTTGCATTGCCTGCAAGGGACAAAACAAAACATGAAATATATACATTCCAAAAGCATTTAAAAAACCAATTGTCAGAATAAATTACAAGGAGGGGAAGTTTATCTGCAACTTGTACAGAAACCAGACTGCAGGTGTGAGACTCAAAAACATCTCAGGGAACTACCATGTGGGAAATGATCACAATGGGCTGTAGTCTAAAGGAAACTAAAGAGAACTCTGAGAAATGAATTAAAGTTCAGGGAGAAGAAATAACAATTTTATGCTTATAACATTGTTAGTGTGTCAGTGATTTTGAAGAACTCAGGGAATTGGTTGAACACAAAGAACAGCTAAAAGTAAAATGGTAGTAATGAAGTGTAGTCAAATTAAATCTGTTGATGCAAAGGATTAGATTAGTAAATGTACTGAAGTAATAGCTGAGTTTTGCTATTTAGGCAGAAAAATAGCTGACAATGGCAGACATGAAGTTGAAATAAATGTGGGCTTGAAACAGTAAGGTAAGCTCCCTGAAAGAGAGAAATATATGACAAATATGTTAAGAGCAGATATAGTAATGTAGACACTATTAGGTTTTTTAATGTCATTTTATAAAATGCAAACTGTGGCAGGGAAAGTAATAGTTCTGTAGAAGTAAAATTAAATACATTCTAGTTTGACCATGAATACTATTATGATATTTAATTTCATCTGAAAGGTCTTCTAATTAACAAAAAAAACTCAAATGCACAGGTAGTAAGTGGAATCAGAAAGTCATCACAAAGTCTTTGAAGTTTTACATAAATATGCAAAGCAAAATATTGCTTTAAATATATTGGTATAGCAAGTGTATTCAAATACAGAGATATGTAAACAAGCAGAAAATGGCACTGCAGTTGGCAACACCTATGTAAGACAACAAATGTATGGCACAGTTGTTAAATCAGTTATTGCTGCTACAATGGCAGGTTATCAAGATTTAAGTGAGTTTGAACATGGTGTTAGTGTTTGATCAAGTGTGATGAGACACAGCACATCTGACATAGTGATGAAGTGGGGATTTTCCTGCACGACCATTTCATGAGTGTACAGTGAATATCAGGAATGCTATGAAACATCAAATCTCCGATATCACTGCAGCCAGGAAAGGATCCTGCAGGAATGGGACCAATGACGACTGAAGAGAATTGTTCATTGTGACAAAAGTACAATCCTTCCTCAAATTGTTCTCAGACCTGAAGGCCTAGTGTGCCCCTGATGACTGTACCACACAAAGCTTTATGCTTTGCCTGGGCCTGTCAACACTGACGTTGGACTGTTGATAACTGGAAATGTGTTGCCTGGTCAGACAAGTCTCATTTCAAATTGCATCAAGCGGATGGACATGTATGGGCATGGTGACAATCTCATGAGTCCATGGACCCTGCATGTCAGCAGGGGACCATTGAAGCCGGTGGATGCATGTGCAGTTGGAGTGATATGGGACCCCTGATATATCTATGTATGACTCTGAGAGGTGACACATATGTAAGCATCCTATCTGACCACCTGCACCCATTCATGTCCACTGTGCATTCCAATGGACTTGGACAATTCCAGTAGGACAATACAACACTCCACATGTCCAGAATTGTTACAGAGTGGCTTCAGGAATACTCTTCTGAGTTTCAACACTTTTCTGGCCACCAAACTGCCCAGACATGAAAATTATTGAGCATCTCTGGGATGCCTTGCAACATGCTGTTCAGAAGAGATCTCCTGTCACCCGTACTCTTACGGATTTATTGACAGCCCTGCAGGTTTCATGGTGTCAGTTCCCTCTAGCACTACTTCAGACATTAGTCAAGTTCATGCCATGTCATGTTGCAGCACTTCTGCATGCTCACAGGGGCCGTACATGATCTTAGGCAGGTGTACCTCTTCTCTTTCTTTGGTTGTTCAGTGTATAATCCAAACACAGAGACATAAATTCCAGTAAGTGAAAGCACAATGTATGAAAATCCAGTAATCCCCAAAGAAATATAAAGGGCTACTGGTAAACTAAAGAGTAAAATGATCTGTGGATTCATTGGTATCATAGACAAAATTATCACATATAGGACTGATAACATTGTCTCTCAATTTGCTGAAATAATCAGTGAGTCCTTTGCAAAATAGGTGTTTCTATGTAGACTTAAGCTATCAGCAGTAATACTTATTTAGAATAGTGTTGACAAATTTGACGTTAGAAACTACAGACCACTATCACTATTATTTGTATTTTCAAAAATAAAAGAAGAAATAATGTATGATAGATTACTTAGACTTTATAAATGAAAAAAAAAAATGTTTTTGTTCATGCACAGAATGGTTTCAAAATAGGGAAATTAATGGAATTACCTCTCTTCAGTTTCCTAAAACATATTTTCAAAGATATAGAGGGTAATGAACTAAATTGTGGTTTGTTTTTGAGTTTTCTAAAACTTTTAACCTTATAGATCATGACACCACCTTTAAAAATATGTAATTAAGGTACTTGTGATGTTTCCAGTGAGTATTTTAAGTCATGTTTGCCCAGAAGTAAAGAGTGGGAATTTGTTAGAAGGGTGAAATGTACCATCCTGAAAATGAAAGGATTAATTATGGGATGACCTATGGTTCAGTATGGGGACAATTGTTGGTCTTCATTTTTATCAGTGACCTACACAAAACTTCTTAGTCAATGATACTAGTTTCATCATGAAAGTAAACACTGGTTATATGTAGCAACAGAAAAACAACAAAACAGTAGAAGTAAAAGCAAATTGGTTTTAAGATAACTGTCTAATTGTTAATGATAATAAAACTGTAAAAATGGACTACAATCATATAAGAAATAAAAGTAGAGTCAATGTAAAAGTTACATTGGGGAACAGCAAACTTCAGTAAAAGAATGACATTATTCTCAAGATTAAGTGTGGATGAACCTTTAAGGCGGGAAGAGTATGTAGAAATGTTTAACAAAAAGTGAAGCAAGTGCTGTTACATGTCATGAATGTTCAAAGACTGTTGTAATTCCAAAACCATGATAAGTAACAAATAACATTATGACCAACACCATGCAGAGTCCACTAAGATATGGTATACTATTCTGGCGAAATACAGATTTTGCAAAACAGTCACTTAAAATTCAGAAGAAAACTGTAGATTAATAACTGATTTTTCTTACAGAGAGTTACGTAGAGGTATTTCTAAGGAATTAAAATAATGACCCTGCCATCTGTGTATGAATTTTATTAATACTCACTGACAATTTTTAACTTCAAAGAATGAGGACCACAATTATGAAACAAGAAACAGGGATAACTTTCACAGAAAATGCATACACAAAATCAATATATCATAACCATATACTATATTTACCTGAGTATATGATGACCCTGATTATAAGACATCCCTCTTTTTTTCAAGAAAATTTTATTTTTAACATATTCCGACTAATCAAAACTACAATTTGCTTTACTGACATAGATATTTGCCTAAAAAGATAACATTACACCTATCCTACATGTAAGCCATTTATTGATTTCTAGATGCCATTTATTGATTTCTAAATTTTGATAATACAAAGAAAAATAAAATAAATGAAAATATACAGTTACATTAATTTGCGGACTGCTTTCTTTTCTACTTTTTTGCTTACTAACACTGTTGTCCGTGGCATCACAATTTCCTAATAGCAGGTTGTGAAATTTATACTTTCATTGTCATAAATATTTTGCTGTTCCTTCCAAATATGTCATGATTTCTGAGGTTGGTTACCATGGAACCTGAGAACACATAGTTTATAGACTGGGAGTTCTGGCGCACTCCTGTAATCCAAGCTACTGGGAGGCCGTTGTGTAGGAGAGATCTGTAACAAGTCTACAGATGCGGTCGTTACAAGAGGTCAGAAACGTCCGCGGTGTCATCATCGAGTTCTGGAGAAGCACCAAGGCAACGCTGAGATTGTTGACAAATGTCGCTCCCGGAGTTTAGAGATGCCGAAAACCTCAAATCGTTGGGAAACCACAACAATGGATCACAAATCAGAATTCAGGCAACCGAAGCACTAAATAAACAAAACGTATTGACTACCTATTGTATACTGAGGTGAGAATGTTACAATGTCTCTTGCTTCCAAAAATATTGACTATCTGCTGATCTCACATTGGGTGCTATGACCAGCAGTTGACACACCCCCTTTCATTCATCACATTTTGGTAAGCGCCAACAACACTGCAGCACAAAACACAGAAATACGCCACTGGTCCCTGTCCAGACTTTTACCGTCCCCTTCACAAGTGAATACTACCAATGACTAAACAAAACGTATTGACTACCTATTGTATACTGAGGTGAGAATGTTACAATGTCTCTTGCTTCCAAAAATATTGACTATCTGCTGATCTCACATTGGGTGCTATGACCAGCAGTTGACACACCCCCTTTCATTCATCACATTTTGGTAAGCGCCAACAACACAGCAGCACAAAACACAGAAATACGCCACTGGTCCCTGTCCAGACTTTTACCGTCCCCTGCACAAGTGAATACTACCAATGACTATTCATCCAATTTTTTAGTAATTTCAATACCAACGACAAACCGATTGAAGCGAACTGTAGTTTAAACATGGTAGATGTTGCTAAAAAGCCAAAATACACTGTTTAGTTTCCTGTGGGTGCCAATATGACGTAATTTGCTGCCTGCTGACAACTCTCCTCCCCACACTCATTTAATTCTCAGCCAAGCTGGTATCACTGTTCTCCCTCCAACCACTCTGTAGTGCTCTGCTTGATCAACTGTGAAATACATGCTGCAATATCATTTAGCGTGCAAGTTATATGTAAAAACAGCAACTAATATGTAAATGGAAGATCACAGTCATAATTAAAACCACTTCTTGGACTTTGCTCATCCTGCCATCTACTGCCATCTGTTGGTACTACCTCAATGACATATTTGTTACTGTAATCTATTCTTGTGACAATATTTTGTTTGTTTGACATTTCATTCTAGATTAATTTTCATGCCTGTTTCAGCTGAACACCACCATCATGTTCTAAATCAGATTAAACTCTGGTCTCATTCTATTCAGTATTGTAATATGTGAAGAGCAACTGAATTTCTCATTTGCAGCCCACTTAGTAAAGCATTACAGTCTCCCATAATAAAATAAAATATTGATATGGGTTCACAATCAAGTACTGTGTTTTGAAGGACAACCCTTCAGCTTTTGAATGTTACCTTTACTTAAGAAGCAGCATAAATGTTTGTACACATTATCCATACATGTATGAGAACTTTTATTGCAAATCTGTTAAAATACAATGAGAATTTGTCAGATGATGTGAAACAAAAATTCTCTTCAATGCACTGTGAGATAAGATAAAAAAAACAAATTTTAATACATTTTAAAGAGAAATAAAAGAGCTAACAATCCACAGCTACTACTGAATTAATGAATATCTGGATTATTGTGCAAATCTGAAGTTTCTCCCTCATAATCTTTGTACTCAGAAGAATATAGAATTTCTAAATAAAACTGAACTTGTTTTACTAATGCACTCCTGTTAATTAATGTAGTGATATATCTTTTGTAACATATAAGCAGAAATGAAATACTTTTTTCTCATCCATATTTAACTAGAACATTTCTTACTTGAGTAAAATCAGTCAAGTTTTCACTAACTTTTCCGCTAGGGGTCTTTTGTTTCTACATGTATGTACATAAAATTCTGTACACTTATGCTGAACTGAGTAGGATACTGTTAATTTACAACAGTCACTCAAAGTGGGTTTAAAATAAAAACATGTTGGTCAGTCTAGATGCAACATTACATCTTATATGAGACTATATTTCGTACATTAATATTGATATGTAACATTTAATACTTTTTTGTATCTTGATAAGTCCTTTATCATGGATGTGTCAAAATGGGCACTAAATGAATAAACTGAAGTTAATGTCAAGTTGTGTACTCTTATCTCAGATTTTGTGTACAGATAACAGTTTGTAGTTGCAATCACCAATTGTTGCTAATTTCATAATAGAAATAGCAGAACTACACCCTATTGTGAATCCTTTATTAAAGCCATGACCACAATTGTAATTTAAATTACATCGTCAAGTGCATATCTGAACAAAAAGAAGAAAGAGACAATAAACAATGTTATGCAAAGATGAAATTCACAGCATGAGTACTTACACTATAGCAAGCAAGTCAGTATTAAAGTCCGAACCCAACCATTTCTTTAAAATTTTGGAAATTTCACAAAAATGATAGTCACGGATTAAAAACCAGCAAGGAAACTAAAACCTATGAACAAAAGGGACAAGAGAAAAGATATAAAGTTAGGCTGTGGAGGCCTGTTCCGTAAACTGTTATATTGAAGATCCATGTCAAATAATGAAAGAGATAAACAACTCATAGTATAGCTGAGGTGGTGGGATGTCAGTTGGCACACAAACAAGACTTGAAATTTTTCCAAGTCTTTAGACAATGGCATTGTCATTTTTCAAAGTCAGCTACAGAAAACACACACAGACACACACTTAGCCAGCAGCTTCTCTCTCTCATTAAAGTTCTTTATTTTTTAGCCCCTGGACGTGCCAAACCAATAAGTACTGTTCTCCTCAACACCAGTCATAAACCAGAACAAAACACTTTGTAAATTTATCAACTTCTTGTTGTGTCAAATTCACTTTTTAATTGATGTGTCTGTGTAATTTTAAACATACGATGATCAGATTTTAAGTAGTAGTTTTGAGAGCTAATTGAGAGCTAATATTGCATGGGACAGCAACTTACAAACTCTACAAATGGCCCTACAAACATTTAAACTTTTACAAGGGACAACATAAGTAATTAATACAATGCCTGCTCAAACAGGATGACCAACAGAATCAATAAGCTATTTGACATAACAGCTGGACTTTCTGACTGACATGAAAGATTGCATGATGATTACTCATTACAGATTGGCACTAAATAACATACAGTTCAAAACTGATTGAAGGCTCAGACACAACTGACTGTTATGGAATTCCACATTTTGACTTTTGTATGTTGAGTAACCAGAAGGCAGTTATAAGATTCGAGGGTCATGAAAGGGAAGCAGTGATTGTGCCAACACCGTCCTGAACACTGTCCTAATTCTCTGCATCCAACACCATATGTGCCCTGTTCACAAGGGTTTTAAGTACACTCATGGCCTGGGATGGGTGATGGAAACTTGAAGAATGCAAGTACAAATCACTATTTTCAAATCTTGATGTATGATGTACTCAATCATTGCAAATGATATAAAAATTTAAAAAAATTTCAGTGCAATCAGCTGTAAACTTAGTACACTTCTAATGGAAGTTCTGACATCTATGCATGACTCTGCATACATTTCCATCAGTTAGAGAAATTTCAATATGTTTAACACCTTTTGCATTCAAGAACCGAATAAGTGCTCAAGTTCACAGCTGGGGATAGTGGCAAATGGAGACTTCATTACCAACAGCCGCCAAGGAAAACTGTCCCAGCAATATCAGTGATGTATGAGGGTTGCCCTGAAGGTAATGGACCACACTTTTTTCTCATCCAAAAACAATGTTACAAATGTGAAATGTTATGTATGTATTATTTGAAGTTTCCTGAGTGAGTGCACCAAGTTTCCATCACTTCCAACCTATAGCATAGCTGCAGGACAGTTTCAAATCGGCGTCTATAGTTGATGCATGTTACAAGCAACGTGAATTTCTCACTGCAGAGGAAGAAACTCAAGGTACACTTCTCATGACTTCAGCACCACAGCAACCCAGGATATATTTGGCTGAATCCTGATAATTCTCAGCCACACACATGTCTGAGGACTGCTGACCACATCACAAAATAGGGTTGGACTGTGTTATCCAATCCACTCTACAGCCCTGAACTAGGCCTCTCAGACTTCCATTTGTTTAGGCCATTAAAAGATGCCACTGATTTGAGACATTTTGTGGATGATGAGGAGATGATTCACACAGTGATACACTGTCTCTGCCACCGTGACAAGGATTGGTACCAATAGAGCATACACTCCCTCGTTTCGCGCTGGAGGAAGGCCATAGAACGGGATGGAGATTACATGGAAAAATAGGGTGTGTAGATAAAATACTATTCTTTCCTGTGTGTAATGCCCATTATGTTCAATAAAGAATTGTTTAAAAAATCAATGCTGTGCATTACTTTCTGGGCTACCCTCATTTTTTTTCCAGATTGGGGGATCCAAGCACTGTCACCCATAATTCCATGAACAATTTCCTTAGTACCCCTTTGCCTTAGAGACCTTACTATCAGCAGTAAGACCATGTAACCCATATAACTCTATGACAGAATTAAACTTAGTCACTGCATGGAACAATATTTAGACAGCATTGTACACAACTGAACAATGATCTTGACCATCATGAGAAACAGTACATAAATGGAGAACTTCTTGATCTACTGATGTACTTTACTGGCTAGTGATGCAAAACTCTGGGGTTTGATTCTCAGTGATCACTTCAGACATTTTTTGAGATGGAAAGGAATTAAATAAGCTCTATGCAGTGGTGGGTCATTAGGGGTGGGGAGACTAGGTATTTAGCTTTGAAACTGACATGCAATCCAATGATGTTGTGACAAAGTGAAACTTTGTAAGAGAAGAAAGTGGTTCTGTATTAACAGTTAATCCAGGAGTGTGCTGCAATACAAGGATGTGTTGGAGAGCAAGTTCATATCTCTGGAGTGAAGGGAAACTAGTATTGAGTGGGAACATCCAAATAACTTAAAAAAAAATAGGAATTGTGTTAGAGAAGGATATTGCCAGAGAGATTAATTTGTGAATAATATCTGTGGGGTACTTGCAGGACAGATAAGCATAGCAGAAATTGTTGTTGTAGGAGTTAAGGATTTGGTGATCAATCAGATATGTTTGGTGTGAGTGCATAGGCCATAGGGAATGAGGCATTTAATGTAGAATGTGTATCAGCCATCAATATGTCAGTATTATTGCCCATGGGTTGGTTGTATGGGATATGTTTAGATGCAGACTTTGGTGGGGTGGAAGTAAATGTTAAGGAATGTGATTTTGGAATTTCAAAATGATCAAGTGAAGCTGAATTGGGAAAAGAAGTTAAGCTGTTGCAGGAAGTAGAGGAGTTGTTCTTAATAATTATTTCAGACTACAAAGATGTCACTAATTAGTCTGTACCAACCCAGAGACCCCAGTTTTTGATGTTGATGGATGCCTTTACCATGCGACCTATGATAAGGTTTGTATAGGATGGGGTTGTCCTTCCCAAAAAGGGTCCCTCTGATTCATTTATAGGTCTGGCCCAAAAAAGTGAAGCAGTTATAATAAGAATAAAAATGACTAGGGTGACAAGAAATAAACTTTGTGGTTGGCTTTCAAGTAAACCTCTGGTAATGAGTGTTCTAGGGTAACAGGCCATCTGTATGCAGTACATTTGTAAAAAGTGATGTCACATTGATGGCGACAAGGAGGCTTCTCAGTGAGACAGAGGTGGAAATGATTTTGAGATGTACCAGGAGTTGGGTAGTATCTTCTATATAGGACTGGCTGTGTGCGTTGGATTGGAGGTGCTCCTTAAATGGAGCTGAGGTGCATTTGGTGAGGGCTTTTATGCTAGGTACTATGGGACAGCCAGGAAGGATGTAGATCTGTATATTTGGAAGTAGGCAGAAATGTGCATGGATCAGGAGGGTTAAGGAGTTCTATGGAAGCAGTTGTGAGGCCTTCTGTGGAGCACACTGTTTTCAGGATTTTCTGCAGCTCAATCTGGATGGAGGAATTAGGGTCATTAGGACTTTTATGTTGTGGCTCTCTGCAACGTATGCCTTAATGGAAGTATTACGGTAATTGAGCCTTTGGTTACAGGCAGAATGATAATTAACTTTGGTTAGGGTTTGGGTGCTTAGGTGATATTTTTCAGAAAAGACTGAGACCTAATACAGGATGTGAGGAATTCATCGAATACCTAGAGAGGGTAGCTTTTGAGGTAAGGAGAATGATACTTTTGGGATTTGTGTTGAATACTTGCTTAGGTGGGTGTAAGTAGCAATTGGGTGGTGAGGGTATATTTCCTGTCATGATTATGGGTCAATAGAATGAGAATGTGGTTGAATTTGGTTGTGTGTCTGATGGTTAGGGCTTTGGAAAGAACGGGTGTCTCAGGATTGGAGAGGGATTTGGTTGAGATATGAAGGACTGAATGGGGGCCAAGCTTGTGTTATGATGGAGTTTGGTTAGCATTATAGTTTATTACAGTTGTGATTGGGTGGACGATGTGCTAGAATTTGATGATTAAGTTAGGAAGTTGGGTTGCGCTTGTTGGTTCAGGAAATCATCGTATGTTTGGTAACATTGCAAATTATAGTTGTGAGGGAGGGGATCATGGACAGCACTTCTAAGGTAGCTGACTAACAAACTGGACTGCTTCTTTCAGGTGAGGTTGAAATGTAGTGGGGTAGAATAGCTCCACTTGCTACAATTCAACACCCCAATTTTTTTTTCCAGTTTCCATTCTATGCATAATGGATATACTGTGAATAACTACAACTACAAAATTCTTATCCATGCTGTATTTTGATAAACTTTAGTGTTCAATGTACAGTATTCACAACACTGATAATACTAGTTTAAGTTTTTGAGGAATTTTTCCTCTGATGAAATATTCTAAATTTACAAGTCACTGAAACCATATGCACCATCCACAGGACTGAAATGATGGAAAACAGAGAGATTTTCACTAGATGTGTCCCATGAATGCTCACAGCAGAACACCAGTGACACTGTATTAATGCTTCTGGTGAATACTTTTGATTTATGTAGACAGTAAAGAAATTTGTTTTAGGATTAAAGTGTGATGAAACCTGGACATTCCATTTCACACCTAAAACTAAAATACAGTTATGTTACTGGTAGAATTTCTCTCTGCCACAGATGTGGAAATTCAGTCCAACACAGTCTGTCATCACCTGTGTCAAAAGCTTCACTGAATGACTCCTGAGATCAGAATAGATACTACAAGATATTGTGAGATTCAGGACCAAAGAAGAAGCATGAAAAAACGTGTGTATGCCTTCCCCAAAACACTCAACTCCACATCACTCATCACACCATTGGTAGTGTAAGGGGTCATTGTATCATTTACATGTTCCATAGATCATTTGAATGATTCTTTTAACAAAATGATGTAGAGTGAGTCCATTTATGTGATATGTATGCATTATTAGTGTTATCATTAATGAACATATTATTATTTTTAGCCCTATTCATGCAACAACACTTAATTTTTTTTTCTTTTCTTTTTTTTTCTTTTTTTTCTGGCTACCAGGACCGATGACCACACAGACAATGGCTTAAGCAGTGGATTAACACTTACAGGATCTACACCTACATCTGCATACATATTCCACAAGCTACTATATGGTGCACGGCAAAGAGTAACTTGTACCACTATAAGGCCTTTCCTTTTCTGTTCCACGCACAAATAGGACAAGAAAAAAATGACTCTATATGCCTTTGTATGAGCCTCAACTTCTGTTACCTATATGGTCCTTATGCAAGATCTACACTGGTGGTAGTTGAATCGTTCTGCAGCCAGCTTGAGACGATGTTTCTCTCAGTTTTCTCAATAGTGTTTCATGAAAAGAATGTCATCTTCCCTCCAGGTATTCCCATTTGAGTTCATGAAACATCTCCATAATACTGATGTTTTGATTGAACCTACTAGTAAAAAATCTAGCAGCCTGCCTATCAATTGATTCAATGTATTCCTTTAACCTATCATGGTGAGGATCGTTTAACCTAACATGGTGAGGATCCCAAGCACTCAAAACAGTACTCAGTAATGGGTTACACTAGTATTCCATATGCTGTTTTCTCCCCAGATTAACCACAGTTCTCTAAAATTCTTCCAAATAAGCTGAAAGTCAATAATTTACTTTCCTTACCACTGTCCTTATGTGATAATTTCATTTCATATTGATTTGCAGTGTTAGGCCTGGATATTTAATCAATGTGACTATGTCAAGAAGCAATGCTGTATTCTAACATTGCTGGATTGTTATTCCTATTCATCTGCATTAAGTTACATTTTTGTACATTTAGAGTGAGCTTCCACTCATCACACCAACAAGAAAATTAATCCAAGTCATCTTGTATCCTCCTACAGTCACTCAGTGACAACACCTCCCCATACACCACGACATCATCAACAAACAGCCACAGACTGCTGCTCAACCTTTCATCAAATCATTTATGTATATAGAGAATAAGAGCAGCCATATCACAGTTCCTTGGGATACTCCTGACAATACCATTGCCTCAGATAAACACTTGCCACTGAGCACAATATGCTGGGTCCTATTACCTAAGAAGCTTCTGAGCCACTGACATATCTGAAGACCTGTTCATTATGCTTATACCTTTGTTAACAGTCTACAGTGGGTTACCATGTCAAACTCTTTCTGGGCATTTATGAATATGGACTCTGCCTGTTGTCCTTCATCTGTGGATTGCAGGATATCAAGTGAGACAAGGGCAAGCTGAATTTCACACAAGGGGTACTTTCTAAATCCATGCTGATATGGGGACAGTCTCAAGGACATTTATTATATTTTAACTGTGAACACACTTTAGAATTCTGCAGTGATCTGATGCTAAGAATATTTGTCTGTAATTTTGCAGGTCCATTCTTTTACCTTCCTTATACATAGGAGTCAACTGTACTTTTTTCCAGTTGCATGGGACTTTGCTTTGGGTGAGAGACACATGATAAATGAAAGCTCAGTAATGTTTCAATGCATGTTGTACTTTCTGTAAAACCAAACTGGGATTCCATGCAGACCTGGAGACAGTTTTTTTCAACTCTTTCTGTAACTTCTCTACACCAGGGATGCACAGTATTATGTCCTCCATATGGAGTCTGTGTAACAGTCGAATAACAGTATGTTTGTACAATCCCCCTGTGTGAATTATTTCTTAAATGCAAAATTTGAAACTTCTGTTTTCCTTTGCCACACTACACTGGTCAATGAGTGACTGGATAGAAGCCTTTGACCATCTTAGCTATTTTGTGGTTTATCTACAAGGTCCTTTGCTATGATATGACTATGATTGTTGTTATGTGCTTTGCACATCGAGCTTTTATAGATGCACTAATTCATACTAACTTTTGCCTGCTGCAGAATATTATGCCTGCCAGACAAATGGTGCTCTGTGCTTATACCATTATTTCTGTGAAATGCACTGAAAGTTATAACAGAAGAACTGACAAATATATCAAAGTTTTTTGTAAGGGCTTGTCCAGTCATTCCATCAATGGAAGCATGTGATGAGTTGTGTAATCTGAATGGGGACTGGGTTGATTTGCATCTCAAAGGGAACTCGAAACACTCAATAGCTTTGGTCACAAAGGCTTAACAGTGACAAACAACCTTACATGACAAAGAGAATCATTTTCATTAGATATTTTGTTAATTACCTTCTCTTTTGAAAGATGAATGTGAACACCCCTTTCCGGCACTTTTCCTCATTGTGTGAGTTAGAAATACCCCACTCAAAAAGTGAAGCCTACTGATTTATGAGTGTGCAAGTACCAAGAGGTGTTCTGAAGTATTCTTTTAAATTTAATTATAAATATATCTCTAAGCTTCACTGTATGAGAGAGTGACTATGAGAAGCAGTCACTCTGAAACAGAACAGAAAACTAGTCCATTTTTTTACAATTTTTTCCAACTCAGTCATATTATGAAACAAGATGAGTAATTAAGGATCCATTTGATTATGTACAAACATGCCAATCCCTGTAAAAATATCTCTACTAGGTCTACAATGTTTAACTTTACAAGACAGGTTATCATATGTTTATCCAGCAGCTGCTGCATTATGCAAATTAAAAATGAATAAATAAATAAAAATAAGGAAAGTTATTAATGCATCACATTTACAGAAACTGACTTTGTAGTGACACTGGCATTCGGCCTGGGACTAGATTAAGAAAGAGATATGAACATGTAATTACAAATGAAACCCATTCAAAAATAGTATAATATTCTACAGCTGTACTATATTACATACAAAATATTTTACTAAGAACCAATGGAACACTGAATCAATGTAAGTATGTAGTTGTAGCTAATTAAAAATTTGTTACGATATCTCCAGTCTTGATTACTGTAAGGCAGTTTAACCCACTGAAAGGAAATTGAAGACCCTGAACAAAGACTGTAGTATATGTAAGACATATTATTTAACAATCTAAGTTGTCTTTTGTAAGAAATTAACTTCCAATGAAGTTACATTGAAATGGTAGACGTTGGCAGACCTAGATTTTACACATTACAGGGTGAATAACTGATTTAGTTTCTGAAAGTAAATGATTGCTATTGTAGGATACAGTTGTATCACATCCAGCTGTTCCAAAAACTTGTGTAGGAGTCACCACTCATGTATTTCTGAACAATAATTCTGTGCTTGCAGTTTTATTGATCCATCTTTCATCAATCAATATGCCCAATGATGAGTGGATTAAAAATAGTCACTCACCATACAATCCATACATTTGAGGTCTCACAGCCACACAAACAAGATCAAAATTATTGTTAAGGTTTTGCATGATGTCCTTTCTTGGAGTCAACAGATAAACAAATATTTGTTAACGAAGAAGAGGAGTTGGGAAGAGAGGAACAGAGTAAATGCAGAAAGGGAGAAGCTATGATGAATTCAGATCATGCCATATTCGAACAAACCCCCAATCCTCCCAGTATACCCATGAACAAGCCATGAAGGACTGTCCCCTCCATCACCCAGTACCACCCCATTCTGGAACAACTGAGCCACATCGTTCATCAGGGCTTTGATTATCCATCATCATGCCCTGAAATCAGGGACATCCTACCCAGGATCCTACCCATCCCTCCTGAAGTGTTCTTCTGTCACCCATCCAAACACTACAACATCCTAGTCCATCCCTATGCCACTCCCAATCACAATCCTTTGCCACAGGGATCATATCTCTTTGGAAGACCCAGGTGTAAGACCTACCCAATACACACTCAAAGCACTTCCTATTCCATTACTGTCATGGGCTTACACTGCCACATTAGAGGCTGGGTCACCTGTGTGGGAGCAGATATGTGTGTGTGAGGTGTTCTAGCTTGTATGAATCTGTGTGTGTTTCTCTTTTCTGAAGGAGGTTTTGGACAAAAACTTATAGGTAAAGTAGCCATGTTACATACCAGCTCCCCTGCAATCATTTTTCAGCTTTTTATATTGGTATGACTACCACACAGCTGTCCATGAGGTTGAATGACCACCACCAAACTGCGGCAAAGTGCAAATTGGATCACCCTGTGGCACAATATGCAGCTGTACATAAAATACTTGATTTTGATGGTTGCTTCACAATTCAGGCTATCTGGAACCTTTCTTGATCACCAGCTGTTCTGCACTGAGCTGATGAGAACTATCATTGCAACAAATTCTCCAAAGCCAAAATCATCCCAACCTCAGCTTATGGTAACTTGCTGTCCCCACACCCTCCACCCAACATTTTTTCCCTCCTCTGACTTGGCATCTCGTTTCAATTCTCCTCCCCTCACCTTCATTGTGCACTGCTCTCTGGTAAATCATCCACCAGTTCCTTTCCGTTCGCTGCTTCTCTCCTTTATGCTCCGTATTTCTTCCCCTCCTCTCCCTTCCCCATTGACAATCAACACTGTGCCTGTCAGCCCTGTCCTGGCACCTCAGCCTCCTGAATTCTCTGTCAGGCAATGACAGCACCTCTTTCTCCTCCTGTAATCTGTTATCTCACCCCTTTCCCCTTCCTTCTTGATTGTTGCTCCCATTCAATGTGTTTCTGTTGAAGTCTGGTCAAAGCAGCTAGAGATAGTGGTCATATATGTGTGACATGTGACTGGTTGTGTGAATGTGTGTGTGTTTCTTTTTTCTGGAGAAGACTTGGCTGAAAGCTTATAGATAACAGTATTTTCATTGTGCCAATATGTAACTCAATGTGTCATCTTTACAGTGAGGAGCAAACTGTTCTTTTCATAATGTTGTTGAAAGTTTTGTACTTGCATTTCTGTAGATAGCTAATGACGGATAAATTTTGAAATGCATCATATGAGCAGTTAAGTCATTCCTGGCCTGATGTCAATTTTACCACTGCAGCACACTCAGCCTGAAAGCAGATCGACTGGTTATTATGATAATTGTCATCCTGCATTAGTATGATCTTAGTTTTGTACAATGTTCAAAAGTACCCAAATGATCAGAATTTTTCATATATTGGCACTATGTTTAAAAGTATTCAAATGATCTGATTTTAGTGCTCCATTTAAAATTATCTGAAAATTTAGTGTAAATTGGTACCATGTTGAAAAATAAATTAACAATCTGAATGTTGTGGCATATTCAAAAGTATCTGAATGATCTGAGTTTTGCATAAATGGCAGCATGGTCAAAATTGCTCTAACCATCTGAATTTTAAATCATGTTCAAAAGTATCTGAATGAGCTGAATTTGGTCTATATTGGTGCCATTTTCAAAAGTATATGAAGAATCAGAATTTTGCATAAATTGGCACCATATTGAAAGCCAGTCAGTAACATCTGTATGTGATTATCAAAAGCTAATTGTAACAGGTGAAGCTGAGATGAGCAGCTTTAAGTCTGAACTTCTCCGACTTTGAGGAAACCTGATACATATCAGCACATGGTTGTCTGAATCCAGTCCAGTCTTTACTCTAAAAGTTATTATATGATATAATCTAGGTAATGCATGGAGATAGAATATTCTTTAAGTTGTGCATGCTCAAATAGGACATGGTAGGTACAGATCACAAGAAACACACTGAGGTATGTTGTTCACAATACATAAAGATTTCAAGTACAATACACACATGGGGTGTTCATCATAACACACAAGTATATCTACAGAAGTGTGAACAAAAATTGAGTCTTTGCTCAAAATATAATTATTTGTTGAATTATGTAAGATTACAAACAAATGTGGCCCTACTGCTGTAACCCACTTGTTCTGTAACATTGATAGAAAATACACCTAGGTCACATATTGACACTACTGATATAATTTGCAGGTTAATCAGCACTTGTCAGTGAGTTAAATTTGAACTTTGAACCACGTATTAATGAAACCGACAACCATCTATATTATTTACCAAAATACAAAAAAAACATTCAATAACACTACAAAACACACAGGGCACTACAGTTGAATTAATCTGCCACTTAAAGTGAACTTACCCATGAGAATAGTTTGATCTTTGTACCAAAGTAAATAAGATTATTCCCTCACATAAATACTCTGTATTATTTGTCAAAATCTCATATTAATTACACTAAATCAGTATCAAAGTCAGGCAAACACAATAGTGATCCCCATGTTAGAGCACTGACTCTGTCTTGCAGTGTAAAATGTTTGTCACCTTCTGCTGTCACATGGTAGAGATTACATACCACTTTGATGAAACAGCGTACTGAGCAGTAGTAATACACATTTGTGTTGGTAAGGAATGAGGGTTGCCATGCTTTCAACTATCATCTTTCAACTACTTTTCAGAGTTACTCACACATTACAGCAACTCAATGCTGTGGTATTAACTTCATCTCACAGTAAAAATGTTTTTCACCTTCTGCTGAAAATTCTAATGTAATGGAAACTTCGTTACACACTGCAACCTATACATCATCATGTTATAGCAAAATTGTAACCTATTATGCCATTCATTGTAATTTTGTAACAAAATTGTAACACATTACCCCATATATCACAACTGATGCATTAAACTGTAGAACATTGCAGCATAAATCACTACATTACAGCAAAACTGTAACAAATTTTTTCCATACATTGCTATGTTATACCAAAATTGTAAGCAATTGCCCCATACATTGACAAGTTGCAGTAATTTTCACTTATTGGACCTGTAGACTCATAATTTTTTTTTTGTTTTAGAAGAATAATCATACAATATTTTTGTGTCTGTAGTATTAGTGATGGAGTAGTAGTGTAATAGTAGTAGTCACATTCTTCCTGTTGAGTAAAATGTGGAATGAGAGTAGCTCATTCTCAAAACTGTTTTACTGTAGTAGTACACCTTAGGTACATTTTTTACCATGAGAGAGAAGCGTAGGCTTTGTCATTGGTTTGTGATAGTGTGTTACAAAATGAGATTTGTGATAGGTATTTTCATTAGTAGGAAAGTAGTGGGGTGCCCAGTGGCCAATCTAGTGAAATCATCTCCTGAAATTGAAGGTTATGTAGCAAAATTAAGTTAGCAGAAGACCAAAAGAGTAAGATCTGTATCTTTCAGATGGAGTTAGAAAATTCAATGGAGGTACTAAATGTGATGAGGAGAGAAGAGAGGGCTCAGGAATAGGAAATGCAGTTGGTAAGAAAGCTCCTAGAAGAAGGTCATATTCAGGCAGTATAACTACATGTATCACCACTATAATAGTAGACAGAATGTCTTTATACAGGTCTGCCACTACAATCATGCACAAACACACAAAATTTTTCAATACTGGGCACATTTTATTATTTCTTAATTTCATTATAAACACACAAAAACAAGTTTTCCATGAGCCCAGTTCCCAGAACTCCTGAAGACAGATGTTGACTATGGATATTGTATCACAGGCACAGTCCCTTCTGAGATGTCACTAAGCCTGCCCAAAGATGTAAACAACCATGCATGAGTTGTGCCTATTAGGTGGAGGGGGTTCGACAGCTGATCAGTTCCAGTCACTCCACCAGGAAGGAGGTACACAGCTTGTGTTGTCTGTAGTTTAACCATGCCCTGACGGTCAATCGGGCAGTTTGATCATGTCTGGATCATTACTTTGTGCCAGGAAGGGCTCTCATCAAGGGAGGAGTCCAGGCATCTCAAAATGAACAAAGTGATGTTGTTTGGACATGGAGGAGATACAGAGAGACAGGAACTGTCACTGACAAGGCTCACTCAGGCTGCCCAAGGGCTACTACTGCAGTGGATTACCACTACCTACAGATTATGGCTTGGAGGAACCCTGACAGCAACACCACTATGTTGAATAATGCTTTTTGTGCAGCCACAGGATGTTGTGTTATGGTTCAAACTGTGCGCAATAGGCTGCATAATGCACAACTTCACTCCTGACGTCCATGATAAGGTCCATCTTTGCAACCACAACACCATGCAGTGCAGTACAGATGGGCCAGACAACATTCCGAATGGACCGCTCAAGATTAGCATCATGTTCTCTTCACCAATGAGTGTTGCATATGCCTTTGACAAGACAATCGTTAGAGATGTGTTTGGAGGCAACCCGGTCAGGCTGAATGCCTTAGACACACCGTCCAGTGAGTGCAGCAAGGTGGAGGTTCCCTGCTGTTTTTGAGTGGCAGTGGCATTATGTGGGGCTGACGTCCGCCACTGATGGTCATGGAAGGCATTGTAACAGCTGTAAGATATGTGAATTTCATCCTCTGACCGATAGTGCAACCATATCGGCAACATTCATCTTCTTGGATGACAATTTGCACTTCCATAATGCACATCTTGTGAATGACTTCCTTCAGGATAATGACATCACTTGACTAGAGTGGCCAGCATGTTCTCCAGACATGAACCGTATTGAACATGCCTGGGATAGATAGAAAAGGGCTGTTTATGGATGATGTGGCTCACCAACCACTCTGAGGGATCTACGCCGAGTCACCATTGAAGAGTGGGACAATCTGAACCAACAGTGCCCTGATGAACTTGTGGATAGTATGACACAATGAATACAGGCATGCATCAATGCAAGAGAACATGCTACTAGGTATTAGAGGTACCGGTGTGTACAGCAATCTGGACCACCACCTCTGAAGGTCTTGCTGTATGGTGGTACAATATGCAATGTGTGGTTTTCATGAGCAATAAAATGGCCAGAAATGATGTTTGTGTTGATCTCTATTCCAATTTTCTGTACAGGTCCTGGAGCTCTAGGAACTGAGGTGATGCAAAATTCTTTTTGATGTGTGTCTGTTTTGACTAACTGCTATCATAGGATCTGTCATAAGAAAAAATGTGGGTATAAAATTCTTTGCACACATTACAAAAAGATTTTTCATAAGAGAAGAAAAATATCCACAGAATGCACATTATTTCGATAAATCACAAACTGAGAAGTGCTCATACTAAAATGAAGAGCAGGCTCGTTTTTCAATAAATCACAAAATGAGTAGTGCTCATACTAAAATGAAGAGCAGGCTCTTGTAGCTGAAGGTCTAGCTAACATGCAGCAGACCTCAACAGTTAAAAAGCCTAAGATAGTTATAAATTCAAGAAGGAAGAAGAAGGTTCTGCTGTTAGGTAGCTTTCATGGTAGAGGTGTAGGCTAACAGTTACAGGAAATGGTGGGTGGTGCATACCAGGTCACCAGTATTGTGAAGTCTAGTTGGCTCAGTAGAGTGAGAACATAGGGGAGTGATGTAGGAATCTTCTAAATGTGGATCAGTTAGTGACTGTGGGTGGAGATGGGAATAGTTTGATAGGGACAGGCCGTATGACGTATATGGTGACAAAAAAAGACAGCTATTCAGTCTGGTGGCCCAAATGTGCACCTCATACAGCTATTTCAGAATCTCGATCAGCCTGATCTTAATGCAGCTGTTAGGTGTAGTAACATAAGACTTAAGAAGGCACTGATGATAGAGGAGGGTCTGGTTCACATTGCAGTGGTCAAGTTGAGTTTATCAACAGGACTGCTGTTGCATAAATGATTTGGCGAACAGAGTGGGCAGCAATATGCAGCTGTTTGCTGATGATGCTGTGATGTGTTGTAAGGTATCAAAGTTGAGTGATTGTAGGAAGATACAAGAGGTTTAGATTAGATTAGTACTTGTTCCATAGATCATGAATACGACACTTCGTAATGATGTGGAACGTGTCAGGTTAATAAAAGGTGTCTATACAAGATATTACATTACACAAAATATTACATGACACTTAATTTTTTTTTTTGGGGGGGGGGGGGGGGGGAGGGGGGGTTGGGGAAATTACCCACTTACTACATCCAAAAATTCATCTAATAAGTAGAAGGAGTTGCCATTAAGAAATTCTTTTAATTTCCTTTTAAATGCTATATGGCTATCTGTCTGACTTTTGATGCTATTAGATAAGTGACCAAAGACTTTTGTGGCAGCATAATTTACCCCCTTCTGAGCCAAAGTTAGATTTAACTTTGGGTAGTGCAGATCATCCTTTCTCCTAGTGTTGTAGCCTTGTACACTGCTATTAATTTTGAATTCGTTCAGATTGTTAATAACAAATTTCATAAGTGAATATATATATTGTGAGGCTACAGTGAAGATCTCAAGTTCTTTATATAAGTGCCTGCAGGATGATCTCAGATGATGCCTGCAATTATTCTGATTACACGCTTTCGTGCAATGAACACTCTTTTACTCAATGATGAATTACCCCGGAACATGCTGCCATACGTAAGCAAAGAATGAAAATAGGCATGGTAAACTAATTTACTCAGATGTATATGGCCAACATTTGCAATGACCCTAATAGCATAAGTAACTGAACTCAAACGTTTCAGCAGATCCTCAGTGTGTTTTTTCCAGTTCAACCCATCATCAATGCATACACCTAGAAATTTTGACTATTCTACCTTAGCTACCGATTTCTGATTGAGGTCTATATTTATTAATGGTGTCAATCCATTTACTGTGTGGAACTGTATATACTGTGTTTCGTCAAAGTTTAATGAGAGCCCATTTGCTGAAAATGGTTCAAATGCCTCTGAGCACTATGCGACTTAACTTCTGAGGTCATCAGTCACCTAGAACTTAGAACTAATTAAACCTAACTAACCTAAGGACATCACACACATCCATGCCCGAGGCATGATTCGAACCTGCGACTGTAGTGGTCGCCCGGCTCCAGACTGTAGCGCCTAGAACTGCACGGCCACTCTGACCGACCCCATTTGCAGAGAACCACTTAATGATTTTCTGAAAAACATCATTTACAATTTCACCAGTTAATTCTTGTCTGTTGGGTGTGATAGCTATACTTGTACCATCGGCAAAATGTACCAGCTTTGCATCTTCGCGAATATAGAATGGCAAGTCATTAATATATATTAAGAACAGCAGAGCACCCAAGACCGAACCTTGCGGCACCACATTCTTGATTGTTCCCCAGTTTGAGAAATCATCAGTTTTTTTTGCATATTATGTGAACTGCTTACTTCAACTTTCTGCACTCTTCCAGTTAGATATAATTTAAACCATTTGAGCACTGTCCCATTCATACCACAGTACTTGAGCTTATCTAGAGTATTCCATGATTTACACAATCAAAAGCCTTTGATAGATCACAAGAAATTCCAACGGGTGACTTCCGGTTACTCAGAGCATTTAATATTTCATTAGTGAAAGTATATATAGCATTTTCCATTGAAAGACCCTTCTGGAAACCAAACTGACATTTTATTAAAACTTTAATTTTACAAAGGTGTGAAGCTACTTTACAATACATTACTTTTTCAAGAATTTTGGATAAGGCAGTCAGAAGAGAGATTGGGCGGTAGTTGTTGACATCAGATTTATCCCCTTTTTTATGCAGTGGTTTAACAATGGCATACTTCAGTCTATCTGGGAATATACCCTGCTTCAGAGAGCTATTATATATGTGTTTAAGAATCCCACTTATTTCTTGGGAACAAGCTTTTATTATCCTGCTGGAAATGCCATCAATTCCATGTGAGCTTTTATTCCCTAGAGGACTTAGACAAACTTTCCAGTTAATGTAATGAACGGCAGCTGGCCCTAAATGTGTGAAAATGTAAGTTAATGTAGATGAGTAGAAAGATTGAACCTCTATTGTTCAAATACAGTATTATTAGTGTCCTGCTTGACACAGTCAATTCATTTGAATATCTGGGTGTAATGTTGCAAATCAATATGAGATGAAACTTGCATGTGAGAACTGTTGTAGGAAAGATGAATGGTTGACTTGGTTTATTGGGAGAATTTTGTGAAAGAGTGGTTCACCTGTAAAGGAGACCACATATAGGATGCTAGTGTAACACATTCTTGAATACTGCTTGAGTGTTTGGGATCTGTACCAGGATAGATTGAAGGAAGACATTGAAGAAATTCAGAGACGGGCTGCTAGGTTTGTTATCGATAGGTTTGAACAACATATATATGTTACCGAGATGCTTTGGGAACTCAAATGGGAATCCCAACATCCCTAGAGGGCAGGTGATATTCTTTATGAGAAACATTACTGAGAAAATGTAGAGAATCAGCATTTGTAGCTGACTGCTAGACCATTCTACTGCAACCAACATACAATGCGCATAGGTATCATGAAGATAAAATATGAAACATTAGGGCCCATATGGAGGCATACAGACAGTCATTTTTCCCTTGCTCTATTTGTGAGTAGAACAGGAAAGGAAATGATTAGCAGTTGTATAGGGTACCCCCTGCTATGCGCTGTAAGGTGGATTGCAGAGTATCTATGTAGATGTGGGTGTAGATGTAGATGAACAAGGAGATGGTGAAGCTTATAGGGGATAATGTGGTGGGTAGAAGTGGGATCACTCATGGGAGAATTCACATAGTAATTTATAGGTTAACTTAGGTTAGGTTAAGAAATATTTTTTAGATTGTTGTCCACTGACAGGTACCCCTGCTTAAAGGCAGTCTCTCTAACAAAGGAATTACCACCAGAAAAGATCAGATACCAAGGTGGTGAAGGAATTAGCATATTTCATCAAAATATAAGGTTGTATACATGGAAGAACCCTGGAGATACTAAAAGGTATCAGATAGATTATATAATGGTAAGACAGAGATTTAGGAACCAGGTTTTAAATTGTAAGACATTTCCAGGGGCAGATGTGGACTCTGACCACAATCTATTGGTTATGACCTGTAGATTAAAACTGAAGAAACTGCAAAAAGGTGGGAATTTAAGGAGATGGGACCTGGATAAACTAAAAGAACCAGAGGTGGTACAGAGATTCAGGGAGAGCATAAGGGAGCAATTGACAGGAATGGGGGAAATAAATACAGTAGAAGAAGAATGGGTAGCTTTGAGGTATGAAGTAGTGAAGGCAACAGAGGATCAAGTAGGTAAAAAGACGAGGGCTAGTAGAAATCCTTGGGTAACAGAAGATATATTGAATTTAATTGATGAAAGGAGAAAAATTAAAAATGCAGTAAGTGAAACAGGCAAAAAGGAATACAAACGTCTCAAAAATGAGATCGACAGGAAGTGTAAAATGGCTAAGCAGGGATGGCTAAAGGACAAATGTAAGGATGTAGAGGCCTATCTCACTAGGGGTAAGATAGATACCGCCTACAGGAAAATTAAAGAGACCTTTGGAGATAAGAGAACGACTTGTATGAATATCAAGAGCTCAGATGGAAACCCAGTTCTAAGCAAAGAAGGGAAAGCAGAAAGGTGGAAGGAGTATATAGAGGGTCTACACAAGGGTGATGTACTTGAGGACAATATTATGGAAATGGAAGGGGATGTAGATGAAGATGAAATGGGAGATATGATACTGCGTGAAGAGTTTGACAGAGCACTGAAAGACCTGAGTCGAAACAAGGACCCCGGAGTAGACAATATTCCATTGGAACTACTGACAGCCATGGGAGAGCCAGTCCTGACAAAACTCTACCATCTGGTGAGCAAGATGTATGAAACAGGCGAAATACCCTCAGACTTCAAGAAGAATATAATAATTCCAATCCCAATAAAGGAAGCAGGTGTTGACAGATGTGAAAATTACCGAACTATCAGTTTAATAAGTCACAGCTGCAAAATACTAACACGAATTCTTTACAGATGAATGGAAAAACTAGTAGAAGCCAACCTCGGGGAAGATCAGTTTGGATTCCGTAGAAACACTGGAACACGTGAGGCAATACTGACCTTACGACTTATCTTAGAAGAAAGATTAAGGAAAGGCAAACCTAAGTTTCTAGCATTTGTAGACTTAGAGAAAGCTTTTGACAATGTTGACTGGAATACTCTCTTTCGAATTCTAAAGGTGGCAGGGGTAAAATACAGGGAGCGAAAGGCTATTTACAATTTGTACAGAAACCAGATGGCAGTTATAAGAGTCGAGGGACATGAAAGGGAAGCAGTGGTTGGGAAGGGAGTAAGACAGGGTTGTAGCCTCTCCCCGATGTTGTTCAATCTGTATATTGAGCAAGCAGTAAAGGAAACAAAAGAAAAATTCAGAGTAGGTATTAAAATTCATGGAGAAGAAATAAAAACTTTGAGGTTCGCCGATGACATTGTAATACTGTCAGAGACAGCAAAGGACTTGGAAGAGTAGTTGAATGGAATGGACAGTGTCTTGAAAGGAGGATATAAGATGAACATCAACAAAAGCAAGGAAATGAGGCACTTAAAGTAGTAAAGGAGTTTTGCTATTTGGGAAGCAAAATAACTGATGATGGTCGAAGTAGAGAGGATATAAAATGTAGACTGGCAATGGCAAGGAAAGCATTTCTGAAGAAGAGAAATTTGTTAACATCCAGTATTGATTTAAGTGTCAGGAAGTCGTTTCTGAAAGTATTTGTATGGAGTGTAGCCATGTATGGTAGTGAAATGTGGACGATAAATAGTTTGGACAAGAAGAGAATAGAAGCTTTCGAAATGTGGTGCTACAGAAGAATGCTGAAGATTAGATGGGTAGATCACATAACTAATGAGGAAGTATTGAATAGGACTGGGGAGAAGAGAAGTTTGTGGCACAACTTGACCAGAAGAAGGGATCGGTTGGTAGGACATGTTCTGAGGCATCAAGGGATCACCAATTTAGTATTGGAGGGCAGCGTGGAGGGTAAAAATCGTAGAGGGAGACCAAGAGATGAATACACTAAGCAGATTCAGAAGGATGTGGGTTGCAGTAGGTACTGGGAGATGAAAAGGCTTGCACAGGATAGAGTAGCATGGAGGGCTGCATCAAACCAGTCTCAGGACTGAAGACCACAACAACAACAACAACATCAAAATATAAGAGGTATTGAAGAAAAGTCAGTAAACTGCTTGTAGATGATGACTCTGACACCATTGTTACACTGTACCATAGCACCACTTAAAAAAGGTGAGAATTGAGAAGCTTCCTATACCAGAACACTGATTAGCTGGCTACATTTCAAGAAGCCCTTTGCACAGTGGGGTAGTGAACTTGTATGTGAAAAATGGTATTCAGTTTGAATTTGCTGATGTATCAAAGCATTGCTACAAACAGGTCATTGAATGTTGTGTAGGAGGATTTAAATTTAGTAAAACTGAACTTTTATTTACAGTTATCTATAGATCCCCTAACTCTGATTTTGAGATATTTCTGTTCAAGCTAAAGCTAGCAAGATTTTTATGTTCACTTTGAAAAAAGTGCCACAAAATCAGTTTTATGTGGTGATATTGATGAAACTAAAATTATTAAAGACTGAATAACTAGTCAGAATACAGCAGAAGGCATGAGTCTTACAGTACGAGAGAAAGCTGCCACTGAACTGCTCCACAGAAAGTCATTCACAGATACAAAAGAACACACTTTTCATTTATCGATAGTCATCAGTGGAACCCCCCTCCCTGGGAAGTGCAGAGCATGGTGGAGAAGTTGTCCAGATGCCCTGAGGTGGTGCTGGCTGTAGCAAGACAACGCAGTAGTCTTCATGCCAGTGGGGCAGTTGAATACGGCATCTGGCTCTGAAGATATGAGATGCATCAGCTTGCATAGGTTCAGCGAGAGCACTGCGATAGTGTTCATGCACTGAGGGGAGACCTGAGAGGTTATTGTCTTGAAGCAATTGGAGGAGCTGGTGCCTTGTGGGAATCTTCCAGTGTCCAAGCAGGTTTTACACTATGCATCAATACTGTTTGAGGTTATGACGTGCACAGTATTGGAGCAAGTGGGAACACTTTATGTGGCCACAAGCAGGGGGGTTGAAGAGCTGCAAGTATGAAATATCCCATTAACATGACAAAGAAGCATGTTTCCAAGTCCTTATGGAGGAACATTCATAGAGTGGTGTCACACTTACATGCTGGCATCTGAAGATTAGAGATGTGTGCGCAAACACGCTCGACTGTGGCAGGTAGTGAGTCTTAAGAGGGAGGTGGGATGCTGTCCACAAACTTGGCAGGTAGCATTAGTGGCTCACCATACAGGATTTCTGTGAATGATGCATCCAGGTCCTCCTTGTGCACCACAGGTACGCCTCGAAGTATACAGGGAGGTTCCTTGGACCAAAGCCCACCAAGCATAGGGAGGCAGCCTTGAGTGTCCTGTGCCAGCTTTTGAACAGGCCGTTGCTCTGCAGGGGGTGGAGTGTGGTGTGGGACTTTGACACTACACAGAGCACACAGATAATCGAACAGGCTAGACTCGAACCGGTGGCCCTGGTCCATAGTCAGGGATGAAGGGAAGCCAAATTGGGAGATCCATATTTTGATGATGAAGGCTCAGGCAACAGTGTCAGCCATGATGTCCTCCAGAGAAACCGTCTCAACTCTCTGGGTCCCATGTTGCAGACAGTATGTATTTGAAACCCGCGGACAGAGGGAGCAGACCCATGTGATCAATATGGACATGCCTCAGGCTGCTGGGGGAACGGCATAGGTGCTGAGGGGGAGCAAAGCTTGCCTGCCAACTTAGCTACATCAGCAGGTGGCACACGCCCACACCCACATACAGTAGTCATGCTTGACTCCCGGCCAGGTGAAACATTTGTTTACCAGTGTGATGGCTGCTCTTACATCTGGGTGGGCCAAGTTGTTTAAGGCATCAAAGATGTCACAAAGCAGTTTGGTTGGGACAACTGGTCAGACACTGTCTGCTGATGTGTTGCAGAACATCACTCTGCATTTCAAGTGCAAATTAAAGTGATTGGTCACAGACTACAAAGAGACCTGCAGTTGTCAGCAGTGGCACCAAACATTGCATGAAATCAACAGTGCTTATCCGTATGGAGGGCAGGGGGGGATGGGGGGGGGGGGGAGAGAGAAAGTTTTGGAGAGTGGGCCATGTAAGGAGTCCATGGAAAAAAGTATTGTGAGAAAGACACAGTGATAAGCTGACAGAGCCATCAACAGTGATATGTTACATGTTTGCAGGAGCAAGAGGTAACAAAACTGGAGAGGGATCAATAGGTATTGCGGTGACAAGGATGATGCTGACATCTGCTCCTGTGTCCATAAGGAAGTGGGGGCTGGATGCACAACACACAAGTAGAGGTAGTGAAAGTGTGCATGAGGTGATCTCTGTAAGACATGAAATCAACAGTGCCAATAGGTAAGGCAGGGGGAAGGGGGTGGTGGTGCAGGCAGGGAGGCAATGTTAGAGAATGGGCCGTGTCATTGCTGAGTGCTAGATGGTTGCTCTGGTGCGATTTTGGATGAAGTCAGTGGGTATAGGGTTACTGACACTAGCAGTGCAGGCTGGAGGTCACCAGGCATCAGGGGTGTAGCAATGGCAGACCGCCCTAATGGGTATGGCTGCGGCTGCGCAAGGGATGAGGTAGCAAGGAGGGCACTGCCCCCACCACCGTGGTCAGTGACTGCACTTGAGGTGTGCACTGGTGGGAGCCAATAACAATGAAAGCTTGGTCAGCAAAACAGGGGCATGACTCCAGAGGAGCTGTGGCATGTAAAAAAAATTTCAGCAGTAGCTTGTAAGAAAGTTTGACTAGCCAAAGGATCCAGAGAGCAACATCAGGCATAACTTCACTGTCAATATGGGTGCAAAGGTGCTGCCAGAACTGGGATGGCATGGTCTTGCCTAATAGTTCATCATGAGTAATGTGGTGTATGGCCTCTGTGGGAGGATGGGAGAGGTGGCTGATGAGCTACTGTTAGCTGACATATATTTGCAGTCCTTAGGTGGAAAAAGCAGTACATCAGTGATGGAATCAATGAGGTTGTGCAGATGACTGATAATGCAAATGAACTTCATGCAATCATCTGAGATATCATGGAAACTGAGGATATTGTCCACTAGGGAGACCGTGTCTTAGGATTGCCTTATTGTAGGGCTGGCAGCTTGGTAAATGTCAGAGGGGTAGTAATACAAGTGTGGGAGGCAGCAGCCAATGTGCACTGAAGCAGGGGAGCAGTACTGGCCTGTGCTGAAAAATTGTGTTTGAGAGGTGCAAGGGTCACTATCAGACTGGTGACTGAAGCAGCGGAAGCCTAGCCAGGCTTGTAGTAGGATGCATGTTGAAGTCTGCTAATGTCCAAACCTGGCACGGCAAAACAGGTGCACCACTGATGGGGGTGTCGGAGGGTGGTATAAGAGGGAAAGGAGTAAGCTGAGCAGGGGTGGCATATTCAATAACAACAAGACCAGGCACATGGTCAGCAGTGGTGACCCCGAGCAGGTGCGGATGAGGTAATGGCACCATAGTCGGAGGCAGCAGCGGTGAATGACGCAAGCTTGAACAAGGAAAAGATGCCATAATCCATAGCTGCAGGAGTGGTCTTGTGCTAGATGGGCATGAAGGATGTGGCAGTGCAGTGGACATGAGCAGAGTATGGGCGCTGTAGATCGGTGTGACAGGAGCCAGCTCAGAAGGTGGGAGAGTGAAGGCATCTGGCGTGGAAGAAATGACCGGCATGGCCAAAAATCCATGTGGGTGGGACGCAAGATTCACGGAAGTGCAGGTGTCCAATGTGGCAGAGACAACCATTGTCAATGCTAAAGCATGTGGTAGAGCCAACGCGGAAGAGGCAAAATGTGGTGCCCGGTGAGCATGCTGAAGAAATGGCGTGGCAGAGGCAACCAGCATCATAGAGTAAGAACGCAAAAATGAAACTGTGTGACTGGACCCCATTGCAGCAAGGGGGTGCCACAGTCAACATGAAGTATGAGAACATTATAGAATGAAGAACCGAGTGGAATAAAGCACCTTGTTGTGGACTCACTGAATGTGCTGTGTAGCTTCAAACTTGTCTGTGGGCTGGTTATGCAGTATGGAACAGCATGATGACATCCTTTACAGGGACGAGGTTGGTAAGCAGGGCACTCAGCATGGCTTAGTTGGCATGCAGGGCAGCAGGCAAAGTCAGTGATATTGTGCCAGGTGAGGCTAGCTACGGAGTGTCGAAAACCCATGAAATGAAGTTACATAGTTCTGCCTTAGCAGTGAGTGGCAAAGTAGGTTCAAGAGCAAATTCACAGTCAAACTTCACTGTAGGCATGAAGAAGTCTGAATACAAAGGGATAAACAGTCCAAGTTGGTAGTGAATGATGGGAACTGAAGCACATGAAACAGAGGTGATAACTATTCACAACTTTTTAACATTACTAGCAATTGTCAGGATCAGCATTGTGGTTGTTACTGTAGTTAATGTTATGTGCATCACTAAGAACACACATTTCAGTATAAATTCATTTATTAAACACTGAATAATGAGATACAATACAGCGCAAAACCTGAGTATTATAGCACTTGAGAAAGCCAACTTCGATATGCTCCCAAGAAAGTCGTCCACAGATAAAACACTCTTGTCACTTTCTGACAGTTGCCATAACTTTAATATTAATCTTATATATGAATGTGCAAGTGAAAGGATGCAGGAATATCTCCTAAATTCACAACATATAATGCATATTGCATTCTTTTCATCCAGAATGCAGGGGAATAGTAACACTAACAGTGTGTTAGCACTAACAGAGATATCTGGGTGGCTGATTAGTGGGATAAGTGTATCATGTCGCACAGAGAGGTATTATATAAAATGTTTACAACTGTCACAATGCAGCTGTCATAGCCAACTAGAATCACTACTGTAAGTTTCTTAAAAATGTCATTAGAAAGGCAACAAGCATATGGTATGCAAATAGAGTAGCCAACTCTCAGAGTAAAATTAAAACCATATGATCAGTTATGAAGGAAGTGTCTAGCTAACAGTGTAAGTTCACTGTTATATAAACTAATACATTCAAAAAATGTTTTTGTTATTGATAATTCAGATACACATACAGTACTTAACAGACACTTTCTGAATATAGCAGGTAAATTAAATAAAAATTTAGTTTCTTCAGCAATCAGATAACTCTCTCACAAAATGGCTTTCCATGATTGCTACCTGAAATATGCCTCTATGACATTCTCAAGATGGCGCCGAATGAAAAGTGTAACGACATGTCTGTCTCTACCAAAAAGGAAAAAATCAGTGGTTCTACATGGAAGCAATGTAGAAAATGTGTGATAAAAGGAATCTTATGCGTAAAGTGCAATTTTTGGCTTCATGAGCAGTGCGCAAAAGTGAATCTGAAATTCATTAGTGACGAAGTTCCGTGGACATGCACCGACTGTTTGCAGTGGGAAACATCAGAACTTGTAAGTACCTTAAGGTCAAAAGAAGAAATAATTAAAGTGCTACAAAGTGATATCGAAACTCTCAAAAAAGAGATTCAGTCTCTGAAAGAAGAAAACGCAAAGCTAAAAAGTGAATCGGCAAACTGTGTATGTGGAAATGCATTACAGAACAAAACAAACAAATGTGAGGACTCTTGTGTGCAAACTCAGTACCCGAGCAAAAAAACAAAACCCTGAAAACTTACATGTGCATATTCTGGCAAAAACAGTGGCAGAAAGCAAAACATGTGGAAATTCCGTAAACTCCTGCGTGCAAACTCCATTGCTAAGAAGTAAACAAACCTGTGTAAACTCGCATATGCAAATCCCAGTGAAAAAAAGTGGCGGAAAACGATTTGTGCGGTAAATCTGTAAGCAAATATAAATGGAAAACTGTGGCATACAAGAAAAAAGATATATGTGAAACCATTCCAGCAAAACAGATCGACAAAAGTGATTTCTTTGTTATTGGCGATTCCATGTTAAAAAATATAGTGGTTCCGAACTGTAAATTAGATGTTCATCCTGGAATCCGACCACAGCAGATTATGAAACATTTCAACAACATTATGCACAAGGAAAACTCCAACCAAAACAACAAAGATTCCAACACAAATTTTAAAGGCGTGATAACTCACGTCGGGACAAACTCTATCAGAAGCAGCAGACAAGAAGAAATCATAAATGATATTCATAATGTAATTTGGTCAGCCAAAGGTTTGTTTACAAGCTCCAGAAGTGTTATCAATGGAATTCTACAAAGAAGATCGGTGAGTAATGCGTATACAAACAACATAAACACTGGCATCAGGGAACAGTGCAACGAACTTGGTGTTGTATTTGTTGACCCAAATAAATGTCTCGACGACAAATGTCTGGGTAGGGAGGGCCTGCACCTAAACAGACTAGGTGCAATGACTTTCAGCAAAATGCTCCTGGACTCACGTAAAATTATAAAAAATAAGGGAAACTAATACAGTCTGCAGGGGGTGACTATCCAAGAATACCATATGCAAACAAAAAATGTGAGTGTAATCGTAATAAGGAAGCAGTTGAACCAAGCAAAGAACGACATTAAAACGAAAAAAAGTGGGAATGCTAATAGTGTTGGCAAAAATGACTTAACAGTTGTTCACCAAAATATATGTTCCCTAGCAAACAAGACCCAACAGCTAGAAGTGGAGCTGGAGTCTACAGAGTGCTCAGTTGTTTGTCTCACTGAGCATTGGTGCAATGAGGCTGAAATTAATCAATTAGTCTTGCAGTCTTATAATTTAGCGTGTGCACACTGTGGGACTTCTATGAAGTGTGGAGGGTGTTGTATTTATGTAAAACAAAATTATCAGTATAAGACCAGTAGCAATTTATGTGTAATCAGTGGAGAGCAACATTTTTAACTGGTGGCAGTTGAAATCAGGGACCAATATAGGTGTAGGAATTTGATTATCTTATGTATATACAGATCTCCAAGTGGAGACTTCAGCATCTTTTTCTCCAAACTTAATCATGTTCTTGACAAGACATCGACTCCAAAGAACCACATTCTCATATGTGGAGACCTAAATGTAGATAAACGGAATCCTGATTCTACATGGGACTCATTACAAAGTCTTGCTCAAAGTTTCAATCTGGTTCCAATGGTTAACAGTGCAACCAGAATAACAAAATACTCAAAGACAGCTGTTGACCAGGTATTAACAGATTTAGGCAAAGAAAACTGTGAGGTGGTGGTATCAGAGCTAGGATTATCTGATCACTCAGGTCAAATCATTAATATAAAAGTGGCGCCAGAAGAAACAAAGAAAATGCATATTTACAAACGAGTTTTTTCTAAACAAAATAGATATGAGATTGACAAACAGATAGCAGGACAAACATGGGACTCAGTATACTCAGAGGTAGATGCAAATGAAAAATTCAAAAATTTCATGACATTGTTTAAATTAAATTTTGAAGAACCATTTCCTAAAGTATTATGTCCATTATAAACAGCAGGAAAAAACAAGTGGGTCACAAAAGGCATCACAAAATTGTCTGAAACACTGAAGTACCTGAGCTCCATTAATCACAGCCAAACTAATCCTGCTTTCTCACTCTTTTCTAAAGGATATAGGAAAACATATAGGAAAATATTGCTTGCAACAAAGAGAGCTCTTAACTCCGAACTGGTGCTCTCTGCTGAAAACAAAAATAAGGCAGTATGGAAGATTGTGAAGCAGGAAACTGGTACCAGGAAAATGAGGAAGGGACTCTAATAAAAGACCCAATATATTTGGCAAACTATATAAATGATTATTTTAGTAGCATAGGAATAAATTTACAGGAAAATTTTCTAACAGCCCCTCAGGTCAAAAAGCCAAGTAATGGTGTATCACACTCAATGGTGTTATTCCGTACAACACAGGAAGAAGTCTATAAAACAGTCAGCAAACTGAAAAACAAAAACTCAACTTGTCTGGATGAAGTCCCCATTTTTCTAATTAAGGACTGTATCAAAAGCCTACATCCACCTTAAGTTGATATTATAAATCAATCTTTCAAGCAGGGCTACTTTCCAGACTATTTAAAATATGCTAAATTACTACCTCTCTTCAAAAAAGGTGATGCACGAAAAATTGAAAATTATAGGCCAATTTCTCTACTCTCATGTTTTTCAAAAATATTAGACACTGTTGTGAAAGATAGGCTAATGAATGATTTAAATAACTACAACTTACTGTCTATTGACCAGTTTGGATTTTGATCAGGGAAAAGCACAGAATCAGCAACAGCACACCTCACAAAACGCATTCTAGAAGCATTAGATAAAGGGAACTACACAACAAGTATATTTCTTGATCTAACTAAAGCAGTTGATACACTAGACTACAACATATTGTTTAATAAGCTAGCCTAGATGAACTGGGAATAAGGGGGCTTGAGAAAAAGTGGTTCCAGTCATATCTAAAAAATAGAAGACAGGTAACTGAAATCTCACATATTTCAAGTTGCTCAAACTACATTGTAAAGTATACTTCAGACCCAAATTATGTAAATATAGGTGTCCCACAGGGTAGTGTCCTTGGCCCAACACTATTCCTCATTTACATAAATGACTTCCCACAGAGCATCAAGTATGGACAAACAATATTGTCTGCAGATGACTCAAATGTTCTAATCAGTGACAAATCACCAGATACACTGAAAGGAAAAGCCGAACAAACACTAAACAGTGTACGTGAGTGTGCATCCAATAATAAACTAACACTAAATTAAAGAAAAAACAAATGCTGTTAACTTCTATCTCTGCAAAAAACCACACTATAACAACTTAAACTTAAACAATGAAACTATAGAATGTGTAGACTACACAAAATTTTGTGGTATGCATGTTGACAGTCAGTTAAAGTGGGAAGAACATTTAAAATACTTAGTAACAGAATCGCTACAGCATGCTATGCTCTTAGACTTCTGACTGCAGTGTGTGATACTACATGTGTCAGATCTGTATATTTTTCTTATATACACTCTGTTATTACCTATGGAATAATATTTTGGAGAATCAACAGTAAAAATATTCAAATAGTTTTCAAATTACAGAAAAGAGCGATTCATATAATAACCAAGAGTGGCAGCAGGGCTCACTGCCTTGAACATTTCCAAAAGCTGGAAATCCTAACTGTCCCATGTGAATACATTTTTCAAAGTATTATGTATGTAAAAAAAAATATTGACTGCTATATGAAAAATTATTTAGTACACAGCTATGAAACTAGAAACCAATACAATCTGCATCTAGAGAGGAAAAATAAAGTTAAAACTCAGCAGAGCTTGTTGTACAAGCCGTGAAATTATATAATAAATTACTGCAAAATATAAAAGATATTGACACACTTGGACAGTTCAAAACAAAACTAAAAATATGAAATCCAGAATTGTACAGTACTATAAGAAAATTACATAATGATATAAAACTAATGTAAGATACCTCAAAATGTGTGTAAATACTAATTTTATGTGTATAAATTATAGGTATATAGTATTGTATATTATTTTGCTGATGAAATCCACACAATGTAAATTGTTACATGGATTAATAAAGAAATCAATCAATGACAAAGGAGGGTAGGAATTGGAGGACTCAGGCAAAAATCAAATCACTGAAGATTAATTAATCTATTGGATAAGATGGGATCTCTAGCAGGTGATAGTAAAGAACTAAGCTACATACTTTAGCCCAGTACTCAGTCATAGCTGTAATTCTTCCTCTAATAATGGTCAGGTTCCTGAGTAATTACAGCACTCATTATTGAAGCCAATTTATTAAAAGGAGAAAACGATAATATAACCAGTTTTGGACCTATTTCCATGCTATCAGTGTGCCGAAAAATTACTGAAAACATGGCAAATGTAAGGGTATTTGAGCATTTCAGTTCATATAATTTGTTGTCATTGTATAGTTTGGTTTTACAAGTAGGTTTAACAACTGTAAATGCTAAATTCTCTTTTCTCTGAGATGCATTAGATGAAATAAACAAAAAGATGTGAACATTAGGCATCTTCTTTGATTTAACTAAGGTTTTTGATTGTGTTGATCAGCAAATATTACTGCAGAAGTGGCACCATTATGGAGCCCATACTTAAAGAATAACAGCAAAATATCTTTCTTCACAGTAATGAAAAAGGATATGAGGTGCTGTCTGACTGGGTCATAGTTAAGTGGAGAAGGATTCACAGCCACTAAATACTTAATAAAGGAAAACATGGTCCATAGTAGGCTTCAGAGTAAATGATCTATATTTAAACTGCATAAATAGCTGATTTCAACAACTTGTCATTTCCAAAAACATTTGTGATATTAGGTGTTACATTTTGTGATTACCAAATTATTTATCTTTACACACACAAAGTGGACATCATATTCCACAATTACATTGCGAATGAATCTACATCAACATTAAAACCTCAAATCATATAGCAGCTTAGGACAGTACACAAGACGTGACCCGTTCCAACAAGTTGCAACTTGTTGTAACAAGCAAAAGTGATTACTCAGCAACTTGAGACTTATATATGTCAGCAAGTCACAACTTCTTGCAACAAGCAAAATGTGTTCGCAGCCAGTTGAGAATGCTCACTAAGCATACATACACATCTTATCACAGCCTCCCTAACATCATACACATACAACATAATGGAATAAAACTTGGGCTCAAAAGTGTATTTATGCATCCCAAACACAAATCCATTATCAGTACAATAGAATATAATTCCAACAATAAGCTGCTGGATCAATAAAGCCATTGCAGACACATGGGATATCTAACGCTGAACTAGCCAAGGCCATTCCCTTCTTGCTCTTTCACCAAGCACCTGTTCCAATCAAGTATAGAAATGTTTGTATCTTTCTCAGACGCATGAGTGCATGCTTAGGTGTTTTTTTATAAATCGTAAAGATTATTTTGATACTTTTGAACATGGCACAAAATTCTGAATGTTCAGATACTGTTGAACCCAATGCAAAACTTGTATCATGGAAATAATATAAGTTGTATATTTTTTATAATAATTTAGATCATTCAGATACTTTTGAACATGATCCGCCAGGGTAACCGAGAGCGCTAATGCGCTGCTTGCTGGACTCGGTTAGGCGCGCCGGCCCCGGATCGAATCCGCCAGGTGGATTAACGGTGAAGGCCAGTATGCTGGCCAGCCTGGATGTGGTTTTTAGGCAGTTATCCACATCCTACTAGGTGAATACCAGGCTGGTCCCCAAGTTCCTACTCAGTTACAGGACTCACAGACATTTGAAAACGTTCACACTATTTCATGACTTACACTAGATGCAGACAGCTGGGGTACACTACTTCTATCCCAGTGGGTTCGAGGTGGCGTCAGGAAGGGCATCCAGCCACCCTCTGCAATTAACACAGCCAAATCCATCATAACAAAGCCGACCCCACGTTGGAGCAGGGCAAAGGCCACGAGAAAGAAAGAAAGAAAGATACTTTTGAATATGGTGCAATACTGGATGTTTGTTTCTATTTAATGCTCAGTGAAATACTGGGCTGGGAAAGCCTGTTTCACTTTAATGGCTGGTAAAATCTGTAAATTTCCCACTAGTCACATCTTGCATTTTTTTTTCCTGCCAGCACCATATTGCATTTTGCCATCTTGGACTGTGACATCATTACCCCGGCCTTTGTACCAGGCAACCCACAGATATTGGTAAAAGTGCGCTAACCAGGTCATGAGTCTGGTACCTCTATATCCAAGAATATAGTTGAGGTGTGACCACAATGTTAAGAGACTGGGTTATCCCGCCAATGTGATATTCACTGCTCCACTTCTGTGGGCACCACATCATGCTTGCTTGTGCCACATTCCAATTCTTTGGTGTTTGTCTCCCAGCCATCACCCTCTTTTCCCAACTTGTTCCACTCACTAACTTCATTTGACATAGCACCGTATCCCACCATGCTGCATCACCAGAACAGTGTAGTCAACTTTCCCACTAAGGAAGGTCATTGATGCAGAGTCCATTATTGGAAAGTTTGAGAATAATGACTTAGATCCTGTCACACTCCCAGTACATCAAGTATATGGTGTGTTGTTACCTTTACTACTTACATTCTTTGTATTCCATGCAGTACTTATAGTATAAATCATAGTGCTAAAGACACGTGTATTGGTCTTGTAAGAGCTGAGTTACTGTATATATATACATCATACTATGCAAGCCATATCATGATGTGTGGTGGAGGGTACTTCTGGTGCCACTCACTGATCCCCCTTACCCTGTTCCAGTCATGAGTAGTGAGTGGTAAGAAAGATTGTCAGTAAGCATCTGTTTTGACTCTAACTTCTGAGATTTTTTCATCACAGTCATTACACAAGATGTATGTGGGAGGATGTAATATCTTGTACAACTATTCCTGGAAAGTGCCCTCTCAAAATTTCAGCAGTAAACCTCTACATCATGCAGAATGCCTCTCTAGTAACATTGGACAATGGAGTTTGTGAGCATCTCAGTAATGCTCTCGTACCAACTATACAATGCTGTGACAAAACTTGCTGGTATTTGTTGGATCTTCTCTATCCCTTCTATCAGTTCAACTTATTAAGGATCCCATATTGATGAAAAGTCCTCAAGAATTGGTCAAATAAGCACCTTATAAGCTATGTCCTTTGCTGGATGTCTTTCTATTATTCCCAGTCTTGAGTCTGCTTTTCCTCCTATTTGTTTTATGTAGTCATACCACTTATGGTTGCTCTGGATTGTACCTCCTAGTTATTTTAAAGTAGATACTGTTTCTAGCAGCTTCTTGGTAATAGTGTAGTTGTACAGTAGAGGCTTTCTCTTAGTATGTACGCACAGTATGTTACATTTGTTTACATTCAGCATCATCAGTCCTCTGCAAGTCATTCTGCAAATCAATATGATCTTCTGGCATTAGTACTTTCTTATGAACAAGTGCATCATCTGCAAACAGTCTCAAAATGCATCCAACACTTTCTACTACATCATTTGTATGCACTGTAAACAATAATGGTCCTATCACATTTCGTTGGGGTACTCTAGAAATTACCTTGACATTTGTCAATTTGGTTCCATTAATTGTGACACATTGAGTTCTATCTACAAGTAAGTCTGCAGTGAAATACTTTTAGAAGATTGAATTCAGTGTTTTGGCCTCCTTTCTGTTATCTTCAATTTTAGTGTCAGTATGGTCTCTGAGTGAGTGAATACACAATTTGTGAACTGTATACTGATTTTACATCAGTCCAAAACATTTTCAGGTTTTCACTCAGACTAGGTGCCAAACTTTTAATTTTTCTGAATGCTTCTCTCACTCCTCTTCTTAAGCTCATTTTCACTTTGTTCACTGTTTGTTTCTTAGCTAGGTTTTGACTTATCTTGAATCTGAGATGAAGTACTCTTTGTTTACACAGCAGTTCTTTCATATAGCTTTTAATCCATAGTGGGTCTTTATCATCCTTTAAGATCTTACTTGGAACATGCTTGTCTAGGGCATATTGAATGATGCTTTGAATTTTTCCATTTGTGCTCTACATAATAAAGGTAGGTAAATGTTCAAGCAAAAACTTTCTAAAGACAAGATCACCTAAATATTTCTTTATTTAGAACTACCAGAGATTTTGGTGTCATCTTTGAAAATTTTTGTTATAAAATGCGTTCAAAAATCTGTCAAAACTGGTTGTTGTAAATAAAGAAATATTTATGTCATATTGGTTTTAGAAAGTTTTTACCAAATAAAATATATGTCTCTTCTGATCTCTTAACATGAGAAAATGGAGTCACATATACTAGCATTGGTTATATTCACTTACAGTATTTACTAATAATAAATATTTCTATTTATAGGATAGGTGATAACCTTTTGTTATTATCATTAATGTAGTTCCTGTAATTATAAATGTCTGGACTTACCAAGGGTTCCCTTTGGTACATTACATGACCAGAAGTGGGAGAGCAATAGTGTCCATCTGAGGTGCCCACCAAATCTGAAAACATACACAGAAATTCAGTGTACTGAGAAATACTTCATAATTCTTTTAAAATATTGACAAAGAAATAGAAATTTTGTAATTAATTAACTGAAAATGTTTGCTCATTAATCTTCAAGGGTATGATATCTGCATAAAGTACAGAGTTTACAACTTCATACATTTCACATCACAGGTCATAGAACCTAAGTTGTGCTGTAAATAATAATTTTCCCAAAGCAAGTTTTCTAAGTGCTGAATTGGCTGGACACATATACCATATCTTGATGAAAATTCTATTATAATCACCAAATGAAAGTGCACATTCCATACCAACCCCTACTGGAGTCTTATTGTCAAACAAAAATAGTGATGTACCGGGCACTTAAACAAAACAGGGGAAATATTCATTTCAACAGAATTAATGTGACATGAGCAATTAATAATTTTCAGAAAACACATAGTTAATGAATCATTGCAGAAAAGGTAAATATGTCCCATATTCATATTTGTAAGCAGTTTAAACTGTAAATGAATAAAAATAACTCTACAAATTCTAATTAGACTTTACACAAGTAAGGTGCAATCTTTTATATGCTAGGAAAAATGTATGGCATTAAAAAAATGTTTCAACAGTTAAAATCTCAAACGTGTTCCACCACGTAAAAATGTTATGAGCATAAACTTTTTCATTTTTTATTGAATGTTTTTAACATGTTTCACCTCAGAACATTCAATATATTTGTAGTTACATAATTAACAAATTGTACCTCAAAAGTAAATGAGAGGGAGATGAGAGATACATAAGCAAATCATAGTTTATCTGAGTAATGGAGATGAGATACAGAATTCAAGAGCATTCATTGTTAAATTAGTGTAAACTGTAAAAGTTACCTATAGCTTAGAACAGATTAATATGTCCATCATACAGTTATGCTTTACATATCTATATCATTCTAAAATAGAAGTACTAGTTTATTGAACAGGCTGATCTCCAGGACAAATTCAGAGCACTTGTGTCCCTCTCTACAGAGGAAAAACATCAGTATAAACAAATTTTTTCAGTGATACCAGACAGAATACCATCATGCCACAATTTAAAGGTTAATCATTATATGCTGAAAAGCAGCAGCAGACACACAGCACCTTCACCAGGACAAGGTCTCTAATACAACATTCCTATCTCATACCCTCTCTGCATGTATTTTCAATCATAAATTTATTGTCATTTTTAATCTGGAATATATGCTTATTCACCATTAAATGTTTTAACTATATTACAAGTATCTCTTTTCTGTTATTTGGATAACTCTATACATTTTACATGTTGATCAATAAAACCAGAGACACATATATTTAAGCTAATAATTGTTACATGAATTAACAAATAATGTAAGGCATAGATCTGAATCATATGTCATTGAAAAATGAAGATCTTTAATACTAATACCCTAATTTTCTGAACTTAACATTTCATTTGAGTTTCTAAGGAATCTCATTCCAAGTATCTTACTCAACTGATACTGAATATATTAATAAACTAGGCATAACTTAAATAATTTTTTCTTGTTGTCAGTTTACATTGTAAAGGCATGGTATTATAGAATAAGTAGTCTGTCATAAATACTTAAGACTTTTTGGTCCTTACAGTTATAACTTGATTATGTATGATTTAAGTTAAATTATGAAAAAACTTCATAATGGAAACCTGCGATTTTAATTAAATTATTGATTTAAATTCTTGTATTTGAATTTCCTACAAATCACTAATTAAATTTACAGAGATTTGTAAGGTATGACAAATTATGTAAAGTGATAATTTACAATATTTGTAAACACAACTACTGTAGCTGTTACACTCATCCGTAACTTAAATTTATATTTGGTTACAGCTGCCAGCTCAAGTTTTCATATGAGGATCATTTCAAAAGATCTGCATATTGCGCATGTGTGACTGTTACGATAGCATGATGAAGTTGAAATTTATATCAGTTGCAAGTGAGAGTTTAGGCATGATGGTCATGCATGTGTTTGCTGGTACATGTGACTGTGTAATGAGTAAATCAACTTTAAAAAGGAAGCTGCTACCAAGTCAGATCAGATTGCATGTAATGACCAGTGTCCCTATATCTAATTGAATTCCTACAGGGAAAGAACCCTATGGAAATTTACAATGCTTCAAAAGAGGTGTGTGGGATGTGGTCTCATTGTAAGACACCATTCTAGTGCTAGGTGTCAAAAGCTTGCCAGAGTGAATATCAGTATTGTTGGACCCCAAGGGGTGGTGCCAGTGAAGCAGTATACAGAAATCAGGTGCTGCTCCTCCCCCCTCTGGGAAGACTGGGAAGACTACACTACACCAGAGCTCTCTCTGGTGCTGGATGACAGCACACAGGGGCCAGTTCGTCAGTGCAACACGCGCTCCACAAGGATGGCGGGCAGTGCCTGCCATCCATGTGGAGCATGTGTTGATCTCACCATGGACTTCTAGACTGAGCCACACACAACTGATTTCAGCAGTGTACAGGCCTGAAGATGGCATTGACGCAACGCCAAAACTAGTAACAAAGTAAATAAAAAATCTCAAGTACAGTTGGAGTAATTTAATTTTTAATAAAAATTATTCCAGCTGTGTCCCACCTTCATCCAGTTTACTTATGGATGTACAAAGATATTAAGAGGGTAGAGAACAACATGCCAGTACAATTTTACTGTACATGCTCTGGATATGTTGCACACTGCTGCTGAGATAGAACACACTATTACATCACACAATGTCAACTGTAACAACTCTCTTACTCATGCCAGTCAAATGCTGACAGTTGTAGTCAGACTCGGAGATGAAGCCCATCACTGTACCCTAGACAAGGTCATTCTCTAACCATGATAGGTGTTCACCATCAGAGTACAGGGGCTCCAGGTGTGCATCTAGCTGCCAATTTCAAGAAAACTAAGAAAGGTGAATGTCTATGAAGTTGAGGCATCCATAGGTATAAATTCTCATTGGACAAATCACCAAGATGTCAGGGAATCTCATTGGCATCATCACTGATGGCCAATTTGTTTGGGCACTATTTGACTCAGGGACTTCCTTATCCATCATAAAAGATGCTTACCACCTTTAGTTAAAGAAGACTTTGTTCCATTACATGGAAGTGATTGGGCAGAGAGTCACAAATGGTAATTACTTCCAAGAACATGTACTGCAAGAATGGCAGAACACACCCTTTTTTAACATAATATAGTCATAACGTTATTCTCAGATATGACTTGTTGTAGGCATTATAAACAGTCGCAGACTGTGGAAGAACAGAGCTGCAGACTGATAAATCTAATTCAACAACCACTTGTAATAGAGATTGTTCTGGACAGTTGTTTGCCATTGAAGACAGCCATCAACAATGAGAACTATTCCAATCATCGATCAAATGTCCAGTTAAACTGTAAAGCTTTCGTTGATTGCAAAAAAATTACTCAGGTTTACAAAATAAATCTACATATCAGTTATGATCATCAGCATTGTAAGTGGTTACTGAGAAATTTGGATCACTAATGTCACAAACATACACAGGTCATCCTTAAAGGCATGTGCTCAGAGGAACTCAAAAGACAGCTTAGTGTCATCAATGAAGATTCATGATCCATATCAATAGACATAATGAAGTGGAGGAGCCTACTCTCAGACTGTCAGGAGGATCTGGCCCGATCAAGGAACAAGGTCTGTGAGTGATGGCCTTTCAGCATCAATTTTTAAATGCTTTAAAATCTGGGGTGGAGAAAAGAAAGACCAAGAAGTCCATGGTAAAACACCATACCAGCACTTCAATCAAATATAATGTCACTGGGTGAATGATGGATAGTAAGGAAGTGGAGAAAATGCTGCAAGATGATGTCATTGAACCTTCAAAGAGTTCTTGGTCCTCTCCGGTGGTCCACATGGAAAAGAAAGATGGCACATGGAATTCTGGCACTGAGCACTGATGACTAAACAAAATCATGAAGAAAGGTGTCTGTTTATTGCTAAGCATTGATGACACCATGGACTGCTTCAAAGGAGCTAAGTATCTCTCCAATTACAGACATGGAGAAAGGCTACTGGCTAATAGTGATTGATGAAACTGACTGGTAAAAGACTTTGTTCATAACTCCCAACAGCATCTATGAGCTTAAAGCTATTCCATTTGGACTATAAATCATTACAGCCACCTTTGAGTATGTGATGGAGAAATCACTTTGACACCTAAGACAGACAACATGTCAACGCTATATGGATGACATTACCTTTCTTTAATACTTTTAAGGAATGTATAAGCAGACTGACAGCTATGTTGAAGTGTATTCATAATGCCAGTCTTCATCTTAGTTGGGAAAAGAGCACCTTCATCACACTACAAATAGCAATCTTGGGGCATGTAGTTAATGGTAATGGATTCCAGTTTGATCAGGAGAAAATAAGATAAGTTAAAACTTTTTTGATTCATCAGAACATTTGTGATGTGAAAAGTTTTCTCAGAATGTGCTGATACAACCAGATATTCATAAAAGACTTCTGTATGATGACATGTCCCTTTCAAGAACTGCTGCAATGAACTACTAAATTTACCTGAAACAAGCAGAAAGAAAGAGCTTTCCTTGTATTTACACTGAAGAGCCAAAGAAATTGATATACCTGCCTAATACCATGTAGGGCCCCCACAAGAATGTAGAAGTGCCGCAACATGATGTGACATGGACTGGACTAACGTGTGAAGTTGTGCTGGAGGGAAATTACACCATGAATCCCACAAGGCTGTCCATACATCCATAAGAGTATGAGGGGTTGCAGATCTCTTCTGAACAGCACATAGCAAGGCATACCAGATATGCACAATAATGTTCGTGTCTGGGGAGTCTGGTGGCTAGCAGAACTGTTTAAACTCAGGAGAGTGTTCCTGGAGCCACACTTTAGCTTTTCTGGGTGCATGGGGTGCTCCATTGCCCTGCTGGAACAGCCCAAATACATCAGAATGCACAATGGACATGTGTCATCTGTCAGAGTCACATTTGTACATAGCAGGGATCCCAATCACTAGAATTGCACATGCCCCACACCATTACAAAGCCTCCACCAGTCTGAACAGTCCCCTGCTGACATGTAGGGTCCATGGATTCATGAGGTTGTCTCCATACTCGTACATGTTCATCCTCTAGATACATTTTGAAACGAGACTTGACCAATCAGGCAACATGTTTCCAGTCATCAACAGTTAAATGTCAGAGTTGATGGGCCCAGGTGAGGTGTAAAGTTTTGTGATGTGCAGTCATGATGGGTACACAAGAGGGCCTTTATCTCTGAAAGCCCATACCGATGATGGACACTTGTTGATGGCCCAGCATTTAAATCTGCAGCAATTTTAGGGAAGGGTTGAATAATCCTCTTCAGTCATCATTGGTCCTGGTCTTGTAGGGTCTTTTTCTGGCCACACCAGTGTTGGATATTTTATGTTTTAACAAATTCCTGATATTCATGGTACACTCATGAAACGGTTGTATGGGAAAACCCCCAGTTCACTGCTACTTTGGAGATGCTGTGTCCCATCACTTGTGCACCAAATACAACACCACATTCAAACTCACTTGAATTTTGATAACCTGCCATTGGAGCAGGAGCAACTCATCTAACAACTGTGTCAGACACTTTTTGCCTTACATAGGTGTTGCCGGCCGCAACACCATATTCTGCCTGTGTAAATATCTCTGTATTTGAATATGCATGCCTATAGCAGTTTCTTTGGCACTTCAGTGTATGTTGTTGGAAAGTTCTTGCAGAATGTAAACTCTTTTGGATTACAGAGTGAGGTGGTTCATGGTACGCACTGGACTCGCATTCAGGAGGACGACAGTTCAAACCCACATCTGACCATCCTGATTTAGGTTTTCTGTGATTTCCCTAAATCTCTTCAGGTGAATGCTGGGATGCTTACTTTGAAAGGATGTGGCTGACTTCCTTCCCCATCCATCCATAATCTAATGGGACCAATGACTGTGCTGTAGACACACACAAAATAAAGAAAACTTGCTAGCTTTCAGAGTTATCCTTTAACAAGCTAGAGTAAAATACTCTAGCTCATCAAATGATAACTCTGAAAGCAAGCAAGTTATCTATCATTGAAAGAGGTGCTAACATCTCGTGTAGTTCTGGCATTGTGTGGTGACAAAGCAGAGACAGAACTTCACACCAATGCTAGCCACTTTTGAATACAGTCAGTTTGAGTACAAATTTCGGAAGTTGCTCAAAAGGGAATAATTTATGTTACAAGAGTACTCTGCAGGTCTGAGATGAATTACTCTACAATTGAGAAAGAGTGCATTCCATTGTTTGGGCCATCCACAAGTTCCTGTAGTATTTATTTTGCAAACTATTCACAGTTGTCATGAACCACCATTCTGTGTGCTGGCTACCATGCCTGCAGGATCCAACAGGTCAGTTGGTGATATGGCCAATGAGCCTTCAGAAGTATAATGTCAAAGTAGTATACAAAAGTAGATGAAAATGTAAGGATGTTGACTGCCTTTCAAGGAATCCCTTGGCCAACCACAGTAGTGTGGATGAATTCTCTGTTACTGCTGTTTTAAATTACATTGCTGCTTAACAGATCAGTGACTCAGCACTGTTGAAAACCACACAAGCATTGAAGAGAGAGGAACCGGATAAAGGAGGATTCCAATTAATAAATGAAGCACTCTATAAGAGGAAATATGGCCCAATGAAGTTGAAGTGGTTGTTTGTTATCCCAGCTCATCAACAGCCAACTATCTTGAAGGATTTGCATGATATTCCAACATCTAGTTGCCTGTGATTCATAAAAACTTTAAACAGTATCAGATGCAGATACGACTGGTCAGGGTTCTACCAATTCATTGGAAGCTGTGTGAGCCACTGTAAAAAATGCACATGTTGCCTTACCTGTGCAGAATCTGATGCCAATGCCACATGTGCAGCATCATTCCATCAATGTGGAACAAACCACTTGGGGAGATTCTTGATGTCAACAAATGGGAATCAACGGATAGCAGTTTGCACTGACTGCCTCACCTGCAATGCTGTCACCAAAACTGTGCTGAATGCTGAAGCTCCAGAAACTGCAAAGTTCCTTGTAGAAGCAAACATTTAGAAGCATAGAGTATCCCATGTGATGATCTCTATTCATGGAAAAGTCTTCCCCTCAAGGCTAGTATCAGAGATATTTCACATTGAGACATCCTCTATAGGACAATAATGCAGATATGCTCTCCATGCACAGAGAGACTGGGATACAATTTAGCTCATTGTGTCATTCACATGCAAAACAGCCATGTAAGATAATACAAGCTCCATGCTGATCTTTCTGCTCTATGGTTGAAAGGCTGAAATGACATCAGATACACTGTAGCCATTTTGAGGATGACTACCTGAAACAACTCATCATTGGGGTCAAAGAAGCAAGGCAGCTGGCTCACATAGAACCTGCAGATGCCCTGGAGAAAGATCAGGAGCACTATACCTTAAAGTACCTGCCAGTGATATAGCCCACGATACCTGTGTCGGCTTTTTATGCCTGTGCAGAAAGAAGACCTATCAGACAAATTAACCCTTTGACTGCCACAGACATGCTCTCTGCATTCTGTGATGTCTCTGTCTTTTGCCAAATGCTGCTACCTGTCCTGAGGGATGGAGTTCCAACTGCTGTGAAATACTTATAATGCAATTTTAATAAAACTATTTGGTGAAAAAATTTGATTTTAGCACATCTTACAGTATGACATCTTTGCTCAATACAGGACTGAAATTCTTCTTCTTATTGATCATAGTTAATGTGCTGCATCAAATGAAATAAAAAATTGCACAAAATTTTAAGGAGTTTGCAGAGGTATAAACACATTTGTGTTAGGTTGATTTTGACTCATACATTGCTGTGTGTGATATGTGGATAAGATATCAAAATTTTATTTAACACTGACAGCAGAATGATACCTCATTTAATTTTCAAGTTAGTGATTTTTATACCTGGTAAATGGTCACACACGTGTTGTCCAGTTCTGTCATTGCAGACTTGGTGGCTGTTATAAGATCCTTGTCATCCAGTTTTAAGGACTACTCAGTGAAAAAAAAATGGATTTTTGCACATCTTACAGTCTGACATCTTCACTCAGTAAAGGATTGAATTTCTTTTCATTATTCATTATAGTTAGTGTGTAGCATCAGATTAAGTAGAAGTACTGCACAAAATTTTAAAAAGACAATATAGGCATATCAAAAAATTTTGCATGTGGTTGATTTTAGCTCATACACTGCTGCATATGAAATGTGGATAAGAAATCAAAATTTTATTTAAAACTGTGAGCAGAAAGACAACTCATTTTATTCTTGAGTTAATGGTATTTATATTTGGTTGATGCATTAGCATGCATTTCTGTACTGGCACGTTGTGGATGAAGTGGTCATAACAGTTGTGATGTTTCATAACTGATTCAAGACATTGGAATGAGGATTTTTGCAAATAACACTATGCAAAAGAGGCACATACATTGCATGATAAATACTCTATTGTTTAAAAATTCATTAGATATGGACATAACATGTCCACAGCAGTGAGAGTTCAGCAGAATGCGATGCACAAACATCTCAGTAGCACTTAAGGAAAATCCAGAGACTGCACCTGGGGAGAAGCAGAGCATGACACACAAACTTGTCCACAGCAGTCAAAAGGTTAATAAAGTGCTAATTTGGGCCATATTGTATCCTTTGTTGCTTCTTGGATGTCACATATGAAATTGAGGGTTATGACTCTTCACCAGCTAGACAATCCATGTCCCACATATCAAGCCCTGCTACAGTCCAGAGGCTCAGTCCAACAACATGTGGTTCAAGGAACTTAAAATCCACTTGAGAATCACATATGTTCAATGGGACAGACTATCTTCAATGTCACTAAAGCAAAGAAGCTGTAACAACAGGACCACAATATGGAGATTTCCAAGTGCCACAATATAGCAGACTGTCGACAAGTTTTAAGATTCATGGAGCTGTAGTCAATACAATGAGAACTTCTGAAACAGAGGGTCACTGTTTCTCCGGTACAAAGAGCAGTACCACAAGCTGTGGTGGGTGCAGTGTGGTGTATAGGTTATTGTTGATGGAAGAAATAGTGCAAATTCCCAGTTCAAACCCAATGATCAGCAATTATATGCCACTCAGTGTTTATCATTTCTGGAATATTCTTGAAATACCTTACGTTTCTCATGTTTGTATATTCTGGAATATTTGATATTTGTGTTAATACAAACATTCTGAAATATTCAATGTTTACACAAATGCTTCAATCTCCATCCAGGTGGTTAGTTCTGTTGTGGCTGTACATTGATATTCAAAATAAACTTGCTTCCAGTTCTGAATGTTATACTTCATTGATAACCCTTCTTTTGAAATTTTGATTTGAGTGTGGTTTTGATGTGACAATGTGAATTTGACTATTTTGTTTCATATAATGGCAGTTGTTACTTTACAATGTGTATCCTCAGTACTTTTAAACTGAACCATTTCTCTAAGCTATTTAGTATATTTGAACAATTAGGAGTTTCCTACCTATGGTATAATTTTTAGTACATACAGAAATATCATATATTTTGTTTGAGTACATCAACACTAAATAAAAATTAGGTTGTGCCTAAAACCAAGACTTATGGGACTCCTGGAAAGATCATTCTCCTGCCTGAGAAATTATTCCATCAGAATTTTACATTCTTTTTGTTTGATATGATCTGAATACTACCCCTGACTCTGTATGTATCCAATTTACAGGCAAGTAGAGATTTCTCCACATCACCAAATGGCCCTGTGTACATCAAGTTTTGAATATAAGTTCCTACATTTATTTCAAAGTATTTTAAAATAGAAATTGGACAGTAGTTTCCTAGATCATCCTTTGAAAATATCTGCATTAAAGACATAGAAACTGTATAATACAAAGTATCTAAAAAGTAACCTAGTCCAAATGATTGGTTAACTATACAGGACATGGGTTCTGATTTCTTTACCTTGCAAGCTGTTCTAATTACTCTCAGCTGTACACCATCACAACCACTTTATTTTTAATCATTAAGGCCATTACCGCTGTGTCTGGGCGTTACACAGATTTGGATTCAAGACAAAGGGACTAGCATTACTTACATCCACTCATTTTAGCATCCCATTTTGTTCCTTTTATAAAGAATTAAGTGATGCATTCCAGTGTCTTAGAAAGATATGCAATTAAATTATCACACAGATTATGGCCATTGCTAGATCATCAGCTGTGATCTCAAAGTTTGTAACTGACTTATTATTAAGATACAAAATGAATCTTGTGGGTACCATTTGTTCTGAACCTCCAACAATGTTTTAAAATAAAGTTTTTTAATTGTTTAATATAGTTTACAACATCTACATCTCTTATTAACACTTACTATTTTCATGCCAGCTATAATTCACTTCAGATTATTAACATATTTTCCTAATTGATTGAAAGTGGAATTATTTTTTGAACATACAAGAAAATGCACAAAAGTTTTAAGAATTTCCATTATAGTACTTATCTGCCCACTTCACTTCTTCCAGTATATAACAGAATAAGCTCATTTTTCGTTACTGTTGTGAAGACTGCAGGTCCATTTATTCTGATAATTATAGAAATAATTATGAATAATGTGTAATTTATATATTGAAACCAAACCTTCTTGTATCATCAAACGTATAATTTATCAGAATGTTGTCTGTACAATTTGCTGCTCAATAATTTTTTCTAGTGATTTCAAAAACATTTAAATTGAAAATGTTATTGAATCAATATAGTAAACAATATTGTCAAAATGGGTTCAAATGTTTCATTCACATTAAAATTGATTATTGTTACAATTACTTTCTTTTTAGACACTTGTTTTTATGTCAGACCCAGTCACATTTACAATGTAATGAAAATTATAATCACTTTGGCATTACATTGGCCAGCTTCATATTCAGCTATGCAAAAAGGACAAATTACACTATGCATTAAACTCTGCAAATTTCTGCTAGTAACACTTGTAGTTAGTGTTAACTAAAAGTCAAAATAAATTTAGTTTATACTTATACATCAAACACTTGAACTACCAAAAAATTTTTATTTGAACAATTTTACAGCTTAGTGACAAACACATGTGCTACAAATGAAGCATTGTCATACCAGTACCCATTGATTTCTATTTTGAAGTTAAGCCTCACTCCACACTTAAGTATGCCATTAATATTTTTGACAGCCATATGAAGTAGAATCTCAGGACTTATTCTGAATTGAGGTATGTGAAAGAGAATGACCACCTCCATGCCAACCAACATGGTTTCCGAAATCAAGGGTCATGCGAAGCCCAACTTGTGATTTCTTACATGACATTGGAAGCCATGACTCATAGCACTCAGTTAAATTTAGTATTTCTTCACTGTGTCTGCACCTCACCAAGTCTTATTAGGAAAAGTATAGTCACAGATGTTTTCGTAGAAAATTTGTGACTGGATTCAAGATTTCTTGATAGGGAGTACACAAAATGTTATCTTGGATGGAGAGTCAACAAAAGATGTAGAAGTAAATTCTGGTGTGTTCCAGAAAAGTATGTTGGGATCCTTGCTGTTCATTTTGTATATCAATAACATGGTGAAATATTAATAGTAATCTCAGACTTTTTGTGGATGCTTCATTACTGTATCTATAATGAAATACTGTCTGAAAAAAGCTGTAGAAATATTCAATCATATTTGATCAGATTTTAAAAGTAAAAACTGATCCTGATCCTATAATACTTCCTGAAAACAAAGGCTCCACCACTGTGGTTTTGAATCTCAGGGATTACCTGGCAGAGGTACTCTGCCAGCTGTAGTATTTGTCTGCCTACAAACACTGCCACAGTGAGCCCATTCCAAAAATGCAACAGGATCTCCAGTCCCTCCTCAAATCCTCAGGCCCATACTAGAAACTCTCCCCTGAATCTGTCTCTTTCCTTACCCCTATCACACCTGCACTATTACATTCTATCACGTTAACTGAATCTTCCATTAGTTCTTTGTAGAACAATATTACAATAAATGAAAAGCACTGGTTCACTTTTGTTCTACAGTATTAATTTATGATGTTAGCTGGTTTTCAGCTTACAAGGCCATAATCAGACATTTGCTGACTATTATCACCAAAAAAGTTACAATGTTTGTAAATGGTATTGGAAAAGATGTTACACATCTAGGCTGAAGCACAAATGCATGGCAAATGACCTTTGACACTGTGATGGTAGTCAAACGTGAAAGGTGAAAACTTGCACAATAAATAAATATAAATGGAGTATACAGGAAAAAACCTTAACAAAAAACTGGACAAGCATGCTTACATACGGGTTAACACTGATAAACAAAAACAATGAAATAAAATAAAATTAGTACTTGACAAGGCTACTTCAAGAGGTATGAAACATGATGAGTGAAACACAAACCATTTAAAAGAAAGAATTTTCAATTGTAATCATGCAATGTATGGATTACATATGCAATAGCGATAAAATAAAAGAAATCAGTGAATACAGGAAAATGGGGGAATATGAGGCAACAGACAGTGTGGGAAGTAATGAAAAATTAAGAAGATTATGTGAAGTACAGAAGAGGGGAAGTATTAAGCTGAGTCTCATCATCTAAGATTAGATCTGGACTGTGAACTTGATGTTTGCTAATTTCCAGACCTTCCAGAAGATTGAGTTTTTGACCTATATTTATTATGTGAATGACGTAGGACTCTGGTTAGTAGTTGTGGCCATCCCCCAGTATGTGCGCAACAAATGTGGAGTCGTAATTCTGCAACCTTCTCCTATCTTCATGTTCAGCCAGCTTAGTTGCTATGTCTCTGTCTGACTGACTGATATATAACTCATCACAATCAGAACAGGTTATTTTGTATACTCCACTGTTGTCTAATAACTGAGTCTTATCTTTGCACACTGGGCTGTGGTGTTCTTAATATAGTAGAAAAACCTATACTTGCAAGGTTTCAGTATTTTTGCTACAATCTGTGATACCTCTCCTGTACACCAGTCCTTGTAGGCAGTGGAAGGGGCAGCAGATAGGCATAGAGGAAGGGTACAGTTTTCAGTTTTTGTTTCCAATGCAAGATGTGGTCAACCAGAACTGGATTGTAACCACTGGTTGAGGCTATAAATTTTACTGTATCTAACTCTGCTTTACAATCATTTGTGGACATGGGGACGGATATGAGATGGTGTACCACTGACTGGAAAGTTACGTTTGTGAGCTATGGCAGAGTGTGTACGTGGACAATCCTAGTGATATTTTGACATTATTCATACATTGCTTTACAACAACTTATTTTCAATATAATAGTGCTTTTTATGAACAGATTAATGGGGTGGCTATGGGAAGTCCTCTTAGTCCAGCTGTGGCTAACTTGTTCAAGGAGAACTTCAAACAACGGGCGCTGCAAACAGCTAGAAAAAGACCAGCCAGATGGTATTGTTATGTAGACGATACATCTGTTATATGGACCCATGGAGAAGAGGAACTGGATGCCTTCCTGTTACATCTGAATAGTATTAATCCATGAATTCAATTCATAATCGAAAAGGAAACTGATGGTTGTCTGAACTGCTTAGATGTGACCATAATCAAATGAGAGGTTGGATCATTGGGTCATAAGTTTTTCAGAAAACACACACACACTGATTGTTATCTGCAGAAAGATTCCAACCACCACCCAAGACATAAAAGAGGGGTGATTAAAACATTAATAGACAGGGCACAAAAATATGTGAACCAGTTAGATTATGAGATTAAACACCTTAGAGTGACCTTAAAGAAGAATGGATATTCCAACAAAGAGATAGATCATGCAGTACATCCTAGACTGACAACCAGGATGGATGAGGATCGACACCAACCCAAGGGGAAAGTGTTCTTGCCATTCATCAGTAAGGTCACTGACCGCACTGGAAAAATTTTAAGCAAGTACGATGTGGAAACTGTCTTCAGACCCACCACGAAAATAAAAAATGGTTTAAGATCCGCAAAAGATAAACAACATTTACAAAATTCTGTGCAGTTGTGGAAAGGTCTCTATAGGCACAACAAATAGGACCTCAACACCTGTCTGGGTGCACATAAAAGGAACTGCCACCTCGGACTTTAGAAAACGAAACTCAGGAAAAAGACCCATTTTGAAATATATCTGTGATATGCAGCAACATGTACACTGCGTATTTTCATATCATGAAAGTATACATTGGAATTCCATCAAACACTGCATGTTACTTTCCGAATCATTGAAATTGGGATTGCGATGAGCTTTTGTAACCCAGTCATAGCTCATGTCACATGATCTCACCTGCCAATGACAGCAGATATTCAGAACATAGGACACGTGATGTAGTCAGCCAATAGCAACATCACTGTTAAGTAGTGCAAACATGCAAACAGGGAAAGTTAATAGTTAAGAAAAGTAAAGCTCTCAGGTTAATAAGCTGCAAGAGATGCTAAGCCTCTGCATATAATGTTAATCTTTCTTTGTGCGTGTTACACTTTAAGATATATCACACAAATGTGCCAGTAAAATTTTTAATAATGACATAAATGTCTTATCTTCAGGATTCGAAATTCTTCTAAATGACTCGTCATCAAAGAGTTGATTTTTAAATGAGAGTCAAATGCTCTGCAATTTAAGAATAAAAGGATATTTACTTTGAATATAACGCTTTTAAAACCATCATTCACAATATTTTCCAGCAACCTGTTAGAAATAAGTTTGTTTCTGCAGTTGCCTGAGAGCGCAGATAACAGGCGACTCCGCGCTTGCACACTGACCATAACGTAAGAATCCCATATGTATGTATGTGTGAAACATTGAGAGATCATACATTATGTCATAAAAGAAATAAAACATCAGAGGGTACTCCAAGAGCATCAGAATTTTGTGAACCATACTAAAACGTGCACATTTGAAGTGCACATTCGTATGTCCAGATTCCCAATGATGTAGACCTCGACCTGATATTAATCTTTTCATTGTGGTTTTTGGGATGTAAATTTTCTTGGTGCATCAGTACTGTATTATATCATGTTTGATTCTTTATTATGGCATAATGCCATACATGCTAGAAGATGAATATGTGCACTTGAAATGCAGTGAACAGTTGAAACTAGCCAGTACTGTGGAATTAAACATATCATTTCAAACACATTGACTGCCTCTGCGGAAAAAGTTAATAAAAGTCGAATTTCTTTAGCAAACAGGCAAAATAACTTCATTGTTCTGCGAGCGGTTAATGCTTGACTGTCAGAAAGGTAGAAATAAAATAAAATATGAAACTAAAAACATTTGATAGCCTTCTGTAATTATGTGAATGTATTTTAATTTACTTGATAGCTCCCGGCCACAGATATCGATTTTGTTTTCATTTGAAGTGAGAGTAAACGAAGGGTAAACAGCAAAGTCACTAAATGTAAACATGGGTCACATGGAGACTACCCACTATAACTTAGACTGCTCTGTGGATCAGCCCCTGATCTACAATATTTGTTAACTGGGTCAATACTTAAAAAAAAAAAAAATAAATAAATTAAAAAAAAAATCAGATTTTCAAAACTATCTTCATCTTGTAGTGCACTTCTTTCTGAAAAGTCTGAAACATAAAACACATGTGTTCAAGGACATGTAAGACAAGTTATTTGGTCATAAGTGTGCCAAAGTGCAGTGCCATGCCTCTTCATACAGCATTCTTCTATCACATGTCACTGTATTTTGCTCTGTGGAATTGAAATGTGTATATTTTGTAATGGATGCCATCAAACTAGATTCAGGACAGTGGAAACTGAAATGTCCTGTGGTGCCTCTCCTGCTCCCAGTTGGCCAGTTTGACACCCTGCCCCTCCTTAAAAAGAAAATCTCACAGTTAATAGCAGATGGGATTATTCGTAATTGGGAGAACAACTCTTCAGAAAATTAGCACTCTTTATTGCCTATTAGCTTATAACTTGCTGTTTTGTGTGACATAAAATTAAATATAGCATACATAAAACCAATAAAGACGAAAGACAAGCAAGAAACTACACATTTCTTCAGACCTTAGCTCTTAGCATTTTGTTCCCTCTAATCCTGCTACAGCTTTACATGGCATGCTTTCCTTTCAGCAAAAGAATCTATTACCTCATCAAAGTTCATCAAATGTTTTGCTGCATGAAAAATCAAGATGTTGTTATCTCATACTGGAAGAGCTGTAATTACAAATAATATCCAAGACTGGTGTGGTTTCTTGATCTGATTATGTCTATTTTTTACCGTCTGCTAGATAAAACACAATAGGCCTTTCTAATATTGCAGAAATTTTGTAACACACACCAAATAAATGAGACTGTTTTGGCACAAATGGTCATTTTTATAGCAAGACAGAATATAATTCATCACATACCAGTATCAAATGCATACTAGGTCTACTACAAGCAAAAAGCTTTATGTTAGGAAATAGTTTCACATTTGATTCATATGCACCAGTTTCTCAACCATGAAATCGAAAAGTAGTATTACGAAATTTTTATATAAATTTGGAGTTGTGTTATTCTTCCATAATTTGTGTGGCGTCCCCGTTTCTTCTCCTTCCTCGTTCTAGCAAACAATCTTGTCATCATCAATTCTGTAGCTATTCCTGCCATTGTCAAAATTTGTTCACCGATTAACTTCACTAACCATGCCAGAAACACAGGTTTAGTTATCTTGTTATTATTCTCTGGTTAGGCATTGTTACATGTTTGCACAACGTGTTTTCCATGTTAGTTCCAGAATAGAGCTTAAGCGGCTGCTAGCCGGGAACTATATAACTGGTCCTTACTAGTGTAGCGATCTGGCCAAAAATTTTCTGTCCAAATTTCATTTTCTTGGATACACTGAGAAGATAATACATAATCTTTCTCACCTGTTATTGCTGTTGGTCATTTATTTCCATTCTGGTAGTCTGAATCTATTGATTTCACCAGTAATTATAACAACGCTGATCATTCACAGACCGAATCAACCACATAATCAGACAGCAAGGATTATCAACAGATACCCTTTCTCTACCATGAATTTTTTAATCTTCTGTATAACTTTATGCAATTTCAAACAATAGAAAATCCAGGATGGAATGCAACAATGCATCTCAGCATTCCTGCAGTTTCTTTTACCATAGACTGATAAAACACATTTTACTGATTTTTCAAGTTAATTGTCACACTGAGAAGAACCAGAGCATTGATTATCATGAGTTCAGGACATAAAAAGCTTTTTCAAAGAGTATGTATTCTTTTGAGGTCAGGGCACTCTTTTGTCCTTGGGAGTGAGAAATTGCTAAAAAAAGAAAAAAAAACAAAAAAAAAAAACAGATGAACCAGCACATCTTGTTCAATGGCAGACCAGAGAAGCAATGGCATACCAGTCCAGTAAAGATCTTAAAGATGTCCCAAGTACAGTACTGGCCATTAAAATTACACCACCAAGAAGAAATGCAGTATTCATTAGACAAATATATTATACTGGAACTGACATGTGATCACATTTTCACGCAATTTGGGTGCATACATCCTGATAAATCTGTACCCAGAACAACCACCTCTGGCTGTAATAACGAAATTGATACACCTGGGCATTGAGTCAAACAGAACTTGGATGGTGTGTACAGGTACAGCTGCCCATGCAGCTTCAACACGATACCACATTTCATCAAGAGTAGTGACTGGCGTGTTGTGATGAGCCAGTTGCTCGACCACCATTGAGCAGACGTTTCCAATTGGTGAGATATCTGGAGAATGTGCTGGCCAGGGCAGCAGTCGAGCATTTTCTGTATCCAGAAAGGCCCATACAGGACCTGCAACATGCGGTTGTGCATCATCCTGCTGAAATGTGGGGTTTCACAGTGATCGAATGAAGGGTAGAGAATGGGTCACAACACATCTGAAATGTAATGTCCACTGTTCTAAAGTGTCGTCAATGCAAACAAGAGGGGGCCGAGACGTGTAACCAATGGCACCCCACACCATCACGCGGGGTGATACGCCAGTATGGCAATGCCAAATACAACCTTTCAATGTGCGTTCACTGCGATGTCGCCAAACACGGATGTGACCATCATGATGCTGTAAACAGAACCTGGATTCATCCGAAAAAATGACGTTTTGCCATTCATGCACCCAGGTTTGCGGTTGAGTACACCATCGCAGGCACTCCTGTCTGTGATGCAGCATCAAGGGTAACTGCAGCCATGGTCTCCGAGCTGATAGTCCATGCTGCTGCAAATGTGGTCAAACTGTTCGTGCAGATGGTTGTTGTCTTGCCAATGTCCCAATCTGTTGACTCAGGGATCAAGACGTGGCTGCACGATGCGTAGCCATGCGGATAAGATGCCTGTCATCTCGACTGCTAGTGATACAAGGCTGTTGGGATCCAGCCCGGCATTCTGTATTACCCTCCTGAACCCGTCAATTCCATATTCTGCTAACAGCCATTGGATCTCGAACAATGCGAGCAGCAATGTCGCAATACGATAAACCGCAATTGTGATAGGCTACAATCTGACCTTTACCAAGTCGGAAATATGATGGTATGCATTTCTCCTCCTTACACAAGGCATCACAATAATGTTGCACCAGGCAATGCTTGTCAACTGCTGTTGTGTATGAGAAATTGGTTGGAAACTTTCCTTATGTCAACATTTTGTAGGTGCCGCCACCAGCACCAACCTTGTGTGAATCCCCTGAAAAGCTAATCACTTGCATATCACAGCATCTTATTCCTGTCGGTCAAATTTCACATCTGTAGCATGTCATCTGCATGGTGTAGCAATTTTAATGGCCAGTAGTGTAGAATGCAACCAAGGAAGTTGATATTAACTACTGATTATAGATGTTGGAAGCCAAGATCTGGCAGGAGATGTAAGAGGGCTTTTCAGGTCATCACTGAGTGAAATCCCTGTAAAATTATGTTGGAGATTGGGACATGGAATGTACAAATGGTACTGAAACTGGAAAACTGGATGATGTGAAAGATCACATGAATGAGAATGAGATAGCTATGTTAGGTGTACGTGAGACAAGATGCAAGGGAAATGGAGATTTCTGAAGTGGTAAGTTTAGAGTAGTTTATGGTGGTGATGAGAAAAGAAGAAAGCAAGAAGTGGCAGTTGTAATAAGAGGAAAATTATCAAATAATGTTGGCAATACTTGAAATGTCTGCAACAGGTTACTGATGATACAAATAAGTACTAGACCTGTGAACCTGTTAATATGCCAGACATATTTTCCAACATTTGCTCATGACTTGGAAGACATATATGAAGATGTAGAATAACTATTAAAATTGACTAAAGAAAATAATAATGTGAAAGTAATGGCTGAGTTTAATGACACCGTAGGATCCCATACAGGCAGTAAGAGAGCAGGAAATTTGGGCTTGGGGGGACAAATGAAAGAGGTGAACATTTTATAGATTTCTACAATCAAAATAATATGGTTATTATAAATACATAATCTGAAGATCCTCTTAGAAGAAGGCGCACATGGGAGGCACCAGGGAAAAGACAATTTCAGTTGCATTACATACCAATGAAACAAAGGTACTGGAATCACATAAAAATCATGCCACAGCTATCCAGGACCAAACACAAATAGCCTACAGACACTTGTGTTAGCCAAGTGCAACATTAGATTTAAGAGCACCAAGAGATATGTCAGAAATAAATGGAGAGTAGAAGAATTGAAAGAAGGAGTAGTAAAGATGGGTTTTGAGGAAAGAACCAATAAAATATCTAATCAAAGTGATGAACCAATGCAGTGGAATAATATCACAACGGGGATAATAGAAGCAACAAATGTATTTTTAAGAAAAAGAAAATTGGAATACAAAAAACCTTGTATGTTGGAATAAATACTAAACCCAATTCAGGAAAGGAATGAACTCAGGAAGAAAAACAATGTAGATGATTACATAACAATTAAGAATCACATCATAACCAAATGAATAGAAGAAAAAGAGAAATGGATGAAAAGCATTGTTAGAGACAGAGGAGAAAATCAGACAAAGGGAAAACAGGACCAAGTTTACAAAAAAAATCAGAGCCCTTTAGAACAAACCTAGAGCAAAATTAGTAGTAGTTAAAAATAAAGAGGGAATATAACTTACAGACAATGACGAGGTATGTGCTCATTGGAAAGAATAGACAGAAGAACTGTACAGTGGTAAAGACTTCTACATTGAAAGTAATCTAATTGAAAACATCAGTGAGTGTTAAAGAGAAGTAAAAGGTCCTCCAGTCATGAGATATGAATTTTAATATGCACTTTGGAGTCTCAAAGAAGGAAAAGCAACTGATGTTTATGACGTTTCTGCAGAATTGCTAAAAAGTGTAGGTAACAACATGAAGTAACAATTATTTACAGTAATAAATAATTTCTGTGAAAGAGAAATCATGCCAGAAGACTGCACACAATGCAGAACCATTACCATACCTAAAATAGGAAAGGTAGTGACTGCACCCATTATGGAGCACTGTCTATGTCATCACATTTCTGAAATACTCAATAATACACTTAAAAGCAGGACAACAGAAAAAGTAGGTAATTATAATGAAGAAGACCAATTTTGACTCAGAGAAGGCAAAGCAACAAGAGAAGAATTTATGCCTTTTGAATGCTGTTGGAGGGATGGATGGATGTGAGTAGAAGAGCTTATCTTACCTTTGTCAACTATGAGAAGCTTTTGAGAATGTGAACTGGAAACTATTCTTTAGCTCTATGAAAAGAACCAGACTTGACTGGAGGATAAAATAATGATTAATCAATAGTATCTGAAAAAAGGTAACAAAATAAACATCAATAATGTAGAAGAAAAGCCCATGATTAGAAAAGGAGTTACACTAGAATGTGCAGGAGCCACCAGAAAGACCACGGGAGGCGCACATCAGCACGGCGTGTCACGGACAGTAATTGCCGCAAGTAAAGTCCCATCCACCAGAGGGCACACGCCCTCTGCCGGCGGAACAACAACAACTCAGGCAGCATGGGCCGTGCCCAGCCAGTTCACACTGGGCAGGTCTAGCAGACTGGTCCCGGTCTATACTAGGTGAAGTGCGACGCAAACGTGAATTGTGTTATTACAGAATGTCTCTTAACCCCATATTTATTTAACGTGTTTATTGAGGAAACTATTCAGATCATGAAAGAGAAGACAAAGGTAGTAAAAGCCAGTGATGAAAGGATGCATTGTATTATATTTGCTGATATCATCATAGCTGAAAGCTCTGAAAGAGAAATGAATAAAATGTAGCAAATCCTATCAGACATTCCTAACTATAGAAATTAAAAGTGAACACATAGAAAGCAAAAGTAATGGTAGTACAGAAAAGTTGGAAGAAACTGTAACTAATATAAAAATTGATGCTGTTTCAACTGAGAAGGTGACACAATTTGTTATTTTCGTAGTACAATCACAGAGGACAATAGATGCTTAATGGAAGTGAACAGAAGGACAGCTGGAAAATCAGGCATTGATTAAGAAAAACATTTTAACCAGCAAACATATGAATACAGATTTCACAGAATCCTTTCCAAAATAATTTTGATGGAGTGCATTGCTCTGTGGATGTAAAGGCTGGACTCTGGGTAATTTGGAAATAAATGAACTTAAACCTGTTGAAATATGGACATGGCAGAAAGTGACAAGAATGAGTTGGACAGAAAGAAAAACCAGCCTGGAAGTCTTGAGAGAAATGAACAAAGAGAGGAAACTATTGAAGGAAACAGAAATGAGAAAAATAAAATTTATTAGACATGTCATCAGACACAACACTTCCATCATTAATATTCTTGAAAGGAAGGTAATGGGAAAGGAAAGGAAGAGGATGATCTATGATGAAGCATTTAGAAGACACTGAGAAGAGGATGGTATGTGACAATTACATTGAACTAAAATGAATAGTCAATGACAGAAGATAGTGGTTTCTCTTTAGAATATGTATGCACTAACACATGTAAGTTCAGTAGCTTTTCCAATTGAACAAACACCACTATATTCTAGTTGTAAGCTACTGCATCTTGCAGTTTCTCATTTTTCTTATAGTTATTATCACAGTCTTTTGCCATTTAAAACATGAAACTCATGTAACAGCTAGATTACATCCAACACTTGAGAAAGTATTGTATCAGTTATAATAAGCAGGATTTCTCTTGGTTTCTATATCAACTACAGTTATGACATGTTGAGCCTGTTCAGGAAATTGTTAGTAATGAACGTACTGTGTCTGTAGCTACCGATAATTTTTTAGGCAAAAGTTTAGATCTGTCTCTAATTCCAAAGAAATGACGATTTTTCACCAAAATGTGGGAGGACTTGGTAATAAAGTAAATGACATTACTGTTCTGTTAGAGGAACCACAAGGAATAAAAGATACTGATGTATTATGTTTTAGTGAACATCATGTGAAGGATATTGAAAGGTTACAGCTAAGTGGTTACTGTCAGGCAACGCATTACTCTAGAACCATCATGGAAAAAGGTGGAGTGGTAATTTATGTAAAAAACAACATATCTTACAATGCATTAGATTTAAAGAGCTATTGTATAGAGCAACAAATTGAAGTATGTGGTGTTGAGATTACTGTAAATGACTTAACAGCTGTAGTGTTAGCACTGTATAGATCTCCCTCAGGGAATTTGAATGTATTTCTTAAGCACTTAGATTCTTTATTATCCATACTGTACTCAAAGTCCAAGAACTTGATAATTACTGGTGACTTTAATGTTGATTTCCTAAATGAGAGCAATAGTAAAGCTGATTTAGTACATTTAATGGAGTCTTATAATCTGATGGCAATAGTAGATTTCCCAACTAGGATTACTGTTAACAGTAAAAGTCTGATAGATAATATATTTATAGATAAGTCTAAATGCAATGAGATCACTGTACATCCAATCCTTGGCCTTTCTGATCATGGTGGTCAATTGCTTAGGCTCAATTACATCAGTGTATGCAACAGTTCCAAGCATTCTTGGAAATCTTTTAGGATAATAAATGAACAGGGCCTTAAAAAATTCAATGATAGCCTAAAAGAGATAGACTGGAGCCGAGTTTATAGGGAAACAGATGTAAACAAAAAGTACAATTCATTTTTAAATGAATTCTTGTCTGTATTTGAGTCCATCTTTCCCAAAAAAGTAGTTAGAAATAGTCATATAGGCAATGCCAAGAAGTCTTGGATCACTACAGGGATAATAACATCGTGTAGAACAAAGAGGATGTTATACAGTTCTCTCAGGACTTGTAATGATCCAAAGAAACAACAACACTACAAACTTTACTGTAGCATTCTCAAGAAGGTTATAAATAAATCTAAAAGTATGTGCATAAAATCAGAAATTGAAAGCTCAGAAAATAAAATTAAAACTATATGGAATGTAATAAAGAGGGAAACTGGCAGGACAACAGGGAACATGTCTCAGGTAGAGATTAATACAGGGGACAGTATCATAAAGAAACCTGAGTTGGTTGCAGAAATATTTAATAACCATTTTTTGAGAGCAGCAGAGAAGACAGGCTGTAATGGTTCTATGGAAGAATCATTGTCCCTCCTACAGAAAGCTATTAGCAACAGAATCCCACAGTTATCCTTACCTCCAGTTACTGTAAGCGAAGTCATAAGAGTAATTAGATCATTAAAAAATAAAAATTCTGCTGGTGTGGACAATATTTCTAGTAAAATACTGAAACACTGTTATAAATTTGTTAGTCCCGTCTTATGCAACATATACAATGCATCCCTACAAGATGGGATTGTCCCTGACAGACTTAAGTTGGCTGTAGTGATTCCTCTCTTTAAAAAAGGGGATAAAAGCATTGTTACAAACTATCGCCCAATATCCCTATTAACTACCTTCTCGAAAATTCTAGAAAAACTCATGCACAGGAGGATTGTAGACCATCTCAACTTCCACAGTATCTTAAGCAAAAATCAGTTTGGGTTTCGTGCCGGTCTTTGTACTGAACAGGCAATATTCTCTTTCAGCAACCAAGTTTTGGAAGCCATTAACAAAAAAATGTCTCCAGTGGGTATTTTTTGTGATCTTACGAAAGCCTTTGACTGTGTAAACCACCAAATTCTTTGGAAAAAGGCAGAATACTATGGTTTAGGTGGTACTGTTGGCTTGTGGCTACAATCATATCTACATGATCGGAAGCAGACTGTAATGCTAAATGGCTCTTCTGGAGAACCTGCCTCGTCTGAATGGGGCACGATAACGTGTGGTGTGCCTCAAGGCTCCGTTTTGGGCCCACTGCTTTTCCTCATCTTTATTAATGATCTTCCTCTTTGTTCTGAGACAAACAGCAAATTTACCCTGTTTGCCGATGATACCACAATTCTAATTGACCATTTGATTGATCATGATCTTGAAAAAACTACAAATACTGTTTTTAATGACATCTTAAATTGGTTCTCCTCAAATGGTCTCTCGCTCAATGCAGATAAAACTCATTATATGAGGTTCCATACATCACAAAGTAATCCCGATGAAATTAACATAAAATGTAGAGATCAACCAATACAGAAAGTTGAAGACACAAAATTCCTGGGTGCTTACATAGACAGTAAATGTAATTGGTCAGTTCACATTCTTCATCTATGTAAAAAACTTAGCTCGGCAACATTTGCATTACGGGTAATTTCTTCAGTGGCTGAAGTTGACACTATTAAGGTTGCCTACTTTGGCTACTTCCACTCATTGATGTCATATGCTATCATATTTTGGGGGAACCAACCACTTGCAAAAAGAATTTTCACCATCCAAAAAAAAGCAATCAGAATAATGTGTGGGGTCCATCAAAGACACTCTTGCAGGCACTTGTTTCGGAAGATAGGTATCCTAACAACTGCCTCACAGTATATTTTTTCCTTGCTGACCTTTGTGTGCAAAAATTATTCCATCTACCAAGACAACAGTAAATTCCATGGTTATAACACCAGAAACAAAAACAATCTACATTTAGAAATGAAACGTCTCACTCTGGTACAAAAAGGAGTTTACTACTCCAGCATTAAGCTGTTCAATGCTCTACCACTACATATCAAATGTGTTCATACAGAACTGCCAAAATTTAAACAAGTTCTCAAAGATTACCTGACAGAGAAATCTTATTATACTGTGGATGAATACTTGAAAGAAAATGTATACCATCACTAAACTTATTGTGTCTAGAAGTAGTTCAATTGATTTTATTGTGCATTTGGGCATTAGCGCACTTTTTGTAACAACAGATTGGCTGTACATGTATTTACTCTTGTAGGCCTAATATCTGATTTAACTTTGTGCCCTTATCTTTAATCTTTATTTGAAACTCCTTTTTCTGTCAAATGGTAGTTATGTTATCTAGCTGACATTGTATCTGTTACTGTATTTATAGTATGTCTTACTTAAACTATGTACAATTTGCCATTGAATTGCCCTTGTATTTATTGTAAGTTTAAATTGAAACCTGTACAATTTGACACATTCCATATCCTTGTGATTGACTCACTAACTGGATCTACGGAACAAGAAATAAATAAATAAATAAATAAATAAATAAATGATGAGCCCTATCAGATGTGTTTGGCTCATAGTTGTGGAGTCACAGAAAGGAGTCTGGACTTCAATACCAGTTACTGACAGAGAGTGTATCCCTGCTTGAAACATACCTTCTTGGATCTTACTACAGTGTTACTATTTTATCTCCAATTTGTGGAACATAATTTCCATTGAAGCATTTCTGTCAATGTACACATTCCATTCCACTCAGAGAGCATAAATTGTTTTATTCCAGACCTATTTCATTTGCATGGAACAAGTTGTTTAGTTGATAATGACCATTTGAAGAACAATAAAAATGCATTGCTCTTTACACAGATAATGCCTACTGTGGAATGATGTTTAAGTTTATTGACTTAGCATAAACTGTTTACTTGAGAACAGCTAGAGCTTTCACAGAAGTTAAACAATCTCAAAGTAATGCAGACAATATCAGAAAAAAAGTTCTGGATGATGGAGACTACAAAGGAACATATCTTGTCCAGTAATAAACAAGTTTAATCTTTTTCACCCAACCTGTAAAAATCAAAATAACTGTAAATAGACACATGTGATTTCCTGAATCCAGAACATTTTCACTCTGGGTATTGAGAGGGCAATGAAACAGTCATGTCTGTTATGAAGTGTGAATAATATCTAAGGCAGTTATTTCCTCCAATATTTATCAAGCTTCCATTGCGAAATATCACATAAAGAGATACAATTATTGAATCAGTCAATACTTGACATTGCATACATGATCCAAATCATCAGCCACATGAATAAATTCCTTATCTAAATTTGTGTAAGCCCAAGTTGGTGTCAACTTCATAACAAATATGAAATTTACTCTGAATAGATAGAACAGAAAAGAAAAGAGAATTATATTATTATTTCAATTATGACAAACAGCTAGACTCAAAGCAAAGTCAAAAACAGCAAAAAAAAGGCCACAATGGCAACTGTATATATACACTATAAGTTCAAACAGATACTGGAAAATTTTTGTGGGAATTCAGTTGTGTATATTAACACATCTACAACATGCAGGCACCTGAGTGGTAGCATGTTTAAACAGAATGGCTCCCTCACACAGTGTCCTTCTGTAGCATTGAAGAGAAAGTATGATGGTGTACTAAAACACTTTCACAGCAAATGGGAAACAACAGAACACAACATGTTGAAAGAGTTATCAGAGTTGTTGCTATTTCAGCTCAAAGGCATTACCACAAATACTATTCTCACATTGTGAAGAATAATCCTATATATCACAAAAGGAGTGTGTTTTTCCTTAGCTGAACATTAATTTAGTGGTGGATTGAAACTGTGTTCTGGAACATCAGGTAGTCTGGAACATCTGGTAGCATTTTGCACAGCACCTGCTGTGAGCAGTTTCGTGAAACAATGTCAGATAAAATAATAATAGAGCAGTGTGGTAGTGAAACTGATTCTAAATAAATGAAGGCTGAAATGCTAGAAAACATATTTTTTTAGACTTATAATCTTAATAATGAATAAGGAAAAATATACCTCTTGCTAAAATTGAAACTTTAGCATAGTTGTGTGTAAATAACATGGCATTCCTCAATTACAAAAAAATCAACACTTAACTTCTAATACTTAGGTACTAGAAAACAACCCTTCCCCCAGAAAATTGCCCCCAACCCCCCAGTCCTTTCCAGCCATAAAAATCATAAGTTTTGACTTCTGAAAAGTTGTGATAAAATGTGCAATGAGAAATCAATTTTTACAAAACACTCATTTGAAATTCAGATTTTTAAAACATAATTTTTCTATAATCACAACAATAAAATGACAAAATTTTACATAACCAAGAGGTACTACCAGCTGCCACTGTAGCAGTGTCATTTTGGTTTTAGTTCTGTTTGATACATATTGGCACAAGTCTTTGTGACTATGATGTCATGTTTTCAACTCCTACAACATTCAAAGTTGCAGTCAGTTTAACATCTCAATGAACTTATCTTGTGTATACCATACATGCGCGCGCACACACACACACACACACACACACACACACACACACACACACACACAGAATATTTGCCTCATGGCCCTGGCCATCATCACATTCACAGGTCACTGATGCCGGCATGTTACAAGTGCCCTGCAGTTTAATACGCGTATCTGTTTTAAATCTCCAGCCCACCTACCCCAGTGAAGTAAAGAAATGGTCTCTGGGAGGTGTCAGAATGCTGTTCTGGCCAATATTAAGCTCTGTATCATAAAGTTAAGATAGCATAACTGCTGTGTTACTGAATTTTGTATCAACTCTTTACAGTATAGCTTTACTTTATACATTAATCTCATTTTGTATTTAGATGACCTCTTTACATTATAGCTTTACTTTATACATTAATCTTGTTTTATATTTAGATCCCTGTTTCTAAAAAATGCCAATAAAAGTCAATTTCATACAGTAATTATGATTGTAGCATAAACAGAGAACTACAGTAGCGTAGTGATCTTGGAAACAAGATGATGAACATTCAGTGAGGAAACAGCGATTAATGAAATAAAACTCATAAATAGGAAAAAAGTATATCTCATAGAGTTACAAATATTCATAACCTTGAAGCAGAAATTACAAACTGTAGACTGAAGAAGTGACTGAAATTTAATATACTAACCAGATTGGGGTGCAGTCTTGCTATTAGTTCATTCTATACCATGATCTTGTGTGTCTCTATTATTAGCTTCTCGAACTGGAACTGTCAAACCATGGTTTGTCTGGTGTCCTTTGTGTATTGTAGACTGTGTAACATGTTTTCTCTCCATCACCTTCAAGGCACAAAATATGAAAGGAAATATAATGATTGTAATGGCACATCAACTGTAATTAAAGTAATGTCTATTTAATACCTGGAAACTTCACACACCAATAGTAAGCTGGTAAAATGCATGCTTTTATCCCACAATTTGTCTACTAATGCTGGTTCACAGTTATAAATATTAATATAACCTAATTTTTCATACCAATAGCTAATCAAAGCTTTAGATGAGTCTTGAGGTGATATTAGATCCACGTTCATTATGATGGATGAAACATTATTTAGAAAGCACAGAAGTACATGTAGATCATATGACACGGCTATGTTGGTTGTGAAATTATTATAATGTTATATAGATTTTTTTTTCTCCAGTGGGTCATCAGACATATTTTCTCTGGAGTTTTCATAGGTGTGTGCAGTTTTGTTTTTGCAGTATGTAGCTGGAGTTGGTCCAAACAAATTCTGCTCTTCATATCATCCATATGGCACCCAGCATTGACAGAGAGTGTTGGTTTGTTTCCCATTACAAACCAAAGTATTTTTAATGTGGAATTTTAGGTACTCATTTGATAGAGCAGTCCCAAATTAGTCTTGTGCATTATTCATTTTATCAGTATGTATTAAAACCAACAGTAAAACACAGAGAATAATCAGTACTGTAGTAGAGGCTGAGCAGTGCTTCTGCAGGATGGTAGCAGTCAGCAGAGGCCAGGGCAGCACTGTCACTGCTACAGTACTCATTATTCTTAAATTTTACTGTCCTTGTTGAATCATATTGATAAATGGAATATCCCACCACACTAATTTGGGACCACTCTGTTGAATGGACACATAAAATTTCACTTTAACAATTGTTTTGTTTTCAATGGAAACAAAGTGTCTCTTTCGAGGAAGGCTAGGCATTGCATGAAACATGTGATGAGCAGTATTTGTTTGGGATGAATCCAGTTGCATGCTGGAAAAAAGAAATTGCAAATGTCTTCCAAAACACCAGAGAAAATGAGCCAGATGACTCTGAGGAGAGACACTCTGTATATTTAAGTGATTCAAAAGCCAGACATCAACAAATAAATAAAGAACATGCCACAGTATTTTTCAATAGAAATGGGGCATTCATGTGATGAAAGAAACAACAAATAACATTAAATGGGAGTGCATGATCTCTAAATGCTGTAAACGCAAAATGAACTGTGAACTAATTTTTTGTAAGCCTATAGTTTGACAGTACTTCCACGAACACATCAAACATCAAATCTGTAATCAAATTAATTAAAAACCAACCAAATAAAATCTATAAATATATGTTTATGAAATACTGTAAATGAGTATCCTTTATATTTTTTCCTGGAAGATTTTATAATTGAAACAATTTCTACCCTGCTGTTTCAGAATTTCCCTTTCATAATGACACAATTAATTTTTTTTAAATGTAAAAACTATTCTTATCATAGAGGGCATTTTCCATCTTTGAGGAGGTTTCCCACTCATTTTGCTAAGTAGCAAAGGGAAAGATGGGTGGAGGGAAGGTATATTCAAAAGAAAGAAGCACAAAAAGAGCAATACCAGTTATAAAGGATTGAAATACATACTAGTGATTGCTATCCTTGTAACACGCTGGCTGTAGAGTTTTACAGACTGTGCGATAAGGCCACAGAAAAGGGTGAAGGCAAGAAAGAATAGTAGGAGATGGCAACTGCTACAAAAATAATGTGGATGAGGGGTTTTAAGGCATTAAATGAACCAACATTATGTTGCAGAAAATAAGGAGCTACAGGATGAAGACAGTCCACAAATGGAGTGGAGAAAACAGATAAGGTTAATTCATGATAGAGACTTACAGAGATTAATTCCAGGAACCTGCACAACAGTAGACAGAGATGGAGGGTCTCTATCTAGGCCAGGCCTTATAATGAGATTTAATAATAACAGCTCATTTCAATATTGGTACTGATTCAAAAGAATTCCTTGGTTTTCTTTTATGGAGGAACATATGAATGCTGAACTCAATGTATTTCTGATGCCACTTCTCAAAGCTGTGTTATCAATAAGTGTCGACAAATTTGTGTTTGAGAGAGATCCAGCAGTAGGATTTTGTATGAACAGCTATTGAAGTCTTCACATATATTACAGTTCAGATAAATTGGGTGTAGCCTGTACTGATTTGTCTATTTGCTGCTCTGTGTTCTTCTTTGTGTCTACTGCAAAGGACTACTGTTTGTCCAAATACTGACAAATATTGTTTGCACACCAAAATGGGTCTAACAGCCACTGACTCTTTTTACATAAATTTCTTACTGTGTTTAGTCAATAAATTGCCTGAATATAAGACTGTTTTCTATACCTTCCTTGTACCTTAATTGTGATATTAGTATAACAAATACCAGGGTTAGTAATGGAATCAGACAGATATTTTTCATTATATTTCCTTTTAAGTGATAGATACCTTTCCAAACTTCCCAACAATTTGGAACAGTCAAGCTCTTTATAATCTCAATGAGGACCAGACTGCAGGTGGTTTTTTTATCTTTGAGGCATTTCTTTGTATTTGAGAACAGCTGAATACAGAGGTCCAGCGTCGATTTTTTAAGTAATTCATGCAATTTCTCAGTAACAATTCCTGATTAATTGGCTGGTGTTTTGTTATTGAGAAATAATCTTTTCTGTCAATGTGGTCATGTTTTCTTCAATTTACTGTCAAAACTGCCCAATAACTCACTGTTGTATTGTCCCAAAAATTGTTTTTTGTATGAAGTCTAAGATGATTCTGTACTGCAAAGTATCATTCCATAACTTGTGCTTCTCTGGATCACTGGAGATACCCCATTGGTTTGATTATCATTTTTTTCATAGGGTGCAATGATTTATAGAACTAAGTCTGCGTCTATATTCTGCAAACAGCTGTGAAGTGCATGATAGAGGGTACATCTCATGTACAATTTATTGGGTATTTTTCCCATTCCATTCACTTATGGAACACAGGAAGAATGATCCACTAAATCCCTCAGTGCATATTATAATTAGTCTAATCTTGTCTTCATTATCAATATTGGAGTAATACATATGGGGCTGTAATATATTCCTAGATTCATCAGTTAAGGTTGGTTGTAGAATATTTCTAAGTAGGTTTTCAAGGTTGCATCTAGCTTCTAGCATATGGCTCAGTTCTTTCAGCATCTTCAAAACACTCTCCCATCATTCAAAAAGACTTGTAACAATTCATACTGCCCTTCTTTGCATCCTTCCAATATACGCTGTCAGTCCTATTTAGCTTTAGCAAAAATCTATGATGGATTACATGAGTGTTCTGTATGGATTCAACTTTACAGACTCACTGTATTTCCCCATTATTCTACCAATAAATTGGAGTCTAACACTTGCTTTACCCAAGACTTAGTGTATGTGACTGTTCCAGTTCAAATTCCTACAAACTGCTACACCAAAGTATTTGTAGGAGTTGGTCAATTCCAACTGTGACTCACTGATATTACAGTCATGAGATGTTACATTTTCCCTCTTTGTTAATTGCACAATTTTATATTTATGAATATTTAAAGCAAGTTGTCAGTTACTGTATCTCATTGGACTCTTATCAAGATCTGACTGAATATTTGTGCAGTTTCTTTCAGACAGTATTTCATTATAGATAACTGCATCATCTATGAAAAGTCTGGTGATACTACTAATATTTTCCACAAGGTCATTATACAATATGAAAAACAGTGACCCCTACACAGTTCCCTGGGGCACACCTGAAGCTACTTCTATTTCTGTTGATGCCTCTCCATACAAGAAATCATTCTACATCCTCTCTACCAAAAAAAGATATCCTCAGTCCAGTCCAAATTTTGCTTTATAGACCATACGATTATATTTTTATTAATAAGCATAGATGAGGTACTGAGTCAAATGCTTTCTGAATCTGAAAAATACTGGATCTACCGGCCTACCTTGATTCATGGCTTTCAGTACATCATGAGAAAAAATTGAGAGTCAGGTTGTACATGACTGATTATTTTGTGAATCTGGGCTGGTTAGCATGGAGTAGTTCATTCTGTTCAAGATACCTCATTATGTTTGACCTCAGAATTTGTTCTAAGATCCTACAACAAGTGGATGGCAAAGACACTGAACAGCAGTTCTGCTGCCATTCATGTATGCGAGTATAAACTTCGATTTCTTCCAACAATGGAGCATGGTTTTTTTTTCTGAATGATCTGTGGTAGATTGTAGTTAAAAGAGGGTGTTGTGTCGCAAGTTGTTCCGAGTGAACGTTTGATTTAGGATAGCTTGTTGCATGTAACTTCGGGGGCTGACATCTGCTGGCCTAGCAGAGAGATACATGCGTCTGTCACTGCCTGATGTGGGAAAGCTATTCAAGGTCTCTTACTGAACATGTACATTCACCACCTATAAGAACCGTAAGGGGCCACAAATCTAGAACATATTCTGACAGGGTTTCCATCAGGCCCTTGAGTTCTCTTCAATATTACTGATTTCAGCTGTCCTTCAATGTATTAACACCTACTTCACTCATCTTTTCAGTGTTATGTGAATTACACTGTGACAGTTCTTGTGGGTTTTCATTTGTAGAAGAGTATTTGAAATCATGGTTACATAATTTTGCTTTGGCTTTGCTAATTTCAGTTTTGGTTCCTGTCTCATCTGTGAGCCACATTTGGTACAGCTAACAGTCTGCAAATGTTACAAATTTCTATTGGTTTTATGAAAGGTGTTTTAACAGCATTCTACTATGTTAATCATTGAAGGCTTCATACACTGCTTTGTTTACAGCCACAAATGTTTCATTTTGCACCTCTCTATAGCCCCAAGCTTTATTTTACACATATTATGACATCGTGTCTGTTTCCTTAGAAGTTCTTTTACAGTGACTCCCTCCCATGGTGAACTGCTATACTGGGTGCATATATATTCAGTACATGGTCAACTATTCTTTTAGACTTGAGCCCTAGTTCCTCTATATGCTTCTAGCCTGAACTAAAAGTTTGAAGTTCCTCACTGAGATATGGCATGACTGCTTCTTTATCTAGTTTACTGAACATGTAAATCATTCAACTTGTTTTTGATGCTCTTTGTACTTTGGTAACCATTGTTGCATTTAGAACCATTTAGGGGATATACTACTATACTCAACCCTATGGTGCAAGTCTATGAAACCACAGCATAGGTTGTCACAGAGTGTCTGCAGTCTCTGGTTAAATATTTTCACTTGACTCAGAACCAGAGAGCCAACATCTGTTCTGAGGACAATACTACAGATTATGAGCTTCATTGAAATCCCATGAGCAAGGCTTGTGCTTCACACCTTACATTTTGCTAGCTGGAAGGATCGATGTATCTCCTCAGAGCCCAGATGAAAGTCACTGTTTGTCCCAATGTATGGTACAATCTGCAGTTGGTTACACACACTTCCCTCAATGGCTGCCAGAATAGCCTCTTTATCATGCTGAATGTGGCTCCCAGGCATAACACTGAGTGCGCACATTGTTACTTCACATCCATTGTTGCTGTTTCCCTAAGGGGTATCGTTATTTGCTGCATGTCTGAAATGATGATGATTAATAGACTCCTACCCTTTTGTGTATGCCTCCCCTTGCCAAAGGACTCAGCATGTTTCATAGTAGGTGAAGTGAGTCGTACTAGTTTAGTTCCAGTTTCAGTGGAAGACAGCACCATGAACTTGTTGGTTACAGGGAAGAGTGTAACAGTTGGAATCCTCCATGTTCCTTGTCTTCACCGGACAGGACACCTAGGACAACCATTGACATGCCACTCACAATCAACTGGATGAGTAATGACAGAGCCTGCATTCCCTGCAGATGAGGCAATATCAACAGGAGAGGACAATACTCGAGGTACCTTTCGTATCTCTGGTATAAGACTCTTGAGTGCCCTCATAACACGCCTATTTGCAGCAGATTGCAATTACTTGACAGTAGTCAGGGCACATTCCATCTGCTAACAAACAGCAATTAACTCATCCAGTTTCCAAGAACAGCATACTCAGTGAGGCTGCATTATACCTGGTGCAATATTTTGCAGAACAGTAAACAAATCGCTTAAACTAAGCTAACTGACTGTCTTCAAATTTATGTGACTGATCTGCTACATTTACCATCAGTAGTCTTTTATAACTGAAACAGTTAACAGCTAAACTGAAGTATCACTTAATAGCAGGAAATTTTGGTACTAAATTCATTATTTCTTTGACATACACACACCAAAAAAATATTTGCATCACCACGGTTCCCAGAACTCCTGAAGACAGATGTTGACTGTGGATATTGTGTCACAGACACAGTTCTTTTGACTCTTCAGAGATGTCAATAAACCCACCCTAAGATGAATACAACCATGTATGAACACCACCTATTGGACGAAGGGGGTCCGACAGCCGATCAGTTCCAGTCAATCCACCAGGAAGGAGGCACACAGCTCATGGTGTCTGTAGTTCAACCATGCTTAGATGGTCAATACTAAAGTTTGATCATGTCTGCATTGTTACCAGGCATCTTGAAGTGAATCAAAGTGCACAATAGGCTGCATGATGCGCAACTTCGCTCACGACATACATGGCGAGGTCCATATTTGCAACCACAAAACCATGCAGCACGGTACATGTGGGCACAACAACATGCTGAATGGACCACTCAGGATTGCTATCAAGTTCTCTTCACCAATGAGTGTCACATATGCCTTCAACAAGACAATCATTGGAGATGTGTTTGGAGGCAACCTGGTCAGGCTGAATGTCTTAACACACTGTCTAGTGAGTGCAGCAAGGTGGAGGTTCCCTGACATTTTGGAGTGGTATTATGTGCAGCCGATATATGCCACTGGTGCTCATGGAAGGCACCATAATGGCTGTACAATAAATGAATGCCATCCTCTGACTGATAGTGCAACCATACCAGCAGCACATTGGTGAGGCATTTGTCTTTATGCACGTCCTGTGAATGACTTCCTTCGGGATAATGCCATCACTTGACTAGAGTGGCCAGAATGTTCTCCAGACAAGAACCCTATCAAACATGCTTGGGATAGATTTAAAATGGCTGTTAATGGATGACGTGACCCACCAACCAGTCTGAGGGATCTGCATCGAATCACTGTTGAGGAGTGGGACAATCTGGACCAACAGTGCCTTGATGAACTTGTGGATAGCATTCCATGACAAATACACGCATGCATCAATACAAGAGGACATGCTACTGGGTATTAGAGGTACTGGTATGTACAGCAGTCTGGACCACCACCTCTGAAGGTCTCACTGTATGGTGGTACAACATGCAATGTGTGGTTCTCATGAGCAATAAGAAGGGCAGAAATGATATTTATGTTGATCTCTATTCCAATTTTCTTGACAGGTTCTGGAACTCTCTGAACCAAGGTGATGCAAAACATATTTTGAAGTGTGTATTTTTCGGGTTATGGTCACTAAGAAATTTGACAATATTCTACATTTACATCTACTTCTTTCGTACATACTCTTCAAGCCACTGAATGGTGTATGATGGAGGGTACTCTGTGGCACTACTAGTCATTTCCTTTCCTGTTCCACAACCAATTAGACAGAGGGAAAAACAGTTGTCTACTGTATATGCCCTAATCTCTGTGATCTTATCTTCATGGGCCTTATGTGAAATGTTCGTTGGTAGCAGTAGAATCATTATGCAATCAGCCTCAAATGCCAGTTCTGTAAATTTTCTCAATAGTGCTTCTTAAAAGGAATCTCATCTTCCCTCCAATAATCCCCATTTAAATTCCCAAAGCATCTCCTTCATTGTACCTGGCTGTTGTTTGAACCCACTGGTAATTAATACAGCAGTCCACCACTGAACTGCTTCAATATCTTCCCTTAATCCAACCAGGTGCAGATCCCAAACACTCAAAGAGTATCCAGCAATGGGTTGAACTAGTGTACTACATGCAGTCTCCTTTACAGATGAACCAGCATACCAAAAATTCTCCAAATAAAATGGAACTAACCATTCGTCTTCCCTACTGCAATCCTTACATGCTCATTCCATTTCACATTGCTTTGCAACGTTATGTGTAGACTGTGTCAAGAAGCAGAGTACTAATGCTGTAACCAAACACCATAGCCTCATTTTCCCTTATCATCAGCATTAGCTTAGTTTTTCTTTTAGTTTTAGAGTTAGCTACAATTCATCACACCAACTAGAAATTTTGTCTAAGTCGTCTTGTATCTCCCTTCAGTGATTCAATGATGACACCTTCCCATACACCACAGCATCATCAGCTAACAGCCACATACTGCTGCTTACCCTGCCTGCCAGATCATTAATGTATATAGAAAATAATTGTAGTTCCATCATACTTCCCTGGGGCACTCCTGATGATACCCTAGTCTCTCATTTACCCAATGATGTTAGAATGCAGAATTTAAAATTGGAACTGCATAGCGCACATAGTATAACACAAAGGAAAGTTTGGAAACTGACTTATACATGTGAATAAATGTGTGAATATCACAGACTTTTCAATTATCTGAATCTGTCACACTTCCTAGATAGACATGCCAGAGATGAACACTGTGGCATCATTTTATCACAGTTAAAATTGTGAAGCAACAATAAAGCACATGTTCTGCATGCAGCAGCAAACCATGTCTCATCAACAGTGAAAATGTGATGTGAGAAGTTTTCATATCTTAATGAAATTTTTACAAAAACAGATACAAAGTTGTTTACCATCAGCAACTGTGGAACTCATTGGGCATAAAATCCTTTTATCACTGGCATACTGTGTAACATATTAACTGCCATTCTCATCAACACACCTATCATCTCTGCAAATATGCACACATTCATTTGACAATTAGCAACAAACAAGCCATGGACTGCTGAATGATTTCTTTGGTAACTGCATCTACCAGGTATCCTGTGAGATCATCATCAAAAACAGATATTTAGATATTTGAGCCATATAGTTATACTCTGCGAACCATATAGTTATACTCTGCAGCTTTCAACACTATGGAGTATGTTTACATGTAACTATCACAAGTTTTACAAGGGCTCTACCTTAGGTCTCACAAATAGCTCTCAGCCAAATATTTACAATCACAATGTGAACTTTAGTGAATCATTAGAAGTATGGCTAGTCATCTCAACATTGTTTGACAACTGTTAGCAGGATTCAAGTAAGATATTGGATGCCAAGTGAAAGTCATGCCAAAGTATACCTTCCAACATGTTAAATCATTGAGCCATAGTGCCATTATCTAGACAAGTAAGTTCATCATGAACCTTTGAACCCATGAGACACCCTGCATATTTTGAATCCTTTTGGAGATGCCAAAAGGAGAAGGTCACAAATGTATTTACAAATGGTTGTGTAAGACACAACAGAAGTAATCATACTTCCATGTTTCACTTTAAGCCATTGTTTCACTTACTGGGATTGGTCAAAAATATGGAAACACCAAAAATGCAACACATGGCTGTGCATAATATGGTGTGGGAAAACTGCTAGTGTGCAAAACAGCTTACACTTGTCTCAGAATGTGTAAATACATGTCCTATTTAGTTTTAAAGCAAATCTTACACCATTTTTTCTGCAGAATAGTGGCATTTTCAGCTAATGATGATAGAGATGGATAGTGATCACATACCCTTCTCTCCTAAGTACATCACAAAAGCTTAATTATATTGAGAGCTGTTGATGTAGTGGCCAGGGGAGATGTGATAATTCATCCTCAAACTCACAAACCCATCCTGGACAATGTGAGCTCTATGAAAAAGGGACCATCATATTGGAACACAGCATCACCATTAGAGAACAAACATTGTACCATTGGATGGACATGATTATTCAGAATTATAGCAAAATCCTCAGTAGTAACATGACCTTGGAGAGTACCCCTGGGTGCCACAGGACTCCTACAATATGGCTGCCAAAATCATCATGATACACCCTCCATTTTTCACTCTTGGAATCCAAACTTGACCAGACATTGGTCACAGTGTGCCTCATTGAGCCAAATGACTATCTTTTATAGCTCCATTGTTTAGGTTTTATGGCCATGACACCATATTTTTTTGTTAAAGGCTCTACATCACTGATGAGTGGTTTTGGAATTACAACTCACCCTGTCATTCCCTACTTCTGGTGTTCCATTCATGTTGTTTTCATACAGTGCCCACAAGTGTGACATCCAGTTATACAGTGAGTTTTGCAGCTGTCATCCTCTTTCTTTTTGTAAGAATCCTCTTCAATGACCATCTGTCATGATAACTCAACAGTGACTTTTGTCCACATTGTGATTTAGCAGATGATGTTTTTCTGTTCTCCCTTTCTGTGAAATAAACTCTGAAGACCACAACTTGCCCATATTTAAATTCAACAAATTCCAACATAATGTACTCACAATGACACAAAACACTTTTTGTTAGAAAACATGTTGAGGATATTCTGCAGCGGCTGTTCATGGTCAAATAAAACAGTGCAAACTCCAGGCTTAGCTAGAATCTGTATTTATTTTGAAGCACGTATTTCTCATGGGGTTTCCATATTTTTGTCCAATCCTAGTACATCACCATGGCCAGCCACAATTCTGATCACTTTGGCTGTGCAGGAAAAATTTGTGCTACTAACTCGGGCAGCAGAGAAAACATGATTATCAGATGGGTACAGAGAAGCCATCCCTGAGACACTGATAAGTACTTTCATCACACTCACTGTACCTTCTTTTCCATGGCTACTTTCTTGTAGATTTTGTAACAAGAGTAGTCACATACAGTAGCCTGCATATTTAATAGTGAGTCAGTACATTTATGCTCTTAACACACGTCCTTAATTATGTACATGAGTGGTAATACAAAAATATTATTTGGGTTTAAGCAAACTAAATTAGATTTCCACAACGGATAGCAATACTATAACCACATTCAAGGGGAGAGGTCTGACAAACACGTGGTTCCTGCAAAGGAGCTGCAGCCTTTACAATAGTTATAGGGTCAGTCAACATGGTCTTCTTGTGTTGGTAGTGTGAATGGCTGAAAACATGAGGATACTACTGCCCAGGGATGTCAGTTATGTGAAAGACATGTATTTGGAATGGAAATACAAAATAAAGAACACCAATTTTTATTTTACATTTTAAATACTTTTTTTTTTTCAAAAAGCATTTTCTACTTTATCTGAAATACTTAAAATACTTGTATTGTGTATTTCCAAAATGAAAAATTCTTCTCTTGAATTTATTTATTTGACACTTTGCAGTTTCCATTCATTTAATGAGCAATTTGTTTAAACAAAAATAGTTCCATAACAAATACAGATGATGCACTAAGTGCTAAAGCTATACCTGTCAAGTGAATATGACCATGACCGTAATTATTAACAAAGGCAGTAAGACCTGAGTACACATTATATGTTTACCATTATTGTTCGTTAAATGTAAAATTTACCAAAATCATCTGATAATGCCTAGTAGTCTCAAAAGGAAGTGAACAATACAGGGACTAAGGTGAGTATCACATATTTTTGATATCATGAGTTTACTCATGTGAACTTATAGAGTTCATTCAATGTGACAGTGACAGCTATACCTTTGTAAGCTTTGTCTACATTTATGGAGTACCAGACAAACATATACACCCATGTCATTTATGCTTTATATAATAGATTCTATGTACTGTATTTTACTTAATTTATGGTTATTACATTTTTTTTATCTTCTAATATATAAAGCAGAAATGATTTGAGTATGCATGTTTGTCCATGGCTAATGCCTGTACCAGTTATTTGATCACCACAAAATTCAGCACTGAAATCAGTACTGACCTGAAGAAGGTTACTACATACATGAAAAAGTCAGAAACATTATGGAACTTGTGACAACTGTTAACTAAAAAATTAACTTATTTGAGGGCAAGAGGGATGGGGCTGCAGTGTACCTTCAGACTGGTTTTTGCTCACTTTCAGTAATATATTACTCTGAAACATTTCATAAATATTAATAACAAATTCTGCATGGTCCAGAGAAGATTTAAAGGCACTGTTTTTGAGCCATTTAAAGCTAAGTAAGAAGGGGTACCTCATTTATTTTATTTTGTAGAACCAAAAGTAATTTCGACTTCAAAACTAAGTGCCCAATAGTAAAATAAGATTCTTTTTAATACTAACAATAATTTCAACCATTCTATGCTTCAAAGATTTAACTATTAATTTTACTTTTGCAGAGAAAAGGGTATGCTGAAGTATTAAGGGAATTTGATGAACTCAAAGCTCAATATACAAAGAAGAGGAAGTGTGATGATGAGGCTGGTGAGGGGTCAATTTCATCTAACATAATGATAATGAAGAAAAAAACACTTCAAGCCATCTTAAAGAAGTTGGTTAATTTTGACAAGTTACCTACATCAATTGTAGAATAGAAATCATTTGAGACTCTTATTGAAGGTGCACAGTAGTTTTCCATCTCGCTAAAAATTAAGTGCTGGAAAACAAGTAATAAAAATATTGCAGAACACAACATGGAGAATACAGATAATACAAAAGGGACTTCGAAATAGGTTGATTTTGTATGCACCACTGCTGACATTTTGTGATCATCCAGAAAAGCTCTCTGGGTGTAGCAGCTCAGTGGCATGATACTGAAACATATGAACAAAAAAGTGTAGTGTGGTTACAGGAGGTTTAAGGGATGCTCATTCATTCTGAATTTGATCTAAGGCCAACAAAAATCATGAAGACTATTACTGACAATGGATGAAATATGTCCAAACCTTCTAAAATATATGGAAAAGATTCAGCTGCAGGAACAAGTGAAAGAGATTCAGCTCATATTCAGAATACTGAAGTTGTGTACGGTAATGTTCATTATGGTAATTATGCATTAACACTAAGAGAAGACTCTGAAGAGAGTTTGAAGAGTTACGACTGCCTAATCATGAGAGGTGCACCAGCTTTTAAAGAAACTGAAATACAGTTTCTTATTGAATGCATAAGCTGATCAAAACCTATTGCTGATGCCATCAGAAGTTTAGAATGGAACAGTGATACCTACAGTGGATGTCTTCTGTCAGAACCAATGAGAATTTGAAGAAGGCTAAGTGGCTTGCAAATGGAAAACCCTACATACTGCAGTGTGCTGACTGAAATTATTAAAGAAAGTCTTAATAGATGTTTAAAGAGATTCCATAAATTAGAGAAACCAAAAGCAAAGGATTGCATATTAGTATCCATATCTTACCTTTTTTTTTCCTTTTGTTTTTGAAATGAAATGGGTACTGAAGGCTATCAGAGAATAAATTAAAGCACAGTTTGTTTCAGAAGTGTGGGAGATGAAACAAGAAGATGCAAGGAACTTGCAAAATTCTGATGGGGAAGAGGGAAAAAGGAGAGAGAGAGAAAAAAAAAAAAAAAAAACCACACACACACACACACACACAGAGAGAGAGAGAGAGAGAGAGAGAGAGTGAGAGAGAGAGTGGCTGAATCTTATTATATGTTTGTTGAGGATCCTGATTCTCCTGCTGCTATTGAAAGTGCCAACATTACAACAGTTATGAAAATACTATGATATTTAAAACATGACAATAGTTCCGATTTCTTGAACAGATAGCCAACTGTAAAAGAAAACTTTTCCTTAAATGCAATACTTGTTTACCAAGTTCTGCTTCTGTTGAATGACTGTTTTGCTTTGGTGGAATGATAATGATGCTGCATAGGTGGAACATGGAAGATGATATATTTGATAATTACTGGTGTTAAAAATCAGTGAAATAAATAGAATGTAAAATGTTTACTAACTAGGGGCATTTTATTTGAAGAAAGGTATTTTTAAAACAAATATTTTACATTTTTGTTTAAATACTTTTATTTGAAAACATTTTATATTTACAATTTAAACATAAAAAGTAACTAGTTATTAGAATTTTGAATGAAAATACTTTTAGTAAAGTATTTTGCACATCTCTACTACAAACATTACATTTTCTGAGGACATGCAGCTCTACTGTATGGCATAATGATGGTGTCCTCATGGGTAAAATATTTAAGAGGTAGAAGAGTTGTCCCTTTGGATCTCTGATCTCTGGGTGGAGACGACTTAGGAAGATGTCATCATGAGGAAAAAATAAGTGGCATTCCACATGTGGAGGGCAGAATATTAGATACCTCAAGCAGGTAGGTAGGCAGGAAGGTTAGAGAATTTAAAAAGTGAAATGGGTAGACTGAAGTCAGATACAGTGCAACTTAGTGAAATGCAGTGGCAGAAAGGGCAACACTTTCAGTGAGGCCAGTAAAATCTTACCAATACAACATAGTGAAATGCAGTGGCAGAAAGGGAAACACTTTCAGTGAGGCCAGTAAAATCTTATCAATACAAAATCAAATACAAATAACACAGGAATAGGGCTATTAATGAATAACAAAATAAGAATATTGGTAAGCTGCTTTGAACAGCATAGTGAACACATTATTGCAGCCAAAATACACAAAAGACCAACATCCAAATTAGCATATCAAGTTTATATGCCCACTCATTCAGCAGATGATGATGAGACTGAAAAAATGTGTGATGAGATAAAAGAAATTCATGGAGTTAAGAGAACTAAAAAATTAACTGTGATGAGTGGCTGAAATTCAATAGTAGCAAAAGGATGAGAAGGAAAAGTAGTAGGTGAAAATAGTATTAAAAAGAGGAGTGAAATGGAAGTTGACTGGTAGAATTTTGCACCAAGCATAATTTCAAAATAATGATTTAAAAATCATGAAAGAAGGTTGCACCAGAGGAAGATAGATACTTGAATACACCAAAATATTTCAGACAGATTACATAATACAGGGTGCCTACTCAAATTTGGAAAAGAAAATCCCTGAATTCCAGGAATGGGGAAGAAGATGATGTAATAAGAAAGGTTGAATGTGTTACAATAATGACTTTTCTTTCCTGTTGGCTGCAGGTTAACCACAGCTTTTAAACATTGATAATTAATGTAGACTAATATTTTATTAATTAACACACTTCTGAATATTAATTATTTTAAAATTCATGATTTATAAGGCTCGATGAAATTAAATTTCAATAAAACACAGAATTCCCTGAGATTTTACAAAATTCCTGAAATTCTTTAGACTCATTTGATTTTTCCAGGTATAATGTAACGCCCTGAGAATTACAGCTTTACCAGAAGAATTGCCACCCTGATTACAATATGACAGAGGTTTTGAAACAATATTTTAGACTGTAAAGCATTCTTCACAGCAGATGTGAGCTTTGACCACAGTGTTTGGTTGTGAACTGCACAGTAAACCTGAAGAAATTGGAAAATTGGAGGAAATTAAGGAGATGGAACCCAGATAAGCTGAATGACTCAGAGGTTGTGAACAGTCTCAGAGGGAGAATTACACAATAAGTATCTGACATAGGGTTAAGGAACAGAATAGAAGACAAACGGGTAGCCTTGACAGATGAAATAATGAAAGTAGAAGAGTATCAAATACGTAAAAAGACAAAGTCCAGTTGCAGTCCTTGGGTAATGCATTATATGTTTGGTTTAACTGATAAAAGTAGAATATATAAAAATGCAGCAAATGAAGACATCAGGAGGTAAGATAGTTCTCTAAAAAATGAGAGATTGATAGGAAGCGCAAACTGCATAACAGGAATGCCTACAGGAGACTTTTATAAGCTGTACAACATGCATAACTATGGACAACAAAGATGCAATGTATGGCAAAACTTAAGAGATTTTTGGGGAAAGAGAAGCAAGTCTATGAGTATTAATAGCTCAGATGGATAGTACATAGTAAATAAAGGAGGGGAGGCTGAAAGGTAAAAGGATTACTTGAGGATCTCTATGTGCAAAACATCTTAAAAAACAATATTATAGAAAGGGAAGAGGAAGTAAATGAAGGTGAGATAGCAGATATTACAAGAAAAATTTTACAGAGCTCTGAAAGACCTAAGTGAAAATTGTGTCCCTGGAGTAGACAGCATTCCCTCAGAATTACTGAGATCCTTGGGATACCCAACCACCTTGTTTGTGAGGTATATAAGGCAGATGAAATACCCTCAGATTTCAGGAAGAATGTAACAATTGTTATTCCAAAGAAAGGCAATACCTGACAGATATACAATTACATAACATTGGTTTAATTAGTCATGGTTGCAAAATACTGAAACAGATTATCTGCAGAACAGAAAAATTGATAGATCCAACTTTGGGAAGATCAATTTGTGTAGGAACAAGGAAGGTAATACTGATCCTACAACTCAGTTCAGAATATAGGATGAAGAAAGGTAAATCTATGTATACAGCATTTGTAAATTTAGAGAAAGACTTTGATTACATTAACTGGAATACCGTTTTTCAAATTTTGCAGGCAGCAGGATAAAATACAGAAGGAAAGAAACAGCGAATTGATGCATGGTGCAGGGAATGGCAATGGAATCTCAATGTAGATAAGTGTAATGTGCTGCGAATACACAGAAAGGTAGATCCTTTATCATTTAGCTACAAAATAGCAGGTCAGCAACTGGAAGCAGTTAATACCATAAATTATCTGGGAGTACGCATTAGGAGTGATTTAAAATGAAATGATCATATAATGTTGATCGTCGGTAAAGCAGATGCCAGACTGAGATTCATTGGAAGAATCCTAAGGAAATGCAATCCGAAAAAAAAGGAAGTAGGTTACAGTACGCTTGTTCGCCCACTGCATGAATACTGCTCAGCAGTGTGGGATCCATACCAGATAGGGTTGATAGAAGATATAGAGAAGATCCAACGGAGAGCAGCGCGCTTCATTACAGGATCATTTAGTAATCGCGAAAGCGTTACAGAGATGATAGATAAACTCCAGTGGAAGACTCTGCAGGAGAGATGCTCAGTAGCTCGGTACGGGCTTTTGTCAAAGTTTCGAGAACATACCTTCACCGAAGAGTCAAGCAGTACATTGCTCCCTCCTACGTATATCTCGCGAAGAGACCATGAGGATAAAATCAGAGAGATTAGAGCCCACACAGAGGCATACCGACAATCCTTCTTTCCACGAACAATACAAGACTGGAATAGAAGGGAGAACCGATAGAGGTACTCAAGGTACCCTCCGCCACACACCGTCAGGTGGCTTGCGGAGTATGGATGTAGATGTAGATGTAGATGTAGGTGTTATCTATGAAGGTAATTATAAGTGTGAAATACATGAAAGGAAAGCAGTAGCTGGAAGGGAGTGGGTCATTTCCTGATGTTATTCAATCAGTACATTGAATAAGGAATAAAGGAAATCAAAGACAAGTGTCAAAAGGGAATTAAAGTTCAGGGACGAGAAATAAAAATTTTGTAATGTGCTGAAGACTTTGTAATTCTGTCACAGATTACAAAGAACATGGTATGGCAGTTGAATGGAATGTGTAGTGTCTCAGAAAGATGTTTTGAGATCAATATCAAAATACATAACACCAGGGTAATGGAATATAGTCAAATTAAATCGGATGCTTATATAAATATATTAGAAAATGACACAGTAAAAGTACTGTAGTTGCTGAGTTTTGCAAAATAAGTGATGAAAGCTGGAGCAGATATTATACAAAATGCAGATTAGCAATAGCAAGAAAACAATTTATGAAAAAGATACATATTTATTAACATTTCAAAGAAAAATTAAATATTAAGATGTTGTTTATGGAGGTATTTTTGTGTAGCAAAGCCTTTTATGGAAGTGAAATGTGTAATGCAGATGATCAGCAGTTCATACAAAAGGAGAATAGAAGATTTTGAAATGTGCCACTACAGAAGAATGCTGAAAATTAGATGAGTACATCAAATAACTAATGAGGAGGTACTGAGTGAAACTGGAGAAAACATGAATTCATCTCACAACTTGACCAACCAAAGAGATCAGTGGATAGCACACATCTTGAGACATCAAGCAATCATCAAGTTTGTAATGGAAGTAAATCTGGAGAGTTGAAGCTGCAGGGGGAGACCAAGGTTTAAACACAGTAAATGGGTTCAAATGAATCTAGGTTGCAGTAGTTCTACAGAGATGAAGAGGCTAATGCAGGATGGACTAACATGGAGAGCTGCATCAAAGAAGTCTTTGGACTGAAGAATGCAATAACATGAATGCTGCTGTCCCTGTAGTCAATTCAGAAACCTACCAATACACTTCTGCGTCACCAGTGTAATATCTAAATAATCAATTAATATTTCAGAAGAAGCAGGATATAATTGTCATAGGCATGTTAACCACAGCAGGAGGCAGTGTCTAATATTTATTGACTAAAAGCCTTTACCACTTCTGTATTCAGTGTAAATAAGTTGGCAAATTTGACTGAGTATAATATTACCTTCGATACGTTGGAATACATATGCCAAGAATTTTAATCAGTGTTTGGTCTTTGCCAAGATTGTGTCAACATCTGTGAGGTACATGTTAACATTCAAGCCTTCTGGAGTTCCAAACTTTAGGTACCACCAAGTCTGTAATCTGAAACCATAAGGCAATGAAATCATCAAGAAGCCCTACTGTTTCTCTTTTTCTCTGTGAAAACTTTATATCCCCAATAACAGCTTTTTAATCAATATCTGGGTCAGAAGAATTGCTGTCAAAACTTACAGGGGTAAAGACCTTTATGCAAATAGAGCTATTGGATGCAAACTAAAAACTGTCATTAGAAGCAAAGTATCAAAGGATCATATGATCAATGCTTATTTTTAGGTCTATTGCCATCTTTAGATTCCATTTTGAGCAGCAACAGCCCTTGGAATGTTTTGGAAATATCTAGAGTGGGGCCATCCAATAAAATACATGGTCTATGATATTCTGTTTATTCAAAGCTGCAGCCCCAAACTATTTATCATCTTCCAATGTGATCCAGGTAAGTTAAATGACTGGATGCTCCTGATGTAGAGCATCTTGCAGCTCCCATTCACTGCTGTGCCAGTTATCTAGATGACATTACAGTGACACATGTAAGCAATGAAGAACTTTTGAATAACTTATGCACCATGTCAAGTGTCTATAGGAGACAGGGATAAATGAAATATAAAAGAAAGTATGTTCTTTGACCAGAAGGTTTAGTATTTAGAAGATGTTCTACATGTATAAGGTATCAAACCAACAGAACGGCACCTTACTTAATATTTTTGCTACCACAATCTAGAAATTCATCTAAACTATAAAGATTTTCAGGAAAGGCCAACTATTATGCTAAGTTTATCCCTAAGTTGTAAACACCACAACGAAAATCTCTTTGGATTTTCTGTCAATTTTCAAGAGATAGTTTTCTTGTGGAAGCTATAAAAAGCATCTTACACTGATTTCTGCACTAAGTTTCCAGTTTCAGTGTAACATCATGAATTTTGGAGATTTTGTGTTGTGTTTTTCATTGCTTCTGCAACAGTTTTCTCATCTTTTTTTAGTACTATGGGAATCAGTAACATCTTTTATTAAATTATTTTGTATAAATCTCTGAACTGCCTCAGGTACTATTTCTTAGAATTTAAGTTACATCTCCTCTACATTTAGATAGTCAGACTGGAAGCAATGGAGACTGTCTCCTAGAGAGGCATAAAGTGAATTTTTACTTACTTTTTTAAATACATATACTTTGTGTTCACTTAGTGGATTTAGATGTTGAGATGGACAGTCTTGCTACAATGATCTTGTGGTCACTAATCCCTATCCATCATGATGCTCCCTAACTGCTGAGGTTTTTTTGTTCCTAAGAGATGAAGTATGTTTTTGCAACCATTTTCACTTTGAGCTGGCTCGTCAAGTAATTTCTCAAAATAATTTTTGGTGAAAGGATTTAGTACAATTTCTGAGAATGTTTTATGCCTATTTTTGGCTTTGAATATGCATTTTTGAAAAGAAATTGAAGGCAGATTGATGTCACCACTAACTATAATAGTATGAGTGGGGTACCTATTTGTGATGAGACTGCTGTGGTTGTGGATCTAGATTGCCTAAAGTCATGCTGATGATTTGACAACAGTGATTTTTTGTTAACAAACTCTAGCAACTTATTATAAAAGAGCTTCTCAAAGATCTTTTAGAAGCCACTAAGCTGTACTACAGGTCTGGAATTGTTAACATTGTCTGTGGCTCCCTTTCTGTGCAAGTGGGTTACTTTTGCAATCTTTAGGCGATTTGGAAAGGTACTTGTGGAAAAGGAGTGATTAGCAATATGCTTCAGAAGTTCTACAATATGATATCTTGTTTAGTTTATAATACAATCTGGAATCTCATCAAAACCACATTGAAGTTACTTTAATGAGCTCATTGCCAGTATGAGCTCACTCTGTGGACCTACTTGAGAAACATAGACCCCCATGGGAGATTTATACTTCTCAATGTAGTGCATATTAGTATCCTGAAGGTTAATTTGGATAACATCATTTGCAGCTTTGCCAAAGTACTCATTGAAGATATTAGCTACATAGGTAGCATCAGATACTTGTTTGTTTTCCAGCTTTAAGTTGATCTTTTTGGCCACTGGTTTTGTGTGTGTTTCAGATCTGATGGTGTTCCATGCGGCCTGTGTTTTGTTTTTCGATTTGCAGATGTATTCATCAATTCTTTTTTCTTTGCCTCTTTAATAACTTTGTAGTAGATCTTACTGTATTCTTTGATATAATTTTGCATTTCTAATGATATATTATTTTGTTTTTTGTATGAATGCAGAAATCTTTTCCTTGCACTGGAGATTTTTATATGCTTAGTTATCCAACTTTTGTTTCTAGTTGGTTTTAATTTACGTTGCTTTAGTGGGGAAGACTATGTCAAAATAGTACTCATATGATGCATGAAATTTATCAAACATTTTATTTACATCTGTTTCACTGAACACTTCATCCCATGTTTCTCGGCTTAATATATTGCAGAAGTTTGCTATATTGCTATCACTAAAATCCCTGCCCACAGTTATTTTAATGGGAGATATTTTCTCTGAGCATAATTCCAGTGACAACAACACAGCCTCATGATCACTGTATCCTATCTTAACTGCTTCACTACTGTATGGAGAAAAGTTTTCTTGAATAAAAATTTCGTCTGATGCAGTTTTACTATGCCTAGTTATTCTTGTTTGTGTATTTGCTGTGGGCATTAAGTTGAAACTCTTCGTCATATATAGTAATTCATCTTTGTAGTTTGAGGGTTTCAAAAAGTCTATGTTGAAGTCTCCCCAATTGATTTTCTTTTTCTTTGGTTCTACAATATTTAACATCATTTCAAATCTACACAGGAATTCTTCTGTGTTGGCATCAGGGGATCTGTACATAGTTATAATAACTAGTTGAATGTCTGTAAGTTCAACAGCTGCCATTTCAAAGACTTTTTCTTTGTTCAGTTCAGGATATGTTTGGATTGCCTTTTACCTTAAATCCTGCTTTGCAAAGATAGCTATCCCTCCATGTTTATAATAAGACCTGCAAAATGAATTGACTAGGGAAAAATCAGCCAATGTTCTGTTATGCAGATAACATCAACATTTAGGTCAGAACACAGTATTATTTCTAGTTCTTGCAATTTGTTAGTCAGAGACTGAACATTATGATACATTATATTAAATGGCAGAAGGTTGGATTAAATTTTCTTACTGCAGCTACTGCTTTTAGTCATTTCTGATGAACCACTCACCTCAAATAAAGTCCTGGCCCTGTTCATCTTGTGTTGTTCTTCTTTGCTCTGTTTTCTACTAAAAAAAATATTCAGGTGGGAAGGTGGTACTCTTTTCCTACTGCCCTGCTCAATGGACACTGCTGCTGGTGTTGTTTCTTCTGTATTTATAACAGAAGCTGTATTCACGATGCTAGCATAACTTTTTCTGGGGTATCTTCCTTGAGAGGTATCTGGTGTTGACACTGATTGTGTAGGCTTTCTGTCAGTGTGGGAGCAATCTCTGATGCTGTTACTGTGGTTTGGGACACTTCACTGCACTTTGATTTACTATGATTAGTGTTCTGTGAATCTGTTAGTACTGTCTGAGGTAGAGGAATGGTTGTTAAATCAGGTGTGCAATGAGCACTTCTCAAAATTTCCAAAATTTTGTTTACTGAGAAATGATTTTCCCCTCCAACTGAAGTGCATGCCATGTCTGGTGAAGAACTCATGGTCCACGCCCCCTGTAGGGAGAAATAATGCATTCTGAAAGGCTTGACAGACTTTGTAATACAATCTGTTGGCTTTCTTTTTCCATATCTGTGGCTATATGATGTTCAGACAGACATAGTACATATTTTCCATCCATAGTTTCTAAATCTTCTGAACAAACAAGAAGCTCATCTAATTTGTTTTTTAATGCCTTGATATTCTGATGCAATACACTTACTGCACTTTTCACTGTGCTTTTATGAGAATCTTGTGATATACTAACATTATTTTTCATTGCACTTTTATGACAATGTTATGATATTTTAACATCTCTAGTACCTGCCTGCCTGAGCTTCTCATCAAGCTTAATTTCATTCAATGTTGAATCACTGGACAGTGATCTTAGCCTAAAAAAGGGGTACTACCTTGAGAGTCAGTGTCACCCCTCTTAAAGATTTTGCTATCATCCCAGCCAGTTTACCCTTCCATTACCTACTGAGATGCAGGCCATCCCTTGTGGAAATCCACCTAACAATAGCATCAACAGGAGCCAAACCTATGCCTGACAAAGTAGCTGCCCAAAGCAGCTGATCTACCTCCATATTGAAGCTCCTGACAAAGCTGTTCAGTTAGGCCCGATCATACCACATGAAAGCAGGAACAAAGCCAACATCTGTATGGTTCACTGCAGATGCTATTTTTACCAGATCACACTCAATATTGTAGCCCTGATCCCTATCAATATTGTTTCCTGCTCCACCCACTACCATAACATGATCCTGCTTTGCAAAACCTTTGCACAATGATCCTGCATCCTCTATCACTTGGCTAAGAGATGCAGTGGGCTTGAATAAACTTGTGACTGGTACCTGTCACCTAATTTCTCCTGCTAGGTCTTTTCCACACTTCTTCAATAGTTACTACCTACAAACAGAACTTCCCTCCTACTTTCTACTTTCTTTGGATGAGTTGGTTTCCTGGTGAAAGTCTATTGAGTATTAACTACACTTACATCTACCTGAACCTCTTCCTTAGTTAACTGAGGTAGCAAAGCAAATCTATTGTTTGTGCCAATGATGAAACTGTCAGATATTGTTCTCTTTCTGTGGCCCCTGTCCCTTGCTACCACTTCCCACCTGCCTTCACCCTTCTCCCCCTTAACTTCATCAGTTCCTCCCAAGCACTATCCAATTCAGTCTAGCTAATCTTCCCTTCCTGTTCACATATTTCCCTATCACTTGAATGTACTGTGCAGTACCATGGAAGATACTCATTTACTTCCCCAGTTCCTATGCCACGACATTCCCCCCAATGTAACCACTTGTTACAACAGCTTCATAGAACCCCAGAACTAACTTTCCTACAGCAGCTTAAACACTTCTTGCTCTTGGTTGTTTACAATGTTTTTACAAAATTGATATAGACAATAATGCTAATATTCTATTAACTTCAAATCAAAAGAGTCATTAAAGTTATGTGAAACACTACTCTATGTGTATACTGTTAATATACAGTAACATCATGCACTTAAAATACTGTTAAAACTCATACCTGTATACCCAAAAAACTAGGCCAGAGATCGCATATGCATGATATGGACTTTATGAGTTTTGAAAAGAGATAAAAGACAGAACTTAGAACCTTTAATTCCATGAGTAGATACAGCACTATTAAATATATGTGTAACAAAAAGAACCTAAATTCTTCACTTAATAATTACGCAAATGTCTTAAATTTGTATGCAAGCCTATGTCTAAAGTACAGTATGTGGAAACCAGCCCCTACATTTTGTTTATTTTTGGTCAAGGAATACTTTGAAACAAGAGAAACCTTCAATAGATAACATGAAACAGGCTGTAATTACTATCCTTGCAGTGTAATATTAACTATATTGCCAGTTATTATATTATTAACTACTTATCTTTATGAGCTCAATATTAAAACATGTGTGGTCTGTGCAAAGGCTGCCATCCCACTTCCCAGAATGGACTCTGCATACATGATACTTTCGAGATGGCCCCATAACCATAAATTAAATGCGTTGAGATCTGGTGAATGAGCAGGCCATGCAACTGGACTATCTCGTGCGATCCATCAACTGGGAACACATGACTGAGATGTGTCCAGTTGTTAACAATGAGGTGGGCTGGGGTACCATCATATAGCAGCCACATAACTGTTTGAATCATCACTGGCACTTCTTCCAGCAGGGGGGCAAAGCCATCCACAAGAGACACTGATAGTTCTGGCATGTTAGGCAATGTGGAAGGAAGATTAGTCCCAAAATACGATCACCAGTTATCCTGGCTTATATATGCCAGCTGCACATATGCTGATGTTTTGCTGTCACCGTACCATGGGGGTTCTGCATACTACCTTGAAGATGACTGTTACGAAAGCTGAAGATACCACTCTGCATAAAGGTGGCCTCATCTGCGACTAGGCTGGATGACACAAATCCCAGAATTGTGATTACCTGGTGGAGAAACCAGTGACAAAACTGCTGCTGGTATGGAAACTCTGCCTCTAGTAAGCCCTGCACATGCTACAAGCGAGAAGAGTAGTAACAACTGTCATGGAGAATGTTCCACATAGTCATCTGGCTTACCATGTTCTGGCAGGCCAACTGCCTGGTACCGACATGGCAGTCGCCTTCCACAGTGTATTCACATTTTCATCAACGTCTGGTGTCCAGACATTTTGGGTGCATCCTTCATCATTTCCTGCTTCCTGAAATAACCCTGTCTCAGAAAAATGGCAAAACAATGCCTTCAGTGGTTGAATGCTGTGGTTTTTGTCAGTGGGGATTGGTCTCCTGATACAACCTTGCTACCCACCGCTGATTGCAATTTGTCTTTCTGTAAGTAAACACCATGTTGGAAAGCTCTCAATTTGAATACAAAACCATTGTCTACAATAGTGTATCACATACACTACAAGGTGAGTCAGCAAGAGAAGTACATCGGACACAGCATTACCAGTTACTTTGGCAGAAGAGGGCCTGAGAGCAGGAACTGTACTACCCTGTAGGAGGAAGCCATGCATACTAAAACTGTGGCTGCATTGTACAGCATGTATTAGACTGCAGTCTTTGTAACAACGTATGATTGAATATATGGTCCCTAGCATGGTAACCATGCATTTCTGGAGTTATGTTCATTAGACCTTTTTTGTTCCATATCCTCTCATTAATCAGTCCTTAGAGTTTGTACATCGTAGAAAAAAATCATAAGAATCAACATAACTATATTACGATATCCATGTGTCTGGCTATTGAAAATTGTCTTACCTGTGGTACCTGCAGCAGCCGATACACGGGATAGCAGAGTCCCACAGAAACACCAGCGAAAAATGCAATGGCATGCGAACATTCTTGAGATGACATTGAGTCCTGAAAACAAAATCATATGAAAGAGAACTAGTAATAGATTTGACTCAGTTATGAACATGAACATCAACATAAGTGAATCAATGATGATGGAATGTAGTCAAATTAAATCAGACGATTCTGAGTGAACTAATTACAAAATGCGACAGTTAGAGTAGTATATGTGTCGATGGTGGCAAAAGTAGAGAGAATAGACTATGCCTACTTGTAATAAAAGAAAAACATTTCTGAGAAATAGAAATTTGATAACATGTAATGTGAATATTAAGAAGTATCAGTAAAGGTTCATATGGAAATGAAGCATGGACAATAAGCAGTTCACACAAGAGTAGATTAGAAGCATTTGAAATGTGGTACTGCAAGAGAACTCTGAAGATTTGATGGGCAAACTGAGTAACTAATGAGGAAGTAATGAATTAAATTGGCAGAAAAAAGACAATTGTGGCACATCTTTACTAAAACGTTGACTAGTTGATAGAACACATCCATAGCCTGAGACATCCAGGAATTGTCAATTTGGTAATGGAGGAATGTGTGTGTGTGTGTGTGTGTGTGTGTGTGTGTGTGTGTGTGTGTGGTGTGCGTGTGTGCTGGTAGTAGATGGGGAGGGGGGGGGGGGGGAGGCAGTGTGAAAATTTTTAGGAGATGAAAGGATGAATACAGGAAGTAGGTTCAAATGGATTTAGGTTACAGTTAAGAGATGAAGAGCCTTGCACAAGACAGACTTGTGTGGAGAGTTGCATCAACCCAGTCTTTGGACTGAAGACCAAACAATGACATGAAACATGTAATTGCTGCATGTGACCCGACTGGAAGCATAGACTAGATAATGTTAAAATTTCTTAGTTTTCAACAATATGTGAATGGATAATTAGTGAAGGGATTTGACTTCTCATTGTTGAAGTCTTCATTTCTTTAAGTTCAAAATATGATCCCGATACTTTCAAAATCACTACAACTACCTGCTTAGCAATCATGAAATTGTTATTTGTTCCATGTAATTAATTATGTGTATCATGTACTTTACAGGCAATGACTTCATTTGGGAGTTCTGAATTAAAGAGGTAGATTCAAAGACCATTCACTTCAAGAGCCAGAAATAAGGATAAATGTTATACACTATATCTTTAATGTGGTGTGTGATTATCTTTACTCAGACACACATTCTTGCTGCATATAACATATCAAAACATGTTAGTAAGTTAGTTTTTTCCTTCATCCATGGTTCATAACTGTGAGCTCTCACTATGAAATTGAATGATTTAGTTTTACAATCATACTGTGCCTTCTCACTTCTCAGCAGAAAATATGTCAACATGCTGACCACATACAGTTAGGTGATGTACAAAAAAACAATTTTTTCCAATTAAATTTAAATAACTCCCAAAATAATTATCAATTGAACAACAATAAGCTTTCAGCAATAAAAAGGATGTTATATAAAATAAACAATCAATAAACCACTTCACAGACTTCTTGATTAACATTTATAATACTGAATAAGCTTCTTCTGCTGTACTAGTTGAGATCTTACTGAAGTCAAGCATTCTAAAATTAACACGAAACCCTATCAGAACATAATTTTGTGGAAAATTGAAGGCTTGACGAATACATGCCCTGACCACAGTTCACTAATTTCCAATTTTTTCAGTTGAGCAATGAAAAGACAAATACATGGTCAAGTCACATTAATGGGACATCCACTTATGTTTGACATCAACATGCAGTAACCACTCACAGAAGGCAGTTGCCATCAATAGTAGTGGAGGGTATATAAAGTGATTTGGAGGATCACCGGCAACAGTGTGGTCATTGTAATAAGATGGAATCAAAACAATTTATATGATCACAAAAAGAGCATGATTATTGGCTTCTGGGCCAAGAGAGGAAGCATTTCTGAAATGGCTAGAGCTGTGGTTAGAGCATACTGTGCATGGCAAAATGATGCTACACAAAACCAGCACAGAGGCCACTGTGATTGACAATGGGCCATAGATGACAGGGGTGAATGACTGCTGCAGAGATGAGCGCACGTGGATAGAGAATCAACTGTTGAGCAATTGAATGGCCAGGTAAACATAGCGGGTAGCAACAGTGTCTCCTCAACAACTGTTCAACAGATATTGCTGCATATAGGCCTCTGTAGCAGGTGCCTGGTTCGTGCACCCATGCTGATTGCTGTTCACTGGCAATGGAGACAGTACTTTGTGTGCTAATACCACAGCTAGCCATCCAATGAGTGGTGACAGGTGTGCTTTTCAGATGAATCACTTTTTATGCTCCATCAAATAGATGGCCATTGGCATGTAGGCTACAAAAAGTCTGAAACGAAATACCATTTAGCCATCTTCAAAAGGGACCAGGCTGGATGATGGAGGGAGAATGTGTGTGGCATTACCTCTGTGATCTCATCATTCTGGAAGGTACAGTGGATCTGTGCTGGGGGACCATGTTCACAACTAAATGAAGGTTGTTTTAGGTTGTTTTTCTTCTGATAGATGGTGGTAGCCACTCACAGACAGCAGGTGGCTGCAGTAGCAGTTGAGGGTATATAATGCATATTGGGAGACATGGAAAATAGTGAAGTTGTTGTTCTAATGCAGAAATGGTGCAGTTTGTCTGATGTCAAAAAGCGCATATTCATTGGTTTTCGGTTGAAGTGTGGGAGTATTTCCCAAATGGCTAAGTTTGTAAACTGTGCACATGCCACATGGTTAAAGTATACTGTGCATGGGAAAATGGCTTTATCTAAAACCAGTGCTGAGGGACCTGCAGTGCACCATGAGCTATAGGTGACAGGTTTAAACAACAGCTACAGAGAAGAGTACAGGCAAATAGATTTGCAACTATTGAGCAAGTAAACTCCCAGATGAACCAACAGTATTTCCTCAACAACCACTCAGTGAACATTGCTGCATATGGCTATCACCAGCACGCACATGATTCATGCACCCATTCTGACTACTGTCCATCAGTGACAAACGTTGGGATTTGCACACCAATACCCCAACTGGACATCCACTCAGTGGGAACAGCTGGTCTTTCCAGACAAATCACGTTCTATGCTCCATCAGCCTGAAAAAAAACACCCTGCAACAAATGTCAGAAGGGTCCAGGCCAGAAAGAAAGGGTTGTTGAGAGTACTGAAATGGGTCCAGCAGTAGAGGCAAACCAATACTCTAACTAAGCAATCCAAACTTTGGATAGTTATTGAGAGATTGGGCCAGACATAGAGTTGTGTTTCATAAATCACTGTGGAGGATTGTGCATGATATATGTGTGTTACAATACATAAAATGGAATTAGTTTAGAATAAATATATTATACCTTAAAACTCTCCCACATTTCAGAAAATCTTCAGTTTATTTTCAGGCTTTTGTTTTTTCCCATTTCTCCATTGTTCGAAGTTTTTGCAAACAATGCTGCTTCTTTTAAGTCTGGCCCTTACCTGTGAATTATTGGCAGTAGATCTCTTCTCAAGTTTTGCTACTATACTGTAGGCAAAATTTAATTGTTCATTTTCCCATCATCTGGGCCTACTGGCTCTCCTAATTTGAAACAGCCTCTTTCCTCCAACTTCAAGGTACTTCATGTACCTAACATTACATTAGTCCTATTATATGGGACCTATCAAAATGGGTCTCTCGCATGTGGAAAGAAACCAAAGATATACATTTTAGTTGAGCACAGTACATATGGGCTCCCCCCCCCCCCCACCCCCCTCACCACCACCACCACATCCCATCCTCTGATGAACCATGGACCTTGCCGTGGTGGATTGCCTTGCATGCCTCAGTGATACAGACTGCCATAACATAGGTGCAACCACAACAGAGGGGCATCTGTTGAGTGACTGGACAGCGTGTTTTTCCTGAAGAGGGCAGCCACATTTTCAGTAGTTGTAAGGGTAACACTCTAGATGTTTCATGGATCTGGCCTTGTAACAACAAACAACAGAGTTTTGCTGAGCTGGAACTGTGAACAACTGAAAACAAGGGGAAACTACAACCATTATTTTCCCCAAGGACAAGCTACTCTACTTTATGGCTAAATAATGATGGAATCCTTTTAGGTAAAATATACTGCAGGCATAATAGTCCCCATTTGGATCTGTGGTCAGGGAATACTCAAGATGATGTTGTCATCAGGAAAAATGGAGGTGGCAATCTATGTGTCAGAGCATGAAATATTAGATCTCTTTATCTGGCAGGTAGATTAGAAAATTAAAAAAAAATGGATGTGTAGAAGTCAGTTAAAATGAAGATGAGTGAACTCCTGTGGCAGTATAAGTTGGACTTCTGGTCAGGTGAGTACAGGGTTATAAATACAAAATCATATAGGGGTAATGCAGGAGTAAGCCTAACAACAAAAAGAAAATATGAATGCGGGTAAGCTATTACGAACAGCATAGTGAATGCATTACTGGAGCCAAGACTGACACAAAGCCAATGCCCATCACAGCAGTACAGGTTGCCAAGCCAACTAACTTTGCAGATGGTGAAGAGATTGAATAATATTATGATGAGGTAAAAGAAATTATTCTGACAGTTAAGTGAGAGGATAATTTAGCTGTGATGCGGAATGGAATTTGATAGTAGAAAAAGGAAGGGAAGGAAAAGTGGTAGGTGAATATGGAGTGAGGCAAAGGAAAGGAAAAAGGAGGCACCAGGTAGAATTTTGCCAGCACACAATTTAATAATTGCTAACTCTCGCTTTGACTCCTAGATTACCTGTGGTTTCGGCATGAAATAACCATTTTATTAATTTTTTATTTGAAGTGCTAGTGCCTTTCACATGAAACGACTATTGTTACTGTAAGACACAGACATTTAGTGATAAACTGAGGTATTCCCTTGAATGCAGTGCATTGTAGGTGTCACTTGCAGCATTCAAAGGAACAGTTGGAATGAAGATTGTGCTATGTGCTTGTAGGAGATTGTGACATGGTTATTTTTATTGTGATCATATTGAGATCATTAGCAGTGAAAGTAAGTATAGTTAAAGGTAGTGTAATGTAAAATTGAGTTTGTATTACTGTTTCTATGGGTGATCTTGAAATTAAACCACTGGAGCAGTACATACTTTTGATATAGATTTATTAAATTTTATACCCATTTTTCCTTGTTAATTAGAAATATAATTTGTTTTAGGCATTATGAGTTCGTTGAAGTTTCGAGATGTGAGATTGTATTCAGGAAACATGAAACTGCTTTAAAATATATCTCATGAAATGATTGGTGAATGAAAACTGTAATGTCCCAATGGTTCCATGGTAAAATGACCTCCTTACAAAAATTGAGTCTTTATTTTTTGCTAATTTCTTCTTGTATTCATTGCTTACAATGATAATAAAAGTTAATTCTATGAAAATACTTTCAGTTACATTTCAAAGTGTAAATGCTTCCTTAAAATAATCGATTGTTTACTTTTTGCCAGTTTCATCTTGTATTTGTTGCTTACTGTGATAATAAAGGTCAACTTTGTGAAAAATTACGAAATTAATTTTTTTTATATTGTTGAAAATCAAAGGATTATGGGTCATGGAAGAAAGTTGTATAGGTGAAGAGACTTCAGATGACTTGTATAATGATAAGACAGAGATTTCAAAACTAGATTTGAAACTGCAAGACATTTCTAAGGGCATGTGTAGACTCTGCAAACAATTTATTGTCTCTGAACTGAAGAATAAAAATGAAAAAAACTGCAAAAAACAGGAAATTAATGAGATGGGACTAGGATAAGTTGAAAGAATCAAAAGTGTTTGAGAGTTTCAGAGGGGTTATTAGGCAATTACTGACTTCAATGAGGCAAACAAGTACAGTAGAAGGCCAATAGGGCTCTGAGTAATGAAATATTGAAGGCAGCAGAATATCAAATAAATAAGAATACAAGGCTTAGTGGAAATCCTCAGATATTGAAAGAGATATTGAATTTAACTGATGAAGGGAGAAAATATAAAAATGCAACAATTAAGCAAATGAAATGACATATAAATGACTAAAAAATGAGATTGACAGGAAATGAAAAATGACTAAGCAGGAATGGCTAGAAGCATATATAAACAGAGGAAAGACAGATTATGAAGCACAAAAAGTAAAGCGACATTTGCAGAAATGAAAAGCAGCTGTATGAATATCAAGATCCCAGATGGACGATCAGTTATGAGCAAAGAAGAGAAAGCTGAGAGGTGGAAGGCATTTATATAGAGGGACTATACAAGGAAAGGGTACTTGAAGACAATACTATAGAAAGAGAAGAGGACATTGGTGAAGACGAGGTAGGGGATGTGATACAGTTAGTAAAATTTAACAGAACAATGAAAGACCTAAATGGGAACAAGGTGCCTGGAGTAGACAACATTCCTTCAGAACTACTGGGTAAATTAACCATAATAAAACTCTTCCACCTGGTATGGAAGATGTATGAGGCAGGTGAAATACCCTCAGACTTCAAGAAGACTATAATAATTCCAATTCCAAAGTAAGAAGGTGTTGACAGGTATGAATATTACTGAAGTAACAAGTTATGATTGGAAAATACTAATACAAATTATTTACAGCAGAATGGAAAAACAGGCAGATGCCAGCGTCAGAGAAGGTCAGTTTGAATTCAAGAGAAAGACAATACTGATCCTACAACTTACCTTAGAAGAAAGTTTCAGGAAAGGCAAACGTACATTTACAGCTTTTGTAGATTTGGAAAAAGCTGTTGACAATGTTAACTGGAATACTCTCTTCGAAATTTTGAAAGTAGCATCAGTAAAATACAGGGAGAAAAAGATTATATACAACTTGTACAGAAATCAGACAGAAGTTGTAAGAGTTGAGGGGTATGAAAGGGAAACAGTGGTTGAGATGGGAATAAGACAGTACTGCAGCCTATCCTCAATTTTATTTGACCTTAACATCAAGCAAGCAGTGAAGGTAACTGAAGAAAAGTTAGGAAAGGGAATTGAAGTTAAGGGAGAAGATATATAAACTTCATAGTTTGCTGATGACACTGTAATTCTGTTATACACAGCAAAGAAATTGGAAGTACAGTTGAACGAAACAGACAGTGTATTGAAAGAAGGGTATAAGATGAACATCAACAAAAACAAAGCAAGGGTAATGGAATGTGGTTGAATTAAATCAGTTAATGCTGAGGGAATTAGATTAGAAAATAAGACAGTGAAAGTAGTAGATGAATTTTGCTGGTTTGGCAGAAATATAACTGACAATGGCTGAATTAGAGAGTATACCAAATGCAGATTAGAAATGGCAAGAAAAGCATTTCTGAACAACAGACATTTGTCAACATTCCATACAGATATATGTGTTAGGAAGTCTTTTCTCAAGATATTTGTCTAGAGTGTAGAACTTGTCAGCAGTGTAGCACTTGTATGGAAGTGAAATGTAGTTTTATTTATTTAGTTATTTATTCTTTGACTATGGGCTCCAGCTGAAAATCCAGCTGAGAGATGATAAACAGTTTCAACAAGAAGAGCTGGGTGTCAGTTTATGGGATGGAGTTTGATGTCTGTTGAACTTAGCCAATCAACACAGGGAAGTTAATGCTGTTTGTGGCTGATGCTGGCATTGTCATGTAATGATGTCCCCACACATGTGCCAAACTGGAGACAGATCTGATGATCAAGCAGGCCAAGGTAACATGTTGACACTCTGTAGAACTTATTGGGTCACAACAATGGCGTGTGAGTGAGCACTGTCCTGTGGGGAAAATACCCCTGAGATGCTGTTCGTAAATGGAAAGATAACAGGCCAAATCACCATATTGATATACATATTTACAATCAGGGTGCATGAGATAACCATGAGAGTGATCCTTCTATCATACAAAATTGCACTCCAGATAATAACTTGATGTGTAGGCCCCATGTGTCTAGCACAGAGACAGGTAGTTTATAGGCCATCAATTGGCCTCCCTCTAGCCAACACATGGCCATCACTGGCACCAAGACAGAACCAGCTTTCATCAGAAAACACAAAAAAACTTCCAACCTGCCCTCGAATGCACTCCCACCTGACCCCACTGAAGTCACAAATGACAGTGATCTAGGGTCAGTTGAATGCATGCTGCAGGGCATCTGGCTTGGAGCTGTCCTCAAAGTAACCAATTTGCAATAGTCTGTTGTGTCACTGTGATGCCAAATTCTGATCAAATTGTTTCTGCAGATGCAGTACAATGCATGGAGTCATATGCTGAAAATGTTGGCCTTCCCTCTTGGTAGCGCCATCTGGCCTTCTGGAGCCCAGCTGATCGTGAATGTACATTCTCTTGACCACTGCTTCCAGGAATCATATACAGTGGCTATATTCCTGCCAAGTCTTTCTGCAATATTGCAGAATGAGAAACATCACCTCCAGAGACACCAAAGGTGAATGAAAGCTGTGGCTTACTGCACACCAGACCATAATGCCTGGGTTGGGGCCAGTGTGTCTTAGACGAAAGGTTGTATACATGGAAGAACCCTGGAGATACTAAAAGGTATCAGATAGATTATATAATGGTAAGACAGAGATTTAGGAACCAGGTTTTAAATTGTAAGACATTTCCAGGGGCAGATGTGGACTCTGACCACAATCTATTGGTTATGACCTGTAGATTAAAACTGAAGAAACTGCAAAAAGGTGGGAATTTAAGGAGATGGGACCTGGATAAACTAAAAGAACCAGAGGTTGTACAGAGATTCAGGGAGAGCATAAGGGAGCAATTGACAGGAATGGGGGAAATAAATACAGTAGAAGAAGAATGGGTAGCTTTGAGGGATGAAGTAGTGAAAGCAGCAGAGAATCAAGTAGGTAAAAAGACGAGGGCTAGTAGAAATCCTTGGGTAACAGAAGAAATATTGAATTTAATTGATGAAAGGAGAAACTATAAAAATGCAGTAAGTGAAACAGGCAAAAAGGAATACAAACGTCTCAAAAATGAGATCGACAGGAAGTGCAAAATGGCTAAGCAGGGATGGCTAGAGGACAAATGTAAGGATGTAGAGGCCTATCTCACTAGGGGTAAGATAGATCCCGCCTACAGGAAAATTAAAGAGACCTTTGGAGATAAGAGAACGACTTGTATGAATATCAAGAGCTCAGATGGAAACCCAGTTCTAAGCAAAGAAGGGAAAGCAGAAAGGTGGAAGGAGTATATAGAGGGTCTATACAAGGGCGATGTACTTGAGGACAATATTATGGAAATGGAAGAGGATGTAGATGAAGATGAAATGGGAGATACGATACTGCGTGAAGAGTTTGACAGAGCACTGAAAGACCTGAGTCGAAACAAGGCCCCCGGAGTAGACAATATTCCATTGGAACTACTGACGGCCGTGGGAGAGCCAGTCCTGACAAAACTCTACCACCTGGTGAGCAAGATGTATGAAACAGGTGAAATACCCTCAGACTTCAAGAAGAATATAATAATTCCAATCCCAAAGAAAGCAGGTGTTGACAGATGTGAAAATTACAGAACTATCAGCTTAATAAGTCACAGCTGCAAAATACTAACACGAATTCTTTACAGACGAATGGAAAAACTAGTAGAAGCCAACCTCGGGGAAGATCAGTTTGGATTCCGTAGAAACACTGGAACACGTGAGGCAATACTCACCTTACGACTTATCTTAGAAGAAAGATTAAGGAAAGGCAAACCTACGTTTCTAGCATTTGTAGACTTAGAGAAAGCTTTTGACAATGTTGACTGGAATACTCTCTTTCAAATTCTAAAGGTGGCAGGGGTAAAATACAGGGAGCGAAAGGCTATTTACAATCTGTACAGAAACCAGATGGCAGTTATAAGAGTCGAGGGACATGAAAGGGAAGCAGTGGTTGGGAAGGGCGTAAGACAGGGTTGTAGCCTCTCCCCGATGTTATTCAATCTGTATATTGAGCAAGCAGTAAAGGAAACAAAAGAAAAATTCGGAGTAGGTATTAAAATTCATGGAGAAGAAATAAAAACTTTGAGGTTCGCCGATGACATTGTAATTCTGTCAGAGACAGCAAAGGACTTGGAAGAGCAGTTGAATGGAATGGACAGTGTCTTGAAAGGAGGATATAAGATGAACATCAACAAAAGCAAAACAAGGATAATGGAATGTAGTCTAATTAAGTCGGGTGATGCTGAGGGAATTAGATTAGGAAATGAGGCACTTAAAGTAGTAAAGGAGTTTTGCTATTTGGGGAGCAAAATAACTGATGACAGTTGAAGTAGAGAGGATATAAAATGTAGGCTGGCAATGGCAAGGAAAGCGTTTCTGAAGAAGAGAAATTTGTTAACATCCAGTATTGATTTAAGTGTCAGGAAGTCATTTCTGAAAGTATTTGTATGGATTGTAGCCATGTATGGAAGTGAAACATGGACGATAAATAGTTTGGACAAGAAGAGAATAGAAGCTTTCGAAATGTGGTGCTACAGAAGAATGCTGAAGATTAGATGGGTAGATCACATAACTAATGAGGAAGTATTGAATAGGATTGGGGAGAAGAGAAGTTTGTGGCACAACTTGACCAGAAGAAGGGATCGGTTGGTAGGACATGTTCTAAGGCATCAAGGGATCACCAATTTAGTATTGGAGGGCAGCGTGGAGGGTAAAAATCGTAGAGGGAGACCAAGAGATGAATACACTAAGCAGATTCAGAAGGATGTAGGTTGCAGTAGGTACTGGGAGATGAAAAAGCTTGCACAGGATAGAGTAGCATGGAGAGCTGCATCAAACCAGTCTCAGGACTGAAGACCACAACAACAACAACAATCTGAACCAAAATACCAACATAATTCCTAACTTCACCCAACATTCCAGATATGTCAAGCAGAGAGGCTTCCAAGAAACACCACTGAACTGGAAACATAAACCAGAAAAGAGAAAGGCTAGTCAGTATTGATACTATGAATTCCAATCATTTTGAGTAACTTAATATATAGTTTTAAAAGGTCCCTCTTTCCAGTAAGTTTAGCATACAATGTAAGTATTAATAAAGCAGAAGAAAAATCAGCAACCATTAAAAATTTGATTTGAGATAAATCACAGTTTAAACACAATTTGAAAGACTGTTTAATAGGCAACTCCTTCTACTCTATAGATGAACATCTTAACAGGGACTGTTAAAGCAGCTTAAGTAAAAATGTCTTCAATGTTTTGGTTTTGACAGCACTCAGTCACAACAGTCAAGATTAGGTATTTTTTGTATGATAAATTTATTAAAAGTCCATAACTATGCTTCATTCTGAGATTGTATTAATTCTGTAAATATTAGCAGTTCCAGTTTACTGTAATGTATTCACATATTTTGACACTGTCCTGATGAATGATCAGGGAAGTGAGTATTATTATCAAATGCTTTATGTTTTTTATGTTATAGTTTCTACCTTGTTTGACTGCCATGAGAATCATCTCATTTTTGGGTCTGTGGAATGAAAACTAGATCTAATCTAATCTATATAGTTTATCATGTTTCTTGCACAGATAATTATATAAATTATGTTCTGTTTCCCCAAAAACTGATTTTGTAATTTATAATAAATGTTAAGATGCAGGATGTACTTGTTTCTTCCTTTTTAAGCTATTAATGTCATATTCATACATAACACAGAAATGGCTGCACTCTGTTATTACCTCAGTTGTAGACAGTTACTTTTCCAATTAAGGTTGTGGTCTATCGGTAGTCCCAGGAGCTTAACACCCCCTGTTTGTTTTATTTCATTGTTTGAGTAGACTATTTTTATAGTTTTTGTAGTTATATGTAAAGTGTAGAAATGTATGAGTTGAGTCTTGTGATAATTCACTGATAATTCATTTTCTTTAAACATTAGTGGATGTTTTTACATATTTTGTTAACACAAGAATCAGTGTATTTTTTGACTCATCTAACATCACCACTGGGACAAAAATGTGCCATTTCTATTCAGGGCATTTAAAGCTAGTTCTTAGTCTTTTAGTTTTTGAGGACTAGTTTTGCTGTTACAAATAGTCACCCTAATGATCTGTTATTTTGTTTTAATACTATATATACAGTTGAGTAATGCTAGATACCTATTATATATTAAAATGATATTATATTACTTCATACAAATTTCTTGCTTTGCTAATCCTTGTCTACATTAACTTAAATATGCAAATACTTGAAAATGGTTCATAACACTGTGAAGAAATCTTGTATTGTTATAGAAGTACAGCCAGGTCAAAAAGTTTTCAGTACAAAATGATATTTCCTACACGTAAGCAAATTCAGATAAAACACAATCAATTTGTTACCAAAGTCTGGAATAGGTCTGCACTTTGATACATATTATCTAAAAGTAAACATTACAGTCTTGTCATTTGATTCAGATTTATATGAAATTATGCATCCTTTGCCAGGTTTTCACACCTGGCAGCAGTGGCAACATATCTGACGGCTTAGTTCTATAGCTAAAGTTTTGACCCTGGTTTTTGTATAATCTTTGGCAAGTTCCTCTGCAAGCTTGATAAGCCTATCTAAAAGAACATGGCTTACTAGAGAGATTAATGTCTCTCACGAAAGGAAAAGGCAAGAACAAGTAGAGGTCCTGCAGTAGTTGCCCACTACAGAGGTACTCAAAATTACTAAGAAAGTTTATTAAAAATTAGTGAATATGCTCATAGCATGAGAAATCATTAATACCAACAAAAAACTGAAGGCTATATTGCATGTAGTAAAATGAGAGGCAGGACAACCAGCCACAGACAAGGATAGTAACACTATTAACTGAATGGAAGGGCTATTAAGGATGAACCACAGGTAGCAAATAAATGTAATAACCATTTCTCAAATATAGTAGAAAGTATAGTGAGAAACTGATGAAGACAAAAGTCACAGCAGAGTGCTGAAAAAGCAACTCTAATAAAATTAAATTGGATGAATGTATCACCAACTTCTCCTTCTGAAATTAAGAAAATTATATGTTCTCTCACAAATAAAAACTCATTTGGCTTTGATGGTACATGTAAGTGTTATGGGCATACGGCTCAACAGTGCCGAGAATCCAAATGGTTGATCATTAGATGTAAGAAATAAGTTAATGTGTTTTATTTTGTGTATCTTGTAATGGATGGTGTTTCAAAATTAGTGTAAAGAAGGGCAAAGTTTCAGAAGAGTCAGAGAAGTAAGGTGTATCTGAACCACAGGCAGTCTGCATATTATTGAAAAAGGTAGCACAATTGACATCAGACAAGATGAAGTTATGTGGTCTAGTGGTGGCATAATCGGCACAGAGAAGTATAGGTTTCTCAACTGCAAGTTTAATATCTTCTTTCTCTGGTTAATCACCTGAGGATGTGCATGTATTTGAGGAGGATCTTAGGAATTTGGTAAAGATGGATGGGTCGTCTGACCCAGAACTTTTGAGAGTATCAAAACCAAGATTAATAAGAGAAGCTAAAGCTTATGTAGATTAAACAGAGGCTCTCAAGGCAGAGTTGAAATATCTGAAGAATTTATAAAGGGGTTAGTTCGAAGGTATACAAAGCAAACTAGTGCCAAAAATTTTAGGACACACTGGAAATGGTAATGAAGGATCATACTGAATCAATAGAAGAAATTATGGATAGAACAGGAAAGATCAATGGTTGTACATAGGAGCTGGGAAAGAATGCTATGGTGAATATTGTAATTTTTTGGGAGGATAAGCAGAGGGCATCTGATGCATTTTTAAGAGGATTGCCTTCAGAAATGTCAAGAAGGATGTGAAAAGATGTTCTGATTGTTTCGTGTGCAACTGTCAGATTAGTGGTATAGTGTGAGAAAACTGACATGTCCATTGGATTTCAAGTTAGATGGGCAGTATTTCTGGCCAAGACGATGTGTTTTAGGGGTAGACAGATGGGGTATAGGCAAACACCAGCCATGGGTCAGTGGATGAAGGGGCAGAGGGCAATATAATCATAATGTTAGTTTCAGGGGTATGGGACTGGGAAACAAATAGACTTTAAACGCCAAAGGGAACCTGAGGTCCACCTACTGTTACTCCCTGTAAGATCAGATGCTATGAAGTCATATGCAGAGGTGGACTGTCCAGTCATGGTAATAGTAGGGGTAATGAATAACAATATATTGTCAGATACACATGTGTAGGTTGCCAGTGATGATCTAAGCAATGGAATCCACCATGATATACATGGCAGGAAGAGGGTGATAGGGATGTCACACCTTTGGGACTGGTGGACATTGACTCTTGCCAGATAATGTGTAGAGATTGTGCAACATGTGAGTGAGGGCTATGAGAAGATTCTGGGGTTGGGTTTCTGGCATCAGCACTGTGCCAAATTTGATCTTCAGCACCGCATGCCTGAGCTTGATGCAAAAATCTTTCAGTTGCATAAAACTGCTGCCAGAATAACAATGTTGTGAGGTGAGTCTGTCATGCATGATGAACCATTTAGACTGGAAACAATTACACTATGACTCGATTCACACAACTGTATACCTAAGGGTACCAGGAAATTGCTTTGGGTTAGTGTTAAGTCTAACTCATCAGTAGAGATGTTGTGTGTGGTGGAAACATTGGAAGTAAGTGAAGTATTGGAACAGGCAGGTTTCTTAATAAAAAGAAGAGCCAGCTGTGTACAAGACATAAATGGTGAGAAAATGGTACCTGTTTTTTTTATGATGTTAGTGCCTAGGATTTAAGGTTAACAAAGTGGCTGTTGATTGCTAAAATGGATTCCATGGTGGAGTAATGGCGGGACACAAGAGACAATCAGCAAACATCAGTGAAACTGCATTATGAGAGAAGGTGAAACATCTAAAGAGAAGTGCTAAGGAATAAATGGAAATGTTACTGTTGGAATCTAGGGATTTATTTTTTCTGAATGAGTCATTGCCAGAAACACATATTATGCAGCACTGACTACCAACAGGGTATGAATTACATGTTTACCACAAACCATAAATAGTTCCAAAGTACTTACAGCCCAGTCTGGAGGAATTTATTTTCAGCAGTTGAAGGAAGGTAATAGCCCATGGAGGGCTAAGAATTGTCATTGCGTCCAAGAAATAGATGGATGTGTCATGGAAATACAAGTTTTGTTGTGATTATCAACATCTGACTGCTAAGACTGTAACAGATGCCTGCCCTTTGCCAAACATTATAGACAACATGGTCTATTTTGGGCAGTGCAAGTACTTTTCAACAATGAATTTAAGGAGTGGCTACCAGCTGCTCCTAAAGGCTGAACAAAATCAGCATTTCCTCCACAGTGGGGCCATTATCAATACAGCAGGATGAGTTTTGGATTAAATAATGCACCTATGACATTTCAGAGATTGTTGTATGGGATTCTCAGAGAAGTGAAACCATGTCAGTGCATGGTGTATCTTTATGATATAATAATCTTTGGCAGTAATAATAACCAGCACTCACAACACCTAAGGGAAGTATTCCTGAGCTAGAAGCCTGTGAATTTAATGCTAAGTACAGTGTAGTGCAATTTTATGTTGTGGCACATCTTGGTCACATTATTAGCAAGAATGGGGTTAAGACAGATCCTGAGGTTGGTTAAGGTTATATGTCTTTTTCCAATGCCTGAATCAGTGAAGGATCTGCAATCACTTTGTAGAGTCAATAATTACTATAGAATATTCATAAAGGGATTTGTGAATGTTACCAGACCACTGATGTAACTGCTGAAGAAAGGCTGAAAATTTGTTTAGTCAGAGGACTGTTAATGTGTTTTCAGGAAACTGAAGGAAGCTCTCACTTCAAGACAGATCTTAGTGTTACCAATTTCCAATGACAAATTCATTCTGTCAAGTGATGCATACAACCATGCACCTGGTTGCATGTTCTCTCAAGAAACAGAGGACTTGGAGAACCTGGAAGCCTATGCATCAAGACAAATGAACTTAGCAGAGAGGAATTACTTCATCACAGAGGAAGAAATGTTTAGCCTTACATATGGAATCACCAACTTCAAGTGTTATCACTTGGGAAAAATGTTTTGAGTGATAATGCATCATGCAGTATTGGAATGGTTGCTGGGACTGAAGGTTGATACAATGGGCAGAACAATGAATAAGTTTAATTTTGAGGTTGTATATAGACCAACAGGGAGCATGGGAATGCAGAAGGGTTGAGTAGGGAAATAGCACCGTTGTAAATAGGTGGTAATGAGATCAAGGAATGGCAGACAAATGCAAACAGTCTAGTAAATAACCACAGTTTTGTGTGCAGGATGGGTTGCTGTGCAGGGAAACCAAGTTGGGACCATGAGTGGTAATGCCAGCAAAGCTGAGGGATAGAGTATGACAGTAGGCACAACATGACATCTTAGCAGGTCACAGGGGATGTAGGTCTACCAACAGAAAAGTAATGGAGAGATACTGGAGGAAGAATAGGACAGACGTGTATCAGTATGTGTGGAATTGCACAAAGATCAGATTTGTGTCAGAGGAGAGTATTGGAATGGTTGCTGGGACTGAAGGATCCATTCATAGATTGATAAAATGGGCAGTATGATGAGTAAGTTTAATTTTGAGGTTGTATATAGACCAACAAGGACCATGGGAATGCAGAATTGTTGAGTAGGGAAGTAGCACTGTTGCAAATAGGTGGTAATGAGATCAAGGAATGGCAGACAAATGCAAACAGTCTAGTAAATAACCACAGTTATTACCTGAAGCATTAGCACTGTTTCAATTGCTTAGGACAAACAAAACACTTGCAATGAAATAAATATGTACTCACAATTTTAGACTATTTTCAAGATACGTGGAAATAATAGCAAAGCACAACCAATAGGCAGCAACAGTGGTGCAAGTGCGAGTAAACAACTGATGTTTGGAATACCTGAAATTGTAGAGATGGATCAGGGAACCAACTTTATGTTGGATTTGTTCAAGGAAATTTGTAAGCCTTTATGTGTGAAGAAACTCAGAATGAGTCCTCTATATCCTCCAGCAAATGGAAAAACAGAAAGGGTGGATAGAACCATAGGAAAGATGGATGGATACTACATGGATACACGCCATACCAACTGGGATATTTATTTAAGACATACAGTCTCAGTGTACAACTCAAAGCACCATACCAATACAAGACTGTCACCATATGAGGTAGTACATGGCCATAAGATGTCATCACTTTTCAGTATGTTCAAACCAAGATGGCTAAGACAGAAAAACTGGTTAAAGAATTTGTGAGAGTAATAACCATGAATATGGAGCCGGATGTGTGAGGCTAATACATGGGCACTGGAAAAGCAACAGGAAGCAGTGAGCTGTACAGCAAGAATGCCACAATACATGGTTAGTCAACGGGTAACGTTATCTCCTTCTTACACTCCCTTTTGCCAACAAGGATGACAATTTTACATGTGGGTCATTTGAAAATATTGTGGAGAAGTCTGGAAATTATCCCAAAAGATGGGGACACAGGCTGGAAAGGGAAAGTAACAGAGGGGGTGTGGAGAAGTGAGCAAGAGGATGTGTGTGGACCAAGGATAAGTTCATATACCTTAATAGCTAGGAGATATGAGTATAATTATGTTTTAAATGTGTTAGATATATATATAGCTTCATGTATAGTGAAGTTGAAATGAGATGAACTGCTGTGGAGCGCCAGGGGGGTGGGGGGAGAGGGGGGCAGAGGAAAGGGTAAAGGATATCCCAGGCCTCAGGAGACAAGACGATGTGAGTCACAGGCATGTTACTGATCATCATCAGAGAGGAAGTGTAGCAGAATCACTGGTTACCACAGGGTGATACATGGGATATTTAATACATGGGAGATTCAGAACAAGGTGAGAGGGGTGGAGTAAGCATTTGACAGTTTCCAACATAGCCATATATTAAGATACATGGGAATAACAAGCAGTTGAGGGATGAGACGAAGCAGGTTCTGGGGATTATACTGCATACAAGAATAAGGAGATGATGGAACAAAGTGGGAGGCCAGTTTCTGAAAATTAATGGGGACAGTTGATTAAGAGGACTAGAGAAGGGTAATGACATGGTTTAAGTGATGAAACAATAGGTAAGAGGCAACAAGGTGGTGACTGAGTGGTACACCATGCAAATTGCAAGTTTGGAGAGGGTATTTTAAACAATACTTAGTTATTACACCAGCTGACAATGGCAGTAATGCACTACGTGAAAACTGTGGAGGAATCAGTGAATCAGAAAATCCAGAGGTTACAAACTGAAGTAGAAATACTGGACAAAGAAGTAGTGGTAATGAAATGGTTGCAGTCCTTGGAAAACAGTGTAAGGGAAGCATGCAGAGAGGTATCAGAGTTGCAGGAACCTATGCAGCACACTGTGCAAGGATCACTAGGAATAAACTTGGTGTCACCAGATCAATATCTGCAGGGGCTACCACTAAAATTAGGGTTGATCTTGTAATCTAGTCATAAAACCTTACCTTTTTATTTTAAGCTAACCAAGGAAGAAGAGAGGACCAATGGAGCAAAGGTGTACATATCACTATCATTTCCAATAGCATAGAAGTTGGCATGGTACCAATGTTATGTAGTCCAATGTAGTCCACATGTATCTGGCTAAATGCAGGATGCTGAAAAAGTTTGTTGGGGTAAAGGTACAGAGGTTGTAATTGATTGCCAGAGACAAGACCAGGCATGCACAAATGAATGAAGCAGAGTTGATGAACTGTTACAGGAGAGACATAACGTTTTGTTCGAACAGGGTAGTTAGAGAAGGTCAGAATCCCCGTGCAGTTAAGTTATTGCTGGGTTGACCAAAGAAACTCGTGCAAGTATCACCAGTCGAAAATTCAATTGTCAAACCAGATTTTAGGATCTGAGTTAATTAAGACCACAGACAAACTCAGTAATGAGCAGGAGGAATGAGTCTCTGTGGAGATTTTGGTGTAGTGTGGGAGTCAGTACAGGGAGAATCAGTAGCAGAGTGAAACAGCACTGACCTTTGTCACACCAGATGCTCTAATAATACTCTGCTAAGTGTAGTCCTTGTTTGCGTCTACAAAAAGCAAAACACAAGAGGAAGTTTGGAAACATCCACTGCTCAAATCCCAATGGACTTGATTCCCAGAGCCTAGGAAGTAGAAGAATGAACTGTAACTGCAAGCTGATTTAAGCTAAAAGGCGTTGATGGAACCTTGGATAAGCAGCACTTAAGACAACATGATGATAAAAATAATCTTGAATTAAGAGCAGCCCATTGCCTCGGTTGGGTCTTGTTAAGGAGGGTTATATAGCGCACCAACCATATGTGGCCAGAAACACACCAAGTAGGAAGTAGATTGCAACAGCACCAGCCACAGGCAATGCAGATGTTATGCCTTACAAAAAATAACAGAGCTACTGCAGCATAGTGAAGTGAGCTGGGCTGATGAGGTGTGGTAACAGTTGATACAGCAGTGAATACAGTGAATAATCACAAGAAGGTGGCAGCCTTTCCATACCAGCAGCAACAGAAATGTTTAGAATATGTGCTGCAAGGCATATCAAAGCCCAGTCAAGCGCAGCCTGGAAGCATATAAATACCTAACCATTTTGTACTGCAGTCACTGGTGTTGGTATTATAGCTCTACCACCACAGAGACCATGACAAGTGGGACACCATCCAGAATGCTGTTCCATGACTGAGGTTTCACTCTGCACCAGTGTGGGCCACCCTGAGATCAGAACGTGCAGAGCCACAATCAAATTCAGCCCACCAAGCAATATGAAGCAGGAGGCTGTATGTTATGATCATTAAGTCACCAGCCACCACTTGCTGACCAGCATGAGGGATGCCAGATGCACTGCCGCACATATGGCCACAAACAGCCACCCTGCCAGAACCCAGTATCATCACAGGCAGACGCAGCTGCCAACACACCACTGCTCAGCCTCTGTTGACCTCTGTCAGCATTGCTGGATGCCACGTGCACACACACACACACACACACACACACACACACACACACACACACACACACACACACACACACACACAAAGGAGGCCATGGAAAGTTGCAGCCACACTCATGCCGCCTGTAATGAACCAAAGTGGGAAGACGCAATAAAGTAATTTGGAATTCCTGGCTGTTTGTGTGGCACCTCACAGCACCCCATTGCACCTCCCTCTTCAATGGTACAACCAACCAATGGACAACCTTGTATCTAACCAAAACGATGCTGAAAGTTGTACTTAATAATTCAACCATTGTAGTCCAGGGACTTTACTCTGACTTGAGAGAAATCAGATATGGGGTTCCCCAAGGGCTCATAGTTTAAAAAAATGTTCTGTAAATATAATATGTGGTGCTCATCCATGATAATGTTGTAGACAACTGATTAAAAGAGTTGAAAACAGTCAGTTATAGAAAATATAATTTAATTTTATAGATAAAAAATGTATTTACCGAGTCCACATTGTTCCTCATATACTGAGGTGACAAAAGTCATGGGATAGTGATCTGCAAATATACAGATGATGGTAGTATAATGTACACAAGGTGTAAAAGGGTAGAGTATTGGTGGAGCTAACATTTGTACTCAAGTGATTCATATCAAAAGGTTTCTGAAGTGCTTATGGCCACATGACAGCAGATAAAGGACTCTGAATGTGGAATGCTAGTTGTAGCTAGTTGCATGAGACATTACATTTAGGAAATTATTAAGCAATTCATTATTCTGAGATTCACAGTGTCAAGAGTGTGTGGAGAATCCCAAAATTCAGGCATTACCTCTTACAATGGACAATTCAGTGGCTGACAGCCTTCACTTAATGACATAAAGCAGCGTTACTTGTGTAGAGTTGTCAGTGCTAATAGACAAGCAATACTGTGTGAAATAACCACACAAATCAATGTGGGACATACGACGAACATATCTGTTGAGACAGTGCAGCAAAATTTCGCTTTAATGGGTTATGGCACCAGATGACTGATGCGAGTGCCTTTCCTAACAGCACTGCTGTGCCCCAGCTGGGCTCCTGACCTTATCAGTTGGGCTCTAGATGACTGGAAAACTGAGGCCTCATGAGAGGAATCACAGTTTCAGTTGGTAAGAGTTGATGGTAGGGTTTGACTGTGGTGCAAACCCAATGAAGCCAAAGCCATGGACCCACATTATCAACAACACACAGTGCAAGCTGGTGGTGGCTCCATAATGATTGGTGCTGTGTTTACATGGAATGGACTAGATCGCCTGGTCCAGCTGAGCTAATCATTGACTTGAAAGCCATTCATGGTCTTCTTGTTCCCAAATCACATTGGAACTTTTATGGAGAAAAATGTGCCCTGTCATTGGGTCACAACTGCCCACAATTGGTTTTAAGAACATTTGGGACAGTTGAAACAAATGACTTGGTCACCCAGGCCACCCAAAATGGCTCCCAATGAACATTTGTGGGACATAATCATGATGTGAGTTCATGCACAATTTCCTGCACTAACAACACTTTTCCAGATAGAGAGAACATGGCTCAATATTTTGGAGGGGATTTCCAACAACTTCTTGAGTCCATGCCGTGTTCAGAGCTGCAATATGTCAGAGAAAAGCAGGTCTGCCATGATATTAGGAGATATCAGATGACATTTGTCACCTCAGTGTATATGTAAATGATTCTGAGTCTAATGCACAGCAAGCAGAATTAGATCTTTTTGTAGATGATACTAGTATTGTACCCAATTCAAGCAGAGATACAGAAATAGGAGAAATGGTAAACAATTTTCTTAAAAGTATCATTCACTGGTTTTCCATGAATGGTCTCAACCTCAATTTTAAAAAGACACAACATGTTTTGTACACCTAGGGGTACTACAGTAATGATAAATGTAACACAGGATGATGAAATGATAAATATGGTGGAAATTTCAGAATTCTTAGCTGGTCAAATAGATGAAAATTTGAACTGGAAAAAGCACATTTTGGAACTCCTAAAACAACCTATTTAAGCCACATTTGCACATAGAATCATTGCAAATTTTGGGGGGAGACAAAGTAGTAAGGTGACACATGTTGCATATTTTCATTCAATAATGTCCTATGGAGTAATGTTCTGGGTAGCTCATCTTAAAGAAAGAAAGGCTTCATAGTTTAAAAAAATGTTCTGTAAATATAATACGTGGTGCTCATCCATGATAATGTTGTAGACAACTGATTAAAAGAGTTGAAAACAGTCGGTTATAGAAAATATAATTTAATTTTATAAATAAAAGATGTATTTACTGAGTGGCAGTAGGAGAACACACATATAGAAGGTATTACAGTTTGCCAGCTTTTGGACCCCTTAGCTCCTTCTTCTGGCAGAAGGGTTTAAGGGGATGGAAGAGGGAAGGACAGGGACTGATCAAGTTTAAGGAAAAGGACTGAGTTCATAAAAGTTGCCCAGAACCATAGGTCAGGAGAGACTTACCGGATCAGATGAGAAGGAAAGACTGATAGTTGGTGAATGCACAGGACAAGACTTGAAAACCTGTGAGCTTAAAGGTGGAGGATAGGGTAATATGCAAAACAGAGACTATTGCTTAAACATTATGTTCAAATTAATAAGAGCAATAAGCTAAGTGGATTGTATGTGATAGAGATGGGAACGGAACAGTGATAAATAAACAAGTTAAAAAATGAAAGATGTATAAAACTAAAATGGAATGAAGAAAGGAACAATTACTGTAAAGAAGTGATGCAGCTGAAGAAATTAATTTAAATTAGGGCAAGATTGCTGGCAAGAACCGAGGACATGTTGAAGCGCTAGTTCCTATCTGCGGAGTTCCGAAAAGCTGGTGTGGGGGGTGAATCTAGATGGCACGTGTGGTGAAATATACACTGAGGTCATGACTTTCATGTTGTAGAACATGCTCAGCAACAGAATATTGTGTGTTGCCAGTATACACCCTGTGCTTATGCCCATTCATCCTAACTGATAACTTGATGGCAGTCCCCACATAAGAGCCTGATCAGTGTTTAGACAACAGCTGGTGTATGGCATGAAGCATGTCAATGGTGGCTCTCCCTTTGATATTATATGTTTTACCAGTTGCAGGGCTGGTGTAGGTGGTAGGAGGGTACATTGGGCAAGTCTTGCTGGGGGGACAGTGCCGGTGGTAAGAGTCATATGGTAGGGAGATGGGGCAGAAGAAGTATAGGGTCTGACAAGGTTATCGTGGAGATTCTAGGTGTGGTGGATACGATCTTGGACAGGATGGACTTCATTTCAGTTCATGATTGTAGGAAGTCATAGCCTTGTCAAATTAGCTGATTAGTACATTGAAGACCAGGGCAACACTGAGTGACAAGTGGCGTACTGCTGTTGTTTTTTGAAGGGATCTGGAGTAACAGGATTGGATGTCACATCCAGTGATGGGTGTGGTGGAAATGGTGGAGTACTGCTGTAAAGAGTCTGCATCTGAGCAAACACATTTGCCTCAAATGTTAAAAATTCACTGTCATGCAGCCTTGGCATTTGAGGCAAATGTACTTGTTCAAATGCAGATCCAGTCTCACATCAGCCTCGACTGGATGTTATTATCCCACCAACCTAATTCAAAGCCCTGTAACTGGTAAAATATATAATATCAAAGGGAGAGATACGACTGACATGCCACATGCCATATACCAGTTGTTGTGTTAACACTGTTCAGCCTTTTACATTGGCATGACTGCCATCAAGTTGTCAGTTGGGACAAATGGGCATAAGCAGGGGGTGTGTACTAGCAACACACAGTACCCTGTTGCTAAGGATGCTCTACAACATTAAAGTCATGACCTTTGGTGCCTATTTCACCACACATGCCATCTGCCATCTACAGTCTTCGCAAAGACACCAGCTTCTCAGAACTCCACATGTGGGAACTAGTACTACAACATGTCCTTGGTTTTCACCCCCCACCCCCACATCTGGCCTTCATTTACATTAATTTATTCAGCCTCATCATTTCTTTACAGTAACTATTCCTTTCTTCAATCCCTTTTAGTTTTCTATATCTTTCATTCTTTAACTTGTCTGCTTATTTCCACCCCATTCCTATCTCTATTACATATAATGTCTTAGCTTTTTTCTCTTATTAACTTGTACATGATATTTTAGCAGTAATCTCTGTTTTGTATATTACCCCACCTTCGTCCTTTAAGCTGCCAAGTTTTCAAATCTTGTCCAGTGTAGTCTGCAACAGCCAGTCTTTCCTTCTTATCCCATCCAGTAAGTCTTACCTGAGCCAGGGTTCTGGGATAATTTTCTGAACTCTATCCCTTTTCATAAACCTGACCAGTCCTTTTCCTTCACCCCTCTTCCTTCCTCTTCAATCCTTTCACAAGAAGAAGGAGCTAAGGGCTCCAAAGGCTTGCAAACTGTAATAATTTTTATATGTATATTCTCCTGTCACTGCTTAGTGAGTCGAATTTTTATCTATCCAATTACATTATGTTTAAGAAGTTGGGCATTCTGACTACAGTTTTAAATATATTTATTCCCTCATAAAGTCTGTTATAAATAACCCACTGCAGTTGAAAAGGAAAGTGTACTCTATGGCTTTTGGTCCTTACCTAGCCAATTTGCCCAGTGCAAATGCCCAGGTCACTGGAAAAAAAGAGCAGGTGACTGCTGTATGTAAGAAGGGTAAAAGAATGGACCTGCAGAATTACAGACCAATGTCACTAACATTGGTTTGCAGCAAAATCCTTGAACTTGTCCTCAGTTTGAATATAATTAATTTCCTTGAGATTGAGAAGCTTATGTCCATGAATCAGTAAGGTTTTAGAAAGCATCACTCATGTGAAACTCAGCTTGCCCTTCTCTCACCTAATATACTGCAAACTATGGATGAAGGGCAACAGGCAGATTTCATATTTTTAGAGTTCCAAAAAGCATTTAACATGGTGCCCCACTGTAGACTGTTAATGAAGGTACGAGTGCTCAAACACTTCTTAAGTAACAGACACCAGTATGTAGTCCTCAACAGCAAATGTCCATTAGAGACAAGGGTCTCATGAGGAGTGCCCCAAGGAAGTGTGATAGGACCACAATTAATTTCTGTATACACAAGTGTTTTGGCAGACAGGGTGGGAAGCAATCTGCAGGTGTTTCCTAATGATGTTGCGGTGTATGGAAAGTTGTCAAAGTTGAGTGACTGTAGGAGGATACAAAATGCCATACAAAATTTGTAGTTGGTGTGATAAATGGCAGCTAGCTCTAACTCTAGAGAAACGTAACTTAATGCAGATGTGTAGGAAAAACAAACCCATAATATTCAGATACAGCATTAGTAGTGTCCTCCTTGACACAGTCACATAATTTAAATTTCTATGAAATGAACACCCTTAGCTGCTTACAGGCATTGACATACGTCAACAGGGACAGACGAAAATGTGTGCCCCGACCGGGACTCGAACCCGGGATCTCCTGCTTACATGGCAGGCGCTCTATCCATCTGAGCCACTGAGGACACAGAGGATAGTGCAACTGCAGGGATTTATCTCTGGCATGCCTCCCACGAAAACCATATTCTCAACGTATTGTCACGCACTACATTCGTAGTGCCCCCGCCCATTATACTCATTACTCGTGATGTGTTGCCGAAAGAACAGATACCATCTTAGTAAATATATAGTTAAGGCTCACCGGCCACTTGACCATCTTCTTCTTCTTCTCTACGAATGCACAAACAGTGCCCGAACTCTTACAGGAATCGGCAACGCGCCGCGAGTAATGGGTATAATGGGCAGGGGCACTACGAATGTAGTGCGGGACAATACGTTGAAAATGTGGGTTTCGTGGGAGGTGTGCCAGAGATAAATCCCTGCTGTCCCGCTATCCTCTGTGTCCTCGGTGGTTCAGATGGATAGAGCATCTGCCATGTAAGCAGGAGGTCCCGGGTTCGAGTCCCGGTTGGGGCACACATTTTCACCTGTCCCCATTGACATATGTCAATGCCTGTAAGCTGCTAAGGGTGTTCATATCATTGTAATTTCATTCTAACGAGCTGCTTGGTCACTGATGGTACATTTTCTCTCAGACATGTCCGAAAGAACAGATAGCATCTTAGTAAATATATATTTAAATTTCTGGTCATAAAACTGCAAAGTGATATGAAATGGAATGAACACAAGAGAACTGTGGTAGGGAAGGCTAATGGTCAACTTCAGTTTACTGGAAGAACCTTGTGATAGTGTGGTTCATCTGTAAATGGAACCACATATAGGACAATTGTGAAATCTATTCTTGAGTACTGCTTGAGTGTTGGGACCATACCAGGTCAGATTACAGGAAGATATTGAAGCAATTCAGAGGCATTCTGCTAGATTTATTACCAGTAGCTTTGTACAACACACAAGTCTTACAGAGATGCTTCAGAAACTCAAATTGGAAACCATGGAGGGAAGGTGACATTCTTTTTGAGAAACACTAATGAGAAAATTTAGAGACCCAGCATTTGAGCTGACTGCAGAATAATTCTGCTGCAGCCAACATATCTGTACATTTTGCATAAGGACCATGAAGATAAGGTCAAGAAATTAGAGCTCATATGGAGGAATATAGACACTTGTTTTTCCATTGCTCTATTTGCAAGTGGAACATCAAAGGAAATGCCTACTAGTGGCACAGGATACCCTCTGTCATTCACTGCATGATGGCTTCCAGAGTATGGATGTAGATATACACTCCTGGAAATTGAAATAAGAACACTGTGAATTCATTGTCCCAGGAAGGGGAAACTTTATTGACACATTCCTGGGGTCAGATACATCACATGATCACACTGACAGAACCACAGGCACATAGACACAGGCAACAGAGCATGCACAATGTCGGCACTAGTACAGTGTATATCCACCTTTCGCAGCAATGCAGGTTGCTATTCTCAAATGGAGACGATCGTAGAGATGCTGGATGTAGTCCTGTGGAACGGCTTGCCATGCCATTTCCACCTAGCGCCTCAGTTGGACCAGCGTTCGTGCTGGACGTGCAGACCGCGTGAGACGACGCTTCATCCAGTCCCAAACATGCTCAATGGGGGACAGATCCGGAGATCTTGCTGGCCAGGGTAGTTGACTTACACCTTCTAGAGCACGTTGGGTGGCACGGGATACATGCGGACGTGCATTGTCCTGTTGGAACAGCAAGTTCCCTTGCCGGTCTAGGAATGGTAGAACGATGGGTTCGATGACGGTTTGGATGTACCGTTCCCAATTCAGTGTCCCCTCGACGATCACCAGTGGTGTACGGCCAGTGTAGGAGATCGCTCCCCACACCATGATGCCGGATGTTGGCCCTGTGTGCCTCGGTCATATGCAGTCCTGATTGTGATGCTCACCTGCACGGCGCCAAACACGCATACGACCATCATTGGCACCAAGGCAGAAGCGACTCTCATCGCTGAAGACGACACGTCTCCATTCATCCCTCCATTCATGCCTGTCGCGACACCACTGGAGGCGGGCTGCACGATGTTGGGGCGTGAGCGGAAGACGGCCTAACGGTGTGCGGGACCGTAGCCCAGCTTTATGGAGACGGTTGCGAATGGTCCTCGCCGATACCCCAGGAGCAACAGTGTCCCTAATTTGCTGGGAAGTGGCGGTGCGGTCCCCTACGGCACTGCGTAGGATCCTACGGTCTTGGCGTGCATCCGTGCGTCGCTGCGGTCCGGTCCCAGGTCGACGGGCACGTGCACCTTCCGCCGACCACTGGCGACAACATCGATGTACTGTGGAGACCTCACGCCCCACGTGTTGAGCAATACGGCGGTACGTCCACCCGGCCTCCCGCATGCCCACTATACGCCCTCGCTCAAAGTCCGTCAACTGCACATACGGTTCACGTCCACGCTGTCGCGGCATGCTACCAGTGGTAAAGACTGCGATGGAGCTCCGTATGCCACGGCAAACTGGCTGACACTGACGGCGGCGGTGCACAAAAGCTGCGCAGCTAGTGCCATTCGACGGCCAACACCGCGGTTCCTGGTGTGTCCGCTGTGCCGTGCGTGTGATCATTGCTTGTACAGCCCTCTCGCAGTGTCCGGAGCAAGTATGGTGGGTCTGACACACCGGTGTCAATGTGTTCTTTTTTCCATTTCCAGGAGTGTAGAGCAATGATGTACATAATTAAAATATCAGAAGGAAAAATTATATTGATTACTATACATTAAGATTGATTTTGGCACAAAAGAGGTGCACAATGCAGATGCTGAAAGTTCTGGTCAGATTAACCAATGATATAAAATGTCTGACAGACAGCAAAGTAAAATCTGAAAACAAACTGAAAAAGTTTCTCCTTGACAACTTCTTCTATTCTGTAGAAAAATTACATTTCCTGTAATGTGTAAAAGATGGTAGGTAGGATTTGCTATCTCACTACTGAATACTGTTTTTAGAAGGGGATAGGGTGTGGGGTATCTTGGAAATGTTCGGCATGTAGCCATATTTATGAATTTAAAGTATTAACAGGTCACCTTCTTCCACCAGCTTTCACAGAGGCCATCTGATCAACAACATCTGCTCCATACGTAGATCCAATGTAACATATCACAGCGTCACCCTTTGATTTTGTGTCAATACCAGTTTTTATTTCTGAGTGCAAGAAACTGAGACTTATTAGATACTTTCCTGGACTTCCTTGATATACTGTGAGGATAATATCATTTTTAGCAGTAGAACAATGAGGACAGGAATACAGGTTAACTATCCTTGTTGCAATCCAGGGTATGCTTTTCTGTGCTAATGATAATAAAGTCTATTTTACATATCCTATTCAAGGTTCTAGTGCTAATGGTGTTATTAGTGACAGGACTGGTACTACTTTTCCATTTCTATCTTATATTATCTGCAAAAAGTAGAAAATTTACATATTCAGACACTGCAAGGGGAAGATTATTTCTGCAGTAAGAGAGTGAACAATAGAAGACAATCTCAGTGCATCAAATGTTGACGCCTACTGTTATGCGATCGACATAAAACTGATATGATATACCCACCATTTGGTCTTGCATTTTAATAATAATGTGGCATCTCTGAATTCCAAATTCTGGGACCCCAATAGTATGCCCTAGCAGATGATTCTATCTGTGCATCCGCATCTACACTTTCTCCTAAGAGCCCGTGTGCAATAGGCAACTGCTCACAGGAGTGTCTTTCCCCGATCACCACACATGAAAATGAACAAATATGAAGGATTTTCCACTAGCTGGAGATGACGTATTAGTGTCAACTGGAATTCCAGCAAATGTGCAATGTTTTTCATTGAAGACCCTGGGCTCTGTGTAAAGTCTTGTGAATGCTGTAACATGATGGCTTCCTGAGGGCAATGTATGGACACAGTTCAGAGAGTCAGCATTGCATTGTATTTAGCAAATAACTTGCAGTAGAATCATTTATCAAACAGAATCAATGGCACACCCGCTGGCACGACTCGAACGTGCAACTACCTATTTTAATGGAAATACCTTGATATTGTTTGGCTCCTTTCAGATACTGAGACAGTAAGTTCTCTGCCAATTAGGACATGAACAGTAGTAAAGAGATGGTTAAATAATTTATGAGTCATTTTTTACTGTGTGTAGTTTGTGCATCAGTAAATAATCATGTGGCTAAATCTCTGACCTTGTGCATATTTATAAAATACATGTTCATTCCATTTTGCTCCCAACTACTTTCCCTTTTAAATTAAGTAACAATGTGCACCATGCTGTAAGCACTGATGGCACAGCAAGAGTACCCACACTGGTCACCTCCATTTCTACATTTTCCCACACAGTGCCTCTCTCCATTAGAATGCCCATTGTATACCTCCATGCCACACAGTATCCATATGAGCTCCAAACATACAATCCTAGTCTTCCTCTCTTCACATCTGTCCAGTCACACTTATTACCAAGACGCAGCACACATCGGGAAATGGTCCCACAGAGCACATCTCCAGCACCTCATCCACAGTGGAAAGCATTTCCCCTGATCACAGCCATGCAAAAGGGTCTTCTGACCCACAATCACATGCATCCAGCTTTAATCAGTTCCTCATACAGTTTGCCCAACCCATGAGCACCTCTGCAAACCTTGCACAAGCCTTGCTGGCACCAACAGTCAACCAAGAACTTTGGCAGTGATGCAGCAAACTGCCATCTGCAGTGCTTGTGGCTCCCAAACATGGCCAAGGACTGGTGGTAGGCATAACCGGTTGCACTACAATTTCCCAGCACCTGTTTGTATTGGACAACTATTACTCCACACTGCTAATATCATAACTCGCCAACACAATTTCAGACTTGTGCATCTTCCCACGCAGGCTCCCACCCTAGTTCAGCCGCAATCCTCACTCCCCTTTCCTGCTCACCACTGCAAGTGTTTCCATCATCAATACTTACGACCCCCACACCCGTTGTGTCGACCTTGGCCTTGGTGATGAGTTTCTCTGGACTTACACTGTGGCCAACATCAGTGACCTGATCCTCAGTGCAGAATATCTTTCCCACTTCAGTCTCCTCAGTGACCTTGCACAGTGTTACCTGATTGATGGCTTTTTTCATCACTCTGCACCCTGCACTGTCTGCCCCACCTGCTCACTTTGCCACTAAGCAGCTGTTCTACTCTGGTCCTTTTGCTGATACTCTCTCCAAAATTCTGCTCCTCACCTGTCTCCCCGGCATTCCGCATGAGTTGCACCCTGACACAGTGCACTATATCGTGACCACGCCAGGCCTGCATGTACACTGCCACATCTGCCCCTCCTGCCGGCGAAAAGCAAGTTCATAGGGGTGGAAATTGAAGCCTTCACTGCCGCCAGAATCCTACACTCATAAAAAATTCCATGGTCCTCTGCACTCCATTTAGCTCCCAAGAAGGATGGCACCTGGTGCCCTTGTGGTGGTTATTGGCATCTGAATAAACAAATAGTTCCTAACTGTTATCCTCTGCCCCCTTTGTGCAGATATAGTAACAACATTTTGGGTTCTTCCATGTTCAGTAAGGTAAATTGCGCTAAAGCTTTTATGCAGATCCTGCTCACACCCGAAGTCGCCATGAAAATGACTATTATTACACCCTTTGGTCTCTTTGAAAGCCACTTTATGACTTGTGGCCTCCATAATGACACACAAAAGTGGCACCATTTTCTGGATGATGTCCTCTGTGGTGCATTTGGGTGTTTTGCCTATCTGTAAGATATCCTTATTCACTCTTGGAACTTGGCTGAACACCACCAACACCTAAGGGAGGTTTTTATCCATCTGGAACGAGCAGGAGGCATCATCAATGTGGACAAATGCATGTTCAAGGTAGCCAAGACTAAATTCTTTGAACACATCATTTCTGAAACCAACTTGCACCTGCTATCCCAATAAGTCTACACAGTCACCAAGTTTCTGCCTCCATGAACATTCAATGAACTGTGCAGATTTTTGGGGATGCCAAATTTTTTTGCCATTTCCTGACAGTCATGGTCTCCATTCAGTAACTCCTCACCGCTGCACTGTGAGGCAGCCAAACAAATGGTAACAGACCTGCACCGTGGACTCCTAGTATGACAGCCAGTTTTGAGTTGAGTCATTTTTCAATGGGTGTGGTCCTGCAGCAGTGTATTGCAGACAATTGGCAGCCACTGGCTTTCTTTTTGGCCAAGCTGTCAGAACTGCATTGCAAATGAACTGCATACGATTGGAAGCTGCTTGAAATATATGAGACAGTGAAGTACATCAACTCCTCTGTTGAGGGCTCCATTTCACCATTTTTATGGACCATCAGCTACTCATGACAGGTTTTTGTCGGAAAGATAGTGATCAAATTTCACCTTGGCAGTTAAGTCAGCAGGAGTACATAGCACAAATTACCACTGATAAACTCCACATAGCCGTCGTCAACAACATCATCACCAATTGTCTCAGACGCTCCTGTACATCACTCTTTCACTAGAATATGAGGGCCTTGCACAAGGCCAAGCCACTGACCTCACATTAGACTGCTTATTCCAGGATCCAAAGTCTGATCTCATTGTCCAACTCCACCCAGTCTTGGGTACTGACCTGCAGATTTGGTGCGATCTCCTGTCTTTTCCCATCCACACCACTGGCATCATAGACCACATCTGCACCTGCCTTCCCCCAGTCTTCCCAAACCAGTTTTTGAGCACTTGCATGGACTACACATCATCGCATCTGCTGCTCTCGTGCAGGAACATTTTCTCTGCCCCAGTGTCCAACAGGACTGCCACATGTGGGCTCACACCTGGATCCCATGCCAGCATGTCATTGTGGGCTGTCACATTCATGCCTGATGACCTCTTTCCCTCTGCTGAACACCGATTCTCCCATGACCACATTGACTTCATCGGCTCCTTGCTCTCTTCAGACAGCTGCCCCTTTCAACTCACGATGACAGACCAACTCACACACTGGCCAGAAGCCATGCCTATCCGAGACATGTGAAGCAGTCACCCCACCATTCATCAACACATGGGTTTCACATTTCAGTTCCCCACATCACATAATGTCTGACCCCAGTTGCCAGTTCACTTCGCCCTTGTTCAAAACCCTGACTGAGACCTGCATTACACTTGTCCATAGTAGCACTGGCTATCATCCTGCAGCAAATGGCATGGTGGAATGTTCCCATCGCATGTTGAAATCCACTCTTACCTGCTGCAGTGGAAAATGGTCTGCCCCTTTGCCACTGGTCTTGTTAGTTTTTTGTGCTGCCCACAATGCTGACTTGGAGACATCCCCCACAGACCTGGTGTATGGAGAGCCTCTGGTCCTGCCAGGTGACTTTATTGAACTGTAGTCTTTCCCTACTACATTGTGCATCCAAGCTTACATTCAGAAGCTGCAAGACCACATGATCCAATGGCAGCTGATGCCTCCATGACATCATGGCAAGCACAAATCTTTCATACACCATGATGTAATGTATTACGAATACATAGAAAGAAGGATCCTTTATTGTACGATTATATGATAGCAGAACAAACACTGGTAGCAGTTACTTCCGTAAAATATCTGGGAATATGTGTATGGAATGATTTGAAGTGGAATGATCATATAAAATTAATTGTTGGTAAGGTGGGTGCCAGGTTGAGATTCATTGGCAGAGTCCTTAGAAAATGTAGTCCATCAACACAGGAGATGGCTTACAAAACACTCGTTCGACCTATATTTGAGTATTGCTCATCAGTGTGGGATCCATAACAGGTTGGGTTCACAGAGGAGATAGAGAAGATCCAAAGAGGAGTGGCACGTTTCCTCACAGGGTTATTTGGTAAGCGCGATAGCGTTACGGAGATGTTTAGCAAACTTAAGTGGCAGACTCAGCAAGAGAGGCACTCTGCATCGCGGTGTAGCTTGCTGTCCAGGTTTTGAGAGGGTGCATTTCTGGATGAGGTATCGATTATATTGCTTCCCCCTACTTATACCTCCTGAGGAGATCATGAATGTGAAATCAGAGAGTTTTGAGCGCACACGGAGGCTTTCCGGCAGTCATTCTTCCCGTGAACCATACGTGACTAGAACAGGAAATGGAGGTAATGACAGTGGCATGTAAAGTGCCATCCACCACACACTGTTGCGTGGCTTGTGGAGTATAAATGTAGAGGTAGATGTAGATTTTGCATCATGCACTCATGTGCTGATATGCCTTGGTGTCTGTCAGCCATCACTTCACCCGTGGTACTTGGGTCCTCATCTCATTTTACAGTGAAGTGACAAAACATTGTTTGCTGGGGTGGATAGTTGGAATTCAGAAGAGGCTTTGGTGGGAGGAGGAGGAATAACAGGGTAGGGGTTTGGTGGAAAAGGCTAGTGAAACCTGTGGGAGACCACTGAGACATGGTCGATATGGGAAAGCGAGCTACTAGTTGTGGCATTAGGAGCCTGTGTGGGAGGTCGCGAAAAGAAGAGAGGAGTGGTGTGTGTAGGGCTGAAGTGGGAACTTGGAAGGGATAGGCAGGTGGAGGACAGGAATAAGTAAAGGTTGAGGTCATGGGAGTTACAGGAATGAAGGAGATTTTGCATGGTGAATTCCCATGTAAACAGTTCATAAAAGTTGCTGTTGGCAAGAAGACTCTACAGGGCACAGGCTGAGATTAATCACTGAACTCAAACAAATAGTGTTAGGTGGCACACTCAGCAAATGTGTGGTCCAGCTGTCTGAGTCAGACCATTGGCATATTGAGAGAGGGACTGCTTTTTACTACAGATTCAGTGACAATGACTGGGTAAGTTGTATTAATGGGACTTCTTTGTGTGGGGAAGATGGCAGATATAAGAATGGAGAAATTGTTGGTGATTGGTAGGTTTGATGTTGGTGGAGGTACTGATGTAGCCATCCTTGAGGTGGAGGAAAACATTAAGAAAGGTTGTTTTTTGGGCTGAGGAGGGCCAGGTGAAGAAAACTGGGGAAAAGATATTGAGGTTCTTGAGGAATGTGGATAAAGTGTCATCACCCTCATTCCACAATGTGAATCAATTAATCTGAGCAATATCAATTAATCTGAAGAATATGAGTGGTTTGGGATTCTGAGTCATTAGGAACAATTCCTCTAGATGCCTCATGAACAGATTAGCAATGCAGGTAGCCACTGCTGTAATTTGGATTTGTTTGTAGGTGACGCATTCAAATGAGAAGTAATTGCGAGTGAGGATATAGTTGGCCATTGTGACGAGGGAGGAGATTCTAGTTTTGGAGTCAGTCAAGTGTTATGAAAGTTAGTGTTCAACAATGGCAAGGCCTTGGGCACTGGGGATGTTAATATAGATGGACATGACACTGGCTGGTTCCCAGCTCAGAAAGGAACAGAAACGTTGGAGAAGTAGAAGAGGAAATGTTATGTTCGGTTTCTTTTATGTAGGAGGGTTGGTGATGGGAAATGGACTGAACGTATTGGTCCGAAAGGGCAGAGATTCTCTTTATGAGGGCACAGTGATCAGCAACACTGGAATGTCCAGGATGGTTGGGTTTATGTACTTTAGGAGGCATGTAGAAGTCAGCAGTCCAGAAAGTGGTTTGGGTCAGGAGAGAGAAAGACTCAGGGGAGGGTTCTGGAATGGACCTTGAGATCTGAGGACAGACTGGTGATCCTGTTGGATTTCTGGAGTGGGGTCACCATTCCCAGGCTTATAGATGGATGTATATGACAGATGGCTGAGTCTATCCACCAGGTAATTCCTGTAGTTCATAACAACAGTAGTGAAGCTTTTATTGGCAGGTATAACTATATGGCCATGATCAGGTTTTTGATTATGCATTGTGGATTTTCTGTGGTTGTGGGTTTGTTTTCCACCTTGAAGTATTTGGGGAATGATGGTGAGGCAATGTTTGTGGTTCCAAAATTCTGGAAAGTTAACAGAAGCTGGTTTAGGAGCAGTTCAGTTGGATCATGAATAGAGGGAAAAGTAAACTAAGGCAAGCAGGGCTTACAATTCGTTTTGGATTGAGTTCTATTAGTCAGGTTAGTGGATAAAAAGTGTTTCCACTGTAGGGAAAAGGAGTTCAATTCTTTAAAAAATGCAGCATGTTTGGATTCTGGAATGGTGCAAAAGGCAAGGCTTTGGAGAAGGGAACAGGTTCAAACTATGTTGTATTTCTACACAGAGTACGCGAAAGAACTCGCCCCCCCTTCTAACAGCCGTGTACCGCAAGTCTCTAGAGGAACGGAGGGTTCCAAATGATTGGAAAAGAGCACAGATAGTCCCAGTCTTCAAGAAGGGTCGTCGAGCAGATGCGCAAAACTATAGACCTATATCTCTGATGTCGATCTCTTGTAGAATTTTAGAACATGTTTTTTGCTCGCGTATCATGTCATTTCTGGAAACCCAGAATCTACTATGTAGGAATCAACATGGATTCCGGAAACAGCGATCGTGTGAGACCCAACTCGCTTTATTTGTTCATGAGACCCAGAAAATATTAGATACAGGCTCCCAGGTTGATGCTATTTTTCTTGACTTCCGGAAGGTGTTCGATACAGTTCCGCACTGTCGCCTGATAAACAAAGTAAGAGCCTACGGAATATCAGACCAGCTGTGTGGCTGGATTGAAGAGTTTTTAGCAAACAGAACACAGCATGTTGTTATCAATGGAGAGACATCTACAGACGTTAAAGTAACCTCTGGCGTGCCACAGGGGAGTGTTATGGGACCATTGCTTTTCACAATATATATAAATGACCTGGTAGATACTGTCGGAAGTTCCATGAGGCTTTTCGCGGATGATGCTGTAGTATACAGAGAAGTTGCAGCATTAGAAAATTGTAGCGAAATGCAGGAAGATCTGCAGCGGATCGGCTCTTGGTGCAGGGAGTGGCAACTGACCCTTAACATAGACAAATGTAATGTATTGCGAATACATAGAAAGAAGGATCCTTTATTGTATGATTATATGATAGTGGAACAAACACTGGTAGCAGTTACTTCTGTAAAATATCTGGGAGTATGCGTGCGGAACGATTTGAAGTGGAATGATCATATAAAATTAATTGTTGGTAAGGTGGGTACCAGGTTGAGATTCATTGGGAGAGTGCTTAGAAAATGTAGTCCATCAACAAAGGAGGTGGCTTACAAAACACTCGTTCGACCTATACTTGAGTATTGCTCATCAGTGTGGGATCCATACCAGATCGGTCTGACGGAGGAGATAGAGAAGAACCAAAGAAGAGCGGCGCGTTTCGTCACAGGGTTATTTGGTAACCGTGATAGCGTTACGGAGATGTTTAGCAAACTCAAGTGGCAGACTCTGAAGAGAGGCGCTCTGCATCGCGGTGTAGCTTGCTCGCCAGGTTCGAGAGGGTGCGTTTCTGGATGAGTATCGAATATATTGCTTCCCCCTACTTATACCTCCCGAGGAGATCACGAATGTAAAATTAGAGAGATTAGAGCACGCACGGAGGCTTTCAGACAGTCGTTCTTCCCGCGAACCATACGCGACTGGAACAGGAAAGGGAGGTAATGACAGTGGCACGTAAAGTGCCCTCCGCCACACACCGTTGGGTGGCTTGTGGAGTATCAATGTAGATGTAGATGTAGATGTAGGGTGGTGGGAGTTTCTGTAGTTGTGGTAAATGTGGTACATCTGCAAGGTAAGGTTTGGCAGCTATGAATGAATGCAGGAGAGGTATGGTGGAGGGTCATGCAGTGGTAGTAGATAATGGAAATCAAAGGAAGGAGTAAAGGTGTATAGAACAAGAAGTATTTTGAAGCAATTTTGTAAGTGCTGCTCTAGTTCCTGCAGGGCAGAGTTTCAATCTGGGAGATGTGATGCAGGAATTTGGGATTGCTGACCAACAGGATTTCACGGATGTAGCCAAGGTCATGCAAGGAGACATGGATCAGATTTATATGGTTATTCATGACTAGGTTTGTGAAGGCAATGGGCTTGCAGATAGAGGTCATTATGAAAGGGAAGACTGCAACCATGGATGAGTAATTGATGGTAATACCTTTCAGGGGGTTCCATGAGCTACGAAACAATTCAAGAACAATGTGTGGGGCAGGGTTCTAGCTATGGTGAAGGAAACTTTATGTATGAGTGTATGGAGATACTGGGATCACACTGATGGTTCTGGAATTCAGCAGGAGGAATGTGTGACATGAGGTAATGCACCTACATTCTGTGCAGGCATGTAGCCACATGTGTGCACATAGAAGACCATTGATACAGGGTTGCTCAAAAGTGATACATCCACAAGTTATGTGGTAAATGTATGGAGGGCATGTGCAATTTGGAAGGCAACAAGGAAACATAGGAAAGTAAAGAAAAGGAAATATGGACACAGAATTACACAATGCAACAGAGAATATTAACAAAGGGAAACAGCATTGGGTTGTAGAATGGAAGAGAAGTCACTAAGAAAAATCTAACAGTGGAATATCCATGATGGAATGACAACAATATGTAAAGATTTCTACTCACCACACAGAGGAGACCTTGAATACAGACAGGTACAGTGAAAAAGACTGCTAGATAATATTCATCTGTTAGACTAAGTCCTTCATCAAGCATACACAAAACAAAACTCATACTTATCCACAAAAGCATAACACACACACACACACATGTCCACTATCATCTGCAGCCCCGAAGGCTTGACTACAGTGGCTTCTGAGGTGAGCAGTGATCTCGGCTGGAGTGGGTATTAGGTGTATGGAAGAGACTTGGGAAAGGAGGGGGAGGGTTATCAGGATAGAGGTGGGAGAAGATCCTGGTGCTGCCCGTGAGGATGTGGGGGATGCAATGGGGTCAGGATTGTGTTCTTCTGGTGGGATAGAAGGCATGTCTAATTACATAGGTGACTAGCAAAGGCTGATACCAGGGAGTTACATTAACAAAGGATGAGTTATCACCTCCATACTTCAGAAAAGCAGTTGTTGGTAGGAAGACACCAGATTGTAGAGACTGTGAAGTAGTCATCAAAGTCAAGCAAACTGTGTTGGGAGGCATGCTCAGCAGCTGGGTGGCTGAGCTATGTCTTTGGTGGTAGTCATTTGTGTGGATGGGCAGCTGGTTAGGTTTAATGCCACTGTGTAATGCAGTGGCTGCAGCTATGTTAGTGTACCACATGACTGCTTTCATGGGTGGCCCTGCATTTGATGGGGTAGGAGAAGCCTGTGACAGGACTGGAGTAGATGGTGGTGGAGGCTGCATTGAACAGCAGTAGAAATACAATGTTGACTCATGGATAAATTTGACCTTTGATCTTCATGTTGAGTATATTCAGGGGCATGTGTCAATGACTCTAGACTAACATAATTGTTCTTATCAGTGAAGTCATTATCCCTATCAGTGATGTCATCAATCATTAAAATAAAATCAATTTGAAAAAAATCCAGCTATCCCAGTGTGCTTTACTTCCTATAATTCACAATGTAAGATACACGGGAATGAGATGATTATACAATGTATTGTTTAAAATTAAACCTAAAGAGAAAGCCATTCAACATGAAATTTTCAAAATTATAGCGAAATTTACAATCTACCAGTGCTCACATGCAATGCCGCATCACCTACAGATAAGGAAAATTTCGACAGAAGTTATAAATATATAATATTAAGGTGGCATTAGATAAAATTGGTTGTTTATTATTGAGAGATGGTGACATACATATCAGCATGGAATAGAACACAATTTCAAACCCTAATCCCGCTGTGCCTTATGTTGTATACAGAAAAAACTTCTCAGGTTTTGTCAGAGAAGAAGAAGATGCAATCAACTAGTATACATTTCCACATCCCACCAGATCCACTTCTGAGGTTGGGGTGACTGTATCAAAAGAAGACAGACTAAGACATTAAAACAATGTATCTATGCAGGCAGAAGATGGAGAAGAAATGAAAGTGTATGCAATGAGGAGGAACAAGAAGAGAATGATTTTGATGTTATTCATGGTTAGAAGATGGTCTGCAACAAACTGCCTGCAGATATCAACCTCAAGTAAATTGCATAGATGTCAATATTCTTAAGTACTATCTACTGAAAAGAAGTTTCATGAAGCATCTATTAGAGTCTGAAGTTTACAAAATCTGTCCAAAATAATGTGAATACTGTTATTGTAATCAGATCAAAATATTGACATTCATCAGTGTTATATACAAACAACAAGTGTCTGCACCAAGATGCTATAATATATATTGCACAAGAACATGGTTATCATGAAAGAAAGAAAATAACATTGCTCATCCTGTAAATCATGATGGTTAGTATAGCTGTCTTCTGTATGTGACATGCGTAATATGAGTTATCTTTTCTGTTATTATGTGTACTCTGAGTAACAGTGTTAGCAAAAATTGCAGTTAATTCTGTAATTACACAGCATCAGATAATTATTGACTTAAAAAAGCATGGATTCAGGGTAATGGCATTGCCCATTTTCTTTATGTTTCAGATAGCTAGCATATGGACTGTAGGCAATTTGACAAAGGGAAAGCAGACTGATGCTGTAGCTTTCTCAATTACAAAGCCTGGTCAGAAATTTAAAATCCTTGCTAGCACACTGTGATACAGATGAATCAGACTTGAGGGTTAGTCATAGTGTCTATCACATAGTTGTCAAACAAAACAATCTCTTTCTCATTGTGTAAACTAATATTACCAATTTTCTATGTTTCATATGGTTACAAAGTAGACAGCAGAAGATTTCAAAAAAATAAAACAGATTGTTGCTGCAGATTTATTGATTAATAAGACAGCTGAAATTTTTAAAATATCACATGACACACTGTAAAAGAGATTTCAGAGTACAAATGAATCACAGTTAATTATTCTGGAAAGGGGATGTGTAAACTATGCAGCTGCTACCAACAGGTCAGTTAGCACAATAGTTGTAAAGGGAACAGAGTGAATGATCAACACATTTCTGCAGTCTTTCCTAATGCGTGCTTGAAGTGGTGTAACAAGTGATGCCACTGAACAGTGGATGACTGGAAACAAATGATCTGGAGTGGTGAATGCTACTTGTGGTCAACGAAGAACAGAGGTGATGATGTTTGAGGATGGAGCTGTTTTTCATGCTTAGAGATTGAGTCCCTTATCATACTCAGGAAAAAGCTAAACACAGATGGATATAAAGACAATTTACAAGCATTGTGTACTGCAGAAAGTAGAGGAAGAGTTTAGAGACAATGGATGTTTTCGTCAATGTGATAATTCACCCTATCATAAAGCAGCATCTGTGAAACAATGATTTTGTGGACAATAAAATTCCAGAAATGGACTGGCCCCAATTTCTGACATGGATCTGATGGAACACCTTTGTGATGAGTCAGTATTCCAAATTTGCCCCACATCTGAGAATACAGCACCACTGGTTTCGGCCACTGTGAAAACTTGGTCTGCCATTACTTGCCTGACATTTAGATGTCTCATTGAAAGTCTTCCCAGCAGAGTTCAGGCCATCATAAAGGCCAAGGCTGGGCATAGACCATATTATTTTTTAGTCTGACAATTTTTTACTAAGTCACTTTGCTGTAACATGAATCAAACAAGAGACATAGATAATAATTTGCAAAATAATATCTATCAAAGATATTATTCCCTAAGGTTTATGATGACTGGTGAAAATAATAAACTGAAAGGATGGATTTTGGGAAAATTCTGTTTCCCCTGAGTAACTGAAAATAATAGATCCTGGCAATGTGTAGTGAGAAAAAGCAAAGTGTCTCCCAGGTTAGGCTGTCAGATAACCCCAAAGTGGATGTGCATAATGTCTTGCAAGGTCACTGTGAAGACTGGCAACACTATTGCTCATAAGACTGCTGCAGTAAATAATTATACACATTAGAATAGTGAAAAAATATTTTTACTATAATTTTTAATGCAAATTCCAGTGACAAGATGTGAACTCTGCTTACCTATTTTCTTGCAAGAGATCAACATATGTATGTCTGCAAAGAGACTGTGTTTATGGGAATATCTGTAGCAGAGAGAGAGATCATCTTCCTTGGAAATGTGTGTGTTGTAAACAACAAGAATATATGGAATAAATTAGCAGGCTAGGTTTAACTAATCACATATGCTGCTGAACCATCACAGAATATAAAAAATGTCAGTTTCTGTTCACATAGTAACAGACAGTGGAAAAATAAGAGATATTAATATTAGGTCTCTAAAAGAAGTTTGTTATGATTCTTTGTTTTATTTGCAAGAGTGTTTAGTTCTAGCGAACAAATTCACTAGTGATGAAAAAGCTTTTGTGGAAGTGAATGAAAGAGAGTACTTTACCAATTGTGAACATTATGTTATTTCTGAATCGTATGATAAGTATGAATGTATTTATTACACAGAACTGTTTCTATTCAAGTATAAGAAGGTTGTCAATTGCTACATTAAGGATATATTATCCATACTGTACACAGTTTGTCTGCAAATGCTATCCAGTGGTGTTTAAACTTCATTAAGGCGGATACAGTGCAGAAAACTTGGTTGTGTAATGGATTTGTCTCAACTATCTACTCAGATTGCAAAAAAATACTGTTGGCAATAGATGATGTTCTAAAAGCGGGGACAATAATGTAAAATGTGCATTAAATTCATTAATTTCCACAGTATGTGATAGTATAAATTATGAAAGTCTTCTGTGAAACTTACACACACACACACACACACACACACACACACACACACACACACACACACACACACACACATATATATATACACTCAATAGAACTTGCTCAAAATGGAATCACATGGAACTAAAACAATTTTCGAAAATTGGAGAAGTTTCCAGATTACACAAAACTCACTATGCTACATAACATTTCTCTGGTATTGTGAGTAAAAGTATAATTTGTAATTATGCATGTATTTATGTATCTTCGCTCATTTGCAGCAGATGCACATTTACTGGATACTGTACAACAGTACACTAGACTATTATGCTAATTGATAAACAATACTGAATTTCTGTATCTTTATCCTAAATTTAAATTTGTTTATTGTTATATATATATATATATATATATATATATATATATATATATATATATATATATATATATATATATATATATATATGATTACTGTGTTTGTTTGCTTCACATTTCAATTTTTTTGCCACATATCAAGGAAGGAAACCTGTCTGAATTCCTGTTCAAAAATGCTTTTGTTGTGCAATTTTTTGCACTATACAATAGTTCCAACAGCTTGGGAGAATTTTTGTGTGCTGAAAATTGCTAATAACATCACTTAAGCTTGTAGTTGCTTCAGGTGTATTAGTCTAGGAACATCATTTTTCTCCTCTTTCTTTCTTGGTTGGTCATCTTCTGTTTTGCAGATTTCTATTAAATCTGTTGCTGAAGGGAAAGTAATTGAGTTGACAGACAGTCAGTACATTGAATAGAATCATCTGCACTACATGAAATGCTTAGCATTTTAATTAATGCAGTAACTGCTGCTGAATTTTCTTGAGCTTCAATGGCCACCAAAACATCTTGTTCTTAGCCTCCAAATCTTGCTTTGTTGAAGCACTTGGTTGCGGTTTTGGGCTTTAGTTCCCTTACTGCCAACCAATTTATTGCATTCAGGACAGGAACTGATTGTGCAAGGGCAAATGCACTTCTGGCTTCTTTGACACTAAGAATAAGAGACTGCATCAGTAATCACCTATAATTGGACTTGAATATGTAAATAAATGCATTGCCAAGGGATTGTGTGAAGCTGGTTGAACCTGACAGGAACCAAGATATTTTTATGTTTGATAACTTGAGTGTTCGGTGGGAGGTTGCATCATCTAGGAAGAGGAGAGCTTGGCGATATCCTTTTTTTCATTTTGCAGCAAAAGCGCCCAGCCATTCTTTGATAAGACCACTGATCATGTATGCCTTTTTATTGCTTTATCATGTGGCTGGAATGTTACTGACATATACCTTTTTGTAACAACACGGTTTTGCCACCTTTCGAATCATCAGTGATTTTTACACGTTTGCACACAGCAGTAAAGTGAGTCTTTCCTTGGATATTTTTCCACTGGTGCACTTTTCATTTCAGATTGCTAGACATTTTCAAGGCAGTGCATGATAAAATAGCCTCATTTCGTCAGCACTGAACATGTCTTTTGGGTCATAATTCCCAATTAGGTTGTGCAGTATTGTCTTCCATTCTGTTGCTAGGCTTTCCTGCACATCATCTGCATCCTCACACATCATTCCAACGATTCTGTTTCTATCCTCTGGATACCTTGAACTTCATATTTATAGGCTCTTTAGTGACTTTTAGAGCCTCAGAGCCTCATTCTGCAACACAGATCCAGACAACGGTAAGTGTTTTGCCTGTGCACTTACCAACCATCCCTACACTATCTCTCTAATTTCTTAATTTCCCATCCTCTTTGCCTTTCTCTCCATTTGCCAATTCCCTTTCACCCATTCATCCCATATGTCATCCTTGTTTTGTAAAGTATCATAAATTTGTGTTTTACCACATTTGAAATGCAACATTATTTCAATCATAACAAGTGTGTCTTTCTCACTCACCTTCATTATCTTAATGTTTTTCATTCAGTGTTAGCAAAACATAATTTTTGTCAACATCACATTATCACTTAAAGTCCTACTACTCAACTGAAACTGGAAGAAAATAATGCAGGTGATGTATTTCTTTGGAATCCTTGACCTGTCAAGGTAAAACCACTGTTTAACAGAACAACACCCACCACTTCCAATGCAAAGATTGCAGCAGAGTGTTTGTAGGTAAGTAACAATGTTCCAGTGTGTGCCTTCAAGTGCCAGTAATGATAAAAGATGGAAATTCCAACAAACAGAACACTTATGAATGAATTGTTGTCTCTGACACACTGACACTGCATGTAACCTGTTCATTTTTGCACAAAGTGGTATGGTTTAATGTCTGCACCCACAGCACCGTGCTGTGCTGGACCTCTTTTCTTGGTTTTGCACCAATTAACAGCACTGTCAGAGCTGTACACTCTTTGAGTGAAAAGTAGTATCTTTGTAGAATCATGAATCACTAATGTATACTGTAATACAGTAGTACTGTATAAGCTCTTTTCCATATTATAAAATGAATTGTTAATTAAATCTTAAAAATTTGCATTCCATTCCTATGTTAAGCTCATTCCGCTTTACACAAAAAATTTGCATGTAAGAGAGTATTGACTGTCTTGTGACTGAAATATCTGTACAGTTTGGGCAGATTTCCAAATTATATACGTTCCACTTTGATCAAGTTTTATTGCATATATATTGTTTTTCTTGTACTTTATTATAATGATTAGGTGATTTGTGACTGTTCTGGGTGAGAGAGAGAGAGAGACAGGCAGACAGATAAAATGATTACTTTGTGTGAGAGAGATCACAGGCCTCTTTAAGGAATTCCGTATTTTTTATGTATGAAAGACAGGGATCAATGATTACTTTGAATGAGAGATATCCCACCTGTGTTTAATGTGTGTACTATAGTACATGGTTATTCAAAAAGTTGGATCCAATTTAATGAATTTGCATTTCATGACCTATAGATGGTACATGAAAAGTCGTCAAAGGAAAGAGGAAAGTCCAATGTTTTGTTTTATTAATCACTAGTTGCAGAGATGACAGAAGATAGTGTTAGCTGCATAAATGGCCACTAGGGTATTTGTGCTAATAGGCAACTGTGAGTAAGATGCCTATATTGCAGCAGAAGGTTTTCTGCATTCTTGAATTTGCAGGAAGTGACTGGTAGTTATAGTACAGTGGACTTTTTGTCTCTGATTCAGCATTGAGCCACCAACAAGAAAAAGTATAAGATGGTTCAGTGAACTACATCTAGTTCACCAGATATGCTTTTTAATGTGTAGAATGAGTCTGGCTACTGCTTAGATGATTGCTGGATTGCTGTGCAGCAAACAGAGGACACACAGAATATTTGTAACGTATGTTACAAAAAACTTTGAAACTTCCTCCTTTCATTGATATGTAGACTGTTCATGTACAAATTATACTTTATGAAACACAAATCAATTAGCCTGTGTGTATCCTTTTGACTTACCCTGTATTTGACATATGAAATGAAGAGATACAGGTATGTGTGTGTGTGTGTGTGTGTGTGTGTGTGTGTGTGTGTGTGTGTGTGTGTGCGTGCGTGCGTGTGTGCATGCGCGTGCCTGTTTTAAGAGGGGGAGGGGGGATAGGGACTTGTGAGTGACAAGCACAAAACAAAGTCTGCTTTCTACAGCCCACATGATGAGTTGTGTTAAACCCTACCTTTCTAATTGGTTAATAGTGTGGTAGAGTGTCATATCCTCTGGTACACTAACCAAGAGTTTGGAGTATATATAATCTAAGAAAAAAAAAGAAATGTTGCACCATGAAGGAATTGTCTGGCTGGGATGGAAATCAACAGATGTAATGTACATGTACAGACAAACAAATGATAACAATTTCAGAAAAATTGGATGATTTGTTCAAGACAAACAGCATTACAAATTAAGGAAGTGAATTCCTCAGGAATATCATAACAAATTCTGTCCAACTGATGCATTAGATCATCAAAATCCTGAGCTGATTGGAGGGCCCTGCCCATAATGCTCCAAAGATTCTCAGCTGGGGAGAGATCTTGTGACCTTGCTGGAGAAGGCAGGGTTTGTCATGTGTGAGGAGATGCAATAGAAACTCCCACTGTGAGTGAGTGGGCATTATCTTGCTGAAATGTAAGCTGAGGATGGCTTACCGTGAAGGTCAACACAATGCGGCATTGAATGTTGTTGACTGCTGTGCTGTAAGGCTGCAGTAGGTGACAACCAAAGGGTGCCTGCTGTGAAACAAAATGGCATCCCAGACCATCACTCCTAGTATGTAAGGCTGCATGGGAGGGGGGGGGGGGGTTGGGGGGGGGGGGGGGGTGACGGTCGGTACAAACTGAACAGTAGGGGGATGCCAACTAGACTGTCACCTCCACACAGCCTGACAGCGAGGAGTAATGGTCTGTGCTGCCATTTCATTTCGTCGCAGGACCCCTTCAGCTGCCATCTGTGGCACACAGCACAGCAGTATGTCAACAGTATTCTGCACCCCATTTTTTGCTATTCTTGACAAGCCATCGTAGGTTTACACTGCAGCCAGATAATGCCCACTCACACATGGCAAGAGTTTCTACTGCTTAGTATTGTGCTTATAAAACCCTACCTTGACAAGAAAGTTTGCCAGATGTCTCCCCAGCTGTGAATGTTTGGAGAACTGTGGGCTGGACCCTCCAAACAGCTTGGGGTTTTGACAATGAAAGATGCCAATTGGACAGAATCAGGCATGATAGCCCTCAAGAGGATATCCAAAAACTCCATTGATCAAGGCTAACCCAATTAGCTGCTGGCATAAGAGCCAGAGGTGGACCAACATGTTATTGACTTGCCCAAATTGGGAAGTTCTTTCTCCTACTAAGTCACCCAATTTTTCTGAAATTGTAATAATCTGTGTGTTTTTACACGTACATCACTTCCACCAATGTCTGTCTCATTTGGATAATTCTTTCATGGTGTATCATTTTCTTTTCTTAGAGTGTGCAAATAGTTAATTTAGTTAACAAGAGTAAGGAGTTAATACCAGTAATTAAGTATGGTGTATCATTTTCTTTTCTTAGAGTGTGCAAATAGTTAATTTAGTTAACAAGAGTAAGGAGTTAATACCAGTAATTAAGTATGGTGTATCATTTTCTTTTCTTAGAGTGTGCAAATAGTTAATTTAGTTAACAAGAGTAAGGAGTAAATACCAGTAATTCAGTTTAAAAGATAAATTGACAGCACTTGATAAAACCCAAGGAGGTGCTTCTGTTCAAGTTGTTATGAGAAAGACTGACATTGCTATATTAATATTTTAGAAATTATGAAATATTAGAGTAACACTTTAAATTTTGCTCCAAAACAAGAGAAGTAATCAGAAAGTGAAAAAGGAGAACTGGACCAAAAGTGTTTGATGTTTCTGGGCACACTAGGTACAAGAAAATACACACCATTGGATTTCTTGTAAGAAATCAGTGGAAAGTTCTATAAAATACGATGAATAGGTTACAAGGGTAGTACTATAGGGCTGCACAGATTCAATCATCAGCATGATACCTCTGGTCGAAAAGTTTGCGGGAAAAGATTAATTACAGACATTGCATTTTGTGAAGAATTAATGAGTGTTTTAAAAGAGGAAAATTTCTACTTTGACACACTTCACTTTTAAATAAATGGATTATCTTATTTATCACATGTGTTTAATGTAACTTTTGAAGATGTATTGTAGCTTGAATTTGTTTAATCATATCATTCAATAATGTAATATCAATATTTTTCTTTTTTCAAATTATACTGTATAGTATTTAAAATAATTTTACACATCATCAATTTTTATTTAACTGTGAACATATAGTGTATGTTATATTCCTAATTATAGCTTCAAATAACTATCTGAGAAAACATTCCTATAAATGGGGCTTTCACTAATCCAGACTAGGAATCCAAATCATGAGGTTTCACTGTATTTGTTAAATTTCTCTTGAGAAGCAGTCGCTCATATATGAGATCAGAATTGAGACACATGAGAATTCCATTTAAACATTAAGGCAGTGTATTATTCAATTTCCATTGCAAAAATTAATTTTCCAAGCAATTAAATAAACTGCAATGTAAGAACACATCAACTGTTAATGTTTAAATTTTTATTATTTATAGGTGACATTGTCAAGCAATGACAGCCATAACACTGACAGTATCTATATACCAGTCGTCAATCATCCCATACTGAAAACGCATTCTTGAATTCATGATTGGGGGAAATACATATATGATAACATCAAAATTCTTAAATGTAATGTATTTTTGTGGATATATATGACAAAATAATATGAAATGGTACAAGCTTTTACTGCTGTAAAATGATTTGCTACTTACCCTTTTCTCATTTGAGCCAACATCTGACTGGACAATATGCATCGAATGGTTTGACACATTTTCATTTATTTCAGTAGGCAAGGGTCTGGCAGTTGAAAGCTGCTGACATGTGTCATTTGCTGATGGTACTGTTTCAATTATATGAGAAAGTCTTCTGGAATGAGACAGTATCAAAAGAAAATTAGTATTCCATAAGAAGAAATTTGCAGCTAGAAATTTTACTATATACAGAGAAGCAATTTTCCTAAACAAAGAATATGTCTCACGCACACATACAAAGAAACATACTGAAAGAATGGAAGAGAGACAGGTTTTGTATTTTTAAAGTAATTAGTGAATTATATGTGGTGTCTCCCTAGCTTGAGGTTCTGAATACATTTTTCAACCTCAGAGGGAGAACTGACGACAGAGACAAACAACAAGGTTTTGTGCTTTCTGCTTACAGCGCAATACAGTGGACCACAAGGTTTAGCGTGGCTCCCCCCGTCGGAGATTCAAGTCCTCCCTTGGGCATGGATGTGTGTCTTGTCCTTAGCATATTTTAGATTAAGTTAGAGTAAGTAGTGTGTAAGCCTAGGGACTGAGGGTCCCATAGGCACTTACTACCACCACAAGGTTTAATACAGCCTGCTCTATAAAGGAGAGAAAGCATTGTTTACTGTGTTAAGCAAGATGCAAGCAGTAAAGAATATTAGAACAGTAAGTTCAAAGTAAAAATTATTAGTGAAAAGTGCTACACTTGGCAGGAAGTCAGAGAAGCTGTGGCCATTGTCTACAGTGTAAAGCAAGATGCAAGCAGTAAACAATATTAGAAGAGTAAGTTCAAAGTAAAACTTATTAGTGAAAAGTGCTACACTTGGCAGGAAGTCAGAGAAGCTGTGGCCAACACTAAACAAATTTCCTTTTTTTGAAGCTCAAACTTCATAGAGTGATTTTATCATTTAAACAATACTTTAGTGGTGGCTTAAAATTCCTTATTAACATAAAACATTATTAAATAACATCAATTATGTTGGCAAAATAATTCAATTTGACAGATAAAAAAATCTATTCACCAAGTGGCAGCAGAACACAGACATAAAAGAGTGCTGTGATTAGGCAAGCTTTTGGAGCCAATGAAGGGTTGTAGGGATAGCAGAAGGGGTGAAGGAAAAGGACTGAAAAGGTTTAGGAAAAGGAGTAGATTTTGGGAAAGTCACCCAGAATTGTGGATCAGAGGAGATTTACTGCATGGGATGAGAAGGAAAGACTGTGTTGGGATGGATAAAAAAAAATCAACCAACAATTCTTGATCATAAGAAAAATACATACTAGTTTGAGAACACTAATCAAAGAAAATTATGATGAAGGTCACAAAGTACTGTATGGTTGTTTTAATTTTCTATATTCCTTAAAACAAGTTTTGAATGTAATTCAAATATATAATACTAAACTTTTCCCTACACCTTCACTTGGGTATGCATTTTACACATACAGGGTGCCCATAGTTAAAGTTCCACTTTCAAAATCCCTGTATAAAGAGAACCACTGCTCAGAAGGATGTCAAATTTGAATAGCATATGATTGACACAGGGGAAACATCATGGGAGGAAAAACTTTAATGAAAATTTGACCAGTATATGGTGCTTTCTCCCTAAGGATTGTACACTGCTAGTAAAGCTCTTTTACAAGAATGATGACTTGGTGCCAGTAGCCCAGCAGAAATTCAAGACACTCAAGGGTAAGAAAAAAGACACTGGTCCAATGCCTGTTAAGGGTCTCGAGAAATTATCATGAAATTCAAAAAGACATATTCTGTTGAAGTTGAATGTGACAGAGACAGGAAAGTAGTTACTCCTATGTCTGTCAAGGATGTGGCCACAGCATTACTGGAGGGGTCGAGTGGTGACAGGCAAACATCAGCGATAAAGAATTGCATGAATGCTGGACATGCCTGCGACTACAGCGCTTAAAATCCTATGAGAGATTCTGCATTGTTATTAATACAGAATAACTAATGTTCAGGAAGTGCTTCCTGCGGACCTGCCAGCAAGCTAAATGTTTGCTCTGGAATTTCTTGGTCACATGAATCTGGACAATGAATGACCATGGAACATTCTGTGGAAAGACACAGATCATTTCAATATCCAAGAACATTTCAAGACACAGAATTGCAGACTATGGGCAATGGAAAATCTGCACACACATTAACCAGTACTACGTCATGGAATCTATATGATGTGGGTTAATAGCATAATTTATTGTAGGGCCATATTATTTCAAGGAAATTAGTCCTGTAGTTCCTGTTATGTGTATAATTGCTGGTAAATGCTATTACAGTCTTTTGTATACCAACAACATTTCAAACCTTCAACAGCACAGATGTGTTGGTAGGATCATTTTTATGCAAGATGGTCCTCCTCTGCACATTGCATAGTCTGTGGAGTGGCTGCATCCAGATCACCTGATCTTAATTTGTGTGACTTCTGGAGTGGGGTTGTCTGAAAGAAGTTATGTTTAGTCCTTTGATTATGAATGTAGCTGAACTCCCAGCACACACTGAACAATGCATTCTGAACATGACTCTGATCTGTTCTGGATCATGCTGTTTCTCAATTTCAACTTGTCACACACCAATCTCATGACATTTGGACTTTTAAGCAGGTTGTTACCACAAGGAAAATAAAAAACCAATGTCATTTTGATTTTTATATCTTTTTTTTTTTTTTTTTTTTTTGCCTTTAGGTCAATTAGAAACCTGTGTCGTTTTGCTTTTTATTCCAGTTTTTGTCTCAGGGTAATTAAAAACTAATTTTTCCAATCCAATGTGGTACAACCTTGCTATGATGGGTGGGCTTACCTAACTAACAGTGCCAAAAATTATTACTGTTATATTTACAGTCATGCACATTGACCAATATTGATGGTGTGATGTGCAACACAATGTATAGCCATTGTATTGTGATTCATCTGTCATTTGTAGCTGATCTTACTTCTGTCAAGATGCTTCTATTGTTTTTATATATATATATATATATATATATATATATATATATATATATATATATATATATAGACACACACACACACACACACACTGCATGATATTTCCCATTGTGTCAATAATATGCTGTTCAAATCTGATGCCATTCTGAGCAGTGGTTCTCTTTCTACAGCATTTTGAAACTGGAAAATTATTTATGGACACCCTGTATATTGAACAGACATCCTCTTTCGCCTCTCTGTATCCACTTCTTTCACCCTCTACCCGTACACTTCTCCCATCTGTATCTATGTTCTCCTCCTCACCCTCTCTGTTTCTCCATCTCCGTCCTTCCACCCCTCTTTCTTACTATATCTTCCACACCCATCCCTCTGAACATATCCTCCTCCCCTATCTCCTTACATCTCAGCCTCCCCCTCTTCCTTTTCCACCTGCCCACTATTCCTCTACACCTTCCACCTGCCTCAGTCATCTCCCTCTCCTTCTGTCTCCCTGTCCACTTCCTCCTCCTCTTCACTCTGTTCAACGCCTCTTTTATCCATCTCAGTCTGTCCCCAGCCATGTTCATTGGCATGTGCAGCCCCTGCAATATAGTTCAAAAAAGCAGGATGATACTAGTCTCTCAATACATCTGTCTTGCAGGGCAGCCTGCATGTCAGAGCCCCTGACATGTAGGCTGCCGTGCAAAGTACGTCCATTTGGTGTGCCAATACTATTCCTACGCAATAAGCCTGTTGTGCATGTTCTGGCGTAACAACAAGAGCCAGCATGACAATGAAGGACAGAAGAGCAGAGAGGGCTGTCAGACAACATCAGCCAATAGTATAACTAGGACTAGGACTAGGACATCACCAAGACAGGAATGGCATCTATACGAAGAGAATATATGCACCACACCACCTAGCTGTGGGTACAGGGGAAGAAGAGCCTTCACATAAATGCTGCAGCAGTGACTTATGAACTGTTTTGTTTTTATTGCATTGAAATTTTATATATTGAAGGACATTCATTAGTTGCATTGTCACCATTTGCTTGTCACACACCTTTGTGAATTTGTAAAGTCAATTACTGTCAGTTTCACTTACTTTAATAAATTCCATTGATACGACTTGTTGAATTGTTGTTTAGTGATCTGAGAAAACAGCTTCCTAGGCACCATGTATTGGACGAGTGGGCAGGATACTACAGTGCAAGACAGCCTACATAACAGGGACTAGAAAAACACATTTTTGCCCCATCTCCTCTCCTATTGGAGCTAGAAGGTTATAAACTCTACAGCACTGATACTCATAAGGCCTGTTGTTTCTGTGCCAAATTTGGTTGAAATCGATCCTAGGGTTTGGGGGGAAATCCTGTACATCCACACAAACACACTGCTTGATATATGTCATATATTTAATGACAAAAGATGCACACAAAGGATTTAAGCAGTGGCCATTTGAATAATTTCAAATGCTGTAAATAATGATGAAATAAGTATGAAAAGAATAACCATTCCTGATGACTTTCAGGATGACAGAAAAATTTCTTTTGAAAATTAAGTGATGCTTTCAGTACTGATATATGGAATTATTGTAATGTTTTTACATGTACGATTATTGCTCAAAACACTTATCATGCATCATTACAGAAAGCATCATATTTATATGAATATTTTCTGAAAAATTAAGACATTTGGAAGTGGCAGGAATTAACAGCCTGGTGTCCTACCTTTCATTGTTCACACTTGTACTTAATTCTCTTGCTACATAATCCTCTTGTTGTCTTTCTTCACAATGTTCTTTACTTAGCACTGTTTCTGATTGCTGTCTCTCCACCTATAATTTGCATAATTAAATAATTAGAAATACATCATTCAAACATAACAGTAGAATTATGTAGAAAGATTTGTTGTTTATATTGGCAAACAAACCAAGAGAAAGTATCATAGGGCAGGAATAGTTATACTACAAACCAAGCCCATAAAGAGGAAAACGTTTGCTTTAAAATGTTTGGAGATGTATTATAAATGAAATGTAACTGAATACATAAAATACAATGAGTTTTAGGATTGTGGCAGTACCAAAAGAAATTAACTGTGCAAGGGAACTTTTCCTATTTACAAGAAAGGAATGAGTATCTTAGCATAAGTAATTAAAACTCATGAGGAAAACATGAGCTATCCACAGAAATAACGTAAGACATTGTCACTATGTGTTGACTTACTGGAATTTTTTTGTATCATTAGAACACATTAACTCTGACTACACTATACTGCTAGTTTTCCAAACATGTCATTGTCTAAAATCCCTTGCTAAATTGCAGAGTTCACTCATATTCTAGTTCAATTATTGGTCTCATATGAAAAAAGATGGTGTAGGCTATCCACCACACCAGATGTACAGTACTGTACTGTACTCTATTAGTGTCCTGATCTGTCAAATGCACAAATCATGTCTCCACTCCTAATAGCAGATGCTCATGTGTGTCATGTGGTTGTATAGGCTATGGCCTGGATATCTGACTATAAAGCCATGAGCTGTTTGCTCACCCCTGCTAATTGCTGCTTTGCAAGCACTCAAGCTGGAACAGTCTACACTATATAGATTAAAAGCTATCTGTTGCACCAGACATAAATCTTAACTCTTATAACTTTAACAAAAAATTTTTATTCTTAATAGGCAAAATAAGGTACAGAAATTACAAATATGATGATTGTTGATTCCTCAGAAGAACATACTCTAATATGTCACAATTAATGCCTGAGTGTTTTAGTTATATCCAGTACTTGAGATATAGCATCCTATTATGAATCACTAGTGAGAGGCATTTGATAATGTGATTCTATATATTTTGAAGATTTCAAATTCTGAGCGTGAAATTGTGTACTATGACAACTATGGTGAGTTTGTGCCATAAGAAAGTACGAGCATTCTGATTTGTAGAAGAGGTTGCATTTGCATGTCGTCAGCAACTCTTACACACTCCACTCTCTGACCTCCTATACAAACTCAAAACTCTCTTATTACATAATTCAGCTTTCCATATAGCCTTTTGCTGAGTGTTCTATGTTCCTCACACTTTTTGCTGTTCTTTTTCTTTTCTATAGGTACTAAGATACTTTCTGTAAAGTCCTTTGGCAATTTTTCAGTCATGTATATTTGATTACACAATTATCTCTTTAAGGTGGAGGACATCAAAAATAAAAAAAATAAAAACAATTTTTCAAAAATATGTTCACTTTGTAGTGTACATTTTTCTGAAGCCTTTGATAAATAAAACATATATGTTCCAGGAAATGTAAGACATGTTATTTGGTCTTAAGTGTGCCAAAGTGCAGTGCCATGCTTCTTCAAACAGCATTCTTCACTCACATGTCACTGTACTTTGCTCTGTGGAATTCAGATGTGTATATTTTGAGATGGAAGCCATCAAACCTATATTCAGGACAGTGGAAATTAAGATGTCCTGCTCTCATTTGGCTGGTTTGACATCCTACCTGCCATTAAAAAAAACCACAATTAATACTGGGTGGGATTACTTGTAACAGGCAGAATAAGAAACTTTCAGAAAATTTAAACTCTTTATTGTCTATTTACCAATAACTTTCTCTTTTGAGTGGCATAAAATTAAGTATACAAATCATAAAACCAGTAAAGACAAGAGACAAGCAAGACAGTACACATTTCTTCAACCTTTTTGTCCCAGCATCTTTTTCTCTATAATTTTGCTACAGCTTTACATGCCATGATTTCCTTTCTGTGACAGAATCTATTATCTCATCAAATTTCGTCAGATGTTTTGGTGCATGAAAAATTAAAATGTTTAATGCTGAAAAAAGCTGTTAATACAAATTGTTCCCAAGACTGGTATGGTTTCTTGATTTGATTACATCTATATTTTCACTGTCTGCTAGATAAAACAAAATAGGTCTTTCTAGTATTGTAGCAATTGCAACACATGCTATATAAGTGAAACTGTTGTGACATAAATGGTCATTTTTATGTACCTCATTTATATAAAAGACATGACAGTATATAATTATTCATGAAGCACCACTATCAAATTTAAAAGTTTTATGTTAGGAAATACTTTCACTTTGCATTCACATGCTCCAGTCCCTCAAGCATGAGATCGAAAAGTAGTAGTACAAAATTTTTGTACAAAATTGGGATCATTATATTCTGCCATATAATTTCTGTGAGTCCCCATTTCTTATGCTTCCTCAGTCTAACAAACAAACTAGTCATCACTAATTCTCTAACTGTTCATGTCATTGACAAAACTTATTCTACGGTTAACTTCACTAACTCTGTCAGATCTACCAGTTCAGTTATTCCATTTTCATTCTCTGGTTAGGTTGTATTATGTGCTTGTACAACATGTTTTCCATGTTGTTTCAAGCACAGAACTTAATCAGCTGCTAATCACAGGCTGTACAGCTGGCTTTAAATAGTGTAGTGTTCTGGCAAAAATTTTGTGTCAATATTTCATTTTCTTGGATACATAGAGAAGATAACATGTAAAGCAGCCACACTGGGACTGCGTCATTAACTTATTTCCCACATCTGATAAACTAATCCAGTAGTCTCATAGACCATTAATACATTTGCAAAGCATACTTACATGAATGGTCTACAAAATTACAGTAGACACATTTTATCAGCTTCTATAGTCAATATTAAAATCACCTGAGTGGAATTCAGAAACATTGGTTCTGGTTGAATTCATGCTTATTACTAAAACTCACAATTACCAACAAATATTCATAAAAATATTCCAGTTTGTGTTAAAAAGAATCTTGGCGTTACCCATGTTTGTATCGCATTCCAAAAATGATGAAGACTTCAGCTTCAACCATGAAGAAGGGGCAGTTGCAAACTTCATCATTGGTGGAACTGAAGTCTCAATAGTTACGCTAATCATTTTATTAATGTGAAAGCTAGATACTTGTTGGCAATAGAGGGAACACCAAGAAAATACATGGACTAAGACTCCTCTGATAGGGTTCTTTGCCGACTATCATTGTTCTTTGCAGCAGAATCAGGACAGCTTGCAGATCTCCTTGAAATCCCCCTACACATCTTCCACATAATTATAAAGCTAATGCAACAGCTTTTAGTATTTTATGGGCCCAGTTTTTGATCTATTCTTGCTCCATTCAATAATCTGATGTCCTTTCACCTTTACCCAAAGAGTATGAAGTTCTTAACAGTTAGCTGCAAGTCGAATCTCTGCAGCATCCCACACCTGCCGGTGATTGTAAGAGAGCACTACTTGTTACAAAAGGCAACATATTTTCTTACATATTGGTGAGAATAACATGGCACTGGTGATTTAGTGCTGTGACAAATTATGTTCATTGTATGATCAACCCATTTGCAGTAGCCATTCTGATGTTCAAACATGGATAAGAGGCACTACAATACTCAGTTTGTCTAACTGAAAAACAGTGTGCATGGCTGTCTTTGAGGATTGCTCAGTCTGAGAGCATAAGTACACCAGGAAGTACTCAAAGGACTGGAGTAACCTACCACTTCTCACTGAGCCATGCCTGAAATTTGTGGAAATTAATTGGAAGTGAAAAATCCTGTAGCAGTTCTGAAGCACCCTGAAGTTAACAGGCTCTCAGTAGCTTCGTTTATGAGACACATAGTTGCAGATGTTGACAGGGCAGGCTAGAAAGTTCATTAGGGCATTTGAATTTTAATGAAACTTGCTTATATTTTTTCAGAATTAAGTTCAGTCATCAGTTACACACATATTTTTATTTCACTTTACCTGCGTTATCTTCAGAAGCTTGGTATTTGTTTATCAGATGTCAATATCTTCTTCCCAAAAGCATAAATGCTACGACATGTCCAAAGATTATGTATCAGCCATAATGTAAATATGTGCTGAATGCTACATTCAGTTAATAAAAATATTTTCTCTACTTGTCACTCTCTTTCAGATGATGCTCTCCTTCCTGTGTGTGATACAAACCCTTAATAAAGGTACACCAAAAAATTTTATATGTTTCTTACAGAGACAATTATGTAGAACTTCACTATATTCCTCCACATGAAGCCTACATTTCTTTCTGTTCTCAAATACAAGGTGAGGCACATTCATGGTGAATTGTTTTGTTTTCCATTTGCTGTCTTTCCATTGATATTGGCCTCCAGTTTCTGAACAGTTAGTCAAAGGCAAATTGGTTCTCTTAGGTAGACATCTACTTACATATCTTCAGTATGTCAATCAGCTGATTTGTCAGATAATAACAACAAGCCAAAATCTAATAACTTCACATCAATATTTGTGATATTTCCACTTCTAAATGTATGTACCACCTTCAACATTGAATAATGTAAGTTTTAATGAGGGTTTATGTGGCTTGGTTAATCTCTTGCTGCCTGTGGGGGTGACAGAGAACTTTGATATGCTGCTGTATACTATTTTCCCATATCACGTAGAGAAGATAACAGGCTGTTGAAAAATCCAACATTGCAGATGTAACTGCAGACACAGGTATCAGTATTGACTTCAGCTGACTGTGTATGATTGCAGATTTCTTCAGAACTCTTTTTGATGACAGAAATATATAATAGAAGTGGCATTGAAAGCTTCTGAACCTGGTAGTAATTTTTTATCTACAGCTATTTTTTATCTTTATTTCCCATATTTTATTTCTTGCAATGGATATTCAACAATCTTAACTTCAAGCATCACTTTTGCCAAAGCAGTTTTAAACACTTCTGTGGTGATAACCACAATTTCAGTGCTTCAACTGGCACTCTGTCTCAATTGTCACAAAATTTTTGGTAGCTAAATGCATGACAATTAATGTGGGCACACAAGGCATTCACAAGGGAAGGCTTCAGATATAGCTATTCAATGAAGCTTACATTTGGCAGGTGGCTTGTTGTGCTACTCAAAATGGAAGAGTATAAGATATTTTTGTTCAAACTCGTTGCCTCCTGCATTTTGAAGAAACCACCCCTAAAGTTCGTGATGTGTAATTGACTCAAAATTGATGGGATGGATAAATAATTGAAAACTGAACTTTTATAATCTCCATAGGTCTGCAAATGAATATTTTCCTATAAATCAAGGAAAGAAACTGTTATGGGTGATGCTTATGGGCACATAAGGTAAATGTTGTTCAATGAAAGTGGTGCCGCCAGTGTAGCAACCAATGTTGGGGAGGAGAGAACTGTGTCAAATTCCCAAATACATTCTGTAACCTTTTTTTTTTTTTTTTTACGTATGAAGGAACTGAAGAGTTACTAAGTTACAAATAAGAAATAATTACAATGTAGGCAACCTACTTTCTCAAACAACTTAGATTAATAAAGAAATAAGACTTTAATCCTGGTTGCTTTACAGTAGCTGTTTCACTCAATCTGTTATATGTCCTCACTATCCTTTAAACAATTGTATGTGTGGTGCCTGTCATACAAACACTGGAAGGAAATGCAGTCACAGCATCTAATGAATGCAATCTCTGTGCAATTACATTGTTATTTCCAAAGATTTGGTGGAAAAATGACTTGGTTTGCATTTAAAGCTATGGGAAATATTGCCTGAAAAATCAGTGCTGAAAGTTGATCATGAATTATGCTGCGAATCATTAACGCATCCATGCAGTTCTGTAATTCCCACTGGATTTTCAGGAGCACATTGCAATTCTTAAATCGCAAACTGAAGTTCTGTCCCACATCTCATGGTAAACAAGCATTGTGCAGTCAGCCTTCTCTTGTCCCTCATGATGGATTTGCAGTTTTATTACTCAGAACTGTTTTACACATGAGACCTAAAATTTTAAATGTTTCCTTATTCAGGTCATTTTTGGAATTTATTTGTCTACTTTGTCATTATTGTTTCTTTATAACCTGATTAGTCCTAATACTTCTACCAACTTTTTTTTTTTTTTTGGTCATCAGTCTGACTGGTTTGATGCGGCCCGCCGTGAATTCCTTCCCTGTGCTAACCTCTTCATCTCAGAGTAGCACTTGCAACCTACGTCCTCAATTATTTGCTTGACATATTCCAATCTCTGTCTTCTTCTACAGTTTTTGCCCTCTACAGCTCCCTCTAGTACCATGGAAATCATTCCCTCATGTCTTAGCAGATGACCTATCATCCTGTCCCTTCTCCTTATCAGTGTTTTCCACATATTCCTTTCCTCTCCAATTCTGCATAGAACCTCCTCATTCCTCACCTCGTCAGTCCACCTAATTTTCAACATTCGTCTATAGTACCACATCTCAAATGCTTCGATTCTCTTCTGTTCTGGTTTTCCCACAGTCCATGTTTCACTACCATACAATGCTGTACTCCAGACGTACATCCTCAGAAATTTCTTCCTCAAATTAAGGCTGGTATTTGATATTAGTAGACTTCTCTTGGCCAGAAATGTCTTTTTTGCTATAGCGAGTCTGCTTTTCATGTCCTCCTTGCTCCGTCTGTCATTGGTTATTTTACTGCCTAGGTAGCAGAATTCCTTAACTTCATTGACTTCGTGACCATCAATCCTGATGTTAAGTTTCTCGCTGTTCTCATTTCTACTACAGAATTCCTTAACTTCATTGACTTCGTGACCATCAATTCTGATGTTAAGTTTCTCGCTGGTCTCATTTCTACTACTTCTCATTACCTTCGTCTTTCTCCAATTTACTCTCACACCATACTGTGTACTCATTAGACTGTTAATTCCAATCAGCAGATCATTTAATTCTTCTTCACTTTCACTCAGGATAGCAATGTCATCGGCGAATCGTATCATTGCTATCCTTTCACCTTGTATTTTAATTCCACTCCTGAACCTTTCTTTTATTTCCATTATTGCTTCCTCGATGTACAGATTGAAGAGTAGGGGTGAAAGGCTACAGCCCTGTCTTACACCCTTCTTAATACGAGCACTTCATTCTTGATCGTCCACTCTTATTATTCCCTCTCGGTTGTTGTACATATTGTATATGACCCGTCTCTCCCTATAGCTTACCCCTACTTTTTTTCAGAATCTCGAACAGCTTGCACCATTTTATATTATTGAAGGCTTTTTCCAGGTCGACAAATCCTATGAAAGTGTCTTGATTTTTCTTTAGCCTTGCTTCCATTATTAGCCGTAACGTCAGAATTGCCTCTCTCGTCCCTTTACTTTCCTAAAGCCAAACTGATCATCACCTAGCGCATTCTCAATTTTCTTTTCCATTCTTCTGTATATTATTCTTGTAAGCAGCTTCGATGCATGAGCTGTTAAGCTGATTGTGCGATAATTCTCGCACTTGTCAGCTCTCGCCATCTTCGGAATTGTGTGGCTGATGCTTTTCCGAAAGTCAGATGGTATATCACCAGACTCATATATTCTACTCACCAACGTGAATAGTCATTTTGTTGCCACTTCCCCCAATGATTTTAGAAATTCTGATGGAATGTTATCTATCCCTTCTGCCTTATTTGACCGTAAGTCCTCCAAAGCTCTTTTAAATTACGATTCTAATACTGGATCCCCTATCTCTCCTAAATCGACTCCTGTTTCTTCTTCTACCACATCAGACAAATCTTCACCCTCATAGAGGCTTTCAATGTATTCTTTCCACCTATCTGCTCTCTCCTCTGCATTTAACAGTGGAATTCCCGTTGCACTCTTAATGTTACCACCATTGCTTTTAATGTCACCAAAGGTTGTTTTGACTTTCCTGTATGCTGAGTCTGTCCTTCCGACAATCATATCTTTTTCGATGTCTTCACATTTTTCCTGCAGCCATTTCTTCTTAGCTTCCCTGCACTTCCTATTTATTTCATTCCTCAGCAACTTGTATTTCTGTATTCCTGATTTTCCCGGAATATGTTTGTACTTCCTCCTTTCATCAATCAACTGAAGTATTTCTTCTGTTACCCATGGTTTCTTCGCAGCTACCTTCTTTGTACCAATGTTTTCCTTCCCAACTTCTGTGATGGCCCTTTTTAGAGATGTCCATTCCTCTTCAACTGTACTGCCTACTGCGCTATTCCTTATTGCTGTATCTGTAGCATTAAAGAACTTCAAACGTATCTCGTCATTCCTTAGTACTTCCATATCCAACTTCTTTGTGTATTGATTCTTCCTGACTAATGTCTTGAACTTCAGCCTACTCTTCATCACTACTATATTGTGATCTGAGTCTATATCTGCTCCTGGGTACACCTTACAATCCAGTATCTGATTTCAAAATCTCTGTCTGACCATGATGTAATCTAATTGAAATCTTCCCGTATCTCCTGGCCTTTTCCAAGTATACCTCCTCCTCTTGTGATTCATGAACAGGGTATTCGCTATTACTAGCTGAAACTTGTTACAGAACTCAATTAGTCTTTCTCCTCTTTCATTCCTTGTCCCAAGCCCATATTCTCCTGTAAACTTTTCTTCTACTCCTTCCCCTACAACTGCATTCCAGTCACCCATGACTATTAGATTTTCATCCCCCTTTACATACTGCATTACCCTTTCAATATCCTCATAAACTTTCTCTATCTGTTCATCTTCAGCTTGCGATGTCGGCATGTATACCTGAACTATCGTTGTCGGTGTTGGTCTGCTGTCGATTCTGATTAGAACAACCTGGTCACTGAACTGTTCACAGTAACACACCCTCTGCCATACCTTCCTATTCATAATGAATCCTACACCTGTTATACCATTTTCTGCTGCTGTTGATATTACCCGATACTCATCTGACCAGAAATCCTGGTCTTCCTTCCACTTCACTTCACTGACCCCTACTATATCTAGATTGAGCCTTTGCATTTCCCTTTTCAGATTTTCTAGTTTCCCTACCACGTTCAAGCTTCTGACATTCCATGCCCTGACTCATAGAACGTTATCCTTTCGTTGATTATTCAATCTTTTTCTCATGGTAACCTCCCCCTTGGCAGTCCCCTCCTGGAGATCCAAATGGGGGACTATTCCGGAATCTTTTGCCAATGGAGAGATCATCATGATACTTCTTCAAATACAGGCCACATGTCCTGTGGATACACGTTACACTTTTATACAGAAATATGTTCAAAAAAAAAATGCAGAATGCATTTTAGAACTGAACACAGGGTCTCTGCTCCCCAGCCAGATGCCTCAGTCCGCTACCCCAGTGGCACTTTCATTGAACAACATGTCTCTCTTAGGTGTACATAAGTGGCAGTTTTAACATTTTGTTTCCTCAGTTTCTAAGAAGATATGTGTTTTCAAACCCATATATGATAATTAAAAAAGATCCACTCTCACTTATTTATCAATCATGTCAATTTTTAGTTGAATGCATATCATGAAATTTACAGCGGTTTTCTCAAAACTCGAGGGGTGTTGAGCCAAACGTTTTTAAGAGTCTTTCATTTCAGTTTGTACACAGGCAACCTCTCAAATATGAGTCGAATCAGTTAGCCATCTCTGTGGCCTTCTCTTTGTCAGTTGGGTTGAAAATAAAAGAACTTGCTTTAAAACAAAGTGAATCCAATAAACAGTACAGAAAATGACCCTCTACAGCTCCTGGTATTGTGGAAATTAACACATGGCCTACCATCCTGCCCTTCTTCTTGTCAGTGTTTTCCACATGTTCATCTTTCTTTGCTGATTCTATGGACAAACTTATTACTCTTTGTCTTACCAGTTCACTTAATTTCTAACTTCCTTCAGTAGCACCACATCTCAAATGCTGCAATTCTCTTCTTTTCAGATTTCCATACAGTCCACTACTGTACAATGTTGTGCTCCAAATAAACTTTCTCACACCTTATTTCCTTAAATTAAAACATATACGAGGCGTGTTTTGTAAATAAGTACCATTTTGCCACAGCGCGGCCACAGTGCTGTTGCCGGCGTACTGCACATGCACACTGGGTGCCTACATCTGTTGTATATGAACTGACACCATTACAGTCTGATTCTTCCTTGTTTACATTGTGTACTGAGTTTTTAAGATGCCTCCGATAATCATGAGTCCTGCCGACTATGAAGTACGGGCTGTTATAAGATTTCTTAGTGCTAAAGGCCTAAAAGCGATCGATATTCATCGTGAGATCTGTGCAGTTTACAGGGAAAACATTATGAGTGATGGAATGGTAAGAAAGTGGGTGAGAGCATTTAAAGATGGCCACACAAATTTGCATGATGAACAACGGAGTGGGCGTCCTTCGGTCGTTAATGAAAGTTTAGTGCAGGAAGTGGACAGTAAGATGAGAGGAAACAGACACTTTAAGATTTCCTCCTTGAGGATGACTTTCCTAATGTTTCTCATAGTGTTTTGTATGGCATTGTGACTGAGCACTTGAATTACCAAAAATTGTGTGCATGTTGGGTACCAAAAATGTTGACAGATGTGCACAAAACCAAACATTTAGACAATGCATTGACTTTCCTTGAGCAGTTCCACAGCGACGATGATGATTTCTTAAGCCAAATTGTCACAGGCGATGAAACGTGGGTGGCCTACATCACACCAGAATCAAAGCAACAGTCCATGGAGTGGCGGCATTCAGATTCACCCAGAAAAGTGAAGTTTAAGCAAATAATTTCTGCCCAGAAAATCATGTGCACAGTTTTTTGGGACAGAAAAGGAGTATTGCTTGTGGAATTTCTGCCTCATAATGAGACAATCAATGCAGCAGCTTACAGTAAGGCATTGGACAATCTGCACTGTTCAATTCAGAACAAAAGATGTGGCAAGTTGAGCAGGGGCATCATTTTGCTGCAAGACAACGCTCGTCCACATGTGGCAAGTCAGACCAAAGATCTCATCACATCTTTTCGATGGGAAACTCTATATCATTCTCCATACAGCCCTGATATTGTGCCCAGTGACTATCATCTGTTCCTGCACTTGGAGAAACACCTGGACAGTTAGCGTCTTCAGGACAATGACGAAGTCAAAACAGTGGCGATGCAGTGGTTAACAAGTCAGGCAGCGGACTTCTATGAGGAAGGTATTCAAAAACTGGTACAACATTATAACAAGTGGCTCAATATTGATGGAAATTATGTAAAAATGCAGATTAAGGTACAGGCTTTCATGTAAAAATAAAATTATTGAGATATCTTAGCACATCTTTTTTTTAATTTCAAAATGGTACTTACTTAAAAAACACATCTCGTACTACACACTAGCAGACTTATTTTGTCCTGCAATGCCCTCTTTTTCTGTGATAGTTTTCTTTTCATGTCCACTTTGATTTGTCCAGCACGTTTTATTTTGCTTCCAAGGCAGCAGAATTCTTTAACTTTATTTTCTTCATGTTCACCAATTTTTATGTTAAGCTTATTGCTAGTCTCATTACTGTTACTACTCATTACTAATGTCTTTCTTTGGTTTACTCTTAATCAATGGTGGTGTGCTCATTAAACTGTTCATTCCATTTATGAGATACTATAATTCTTCATCCTTTCCAGAAAATAGTAATGTCTTCAGAGAATCTCATCACTGATCTCTTTCTACCCAGAATTTTAAACCCATTCTTAAATCTTTATTTTATTTTTGTTAATGGTTCTTCAATGTATAGATTGAACAGTTGGGGCAAAAACTGCATCCCTGATTAACACTCCTTATAAATGAGCACTTCATCCTTGGTCTTCCATTCTTATTGTTCCTTCTTGCTTTCTGTATATCCTTCCTTCTCTACAGATTATTCCTATTTTCCAAAGAATTTAAATGTCTTGCACCACTGCACATTGTCAAATGCTTTTTGTAGGTTACAAACCTATGAACATACCTTTATTTTTGTTAAGCTTTGCTTTCACAACACCATAACTGCCTCTCTAGTGTCTTTATCTTTCCAAAAGCCTAAGGACTCATCATCTATCTGATCCTCAATTTTTTTCCCATTCTTCTGCATACTAATCTTATCAGAAACTTTGGTGCATGAGCTGTTAAGCTGATTGTGTGGTAGTTCTCACACTTATGAGCCCTTCCTATCTTTGGGATTGTGGGGTGACATTTTTCCAAAAGTTGATAGTATGTCTCCAGTCTCATAGACTCTACATACCAACTTTGAATGGATGATTCATTGCAGCTCCACACAATGATTTTAGACATGATGGAATGTTTTGTATCCCTTCTGTCATATTTGGTGACAAGCCATACAAATCTCTGTTAAACTGTGGCATCAACACTGGATCCCGTAAGTCATCCATCCATCTGTCCAGCTGTCCACTTTCTTCTTTGTACTTAGCCATGGAATTCCCACTGCACTCTTAATGTTGATGCCCTGGCTTTTAATTTCACTTAAGGTTGTTTTGACTTTCCTACACAATGGATCAGTCTTTCTCACAAAAACTTCTTTTCCATTATCTTCGCATTTTTCCTGCTGCGTTTCATTCTGGCATCCCTGTACTTCAATTTATTTCAGTCCTACATGACTTACATTGTTGTATTCCTGACTTTCTCTCAATATTTTTGTATTTCCTTCTTTCACTGATCAATAGAAATTTTTCTTCTGTTTCCAGGTTTATTCACAATTTCGTTCCTTGTACCAATTTTTGTGTATCCAGCTCCTATAATTGCCCTCTTTAGAAATGTCCTTTCCTCTTCCACTTAACTACCTACAGTGGTAATCATCATCACAATATCAGTCTATCTGCTTCTGTGTACATCTTACAGTCCAATGTCTGATTTCAGAATGTCTGTCTGACCATTATGGAACAAAGCTGGAAAGTTCTTGTGTTTCTAGGTCTTGTCAAAATTCTTCAATACATAGACTGAACAGTTTGGGTCAACACTGCATCCCTGATTAACACCCTTGTTAAATGAGCAGTTCATATTTGATCTTCAGTTCTTAGTGTTCCTTCTTGCTTCCTGTACACCCATCTTTCTCTACAGATTACTCCTCGTGTGATTTTTGAAAAGTGTATTTGCTATTAGCAGCAGAAATTTATTGCATAAATCCATTAACCTTTCCCCTCCCTCATGCCTATTACCAAACCCATTTTCTCCCAAAACTCTGTCTCCTATTCCTGTTCCTTCCCCTGCTATCACATTCCAACCCTGCATGATTATTCAGTTACCCTCTACTTTTACATACTGCATTACTCATTCAGTATCTTCTCATGTATCCTTTAACTACTGTTGTTGGCATTGGTTTGTTGTAGATTCTAATGTGAACAATCTTATCACTGAACTGTTCACAATAACTCACTGTCTACCATACCATTTTATTCATAACAAATTCTACTGCCATTAGATCATTTTCTGCTGCTGTTGACATTGTCATGTAGTTGTCTGATCAGAAATCCTTACCTTATTTCTACTCCACATCACTGACCCCTACTATATCTAGACTGAGTCTATGCATTCACATTTGCATATTTCTTAGCTTCCGTTACCTATTCACACTTTTGACATTCCACACTGCACCTCACAGAAAGTAACCATTTTCCTGGTAACTCAATCAATGAAGAGGTATTAAACTGAACTGGAAAGAACCAGGCTTTATTGTAGGGGGAGACTTAAGCCGAGACATGAAGTTTCAAATGAGTATAGGGAACAGTAGTTATGTGGATATGAAAATACTTGCACAAGATAGTCTATAATGAATAGCTGCATCAAAGCAGACTGCAGAAAACTGCAAAGATCTGCATCACCCAAGATTGTTTCTCTTGAGAAAATATGCCACTAGAGCTTAAAGTGGGAATTACTTCAGACACACTTGCAACACATTACAATTTTGTGCTAGACCTGAAGTCAAATGGTACCTTTTTCTTCCTGGCATCATATTGCCTCTGAAATGCAGGGATCTTAGCTCAAGTCTTGGTGCAGTACACCTTATTCAACTTATTGCAAATATTTTCTTGCTAAATAGATTCATGCTGTAGGACTGCATGTAGCTTTTAGGGCAAAATAAGCAACTGCATATTACTACACAGAAGAATTCCACATCTTTTCTGATAATGTGCAAGTTCTGAAACCTATTCAATATATTTAGGCAGCAGGGGAATATTACTACATATTCAAAGCCCTCGTTTTCAACCTGTAGAAGGGCTACACGTGTAAATACAGGAAACAAGTTTGCATAGGAGCCTAAGAGACTTGCATAAGGGCCACTGCAGCAAGTATGATTATATTTTCATCCTATGACTATGGTTTTAAGTCACAGGACCTAAAATCATTCTCAATTTGGTACTCGTTGGTGCTTGTCAGGACAGAGGGTCATTGAAGAAGACTGTGACAAAAAATAAGAGGATGACAGCTGCAAAAATCACTGCAGAACTGAATGCTTCAGTCACAAATTCTGTCTGCCCCAAAACAACATGAAGGGAGCTCCATAAGCAGAGAACTGCAGTGGAAGCTGGAATTCCTGAATCACTCCATCAGTGATGCAAATGCCCGTAACACGAAAATATGACACTGAAGCCATAAGACCTCGACTATGGAGCAATGGAAACAAATGATTTGGTTGGTCACATCTTGTTTCACACTGTTTACAACTTCTGGCTGAGTTTACGCCATAAGAGTGAAATATAAGGGGGTTCGGTGCTGATTTGGGCAGCTATATGATAATATTCCATGGCCTCATAGTTATTCATAAACATCACAATTCTTCCCACTCTAGGATATTTTGGCTCAACACCCACCTGTTTTTGAGAAAATCACCCCTAAAGGTTATGATGAGCAATCAACTCAAAATTGTTCAGTCCCGGTAGCTGAGTGGTCAGCGTAACAGCATGTCAAACCTAATGGCCCAGGTCAATTTCCGGCTGGGTTGGAGATTTTCTCCACTCAGGAACTGGGTGTTGTGTTGTCCTAATCATCATCATTTGATCTCCATCAATGTGCAAGTCGCCAAAGTGGCGTCAAATCGAAAGACTTGCACCCAGTGAATGGTCTAACCGATGGGAGGCCCTAGTCACATGACATCATCAACTCAAAATTGGTGAGATCGATAGATAATTGTAAATAGAGCATTTTTCATCATCAGGTATGGGGTCCACAAATGCATACTTTTCCAGAAATCAAGGAAATAAGCTCTTACAACTGCCACTTATGTATACACATGGTAAACACCTTTTGCTGAGAGCGCTGACAAGGTAACGGGCAAGGTAACTGTCTGGGAAGCAGATAACCCAGAATTGAATCTTGAGGAAACCTAGCGGATCTTATTCTTCTTGTTTGTATTTCTCCTTATCTCAAATGATAGGGATATGAGAGATAATAAGGTAAGTAAATCGATAAGAAACAATAAAAAGGTAGGCAAATAAATTTCTCAAACCTCTTGGAATAGTAAACAAGTAAAATCTTACTTCTGGTCACTTTACAATGGCTCTTCCAGTCACTGTTATGTTTTCTCACTTTTCTTCAATTAGCCAGATGGATGGATGCAGTTGGCTATCTGTGGTCCCTCATGAGGAATTCCAGTGCTCTTACTCGGAGTTGCTTTCATGTGACAAGGCTTAAAAGTTTAATTCTTTACTAATTCATGCCTTTTGGGAAATTAGTTTGCCTACCTTATTATTATTATTATTATTATTATTATTCTGTGTTGAGTTGTGTACCTTATTAACCCTCCAATCCATACAAATTCTGATACAAAAAACTACAATTCAAAAAATGAAAAACGAACAGTTTCCTTGAGATTTGATCCCAGGTTATCCACTTCCCAGCCAGTTACCTTGGCAATTGTGCTACTGGTACACTCGGTGAAAAGCATTTACCATGTGGGTACATAAGCAACAGTTGTAAGAGTTTCTTTCTTCTATTTCTGGAAAAGTATGCATTTGCAGACCCCATACCTGAGGACGAAAAATGCTCTTTTTACAATTATCTATCTATCCCACAAATTTTGAGTCCATTGCTCATCATAACCTTTAGGGTCGATTTTCACAAAAATGGGAGGGTGCTGAGCCAAAATATCTAAGAGTCCTTTGTTTTAGGTTGTTCACAAATGACCTACCAAATTTGAGCCGAATCAGTTGGCCGTGTCTGAGGCCTTCCCCTTGTAATCCATCTTGTATCTTCCTATAGTCATTGAATTGGACACTTTACCATAAAACACAGCATCATCATAAAAGAACTGCAGATTGCAGACCACATTGTCTGCCAAATCATTTACGTATATAGAGAACAACAGTGGTCCTATACACTTCCCTGGGGCACTCCTGACGTACCCATGTCTCTGACAAACATTCACCATTGAGGACCATATACCAGGTTTTATTACTTTAGAAGTCTTCAAGCCACTCACACATCTGTGAACTTATTTCATATGCTCATAACTTTTTTAACAGCCCAGAATGGGTACCATGTCAAATGCTTTCTGAAAATCTAGAATTATGAAATCTCCTTATTGCCCTTCACCCATAGTTCACAGTACATCATGTGAGAAAAGGGCAAGCTGACTTTCACATGAGTGATGCTTTCTAAAAGCATGTAGATTAATGGACATAAGTCTTAAGAAAGTTTATTATATTCAAATTGAGAATATGTTCAAGGATTCTGCAGCAAACTGAAGTCACAGATATCATTCTGTGGTTTTATGGGTTTGTTCTTTTTCCCTCCTTATACAGGATGTTATGAAAAGGTACGGCCAAACTTTCAGAAAACATTCCTCACACACAAATAAAGAAAAGATGTTATGTGGACATGTGTCTGGAAACGCTTAATTTCCATGTTAGAGCTCATTGTAGTTTCATCAGTATGGACTGTACTTCCTCGATTGACCGCCAGTTGGCCCAATTGAAGGAAGGTAATGTTGACTTCAATGCTTGTGTTGACATGTGACTCATTGCTCTACAGTAGTAGCATCAAGCAGGCATTGTTGGTGATGTCTTGGTTGGGCCCCATGTTCTTCCACCTACGCGCAATGGAGCACGTTATCATGATTTCATACGGGATACTCGACCTGTGCTGCTAGAACATATGCCTTTACAAGTACGACACAACATGTGGTTTATGCACGATGGAGCTCCTGCACATTTCAGTCAAAGTTTTCATACGCTTCTCAACAACAGATTCGGTGACTGATGGATTGGTAGAGGCAGACCAGTTCCATGGCCTCCACGCTCTCCTGACCTCAACCCTCTTGACTTTCATTTATGGTGGCATTTGAAAGCTCTTGCCTACGCAACCCTGGTACCAAATGTAGAGACTCTTTGTGCTCGTATTGTGGATGGCTCTGATACAATACACCATTATCCAGGGCTGCATCAGCACATCAGGGATTCCATGCGACGGAGGGTGGATGCATGTATCCTCGCTAACGGAGGACATTTCGAACATTTCCTGTAACAACGTGTTTGAAGTCACGCTGGTACGTTCTGTTGCTGTGTGTTTCCATTCCATGATTAATTTGATTTGAAGAGAAGTAATAAAATGAGCTCTAACATGGAAAGTAAGCATTTCCGGACACATGTCAACATAACATATTTTCTTGCTTTGTGTGTGAGGAATGTTTCCTGAAGGTTTGGCCATACCTCTTTGTAACACCCTGTATACTGGAATCACCTGCACTTTTTTCCATTGATTTAGGACTTTGTGCCAAGTGAGAGATTCGCAATAAATGTAAGCTAAGTAAGGGGCCAGTGCCATAGAATACTCTTTGGTAAACTGAACTGGGCTCCTTCTGGAACTGTGACTTATTCCCTTTCAAATCCTTTAGTTGTTACTCTACACCAGGAATGCTTATTACTATGTCATCCATACAGGAGTCTGTCTAATGGGCAAATAATGTTATGTTCATATGATTCTCCTCTGTGAATGATTTCTTAAATGAGAAATTTAAAGCTTCAGCTATTATTTTGCTATCTTCAACTGTAGTTGTTGTATGCTGCGCACATAGATCTCTTCACAGATGAGCAAATCACTAATAACCTTTACCTGTCATCAATTGTGCATTCTCTTTTGAACCAAGAGTGTAACAGCCTCTGCTTCCTCAGCATCTTCCTAATTTCATTATTAAACCTTGGTGAGTCTTTTCCATCCTTTATCCTCTTAGTAGGTACATAACTCACCAAACCACGCCTGCTTAAACTTTGCCTCTAATTCCTCTACATTCAATTTGATGGAACTAAGTGATATCAGTTCACCGTATAAGTGAGATGCCAGCAACTGCTTATATGCTCTATCTAGCAGAAACACTCTCCTAGCATTCTTAATTGATTTCTGAACTTCAATAATCACAGTTGCTATAATGTCATTATGATTGCTAATCACTATTTCTATACCATCATTGTCAGTAAGGTCTGGCATATTTTTAGCAGCAAGATCTAAGATATTTCCACTGTATTTGGGCTGCCAAGCTGTCTGCTCAATAAATTTTTCAGAAAACACCTTCAGAAGTATTTTCGATGACTGTCTGTCTGTACCCCTTGCAATGAATCTAATTTCCAGTCTATACTCGGTAGTTTCAAGTTGCTTCCAACTAGTATTTCATGATCTGGATATTTCCACACTACTGACCATAGACTTTCTTTGAATAACTCTAGAACTGTGACAGCAGAGTTGGGTGGCTGATAAAAACATTCAACAATTAACTTAGTTTCACCTAGACCTGTTATATGTGACCAGATGACTTCATTGCAACACTCAACTTCCACCTCAATACAGGCAATATTTTTGTCACTTGCAAGAACATTTCCCCTCCTGAAGGAGTGACCAGGTTGAATGGGCAAGGCCAGATGGCCAGTCTCCATGCTGGCATCCACCTCGAGCGATGCAAACGTGTTACCACCTGCCACTCACCCTGCTGTGAGGTTGGATCCACCATGTCGGGTAAACTAGGAAGAGGGTAAAACAAGTGACACCTGTGGTGTCCCATGTGATGAGCCAGATTCTTTGCCACCACTACACCCTGAGTCTGCAGCCTGTATATGACTGACCATAGCCAAAAGCACATTCAGCTGTTTGTGAACTGTGGACAGTTCCTTCTGCATCTGTTCACAGAATGTACATATTCTAACCATCCTAGCAAGACTAACTGAAGAAGTAAACTATAAAAGCAGACAGATTCCTAGATATGCACTTTACTATCCCTCTGATGTGTCAGGACAACAGAATGCATGATCACATCCCACTCCATCATGCTTACCTGAACTTGGCACTATTTTGCAGGAAGAGTGGTATAAGACTCCCTTGAAAACCAACCAGGACCTGAATTTATCCATTCAGAGATGCCTGAAAAGCATTTCGGATACCAATGGTTTTTCTTTGCCAGATTAAGAATGGCTAATGTGTTGTGTTTTTGATGTTTCCCCATTTTTGTCCATCCTCAGCAACTTATTAAGTTTATATTACATTTCATTTCTTGATTTGACACAAATCAGATTTTAAAATATTTTTTTGTCTGAGTGAATCATCCTTTTTTCTAATGGTTGTTGTTGTTGTTGTGGTCTTCTGTCCTAACTGGTTTAATGCAGCTTTCCATGCTACCCTATCCTGTGCAAGTTGCTTCTTCTCCAAGTACCTACTGCAAGCTACACCTTCTGAATATAATTAGTGTATTCATCTCTTTGTCTCTCTCTATGATTTTTACCCTCCACGCTGCCCTCCATAACTAAATTGGTGATCCCTTGACACCTCAGAAAATATCATATCAACCAATCCCTTCTTCTAGTCAACTTGTGCAACAAATTCCTCTTCTCCCCAACTCTATTCAGTACCTCCTCATTAGATACATGATTTATCCATCTAATCTTCAGCATTCTTCTGTAGCACCACATTTGGAAAGCCTCTGTTCTCAGTTGACTAAACTAACTATCATGCATGTTTCACTTCCATGCATGGCAACACTCCATACAAATACTTTCAGAAAAGACTTCCTGACACTTAAGTTTATAATCAATTTGACAAATTTCTCTTCTTCAGAAACGCTTTCCTTGCCATTGCCAGTCTGTGTTTTATGTCCTCTCTGCTTTGATCATCATCAGTTGATGATGCTTATGCTTGTACAAATGGAGTGGAATACTCAGGTTATAAATTATTGTGAGCTATGAACTTTGTATTCCAGAAGTAAGGCACACACAATTTAATTGTTTCTAAAAGAAAATCTTTCATGGTGTTTGTTAAATAGGCAATAGTCCATGGTCTAATGAATGTCTCTGTGCCTTAGAACATAACCTAATGGCTATGTAACAAAAATTAAATAGGGTGCAGTTACCAGTCATTAAACTCTTCATTTTTTGATCAAAGAAAATTTTTTCACACTTTGTGGTTCTAAATCTTCTGAAGCACGCCCACATTAAATCCAATATAAAATTTTCCAAGTTTCTACAGCCATTTGAGAAAATATTTTCATGTATTACTTTGTGATACAAAATATAAATTCACACACGATTTAATGTTCAAAAACTGCCTTTCCAGAAAGTAAAAACTGCACACCATAGGTCATCCTACAGAAGCACAGAAATGAGAGAACACTGTTTGAGAAAGGTAGACCTGAGTGAGAAAAGTTTAAATAAAGCTAAACACACACACACACACACACACACACACACACACACACACACACACACACACACACATGCAACCAAACAACCAATCATGCATGAGCAGCACCTATTGGATGGAGGGGGTCCGACAGCCGATCAGTTCCAGTCATTCCACCAGGAAGGAGGTACATGGCTCGTGTTGTCTGTAGTTCAACCATGCCTAGACAGTCAATACTGTGGTTCCATTGTGTCCACATTGTTACTTTGTGCCAGGAAGGGCTCTCAACAAGGGAAGCTTCCAGGCATCTTGAAGTGAATCAAAGTGGTGTTGTTCAGACATTGAGGAAGTACAGAGCACCAGGAACTGTTGATGACATGCCTCGCTCAGGCTGCCCAAAGGCTACTACTACAGTGGACGACTGCTACCTATGGATTATGGCTTGGAGGAACCCTGACAGAAATGCCACCATGTTTAATAACACTTTTTGTGCAGCCACAGGACATCATGTTATGACTCAATCTGTGCACAATAGGCTGCATGATGCCAACTTCACTCCCGACATCCATGGTGAGGTCCATCTTTGCAACCACAACACCATACAGCGTGGTACAGATGGGCCCAACAACTTTCCAAATGGACCACTCAGGATTGGCATCACGTTATCATCACTGATGAGTGTCGCATATGCCTTCTACCAGACAATTGTCGGAGATGTGTTTGGAGGCAACCTGGTCGGACTTAATGCCTTAGACCCACTGATGTTATGGGGTGGCATTATGTAGGGCTGATGTATGCCACTGGTAGTCATGAAAGGTACCATAATGGATGTACGATACATGAATACCATCCTCCGATTGATAGTGCAACAATATCGGCAGTGTACTGGCTAGGCATTCATCTTCATGGATGACATTTTGCACTCCCATCATGCACATCTTGTGAAATACTTCCTTCAGGATAACAACATCACTTGACCAGAGTGGCCAGCATGTTCTCCAGACATGAACCCTATTGAACATGCCTGGGATAGATTGAAAAGGGCTGTTTATGGACAACATGATGCACCAACCATTCTGAGGGATCTACTCCGAATCGCCATTGAGGAGTAGGACAATCTGGACCAACAGTGCCTTGATGAACTTGGCAAATACAGGCATGGATCAATGCAAGAGGACATGCTACTGGGTATTAGAGGTAGCAGTGTGTACAGAAACCTAGATCACTACCTCTGAAGGTCTCGCTATGTGGTGCTACAATTTGTAATGTATGGTTTTCATTAGCAATAAAAAGGGCGGAAATGATGTTTATGTTGATCTCTATTCCAATTTTCTGTACAGGTTCCAAAGCTCTTGGAACTGAGGTGATGCAAAACTTTGTGTGTGTGTGTGTGTGTGTGTGTGTGTGTGTGTGTGTGTGTGTGTGTGTGCATGTCTAAAACTGCAAGAAGACAACATGCATTGAAAGTCCAATTGACATGAAGTGTGCACATCAAAAGCTTGGATGCCCAAATGATTAGCACTTCAGCACAAGCATGGACAATGAGTTGAAGTAATGCCATCTACAATCTGTGTGTAAGGGAAGATTATACTAAACGTTTCTCATTGAGAAATGACATCTGACTGGTGTTTGCTTGTGAGAAGATTATGTTATGCCTAGTGTAAGAAGCAGAAATATCAATCGGCAAGTGACAAAAATCAACAGAAGCAAGATTGTGGCCTATGAAGCCTGCAGTTTTTGCTGGTTGTTTGCTCACTCATGTGAGATCATACAGCTGTAACAGATACTTGGAGTAAGCAAATGGGTTTCCAGAATGAAATTTCCACTCTGCACCACAGTGTGTGCTGACATGAAACTTCTTGGCAGATTAAAATTGTGTGCTGGTCTGAGACTCAAACTCAGGACCTATGCCTTTTGCAGGTGAGAGCTCTACTGACTGAGCTACTCAAGCACAAGTGAAAACCCCTTCTCACAGCTTTACTTCCACTAGTACCTAGTCTCCCACCTTCCACACTTCACAGAAGCTCTCCTGCAAAACTTGCAAGACTAGCACTAGTGGAAGACAGGAAATGAGTTTGTTTAAAGCAAGAGAAGTATCCACACTGGGAACACCACATATGGTCAGTACAGTGATCATAGATGTGGCTTCCCTTGATGCAGCAGCAGTGAGTGGAGTACCACCAGTGGTATTTGCAACAACAGCAATAGTTGTTGGAGTGGCACCACATTATATCTTCAAGTGAGTCCAGGTTCTCAGTACACCATCACGAAGGGCACATCCATGTGTTGAGTCTCCAAGGTGAAGAAAAATTGCTAAACTGCATTTCATTCATATCAACATATGGGCACAAAACTGGTGTGATGGTATGGGTTGCCATTGGGTACACGACATCACCACCTCTGAATTGTTCAGAGTGGTGGCTATGCCAGATATTCAAGTCCTACATCACATTATGTTTCAAGAAAGTTACATAACTATGGATATTGCTCATGCTGTCCTGAGCTACCACTATACACAGGGCATTTGACTGTTATCATGGTCAGCACACTCTCCACATCTCCAAAGACTGAAAACAGTTGATTTTGAGGTGCTGTGCCACCCACCAGCCACAAAAATTAATGAATTTTGGTGTACAGTTGAAGCAGTATGGAATGACATTACTAATCTGCATCCATCCTAAGTTTGTCTTAATGCTCAGTCAGGTTTCTGTCACTGTTGTTGTCAGTGATGGCAACTCTCTCTCTCTCTCTCTCTCTCTCTCTCTCTCCGTCTCTGTCTCTCTCTCTCTCTCTCTCTGTGTGTGTGTGTGTGTGTGTGTGTGTGTGTGTGTGTCTATAGCATCTAATATGTCTAATATGCACTAGAACTGAAAGTATATTTCTATTCATTAACCAGTTGATAGAATATTACTTAAACAGCTCACAAAGAAAGTAATAAAAAGTTAACTATTCACTTACAGTGTGATCATTTAACATAACTTGTTCCATTTCAGCAATGTCATGATGTGGTTGTGTCTCATTGTTTATGACTTTTGATGCTGATCTCTCTGTTGGAGGCTGATCTATTGAACTGCTTGCCACCAAAGTCACTTCATTTCTTGAGAACGATGATCTAGCATCAAAAATACAATATTACAATCAATGTTGCACAAGAGTAAAAATACTATTGTGACTATGTTTTTGAGCAAAAACAATATTTACATTGTTTTACTTAAAAACATAATATACTGACAGAAATAAATCTTAACACAAAGAAAGAGCTTTGTGAGATAAAGAAAAATTGGTAGGTCTGCTTCTACATCTGAAAGATAACATCTGTTGAAATTTTGCACAAGTGGGATTGTAATGGTTATGAGTATTAGCTGTCTTTAAGATTGGATGTGGTGAGTCAACGTTAGTGAAGAATCTCTTTATGATGTCACTGAATTTGAACAAGGTCAAGTAATAAGGCTATGAGAAGCTGGATGTTCCTTCTGCAATATTGCAGAAAGACTTGGCAGGAAAGCAGCCCTGTACATGATTGCTCACAGCAGTGGTCATGGGAATGTATGGTTGTAAGGAGACCAGGCTTCAGACAGCTACATGGCACTACCAAGAGAGAAGACTGTCACATTCCGCATATGGCTGTGGCACATTGTATGGTGTCTGCAGCAGCAATTTGAGCATCAGTTTGCACCAAAGTGACACAGCTAACTGTTACAAATCAGTTACTTCAAGGATAACTCTGAGCCAGGTGCCCTAGAGTGTACATCACCCTCACACCAAGTCACCACTGTTTGTGACTTCAGTGATGTCAATAAAGAGCTCATTTGAGGGTAAAGTGGAGGTCTGTTGTGTTATCTGATGCAAGCAAGTTCTGCCTTAATGCCAGTGGTGGCTCGGTGTTGGCTGGAAGGAAGCCAGGTGAGCACCTGCCACCAGCCTGTGTGTCCTCTAGACACAGTGGACTTACACCTCAAGTTATGATCTTGAGTGTGTTCTCACAAGAAAGTAGGAGTACTTTCATGGTTATCCCTTGCACCTTGTCTGCAAATCTGTATATCAATCTGGTAATTCAACCTGTTGTGCTGTCATTCATAAACAGTACTCTAAGGGATCTTTTCCAACAGGATGACACTTACACACACACTGTTGTTGCACCCCAACATGTCCTACAGAGTGTCAACATGTTGCCCTGACCTGCTCATTCATTAGATCTGTCTCCAATCAAGCACATATGGGACTCCTGCATCATGCCCAACCTCGTCTGGTGTGAGACGTTCTCTGGGGGGGGGGGGGGGGGGGGGGCACCAGGGGCTGAACCGCACAGTAACCCTGGGTTCTGTGTGGGGCGGCAGAGGGGTGAAGTGGACTGCAGTAGTTGTCATGGAGTTGTGGACCAGAGCCACTCCATTGTTTCTAGGTCCCCGTTTCTCATACAATACAACACAATACAATACAATACTAGTATTTCACATTTCTGATGGCTTTTCTTGCACTTACATTGACCTGTGATTTTCCACATTAATCAGTTAAATATGTTACCTATACAAATGCGTCCCAGAAATTTCATTATTCTACGGTAATCATTTCTTGGTGTTGGGATTTTTTTAAATCCATCAGTGTATTTATTGACCATGGAAGTGTGTTAAAATCAGATCTGTGAGTAACTATGTTTAGCTGGTTAATTTATTATTAGTGTAGATTGATGCATTGCATCCATTAAAGAAAAAAATCAATACAACACAGGGCTGTTATTGGTACTAAGTATATTTTGTTTTTATTATATTGTTAGGTGCAGAACAGTACCAAGAAATGTTAAATTTTTCTGCAAAATATTTTTATGCAAGAGAATAAACTATTAATTCTTTAGTAGCATAATACTCTCATTTTCAGACAACTTCTCATGAAGGGGATTCACATGAACAACATTTCAAGACATTAATTACATACAAAAATATAAAAACATAAAGAAACAGAAGTAATAAAAGTAATAAAATACATTGTGCATGAGAAATTAATTAAGAGAAAGATTTGTGCAATATGAGTGCTGTTTTTGTTGCATGATGACCAAAAGTAAAGGAAAAAAAAATTCTTTGTGATATTTAGACTGTTTTCAAAACAATGCATTTGATTTTACTACATATATAATATGGAGCCAAAACTTCTTTGCCACAAAGAAACCGCTAACCAAAGTAGTGGGCTGATGCACACATCTATTTACAAACAAAGTTTAGTTTCAGATGCTAACAAAAGTGTTGCTTGTTTTTCCCCACAATACAGTTTCTTCTTACTGATCCGATTTCACAATGTAAAACAAAAGGTGAAGAATATCATGCTAGTCTCTTGGATCCAGATTAACTGTGTGGAAAACAGTGTAGAAAGTGCACTGGATTGTAAAAGTAAAAGGAAAAAAGCCACCTTTCATCAGGACAGTGCATTTACCTACAAAGGTTCTATGGAAAGTATAAAACTGGGAATTTCTTTGAATATCCATTCTGCTGTTAATCTAATGAACACTCAAAGCTCCAACAGTTTCAACTCAAAATTAATTTATGGCTGGAGAATATGTTGAATCCAATGACTATACAGTGGCAGCCATGCATAGGTACTTAGCAGATTATCCTAAATCATTGTTATGGGATGAAAGATACTCAAGGGATAAATGATGTGATGGGTAACATGTATAAAAATGAGTGCACTTTTGTTCTATAAGCACAGTATTTCATTCTCAGGTAAAAATATTTTCTCTTTGTCACAGTACTTTGCCAGCAGATGCCTGGAGGGTATGGTGTCTGATTCTTTCTGTTTATAATTATTTTTCCTCTGGCTTTCTACTGGCTTACATCTGCTTTAAACCTGAGATGCTATCCTATTGAATCATGAAGCCATTTATCCCGTTTTCTATTTGCTGTCATTTACACTTAAAATTAACAGCTGGTAGAGGTTCACATTTCATTTTAAATTATTATAAAACTTTCATCACCCAATACTCATATAATGATTTCAGTGTGAAGTTTCTCTTTTACACCCTAAATTAATTTCCAGGTTTCTTGTGTACAGTGACCAATTGTTTCTTTGCTTTCATTCTAGTTACATTTAACTGTGACAGCTACCATTGTAGCAACTGACAGAAATTTATGTCTCTGTTTTATGTTAGTACCGTATTCCAAATGTTTTCTTTTCTTTCACTGCACTCCACATTTACATTGCACAGTGGTGATTCATTCTCTTCCTTGTTACTGATACTCTTCCATATTTCCTTTTCATTATACACAAATGTTACTCAAAATTCACAAAACTTTGCTTTAATCATACATCTACTTTTTTCTTTGTACCTCATTTCCATAACCATATTATTCTATAAATTCCTTAAGCCAATATTTTCTATTTTTTCTTCAGCTTTTTTAAGGTATGCTCATACTCATATTCCTATTAATTTATCTGGAGTACAGAATGCTTTCATCACACTGCTTGAAGCATGGCTAGCCAACTGTTTTATAAGCTGTGCTAATTTGGAATCTTCACGCTCACAGTGCATTCTCTATAACCACAGAACAATCTATAATTCAATCTTTATTTAAAAACAGTTGATGAGTTTTTAATATTTTCAGATGAAAGGTGATATTTTTATGAGAGGGAACATGTAATTAGTTTTGTAACAAATTAAACAAGTAGACTGTACATTACTTAATGATGCAATAATGCAAGGCTTGTATGGTGACCACTTTTTTTATCTGCTTTACCTGGGAACAGCATACACAGTCATAGTAAGGGATGACATAATAGGCATAAAGGTTATTCATGAAGTTGAAGAACAACTGGAAGGTATCCATGTGAAAGCTTTAAGCTGAATGCCAAGAATATTGTAGGACATTTGTGAAGGTAGACATGCAGTTTCCCAATAATGTAAAGTGCAATAAATGTTAGATAACATCTCTCAGACAAGAATATGGACTTCTCCATTGGAACTGACTCAAGAAAAATAGTTCAGTTCAAACTAATATTTTCCACAAAGAAAAATAATAAGAATAAATTCCACAATAACTTCTTGTTGAAGTTTAACATCTAACATAGGGGTTAACAATGCCTAAATTTCAGTCAGTATGTATAATGAAGGAAGATGTCATAAGGGTTGGTCCTATGTTGCAAATAGATGTGGTAGTCACTTCCATGGAGGACTTTGGCTTGGTGTGGTATTTGTTTCTATTATGGTTTATGCTCCAATCTAACTGGTTCTTACTTGTTTTATCATTTTAGTTTTTACACAATTATTAGCTTTTCTACAGTTATTTCTCACACCTCAGTTTCCAGTTCACTAGTGAGAGACTAACAATTTCAGGATTTATGTCTCTATAATAAGTAATACCTGTGTTATGAACTGGAAAAATAAGTAAAGCATTAATTCCAGTTAAGTGATGTATATTCTCATTCACATGCACAAGAAGCTACAGTCCCCTACATAATACAGTTAAATATCTAGATGTAACATGAATTGGAATGAGCATGTAAGGATTGTAGCAGGGAAGTTAAGTGGTCAACTTTGATTCGCTGGGAGAGTCTTAGGAAAATGTGGTTCACCTGTAAAGAAGACCACATATTGGGCACTAGTGTGACCCATTCTTGAGTATTGCTCAGGTGTTTGGGATTCACACCAGGTTGAATCAAAGGAAAAGGTGAAAGCTATTCAGTGGAGTACTGCTAGATTTGATACTGGTAGGCTCGACCAATATGAAAACATAATGGAGATGCTTCAGGAACTCAAATGGGAATCCCTGGAGGGAAGACAAAAGAGGAACACTACTAAGAGAATTTGAAGCTGATTGCAGAATGATTCTACCACTACCAATGTACATTTTGAGTATGAACCACAAAAACAACATAAGAGAAATTAGAGCTTGTATGCACTCATAAAGACCATAATTTTTTCCTGCTCTATTTGTGAGTGTAATGCATAGGTAAGTGACTATAAGTGGTACAGGATGCTCTCCACCACACATGGAACATGGATTATGTATGCAGATGTAGATAATTCATTTTAGAGTATTTTATGAGACCAGTAAAGTCTTGAATTTGTGTTATTTCATCATTTTAGAGTAGTGCATATTACACCTATTGTTCCAATCACGACATAGTTACTAATTCCTTGCTAATGATGATACAGTGGGTTAATAACTGTTAAGCCCACATTACAGTGAGTGTACATACAAATTGATAGACTTGCAAATCATGAAAATCAATGCAGCACAGAATGTTCATCTTTCATCACATTCACAAAGTGCTTACAAAATATTATCAAGTTCACAGCATCTCACCTCTGTTTTCTTGAATCCTTGGTGCTGTTCGGTTTCCTTTGTGATGGTTTTTTAGTAATGTTCTGCTTCGTTGTTGGTGCTTTACTTGCCTTCCTTTTCTTATTCTGCAATACATTATATACACACAACATTTATATTAATAAAAAATACTTAAGGGACCTACATGTTTCAAACAAAACTAACAAAATTAAACATTCAGTTTAAGCATTCACCTGCCTCATAGACAGTACAGGCCTACTGATATGCGAGAAGTTACAATAATTAATGTCCGGAGCTTGGTAATGAGGATGAAATGTGTACCTCACCACAAATCACCACCAATAGACACACAAAACATTCACTACTTTCAAATTTAGCTATTAATTCATTCACACATTGTTTCTCATAGATGCCATTGTAGAAGAGAACCACCAGGGAGGTAGAACAAGTCAAACTACACATTACCACCGAAATACTTCCATGATGTACTACTCCTGTGGAACAAATTAACAATAACTGATAACAAATGTTTAAGCTATTAATTGAGAGTACCTGCTATGCTCAGCTTATGTTCTAAGAAGCAGTAAATTAGTAACTAACAAAATTAATTGTGCAAGTATTAATTACTTTTGTATGATTTACGAAAAAACTGTAAACGACTTCATTGCTATGCTCTGTGTAGCATTCAGTCACTGTCAGCCATGAGAATGAACCGAAAATATTTCCAAATGATTAATTTTTAGAAACTGAAGGTGGGTCCGAGTGTATCTCATTGCTTTCAATGATTGCATTTCTAACTTGCTTTCCATGAGACAGGTCTTCCAGTGGTTTAAGGAGTACATATATGAAGAAGTTCTTTTGATGATTACATTGGCCAGAACACCCAGCCACTACTGGAAAAAATATTGTGTTTGGATAATGACTGTAGAGCAGACACAGTTCACTAATTGGTGAATGTGGCACAGTTTTGTACTTATATTTATAACTGGAGACCAGATTATATGCATTTGCATGTTGCTTATGCATTTGGATATTTGGCTCCCTTTCACTAGTTATTGCACATTTTAACTAAAAACTAGTGATGATGCATATTGTTGCTCTATGTTTACAATATTTTAAAAGTTTAGACAGGCAGTTTCTAGCCTGATCTAGTTTTGATGTCTCACAGATTGACTGTGACCTAGAACAGTGTGCAGTCACTAAACAAGAGGCCACTGCCTAGTGAAACCATTACAGAAGAGGAACAGGAACAGGCAGACCGAGCCAATGCTCCTGTGCCTGTGCCACCGGTTAATCCACTCTGCTGTCATACTGTACATGTTAGCAACAATTAAATTAAACTACACAAGCACTTAGTTACATGTCCATTGTTTCTGTTTAACTTCCATTTACCTGTATACAGTTAAACGTGTTCACAACTTGTAGTGTGACCATCCTGGAACATTTATGTATGATGGAATTGTTTTATATCATTGAGTTTCTGATAAAAATGTTTCATGCAAAAAAATGTTTCAAATAGACCAGCATGTCAAGATAAGTCTTCACATCACAGCAATGCAGAAGAAAGGACCACTACAATAACCTCTGACCACAGAATGTTGCAGTAGTAGGGATTTGTCCAAAGGTAACCAAAAAAAGTTGGTTTAACATCGATCTATATGAAACATTCATTGCAAGCAATATTCCTCTACACAAACTTACAAACCATATCCACAAAGGCTTCCCGCACAAATATTGCTTAACCCTTGAGCAGGCACGCCATTCCTAATAACACGAGAGGGCGCACAGCGCACTTTGTTCACATGAAAAGAATAGATTTCCTTATCTTACCGAGGTAAGTCATGTATGATCAAAATCAGAGTTTAATCTTAGTTTATTTAAACAAGGAGAACATAAACTTACAAAATATGAGCTAAAATACTGTTTTATTAAAAATAATGAAATATATTTTCACTGTAATTTTCTGTTGTCTGTGACAGGGGTTAAAGAGACAGTAATGACACATTTGAAGCATTAAGCAGTGCAGTTGCATCAGATCTTGGTCAGCTGCTTATTCAGTCACAAACTATCTTGTAGACAACTGCCTGAATGTGGGATTATGTTGGTAGTTCAATACTGCATAATTTTTTTGAACTGATTGTAAATTTTTTCTTGCCTAGCTGGCTTTGTATTTTATATTACTGGTGCTCACTTGAACATATGACACTACAATTTATCACTGTGTTACCCAAAGCAATACTCAAGGAATAGGTATAGGTTTGCAGTTGTGAAACAAAAATTGAGCCGCACAAAATCATTTTATTTTTGGTTGGCACACTTTATACACAGGCTTGCCTGCTCAAGGGTTAAATCAAAATATACCAGATGAATCAACATTGTGTAAAATTTATGTACCAACAATTTATGTAAATGTTCTGGAAGAAATATGACATGAACTCCAGGAGAGCACTATCTGGGTTTCAGCTGAGAAAACCACAGATACCTGTGGCCACTACATTGCAAATTAAATTGTTGCCACTTTAAAAGAAGAGCCTTCTTCTTCCTATTTATAGGCCTGCAAAGAACTTGAGAAACTAAATCATTCTATGATTGCCAGATTTGTGCATGAGGGTATTAGAAAAAAAGTTCCAGAATCTTCTGCAGATGAAAGGGTGCTTGTGTTTATTTCAGATGCTGCCTCCTATATGATCAAAGGAGGAAAATCCCTCTGAGTATTTTGTCCCAATCTGATTCATGTGATGTGCTTTACTCATGGAGTATAGCACCTTGCTAAAGAAGTTTGTATCAAGTTTGTGAATGTAAATAAACTGATTTCATCCTCAAAGAAAGTGTTCCTAAAGGCTCCTGTTCGCATCAAAACCTACAAAGAAAAACTACCAAATGTGCCGTTACCTCCTAAACCAGTGGTAACACATTGGGGTATGTGGGTTGAAGCTGTGTTGTTTTACAATGAACATTTTGATTTTGAGGACATTAGAGGGACTCCGATAGTGCAGAGGCTTTGGCAGTTGGCCATTGCAAGGAGGCCATTAATGATTTCAGTATTAAAAAAGACATTGCTGTGATTAGCCCTCATTTTTCTCATATACCTGTAAGTACTGAAAAGCTTGGAACTCAAATGTTGGTATTGAATGAATCCATTCAGTTAATGAATAAAATTATTCTAGTGAACTCCTGAGTGCTGGAAGTATTCCCAAGAAAACTTAAAGAAAAGTTTGAAAACATTTAAAACAATAACCCAGGCTTTGAAACCTTGTGCCAAATTGGTAGTTTTATTAATGGGAGGGATGAACTTTTACCAGAAACAATGAGTACCAACATAGCACCCAGATTCAAATACTGCTCAGTTACCTCAGTTGATGTAGAATGGTCTCTTTCTGCTTACAAAAATGTTTTGAGTTATCAAACACACAAAATTACTACCAAACATTTGGAACAGCAATGGATGTTTATGTTTACAATCACAGAAAAATGTAAAATAAATTGTAAGTGATGCTTTGGTCCAATAGTATTAATTAAAAGTTAAAGTTGTTCAAAAACTTTTATGATTGTATGTTGTTTTTTAAATACAATACTACAGAGTTTTTGAGCATGCCCCCTGCATGTGATATATCTTGAAGTTGTTCCTGTACATATTGAATATTTTGCTGTGAACCACTCTCATCGCATCTGCTTGTTAGTGACAATAATAGCAAAGAAGGAACAATTCTTGAAACACGGTATTGTTCCCACTTTGCAAATTTTTAGAAAATATTCTCAGAAAGGCCCCGTTCCTAACCTCTAGCAGAAAGTATTCAGAAAATGATATCAGTATTCTAAATGTACCAATTTTCTGTGGGGCGGTGCTCTTCCTCATAATTGATATGCACAGGTTCAACTTTGAGATATAATACACACGGTAATTACCATGTTCTTTTTATTATTTGATCTAGCATATTTCGACACTTTTCATGTATTTTTTGAGCATTTTTCATGCATATTTGCATGCATATTTTAAGGTTTTTATAATGCATATAAACCAGTCTCTATTTATAACAATCTCTATTATATTTTGTAAAAGCTGATATCTTAACAAGATATTAAATTCATAAACACCACTGCAAATATACTACAATGGAAGTTACTGCATTTTGAATCTTGTTGTTTGATGCTTGGTAGATTTAATACCATCAGTTTAAAGACAATATTAAGTATGAAAAAAAAAATTGAAAGAAATAAATGAGACTTGAGACAAAGGACCTGTCATGAATATGGAACACCATTAGCCTGACTAATCCTATGAAGAGAAGAGAAGTAGTGAGCTGAGCAAGCGAAATATAAGTAATTTCTTCAATGGAAATGGACACATCACAACAGTCAGACTTGAAAATAAGAAATGCTTAAAGGCACATCTGTAGTGAATCAAATTCTATCACAAAAACATATTTATTATCAAGCTCATATTAGCACCAAATTAATATACTCCCTCACCCATTCTACAGCTCATTCACAAGACTGAGTGATTTGTTTTTCATTATAAGCAAAATAAAACATTAATGGGCATTACTTCAAATCTCCGAAAGCTGTTTTATATTCACAGCATTCCAGAAGAACGTACATAAGTAGGTTTGAGAAGATGCAATTACACTAACTACAAGCTTTAAATAAGAAGTGAAAGTGTTAAACTTATTGACATATAAAGGCGTTCAACACTGTTAATCAAATTTCAAAGTTTCATCCATGAAACACACACACACACACACACACACACACACACACACATACACACATAGGTTACACTGTACAGTGTGTGTGTGTGTGTGTGTGTGTGTGTGTGTGTGTGTGTGTGTGTGTGTGTGTGTTTGTGGATGCGTGAGAACGCACTTCACATCTTTTCATAGCAGATGTTCCAGTGTATCCATTTGTTTTCCATATTGGCTCTGTGTCAGAAATGTTTGGTAAGTACCTTCCAACATAAATGTAGCAGGCGGCAAACACAGTTATGGAAACAGAAATTCTAAATTGCTTTTGCACTCTTAGCCAGTACTTACATAATATAATTAATTATTGTCAACTAATATTCTAACCTAAGTTAATAACACCTATGAACAGTTTTATTTACATGGTTGAATGGATCTAATTTTATACTTGGCTGATTTACAGTGTTGTTTGTATAAGGTTTGTGTTGTGGTCTCCATAACTTGGTAACAATTTTCTCCATGACTGATGATGCTAGAAAAGGCTTTGCATATACAGGGTGTACATAAAGTCTAGGAACACTTTCAATTATTTAATGCACATGAACTAAAAGACTGTACAGATGTCATACATATTGCATTTTGAAGAGAAACTCTGGAAGTTTGTTTTACAAACATTCGATATGTGACCCATGAGTGACTCGGCAGATGTCAATATGGTAATTGAATTCTTTCCATACCCACCCCACCATGGCATCATCGACTGTGGCAGTAGCTTCTCATATTCCCTTGCGGAGCTCTTCTACATCATGTGGTAGAGGCGGTACATACACCAGATCTTTAATGTGTCCCCACAGAAAAAAGTCACACAGAGTGAGATCTGGTGATCAGGGAGGCCATTTCATGAAACAGCTGTCCCCTTCTGTAACAGTCCAATTTGAATGGTTTCATAGACAGCTTCTGTCACAGGACTTCCCACACTGTCACTGGAGCCACAGGATGCACGATGCACTGATTTCTTTGGACTCCTTATGAATGTCTCTTGTACATGTGCCACATTCATTTCATTCACACTGGGATGTCCGCTTCTCTTTTGCCGGTCACAAACAACCTGTCGTAGCAAATTTGTTGTGCCAGTGGTAAATGGCCTTCCTTGTTGATGCCTTCCTCCCATACTTGGTTCTAAAAATCTGTTGAACAGCTGTAGGGCAAATGTTTTTGTCAAACACCAATGCACAGGAAGCTCACTCCACACCTGAACTCACCATGTTTACAAGTACCGCTGACTATCAGCAAATTACCAAACTACAGTGTGATGGTATACATGAAAAAAAAACTTTCAGCATTTCTCTTCAAAATAAAATATGTATGATTCTTTAGATTGTTTGGTTCTTGTGCAATAAATAATTGAAAGTGTTCCCAGACTTAATGTACACCCTGCTTATGTTCATGACGCCAGGCACTGAAAGCTTTCTGGAAAATAAATATGTTCCAACACAGCATAAAATACATTGGCAAAAATTGTTATGATACAAACAACAAATTCAGCAAAATCAGGAAGCTCCAATTAAGAGTAACATTGTACTCAGCCCTGCAGCTGTGACACCAACAGCCTGTTATGAAGATAATCCAATATTATGGTTCACTTAATCAGTGAGTCAATTGACCATCATCTACACCACAAAAGATGAAACAAAATGTAGCCAAATAATTGCTGTTCTTAAGGAATGTATGGTCTCAGGGGCACAGTACACCCTAGCATCAAAACCACTTACAGGCACATACTATAGTTAGTAAAAGAAAGGAAGTGCCCTGTCTCCCTGACCGTTAACACAGCTGCACATTAACACAGGTGGCATAGGACATGTGGTGTGCCTATGAACTATGAGCAGCACTAACATTTGAGACTCAACCTTTATTAGATAGTGTATTTTGTGTGCTTACTTTGCAAGTTTGCTTACAGTATTGTATGCAAACATTAAAGATGTTAGATCTTCCAGTTACCTGTATTTAAATGAGAAGAAGAAGAAGAAAAACCTACATGTTAGTTGCAGCATACAGATCTGTTTACAGACGATGTAAAGGCAAACATTTCTTTAGACCTCCAAAAAATGAAGTAGAATTTTTAAAATCAGTGAGAGTAGTTTGTCCAAAATGCAGAGATCTAACTCAAAAACTGTTCTGCGCATTTCTGTGTGACTCATGTTTCATGCACAAACTAATTACTAAAATGGACTTGTTTATCAACAGTGTCTAACAGCACAATCAATGAAGGTAATGTAGGGAAAAAACCTGTGTAGCCATAAATTTTTGTACAGTGATAGGAGAGAGTGCCATGAACAACATACTAAAAACCTGACTAGTGGGGAGTGAGGTCGGGGTCTATGTTGGGGGGGGGGGGGGGGGGAGAAATCTTTAAAGGTCACTTATTTAGGTTTTTCTTGAATAACTTGAAAAATGTGGCTTTTAGAAAAAATGTTTTCCTGTAGAAAATTGAACTACATTAAATTGCCTATAAAGAGGTCCCATTACTTTTTCTCTACAACTATTAGTTTCTGCATTGCATGAGATGGAAAAATCACAGACTATTAAAAATAGTATTTTTATGGTATAACAATGTTTATTGTTTAATAAAGTGGGTTAAGAACAAATATTAAGTGTTGTGTACCATGTCTAAACACAGTAGAGCCATATTATGGAATAAATTGTTTTATGGGGGTGTAATCAGGTAAAGGGGGGATGGAGGGTAGAAGCATGAGTGAAGGTAGGTCACCAGGTTGTGCTCATGCCCTTCCCACCTTCATACGCCTGCAAACTGAAGTGCAAGCAGTTGGATCCCCACTCCATCTATCCCGCTGTGCCAGAAGAAGCAATCACAGGGTGTTTCACAAAGTTATACCAACCCTCCACAAAACACCTTATGAATCACTGGTGACACAGTGTGCACACAATCTTGGGAGTGTTTATTTTCCAGAAAATGCATTAATACCACATGGAATACAGATATAAATTATTAACATTACTAATGCAAGAAACACATATGAACAGATTCTAGTTAAGTTTCTGCAAACTGTTGTATACTGCTAGAGGGAAACTGATTCTTAGTCATTCTATACGGCAGCTGTATCATTCTCCTGGGAAAGGAAACCTCCCCCACCATCTGCACAGTTCATTTTTCAGTTTATGGACAGACTCCTCAGTATTTCATGACCAGCTCTCTAACATTAGCAGACAACATACCTTCAATGAACACATGTTCATACAGTGGAATTGTTTTCAGTAAGTACCTATTGGCAGATTTTAAGTGAGCATGTATGTAAAATACATTCCTGCAAAAAATGGCTGAACAGTGTTTCATTTGTAAGAATGAAGTTGTCAGTGATCTATGTTGTGTTGGTGGGAAATGTTCTGGACTGGTAAATGTGGCACCTGTCTGTTATTGGCAGCAAATTGTAAGGCTCTGCAATTGAGTTGTATTCACGAGTTGGTGAATTAATGAATGACCAGGAAGTAACTGCACTTCTTTCACCATGAATTATGTTACTGGCAGACTGCATAAAATAATCTTCTATTCAGGAATTTATGGTGCTTGTAGTGTGGACCACACTGAATGGAGCCATACATCCACAGTATAGCTTGTAAGGTGTGTACAAATATGTCTGATAGAATGGGACTGATAATGTTCAAGTCTAGAATATCAGTCTGCTGTAGTGCATTGTTCAACTTATACTGAAACATTTAAAATTTCGTAACACCTAGGTGTCCTACTTCTGTTGTACAGGGGCCTCTTTAGATATCACAACAGTTGAGGTTGAGTTGCTGCAATTGGTACCACTCATGCCATGAACTCATTTTTGAACACATGCTGATAACAAGTTGCATTTGGCACTGGCATTTCAGTATGGTGGATAATTAACATCTCCAGCTGTTGAGCTTTTTACATAATAACTCAGTCAGGGTGTATACACGGACAAGGAAAAAAATTTCCCAGATTTTTCCCGGATTTCCCAGTTAAAAATACTTTGTTCCGGGTGAAAACACATGTTTTCCGTGTTAAGTGACAGTATATTTTCCATTATCAATCCATTGAGTGGTTATGGTTTTATACATGGGGTAGAATTTCCTGGCACTTTAGAAAACAAAACTCAGGGAAAAAGACACATTTTGTAAATATCTTTGATTTGTAGCATTTCGTATTATGAAAGTATACATTAGAATTCCACCAAACACTGCATGTTACTTTCCAAATCATTGAAATCAATATTGCAATGTGCGTTTGTAAGCCAGTCATAGCTCATGTCACGTGATCTCACCAGCCGATGGCAGCAGATATTCAAAGCATAGGACACGTGATGTAGTCAGCCAACAGCAACATCACTGTTGACTAGCACGAACAACACATGGAAAGTTAATAGTTTAAATTAATATACATAGTGTTGATACAATAAAAGCAAAGCTTTCACATATAATATTGGTCTCTAAGGTTAATAAGCTACAAGAGAAGCTAGGCTTTTGCAAATGATGTTGATCTTTTTTCCACGTGTTGCACTTAAGATATATCACACAAATGTGCCAGTAAAATTTTTAATAATGACATAAATGTCTGATCTTCAGGGTTCAAATTCTTCTAAATGGCTTGTCATGAAAGAGTTGATTTTTAAATGAGAGTCAAACACTCTGTGGTTTAATAAATTCATGGTCATTCTCGCACATAGTTCAACTTACATAAAAGGATATTTACTTTGAAAGTAATGCTTTTCAAACCACCATTCGCAATATTTTCCCACGACCTGTTAGAAATAGGTTTGTTTCAGCAGTTGCCAGTGAGTGCAAATAAGAGGCGATACCGTGCTTGTGCAGCTGTCATGATGTAGGAAGCCCATATGTACGTACATATAAAATATTAAAGGATCATACATTATGTCATAAAAGAAACAAGACATCAGAGGATACTCCCCAAGAGAATCCAAATTTTGTGAACCATATTAAAATGTGCACATTTAAAGTGCATACTTAAAGTGCACATTCGTATGTCCAGATTCCCAATGAAGTAGACCTTGACCTGATATTAAGCTTTTCAGTGTGGTTTTTGGGATGTAAATTTCTTGAAGCAACAGTACTGTATTATATCATGTTTGGTTTTTTATTATGGCAAAATGCCATATGTGCTAGAAGATGAAAACCTGCACTTGAAATGTAGCAAACAGTTGAAACTAGCCAGTACTGTGTAATTAAACATTTCATTTCAAATACATTGAGTGCCTCTGCAGAAAAAGTTTATAAAAGACAAATTTCTTTAGCTAACAGACAAAAATAACTTCATTGTTCCGCAAGGCAATTAATGCTTGACTGTCAGAAAAGTGGAAATAAAATCAAATCTGAAACTAATGACATATTTTAGCCTTCCATAATTATGTGAATGCATTTTAATTCACATGATAGCTCCTGGCCACAGATATACATTTTGTTTTCATTTGACATGAGAGTAAACAAGGGGGAAACAGCAAAATCACTAAATGTAAACATGAGTCATGTGGAGACCACCCACTATAGCTCATACCACTCTGTGCATCAGCCCCGTATCTACGATATTTGCGAAGCAGGTCAATAGTAAAAAAATTAAATTTTCAAAAATATGTTCATCTTGTAGCTCATATCTTTCTGAAAAGTCTGAAACATAAAACGTATGTGTTCGAGGAAATGTTAAGACATATTATTTGGTCTTAAGTGTGCCAAAGTGCAGTGCCACACCTCTTCATAAAGCATTCTTCTACTGCCTGTCACTGTATTTCACTCTGTGGAATTGAAACGTGTATATTTTGTATTGGATGCCATCAAACTATATTCAGGACAGTGGAAATTGAAATTTCCTGTGGTGCCTCTCCTGCTGCCAGTTGGTCAGTTTGACAGCCTGCCCCTCTTTAAAAAAATCTTGCAATTAATAGTGAATGGGATTATTTGTAATTGGGAGAACAAGAACTCTTCAGAAAATTTGCACTCTTTATTGACTATTAGCTAATAACTTGCTGTTTTGTGTGATATAAAATTAAATATAGGATACACCAAACCAATAAAGACAAGAGATAAGCAAGAAATTACACAGTTCTTCAATCCTTAACTCCTAGTATTTTTTTCCCCTCTAATCTTGCTACAGCTTTACATGGCTTGCTTTCCTTTCTGCGAAAGAATCTATTATCTCATCAAAGTTCGTCAAACGTTTTGCTACATGAAAAGTTGAAACGTCATTATCTAATACTGAAAAAGCTGTTAACACAAATAATACCCAAGACTGGTGTGGTTTCTCAATCTCATTATGTCTATTTTGTCACTGTCTGCTAGCTAAAACAAAATAGGCCTTTCTAATATTGCAGCAATTTTGTAACACACACCAAATAAACGAGACTGTTTTGGCACAAAGGCCATTTTTATAACAAGAAAAAAATATAATTCATGAAGTACCCAAATGAAATGCCTATTAGGCCTACTACAAGCTAAAAGCGTTATGTTAGGAAATAGTTTCACGTTTCATTCATGCGCACCAGTTTCTCAAACATGAGATCGAACAGTAGTATTACGAAATTTTTATATAAATTTGGAACCATCTTATTCTTCCATAATTTGTGTGATGGCCCCGTTTCTTCTCCTTCCTCGTTCTAACAAACAATCTTGTCATCACCAACTCTGTAGCTATTCCTGCCATTGTCAAAATTTGTTAACCGATTAACTTCACAAACACTGCCAGAATCACAGGTTTAGTTATCCCGCGGTTATTTTCTGGTTAGGCGCTATTACGTGTTCATACCAAGTGTTTTCCACATTAGTTCCAGAACAGAGCTTAAGCGGTTGCTAGCCAAGAACTGTACAACTGGTCCTTACTAGTATATCGATCTGGCCAAAAATTTTCTGTCAAAATTTCATTTTCTTGGATACACCGAGCAGATAATATGTAATATTTCTCACCTGTTATTCCTCTCAGTCATTTATTTCCATTCTTGTAGTCTGAATCTATTGATTTCGCTAGTAATTATAACAATGCTGATCATTCACAACCTCAATCAATCACATAATCAGACAGCGACTGGCATTCATCCGTTTGGCTTTACTCCACTCAGCTCGTATACCTCCGTCCCCTTTTATCTGCAGAAAGTTGATTTCTAAATGGGAAGAGGATTCTCCTGACAGAGACATCATGCATTCAAGAATCAGCTTATGATTCATTCAGAAATCGGCTTGAAATGTGTTCACAAATGTTCAAAAACTAACAAGGAAGCGTTTCAAAATCATATGAATAATCAATAGACAAACATTCGCTGGATGCTTGGCGCTTTGTGAAACAGGTTGTTTTCCTCAAGAATCTGAATTTGGCCCACCCTTTTCCCGGTAGCATCTAGCTGCTTGCTGCGACTGCTTGCACAGCCAACAGCCACATTCCTGTAGCCAGAAGCAGAGGAATCTGCAACTCAAACATGACTCAACTGCGCATGAGCACGAGCCCGCTCGTAACTCTAAAACGAATCTAATGTAAACAGTTGTGACTTCAAGCTCATCGGAGGCAATTTGTTGTTATGAAGCATTGCATAGTCTTCCTACAGTCTTTGACACATTTTGCTGTTGGCAGACGCTTGCATGAGCACTGTGTGTCGTTGTTGTATATGGCGCATTTCCTTTGCAATTTAAGTTACTTTCATTTATTTCTCTCATTTATGTTTTATTGTTGAAGTATTATTCTGCAGTAGCAGGATACAGTAATATCCTTTGTTAGAGTATTGGTTCTTACCAGTCAAAATTACAAAAATTTAACAGAAAACTAAAACAATGAAAAATTCCCGGAATTCAAAAAAATTCCTGGGTTTTACCCGGTTTTCTCCTGGGTGAAAAATTTGCCAGGTTTTTCCCAATTCTCACGGTTGTCCCGGGTCATATACACCCTGTCACTTAAAAACTGCAAATAAGTACTCAATTTATTAAAATGACTCCCATATATAAAAATGAACTTAATCATGTCGTTTTCTGTACTCACATAAGAGAACTAGACAGCAATGCTGGGAAGATATGGTCTGTCTGTTAACTGAAATGTGGGGATCACTTACGGGGGGGCGAATTTGCTTTAGCTGTAAGAACACCACAGCTGCCATACAGGACAGCAGGCCGGGGTGGCCGAGCAGTTCTAGGCGCTACACTCTGGAACCATGAGACTGTTACGGTCGCAGGTTTGAATCCTGCTTCGGGCATGGATGTGTGTGATGTCCTTAGGTTAGTTAGGTTTAAGTAGTTCTAAGTTCCAGGGGACTGATGACCTCAGAAGTTAAGTCCCTTAGTGCTCAGAGCCATTTGAACCGTACAGGATATCTTTGAATCAATTTCCACTCTAGTACTGCAGAAGAGTGTGCAGAGATATATGCAGATTCTGTGCATATTTATTGGTGTTCACATAAATGCCACCCACTGAATAATGTGCATTGTATTGCCAGTGATTTGTAAGGGACACTGTGGAGGGTAGAGATAACTTTGTGAAAACCCTGTAGTTGCTTCTTGGGATGTAATGGGGTAGATAGAGTTGAGAATCCCCTGAGTTACTCCTCATTTGGCGATGAAGATGGGAACTGAATGACCACAGTTTGGTGACCTATGTTCTCTCACGCTTCCTACCATCATCTACCCTCCACTCTCTTACATCCATAGAACATAATTTATTCCTTAATAAGACTCCAATGCACTTAGAATTGGTACACAGATTTAATATTTGTTCTTAACCTACTTAATTTAACAATACTAGTTAATTTCATATTCCATTAGAACACTATTTTTAATAATTTGTGATTTTTGCATCCCTTGCAAGTGGAAACTGTTAGTCCTGCAGAAAAAAATTACACCTTCTTTGTAGGAAATTTAATGTAGTTTAATTTTGTACAGGAATTCTTTTCACTAGAAGCTGCAGTTTTCAAAGTTTTAAATAAAAACATTAAGTCAGTTACCCTTAAATCCCCCTCCCACACACACACACACACACACACACACACACACGCACCAAATGCTAACATCCTTCCAACCACCGTACAAAAAGTTGTGGCTACACAAACATTTCCCACTATTTGAGATTTTTCTGTCTTTGTTAACTGGCCTACAAAAGCCAGAGGTGTTCCTTGATTATTTCATTGTTTACCTTAATATCTACCCAAAATATTGTACAAAATAAGACTGGTAGTAAAACACTTGCGAAAGAAAAGTTGTAGCAGAGAAGATGGTGAATGATAAGTGCTTTGTTGTATGCTAGTTTCTTCTGTCAAGGATAAAGTACAGAACAATTCAGTGCCAGACACAGCAGTAGTTTCATTAAAAAGATTACTGAAATGTAAGAAATTGGAAAGAGAGTGATTACATCATAAATTGAATTGAGTGAATGCCAAAATCAATCAAATGCAAGAGCAGCTCACAGATGAGAAGTATAATGCAACGCAGTCAGACCTTCTACATCATTCCAAACTCAATGAGAAACACAGATGACATAAATTTGATAGACAATAGGGCAATGCTGTATGATATCATGCTACGGACTCTTAAAAACTAAATTTCCCTGAGAATACAGGTATTGTTTGCACTCTATATTGCAAACACTTCCTACAGCAGAAAATCTCTTAAATTTCTGAAAGGGTCTCAAACAAATGCTGAAGAATCAATTAAAAACTATTACACAGATGCATGAGCTTGCTGACTTTTCATGATTTTAAAATGCACGAAGATCTTCAGTTCTGTTACACTTGGCTGAAACTTGATGGTTATGTTAATTCAGGTGAAAATACTTTAGAAAACTCTCAGAATAAATCTGTAAATCATGCTCTTCTGCTGCATAACTGGATTCAGCTGGTTACAGATGAAAGTCACAATTTAACTTCTAGTGATGTCATCTTGAAGACACCAATTTGAGGGATTATCCAGCTTCAGCAAGAGTGAACAAAAATTACTGCATTCACTTCTGATGACAGAATACCACAAAAAAGGTTTGATGATGTCTAGGAACTGGTAGCTTAAAAAGTAACTTGTTCTGTACGTACCAAATCTAGTTGACCAAAACATAAGAATATAGATATTTTCAGACATTGTTCATGTAATAAAGTGTGTATGAAATAATTCTTGTGGTAAAAATAAGTGTACTTTTTAATGATGGGATTGTGAACTATAATTTTTATCAATGACTTTATCAACTGTATAATTCCTCTAAATTCACTACACCAAAAGCTATCCACTAGTTAGATTGAACTCACTTGGATCAGATGTCATTTCAATTAAGGTACGTGAAATTAGCTTTACAGTTTTTCAGTGACTAATAGCCCAGTAGAAAATGGCACAATTTTCTTGATAAGCAAAAAAGCCACAGGAGTAGAAGGTATTCTGTCAGTTACATTAAGTCCTCAAAAATATCAAAGTCTGTGCAGAAACTGTTTTAACTAGCAGACAACTGATGCTCACTCAGGTATGTTAAATAAATCCACACATTTTTCGTTTCACTGCATAAATTTCTGTTTGCAAATCATGTTCATGTGTTGCAATTGCCATAGTTAGGTGAACTTCCTTTGGTCAGCAGTAGAGCAATTGACATCTCACATTGGATGAGGTCCACTAAAGGAGTCAACACACTTACTCCGCTACTTGCTAACCATATGCAATGCTATTAAGCATGTGTTATTCAACTGATAATTGCAATAAGAGACCAAAAGGCTCAAGCAATCCCTAATAAAAGATGAGCTTGAATATTAAATGCTATCCAAATTGCTTCATCAACTGCAAACACTAGCAAGAAATGGAGCAAATAATGACATATTGTGCAACATATGGCTCTCTGACAGAAGTACAGAAAATTTTAACTGTGTGTGCTGAGGACATAGATGCAGTATCACAAGCCATAGATCACATAGTGAAACAGTTTAACTCCACAAGCTTTACAGCAGTGTCCAAGAAAACAGAGGTTTCCATGAGTGCAACTGAATTTTCTAAACAAATTATGTCACCAAAGGCACAATGATCCAGGCAAGAAATGCAGTAATAACATTTCACAAAACAAGACAGACATTTGCAAAGTAAATTATAGTCTTGTTGGTACTACAGAAAGTTCAGAGAGGAAGCCCAACAATACAGCTCACATTGCAACATAGAAAATGTGAAACATGTCCCAGGAGCAACAGCAACAGCAGCGGAGGATTTTAGACATGGGAATCATGAATTATTTATTATTGGATGCACAAAATTATTGCAATGCATCTGTATACTCTGTGAACCATCTTACATAAATCAATACTGTCTCATGAATCAATCATCTTACATGATATACTACACATGATAATTACCTTTATAATGTAAATGGGTCAGCTATAAAGATGTATGGTCGCATTACACTATACTGAAATTTGGTCTGCACCAAGATTTCATTTGGCGTTTTCATCTTGCTCACATCATGTACACAATTATACGGTACAGGTTCCCCCTTTTTGCAAACACACTTCTTTTTCTTTTTCATCATCAAAAATACATTCTCAAAAGGCCAGATAAAGTGAATGACACAAAAAAATCCAAAGGCACCAACTCTAATATCCCTACCAAAGGTGCACAAAGAACATACCCCTTTAAGACTGGTCATCAACTTCAGAAATACTCCATCATACCACCTACCCCAACATAAACACACACCACTAAAGAAAATATACACTTTTGAAAACAGCAGGAACCTAGAAAACAAATAGGAACTAGCAGACAGAAACAAGAGTGTAGACATTCCAGCCACAGCAAGCCTCATATTATTCAATGCCACATCAATGTACACTTGTATTCCAATTAATAAAACAATAAATATCCTTGCACAAAGACTAACACAACAAGGAAACACACCAGTCTCACACATTAATGAAATAGCAACCACACTCAAGATTGTAACAGTGCAAAATTACTTTATGTTCAACAAAGAATTTTATTCCAAACATGAAGGGCTGCCAATGGGATCAGCAATTAGTGGCCTCCTATCCAACATATTCATGAACAAGCTAGAGAACAGAATCTTCACACACATAATAAGACAAAAAAAAAACAAAGTAATATACTGGTACCACTATGTCAGTGACATACTATGCTTGATTGATGAACCACACACACACACACACACACACACACACACACACACACACACACACACACACACACAGAGAGAGAGAGAGAGAGAGAGAGACAGAGAGAGAGAGAGCAGCTATACAGTGAAATAAACAACTTACACCCAAAAATTCACTTCACTTTAGAGACAGAAACAGACAACATGCTAAATTTTCTGGACATCAGCATACAAAAACGAACAACACCCATGACTTCACAGTATTCAGGCAACTGACAACGGTGAGGATCAGCATCCATAATCTGTTGATCCACCTGGTGGCACACAAGCAAGCAAGCTCCAGATTCATGCCACACAGACTGAACAGAACACCCATAAGCAGACAGAATTATACACAGGAGATAAACAAAATAAAACAGATAGCAGAGGAAAATGGTTAAAAGTCCCATATGGTAGAGAAATTAAACCAACAAATTTGTAAACAGAAAAGGAATGAATCCACAACATGTGCACAAAACTTTACACAACACAGATCAACACAATGTACAATGACCACATGCAAGACACAACAGTACAACACATACATGAAACAAAATGTCACATACTTAACTACATAACAAAATTGTCCACAGAATAGGCAACATATTGAACAAACAGGGACTTGAAATAGGATATGGGACAGACAATGTGACACAGAAAACACACAAACACAAGAGACATCCACAGATAAATTCAGCAGATTAGGAATATATGAAGTCACATGCAATACTTGTTAATCAGTATAAATAGGACGAATAAGCAGGAACTTTAAAACAAGATAATCAGAACACCTTAGAGCCCTAAAATGTAACAGCATACATTACACATTTGCTGACCATCTAATAGCCCATAACAACCACAGTAGCAACATATTTAAAGATACTGAAATCCAGCCACAGCCTATATCACAAACTGACAACAGAAGAGAACTTCCACATACAGAAGGCAATAGCTGAGGGCAAACAAGTTTTAAATGAAAACACTATACTCTGTAAAGGCACATTATTTAACACATTAAAGGAATTTTACGGAAAAGACAACTCAGGCAGCTGAAGAAGCTTACAAACACACACACACACACACACACGCACACACACACACACACACACACACACACACACACACACACACACATAAAGAGACAGAAAAAGTAAAGAAAATTCAAATTTGATACCAAACTCTCTTGGGAACAAATGAATGCCAATGGGGCTAGGAAACACAACAACATAGTGGTCACCGCATTTCGCAAAGTGAAAAGGCATTTATAAAACACAAAATAATACAAAGTACATTAATATGTGCGTGCAGTGCCCTCAGAATACAAAAGAAAATGGATCAGTCACAACAAAATGTGACTAACAACAAGTATATATGCAAACCATTTTGACATGCCAAAATAATTTTTTTTAAAAAACAAGGGACGTTTTGACTCACCAATGAAATTTAAATTTACATCATTTGGTTTACAGATGACAAGCTATCAGTGCAGGACACAATACAGCTGGTTCTGCAAAATCATATAATGTAAAATCATGGTAAGAAGCAAAATAAACAAAAACTTTCTTTAGGCCTCACTTTGTTAGATCAGTTACAACCTAAAATACATTCACTTTTAACAGTTTTCAATAAACAAAACCCACTGTTGATGACACAGAGGTGCTGTAACATGTTTGGGTAAAAAGAAAAAACAGTGTGTTTGTGAAACGGCAGAACCTATATTGTATAATTTAACTCCAAACAGAGAAAGAAAGATAAGAGCTGCACATCCAAAAGATGAATATGTACACAATTGTTTGAGCAGATTTTACATTTTTTTCAGATTGCTGCTGGTTCTCTGTCATGATCAACTTTTTTAGTTCAGGACCTAGTGGGCCACTGTTAGGCAATTATGGCAGATTGAGTGTTCTTTGTTCTGTAGTTGCTTCTTATTCTGACCACATCCTTTTCTTAATTTTTCTTAGAGAAATACAACATCAGTGTTATACTACAGGATGAGTTGCATGAGATGGTGTGTAGCTGCTGAAGAATGCTGCAGATTTAGTTGCATGTATTTATTGAGATGTCATGGATCATGCCAAGTACTTGATGAAATTATATGAGAGTTGTCAAAGGATGGCCAGTTAATGATTTGTGTTTTATGACAGAAGCTATGTTGATATATTTTTCATCCAGTTTCCATTTCTAATGTTACTGACAATCTTCGTAATTTGTTGCATATGTTTAAATACAGTGTCTTAGCAAGATTTTTGTCAATTATTTGTCTTGATACTTCATAATTACTTGTGTATTTTCTGGTGATGAATCACACCTTTTTTGCATTTTTTGGCCGCTTTTATCAATCAATTGACTTGTTCTGCTGGTAAAGGGTTTTTGTCAAGTTGTACATCACTACACAGCATGTCCCACATGCATACATCCAAAATTACAGAAGAATGTTCAGAATATCTATCATAACAGTCATCTTGAGAATCTATACTGTAGGCTGGGGAGTACTATGGTTGACTCCATGGAAATGATGACAGGAACTGCTTTGCATAAGCTTGTTTTAAATTGAAAATGATTGTCAGATCCTGACAGGGAAAATGAGACAGATAGTGAATCACTGATATTTGCAGTCTGACAAACATATGTTGAGTTCATTTTAATGTCAGCTATTTTACGCAGGAACTCACTGATCAGTATTTGATGCCTGATAGTTACTAGGAGCTTCTGAACTCTTAACTGTATCTTCTGGTGTTTTGTTATCAGAAAAAGATCAACTTTCCTTTGTTTGTTCAGGAGACAATTTTAAAACTGTGTGTGGAGAAACTGTGTGTCTTGTTTCATCCTGCATAGTGTTTGCATCAAAGTAGATGCTACTCATACTGGTTCACTTACAGATGCTGTGGCTTTAAGTGAAAGGAAGTTGCAGATAATACTTATACCATTGGCAAGATTTTGGCAATTTTTGTTAACACAACCACTAGCTTTACCATTATAGCAAATTACATCATCCATTGATTCACAGATTGTAAAAATATTGCTTTAAAAAGAAATCTTGAATGACAAATTGTGCAGTATATCAAAAAGACTTTTAACCTTGAAGGTTTTCCATGTGTAAGTGTAAAGGCAGCGCCACATTTAGAAATTTGTTTAATAATGAACGCCAACATATGAAAGGAAACACACTGGAAAAAGCACTCATATGCCTCAACTTTTGAAAAGCCGGAGTGCCACAAATGTCTCCTTAATTGCTATGCCATCTTCTTGCAGTGTAAGTTGAACAATATACTACAGCAGATTGCTGTTCTAGACTTGAACATCATCAGTCCTGTTCTATCAGACATATTTTAACTCACCTTGCTGTTGTCTCTAAACTATCTGCATTGGATAAATCTGACATAGCATTACATTACTTTTTGAAAGTAAAATTGATTCTGGTAATATAATATTCTGCAGCTCAATTATTAGTTACTTAAAATTAAATACATGGCAACTCAACCAAGAATAAAAGAGTTAAATGTAAGTAAGTAAATCATGAAATGAATCAAGTAAGTGACACAACACTTTTGTTACAAAACTAAGTGAGAGACGTAAATTACCACCGAATTAACACTAAATGTGTACAAATATTGCTGAAACCATTGGAGTTCCATGTTAAATAACCAACATGAAACTTCGGTGAGAACTTTTAACTACATATATCCTCAGAAAGGAGACAGAAAAGAAACCACAACTATAATTATTTGTCACAAAAGATCAACATTGAGAGAAAAGGTGATGTCTACAGGCATCCTGAATATGAAACATTTACATGTTTCACCACATATTGCAAAAATTGGTTCCCAAATTGTGAATCTAAATTGACTATAGCTATACTATTTATTGATGACACGCGAAAATTTGTGCCATATCAGGACTCAAACCTGGAGTTCCTGAATTTGGTAAGTGCTCACTTTAACTGCTTCAGCTATTCAAGCATGCCTCCAGGATACCCTCAAACTCCTGTATGTCACAAGTGTCCACTTCTCATAAGACTTTTAACCCATAAATGCATGTAACACTTACTGCATAATTGTACACTAAGTAACCTCAAAAAGAGTACCTGTCTATTTTTCTCCACAGCTGTTACTTGAATCCCTCTTCATGTTATGACTGTTCACAAGTTTTCAATGCAATAGTTAAGTTTTTGGATGCATGCATGCATGCCTGAAGGAACACTGTTGCATGTGAATTGCCAACAAAGACATTGTACAGTCAAACAGTAAGTATGTTTCATAACTCTGAAGAACATTCACATCAGTTGTTTCCTGACCTCTGAATACAAGGAAAGATGAAGAACACAGCTGTACGTATTTAGTATGAAATCCCAGCAGCAAGGAATATTATCATCTCAATTCAGTGATCTGCATCTCATGACATAATCATGGAGGTAGTTCCAAACAATAACAACTGGTAAGAGTCACTTCATTATTTCAAAAATTAAATTTTCTCACTATTTTGGGATACTATACAAAACAGAGGTAAGATGAGGTTACAGATGTTGTAGGAAAGTTCTGGCAGAATATAACACCTTTGTGTTAAAGGAGACCACTCATTGTTGATAGGAACACACAAAAGAAAGCAAATTTATAGCTTTTGGAGTAATATTTTTGTGTGCTAGACTAATACAATACATCCAAACCCACCCACCCACCCACCCAACCACCCACTCATACCAACAGCCACACACACACACACACACACACACACACACACACACACACACACACACACACACATGTCTAAGCCCTTACATGGTGCGGGCTGGGCTAATGGTGCCCATGCTACATTTTGACAGACAGATTGGCTGTAGTGGGGGTAATGTCAGGTGGGGTGAATAGAGAGATAGGGGGGGGGGGGTAAGGGATAGGGAGAGTGAGGTGGGGGGCAGGGAGAGGGATTTGGGCTGGGTGGCTAGTGGCTCAGAAGGAGGCAGCACATTTACCAGCTAGGAATGCGGAATGGTAGGATGGCAGGTATGCAGGCTACACATCTGATGCAAAATTGTAAGAGCTGGTGGGGAATGGCCCATGCTGGAGGTGACTTGGGGATGAGGATTGGGAGAGTGTGATCAGACTCAGTAAGTGAAAAGGCTAGGTGGAGGGTATGGGGTAGAGGATTACCTGAGACTGAGACCAAGGCAGTTATGGGAACAGAGGATGTGATGTAAGGGTAACTCCCATCAGCATAGTACAGAAAATCTGGTGATAGAGGGAAGGATAGAGATGGTCCACACTGTGAAGCAGCCACAGAAATTCAGCGTGTAGCAATCACCTGCATGTTGTGCCACTGGGTGGTCAACTTTGTTTTTGGCAACAGTTTGGTGGCAGCCTTTCATTCTGGTGGACAGCTGGATGGTAGTCATACTGACATAAAAAGCTGTGCAGCATTCACAGCAGATTTGGTATATTACATGGCTGCATTCACAGATGGCCTGATCTCAAATGGGGTAGGATAAGTCTGTGGACTAGAAGCTGCTGGATTGGTGTATTGGGCAGTGGGAGTGGCATATGGATGGGCAAAGACATTGTGTAGGTTGGATGGGCAATCATGCACCAGTTTAGAATTGATGGGTAGGATCTTGAGTGGTATGTCCCTCATCTCAGGGCACGGTGAGGGAAAATCAAAGCCCTGGTGAAGGATGTGGTTTAGCTGTTCCAGTTCAGGGTGATCTTTGGTGATGATGAGGGCACTCCTTTGTAGCTGATTCTCAGGAGTTGGAGGATTGTGGTTGTGTGAGGACATGGCACAAGAAATCTATTTGTGGGCTAGGTTTGGGCCTTCAGCATATTGGACTAAGGAGTTGACATTGCTGCAAATACATCATCCACAGGTTGCTGAGCTGTATGGGGGGGATGTTTTGGTGTGGGAAGTATCACAGCTGTTGAAATGTAGGTACTGTTGGTGGTTAGTGGGTTTAATGTGGGCAGAGTTGTGAATTGAGCCACTGGGGAGATGGTGGTCAATGTCCACGAAGATGGAGTGTTGGGTAGAGGAGGACCATGTAAAGCGGATGGGAGAGAAGGTGCTGAGGTTGTGAAGAAATAGGGTGGCTTGGCCCTGAGTCCAGATCATGAAGATATTATACATGAACCTGAACCAGACTAGGATTTGTGAATTTTGGGATTCTAGGAAGATTTCCTCTAAATGGCCCATTAACAGGTTGGCATAGGAGGTTGCCATGTTGGTCCCCAGGGCTGTGCCATGGATTTGTTTGTACAGCTTTCCTTCAAAAGGAAAGGTAGTTGTAAACCAGGATATAGTTGGTAAATTATACAGGGAATGAGATGGTGGGTTTGGAGTCTAGAGGAGATTGGAAGAGTTCCTGTCTGATAGTTTAAGGCCATGGACATGAGGGATGTTGGTGTAGAGGGAGGTGGCATCAACAGTGACAAGTAGTAATCCAGGATGTGAAGAGTGGGCTTAGTGGAGAGTTAGTGAAGAAAGTGGTCAGTATTGTTGGTATGGGAGGCTAGGTTCTAGCCAATTGATTGGAGGTGTTGGTCAAGAATAGTTGAAATTCCTTCAGTGGGAGCACAATAGCCAGTTATAACAGGGCATGGCCGGCCACGGTGGCCGTGCGGTCCTAGGCGCTCCAGTCTGGAGCCACGCTGTTGCTATGGTCGCAGGTTTGAATCCTGCCTCGGGCATGGGTGTATGTGATGTCCTTAGGTTAGTTAGGTTTAAGTAGTTCTAAGTTCTATGGGACTGACGACCACAGCAGTTGAGTACCATAGTGCTCAGAGCCATTTGAACCATTTGAACAGGGCATGCAGGATAGTTGGGGTTGTGGAATTCAGGCAGTATGTAGTAGGTGTGTGTGCGGGGTGTGTGTTATTGGGAGAGAGGAAGGTGATGGACTGAGAGAGAGGTTCTAGGAAAGGCCTATTGGTTTCAGTAGAGACGAGAAGCTTTGTAGGACTTCCGGGATGGGATCTGTCTAGCAAAGCTTGTAGGTGGATGTGTCAGACAGTTTGCAGATGCCTTTAGTCAAGTAGTCACAGTGACCAATCACAACAGTGGTGGAGCCTTTGTTTCTAGGGAGTAGATATCATCCATTTTCAGGCTGTAACTGTTTTTTCTTTCACTTCCATAGGAGGGCCTTGGGGAACGATGGTGAAGCCAAGTTGGAGGTAAGAAATTCCTGGAGGGTGACAAGGGGTGGTTAGGTTGATGGGAGGGAGGATCATGGTGGGCTGGTCATATGAACTGCAAGATGTGATGTTCAGTGTTGGAATTCAGTTGGTTTTGGTTTGAAGGATTGGTGGCAAAGAAGTGTTTCCACTGTAGGGACTGACAGAAGAAGAGTATGTCTTCGAAATGTCTTACATGGCTAAATTTGGATGTGGGGCTGATGATAATGCCTTTGGATAGGACTGAAACTGTTGATGGTCTCGGGTTTCTAGTGGAAAGTTTAATAACACTGTTTAGTGTTTGCTTGGATTCTGGGTTTTATGGGGTGTAGTGAGAGAGTTTTGGTGGCTGTAGTAAACTGAAGAGCTCAGACGGACAGCATCTGTGTACTATGAAGTGTTGTGGGTTGTTGGGGTTGTTTTGAGGGAGGAGACCAGACAATGAGGTCATCAGTCTCATCGGATTAGGGAAGGATGCGGAAGGAAGTTTGCCATGCCCTTTTAAAGGAACCATCCTGGCATTTGCCTGGAGTGATTTAGGGAAATCATAGGAGACCTAAATCAGGATGGCCAGATGTAGGATTGAACCGTCATCCCCCCGAATGTGAGTCCAGTGTGCTAGCCATTGCGCCACCTCACATGGTTAAGAAGGGTAGGCAAGGGGTTCACTGTAAGTAGGACAGGTGTTGGTGGTTAGTGGTGCCTCAGGGTGAGAGAAGGATGTCGACAGTTTGGACAGTTGATGGAGTTGATGTTTGGAGTGCTCCTTCCAGTGATGTTTTGCAAGGGTTCCAATTTTGGAGAAATTGTGTATGTAGTAAGAACTACACAGCTACAGTATCTTGTGGAGGGAGTAGAGGTGGTTCTGGGATGTAAGTGCCACACAGAGGTGTTCCCGCAGTGGCAGCTTTGTGAGGGATAGGGACTGGTGGAAACTGAAAAAGTGAAGGTCATGATGGAAGATTGAAAGAAGAGCACTTTTATGATTAGGCTGTTGGGTTATACCTTGCTTTATAGAGCATTTAAGCAACATAAAATGGGACTGGGATTTAGCCAGGAAATGAGATACTTCTCTGAACGGGTGCAGAAAGATGGAGCATGCATCCACTGGAGTAGGTATTGTGTTAGGAGACAGGAAGTGATGCAGAAAATAGGCAAATGAAAACATTAGGTGGTTCCTAAGGTAACTGAATAAAACAGTCAGAGCTGAAATGGATGGAAGAAATTGTGCTAAGAGGAGAGGATAGTTTTCTGGTGTGAGGACATTTGACCATGCATGCATTATTGTCTTGTGTGAGAAGGAAGAAGAAAGACAAAAAGTGCTGATGGGAGTAATGTGTGAGGAGGGATAAGTGGATTTGGTGGTTAAATGTAGTAGTTAGTTGCTGGAAAGTGTTATAACTGTGATCCAGTGGACAGATGGTATGTAGAACAGTTGGGAAGACAAAAGTAGTGGCCTGTTTTATAGGATGTCACAAAAGTCATGTGCATCCACATTGGTCAGACCTGCATAGCATCTGCATAACAAAGGTAACTGGGGAAAATGTATGAAAAGATTTGGATAAACAATACAGGGAGACAAAATAGATAGAGGTGACAAGATAGTAACAAAGGAAGGATGACACAAGGTTTAGAAAGGAAGAGAGCAATGTTGTAGGAAAGTTCTGGTAGAATATAAATACTTTTGGATTAAAGGAGACCACTGACTAAAGGAAGATAACCAATAGGTGGGATGAATGTTGTAGGAAAGTTCTGGTAGAATGTAAATACTTTTGGATTGAAGGAGACTACTGATTGAAAAGCAGAAGAATTTAGTTTTTGATACATACACACAGAAAGAAAGAGAGCTTTCAGGGTACTCCTTTCACTAGCTAGAGTAAAATACACACAGAAAACATACATATAAACATGCAAGCATGCACACACCTAAGCCTCTAATGGAGCCAGCTAGACTATTAGTGCCAGTGCTGCATTTCAGCAAGTGGACCCACTAACCATGAAAAGTATCTGCATTTCAACAGCTGCCAGCCCTTGCACAGCAAAATGTCCCTCTGATTTAGCCTAGCCACCCATGGACAGAATATCTGTTGTGACAAGGATTCACTTGCCTAACATGCTGAAGGCCTTGTGAAGGCCTTCAGAGACAGGCAATACCCCTCATACTTGGTCCACAAACAGATTTCCAGTGCCATATCCTCACAACACCCACAATCCTTCCACCACCCATAAGAATCACCCACAAAGGAGTCCTACTCAAGACTCTTCCCACACCTCAAAGAGTGGCATTGCATCACCCACACAACATACAAAACAGGGATCATATTCTTGTGGCAGACAAAGGTGCCAGACATGCTCAAGCCACCCATCCACCCTCATCACATAAAAGGATTACTCCAGAAGCAATGAAGTTTTCATTCTGTTTGTGTGTGCCTATTAACAACTCAACACTTCTGCACTTTGACAAGTGGTCTCCTTTAATCCAAAAGTATATAAAGAGAAAGTTATAGAAGATCATTCTTTCAATAATCTCTTATGAAAGTAGTGCTACAGTGCCAACTGTGGCTAAAAGAATTACTCTTCAGATTCTTCCTTCAGAGGATATATTCCAGCAAAGTACACAGGAGGACCTTCATGAAGTTTGGAACCTAAGACCGTGTTTCTGCAAAGCCAAAGGTTAAAATAATTCCTTGAGATACGCAAGGAGAGAATTCTGTTGGTTAGAGTATTACTCACAGAGCACTAAGGCCAAACTGCTTCCAAGTGTGTATCACAAACTTGTTACTAACTTTCATGGTATTCAAATAATCATCAACAGCATCAATAGTAAAGCAACACATTAAAATTTTCTGTAATTAACCAGTTTAAAATACTTTATGTCCACATTATATCAGTATAGAAGTTTACTTACTTTTCCATCAAGGAAATCTTAATGAAATTTGAACCTGTACTAAAGTACTCTATTAAACACTTGTCTTTGGTATGATAATTACTTCATTCAGTTATTAGAATGAGGCTGATTTATGGATGTGAAACAATACCTTAACTTGAACAGTCATTTGCTGCACAACAGAACAGCTTGGTATTGGGTGAACTGGTTGTTGTGAACCGCCATCAGTCACATAATTAGAATCAGCCATCATGCCAGAATCATTTCTGGAAATTTAAAATCTCAATTAAACTTGTATATACATGTAAATTATGCCACTGAGCATTTTTAAAATGTTAAATGGTGTTACTTACCCCAAGGCTGTGGTTTTCTTAGGCCTCTTAACAGCAGACCCTGATATGTTTTCGGAAATATTACATGACTGATTACAAGCATATGGCAGCATTCCTTCATGGGCAATTGTTATCTCACAATTTCTTTCAATAGATTTTGTTGCAACAATATACAAGTGTATCATTCCTTGTTTGAAGCAATGTTTAATCTGCAACAGGGATTTCACGTGATTTCAGAGACTGACTATCTCATTACATACACAAAACTAATTTGTTAATTGCTGTTTATGTGTATACTTAGTTAATATGAACAATGTTTTCTTTTTAGTGCAAACCTGGGCATTTGGTTTACAAGACCTCCGTACAAATCTTGCATCATTACCATATCCTCTAGTGTCAACACACACAAAAAGCCCTCGCTCCTGTATCTCATATGAAAAAATAAAAGGTCCTCTAGGAGTTTCATAATTTACATTGTGTGAACAGGTTGGCTTATCTGACATAAGTTCATAAGGAAGCATATATTTTCCTTTCAGCTCTATTACAGGTTGGTTTGTTAGCAAGTTTTTAGTTGCTACAATCATCTGAAAAGAAAGAAGCAGCTTTCTAATAATTGATAGTATAAATAATGGTCTCTTGAGATTCTAAAAATATTCTACAATAACATTATATAAAAAATTACAATGTGCAACCACTATCTTGTAGTGAATGGTGAGTGGCACATAGGTACTCTTGAAAATTAAATAATTACTCTAGATTTTGAAGTGCCATTCATCTTACAGTTTTAGTGTAAGAAAGCTTCATCTCACATCCTTCCAACCTCTCCCTCCCCCAAGCCCACCATACACAAAATATGTACACAAAAATTTTATTAGTCACCCACCATTCATCTGCAGATAAGTGGCTATCTTTTCTCATTTGTTGTATGTTATTTCCATGCAGAAATTCCCATAAACATATAAATGTTATGATTCAATTGATAAGACTCATTATCTTGAGGAAGAGTCTTAGATTCCTGAAAACCAATTTAATTAGAAATATTTATTATGATAATGGAAGCTCATGCGTGCACTACAAATAATGGCACTGTAGAAGGATGATATCATTGCTCTTCACAATGAAATGCTGAGTCATGGATAGACACATAAAAGTAGCTTAGGATTTGAAAATATTTTGGGTTCTTTAGAGCAGGAAGTTTGAACACATGGACACACAAACTTTTAACACACTACCAAGCCAAGGCAAACTGTCAACTATTAAATGCCTGTCCAACAACCAGGTTATAACTGAGGGGCCATATTGACATAGATGCCAAATTCTTTCAGAGGTGAACATTTGCTGAGCATTTTCATCCCAAAACTGTGAGTTTTGGAAATGACAATCTGTGTATTTTCGTTTATAAGTGAGAGTCACAGGGTAAGACCTCAAGGTTGGTGGATGGAAATTGGTAGATAGAAAATGAAATGAAATAGAGTTATACTGTATACTGTGATCATTAAATGGGAGTTAAGTGTTGAGGAAAGGAAAGAAATGACCTGTGATAAGAACAGGCATATCAATCAAAGAAATCAGAGAAAGTAATACAATGGGAAGTTATGAATGAAACTGAGTCGGAAGTTCAGTGGCTAGAGCTTTTAAGCTTAAAAATGATGCAGACATGGAAAATGAATCTTGAAGATCACTGAATTATGATTCAGTAAATCTTTTCAAAAAATAATCCAGACTGATGATAATTCGAATGAAACTATTGTTGTACAGACAATGCCAAGTGTGACTGTGAACTGAAGTATTATTAGTTTGAATTTGCTGTATAATAAATAGTAACTTTAATGCAAGCATTTATTATTAATCTATAACTAAAGAAAAAGATATTTTATTATCTGTTAAATGTAAATGAAAATATGTTGCAAACTTTCTCAAAAGCTCTAAACACGTACATGGAAATAGCAGCAAATAGACAATCACAGCTCTTAACCTTCCCTTGTTCACCTGTACATTAATTTTTCAGTCTCAAATAAATAAAATCTGATGACCTTTATTTAAACTTCCAATCAATAAATGAGGATATTAAATGTAGTAAGAGGAGGTAGAGTGTTTTAAGCCACAAACTGGAATATTTCTTTCTCTAAGCATAAAGATTACACTTACCTTAGCATTAGGACCGATGTGTTTCACACGACATCTAATAATTTCTCCATTCACATATTTTGAGCGAATGCCTGTATGTACCTTATTTGACTTTGTTTTAATTATTTCATGGCATAATTGAGGGGAATAGAAATTAACATTTGCCTCTTCATATCCAGTTAGCCAATTATGAAGGTGATGTAGTGACAAAAGCTGTGAAAAATTTAGAACAAAACTCAATAAGAAGGTTATAAAATAAGATAATGGGTAAGAGAAATTTGAAAAGTTTTCTTTTTTCTGAAACAGAATTCTCTTGAGATTAACAAAAAATTTAGCCTAAAGACAAATTTACTTGAAGTAGTTCACTTTGTCTATTACTAATGGATTTTAGGAGCTCTTTGAGGTGCACACATGGAAAAAACAAAGTACTGGAAATCCCTCAATACTGAGACAAAATTTTAGGTCTATTAAGCACTCATTCAAATGTATCAATTTCATAGAAAAATTCACTGATGAGTTGTTGTTGAGCTTTGAAATACCAGACAATCAGTTCTTAAGAATCTGGTCTATGACATGTAAAAAGGAAAAGAATGTGTTACATGAGATCACATAACTATTTCATACCCCCACAAACTGTGGACCTTGCTGAGATGAAGTGATGTCTGTGACTCTACGACACAGATGGTGTTACAGTGTGTGCAACCATTTCAAAGGGTATTTGTGGAGAGGGCGAACTTACTGGTGGTTCTTGAAATGAAACAGCTGCTTTTTCTGTAGTTGCTGGGGAACCATTCTGAAAGACTGACTGACCACCTGTAGTATCTTTAGCCAAGATAGCCTTGCAGCATTGGTTTTGCAAAACACTGAAAGCAAAGAGAAACTGCGGCTGTTATATTTCTGAGGATATGCAGCTCTACTGTATAGCTTAATGATGATAGCATCCTCTTGGATAAAATTACCCAGAGGTGAAATAACTTCCATTTGGATACAGGAAGTGACCACACAGGAGGATATTTGTCATCAGGACAAACAAAACTGAATATTAAATCTCCTGATTGGGTACATAGGTTAGAGTGTTTAAAAAAGCAAATTGATAGGATGAAGTTAAGTACAGAGGGAATAAGTGAAGTGCAGTAGAAGGAAGAACAGAAATTCTGGTCAGGTCAGTTCAGGGTTTTCAGGGTTCTCAATAAGTATGGGGTAATGCTGGACTATATTTAATGATGAATAAGAAAACAAGAATGTGGGTAAATTACTATGAACAGTATAGTGAATGCATTATAGTATACACTCACCATAGTAGTTCAAGAATATGGCCTAGTCTGAGATAAAAAAAATTATTCAAATAGTTAAGGGATATAAAATTTAATTGTGATGGGCGACTGGAATTCAAAAGCAAAAAAGGATGAATTGGAGAATATGACATGGGGGAGATGAATGACAGAGGGAGCTACATGGCAGAATATTGCACAGAGCACAATTTAACAATCACTAATATTGTCTACAAAAAGCATGAAAGAAAGTTGTACAGGTCTACGTGGAAGACACCTGGAGACATTGAAGGGTTTAAAATAGCTTACATAATAGTAACAAAGACATTTTGAAACCAGAACAGTTTTAGGAACAGATGCCAACTCTGGCCATAATTTGATGGTTATTAATTGCAGATTAGAACTACAAAGAGACAGGAATTTACAGAGATTAGAGCTAGATGAGCTGAAAGAACCAAAGGTTTTGAGGGTTTCAGGGGGAACATTAGGTACTATTTGACTGAAATAGGGGTACATAACATAATAAAATATGAATGGGTAGCATTCAGAAATGAAACAGTGAAGGCAGTAGATGATCAAATAGGCAAAAAGGTAAGGTTTAGCAGATATCCTTGGAGAACACAACCAATGTTGAATCTAACAAAAGAAGAAAATATAAAAATGCACCACTTTGTTGCACCACAAATAACTGATTGGGTGTTGCTGTGTTAAATTAAGACACCAGCCATGGCTAATGCAACAGGCCAGATAAACAGGTCAGACCACAGCTAGCCAAATGTTATTGAAATAGATTATGTGATCAAAAGTAACCAGACACCTGGCTGGAAATGACTTACTAGTTTGTGGCATCCTCCATCAGTAAAGCTGGAATTCAATATGGTGTTGACCCACCCTTAGCCTTGATGACAGCTTCCACTCTCGCTGGCATATGTGAAATCAGGTGCTGGAAGGTTTCTTAGGGTATGGCAGCCCATTCTTCACAGAGTGCTGCATTGAGGAGAAGTATCAATGTTGGTTGTTGAGGCCTGGCACAAGATCAGCGTTCCAAAACATCCAAAAGATGTTCTATATGATTCAGGTCATGACTCTGGACAGGCCAATCCATTACAGGGATAATCTTGTCATGTAACCACTCTGCCACATGCCCTGCATTATGAACAGGTGCTCGATTATGTTGAAAGATGCAATCGCTGTCCACTAATTGCTCTTTAATAGTGGGAAGCCATAAGGTGCTTAAAACATCAGTGTAGGCCTTTTCTGTGATAGTTCCATGCAAAACAACAAAGGGTGCAAGCCCCCTCCATGAAAAACACAACCACACCATAACAACTCCACCTCTGAATTTTACTGTTGGCACTACACAAACAGGCAGATGACATTCACCAGGCATTCTCCTTACCCACATCCTGCCATTGAATTGCCACATTGCATACCATGATTCATCACTCCACACAACATTTTTCCATTGTTCAATTGCCCAATATTTATGCTCCTTAGATGACGCGAGGAGTTGTTTGGCATTTACTGGCGTGATGTGTGGCTTATGATCAGCTGCTTAACCATGAAATCCATGTTTTCTCACCTCCCACCTAACTGTCATAGACTAGCAGTGAATCCTGACGTAGTTTGGAATACCTATGTGATGGTCTCGATAGATGTCTGCCTACTACACATTACAAACCTCTTCAATCATCGGCAGACTCTGTCAGTCAACAGGCGAGTTCAGCCTGTACACTTTTGTACTGTATGTGTCCTTTCACATTTCCACTTCACTATCACATTGGAATCAGTTGACCTAGGGATGTTTAGGAGTGTGGAAATCTCACGTACAGATGTATGACACAAGTGACACCCAATCACCTGACCACATTTGAAGTCCATGAGTTCTGTGGAGTCCCCTATTCTGCTCTCTCACAATGTCTAATGAATACTGAGATCGCTGATATCGAGTACCTGGCAGTAGGTGGCAGCACAATCCACCTAATATGAAAACTATATGTTTTTGAGGGTGTCTGGATACTTTTGATCACATAGTGTATCACCAGTCCAGCAGGAAGGCAGAGCCACTACAGCATAGGTGAGCCAGTTAGTTCACATACAGGCCACAGACTTGCTGTGGCTTACATTAACAGAATCATTGTTGTAGCAAAACAAAGATGGGCCAAGACCATGTAAATACTTGTCATTTTTAGACTGAATTATGAGCCACCACATTTTGCTGCATCCTTGGAGAACCACTGCTGTCATCAATGGTGGCTGTCTGACACAGCAAGCTGTAGGCCACCATCTGCCAGCTGTGCATCTTTGCAAGCCATACACTTTTTACCTTAAGGGATGTCCAAAGGCCTTCCTGTCCCCATACCATAATATCTTGGAATGGAATATATATACCTGGACTGTCTGTGTGCAGTGTTAGTCATGTGGAAGTGCACAAAAGTTGCAATTCATGTATTTAAGGTGTGGCTTTGGTAACATCATGGTAGTCACCTACTGGGATGTGGGAAACCACCTAAAAACTATATCTACAATGGCTGGCACTCTGACCCTCATTGTTAATCCACCAGGCAGATTGGATCCATGTTCAGTGCACCTCCCCATCCCAAGAGGTGCTTCAACACATTCAGCTATCCTAGTGGTGGTTTCACTGTACTCTGTCAAAAGCTTTTTCCAAATTAATAAAATTGGCATGAATTTCTCTTCCTTTCACAATATAACTTTTCCTTATGATTCTTAACTGACTGATAGCATTTTGTGTTCCTTTTCCTCTTCTAAAGTTGAACTGCTCTTCTCTAACCCATCTATCAAACATCCCATGTACCCTCTTGCTCATCGCTCTCAGCAATATGTTAACTGCACGAGAAGTTAGGCTGATAATCCTATGATCTCCAAATTTTTGGGGGATTTTCATTTTTCTCAGTTGGTTTCATTAGTGATGTAAGAAATTCATCGGGTCATTCCTTTTTGTCGTATATCTCATAACAGAGGTAGACTATTTCCTATCCCTTCCTTTATTTACTAAATTTTCAACACTTCTACTGGCAATCTGTTGAGTCCACATGCCTCCAATTCTTCATCTCCTTCAGCACCTTTTCTACTTCTGCTTCCAAGATGCTGCATCCCTTTCCATTTTCCAGCATGTATTTCTGCTCTTCAATCTTGACATCTCTTAACTGGTTTTGTTGATAACGTACCCTCCACCCTTTCTATTTCTATGTTAGTCTTCCTTCTTTTACTTCTCTACCTATCTCACTAGCCAATCTGTATGTGATTTCATACTTTGATTCTCTTTCCATTTTCTCTGTTTCCTCACATTTCTCTTTTGTCCCTCTTTCTCTAGCTTCATCTGTTTCCCCTCGTAATTCAATATTCAGATTTATGTACTTCTTTTTACCTTCTCCTTTACCACATTTTTGAATTTTCTCCATTCTCCCATCTTTCGCAACATGTTTTCTGTTATCCATTTTTTCCCAATACTCTTGGAATCACTAATTGCTACTACTTTTTGGCGAAGTCCATGAATCCTTCTCGCATTTTCATCCATCTGTCATTTACACATTCTTCATCTCTACCGTTTTCATAAACCTGTCTTCCAACTCTGAATCCTTACCTAGCTCCTTCAGTGTCTCCAAGTTTAACCTTTCTTTTGTTTTACCCCTCCACACTTTCTTCAACTTCACTTGTATGTCTCCCATTATGAGGTTTTAGTCTTAATTTATGTCTGCTCCTGAGCTAGTCTTGGCATTCTTTGGACAGTTTTTAAATCTTTTCCACATCAGGATGTAGGCAGAGGATAGCTTTCTCTATTTCAATTTGAAATCCATTTATAACAACTCCTTTTGTGATTTTCAAATAATGTGTTACCTACAACTGAGTTTCTTTTAAAAAGCTAAATAGCTATTCACCTCATTCATTTCTTATCCCTGATTGAAATTTTCCTACAGTATCTTCATTCCTTTCTTCAGTCATGACTTCATTCCAGGTCCCCATAATGATTATGCAGGCATTTCTATTTTCTTTCTTGATATGTTCTTTAATCTTTTCATAATATTCGAGGACCTCCTCATATCTATCCTGCCTGATTGATATGTATACCTGCAGTAATACCACATCTTTCAAACTACCCTGCAGTCATACCATGATTTATCTTCCATCAATATATTGCATGTTCATTACCTAATTTTTCCACTTCTGTCAGGGGTACTGATAGGATCCCTACTCAGTTTCTACTATTTTTCAGTTTCCTTCCATACAAAATCTTATAATCTCCAATTTCTACCTCCCCATTCTCTCTTCATCTCACTTCATATGTGCCAAACACATATAATCTGTTCCTTTTCATCTCCCGTTTTGTATTTTCTAGATGTCCTACTTCCAGCAGTGTGTGCACATTCCATGTTCCAATACTTATTTTTCCTGTCTTTATTCTCCCCTTCTTCCTTTCATATATGTTTCCTCTCAATGTGTTCCTCTCCCAGAGTTCTGCAGGAGGGGAAACTTTCTCTGGACTCTTTCACATGGAGAGATATACCATTTACTGCTTTGGAAATTACTGTCCACATAGGCAGCAAGCTACTCAGCATGAAATCAGAGGTTCACTATAAGTCTGTATCCTCCTCTCAGGGTTACAGTCACTATTTGAACTTTTTACACACCCAAAGACAAAAGGTGCCTCTTCCACAAGCTTCACCATTAGAAAAGACCCTTTCTCATTGTTACTGCCATTGAGACCTTCACCATTACACTGCCAAGGGATCCTTGCTCTAAATCAGAGCCAGCTGATCCAAGATTTTTTTCACTCTTCTGAATCCTCATTAACCGTGATCCACAGTCATGGTAAATGAATAAATGGACATAGAAATTTCAAGATGCAATTCATGAAACCATAAAAACCTGAATACTTCTCACAGTTTAAAAAGAATTGTAAAAAATACTGTTCATGTCCAGTGAGATGTCATTACTGTAATTAATAGGTAACAATCACTGTCTGAGTGTTTGTGGTAGACATTCTTGCTTTGTGGTGCAGTTTGAGTGCAATGTATAGTAACACAGAGGTTGCAAAAATGCTAGAAACATGAGAAATGATGATGCAGAATCTAGTCATACTTTTTATGAAGCAGATGACTGAAATAGCAGAGAAAAATTCCATGTTACAAAGGCTGATGGACACCTTAGTGGCAGACAGTGGTCACAGACATGCCAGAATTGTGGAGACAAAAGCTTCAGTCAGTATAACTGCTCCTTCTGTGGATACTGTTGCAGCTATGAACTTACCCATTTTTTTAAGTTAAACAGTCTATTTGGAGATGTTGACAAAGGACTGGCTGCTTTACCCCATTAGGCAGGGAAAAGAGGCCACTATGTAAACATTCAGAAAAACATTTATGTATCACATAAAATATAATTTTAACTCCGCTACAAATGTTTGGTGTAATACTAAACAGTATGTAGATTTGAGATTTCTATGTCACAAGGTTCTCTTAACAACCATGATTTCATGAAAATTCATTTTCACTTAGAGTGGCCACTTTATCCCACCTCCACCTACTTAAATTTTTTTCTGAATAAATGGGCACATTCGTTGCACACCTAAGTGAGCATTTGAGTGTCACTGAATATCATTAGAGAATTGGCATCTTTAAGCACATTCTCATCCATGGCCTGCAATGCATCATTATGAACCTCCATATCATGTAACATTAGCTTTTGCACAAGTGCATAGTATTCAGTATACGATGAGCTTTCTGCTTGCATAAAATTTGTTGGAATTGGGATTATGAATGATTCAGGTGATGAAAAATATTTGTCAATGTGAAATGGTTTCTAATGCATCTAATGGGAAATGTTTCCTCCACTTCCCATGATCAGAACACCCAGAAAGGATAGCTGTTCACTATTGATCAGATTAGATTTGGCTAGATTATATGTCATCAGAGTAGAAGATTTTAACTGTCATTATGATATTTCCATCATCAGACATGCCATAACACATTGGTTCCATAGTTGTTCTGGATGTCATCAAGAGGTCTCATCTGTTACTTGTGTCAATCTATTAACCTAGGTCATCTTATTAACCTGGGTCATATGGATCCTCCCCTTCCTTTAACCAATAGGAGTTATTTTTACAACACATTCTCCACTCGTGAAATCATCCTGACCTCAGCCTACAGTAACCTACTGTCCCCACACCCTTCACCCAACAGTTTCTGCCCCATCTGTCATGTCTATTCCTCACAATTTGCCTCCCCTCACTCTTACTGTGCGGTGTTCTCTGCTAATGTACCCACCAGTCTTCTCCCCTTCTCTGCTCCTCTTTTTCCTGCACCCCATTTTCTCCCTCTCTCACTCCATACAGCCTCTGGATGCAGTGCTGGCAGCCCTGTCCTGCCATCTCAAGTCCCTGCATGCTTTGCCACTCTGTCAGGCAATACTGATTCCTCTTCTGCCACCCATACCCCACTATACCACCCCTTCCATGCCCCCCTCTGAATTGTTGCTTCCATCCAATGCATTTGTTGCACTGTGGCCAGAGTGGCGGGGGACAGTGGTCGTCTGTGAGTGAGGTTTGATATTTCTTTTCTGAAGAAGCATTTAGCCAATCTGCAACTCATGGTGTCATCTTTACAGTGAGTTGCAATCTATCCTTTCGATAACATTGTTGATATTGTAGCCTGGACTAAGTGAAATCTGAGTAGATATTTCATCATTCAAGTATTTTCACAATCAGCATTGTCAGGTGACGACTGACAGCTGAGACTGATATTTGCCTCTGCTGTAGTTGTGGTTCAATTGTGACTGGTACACAAAGATAATCTTATAGATTTATGCCACTAACTGCATAAGTTATCACTTTGGAGAGGCCTACAATGCTTGTTCTTCAAACAAACAATGCAGATGCACAAGCATGGAAACAATGTCAGTGACAAAGAGATTCAAAACAAAGGAAGACTGGTTCTTTCTTTCCAGTGAACTCCTATCACATGTAGAAATCAACAAATAACACCATCAATGTCCCAAGAAATATCTGTAAATAATGCAGCTTTGGGTACCTGTAACCACCAGACTGGGGTCTACTTTCAGTAAGCACACAATAATGGAGGATTAATCTTCAATCAAGTCCACAAAATGTGCTTGTAAAATGTGAGAGATCAGTTATAGAAACACAAACCTAATATCCTGGGAAGAACTGGTCCAGCAGTATGTGGAACTGTTTCATACCCATGATGCACTGTTGGCAGGCCATGTGTTCCTGAGAAGTTTTCCACAGCACCTCTGATGACTTTCACCATCTTTGAACAGTCACCGGAAAGGAGGGAACATTATCTACACCAATTCTTGCTGCACTGCCAGGTAATGTGTACTTTTGATCCAGTTGATAAGGCTACCTCATTACTGGGTAGCAGTGTGGGATTATATGAGACTGCACGCAATTTGACACCAACTATTGACCTTAGGGACTTAACTTTGAGGAAATCTGTCAGTTGCTCATGCAGTGCTTTGGTCATCAAACACATTTGGTGCTACCTTGTACGCAGACTCACAAATTAGGGACATGATCATCCACATAACATCTGACCAGGAGGTCCAAATTAAGGCATTGCCTTTGTCTGACACTTCTTTACCCAAAGTCACTAAGACTGTTGAATCATATGAACTTAGGACAATGGCAAAGGGTATACTCTCCGACATTTGGCTGGTGCCCCATACAGACCTGTGTGATAAGCACCTCCCAGTGCCCTGTGAGGTGAACCAGGTAACCTTGCCTTCTGCTGAACCATCATGTGTTGATGCCATTGAAAATATGAATGCACTGACATCACAACACTGCCCATCTCCACCTGTGTTGGGCTCAGTGGATACATGTAAAACAACAGAATAGAAGGAGTGAGACATGAGTAAATTCTCCAGTTTAGACCTGAAAGTGCATAGATTACTGCTACGATTTTTAAATTCTTGTGGCATCTTATAGAAAATGTATGCAGCAGATTACTGCATGCCTTTCTTCACAAGAGTCAAAGAGGTGCATTCTAAGTGCAGACTGGATTTCTGCCTAGTATTAACTGAGTAAAAGCGGCTAACTCCTGGGAAAAAGCTGATATTATCAATAACAAATGACAATAAAGAAGGACATATTGAGCTCCCAATGTCAGATTACCAGACTGCTGAACAGAGGCAGACAAGAGATTTGTGAATTTACACCACCTATTGCCTGAAATGTCCATTTCTGTGCCAAAAATATTCTTTTCAAATTAGAAGAATTATCATCAAAAACAATACCATATGTCATAAGTGAAAAAAAATAAGCAAAGTAGTCTACTTTTTGTGTTGAAACATCACTTATTTCAGATACTGTCAAAATGGCAAATAAAACAACATTTAGTTTTTGAATGAGGTCCTGAACATGGGGTTTCCACAACATTTACTATCTATCTGAATGCCTTGGAATTTGAACTGTACTGTATCTCTAATTATATGCCTATTTGTTGAAATCATAAGGTCCATTTTTGTTGAATTGTGTGTTAGAAGGTGTAAAAAGTGACTTTTACTGTCATTTGGCTGCCCTGATTGTCCTTCTGCGCAAGGGTGCTCACATATAGAGGCCATGTCCAGTACTGAATGGGTGACTGATTGAATTTCAGGTTGACACAGCAGTGACAGTGAGTCTAACTGACTTAGACATGTACAAGGTCTTGGGCTGCCCTGTGTTGCAAATGCCATTTCATTTCTGCACATTATAAAGATATGGAGCAGCAGCCTACATTGTTATTAGTAAATTTGCTGTTTGTGCAAAATAACTTTGGATTAGATAAGACTTTGGTTTCTCGCTTCCAGATAGCTGACGAAGTACATTTAGTAGCTCAACTGATCACATTTCACCCACTTGTTTGAGAACACTTTGGGTCAGGCAGAAAATTTCAATGCACCTCTTCCTTAATCTGTCAGTGATACCAAATTTTGTTACCCTTGCCCCAGGCCCTTCACCATGCGGTCAAGGTCAAGGCTCAGTTGTAGTGTTAGGAGGACCTTATCATCATTTCTCTTATGTCACTGAGTCAGTGGACCACATTTTTGGTCATGATTCAGAAAGCAGATGACAATGTGTGCCTCTGCATTGCTTTTAAACAATCAGTGTGCAATGTGTCGTGGATTCAAAATACAATTCCATGGCCACAGTAGCTGTTGGTGAAGTTGTCTGTGAACCAGTAGCTTTGTTATATCAACTTGCGCAATGCATACCTGCAGCTGCTGAAGGATGCCACTTCTTGGAGTTTCTTAGTGCTCAACATCCCCTTTGGCCTTTTATCAGTTTAATCACATGCCTTTTGGAATTTTGTCTGTTCCTGGAATTTATCAGCAATATTTACAGCAGTTGATCCAGAATATTGCTTGTTGCATAAACTACCTTGATGATGAAACTTCCTGGCAGATTAAAACTGTGTGCCTGACTGAGAGCAAGTGCTCTACCATCTGAGCTACCGAATCACGACTCACGCCCGGTCCTCACAGTTTTACTTCTGCCAGTATCTCGTCTCCTACCTTCCAAGCTTTACAGAAGCTCTCCTGCGAACCTTGCAGAACTAGCACTCCTGAAAGACAGGATACTGCGGAGCCATGGCTTAGCCACACCCTGGGGGATGATTCCAGAATGAGATTTTCACTCTGCAGCGGAGTGTGCGCTGATATGAAACTTCTTGGCAGATTAAAACTGTGTGCCCGACCGAGACTCGAACTCGGGACCTTTGCCTTTCGTGGGCAAGTGCTCTACCATCTGAGCTACCGAAGCACGACTCATGCCCGGCCATCACAGCTTTACTTCTGCCAGTATCTCGTCTCCTACCTTCCAAACTTTACAAAAGCTCTACTGCGAACCTTGCAGAACTAGCACTCCTGAAAGAAAGGATACTGCAGAGACATGGCTTAGTCACAGCCTGGGGGATGTTTCCAGAATGAGATTTTCACTCTGCGGTGGAGTGTGCGCTGATATGAAACTTCCTGGAAGATAAAACTGTGTGCCCGGAGGAGATTCGACCTCGGGACCTTTGCCTTTCCCAGGCAAGTGCTCTACCATCTGAGCTACCGAATCATGACTCACACCAGGTTCTCACAGCTTTACTTCTGCCAGTATCTCATCTCCTACCTTCCAAACTTTACAGAAGCTCTCCTGCGGACCTTGCAGAACTAGCACTCCTGAAAGAAAGGATACTGCAGAGACATGGCTTAGTCACAGCCTGGGGGATGTTTCCAGAATGAGATTTTCACTCTGCAGTGGAGTGTGCGCTGATATGAAACTTCCTGGAAGATAAAACTGTGTGCCCGGAGGAGACTCGAACTCGGGACCTTTGCCTTTCCCGGGCAAGTGCTCTACCATCTGAGCTACCGAAGCACGACTCACACCAGGTTCTCACAGCTTTACTTCTGCCAGTATCTCGTCTCCTACCTTCCAAACTTTACAGAAGCTCTCCTGCGAACCTTGCAGAACTAGCACTCCTGAAAGAAAGGATACTGCGGAGACATGGCTTAGCCACAGCCTGGGGTATGTTTCCAGAACTAGATTTTCACTTTGCAGTGGAGTGTGCGCTGATATGAAACTTCCTGGAAGACTAAAACTGTGTGCCCGACCGAGACTCGAACTCGGGACCTTTGCCTTTCCCAGGCAAGTGCTCTACCATCTGAGCTACCGAATCATGACTCACACCAGGTTCTCACAGCTTTACTTCTGCCAGTATCTCATCTCCTACCTTCCAAACTTTACAGAAGCTCTCCTGCGGACCTTGCAGAACTAGCACTCCTGAAAGAAAGGATACTGCAGAGACATGGCTTAGTCACAGCCTGGGGGATGTTTCCAGAATGAGATTTTCACTCTGCAGTGGAGTGTTGCTGATATGAAACTTCCTGGCAGATTAAAACTGTGTGCCTGACCAAGACTCGAACTCGGGACCTTTTCCTTTCATGGGCAAGTGCTCTACCATCTGAGCAGGTGGTTTTTCAGTACCTTCTGGAAAATGGTCTTTGTTGCAGATAAGAAAAATGTACTCTTTCTTTCCCAAAGCTGCATATTTGGAGTCATGTTCATAGCAAAGATGGCTTCATCCCTATGGGTGAGCACATCAAAGCCATTGTCAACTTGCTGGCACTAAAGAAGATGAGGGGCTCCAGCATTTTTCAGACAAAATTTTGTATTAAAATGCTAATCTGTCATCCCCTTAAACACCTTTACCAAAAGGGCATCACATTTGTCTAATCTACAGATTGTCAATGGGGTTTTCAGTCATTCAAGCAGTATTTGTGCTCCACTCCCACTTCAGCCTCTTTCACGCCTGGTCAACCTTTAACAATTCTCTGTAGTGTATTCCACTATGGCATTGGTGAGGCCCTGTGACAACAGAATAGGGATGGTACTGAGCATCCCATAGTGGATGAACTATCACAACTGCCAGTGGGACCAAATCAATAGTTTGGCCAACATGAGGCTCTCATTTTCAACTTGGATGATGCCTTGCAGCAGACTTAAAATGATTGTCCTTTAACAGCATGAGAGGTCGCAGCCAGCACTCACTTTTCTGGAGGATAATTTAAGCTGTCCATGTGGGGTGGCCACAGCTCAAACTTTCGGGAACATATTGGGCATGGCATACATTTTCCTCTTATGTGATCAACTAAACATTGTCCAGGGGTCCTCATGCTTGCCATAGAGGAGCAAAGCTGTTGAGGGATTATTTCTTTTGTGTTGCACCCTTGCATATTCTGGCTGCTGCATGCATCACACTGGAGTATGATTCATATGAAGACTTTGCCACATTGTCATGTCTACTGGCTGGCAATTGATCACAATACTGAACACCTTGAATAAGATTTCATAGTCTTTGTACAAAAACCAGGCTGTGTCACCCCAGCAGTTTCCCCTTTGCCAGTTCTGGAGTATGCTTGCAACAGGGTGCACATCAAGTTATGGACCTTTTTTTTGGCACTAAGTGGTTGTTGGTGGTCAGTGCACTGTCAGACACTTTTGCTTTCAAGGGCTCTATCCAGACCAAAGTATCTGATAATGGTCATCAATTTGTGTCACTTGGGTTTGTAGACTTTTACATTCATAGTGGTTATCCAGCATCTGACTTTCATCCCATTTCACCCAGCATCTAACTTGGAGTTGGAACAAATGAAGAATAACCTGTCCGCCTCAGCCTGAGCTAATGCACTGTTCAGTTTTATTACCATGTACTGTGTGACACTGGTTAAAGCATGGGCACCAGCTGTGTGGTGTTATGGATTTGTTACACCCCAAGTTGCCTGCCCTGACCATCACAGCCTGTCATGCTTTTTTACAGGGTTGCCACTTGGGACCGGTCTTTTGGCTGCCATGTGTATTGGTAGGCCACTACATTTGGCAGTTTTTTGTGGCATATATCAGTCAGGAGTAGTTTATCATTATTCCAATCAGCTGCAGATATGAAATATTGTACCTCCATCACTGCATCTCGACACAAGCCAGTGATATGGTCAGTAACAGTGTTGTTCTGGTTGGAGACTCCCAACTGTGGCAGCTCGCTAATCTGCTCCCACCATCACCATACCCTCTGGTGTCCTACCTTCGACCATGGAATATGGTAACAGTCAGTACTGCTGTGAATCCCATGGAGTTTGAGCAACTGCCCCCTTTTCCTTCTCACCAGTAATGGGGACCTCACCCCCATCCATGCCGATGGACCAACCATGACCCTATCCTCCACAGCCTTCCGCCCCTCCAGCAGAGCAAGCTGCATCAGCACTGTCTCCTTTGCTAGTTGATCTGCTGCCAGCAAATCTTGCATCTTCTCTGGTATTATGATGCTGGTAATGGCACAAGTGCTGTAAGGGATGGCATGTGTGAAGTGTGGCATGGTAGACCAAGTGACCCAGGTGTTTACCTGCTGGCATCAACAGGTCTGACCTGGCAGTTCTAATACTGACTTCCCATCATGCAGTGCTCTGTACCATGCGCTAAACTGTCAGTTGCTCGAATGTTATGTGTTTGTCTTTGCTCATTCTCTAGACAGTGGTTGAAATCTCTTCTGCCATATAGATTAACTCACTCACTAGGGTTCTGCTCCCCAGCTTGTAGTCAACACACTGTTGACTAGTACTGTTAAATTTGTGCAAACAGTGACTGCTCTATGGCATTGTCACACCTGTGCAGATACCAAACATGAATTTTGCACCAATGTCTATAACATAACACATTTGACCCACCTTACCTAGACCCCATTCCAGCTGCAGAATGGTGTGGGCGGTTTCTGGCTGTCCAGATAAAATGGGAAAACAGAATTGTACCCATTGACTGATGTAGAGCAGAAAACCTGAGTGATAAATGTGTTGCTGCATTGCCAGTCACTACCACACTGGCCCATGTGCATAAACCACCACCAACCGCTTTGGAAGTGTCCACTGCACACCCAGTCATCAGTGGTGCACCAACCAGACATCTAGAGAAGAGGACACAGTTCTGACAACATCATGTGAACAAATTCTCCCTGTAATCACTGTCAGTTTCCTAAACTGTAGTTATCACTTACTTCTCCCTACACAGTATGAGAGAAAACTTTTGGTGAGGACATCAGTCTGCACCTAGCTGATTACCCTGTTGGATGGTAGTGCTGCTCTGCTTACAGTTATAGAAATAAAACTTTGTGCTACCATATAAAATCTTAAGAGTATTAATACTTAAAATATGTATTTCAATAATGTAGGTGGCTGTGATATACTGTACAGTCTGTGTTGTCATAGATGAGTAAGAAATAAAAGGAAGGCAGAGGACAAGATCTGATGCTAGCAGTAGCTTTCCGATCTCAGAGAAAACTAAAGGAACCATTAGGTTTAATTTCTCCATGTGAAAAATGGGTCACTGTAAAAAGTGACATATACACAGACTCGATGATGCAACACAAAGAGATTCTAGAATTTGAGACAGGAAGCTAATGCACAGGCAAACCTTTGGAACACACCATTTCATTCTCATGCTAACTAAATGAAGGATTGATATCATTTACTTCAAGGGTGAATACTATGACAATAGCAAGGTAAGTGAGCTCAATAATTGGGATGATTAACTATGAATGGTTCTGTGATTCAGTGATAAAACGCTATGCAAGGTTCTGGAAGATTTTAAATCACAGAATTAATATCATGAATCAAGTGTTTTAGGCATTTTGTAAATCATTTCATACAAATGCTAACATCATTCCTGCCAACATGACCCTCCCTATATTACTTGCCTTTTTCTCAATGATAAAAAGGTACATATTGCAAATAAAAACACAACGTTACAAAATTTAAATATGGCACAGAGAAGATGAAGTTCAGTTATTCAGAATGGCTGTTTGGTGCATTAGAGCCAATAAGCTGTTATGAATGGGGAAGGTGAAGTGGTTAGTCACTCCACAAGAACACTACTTGTTATACATAGCAGCAAATGAAAAGGGTTTGCAATGTTTATGTGAACAACTACTGAAATACTCAGGGATGATTTCATTGGAAATGCATTGGTGATCTCAGATAACTACAAACATTTCTGAGATTAGGTGACCAAGTGGTAGATAGCATTTGGTTATCTTGTATATCAAAGCCCAGAACTTACATCTTACATAAAGTTTTCTATGGCTTTCATAAATAATTTCATTAAAATGCTCTTATTACTCCTTCCCCAGTTGATCTGACCATTCATTCACTAAATACTTCTCCTGTACCAAAAATATATGCATACTGCAGAGAAAAGCACACATTATTATATTTCAATAAGTCACAAAAAATGAGGAAGTTACAACGCTTAGAATGATTATATGTCCATTGGAGTTAACAAACTCTCATGACTGTGGAATGTGAACTGCCAGTCACTTCACAGAAGCAATACTTATTTGTTACAGCTAATAGGAAAGGGAGAATAAGTAAACATGCATATGAATGAAGGATGAAGTCCTTTAAGTTACAAATGGAAGATAGGAAGAGTGATTACGATATAACCTCTCACAGGTATAAGTTAATTGGAGATGAAGTACTAGCCAACTAGTACACCATTCATTTGAAGGGGTTTAGAGACACCACATATACTTAAATTTCAAATGCAGGGTGGAAGTTAGGAAGTTGTTCCATGAGCCCTATACATTAACCACAATTTAATCTGACACTCTGTTTCATTTATTAGAGATATATATCCTTTCTTTTCAGTTAAAAATTCTCCCCTTCTTTGCAGCAGCTTATGATCAAACCATTACAGTAAAACTCCTTTTTAAAGAATCAGTGGGGACCTAAATATTTTTTCTTTGAATGTGGGTTTTCCTTAAATGGAGGTTTTTCCTACATACTCAGAATGAGTGGCCCAGAATCATAGTTCATGTTTCAGTGATGTAATTACAAAGTTACCAATAATCTGCTACAGATTTAAATACAGCCTACACATTTATCATACTTCTAGCAAAACACATTCTTTTTTAAAACTCAAGAAGAGTTGTTTTTTTTTTTTTTCTTCTTCCAGCATACTAGAATGACAGACATTGTCACTGCAGTTGGTTGACATTTTTTATAGCTGAGCCATTTACATTAAATAACAAAGAGTAGTTTCTGACAGTATCAAGTCCTTGTACAGCAACTGTGAAACTTGGTGCAACAGCCTCCTCCTCCTCTCCTACATTTTCATCTTCATGATTATTGCCACCATCACTTCCTACCTCACAGTTTCACTCCACTAGAATTTCACGCATTTCAGTCACATTCAACTTGGGTGTAGAAGTCAAAACATCATCATCACAAGAAACAATGCCTTGGAATGTTTCATTTTCAGGAACATCTATGATTCTAATCTATTCTTCTTGTGGAACAATGTCAACTTCATCAGCAACTGATGTATCACAAGTACTATTTGCAGAACAATTTAACACAGTCTGCTGAGTTACAAAATTCCATGCAGCAACAAATGTGCATGGCTTGTAAAATGTTGTGCCTCAATACTTTCTTCCTCTCAAGAAATGTAATTGATTCCTGGATGACTGCTAGCCTGTATTTGTCTTTAACTGGGAGTATTATGCACAAGTCCAAAGGCTGCAGGATCCTGCAGTTTGGTGGAAGAAACAAAACATTAATATTTCTCAGAAATAATGCTTCCTTTGGATGTCCAGAGCATCAGTCAAACATAAATAATATTTTCCCATTTTGGGATCTAAATGCCTCAGAAATCTTGTGAAGATTTCTGATGTCACCCAGCAATGCTGCTGTACTCTTAGGTACCAGGTAGTGTCTTAATATTTTTAAAACATCTGGGAGTTTTAAATCTCCCTATTATCAGATTTGGCAACTTCTTACTTTCATTACTATTTACACACAACAGCAGAGTAATACTTCCTTTACTGTTTTTATCTGTGAGACATTTTTGTCCCTTTACAGAACAAGTTTTTCTATGAAGTAATTTGTAAAAAATGTCTGTTTCATCTGTTTTACAAATGTCTTTAGTCTCTGTATTAATCATGAAAATATAATGCTCTTCCAGTGGTTTACAGTTTCTGCATGTACAACCTCACTCTCTCACCAGCTACACTCTTAAATGAGAGATTGTGACATTAATTATAAAAATCTAACCATCTATTTGACACTCTGAAATTTTCAGCACCAATCTTCATGGCAATTTTCCAAGCTTTCTGTTGTAGAACTGTTCCTCTTATAGGAATGCTGCCACTTCTCACTGCTACATTAAATGTTGTCTGACTATGGTCTACTGACTAAAAGTGCCACCAGCATTAGGCTTATACATTGTCCAGTCACATTAACCTCTAAACAGAAACATTGGTTGTGCAGAACTTTAGGATTTTTTAAATGTGTCATTTGGGCACACTGTTCTGTTTGCTGCTATCCCCTCCACAGTCCTTCTTATTGGCAAATCATTTATATAGCAGATGCATGGCAGTTCAGTTTGCAGGTTCTTATTGCCAAGTATGTATTAATTTCATAATACTTATAGGTCTGTGTTACCAGTTGTTTTGTATTATGTATGAAATGGCTTGGTCTGTTAGACTGAATATTTTGTATTACATGAATTTTTTTTCTACTTTTCCTTTTTTGTGTTATGTTCTTTTCATGCCTTAGAAGTTGTCAAGATGAATAGCAGTTGTGCTTGTAAATCTACAAGAGGCCCATGGAATGAGGGAATGTGGTGCCATGAGGCCAATATTAAGAAGAAACTTTCAGAGTGTAAAATGTAAATTTTCAGGTGAGAATTGTCACAGTTAATAAAACTGGGAGAGACTGACAGATCAGCTGTTGCAGAACATGTTTTACAGCCAGGAGACTTCAACATTTATTTTGGCTGGACGGAAGTACCAGCAGCCACAAATGGATACAATAAAAGACTACATAGAGAGGCCATAGAGATTGTGAAACACCACAGTACTTTTAATAGAAAGGAGGATGGCATGAAATTGAATGAAATGTGCTTTCCGATGCTGAAGAAGATGTGTACCAATCTTCTGCCATGGGATGATAGTAACAGTGGACGACAGCAGTTGACAACAGCCAGTTGCAGTCAGGTATTCAAAACATGTGATGTCAAGCCACTGTGTGGAAGCTTGCAGAAGCTCACAGAAGCCGAATTTAGCTGTAGTTAGTAGGTAGCCAGGGTGAGAATCGGACATTCAACAAAGCTATGATCCCACTTGAAAATGTCCTCCTCAGATTGGTATGAAACATCAGGTTATAAAGTGAAATCCCTTTGACCATAGCTGAATTCCCTGGAATATTTTTATTATTGAGGGTGAGCAGTGACAAATTATAATTACCAACATGAGAGAAAATGGCCAGAGAAGAAAAAAGTATGGTAATAGGATGACTGTTGTGAAAATATACTGGAAGATCAACAAGAAATAATTACTGACAATACACGAGGAGAACAAGGTTGCAGGCCATGTATTTTTGTTAGTTAGTACACAGATATTATTCTTCATTGTTACTGAAGTCCACTGTTGTGACTGTTTACAAAAACTACAACTAATTTTGAATAAATGAAACTTCAATAATACTCAATTTGATGTTTCATACAAAAAGAACAAAAATGTAAACAAATTTATAGAAATGATAAATCTAGAAAGAAATGTGATGGAGGAAAAATCAGGTCTTTCAGAGTGAATTCTTTCTAACTATGTCCTATTGACCTACATTCCTGTTTAAGGGTTATTGTGACCACTCATCAAAAATCACCTTTTGCAGCAAGGACAGCTGCAAGACATAGAGAAAGTGAGTCAATGAGTTTCTGGAAGGTACCAACATGGCTGTGGAGCCATATAGAATCAAGTGCCATACTAGGTTTCTTGGTTGAGTACTCATGGCATAAACAGCTCAGTCGAGGTGGTCCCACAATTCTCAACTGGGTTTAAATCTGGGGACTTTGGCAGTGAGAAGAGATCAGTAAATTCATTCTGATGCTCTTAAAACCATGCACATATGCTGTGAGCTGTGTGACATGTTGCATTGTCCTGATGGTAGACACTATTGTACCAAGGACAAACTAACTGCATGTAGGAGTGGATGTGGTCCCCAGGGATAGATGAATGGTTGTGTTGATCCACAGTGCCATCCATAATGACAAGATCACACAGGGAATGCCACAAAAATATTCCCCAGGCCATAATGCTCCCTCCTTCAGCCGGGAACTTTTGCTTTCAGACTTTTCATGCTGTACACACCAACAGTCATCTGCCCAATGGAGCATAAAAACATGATTCATCTGAAAAGGTCACCTGTGCCACTCAATGGATGTCCACTTGTGGTAGTGGTACAAAAATTCGAGCCTCTGCCATCAATAAACAGCAGTCAGCATAACCCCTTGGTTCATCTGGGAGGTCAGTTGCTCAACAGCTGTATGTCTACTCACCCAAATACATCTCTGCAGCCATCATTCACCCCTGTCATCTATGGCCCATGATGCACTACAGTTGCCTCCATGCTGGTTTTGGATAGCGCCATTTTGCCATGTGTGATATACTTTAACCACAGCAACACATACACAGTTCAAAAACTTAGCTATTTCAGAAACACTTATTCCTTTGGCCCAAAACCCAATAACTATGTCCATTTGTACAATAGATTGCTCTGTTTCTGCATGATGATGACTGCACTGTTTTCCACATCTCCCCAAGGTACATTATGTCCCTCCACTCCTAGTGTTGCCTTATGCCATCTGTTAGCTGTTATTGTATGTTGACATCAAATATGGGCAGTGATCAATTTAATGTGACTATATATATAGTATTCATTGTAGTTTCACAGACATTTGTGTTGTGGTTGGCAGGAGAGCCAACACCATGTTACTAGAGGAAGCCGAAAGGCACGCGTTTTAGCTCACGCATGCTGGCATGAGGTCTGGAACAGGACAAGGAAATTAGAATTTAGAAAAAACGGACATAGCTGGTGGAATACTTAACTTTAATCCATTAATGATGAACGTCGCTCTTGACGGTACATGATTCAGTATCAATAGTAAATGGTTCTGGTGCCTTGCTAGGTCATAGCAAATGAAGTAGCTGAAGGCTATGCTAACTATCGTCTCGGCAAATGAGAGCGTATTTTGTCAGTGAACCATTGCTAGCAAAGTCAGTTGTACAACTGGGGCAAGTGCTAGGAAGTCTCTCTAGACCTGATGTGTGGCGGCGCTCGGTCTGCAATCACTGATAGTGGCGACACGCGGGTCTGACGTATACTAACAGACTGTGGTGACACCACAATTTGTCTGAAATTTTTTAAATAGAACAGTGTCTTTCAGTTGTTATTTTACAGTTTTTCAGTTCCGCATGTTGCTATATTCTCTAAACTGGTCTAGCCAAGAATTGTCCTAGATTTTCAACTTACCTGTGAATAAGTTGACTGTTCCCTTTGCTGCGTCTCCTCCGAGTTTAATGATTGCTGCATGGGTATCATCTCTGATTCTTCAACCTAACAATAAAGAGTTAATTCTTCAAGTTCTTAAATTTATAAATGAAATTAAAACTACATACATAGATTCTAGCCATGTAATAAATATAGAGGTTTCCAAAAATATCTACAGAGAATGTAAAATGAAACACTTCAGCATAAACTAGTATGTGACATTTAATGCAGTTCTTAACTGCAATGGTTCCCAAACCAATCCTTCTTGTTATCAGTATTAAATAATGATATACTGAAATTGAACTGTAAGATTCTGCACTTTATCTCTTGTACTTTTCCACTTACACTGACAGCCATGATCTTTATTCTATGCTGAGCCTTTCACCTCAGGTTGGCATAAATGCACAGTCTTATTTTAAAATAGATTTCCTGACTGTATACTGCTGGAAAGGAAAGGCATGCTGGTTGACATTTAAATGACATTTCCACTAGATGCTGTGAGAACATAAAGTTTCATAAACAGCCAGAGCTATTGAACTCCAGGTGTAGAAATATTTTTGAAGATGATGCAGTTTGGCCCACAGTAAGTTCATATGCAGTGGACTGGACCTGATCAACCTGTTAACGTACAATAATGTTCCCAGACAACTGTATGTTAATATACATTTTATTTGTAGTATAATTGTTTACACAATTTTTTTATATTGTAGAAGGGGACACCTGTTTGAAGGGGATGGAATGCATAACTTTTTAAAAAAATCATTGAGAACAATTTATTTCCTTGAAAGGTTTCCAGTACTTGCTGAGAGCTTAGAAGCTGTAAAGACTGGTTACAGTCAGCCCACAATTTCAGCTCATGTTGCTGAGCTCTTATTGTTCCCACAGTAGGATTTCTGAAGAAGGAACACTTGAATGTGAATATTGTTCATGATTCTCAGCCTACAGGGGAGCAAAGAAGGGTCACCAGGTGCCACAGATGTGGTTGCGCCAGGGAGCAGAGCCAGTGGCTTCTCACTCTTGCTTCATAGCCCTCTGCTCTACTCTCCTACCCTTATTCCAATTTCTCAGTCAGAATGACTACCATTTTGAGCAGAGGGTTGAGCCCACCATGCCAGATGAGCCCCAGTAGTAGTCTTTTTTGAATAGACTCTAATGGGTAGATCCGAGCTAAAACACCTATACTTGTTTTGACCACCTGGTATACCGCAACAGCCTCCATTCCTACCTTCCTAACAAACACCAGCATGCAAAATATTTTAACTTATTGCTGAAGCAATAATAAATACAAAAAGTCAACCATAGAGAAAGGTGTAGAACAGGGTGCAGTAATGCAGCAGGAATGGCTACTCTGGGCGAGAGGTCTTCCATGGACAACAGCAGAACACCATCAAAAACAGAGAGGCAATACCATAAGGAAAATAACTAGCACAGTGGTCTGAAGCCAACCTGGTGGTTTATATGGACAGCCCTGTTGGAAACAACCTGCCAGAGAATCGAGCCAACAGCAATGGTGGCTGCTATGTGATAGCTTGTAATTTGGAAAGCCTTGATCATGGCCTGCATTTCGGTATCAAGATGGATGCAAAGCAATTCTTCATGATCAAATTTGGGATCATAACCCACAGGAAGGAAGAAGAAGGCATCCATAATGGCATGTTTAGATGTAGGACAAAAATGGATTCTGTAATTTAGTGAGACAAGAATAGCAAGAAGTGTTGTAGGTGGTCTGTTGCCTTGTCAAGCAAGAAAGAGTGAGGGTTAAACAAAGAACCCAAGGGTTTATGCTCAGTAATAAGGAGAAACTTGCAGTCATGCAAAAGAACATGGAATTTATGGAGGGCATAGATTATGGAAAGAGCCTGTTCTTCCACCTTAGAGTATTGCTGCTGTGCCTGAGTGAGAGATTTAGAGGTGAAAGCAACAGGTCATTCAGACCCATTGGCATATCAGTGTGCTAGGCCTGCACTGAGGCCATACTGTGGGGTGTCAGATGCCAAAACTGTGTGCTGGTCCAGAAAGAATGTAGCTTAACAATGGGTCAAGTGTAGTTTGGATTTCAACATTTGAAAAGCACATTCGCAATCTGGGCTCCAGCAGAAAGGTATGTTCTTGTGAAGCAAGGCCCATAATGTGTGGGCCAGTGTAGGTGCCCCCAGCAGGAAGGCCTGAAGCTACTTCATGGATGAGCAGTGAGGCACAGACATAACCACATCCCGCAAAAACTTGAACCCCAATAAGCAAAAGAAGGTTAAAAAACTGAGATTTTGTGAGGTTACACCATAAACCTGTGGACTCTAAGACAGAAAATAAAGTGTGCAAATTTTTCAAGTAATCCATGGAGGAGCCCATTACAACAATATCATTCACATAATTAATGCAACACAGGAAAGGTACAGTCAACTGCCCTAAAAATCATTTTGAAAATAGCGGGGGCACTATCCACACCAAAATGAAGAAACAAATATTGACAAAGACCAAAAGAAGTATTCAAAACCAGAACTTGCTGAAACTCTCTATTGACAGGAGCCTGCACATACAATTCAGACAAATCAATTCTAGAAAAGAACCAGCCACTTGACATTTCCACCAGCAGTTTCTCCTGGCATCAGCAAACACCAAAAATGTAATTGAATGAATCACTGACTTGTATAAGAGGCACATGCATCAAATTGTCCCAACTGCAAAATGTTCTGTTTATTATAATTGACCACCTTCCACATGACCAGTGTCAATGGTGGTGAGCCTAAACTCACATAAGTTTGTGAATTCAAGAACATCACCTCAGCACCTGTGTCAACCCGTAGCCAGTGCACTTACCAGAAAACACTTAACTCGATAAATAACTTGGGGGAAGTTGCAAGCATTGGAGTCACACTGTTTACGTCCATATTCTGAGCAACCTTCAGTGAATGACACATGGAGGCAATGTGGCCTTTCTTCTCACAAGCATTACAAGTATTGCAGTACTTAGGGAAGGCTGAACATTCATACTTGACAAAACACAAAGGACATGATTGAAACAGAGAATGCTGATGCTGACACTATGGTGATCATGGCTTCTTGGGATGACCTTGATCTACTCGGCATTGGGCCCACAAGTTTACATCCACCACTGCTGCTTCCTTGTGCAAGCTATCTGTCATCCTAGTGGGCACATCTTGTGACACTGATGTCACATCACCTTATACTTCAGTTTGGTCACCTGCTGCCCTAAAAAATTCAAAAGAGTGTGTTATTTTTAAAACTTCTGCCAAAGAAGGGTCTTCACACAGTAAAGCCATCTGGTTCACTTCCCTGTCCAGAGATAAAGTGACAATTGCATTGCACACCACAGAGTCTGTGTAAGAATTAGTTTTGGCTTCAGTAATGAATTGATGCTTACGGCAAAGTCCATGAAGTTCAGCTGCCCAGGCACTGTATGACTGGTTTGGTTTCTTACAGCATTGGTAGAATTCAAGTCATAATGCAATGACATGCTTTTGTTTGTTATGGGAGTTGGACAGTAAACTGTACATGCAATAAAAAATAAGAGCTGAGACAGTAATTGATACACTTTAGGTGGAATCCACAAGAGGAAGATGGCTTTGCACTAATGCAAGTCTGTCACACCAAAAGACTAAAAAAATTGTTAGAGTCTTTTTTTGCAAGTTTCACAGTACTCAGTTGGATCATCATCCATAGAAAAAGTGGGTGGCTGGACCAGTAGAATGGTACCCTGTCTGTTAAGTGAAGCCAACAAAGTGGTCACTACTGAAGTAAGCTGGTAGCACAATGTCAATCATGACTGATGTGATGAAACAGCACTTAGAGGGTGCACACACAGAAACTATTCCAAACTTATCCCCAATTGTGTAGTGAGCAACTAATACACGAAACTGTTCCAAGTAATACAAATACGGCTTTGTTCATAAATCTCAAAACAATAAAAGAAATTAGACTCTCACAAACCCACACATTATAAGACACTTCAATGTGGCCCAATACACCTCCAACAGGAGGCTTCCAGCAGTCAGCCCATGTTCATACAGTTGGCAGCCGATTCAAACACACACACGTGGTGACACCATACTCATCACAATCAAACTCACATGTACTGGTATCAGAATACAGCACCTTCATATTTCTAAGATGGTATATTGTGACACTGTAGATCAACTATTTATAGATAAAATTTTACTGCAATTAAAAATGAGTTAAAGCCAAAAATTTTCCCTGGATACCTTTATATCTAATTTTGAAAATTTAAACAGAGTGGCCTTCCTTGAATACATCTGTTGAGGAACTAGGAAGATCAAACTTTTCTCCTGCAGTGCAAGAGACTTAAATAAATTACTCAGATTAAGATTTGTATTCCATATTTAAATGTACTGTTGTTTTCATCTATCAGTGATAAGATTACTACTAACTAACAGAAATTCTGTTTTATAGCTGTACAACCACTTTTCAATGGATGTCATCAATGACAAAAATCACTTGCATGCAATGTTAGGGTGTTCAATGCCCTTGCTTTCTAATCAAGAGGAAGAATGGAAATGAGCATTTGGTGTCATTGGCCAGGAGGCCCCTGGCGGGGCAATATCCTTAACATCAGTTTGCTGCAGAATTCTTGAACATATTCTCAGTTCAAATGTAATAAATTTCCTTGACAGAAAAGTTTCTGTCCACAAATCAGCATGCTTTTAGAAAGCATTCCTCACGCAAAACATGGCTTGCCCTTTTCTCACATGATATACTGCAAACTATCGATGAAAGGCCAAAATTCCATATTCCTACACTTCTGAAAAGCATTTGGCACCATGTCCCGCTGCAGACTGTTGACTAAGGTACGAGCATATGGAATAGGTTTCCAGGTATATGCTTGGCTCAAAGACCCCTTAAGTAATAGAACCCAGTACAATGTTCTCAATGGCAATTGTCCATCAGAGACATGGATATTATCAGGTATGCCCTAGGGAAGTGTGATAGGACTGCTGCTATTTTCTGTATGCATAAGTGATCTGGCAGACAAAATGGGCACTTATCTACAGCTGTTTGGTGATGCTGATGTTGCTAAGGTGTACAGGAAAATCTGATCATTAAGTGACAGCAAGAGGATACAAGATGACTAAGAGAAAATTTCTAGCTCATGTAATAAATGGCAGCTACCTATAATGTAGCAAAATGTAAGTAAATACAGATAGGTAGGAAAAAGAAACCCATCATGTTTGAATACAGTAATGTAATGTGCAGTTTGACAAAGTCACATAGTTTATATATATGTGCATAATGTTGCAAACAGATATGAAATGGAGCAAGGATGTAAGAATTGTAGAGGGGAGGTGAATGGACAACTTCAGTTCATTGGAAGAATTTTTGGAACAAGCAATTCATCTGTAAAGGAGACCACATATAGAACACCAGCTTGACCTGTTCTTGAGTACTGTTTGAGTGTTTGAGATCTGCACCATTCTGGACAGAAGGAAGACATCAAAGCAATTCAGAGGTGGATTGCTAGATTTGTTACCAGCAGGTTTGAACAACATCAAAGTATTACAGAGATGCATCAGGAAGCCAAATGGGAATCCCTGGAAGGAAAGGTGACATTCTTTTTAAGTGACACTACTGATAACATTTAGAGAGCTGGCATTTGAAGCTGACCTTAGAATGATTCTAATGCCACCAACTAAAATTCTGAATAATGACCAAAAAGATAAGATAAGAGATATTAGGTATCATGTGGAGGCATGTAAAAAGTCCTTTTTCCCTCTCTATTTGTAAGTGAAACAGGAAGGGAAATTACTACCATGGTACAGGGTACCCTCTGCCATGTGCTATACTGTGGCTTGCAGAGTATGTATATAGAATCCATGATGTGTGTAGTTTTACAAGAATGGCACAGCCCAGCAGTGGTTCAAGAACAACAGGAGAAGCTTAATAACTGGGCCAACTGAAGAAAGCATTTGGTGAAAATTTACAGCAAATTTGTTTACCAGAAGAAACATTGAAGAGGAGAGCCCACTACCATGGGGAAATGACATAGTCATACATACAGAATGTTTTAGACCTAAGCAAAATCATGAAAATGAATATGACAGCTGATAAAATCTTGCATTTGATGAAAAGAGTTGATGAAGACATCTACCAAGTGCTACTGATAAAGGATGTCACAAGAGGAGAATTCATCAAGTGGTGGCAGTGCACCAAGAAAATGTAACAAAAAAGGATGTATGGAAAAGGTAAGGCCAACTCCTGGATGTGGCTCTTACAGCACTTCTGGTAGACCACCATGAGATCACATCTCTCATATGCCAGGTAGTAAGGCAAGATATGCAGCAGCTTATGGCAGCACGTTATGTTGGACTGAATACAGAACAGACAGTGGGCATGAATGCCACAACCATCAAACGACAATTAAGCATCTGCCCAATTAAAGTACAACCAACACCTCTGTCAAGTTTACTGCTCCACAGACTAACAGATATTTGGAGGTTGGAACACCATATGCCAGTTTGTTCTCACTGTGGACACTCTGGGCATGTTGTTGACTACTGCAAAGGAAGAAAACCAGTTTGTGATGAATATTATACATTATGACATCTACCACTACAACAGTCATATTTACATGAGTCAACTGCGGATGATTATAGTTAACCTGTGCGACAAATCCCTTGACTGCACCATGGACCAAGTCATTCCTCAACATGCTGCAGATATTCCCCATTGCTATATAGAGGTACCAATTACTACCCTAGCCACTAAATTCAGAAAAACTATGCAAGTTGACCATCTATGGCAGTGAGACAATCACAGATGAAAATCTTCTATGGATGATAGTTACTAACGTGTCAGGAAATCTCACCAATGCCATCATCAATGGGCATTAGTCAACTGAGGGGCTTATTTTTCTGTAATATTACCAACTAAAAATGATTCTGTTCTTTGATATGAAAGTGAGTGTGCAAAAGGTAGATATGGGATATATTACCAGTGAACAGAACATACATTGCAAGAGTAAGTATCAATGACAGAACACAGGCCTTTGAATTTATCTTTTCATTATAATGTAATCATGAATTTATTCTGAGATGTGACTTCTGCCAGGCATTGCAAGCAGTCACAGACTGTGGAAAATCAGAGCTCAAGATTAGCAAAGCTATTCCAATACTCACACTTGATAAATATTGGCCTGACTGGCCACTGGCCGTTGAAGACTTTGGTGGATCACATGCATAAATGAGATCAATAACAGTCACAAATGTAGATGTCATTTGATTAGTGAAGCTTTTGTTGACTGCAGGCTCATGAAAGAAATCCATGTACTAGTGATGATGATAAGCATTGTACAAGGTCAAGGAGAACTTCGGATCATTAAGTGACAAAAGCAGCCACAATCCATCCCTCAAGTTACATGCATAGGAACAGCTGAACCAGGCAAGGATGGGCAGCATAGTGCCATCAAGGAATAATTGTGCTAGAACTGCAGACAACACACTTGAGGAAGCTACTCCCAATTGAACCTAGCCTGATCAAAGAACAATGACAACATACGAGGGTTATTCCAAAAGTAAGGTCCGATTCGCCGTAACTATTGAAATTTGGCGCCAATGACAAAACACGCATGCGCGCCGACTCCCGGCAAGCCTTGCGCGTCAAACGCCGCCATTCGCTTTGTTACTGTTGCTGAGTGTAGTTCACAGTGTCACTTTACAATGTTTAAGACAATTGATCAGCCCGCCGATTGTGAAGTAAGGGCAGTGATACGGTTTTTGTCTGCAAGAAACAATTCAGCGGCGGAAATCCATCGGCAGATTACTGAAGTGTACGGTCCTAACATAATGAGCGACAGTAAAGTGCGCAAGTGGGTGCGAGCTTTTAATGAAGGACGGGATAATGTGCACGATGACCCACGGTGTGGCCGACCATCAGTGATTTCAGACGATTTGGTCAATGCGGTTGACAAAAAAATTCGTGAAGATCGCCGATTCACTATTACAGACGTAGACATGCATTTTCCGAATGTGAGTAGAACAACTTTGTACAGAATTGTGTCTGAACATTTGAAGTTTCACAAATTGTGTGCCCGTTGGGTTCCCAGGCTGCTTACTGAGCCCCAACGAATGAAAAGAATGGCTTTTGCTCTTGATTTTTTGGAGCGATATCATAAGGAAGGTGACAGTCTTTTAGACAATGTTGTCACAGGGGATGAGACATGGGTTTCTCACATCACTCCAGAGTCTAAACGTCAGTCAATGCAATGGCGTCACACGTCATCGCCAGTCAAGGTCAAGGCAAGGCAGACAATCTCAACACGTAAGGTTATGGCGACTGTGTTCTGGGATAGACGTGGAGTATTGTTAGTCGACTTTATGGAGAGAGGAACAACGATTAATAAAGCCGCCTACTGCGCTACCCTGACTAAACTTCGACGTGCAATCCAGAATAAGCGACGTGGTCTTTTGTCGTCTGGAATCTTGTTGTTGCATGACAATGCCAGACCCCACACTGCAAATGAAACGCAAGCTCTGATCAAGAAATTTGGATGGGAACAGATGGACCATCCTCCTTACAGTCCGGACCTGGCGCCAAGTGATTTCCACCTGTTCCGTTACTTAAAGGAGTTTCTCGGCGGCAAGCGCTTCGACACAGATGATGAAGTGAAAGAAGCAGTTAAGGACTGGTTATCGTCACAGGCGGCCGATTTCTATAACATGGGCATTCAAAAGCTTGTTGAACGATGTGACAAATGTTTAAATAAGTATGGAAGTTATGTAGAAAAATAGATAAAGATGTAAGGAATGTAAATAAAACAATTGTTTTGAAAAAACATTTTAGTTTTGATTTTTTTTTTTATAACCGGACCTTACTTTTGGAATAACCCTCGTATATTAGCCATCCTGCACCAATTATTGGATTATTTCAAATGAAGAATGGAGAAAAGATAGATCAAGTGGTGCATGGTAAAACACTGTGACAAAAGTGGGGTTCATCAACCAATCAAGCAGCATTCACATAGGTATCATGTGAAGATACTACAACATGACATTAGTAAACTTTCAGAGAATCCTTGGTCCTTTCCTGTGAACCTTGTGAACAAGAAGGATGGCACATTGCATTTTTGTGTCAACTACCACTGACTGAACAAAATCAGGAAAAAGATGTCTATCCATGGTCATGCACTGATGACTCTGGAGGTCATTTCTTAACTATAGACATGCACACAGACTACTGGAAAAATCAAGGTTGATGAGGCTGGCCATGAAAAGTACCCCTTCATAACAGGTGCCATCCTCTATGACTACAAAGCAATGCTGATTGGACCATGAAATGTACCAGCCACTTCAAGCATATATTGGACAACTTGCCCTGACACCTTAACTGGATGGCACATCTTTGTTATATAGATGACACTGTCATTGTTTTGAAGACATTTGAAGAGTATCTAAACTACCTGACAATCGTGCTGGAGTGAGTTCAGGCTAGAGACCTCTGCAGTGACTGGCAGTGTCATGAGGTATCCACCACCATACACTGTATGATAACTTCCAAGGCAGATATGTAGGTGTGGACATAGCAAATCTGAAGATAGTACTTGGTTAGATGTGATCTGACGGTACCAAAACAACTGGATCTGCAACTCACTGTATGGAGACTAACACAGAACTACAAACAATTGACTTGAAAAACATGTGCATAGTGGCATCTATAAATACCAAAAACATTGCATTGTGGCAAAATTTAAATTTCAGCATTACTCCTTAGTTTTTACAGGTAGTTATAAATAATGAAATGACTCGTAAGGTTGAGGTTCAAATACTGAAGTCCAAGTCCTTCAACACATTTCTCATGCTTTGGTGAATGAAAACCCTTTGTCAGTACATATGACAACATATCTTTAGTTCTCTGATATTTCAGTCTCAGTGAATACTCTTGCAGAGCCTGATGTATGAAGCAATATTTTATAGGAATGTGAATCATCTTTGAGTGAAAATCTGGGTAATGTGCTAACTTTTCAGTTGACTGGTTGTCACTGAACAGGATACTGTATGACACTTCTCCTATAACCAAGTTCTTCATGAATGTTGACAGGTGAATCACTTTCTTTGCTATTTCAATGAAGCTCATGTACTTAGATCCAGTGGATGTAATAGCAATGGCTTTCTGCTTTTGTGAAGACCATGAAATTGCTGATCTAGATAAGATGAAACCTGTGTATGACTTTCTATCAGTACTGGAATGTCCCTATTGAGCATATGTAAAACTCAATATTCATTTTCTATCCTTACTATCAGTTAGTTCACTTAGCTGCTTGCCCGTGTACAAAAGTGTGGCTGTTATTGTACTTGCTTAGGTTACTGACCACATAGCATTTACTGGGTCGAGTACCAAAGGCTATTTACATCAATGGTCCAACCAGTTCTCCGAATGGATCATGAGTATGTAGTATCTTATTTATTTCTAGCTGTTGCATCCAACTTGCTCCCAGTTGCCGATGGAGTACATACTACAAAGGTGGTTCGAAAAGTTCTCAGAATCACCAGGAGAAGTCAGCACTAGCACAACGAGTTGTTCAAGAGATGTTCATTGGACTGTTGCCTGTAAACACTTGCCACATCAGTGTTCTTGGAAGAGAGCTGTGGTGGTGACATGGCTCTGTTGTTGTTCCCATGTAATAATTTTCAAAGATGGAAAAATCAGGATGTGAGCAGTGATGAAGTGCTTCCTAAAGAAAGGTACGAAAGTAAAGAATATTCATGTCAACTTCCAGAATACACTGGGGGACTCTGCTCCTTCATATTCAACTGTTTCTAAGTGGACAAATGAATTTAAGTTTGGTCGGGAGAGCTTAGATGATGATCCATGCATCATTACAAAAATGTACAAAATGGTCATGGAGGATCACCAATTGAAAGTGTGTGAAATTGCTCATGCTTGCCAGATGTCATCTGAAAGCCTATATTTCATTTTAACTGAAGAATCAGTATTGAATAAATTATCTGCAAGATGGGTGCCGCAACTCTTGATGATTAATCAAAAACGCATGAGAATGGACATATCAGAACAATGTTTGGCCCGTTTTAGGAGAAACGAACTAAATTTTTTTCACCAGTTTGTGACCACAGATGAACCTTGTGTGCACTACTATACCCCAGAGGGAAAACAACAATCAAAGCAGTGGGAAGATGCTCATTTTCCACCACCAAAGATAGCAAAGACAATTCCTTAAGTGGGAAGGGTCATGGGATCAGTGTTCTGGGATGCAAAGGGGATTCTGTTTGTAGATTATCTCCCCACTGGGCAAATAATTACTGGGGAATACTATGCTAAGCTCCTGGACAAATTGCAACAAAAGATACATGAGAAAAAGTCAGGTTTAGCAAGGAAATTCATCTGCCAACAGGAAAATGCACACCCGCACACATGAACTATGGCATGAATTGTTGCCACACCTGCCTTATTCAATTGATATGGATTCATAAGACTTCCATCTCTTCCCCAAACTGAAAATTTTTCTTGGTGGTCAAAGATTCATTTCAAACATAGAACTGATAGCTAGAGTTGACAACTATTTTTCAGGCCTGGAGGACACTCATTTTTGAGATGGGATCAAGGCACAGGAACATAGTTGGACCAAGTGCATTAATCTTCAAGGAGACTACATTGAAAAATAAAAAAGGTTTCAGTGATGTAAGTACTTTTTCTCTATTCCATTCCAATAATTTTCCAAACCACACTCATAACCTGCAGTTGTACATTACTATAACACTTTTCTCCTATGACAACTTTGACTTAATTAAATCTCTTCACCAAATTGCTATACTTAGATGCCCAGATAGTACCTAATGGCACCAAAGTTCTTGACATAAAATCTGCCTGATAACTCGTCAATGATTTGTTTCATCCTCTATGGGTCTCCTGAAGTGATTATAATGTCATATACATAAAGAAGTAGGAAGACTGGACGTTGCCATACACCGTTTACAAAGGTGCATGGATCTGAACTTCTGGGTTGCAATCCAATTGATGTTAGAGGTGTATTCAACTTGACATACCATTGTTGATAAGCCTGGTGCAGCCCATTACTGGCTTTTTTTAAGTTTACACACTTTGTAACTGGACTTCAGTGTTTGGAGCATGTCACTTACCTTCTTGAATATATAGGTATCCTTCTCCAAACCTTTCAGTTTTTGTAAGAATGTGACCATTGAGTTTGGTTGTTCCCTCAATATTTCTGTATCAATTTCACCACTGAGAAATACAAAGGTAATGCTCAGCTGTGAGACATGCAACTCCAAGTTGACTTTTAGAGCAATGAGTAGCCTAAATGAATCAGTTCTTTCTAATAGAGAGAATTTTTCCACAAAGTCAACTTCAGGCCTTAGGCTGAATCCTCATGCATCTATCTATTTTTGCGTTTCTCCTCAGCAAAGATCCATCACTTCTTCCTATATGTATTCCTCAGAAAAGTACCTCAGTGAAATTCCCTTTCATTTGTCAGCCTGTCTACAATATACAAGGCATCATTTTCCACAAGTGACCTGACTTCATCATATGTAGCCTCATACCACTCTCAGTTAAATGGACCACATAATGTATCACTGACACTGATCTCTGTTGCATTTGAAATGAAGTGAGCTTTATGCATTGAAATATTTTATGAATCTATATCTAGCAAGGACTGTTGAGCAGGTGTGATACTTGAAGAAATACTATCTTCATCATTTGATAAGTTACCATCAGGTCTTAATTCCCATCCTGCAGTGATTGGAAGCCCATCTTCATGAAACCCATAAAATGATTCATTGTCTGATAATGGCTCTGGTTCAGTGTTTGTATCACCATTGAAATCTCCTCCCATGGAATTCATGTTGATGACTCCTATTTGGTAATGATCTGGCTCATCTTCATAGAAGTCCACGTAAGTTTATTTGCGCTCAGAACTGTCATGATCAAGGAACTTCACATCTCTTGACATGTGAATCATTTCATCTCTAGGTACCCACACACCACAGGCTTTCAAACAGCTAGAATAGCCTACAAAAATTCCATCTTCCCTTTTAGGATTGAACATTCCTTTGCCTGGCAATTTCTCCAGGATGACAAAATTTTGACCAGATGTATGATGATGACATAGGTCAGGTTTTCTCTTCAGCCAATTATTAAATGGAGTTCCACCAGACAGTCATATAATTAAGCAATGATTTCAGATGTAATTAGCTGTGTTGAAGGCATCGGTGCAAATGATGATGTTAGTCCTCATTTCACCAGCTTCTGATGAGCCACTTCAACCAATGAACTGTTCTTTTTTTCAGCAGCACCATACTGCTGTGGTGTGTATGGACCCATTAGACATTGCTGTATTGCTCCATTCTGAGGACAGAGCCAATTCTTTCACTGAGGTACTCCATTCACTTGTCTGAATAAAAGGATTTAATTTTATGACCAGTGTGATTTTCAACTACAATTCTGAATTGCACAAATTTGTAGACAATTTCTTCTTTATACCGAAGGAAGTAGATTTGATACCATCAGTTGTGGTCATATATAGAGGTAAAAAATATTTTGTACCACCTGGAAAGATTTCTCTCATTGGCCTACAGACATCAGAGTGCATTAACTCCAGAAGTTCATTTGAGTTGATTCGGTGAAAGGAATAGATGGGAATTTTCCTGTAGGACACATAGTGCATCTCACCAGACTGATATCACTGAATTTAAAACCTGTCACATACCCATTTTTGAGCACTTTGATCATATCAAATGAAAATATATTGTTCCAGAGATCTTTTCAGGAGTCAAACACCTATGATGTGTATATGCACACAGAAAGAAACCAAATTTGTACTAAGGCTGGGATTATAATCCTGGTCTTGGCACAAATTTTCTTTCATCTCTTCAGTCTGCACCTATACATCATGTTGATCATATCTTGTACATTCAAGTGGTTCATTTGAGCATGTCAAAGTTGCACATCACTTAACAATGATATACGCCTTTGGAACATTTTCTTGTAAATAAAATGTGTTATCAACTCAGTCTGCAATCAATTTGCTTAATCATTGGTGTCTCACATAACTGCAAGAATTTTCTCAAATATCACCGAGTGACTGTTGTCTACAACCTTTGCAACTGAAATGAGACTAGTTCCAAATTTTGGCATGCACAAAGTGTTTTTCATCATTAGTGAACTGGGGCCACTGGCTGTAACTGTAATGCATGACTTTTAGCTGTTTGCATAACAGTGTTGTATGCAAGCATTAAATTCTCTTGCATTTCCATCTCATGCTTGAACATTTTTGGTTTGTTGCACATGTGTGGTATGCCACCACTGCCTACACACCAAAAAAGTTGTTGTCACAAAAATTTGGAGCAAACTCATTCATAAAGAAACAGCAATGAGCTTTATTGACATTGTTTGCTGATTGTACAGTTAGTTTCTTTTTGTAAAAGCTTTCATCTTCCTTGTGTGTCTTACAGTTAATAAAGCAGCATTTGTAGGCTGCTTTTCCCTGTTTTGTGTTTGTTTCGATTTTTGGTCCAATTTGTCAATGTCATTCACAGTACATTTAGGTTTGCTCACAAAATGTTTATCCAGTTTAATAAACATTGCAGTGCTTGCATTTTCACTGTCTTTCTGAACCCTTGTGTTGCATTCATCCAAACTTTTTACCTTTGATATCTCTACATTAAGCTGTTTGTCACGGGATTAAATAGCACATCTATAATCAGCATACCTACCCGGAAAACTGTAGAACCACATTGTTTGTGAAATACTACCATTTATGTTGACATCTACTGCATGTAACTTATTTCCAGCATCAAAGAATTTAGTAAGACATTTTGTCACATCATCACTATACTGCATTTTGTGAAGGATAAGGCATTTCAACAGCGTTGCTTTGCAAGCAGGTTCTTTGAATGCATAGATTGAGTTTAAGTCATACTTGACATGATGTAGTGCAGTCCTTTACTTGCTTCACCTCTGCTTTTGCTTTTCCGTCTGCCGCTAGTTATCCTCCGTATGGAACTTCTGCAGCAGGCAGCACTTCACATTCACCAGGTACTGCAGGTTGCAGTATATCTCCAGATACAATGTCCACAGCTCATGGTCCAGTGGCTAGCATTGCTGCCTCCCAATCACGGTGACCCAGGTTCGATTCTCTGCCAGATTGAGGATTTTCTCTACCCAGGACTGGGTGTCTGTGCTGTCCTCATTATTTCATCATCATCATCATTCATGACAGTGGCTAGATTTGACTGTGTAAAAAACTGGACTGTGCAAAAATTGGGTCTTTAAATGGGCGCTGATGACTGCACAGTTGAGCACAACACAAACCAAACATCATCATCATTATCATCATCCAAACACAAATCCCCAAATCTCATTCTCAATTGATCATCATCTCAATGAACTTGTTAATTTACACACCTTTTAAGCTTATGATTTCAAAAAATTTTTTCTAATTGAATTGCCAATTGTGTACTGTACAACTTCATTTGCAGCTCACTCTAAGGAGAATAACACAGAATGGCTATCAACTGATTTGAAAAATCAAGCATGCAGAGGTATCTATAGGTATTGAATGGCAATAAAATTCAAATCTCAACAGTACTGAAAACAAATTATGAGACTAATTAAGCATATTAAATCCAAAAGTTTTCTTTCTGTCAGGCCAGTGGTGCATATTATGTTGAAGAATGGCATATTACATAAATTTTAGGAGATTTTGCTGCTTTTTTTATTGACACTTTATTAATTTGTTATGTATGTAACATCACGAGGTTGTTTTGGTATTTCTGTCATTTTCTATTTATCCTCCAGTAACGGTCCTTTTTTTGTAAATATGTATGATCAAAGTATGTATCATATATTTACAGTATTATGTGGCTTGCCAACAGCCTTGCCACAGTGGTAACAACAGTTCCCGTCAGATCACTGAAGTTAAGCACTGTCAGGCTGGGATAGCATTTGGGTGGGTGACCATCTGGTCTGCTGAGCGCTACTGGCAAGTGGGGTACACTCAGCCCTCGTGAGGCAAACTTAGGAGCTACTTGATTGTGAAGTAGCAGCTCTGGTCTCATAAACTGAGATACGGCCGGGAGTGCAGTGTGCTGAGCACATGCCCCTCTATATCCGCATCCGGTGATGTCTGTGGGCTGAGGATGACACAGTGGCCAGTCAGTACCGTAGGGCCTTCAAGTTTAGTATTTTGTGGCTTACTTATATGATTGTATTGTATGCATTGTACGTTAACCGGGAACCTAGAAACGATGGAGAGGCTCCATCCCCACCACAGCTGCGGTGGTCCACAACCCCACGACGACTACCGCAGACCTGGACCCCCCAGGAAACGTCTCACCGCAGATGAGTGTAACCCCTATGTATGTAGAGTAATGGTGGTGTACGCGTATGTGGAGAACTTGTTTGCGTAGCAATCGCTGACATAGTGTAACTGAGACAGAATAAGGGGAATCAGCCCGCATTCACCGAGACAGATGGAAAACTGCCTAAAAAGCATCTACAGACTGGCCAGTTCACCGGACCTTGACACAGATCCACCGGGTGGATTCGTGCCGGGGACCAGGCGCTCCTTCCCACCTGGAAAGCTGTGCATTAGACTGCATGGCCAACCGGGCGGGCTTACCTGTATGATAGTAGTTACTTGTTTTATATCTTAGACATCATTATGTATGCCGAATACTGCATCCTGGAGTGGCCTTTTGTGTTGTGTTGTATTGGCTTTCATGTGTCATAAATCTCTGAAGGTTTTTTTCTTTCAGGGTGTCAATAAGATTTTCTAGATATTTTTATGCTTCAGTTCTTTTTGTTCATTTAGAATTTCATTTCGGTATGTCTGTACAGGTGTAAATTTCCAGTTATTTCAGGATATTCATTGTATGTTTTTTGGGCATCCAATGTACAACTATTACTGCATTTATTATTTTTTCTACTTTCTGTTTTTGGTTTTGTAGTTGCATATAGAATGTACACTGATTGTGGTGACAGTCCTGCATGTGTTTCTTGAACCTTATTCTGACATTTCTACATATATGTCATATATTGAATTTGCTGCAACCTCACATGGTTGTTTGACTCATTCAGAAAAACAGACAAATAAGAACTCAAATATTAGACTTTGCGAAAATATGTGTGACAGCAGTTTCGTGGACAACAACTGCCATGAAGTTAAAAGTGATATGAGCATGCAAAAATTTCCACATGGTCATTCAACTTGTTTGGGAAAGCAGACAATAAGAACTCAAATATTAGTATTAATGAAAATATGACTACTTTAAATAGCGCTGAAGTTTCCAGAATGAGATTTTCACTCTGCAGTGGAGTGCGCGCTGATATGAAACTTCCTGGCAGAATAAAACTGTCTGCTGGACCAAGACTCTAGCTCAGAACCACTGGACCGAGACTCTAGCTCAGGACCTTTGCCTTTTGCAGGAAAGTGCTCTACCATCTGAGCTACCCAGGCACGCCCCACAGATTCACTTCCGCCAGTACCTCGTCTCCTACTTTTGAAATTTCACAGAAGCTCTCGTGCGAACCCTGCAGAACTAGCAATCCTGGAAGAAAGGATATTGCAGAGACATGGCTTATCCACAGACTGGGGGATGTTTCCAGAATGAGATTTTTACTCTGCAGCAGATGTGTGCTGATATGAAACTTCCTGGAAACATCCCCCATGCTGTGGCTAAGCCATGTCTCCGCAATCTCCTTTCTTCTAGGAGTGCTAGTTCTGCATGGTTTGCAAGAGAGCTTCTGTGAAGTTTGGAAAGTATGAGACAAGGTACTGGCAGAAGTGTAGCTGTGAGGATGGGGTGTGAGTAGTGCTTGGGTAGCTCAGATGGCAGAGCACTTTCCCACAAAAGGCAAAGGTCCTGAGTTCGAGTCTCAGTCCAGCACACAGTTTTAATCTGCCAGGAAGTTTCAGTGCTGATGTTTTTAGTGATAATGTTCTCACACAGTTTTATAATGAAGACATGCAAACACAACAGGACACTACTTCTGATCCTTGATCATCAACCAAGCAAAAACCAATCCAACAGAAAGAAGTAATCATTTTTGGTGACAGTTATGGTCATGGCATTTCAACCCACATAACTGAAGCATCAATAGTGTGTTCAAATTACACTACTGGTCATTAAAATTGCTACACAAACAAGAAATGCAGATGATAAATGGGTATTCATTGGACAAATATATTATACTAGAACTGACATGGGATTACATCTTCACGCAATTTGGGTGCACAGATCCTGAGAAATCAGTATTCAGAACAACCACCTCTGGCCGTAATAACAGCCTTGATACACCTGGGCATTGAGTCAAACAGAGCTTGGATGGTGTGTACAGGTACAGCTGCCCATGCAGCTTCAACTCGATACCACAGTTCATCAAGAGTAGTGACTGGCGTATTGTGACGAGCCAGTTGCTTGGCCATCATTGAACAGACGTTTTCAATTGGTGAGAGATCTGGAGAATGTGCTGGCCAGGGCAGCAGTTGAACATTTTCTGTATCCGGAAAGGCCCGTACAGGAGATACAACATGCGGTCGTGCATTATCCAGCTGAAATGTAGGGTTTCACAGGGATCGAATGAAGGGTAAAGCCATGGGTCGTAATACATCTGAAATGTAACGTCCACTGTTCAAAGTGCCGTCAATGCGAACAAGAGGTGACCGAGATGTGTAACCAATGGCACCCCACACCATCACGCCAGTATGGTGATGACAAATACATGCTTCCAATGTGCGTTCACTATGATGTCACCAAACACGGATGCGACCATCATGATGCTGTAAACAGAACCTGGATTCATCCGAAATAATGACGTTTTGCCATTCGTGCACCCACGTTCGTCGTTGAGTACACCATCACAGGAGCTCCTGTGATGCAGTGTCAAGGGTAACTGCGGCCATGGTCTCCGAACTGATAGTCCATGCTGCTGCAAACGTCGTCGACCTGTTCGTGCACGTGGTTGTTGTCTTGCAAACATCCCCATCTATTGACTCAAGGATCGAGACTTGGTTGCACAGCGATGCGGATAAGATGCCTGTCATCTCGACTGCTAGTGATATGAGGCCATTGGGATCCAGCATGGTGTTCCATATTACCCTCCTGAACCCACCAATTCCATTTTCTGCTAGCAGTCATTGGATCTCGACCGACACGAGCAGCAATGCCACGATATGATAAACCGAAATTGCGATAGGCTACAACCCGACTTCTATCATAGTCAGAAACATGATGGTACAAATTCCTCCTCCTTACACAAGACATCACAACAACGTTTCACCAGGCAACGATGGTCAACTGCTGTTTGTGTATGAGAAATTGGTTGGAAACTTTCCTCATGTCAGCACGTTGTAGATGTCGCCACCGGTGCCAACCCTGTGTGAATGCTCTGAAAAGCTAATAATTTGCATATCACAGCATCTTCTTCCTGTTGGTTAAATTTCACGTCTGTAGCACATCATCTTCATGGTGTAGCAATTTTAATGGCCAGTAGTGTAATAAACTCACAAGACTATCAGAAATAGGCGAGCTGTCCTCCAATGATATCATTGTGCTTATTGCAGGATTGAATGATGTTTGTAAGAAAGAAATGTCTACAGCTGTTCGGGAACTGAAGAAATCTGTTAATGCCTACCAATGTCCTAGTTGTCAACGTTAAACACTGCCATGATCTGACGTAATTGCCCCGTGTTAATCAAGAAATAAATGCAGCGAACCAACAGTTTGAAAAAATATTTAAAGACCTTAAAAATGTTTGTGTGATAAATGTAAACAGAATTGGATGTAGATCTCATACTCACCATGGCTTACATTTCAATGTAGTAGATAAAAATCTAGTAACAAAGGAAGAGCTTTCTACCATATCAAACAAGCCTAAAGTGTTAAACACACAGTCAATTATGTTGGATGGGATCACGTATCTTTTTTATGTTAAATGTGGAGACTGACTGTGTTAAGCAACTACAAAGATCAATGCTTTCAAATGGGACAGACCTCCTGCTGTCTTGTGACAACTCCCTGGTAAGTTTGCTTCTCAACATCCAATTTCTAAAAAGTATAGACTATCATCCTCCATACAGTGCCATAAAAATTGTAAGTACAGAAGCATCTAATTCTTTGCCTATTCATGTTGAAAACTGAACTTTAATTATGCATCTAAATGTGCAATCAATCGAAAACAAAACAGACAAAATTGATGTCTTTCTAAATTCAAAGCCATGCCATGTCTTTTGTGTAAATGCTTACTGCCTCACGCTAGCTGAGACTGCTCTGTATATCCCAGAAGGTTTAGAATTAGCCACAATTTTATTTTTGTTAACAAAAACTCTAACACTGAATATGTAGAACAAAAAGTTGATCATTTTTGCAAGGAGAAATTTTTTCAGATTGTTGCATTACTACTTCCCAAACTTAAAATAGTCATCATCTGTATTTATTGTACCCAAAGTTCTGACATTAATCTGTTTATTGATCAAATGAAGACTTTTAATAATACCTGCAGGTAAAAAACAAACACCACAAGATGACATACACTGGTGATATTATTACTGACATCCGACAAAAAACAACAACTTTCACCCACTTTCAAAACATGTTAAGATCCAACAACTTGTACTGCATGAATGGCAAGCCAACCAAATTTCACTGAAAACTCCAGCAACAAACGCAAAGCTGCCTGGCAGGTAATAAACAAAATAGCAGCGAAACATAAAAACAGATAAGAAATTCCAATAGATTCAGCAAAATTAAATGAATTCATTGTAAACAGTAGTAAGTTTCCGTAACAGATTATGCAACTTCTGGAAGTTTTATCCATAACATACCTGACCTAAATCACTTATGCCCAACTGTATACAAAGTAGTCACAAATCTGCATGGCTCATAGAGTGAAGATCTCTATGGTATCTCAAACAACATCTTAAAACAAATAATTGATATTATTATTGCCCCTGATTTCTGGTCAATAGCACTTTTACAACTGGAAAATTTCCTCAGGCCCTGAAGGTCTTTATCCTTTCCCCAGTCTATAAGAAACAGGAAAAACAAACCTAAAATTTACCATCCAATATCCCTCATACCTGTAATATCCAAGATAATAGACTGTTGCATTAAACTGCAACCCTACAACTACTCTGCTGAGTGAAATCTTTTTTCCTCCTCACTCTTTAGTTTTAGGCTAGGTTTGTCTACAATAAATGCAGTAGAAACTCTTGTGACAGACATACTTGATGGCTCTGAAAACAATTCCATCACTTGTGCCTTACTACTGGATTTGAGTAAAACATTTGATGCTGTGTCACATGAAACACTAGTAAAGAAGCAAGAGTGCTATGATATCAAGAATAATGAACTGGATCTAATCAAATCACATCTGAAAAACAGAATTCAGGTATTTATGATAAATAACCAATACTCAAATGCCCTAACAGTTGTAAGAGGTGTGCCCAAAGACTCTGTGCTTGGACCTTTCCTCTTCCAAAGACTCAGTGCTTGGACCTTTCCTCTTCCTGGTATAAATGAATGAAATATATCTGATGATACTACCCTGATTACCTTAAATAGAAAATTGGAGGAGGTGAAGAAACAAACAAAAATAATGCTTGAAAAGTCTGCCTTATGGCTCCATAGTAACCAACTAATCCTCAACAGTACCAAAATAGAAACTATGTTTTTCTTCTTGCACAATCTGCAGGAAAAAGTAAATGAGTCTGACTCTGTAAGACATCCTGGTATCCACCTGGACCCCATATTAACCTGGAACAGCCACATGGAACAGTTATGTACAAGACTATCTAGAGCAGACTTTTTGTTAAGGAAACTAGTAACATTAGTTAGCAGACAACAATATTATTATAGCTTCTTTCAGTCTCATTTGCAATATGGAATAAAATTTGGGGCAACTCTCCTGGTGCTCAGACAGTGTTCATGTGACAGAAGAAAGCCATTAGAGCTGTTAGTTACTAAAAGTCAAGAATCATGTCAAAACTATTTTAAGGGTCTCAACATCTTGACTGTACCTCCACTGTACATTCAAACGTGTCTTCTTTGCATAAAAAAAAAGTACACACATTACCTCGCAGAACAGATGTTCATTCACATGGAACCAGATATAAAAACAACCTTGACATAGACTTTACAAGACTGTGTAAGGTCCCATGTAGTTATAAACAAACAGGCATAAAATTCTGTAACAAGTTACACCATCACTGAAAGACCTACAAGGTGAAGAAATGAATTAAAATATGTGCTATAGGCAGGACACGACCCCACGTTTCCTTGTTTACTGGGCAGGAACACCAACCATTACACCACCTCCACAGCGCTGTAGCTATCATTGCTGCATGGCTACCCTTGTACAATCCAATGCCCTCCCTCACAAAAACTTCACATCTTCAGCTGAATAAAACATAAAAAAACCAATCACGAAGCGATCGTCTTGCAGTTCTATCCGAGGGCTACGATACTTAGAGAAGTCAAGAAACCCATAGAAAACCATACACCAGGAACATTAACTGAAGAAAGTGGGTTACATTTGCAAGAAAACAGAAATACAGTGGGTTTAATTTCTGGAAGAAGGTGGTATCTACTGACAAGAGGCCATTTTAATTATTTAAGGCAAGTGTATGAGCAACAGTATGGAGTAAAAAAAGAATTGTGACCTTGAAGAGGGAAATATAACAGCCTCAGGTAAACATGGATGGGGTTCGGTACTTGTCTGGGGCTGCATAAGTGCAAGCGATATGGCGAGATTTTTGTTTTATTGACGGAACAATGGTCCATAAGGTTTACATAAACATCCTAAAAAAACACACCTGTACATCACATCTATACACAAGTATCAATAATATGGGTCTTTTAGAGGATTATAGCGACACACCATGAAGGAATTATCCGAATGGGCTGGAAATTGGTAGATGTGATGTGCACGTACGAACAAATGATTACAGTTTAAAAAAAATTACATGTCTTCCGCCTGGAATCTCATGACTGGAATATAATTGTCTTCAGTGATGACCCCCACTTGGACTATCGCCCGATGACCAGCAAAGAGGTGTCTAGATACGCCCTGGCCAGTCAACCAGAGGTGATGGTGTGGGGTGCCATTTCATTTCCTAGAAAGATCCCCTTTCGTTGTCATCTGCGACACACTTATGACACAGTACGTCAACGATTTTCTATGTCCTGTTTTGTTGCGCTTCATGACAAGCAATCCTGGGCTTACATTTTAGCAATATAATGCTCGAATGCACACATAGACAGTTTCTATTGCTTGTCTTCATGCTGGACAAACCCTATCTATAACAGCAAGGTAGCCGTCTCTCTCCCCAGTTGAAAACATTTGGGACATTACGGGTAAGGCTCTCCAAGCAGCTCGGGATTTTGACTATCTATTGTGCCAGTAGGACAGAATTTGACACGTTATCCCCCATCAGGACATCCAGCAACTCTATCAATCAATGACAAGCTAAATAACTGCTTGCATAAGACCCGAAGGTGGACCAAAGCATTATTGACTCGCTCAATTAGTAAAGTTCCTTCTCTTGAATGAAACATAATTTTTTTCAGAAATTATTATCGTTTGTTTGTCTGGTGATGTAGACAACATCTACCGATTTCCATCCCATTTGCACATTCCATTTTTTAAGAATGTATTTTCACACATACAGCTCCAGATACATGGCTGTAGCTGTTGCATAACACTGCCCACTGAATCCCAACACCTCTGCAATCCCTAGACATTTTGCCAGTAGAGAATTTCCGACACGTACTCGATGAATATATGAAGAGTCATCTGATATTCAATAGTAATTATGTAAGAGACGAGTTTTAGAGGAACGGCGTAAAGTTGTAACGCAGACAACAGAATCTCTAGTGGAATCCACAACCAATGAGAATGCAAGATATTGTTAAACGGGAAAATAGGACCTAATAACTACTAACACAACATTCTACTTTCAGTATTGTGGATGAATACATTTTTAACTATCTGTAAGTAAATGGAAATCTGTGCATTGAGCGCCAGCGGGTGCATGCCATGCTTGACTCCAAATGCATGACGCGAGGCAGAGGTAAGGGTCACTTAAACTTCAGAACGATATGTTTTGGTCAAATACACTCATGAGACTATAAAGACAATGACAGAGTTGATATCTCCAAAATATATAAAATTATGTCATCACTTCCAAAAGTGCTTGTGTAACTTATTAAAATACTGCAGCCTACCTAGTTATCCTAATACATATGACCTATACAAAATATTCGAGGAAAAATAACTCAACTAAATTTCCTGTATTGAGTATGTTACGTTTACGTATTTAGCAGGCGATATACCTTTCAGTTCTCGAGAATGATTTGTGTTCAATTGAAAATGAAACAAATGAGCCCTCGGTCACACTTTTTTTGGTCTTATTGACCACGTTTCAACACTTCTAAGAGTGCCTTCATCAGAAATTAGACATGCAAAGTGGTTTACAACATAATTACAAATTTATGGAAGAAAAATTTTATATATATGTATAAAAGAACGTGTAAGTGCTAACAGTACTAGACAGAGACAGTACTCACATGTCAAGTATAACATAAATAATGAGCTAGAAGGGCTTTAGTCACAAAAATTCAAAAAGAATGTGTGAAGGTGAGCGTCTAAGGGCTGCTCATACCTGTACAGCCACAGGTAGCAACTTGGATAACCAACATTATTTTCTTATGCCTGTGGTTGTGGAGCATTTGAGGCTAATTGTCGTTGATCTAGCACTAGAGAGCACTCTAATAAATCTTGTTTTTTTTTTTCTTAGGTAATCATTTGGGGATGTTGGCATTGAAAGTACCCGAGTAAGTACAAAGGTATGTACTTTTTCTTCCAATTAAAAAAATCTACACTGTAACCACACATTATCACCCTAGCAACATCATGCAGATGCCACACGATGTACTTACGTCTCTTGCCGCTCTGCCTCTGACAGTTGTACTAGGAGCTGGCAGTGGCCTCTGTGGCCGCCGCCTTGGCTCGCGACTGTCACAACCGGATCGTATAGACTATCAATCAATGACTGTTTATCGCTCCACGTAAAATCATAGAGTTACTTCGACATATTTTGCATACAAGTGCCTGAATGACTTGGATTATTTGTTTAAACGATGCGTTACTAGAAGATAGCGACGTAATCCGTTAAATAATGCACACAGTTATGCCAGCAGTCGACCAGCATCTATTCTGCAGTACATGCACACATGCACGCCACTCTCATGAGCAGGTGGCTGGAGCAGTCACTCTGAATTATGTGAGACACTCGCTGGTGGGTGATTACAAATCTAGTCACAGTGCATCTCTTGGTGGCTGCAGTGAACAGGCTGAAAAATTGTTCGTATAAACTATATATATTCAGAAAAATATCCAGACAACAATAGAGACATGTTTTCTTCTAGTCTGTATTGTGACGGAAAGCACTGCTTTTTGTCCCAAAAAGTGCCGAAGTGAACATCATCACATGCAAAATTGATCTAGTCTGTTGTTCATATAAATAACCGAAAAAAATTTAAACACGAAGAAGATGAACGGAAATGTCCCAGCTTCCCAATTCACAATATAGTCCTTAAGTGTGCTGTGCGGAATTTTGAGACCGTCGTTTCCGCGTTAATAGTGTGTCTCCTATCAGAATTCTGTGCCGATAAACGTAGAACAACTAATCCAAACGACAGATATCTCGCCAGACAGGCAAACAGATAATTTACGTGTGGGAGTAAAGCACTTTCATGTCCATATTTCTAGTTGCTTTTTTCTGCCCTTTCTACTTTGTTTATGTAACACCTACGGCGTAATACTGTTTGTGATCCGGTTGTACTTGTAAGACCTAATCCAGACACTATCTAATCAAGAAACGGAAAACGGTGCCTATTGTTCGAACAAATTATTCCAACCATAAATGAATTACATTCTCTAGAAGCACACCATTGTTAAACAAATTCAGCAACACCGTCTCTCTAACACCTTTCAAAGACATGACGAATTAGATGTCGTACACAGTGGCTCCAACACCGAATGTCAGACACAGTAGCTAGAGGTCATCCAAAAACAGCAAAAGACAGATTGGTCACAGTACATCCAGTCTCCTTCGTCAGTTTTTGGTGGGAGTAGGGAGGTTGGGTTAGAATCTGTTTTAACTATCGTGGGCACGATGGACACCGCGATGCCCTCTGTACTTGGAGACTTGGGCAGTTGTTGCTATTGAAAAGACGTGAATGCGTATGGCTGAGCTACATCTGCATTGAAAAGAAAGTGGCAGGTACTGTACACTCATTCCTCAGCTATTCATGTTGTTGTTGTGGTCTTCAGTACTGAGACTGGTTTGATGCAGCTCTCCATGCTACTCTATCCTGTGCAAGCTTCTTCATCTCCCAGTACCTACTGCAACCTACATCCTTCTGAATCTGCTTAGTGTATTCAACTCTTGGTCTCCCTCTACGACTTTTACCCTCCACGCTGCCCTCCAATACTAAATTGGTGATCCCTTGATGCCTCAGAACATGTCCTACCAACCGATCCCTTCTTCCAGTCAAATTCGGCCACAAACTCCTGTTCTCCCCAATTCTATTCAATACCTCCTCATTGGTTATGTGATCTGCCCATATAGTCTTCAGCATTCTTCTGTAGCACCACATTTTGAAATCTTCTGTTCTCTTCTTGTCCAAACTATTTATGGTCCATGTTTCACCTCCATACGTGGCCACACTCCAAAAAAATACTTTCAGAAACGACTTCCTGACACTTAAATCTATACTCGATGTTAACAAATTTCTCTTCTTCAGAAACGCTTTCCTTGCCACTGCCAGTCTACATTTTATATCCTCTCTACTGCTACCATCATCAGTTATTTTGCTCCCCAAATAGCAAAACTCCTTTACTACTTTATGTGTCTCATTTCCTAATCTAATTCCTTCAGCATCACCCGATTTAATTCGACTACATTCCATTATCCTCGTTTTGCTTTTGCTGATGTTCGTCTTATATCTTCCTTTCAAGACACTGTCCATTCCGTTCAACTGCTCTTCCAAGTAACTGCCATCTCGTTTCTGTACAAATTGTAAATAGCCTTTCGCTCCCTGTATTTTACTCCTGTCATCTTCAGAATTTGAAAGAGAGTATTCCAGTCAACATTATCAAAAGCTTTCTCAAAGTCTACAAATGATAGAAACGTAGGTTTGCCTTTCCTGAATCTATCTTCTGAGATATGTCTTAGGGCCAGTATTGCCTCACGTGTTCCAATACTTCTACGGAATCCGAACTCATCTTCCTCGAAGTCGGTTTCTACCAGTTTTTCCATTCGTCTGTAAAGAATTCGCGTTAGTATTTTGCAGCCGTGACTTATTAAACTGATAGTTCGGTAATTTTCACGTCTGTCAGCACATGCTTTCTTTGAGATTGGAATTATTATATTCTTCTTGAAGTCTGAGGGTATTTCGCCTGTCTCATACATTTTGCTCACCAGATGGTAGAGTTTTGTCAGGACTGACTCTCCCAAGGATGTCAATAGTTCTAATGGAATGTTGTCTACTCCCGGGGACTTGTTTCGACTCAGGTCTTTCAGTGCTCTGTCAAACTCTTCACGCAGTATCATTTCTCCCATTTCATCTTCATCTACATCCTCTTCCATTTCCATAATATTGCCCTCAAGTACCTAGCCCTTGTATAGACCCTCTATATACTCCTTCCATCTTTCTCCTTTCCCTTCTTTGCTTAGAAATAGGTTTCCATCTGAGCTGTTGAAATTCATACAAGTGGTTCTCTTTCTCCAAAGGTATCTTCAATTTTCGTGTAGGCAGTATCTATCTTACCCCTAGTGAGATAAGCCTCTAAATCCGTACATTTGTCATCTAGCCATGCCTGCTTAGCCATTTTGCACTTCCTGTCGATCTCATTTTTGAGACGTTTGTATTCCTCTTTGCCTGCTCCATTTACTACATTTTATTATAATCCTCCTTTCATCAATTAAATTCAGTATTTCTTCTGTCACCCAAGGATTTCTACTAGCCCTCGTCTTTTTACCTACTTGATCCTCTGCTGCCTTCACTACTTTCCTCAAAGCTACCCATTCTTCTTCTACTGTATTTCTTTCCCCCATTATTGTCCATTGTTCCCCTATGCTCTCCCTGAAACTCGGTACAAACTCTGGTTTAGTCAGTTTTTCCAGGTCCCATCTCCTTAAATTCCCACCTTTTTGCAGTTTCTTTAGTTTTAATCTACAGTTCATAACCAATAGATTGTGGTCAGAGTCAACATTTGCCCTTGGAAATGTCTTACAATTTAAAACCTGGTTCCTAAATCTCTGTCTTACCATTATATAATCTATCTGAAACCTGTCAGTATCTCCAGGCTTCTTCCATGTGTACAAACTTCTTTTATGATTCTTGAACCAAGTGTTAGCTATGATTAAGTTATGCTCTGTGCAAAATTCTACCAGGCGGCTTCCTCTTTCATTTCTTACCCCCAATCCGTATTCACCTACTACGTTTTCTTCTCTTCCTTTTCCTACTGTCGAATTCCAGTCACCCATGACTATTAAATTTTCGTCTCCCTTCACTATCTGAATAATTTCTTTTATCTCATCATACATTTCTTCAATTTCTTCGTCATCTGCAGATCTAGTTGGCATATAAGCTTGTACTACTGTAGTAGGCGTGGGCTTCGTGTCTAGCTTGGCCACAATAATGCGTTCACTATGCTGTTTGTAGTAGCTTACCCGCACTCCTATTTTTTTATTCATTATTAAACCTACTCCTGCATACCCCTATTTGATTTTGTATTTATAGCCCTGTATTCACCTGACCAAAAATCTTGTTACTGCTGCCACAGGACTTCACTAATTCCCACTATATCTAACTTTAGCCTATCCATTTCCCTTTTTAAATTTTCTAACCTAACTGCCCGATTAAGGGATCTGACATTCCACACTCCGATCCATAGAACGTCAGTTTTCTTTCTCCTGATAACGACGTCCTCGAGTAGTTCCCGCCCGGAGATACGAATGAGGGACTAGTTTATCTCCGGAATATTTTACCCAAGAGAATGCCATCATCATTTAACTATCAGTAAAGCTGCATGCCCTTGGGAAAAATTACGACTTGTGTTTCCCCTTGCCTTCAGCCGTTCGCAGTATCAGCACAATAAGGCCGTTTTGGTTAGTGTTACAAGGCCAGATCAGTCCATCATCCAGACTGTTGCCCCTGCAACTACTGAAAAGGCTGCTGCCCCTATCTGTATCGCTGAGGCACACAAGCCTCCCCACCAGCTGCAAGGTCCATGGTTCATGGGGGAGTATTCATAAACAACACAAATTTTACGAATATACATGAGATGAAGAGAGAAACGTTCTGAAGATTACAAACAGTCTACACGACTTCATATAAATTCAGCAACAGACGTATGTCAATTAACCTTCAATGATTGTCATTCAGAAAGGCAAGTAAGGCAAACAAATTTTATAATAACATACTCTGAACACATAATGTACCGAAAAATGGAATCACGTGCGGTACAATTCCTTTGCAAACCACCTCATATAACGGAATCACCACCCAACCGGCATAAAAAAACGCCAATAAATAATAATGTGTAGACAGCTAATGCTCACCTGCTTGAACCCAAAAAAAGAATCCACCACAGTGACTTTAAGCATAAGATACGTTCCCCTTCTCACTTCAACAAATTCTTTTGAGGTTATAACTTGCACCTAAAATTTCCGATAAAAATTTTGCCTACTTGTGGTCTCCAATAAAGCTGAAGTGTCAGTCCATATATTCTGAAGTACATGTCGATTAGGAAATTTTTCATCATCAGGATGCAACAGACTCCTTTCTTGAACTAAACTTATCAGCTTTTCACAGTCCACGTTCCATGTGTGATAACATCGGCTGATTTGACCGAAAATAGCAAACTAAACCGAACTTGTCCAAAGTCTGTATGTTCGGGTGATGAGATCGGATGGTTTTAAAACATCAGCCGTCCTCGGTCGATGTCAGAATCTCCCGATATCGGTGCCATAGCGATCGCAGCCTTACAAAACTTCGCTTCTTTTTTTTTTTTTAGTCGGTGTGAAAAACAGAATTTATTGCGACAGTTGTATAAAATCTGGGGAGCTCTCATGGCTTCTGGCCTATGACACAGCGTACTTAAGGTCTACAGTGCTAATGTCGGTATGAAAGTAACGCTTCACACCCTATCTTCTAAAAAGCCATCTTCTTAACAAGGGGTTCCATTGGCTGAACTTCTGTTGTCACTTTTGTGCTGGGAGGGAAAGTTCCAGGTGACTCGAATTGCTAGCAGATGGTGCTTTCCCTGTATGCGGTGTAAATCTGTGATACAGTGGCTGATGCGTATCACCTGCTGTGCGCAGTCTCGGACTGTGACGTTTCTGAGGTCTGAGACAATGTAGTGATCTTGGTGTGTGCACATATAGTGATTTTTCTGCAAGCAGAATGTCGCGCAGCAGAGCCTCTGATCTGCAGCCGCAGTGCACCGCGGCGAATGGCCATGTCGTTAATTAACAAATATATGATGTCATTTAATTAACAACCCATAACGATCTAATATAGAGGAGAAGAAGGAAGTTCATTTTCCGAATTATGAGTATACATCAGTTCACATATTAAATAATTGGAGTTTTTCAACATACAGAGAGGCTCACATGGGTCCTTCGCTGCAAGTAGCCATCGACCACTGTCACATCCGAGGCCATATAGACAAAGTCTCTAAAATTATATCTCCAATTGTTCATGAGCAGCATAGGCGGCATATGTTGCGTACTTATGTGAAGCCTGCAAGGGGGATTATGGAAGAGTGTGATGTGAATAAATAAATGCAAAGCTGTTTTTCAAAAAATAGTTTTTATTGATAATTTAACTTAAAAGCACGTGTACATTTTCTAAAGCACACATACAACTACTCTCGCTGTTGTCACCATACATTTTGTGAGGTAACGGGCGAGTTGTGGCGCCCTGGAAATATTCTAAGTTCAGAGTTGGCAGCCACTGCTTGGGCCGCAGGGCAAGACGCGGCTCGTTAGCAACCGCGGTATACCGCACAACGGCCGGACCACGTGGTCCATCGGCCGCGTGGCTGGGAATTCCATAGTGACGCTGTGTCGGTGAAGGAGACGCGCTGGGAGTGCCAAAAATGGCGGACTTTGTGGAATCATCAAGGCAGACATCTCACAGTTCGTATAGAAGTTAATAGTAGCCAGATGAATCTTGGCACCTCAAAAAGAAACTTGTACATTACTATTATTCGCACGACGATTCTGATGGTGTAATCAGATTTTCAATATCTTTATTAGTTTAAAGTTTAGTATCTGACAGGTAAATTATACAAGTAACACCCAGCAGCGAATTTCCAAAATATAAACGCTTCATCCGATTTTTTTGATCGCCGTGTCTTTAGAAAACCATTATTGTAAACCTAAATTGATATGAATTACAGGCATGTAACTTGAATAGTACCTGACTTATTGGAGGTCAAAGTGGCCGATTACTATCGATCGCGGCCATAAGTACTCCACACATACACGAAAAAACGATAGAAGAATGATTTTAAATATATTCATTCGTCTATGTCTTTGTTTATATCCGATATTTACTATTCATGAATAAATTGGTTAAATATTTACTGTGTGTTAGGAAGCACAGAGACATTAGGCTCCTGGCCTACCTTTTGCTTCTTTTCGTTTGATATATGTTTATTTAATTGTTTATGTATTTAATAATGTGTGTTACAGCGTGTTTATGGTCTAGCCGTAGGAATATTTATTTAATTTCATGTTATTTAAATGTAAATCCCGTATTTCGAATGTGTTTCAATACGCTTGTGAGTGTGCATTTGCTTGGAGACATGGAGGGAGCGCTCTAGCCAATCACAGCGCTCGTTACTAAGGGAGGCAACTACCGAAGTGAATGGAGGGAGTACGGGACAGGACACAGAGTGCTGGACGTGACGGAGCGGCGGACGCACAGTCGCGGGAGAGACTTGGAGTGTGGAGCGGTTTGCTCGTGGTCGCGAGAGATAGAGATGCTTCCGAGTGCCGACTTGTGCAATAGTGAGATTTCCGTGGCTTCTACAGTGAAGACGCAGTGTGCGTTTAGAAGTGAATATCTCGCGAGCTATGTTGTTGTATATAACTAATTACGTGCAGTAAGAATCTATTGTTTACCTGTTATTCAACTTATATTTTATTTAATTGCTGGACCATTGTCACCAATAAGTTTTTTTTACAGAAATATACCACATTCTCAAAAGTACTTCCACTGTGGTACTCATCATTTAAAGTCGTTAAGGTAGTACCTGCAGATTTTATGTTATTGGAATCTTTCATTTATAGATTTATATGTTACATTCATAATTCGCAATTCCCGAGTGATAAGAACCTTCGACCATTCGATTCATGTGTGTATTCATATTGTATACTGTAGACTCAGCAGTATTTGGCCTGTAATGAGGCAACTACGAATTCCAGCCCCTAGACAACGAAACCAGCCAAAACTTTTAGTATTTCAACTCTGAGTCGGAGGGTGCGTAGTTATTTGAAAGCCCGCAATTTGCTTGAGTCTCCAAATTGCTGGACTCCCATATTCCTCGAGATTATGTTTTGATGCGCCTTTAACGTAAACTATGCTGTCATTATAACCCTAGGTTTGGAGTGATGTCACCATATTCTTATTTTATGCTCCACCAGCATCGCACAGCTGGCAAGTCGGCCAAGTGATGATTCAACGAATCTTAGCACACTGTACTGTACTAAATGGGTTAGGCGAGCCAACGTTTGTGGAATAATTCGTTATTACAGGGTATCCATACACAATAAAAGTTCCAGTTTCAAAACGCTGTAGAAACAGAACCACTACTCAGAATGGCATCCAGTCATATTACCAACGCCGGGAAAAACTTCCTTGAAAAAAAAAGACGAAAGTCTTACCAATAGACGATGCTTTAAGGGTCTTTCTTTTTTTAGTTGTGCTGACGAGCTGCTACTATTTGTAATGACTGGACTTCGGGAATGTGAGGCACTGCGACGATTTTCTCTTTATTTTCGCTTTATCAGAATCTTGGGCTCGTTGGTCCTTGGGTCCTGCTGAGGTGTTTGTGCTAATTTGTTTCATTGTTGGGGAATTTATCCAGTATTGCGCAGTCTACTCGTACACCGTGCAAATGGGCAGGTGCAACAAAGTTGGTGTTTTCCAGCTGATGTGTTGTGGCATAGAGGAGGTCGATCTCATATAGGAGTTTCCTTGTTGAGATGACAATGTTTTCTGTGATAGTAGATATGTTGAGTTCATGAAGGAGGTCTCCAGTCCTCACCCACCTCCGAGTCCTCCAGATCAGACGGAGGCAACGTATTTGGACTCTCTGAAAAGGTCTTAGGTTAAAATTGCAGATCGTTCCCCACACTGAGCAGCTGTAGAATAGTGCTGGGAGGATCGTCGTTCGATATAGCCTCATTGTAGTAGTAAAGCTGAGGTAACGGCCCACCAGTAGTGGGTCGAGTTGATGAAGAAGGTGTAACAATTCGATTCTCGCTGTCTGGTTCTCTGCTTTGAATAATAGCTTGCTGTCAAGCACCAGTCCCGGGCATTTGACTTGAGTGTCAAGGCATAAAACCAGTTCGCCACGGAGGTTGGGATGACACTGTGTGAACATTGTGGCTCTTGTCTTCTCTGCATCTAGCCAGATGTGATTGCCTGCTGCCCAATGTTTGGCGATGGCAAGTTGGCGTTGTAGTTTTCTGATGGTCTCAGTGAACTGACGGCTGTTGGTGAGCAGTGCGAATCATCTGCAAACTTGGCCAGCGACTCTTGAGGGAGCAGTGGTATGTCGTTGATGTGGATTACAAAAAGCGTTGGTGATAGAACAGATCCTTGAGGTATGGCAGCTCTAAGAAGTTTCACAGTGGAGTAGCTTTTGCCATGCTGCGGTGGTCAGTGAGGAAACTGTCGATACTCCAAAGAAAGTATTTAGGGATGCTGTGGAGATATGTAAGCATCATAATGTAAATGGGGTTGGTTACTAGTGACAGATGAATCACAGTGTGATTTCTACGTTTTTAGTAGCACTTTACATCATCTGTACTGTATAATGCACGTGACTGTACAAGTTCGGCACTGAACAGTTGTTGCACTGTAATGTAGGTAACCCCATCCACCATGGCACAGTCTTACCATATCAGATGGGAAAAAGGGGTAGAACGTGTAGACAACCTCCCAGATGGTGTGACCCGGGCAACGCTGTAACATGGGACAGCGGCAAAAGGTCTACACAACTACGGCAGCCAGCCCATCCCACACAAAGGCAAATGGAGCATGCAAGGAATTTTACATTAAGAAACTGAATGTATGTCATTTCAACATAAAAGGCTACACAAGGACTATGGGAGAAATCCTTGAAAAAATCTTAACGAAAGAACGAGTGACTGTCGCACTTCTAAAAGAGACCCACCTCACAGATGAAACTGTCATCCGACTCAAAATATCAGGTTTCACTAATGTGAGCTACATTGGCCACGACAAGCATGGTATGGCCACCCTAGCGAAGAATAATATCTTAAGGAATGTAGACACAATAATGGCACCAGTAGAACACGTGATAGGTATAAAACTGGGAGAACTGACACTGTGTAGAGTCTATAAATCTTCATCACATAAATGGTCCATGAGTGTCTTGCCCAAGGTATGGGACTAAATGACTGGGCAGACAACCAGGACCTACACCTCCTGTTCGACCCTAAGAACAAAGCGACCTTCAAACCAAAGGTTTGGTGCACAAAATTCACAACTGACCTGACCTTCGTCACACGTGGCGCAACAGGCATACCCGAGCAAGAAAAGAGGGGGCTTGTTGAGGCTTTTCCGCGGAGCCACCACAACCCAGTAATAGTAGAGATCGGACTGTCAATCCCAGTTATAATACGCCCTCCAATCTCACGCTGGAACCTCAGGAAAGCTGACTGGAATAAATACCGGTCCTATGTCGACAAGACGATAATTATGATACCGCCGAAACCTGAGAACTACAAAATATATCACAAACCTGGTACACAAAGCAGCCTTAAATGCTATTCCACGAGGGTCAAGGAAGGAATAAACCCCCTGCTGGACGAATGAGTGTGAAACACTAATAGAGGAATTTGAGAAGAGTGGGGACACCGAGACTGCGAAACAACTGATAAACGCTATGAATAAGGAACAAAGGAGCAGATGGAAAGAGGCAATGGAAAATCTAAATATCACCCATTCCAGCAGAAAAAGCTGGGGGGCTATTGAAGAAACTAGGCGATGCTACAGTACCTCAGAGACCGTCTCTTGGCACAAGTGCTTCTGAGATTTCAGCTGTCCTGAAACACACCTCCAGAACCCAACTAAGGGATTGCGAAAAGGTGAGGTTTCCAGAAACCTGAACAATTTATTAGTCAATAATCCAACAAACATGGACATTGTGAAAGAAGTGGAGACAGAAGAGATTACCCAGGCTCTGAATCTAATGAAGAAAGGAAAATCAGCCGGAACTGACGAGATCCTATCAGATTTCTTGAAGGAACTGGGAACTCTAGGAAGAAGGTGGCTCTCCAAACTCTGCACAGAATGTATCAGTACGGATCCTCTCCCCAAGATGTGGAACGAAGAAAAAGTCATCGCTGTGCAGAAACCCGGAAAGACTGAATATAGCCCAAAGAACTACAGACCAATACTCCTGCTATATAAGTCTTATAAATTATTCTAGAGAATATTACTGACTAGATTATCTTTGTACATTGATACCACCCTTCCAGCATACCAAGCCAGTTTTCGAGCAAGCAGAAACTGTTGCCGTCAAGTGCTGTCCCTTATAATCTACATAGAGAAAGGCTTCCAAAACAAGTTGAAAACTGGATTGGTTCTCATAGATCTTACATCAGCTTACGATACAGTGTGGATCGAAGGGCTGTTGTTAAAGCTAACTAGAATCACAAAATGTAAACAGACCTACACACTACTCAAGAACATGTTAACAGGCAAGGAAATCAGTCTCACTTCATGGCACGAACAACAAGAGGTGTTTCTGAATAATGGTCTGCCACAGGGCTCGGCACTAACACCCGTTCTCTTCAACCTGTATATAGATGACATGCCAGAAACCAAATTGCTTAAATTTATACACGCTGACGACCTGGTCATGGCATATCAAAGTAAAAATTTCAACAATCTCGTCGAAACAATGAATGCAGACCTGGAAGTCCTAATCACATATTACTCCAAGTGGCACCTACACCCAAACCCCAACAAAACATCCAGCATAATAATGCACCTTAACACAGAGAAACTCAGAAAATTACAGCCTTCTATGAGTGGACAGCAGATCAGACACGAGAATAAGCCTAAATACTTGGGTGTGAAACTAGATCACACTCTAACATACAACGCACAACTAGAAGACACAAAACAGTAACTGAAATCCCGAAACGCTATCATTTCGAAACTGGCTGGAACGACATGGGGATGTGGGACGAGCACTTTGAGGACATCAGCACTAGCTCTTGTCAACAGCGTAGCTGAATACTGCTCACCAGTCTGGATGAGAAGTGCACACGTAGCTAAAGTGGACGTCCAGCTGACGGAGACAATGTGAATAATCTCGGGAACACTCAGGGCCACCTCCTGTGCCTGGCTCCCTATCGTAGCCAACATAGAGCCCCCTGAAATTAGGCAATCACAGCTAGCCCTAAGAACCTACCAAAAAATCCTAGACAACCCGGACCTCTCTATCCACAAAGATCTAACAGCTACAAACAGGCTTAAATCCAGGAGAGCTTTCTGGAAATTCGGCGAAGAGCTTCGAGGCTTTAACTCAAAAACAACCTGGAAGGAATTATGGACTGAAATTTGGTGGACGCCCCAACAAGAAGATTGACGGACTCAACCTCCCAAGTAAACTAAGGACAACTTTGCACCGCCTAAGAAGAGGTGTCGGCAGATGCAAGCCACTAATGAAGAAATGGGTCCTGTCAGACAGCCTTGAATGTGAGTGTGGTGAAATCCAGACAATCGAACATTTACTCGTGTGTGAAGTGTATGGATATGAAGCCGACCGATGTGACCGAGCGGTTCTAGGCGCTTCAGTCTGGGACCGGGCGATCACTAAGGTCGCAGGTTCGAATCCTGCCCCGGGCATGGATGTGTCATGTCCCTAGGTTGGTTAGGTTTAAGTAGTTCTAAGTTCTAGGGGACTGATGACCTCAGATGTTAAGTCTCATAGTGCTCAGAGCCGTTTGAATCATTTTTATGGATATGAAGGTGATTTGAAAGACATACATAGACTCAGCGATTCGGATTTAAAGTGGCTCGAGAGAATTTGAAATGTTGTATAGTATTATAAGTGCACCGGTAAAGAGTATTGTTACCACAATTGTATAAGTATATTGTAATTAATGTAAGGATGATTGTCTTTGTATATACCGAACGAGTAAATGAGATGGGAGAAATCTGTTCTGAGTTGTCATGAAGCCTAAAATCCACGCGAAAAGCAAAATTACATTGGTTTTCAATTGCCTTTGAGCCAAAAACTGTATAAAAACGAAGAGGAAACCGGGTTTTAACATCCGATTTGGGGTAGGGGACCAAACAGTGAGGTCTTTGGTGGAGGATGAGAAAGGAAGTCGACCATGCCTTTTCAAAGGCACCATCCTGGTATTTGCCTGAAGTGATTTAGTGAAAGCACGGAAAACACTCTGTCCTGGGGCTGATACCACATAAAAAGCAAACTGACATTAGTTTCTAGTTGTCATGAGACTGGCTAAAAACATGTTCCACATTTTTCTGTCACAACTTGATATCGAGAAACAACATGTTCTGCAACAGACTGGAGTGTCTTGGGGGTTCCGTTCAGAATGTGATGCTCAATATATACCTTCAGTTCAGCTACATTCATAACTGGAGCTCTGAACACAACATCTTTCAGCTAACTCCACAGCCAGATGTCACATGGATTAAGATCAGGTGATCTGGATGGCCACACTGTAGGGAAATGACAACTGATAACTCTAGTATTCCCGAAATGCCTCTGCAACAGTAGCTTCACTGGCTGTGTAATGTGCGGGGAGCGCCATCTCACATAAAAATGATCACACCCACACATGCCCCCTATTGAAGTGTCGGAATGACATTGGTACTCAAAAGACTCTCACAGCTTTTACCAATGACCGTACAGGTAACAAGACCCACAGGACTCATCTCCTCGAAACAATGCGGCCCTACGACAAATGTTGCCGTCAACCTGCACGACACTGTCACCTTTGCAGAATAAACTGGTACTGGTTGACGTGCGTGCGGATTTTCTGTTGCCCATATTCTGCAATTCTGCGTATGGACGCAATCTTGGAGATGGAAATGGACTTTGTACGTCCACAAAATATGGCCGTTCATTGTCCGCTTCCATGTGAGCAAGAAATGCCGGAGTGAACTTTTGTCTTGCTGGTAGGCCAGCAGGAAACAACTCATGAACATGGATGATTTTTGTATGGATAGCAATGCAGGATGTTTCGTAGGCTTTTATGCACGAGACATATCCAGCGTTCGGGCAATTCCCCGTGCACTGCATGTTCGTACACCACCGCTTGACCCCTCCCGCAGTGCTGTTCCACAATTTCGACAGATGTCAGATCAACTGCTTTCCTCCCTCTGCAACGTTGCACTTCAAAAGAACCTCTCTTTTCGAATTTCATAATCGTTTTCTCCAGACCTTTACCAGACATCACACAAATGCCTTTCTCCATACCCTTGAATGTCCAGAACTTTTGCAGGGGTGCTGGTGCACGGTTACCGTTCTTGTAAAAGAGCTTCATCAGCCAGAAGCGTGTGATCCTTCATGGAGACGGTCATGTTGGGCGTCTTGAACACAAACTGACGGGCAGTTGTGTGCCGCATATCTTTTAGTGTGCATATATTGACTCTTACGTTGCCATCCACTGATGAAATTTTCGCTAGTTTTTTTTTTTTTTCTTCCATGATGTTTCTCCATGTGTCAACAACATGCTGTTCGTTCAGAATGGTTCAAATGGCTCTGAGCACTATGGGACTTAACTTCTGAGGTCATCAGTCCCCTAGAACTTAGAACTAATTAAACCGAACTAACCTAAGGACATCACACACATCCATGCCCGAGGCAGGATTCGAACCTGCGACCGTAGCGGTCCCGCGGTTCCAGGCTGTAGCGCCTAGAACCGCTCAGCTACCCCGGCCGGCCATGCTGTTCGTATTTGACGTCACTCTGAGCAGTTGTTCCCTTTCTACAGCGTTTTCAGATTGGAATTTTAATTGTGAACACCGTATATTTAACCAGTGTTGGAGAATGCAGGGAAAGGCACATCTTTAAGCATAAATTGTCCACAACCATAGTAAAACCTCTGTATACACAAAACTATACTTGCACTCAAAGACTTCGTTATGAGATATGATGAATGTGGTGCAATACCTCTACATCTGTACCACACATTAACAACTCCAGTGAGAGGTGAGTAGTTTATGAGGCGATCATGTAGCAGTAACGCATATGCTTCTGTGCCTGAAGGGAAGTTTTGTGATGATTCAAATTCAATACGTACGCCTGCAGTTTCACATTTCATTATCTCCTTTTGCTTTGATCAATCAATCACAACTATGGGTGACAACTCCTTAAACATCTTAGGAACGAGCGTTTAACTAAATCCATCACCTTCGTACTAAAAGGAGCGAAACATTGCATTCATATTATAAAGTAGACCACCCTTGTTCTTGCTCCAGTCAGACTGTAAATTATCATATGGAAAATACTCTAAATTTAGGTACACTTCAGCGTGAGTAAGTTAACCGTTGTCAAGTTAAATCGAATACTTTTTCAGATTCCCTCTCCTGTCTGTTTGCAGAACTAGAATAATAAATCGAGGCGTTTCTAGTTGAACAAATGACTTAATCGTCCATGTTTGTCTCGATGTCTCTGAGAGGACTGAATACTCATAAAGTTACCTTTAACAGAAAGTTAATGGCAGATGGCCATTTGCATTCAACATACTCAAAAGTTTCAGATACTCTTAGTCTGCTACTGATAAAAGGAGTACTTTCCAGAACAATTTGTCGAACACAATTTTACCCTACTCTTCTGGCCCTCCTTGAACGTATGAATTATTATCTGTAGCACATCGGACTAGAATCAGCTCCAGCTCAACATTCATAATAATACTTTTGCTTCTTCAAAGAAGACCATTAACGTTTCAAGTGGGATGCAGGCGCGAAAGCAACCTTCTATCGATTAATCTATGAACTATCCACACTTTCTAATGCATTCAGGTCCAAAGTTGACGCCAAGATGTATGTTTTGAGGGTTGATGTGATTCGAACATTTCTTTAGCTGTAGAGCGCAATACAATGAAGTACATGTCTCATTTCTTGAAACCGAAAGGCAAATGCGTGACATGTAATCTGCGATGTTGCTGATGGTGGACACCTTCCATCTTTCTCCATGGTCACAAATAATCCTTCCAAATACAGGAACCTGTTGCTTGGAAGTGTTAAGTCATCTTGAGTTTGAATAAGAATTCTATTGTTGTTGTTAAAGGTCGTCATAGCTAATAATTTGTGAGGCAAATACTCCTGCTGAATGCTTTGACCGTCATGCTAAACTGGAGTTGTTGTATCGAGCTCTGTCATTTGGAGGTTTCACCCCTTCCATTTAAGAGACTCATATTCCTCTCGTGCTTCTGTGTTCCCCTTCTACCACTGAATAGTGGTGTTCTGATGATTGTGTGTGTCATATTTAGATTTAATATTCATGATGATGCTTCACATGAAGATGTATTATAGTTTCATCACCATTAAAATCGATTAGATTCATGTTCTGGTGTATAATATTCACCTGAAAATGGTCTATGCCTCAAGTGTCACTGGAGGTATGATAAGTTACTGGGGGCTTCTACAATTTTGTAGCCTAGTTCCACTGTATGAAAAAATCTATAGATAGTGTGAATTAATATTTCAACAAGGTATGAATTCTCTGTCACATTACACTCAACCAGTATTGTGCCAACAGGATGAGCATCCACTTGTTGTTTCAACTCATAAACTTTGTCAGTATTCCCCTCCAACACCTGTCTTCTCAAAAAACCTAGCAGCGATCCAACTAAATTTTCATATGTAAAGTCTATTCTCTTGTGTGTCGCTTTTATCTTTGCTTTAAACATTTTAATCGTTGCGTGTAACTTCAAGCCTCGTACAAAACATTTCTTATACACATTCAAATCATCACTGTCATATTAGCCACGATGTATTACCACACCATGGCGCTCAGGGCCACAGCACAAAGTGTAAGTGTCCTGGTGTTCACTGGATAATTCTTTACCAAGGCAATCGTCCGTAGTATTGTCTGGTGTCACTTTGCCATCGACTTAGGTTTTACCACACCTAGCCCGAGCGCTGTTTTCTGAAATGTTATATAGAACTTCTTTTTTACTTTTTTATGTGTACTACAGGGTGTAAAAACTATTATTAGCTCCAGTCTCCGGTTTATTTTCGGTATAAGAAACCGGTCGTGTTTTAACTACCGAAAAATAAGAAGAACCTTACAACTGACGCGCTGTTGTCAACTTCTGATATAATGCTCAGTTGTGGATGTTACTCCAGCAAGATTGTTTGTAGTAAAATACAACGCATGCCAATTGGAACATATTACCAATTTCTGTCTGACATCAGCAGCCATTAGTTTTAATAAAACGCATCTAGCATGTAACGCCATTCCCAGTTTTATCAGAAAACTGTTCAATAGAATTACTGGTAGCTCAGCATGTTACATTTAGCAACACATGAAAATTGAAATTATTAAAGAAATTAGACGTTTATATTTAAGAAAAGATTATTTAAATAAGAAAACCTATGTAACTCAGCTTGAATTTTTGAAGTAACTGGCCCATTTTATTTTTGACGCCGCATGTGTGCATATTACATATCTCATTGATTGTCTCAAGGATAATGTTACAAGCTTTTATGTCAAGAAACTGGAAAGATTAGGTGTGAAGGTTGACTCTGTTTTAGAAGCTGTCCCTATGTGTGATATTAGATGGTTGAGAACCAAACTAGCATCGTTTTTAACTGCGAAGAAATGCGCTTTTTAAATAAACGGCTATCTCACAATATTGACTCCCAATTTAATCATAACACGGCCTCTTCGTTGGTGGCCCATACTATCGTCGCCCTGGGGCAGGCTAAATCTGATAACCCCACAAAAAAAATAAAGCCATTGCACTAGAACTTAGCACGGAAAAACATCAAAATAAGAAATAGTACAATTCCTGCAAGAAGTATGTCCATGAGTGAGACCAATCCATTCTGTGTAACATTAATAGGAAGCTTCAGGGAAACCAAGCCCTCGTTGTGCGAGCGGACGAAGGCCGCATATCAATAGTTTTATATGAGGCCGACTACGTACCGAAAGCACAGGACTCCATTAACAGAACTATTTTTTATAACATACTTATTTAACCCCACAGCTAAGTTCATTGCTGAAAAAGATGACTCTTAAAAAACAGATGCTTTATTTGCACTGTTTCAAAAAAAAAAAAAAACGCTTTGATGCTGATGAGTCCGAGAACGCCCACTTTCAGAGGTGCGGTGAAGCTCCATAAGCCACATACTCCTTTAAGGCCAGCTATCAACGCTATTAATGCCCCAGATTACTTATTGGCCAAGGAATTTCGAAGTTTTCTCAGTAATCATTATTTTTGCTTTGATGACCATTCCATTAAGATTAGAGAGGAGCTAATTACACACCTCGAACGTGTGACTCAAACCAGTGACAGGAATTTATCAAGTCTGGTCATCGTAAGCATGTATACGAATATACCCGGTAAAGAGGTGATTCCTATTATTGAATCCAACTTACAGCTGCACTCTCGTCTACATTCACAAAAAAGTAATGAATTCCTTAGTTCACATGATTACTTTGCCTTGAAAGATACCATGTATGGAGTAACTGATGGGTTAGCCATGGGATCCCCCATTGCCAGGATAATAGCTAAAATTTACGTCAATCACATTGAACATCAGTTTTTTTCCACCCACCCACAGCACTTTCAGGTAGTAGTATGTTCCAAACATACGTCGATGACATCATACTTTTGTATAACGGGACCGAAGCCCAGCAGCAACTTTATCAACATGATTTTTAAAAAAAATGCACACCAGGAGACAGTATACGACAGAAGACCACTCTGGCTCTACAGTCACATTTTTTTATTTGCAAACTACGTTATAGGACAGTAAAGTTCACTTTAATGTATTCAGGAAACCAACCACAACTAGTTCTATTATTCACTGTTCTTCAGTTCATCCAAAGCAGCAAATAATGGGTCTTCGTGCAATGCTTTACAGTGCGGCTGGAGTCCATCTCTCAAAACAAAACTACCAACGTGAGTTGGATATCATTAAATTTTTAGCACATGCTAATGGTTACCAGCAAAAAGTTGTTGATGTTCTTCACCATAAAATGCAATTGAAAGCCGCTTCTAACAATCAGTATCGAACTACCTTATCACCTATTAGTAATGATAACCCTAAACAATTTTTTTGCAGGATCCCATACGTAGGTGAACCTAATCTAACCCTTACCTAACCTAACATAATATCCGATAACATCGGCAAATGGCTTAGAAAAGAGGGGATTATATCCGCCTTTTACACACACACACACACACACACACACACACACACACACACACACACACAGTAAGATCGGGCACATATTCAAGCACCACAAAACCAGAGAAGACAATCACTACATACAATCTGATGTCTATCACATCCCGTGTAGTGAGTGTCTTTCCGTCTACATTGTCCAAACTGGCCACTCCTTTAGCGTACGGTTCAGAGATCATCAGGACCTCAGCAATTCTAAATCCACCCTCACTAACCACTTGAAGGATCATAATAATTCCCTTTAAAATATACATATGAATAGTAGCAGTGTACATATTCAACGTAAGGGTCCTGTTTTAAACATTTTAGAAGGAATAGAAATTATCCGCAGCATTAACCGTGATCTGGCACCATTTTGAATTACCAAAATTCGCTTAAGCACCCAGACATGAATAACTTTTCTTTGTTGAAGCAACGTCCAGCCTCATTTACTTCTCCTTATGGCTTCTGATTACTGTACGTCACACGTGAATACTTCTTAACAAGGTCAGTGTTTTCGCCTTTGCTTTCGTGGCCCTTGATTAGGCTATACATCATATCACTGTCTCCTATAGTGAGGTCTACAGGATCCACTCAGTTTATTTTATATAGCTATAAAGTGTCTCATTTTAATAGAAGTTTCAATACTCTTTTTATCCTATGACTACGGCGCATTTCTGTGCATCATTATTTGTGACCTCACTAAATTAAAATTTGACTTTCTTTCATGATGTAAAATTTCTCTCAGGTCTTATCTCATGTAAGCCTCGTTGAGTCGTCGGCCTTTATTCATCAGGTTTTTAATTGGTCCTGCTTTTAATGTGTCGCTTTAGTGTTATTGCTGCTAGATGTTGATTGGTATAGTAGTTTTTGGAAGTGTGGACTGCAAGATTTTGCTACCTTTCCTTTTGTTCAGTAGCGAGATGCTTTGTAATAGGAGTAGCACATGTTTATGTCTTTTCAACTCATGACTGTGGCGTGTTTTTTTTTCTTTATTGTGATTTCATTCACCTGCCCCATATGGGCAGGGGAGGGCTGTCAGCGGCACAATTCGCCGCTCTTCAGCCGAGTGACATGACAACTAAAACAAGTATAAATTGGTACATACATAAGGCGATAAAAAAGGGGAACATAAAACAGGGTAAGGGGAGAAAATGGAGGTAAAAATACACTGACATGGTGACGATCATGGTGGGGGGGGGCAGTTAAAAATGTCACCAGAAAGTTAAAAAACACAGTTGGCGATTCTTAAAACACAGAGAAGACACTGAATGCACATGCACAGATTAAAAGTGGGCCACAGTATTAAAAACACTCTGGAACAACACACTTAAAACCCACTTGGAACACACATGACGAAGAATAAAACTGCCAGGTGGGACCTGCTGAAGGAAAGGTCAGAGAAGATGGAAAAGGAGGGGAGAGCAAGGGGCAACAGGGGAAGCGGCGGGATGAAGAGAGTAGGGGCGTCAGCAGGTACACTAAGAGGCAGGAGACACGTGGGGCAGGACATGAAGAGGGAAGACAAGAGACACTGAAAGAGGCACAAGAGAGGGAAGGGGACTAGGAGGGGGAAGCCGCTCAGGAGGAGGGAGGGTCAGGAGAGGGAGCCCTGAGGAGGAGGCAGGAAGTTGGGATTTGAGTTGGTAGGAAGGGTAGGTGTCAGGGCGAAGCTCATCGTCCGGGAGGGGTAGATGGTGGAAGTTGCGTTGGGAAAGGAGGTGGAGGGTGTGAGGATGGAGAGAGGGTAGGACACAACGGTAAAGACACGGCAACTGGTTGGGGGTGGAGAGGAAGGGAGACACCAGGGGGTGAGGGGGATCAAGGCGGCGGACAATATATAGTGTGCGGATGTGTCCAAGGAAAAGGAGAAGGCTGGGGAAGGGGATGAGGTCATAGAGGATACGCGTGGGGGACGGAAGGCGGATGCGAAAGGCGAGGCAGAGCGCATGGCGTTCGTGGATTTGGAGGGCTTTATAGAACTGGGGAGGGGCGGAAATCCAAGCTACAATGGCATAACAGAGGATGGGGCGAATCAAGGATTTGTAGGTGTGAAAGATGGTGGAAGGATGCAGACCCCACTTCCGGACGGACAGGAGTTTCAGGAGGCGGAGGCGGTTGTGAGCTTTATTTTGGATGGTAAGGAGATGGGGAGTCCAGGTGAGGTGGCAGTCGACTGTGAGGCCGAGGTATTTGAGGGTAGGAGTGAGGTGGATAGGACGGCCATAAATGGTGAGGTAGAAATCATGGAGGCAGAAGAAGTGGGTGGTGCGGCCTATGATGATCACCTGGATCTTGGAGGGATTGATATGGAGGAACCACTAGCTGCACCAAGTGGTGAATTGGTCAAGGTGGGTTTGGAGGGTACGTTGGGACTGTTGAAGGGTGGGATAAAGGGCTAGGAAGACAGAGTCATCAGCAAACTGGAGAAGTTGAACAGGTGGGGGAGGTTTGGGCATATCAGCAGTGTACACGAGATAGAGGAGAGGGGAAAGGACAGAACCTTGGGGCATGCCGGCAGAGGGATAGAAAGTACGGAAGTTGGAATTGTGGATAGTCACATAGGAGGGACGATGGGACAGGAAGGAAGCAACAAGACGGACAAAGTTGATGGGGAGAGCATAGGTCTGGAGTTTGAAGAGGAGCCCGGGATGCCAGACACGGTCATAGGCGTTCTCGAGATCAAGGGAAACAAAAATAGCGGAGCAACTGGAGTTAAGTTGGAGGGAAAGAAGATTGGTAAGGTTAAGGAGCTGGTTGTTGGCAGAGAAGGAAGGCCAGAAGCCACATTGCGTAAGGGGAAGGAGGTGGTGCTGGTTAAGGTCGCGGTGAATATGGTGAGATGGCATGGCCTCGAAGACCTTACTGAACACGGAGGTGAGGCAGATGGGACGATAGGAAGAGGTATCAGAGGGGGTTTGTTAGGTTTAGGGAACAGCAGGACATGGGAAGTCTTCCACAGGTCGGGGTAAAATCCAGTGAAGAGGAGGACATTGTACAGGGTAGCAAGGACAAACAAGAAGGATGGGGGGGATTTCTTGAGGTGGAGGTAGGTGACACCATCATGACCAGGGGCGGTGTTGCGTTTGGAGCGGAGGACGAGTGTGAGGTCATGTGCGGTGATGGGAGTGTTGATGTCTGAGGGGGGTAAACGATCCAAGTACTGGAAGCTAGGGGTGAGTGGGGGGACAGAGGTGTCAGTGCGGTCAAGGATGGTGAGGAAGAGGGAGTAATCAAAATGTGGATCGCCAGGAATGGAGAAGATCTCGGATAGGTGGGAAGCAAAATGGTTAGCCTTACTGAGGTTGTCAGGAAAGGGACGATCGTCATGGAGGATGGGGTAACGCAGGCTGGGATGACTACCAGTAAGGCGGTGGAAGGCTGACCAGTACTTGAAGGAGTTGACAGGGAGGGTGGAGTTGAGGCGTGTGCATGTCTGGCGCCAGTCCCGGCGTTTCTTTCCTGTTAGGAGGTTCCAGATGTGTCGCTGTAATTACTGGTGGCGGGTGAGAGTATCCCGGTCACGGGTGCAGAAGAAGGAGCGGTAGAGCCCTTGGGATTCAGGCAGAAGAAGGACGGCCTGTGGAGAAAGCGTAGGATGGTGAGGGTGAGTGAGGGTGAGTGAGTTTGGTGGGGACATCAGCCTCCACAGCATCAGTGATAGTCTTCTGAAGGAAGGAAGAGGCATGGGTGATGTCAGCAGGGTGGTGAAAGGTGAGGGGGTGGCTTTCGACCTGTCAGGCAATGGATTCCCGGTAGGCATCCCAATTGGCACAGCAGTAGTCATAAACAGACTTTGGAGGGGCAGCTGGACAGGTGGCTGCATGGGTGGGACGGGGGGAGGAGATGGTGAGAAGGACAGGGAGATGGTCACTACCAATGGGATCGAGGACATCAATGGCGATGTGGCCAAGGAGGTTAGGGGAAGCGAGGGTAACATCAGGGGTGGAGTTACTTTCAGGACGGATGTGCTGTGGATGAGGAACAAGGACACCATAGAGGATGGCAAGGAACTGATGCCACCGCCAAAGGGTGGCAGGGTCATGGCTGTGGATGTTGAGGTCAGTGGCGATCACATAGGTGGAGAAGGTACAGTCAACATGGGAAATGAAGTTAAAGGGGAGAGAACCTGCGGGGCAGATATAGATAGTGGCACAGGTGATGGTGAGGGAGGGAAAAAAGAGGTTGAGGAGAAGGTGTTCGGTGGGGTCATTGAGGAGGGGTGTGGCCGGACAGGGAGGTGCTTGAGGTGGGCTATAGCGACCCCACCTCGGGCTAGGGGGAGGGGATTGTCAGTGTGGTGGAGGAGATAGGGGGAGGTGCAGACAACATGGTGAGGTTGGGGGAAGGTTTCATTAAGGATGAAGTAGTCAACCTGGTGCTGGGAGAGGGTATGCATGAAGAGTTACTTGTTTGCAGGGAGGGAGCGAATGTTGAGGTAGAGAAGAAGATATTGTTGACGTGCCAGGAGGTTGGAGGTGGGAATGATGCGGGAAGGGGAGAGAGGGCCTTAAACGAGGGTTTCGAAGCGGGTGAAGGTAAAGTGAGCCTGGTTATGGGAGTAGGTGGCGTAGGTGTTTAAGTGGAAAAAAGAGCGGGCGGCAAGGGAAATCTGCTGGAGTATGTGGGGGTGCTGGAAGGGGTGGATGTTCTGCAGGACGATGGTGAGGAACTGGATGATGTCTTCTGCTGTAGGGGGAGGGCGGAGGGAATTGTTAGGGTGGATGGGTGGGTCGATGGGGCAAACGGGAACAGTAAGTTCAGGGTTGGTGGTAGGGGATTTGGCTTTGCATTTGGAGGAATAGGTGGGGTGAGGTTCATTGCAAGTGTTGCAGGAAGGGGAGGAGGCGAGGTTGGGACACTGTTTAAGGAAGTGGGAGGCTTTACAATTGGGGCAGGTGGGGGGTTCTTGCAGTTTTGTGTGAGGTGGTTGTTGTACAGGAGACAGCGCTGTCAGTGGTAGGATTGAGGAGGGGAATGGGACGGGTCAACAGGCTGGCAGCGGTTGAAAATCAGGGCTCCTTGCATGAGGAGGTTGTCGATGGAGGAGGCGGACTCTGTAAATATACGCATGAGGAACGTATGGCCAGAGGAGTTGTAAATACGGTGGGCTGAGCGGACTTCCAGGGCGGTGTGGGCATTCAGTTCCGCCACCACCTCAGCCTCCGTGACCACAGGGCTGAGTTTTGTGATGACTGCGGTGAGGGTCGATGGACGACAAGGGGGTTAGACTGACGAGGAGAGGAGGATGTAAGGAATGGTGTGAGGGATGCATGGAGCCCAAATGTGATGTGGGGTAGGCAATGGAGGAGATCAGTATGGAAAGAGGGAGAGGGAGACTTGATGAGAACAGAGTGTCTGTGAGAGATAAGTTGGGTGATGGGTGCATTGGGGATGTACTTCCGGATTTCAAGGGTGAGGGTGTGGGCATCCAGGAATTAGGGATCAGGGTTGGCTAGGACCAAGGTATACAGGGAGGGGGCTGGAGAGGAGTGAGGTGGGGTGGTGTCCATGGCGGGGTCAGCGGGAGGTGGGGTGGGCAGGGGCTTTTCGAATGAGGGAGTAGAGGAGAGGTCACCACTGGGCCGTGAGGAAGATTTTTTTGTAGGTGTTGCCTGGGAGGAGGGATGAGGGACTGGATGGATGGGGAGGTGGTGGGAGGCAGGGCCCTCCTGTGAGGCAGTAGCACCGGGTGAGAGGGTAGGGCGCTCTGTGGCGGCGACTGTGGCGTGGCAGGCAGTGACTCAGGCAGGGGAAGCAGGGGTAGTTGCACGGGGGAGGGGGGGAAGTCGTCTGGGTGGGCGAAAGGAGTGGGAGGGGGGTGGAAGCAGAGCAGGAGCAGGAGCAGCGGCAGGGGCTGGGGAAGGAGTGACATACAGGTGGGGATACAGTGATGGGGAGGTGATAGATGGGGAGGAGACCGTGAGTAGGGGAGATGGATGAGACGGGTTAATCCCAGAGTAAGCACTCCATGATGTTACAGTGGCGCAGGTGAAGGGGATGTGTAGATGATGGTGGTAGTTGGGGTTGTCCATGATTGCAGGCAGTGCCCATGGGCGACAGGAGTGGCCGAAGTACAAAAGGAACCAAAATGGGGGGCGGCGACGAGCACTGGGCGGCGGCGAGCACAGGGAGATGGCGGCGGCGGCAGCGGTAGCAGTAGTAGCAGCGAGCACCGAGAGGCGGCGACCAGGCGGCTTCGTCGTCAGCGGCGGCGGCGGCGAGCACCGAGAAGTGGCGACCAGGCGGCGGCGGCGGCGGCGGCGGCGGCGAGGACCAGACGGTGGGCAGCAGTGACGAAGTGCAGATGGGCAACAACACGACAGGCACGGTTGGGGCTCTTCCACGTCGAAGATACGCCCTGAGTGTAGCCCAGGCAGTGTGAGTCCTCGAATAGGAAGTGAGGGAATCCAACCCTCGAATGTGGCGTGTTGCTCTATGTCGCCATATATATCTCCACCAAATTAAGAACTTGCCTGCCACTCGTGAAAAGGGAAAACTTTTCATTGAGTTTTAAGGTTGATGCATAAACTTTATGTCGCCAGCTTCAGTTAGTCTTACTACAGTTCTGTACTGTCCCGGTTCAATATGTTCCTTTGCTTTTCAAGTGATTTTCAATGTAACGGTTTTTTCTATTTTGAATGTGAATCACTAATTCAGATTATGAACTGCCGAGCTAGTTGACCCCACGTTGTTCTCCCCATCAACACATGGCAGAAGTTTTGGCCCTCTGGTTAACCATTTTGCCTCTCGGTTATAAAATCGCGTCCCGTACTCGTCCACCGCAGTGCTCGGGGTCACAGCACAAAGTGTAAGTGTCCTGGTGTTCGTTGCATATTTCTTTATACAGGCAATCGTCCATAATATTGTCTGGTGTCAATTCGCCATTGACTTAGGTTTTACCACACCTAGCCCGACGGCTGTTTTCTAAAATGTTTATCGAACTTCTTTTTTACTTTTTTATGTGTGCTACTGCGTCTAAAAGCTATTATTAGTTCCCGTCTCTTGTTTGTTTTCCGTATAAGACCTGATGATGGGCATGTAAGAGCACGAAAACGGTCGTGTTTTAACTACTGAAAAATAGAAAAAGTCTTATAACTGCAATAGTGCTTTTAACCTCTCCTATAATGCCTAGTTGCGACTGTCCCTCCAGCAGGAATGTCTGCTATGAGAATGCGTTTATAGCACCCCACTAAGATTTGTAAACAGCTTGCACATGACGTCAGGCATTCTTTTGACATGGGATACACATGTAACCAAAAAGTTTACAGTCTTTCCTTATGTTAAGCCACACAAACCTGTCCATCACTAGTCGAGTGTCGAGGTGTGCTAAATCATGGAGCTGGTCAAAATGACACGAGGTATGAAGGGGTGCTTCTGATTTTATGGGGTCGCCTCCATCATAGGGTGAGATTCAATCCTTAGGTTCTTCGACAGGTATTTGTTGTCTGCTAGGGAGGTGAGTATTATTATATCACTTATTATGTACGCATGTTCCCCTAAGTGGTTTAATAAAGTGTAATTTTAGTGCCATAATTGATTCACTTGATGCGAAGCTGTTGTCCACAGTGACAAACCACAAAGTAGATTGGTCTGGCTAGAAAGTCTGCGGTTTGAGGTGTGTCCTGTGGCCAGAAGATTGGAAGGGCAATGTTCGTAGCAGTAGACCAGCCGAGCAAGTATTGTCCATACAGGTATAACACGATGCATGGGAGGCATGCATCTGGCTTCATGGCTTGCAGAGTGATTTTGTTTGCACACAGTGTTGTTGTCTCTTCAATATTGATAAATCATCAATCCAACTGGTTTGCTGTGGCTTGGGCATAACCCGATTTGCAAACTGAACAGGGTCCTGTGCAGATCAAGAATTACGTAGTGTGTTATCTTCCATTATTTGGCAGTGTTACACATTAACCCTTTGAGTACTGCAGACGTAATATGCTGCGGCGCTCCACCTTGCCGCGGGGCCTGCGGACGTTGTTTGCCGCTGAAGTGGGCTTTCCCGTTGGTCCTGCAGACGGCATTCGCCGTGCGGCCCGGCCGGTACTTGAGTCCTAATGACAGTTTATACCGCAGCCGGTTCCACTGCTTGTGGACGTCAATAGCCGCTCAAGGCTGCATGCCGGCACGTCGCAAGTTCTTTTGTCACGTGCACTCCCTGGGATGGATGTACCCTATTTATTGTTCTGTGCCGCTGTCCCTGCTATCTGGGAAACACTCTGCTACGGATTTCGCAGCTGTTGTTCGACATTAGTTGTAGGTGGTTCATGTGATCTGCATTCTGCTTCTGTGGTGTCGTTTAGTTATCTGCCGTTTCATCAGGATTTTTAGAGTGCTGTCACTTTTGAGCTCCACAGACAAATGGCACATCGGCGTCGTTGCAGTGACGAAGAGATACTGGAGACACTGACAGGGAGTGACAGCGAGTGTGGCATCTTCAATTAATGTAGTGACGATGAAGATTCATCGGAAGAATCTCGTAGCAATACACCTCCACGTACTTTACCTAGTAGAGCTCGCCAGGACAGTTCTTCTTCAGATTCTGAAAGTGAAGACGAATCAATCCGTAAAAGGCCACGCCATAGTGAGAATGAGAAATTTGGTTGGCAAAAGCGTGATTTCAGTACAGCACTTCATGCATTTGATGACTGATCTTCAGGACATAATTGTTAACTAGCGCCTGATTCAAGTATTCTGTCCTTTTTCATGCTATTTCTGTCAGAAGATCTGTTGAAATTTATAGCATTTGAAACGAACTGGGTTTTCACTTTCACCATGGAAAATACGTCGGAATCAGTTATTCTCGACTATACACCTGGAAAGATACAGGTTTTGAGGAAATTTATAGCTTCGTTGCTATTTGGCTTCTCATGGCTCGTGTTAAAAAGTTGAGAATAAAGGAAAATTGGTCCAGAGATATACTTCTGAGTACTCCAATTTTTGACGAAGTTATGTCCCGTGACCATTTTATGTTACTTTTGAGACTGTTGCATTTTAGTGACAACTCGGCCAATCGTGTAGGTGACAGTTTGTTTGAAATTAGGGAAATAATTGACGCTGTTCGTGTGGCGTTCCGCAGTGCATTTAATCCACACAGAAAACTCTGTGTCGATGAAAATCTATTATTGTTCAAAGGTCGCTTATCTTTTAACCAATACATTCCTTCGAAAGGAAGTAGATTTGGAATCAAAACATTCTTTTTGTGCGACTATAAAACTGGATATGTCTTGGTTTTCGTTGTATACACAGGCACAACAACAGCAATTGTTGTCAATAATTTGCGGAAATCTGGTGATATTGTGGCAACACTAATGAGGTCATACCTTGAACGTGGACATACCCTGTATGTCGACAATTGGTATACAAGTCCAGCCTTGTTCCTCTGGCTTCACAACCAGAGAACAGCTGCATGTGGCGCTGCACGTAGGAACAGGCGCAACTTTCCAAAGCTACAAAAGAAACTGGAACAAGGAGAAGCTGAGTTTATGTCAACTGACGCAATGCATGCCATCAAGTGGTGCGACGAGAGAGAAGTGTTCATGCTGACTACCTGCAAGACTACAGAAATGCGTGACACGGGAAAGAGAAACAGGACGACTGGCGAAAAAGTAATGATGCTGCAATGTGTTGTTAATTACAATGCAAAAATTGGAGCAGTAGACCACTCCGATATGCTAGTAAGCTCTGTTGTACCTGTGCGTAAATCTGTTAAATGCTACAAGAGGTTTTTTTTTTAATGTTGTGGACCTTTGTGTTTTGAATGCTCGCGCTCTTCACAGATCGATGACAGGGAGCAAAATATCATTAGGAGATTTTCATTTATGTCTGGTACGAGAACTTGTGGAAAAATTTGCTACAGAACGGAGAAGAGATAGGAAAGGAAGACATTCTGATGGCGAGAATCCTCTTCGCTTTACCGGGAGGCCCTTTCCACGTGTCATTCCAAGTGACCAGACCAAGAAACGCGGACTATGGCTCAGATGTGCAGTCTGTTCGAAACAGAATTTGCATCGAGAAACGAAATATGAAAGCAAAACATGTAATGTACCTTTGAGCATTGAGCCATGTTTTGAAACATATCACACAAAGAAAAACTTTTAGCCAAATTGCTACAGCTGTAACATGAAATGAAGCCCTTATTTCTGAAAAAAAAAAAATTACTCAAAAATTTAAAAAAATAAAAATAATTACAAAAATTAAAAAAAAAAATTATTTTCAACTTCGCCATTGCCGGTCCAAAGCCCGGATGAGAAAGAAGAATGGGAAATATAACAGTGGGAAAAAAATTATCACCGAATTATCTGAGCTTGAAGGGCCTCTCCAGATGAATTACTTTGCTGACAAACACGTTATGTACGAACATTTGAGACATCCAGTCTGTGCTGACAAACACAGACTGGATGCTTCAAATGTTCCTACAGAAGGTGCAAAAATAAAAACTTAGTATAAATTTATGGATTCTTCCATAACTTCTTTCCCATGTCCGGCCATCCTGATTTAGGTTTTCGGTGATTTACCTAAATCGCTCCAGCAAATGCCGGGATGGTTCCTTTGAAAGGGCACGGCCAACTTCCTTCCCAGTCCTTCCCTAATCCAATGAGACCGATGACCTAGCTGTTTGGTGTCTTCCCCCAAACAACCCATAACTTCTTGGTAGAAGTGAAACCTTAAACTTAGTGCAAATATCATTAATTAAACAAAAAGTTGTAGCATTATTATTGCTACAAAATTGTAGCCTGGGTTACAGTAAAAGATATTTATTAAAGCAGAGACTAGTTTCGGTCGAATCTCATTTTCAAACCACCATGTAAAACAAAGACTGTGACAACCACATTATAGCTCTTAATAAAACCATAGAAGATGGTCAGCTATAGATATTCCATTATTTTATTAACAGCTATAATGTGTTTGTCACATTCATTTTTGACATGGTTGTCTGAAAATGGGCTTCGCCCAAAACTAGTCGCCGCTTCAAGAAATATCTTTTACCGCAACCTAGGCTATAATTTTCTAGTAATATTCAGTAACGTATTGCTGTCCTATTGTTATAGGACACTGGACTTGTGAAAAAATTCTAGGCCTACACTTGGAAAGGGCGTCTCGGCACACGTTGGTCAGTTGCGCACACTCGCCCGTTTCTGAATCACAGAAGGTCATTAGAAATTAAAGGTGACATTTAATTAGGTAGTTCAAAAACTTGAGTATTTCCTTATCTAATTCTTAAACAAAAGTTATAAATCATTGTTTATTTTTACTGTACAATAGGAAATGCTTCCCATATAAAAAGAATTCAGAAATGTTGAATTTTTGATTCTGAAGTTTCCTTAGGGATAATTTATTGCGTTAATGCTCTCAAAATATAGTGATTAGCTTCAAAAGTATGTTTCGGCATCCAGACGCTTTCCTCGAAGGTTGTTTGCGGGTGAATTATTGCGCTAGTACAGAAGAACGTCAACGTTTGGTCGTTACAGGTTCTACAGCGTTTATATTAAGTTGAGTACAAAAATCTGATAATTAAGTATCAGTATGCCAAATAAAACACAGATGTATACTGAGACCTTATGAGGATTCTCAAGAACTAATTGCAAATGAAAGAAAGCCTTTGATGAGGAGTTACATGTTAGCAGCGTAAGCAGTTTCAGTGTACATTAGGCCTGTCGAACAATTCATCTCCATATTCAAAGCTTATATAAGTATCCAGATATCCTGCGTTTATTTGTAACGTCGCCAATCACACTAACTGCGAGACTGTCACGACTGCCGTGGTTCCAGCAATACTCAGGACAGGGCAAGGACGGCTGAGCGGAAAGCTCAGGCACACAGAATAGTCCGCAGAAGTGGCTGGCAGCTCAGGTATACGGATTCGGCGGCCCCAAGGGCACGCTTGACACGGCCAGTCACACGCGCCAGTGTAGCACTCAAAGGGTTGAAGTAGCTCTTTCCAGGACCATCTTGCTTTCGCTTTTCTGCATGTTGAATATTATTCATAATAGTTGATGTTGTGGCCTGAGAAATGTTGTCCACAAGTGGAAGTTATGTGGCACAATGTGGGCATGCCGGCAACACTGTTGTTGTGCAGTGGTCTGGAAGGTTAAATTTTGCATGAGATCATGATCATTGAGTCGTCAACGTAGATCACAGGTCGTAGGAGATAATCACCCTCAATCCATATACTGTGAATAACAATTTTATTGGCAGTACAAATATACACTGGAAAAGCAATCAAACGTGATTAAACCATGAGACTGACTGCTGCTCAAAGAGTTTCTTGGGTGGGACCTAGGTCGACAGCCAGCGATGTTACTTCACACATTCGTCAGGAGAAACGCTAGATAGAAATGATCACAGAGATGTGAATCGAAGAATGGGTAGCTTCACAAACTGTAGAACACGTGGTTCTTACAGGTAAAGTATCGGTACAATTCTTCAGGTTGTTTCAAATCACCATACAAGTCAACGTAGTAGATGGAATTTCATTTTCTTTAACATATGCAACCCAGTGAGTGCCATGTCCTCCAGCAACGTCTAAATTAACAGTCCCACGCTCCTTATATTTCCACATCATCTCTGTCACTGTGTTGGTCTTAAACACCCCACACAGTCTTGGGATTTTGAGTTTCCTGAAGAATTTTTGCAGATCTGTATTGGGAAGCAGTGTATCCAGTGGTATAGTTATGAGGCTATTTTTTAATATACAGTCCAAGTCCTTTCCCATGTGGTTTTAAATATAGTCCCTTACCTACAGCCGAAGCCTGAACTGCCCTGTTATGCCTTTTAGCTTCTTGTAGTTGCTTCTGTGCGTTTTGTGCATTCTTCACTGTTTGAGCTATGGCGGCAGCTCTCCCAGCCAAAGAACCTAATGCTGATAGCCCTGTGGTGCTTTGTCTCGACTTCTTCCCCCTTTCTGCTTCAAGACACCTTTAGCTCCTACCACCATTGAATGAGTGTTTTTATTTCAATGCCCTACAAGTTCCTTCTTCACTATATGATGAGCCACACTCACAATTTGTTGGAAATTTATTCCAGCGCCTAATTTAAGTTTGGCATGCATTGTTTTATCAACTACAGACATAGCAATACGTTGGTTTATACCTATGTTCTTTCTTCCACGTATTTGCCTGGCTTTATCAACTAATATTTGATTTCTAATGTCACTATCTTCATTTATAGCATACCAGTTGGCAATATCATGCTACTTGCTGGTGTTGTCAAGTATATTAATTCCCTTATCACCAAGAACTAGATATGTTTCCAGCCTCCTTCAAGGTCCACAGTAGATGTACCCTGGTAAAATTCAATTCAAATGGTAAATTCTCAAGAATACCAAGAATACCTCTGATGTGCTCTGTAACACCCATGTCACAGTACTGTATGGTCTGAGCTTTGTGTCCATTTATACATATCAAATCGTGGATGTTCACCAAACTGTTGTGCTTTGATGGGAAACCAGGCCACTTAATTAAAGCCTTGTTCCCTCAACATCACTTAACATGCTCTATGAGAGAAGCGGGTGGTTCAGAGCTTCACGGTAATTCTTCTCTATTGAAACTTCTGCCAATTTCTTCACCTTCACTATCCTTTAAGGTTTAAGTTCTCAGGTTAGTCTGTTGCGCTTTGAACATTGTGAATATCTCTATTGACCAGTTTGGTATGTAAGAATTCTGAAATGAAGTTTAGTATTTCAAAATATGTACCAGATCACCCATATAGAGTTTTTGCTTGCATGCATATGCCAACTTCATATGACTGTAGAAGCCCATTATCAAGTACATCAATAGACATCGTTTTAGTTATACTGTCTAACTCAATTATACTGCTCAATTATTTGTGGGTGAATGTCTAAGCATGTGTATGACCCCTGAAGCTTAAATCTCATCCATATGCAGTTTTTCATAGTCCTGTTAAAACATTTCACAATATTCATTTTCATCTGGGGGAATGTTTATTTGTGGTTTATTCCATATTGTTTCATTACTGACTTGAAATATTTGTTGTAAAATACACCTCCATTATCAATTTGTCCCAGTCTGTGGTAACTGTTCAAAATCCTGCTCAACCTTCTTCCCTACCCTTGTCCTCAAAAAGACAGGGCCCAGGGGAATTTCGAATATCTACCAACCACAATTAAAATATATTTGAAACCTTTATTCCATCGTGAATATTGATTCATACCAATGAGATCAGCTTGCCATAACTCATCTAAACCCCGTATTATGATGTGTCTGTGGGCAAATGTAACAGTAATTCTATGTTCTCCTGTGTTTCACAAAAGTGTTAAATATTAACCAGAGCGAGAGACTGCACTAACATAGCACATGTAAAATGTCATGTGATTGTTCAAGCAACGTCAGTACTGTATTGAGCACTTCAGCATATCAGGAAACCTGAAACCTGTTTCAGCACAAGTATCCTTTACCCCACCTACTCATGTAAATTTTTCAAAATAAATCTGCACGTGACCCCAGTAGCCAAAGCTTCATCAGTAAATGCCTGTATCAATCTATTAAATAACAAAAATGTTGACTTCAGCAACAATGGTTTAATATGTGAATACAATATGACCTCCATAGTATTTGAATGAGGAATTATGGAAGAAACTTCATCTTACAATAGATTAAATATGACATGTATTCAAATTTGTCTGAACTCTCAACTTGTCTTTTAATATTTTGAAATAATCAGAATATTTTTTTTTCTTTTTTTAATCAGAATTGATCCTTTCCACACGGTCTTTCATTTTCACTGGCCTCATAGCATCATTGCAGAAAGTTTTTTTGGCATGTAAGCACACAGGAATAGTTTCATTAGCAAACAGTGGCACAAAACCATATTTCAAATACTCCTATGAATGTTTTCTGCATTTCTTCTTAGCATTGGTAGCTGTCCTTGTAGGAGTTAAAATCAAATTTTAATATGAAAAACAAAATATGTTTGCTGCACAACAAAACAGCAGCAGTAAGAGGCACAATTTACTCCTGCATGAGCTATAAAGAATTGGCTGTTCTTTCTCAGAGTGCAGTGTTGTCACCTTTTGCTGATAACAGATATTTAGAATTGAAAGGGATTATAATCATATCCAAATTTCATTTATTTGGTACCACGAATTGGAAAAAGATAATGAAAAAGTACTTGTAATTAATAATTTTATATATATTTTGGTATTTTATTGAAATATTCTGTTTTGATCCTAGACAGTTTAATTGGTCTTCTTTTGTATTAACTGACCCCCTTTCAACTCTCATGTATTAACCAATTCCAAGACGGTTCTAATCATCCCCTAGGAGTCAGAATTGACCACTTTGGGACCCCTGGATTACATTGAGTTTTTCTTCTGCATTGATAAATTCACACATGATTGTCTTCCTTTTGGAAGCTCTGGTGCTGCCCACGCTAAAAAGCATTTAAAATGAGTTAACAGACATCCTGTAGTGTTCAAAATAGTTGTCTGTATTTGCCTTCACTTTACTATGTAAGGGTAGAAAATGTCCCTTTGCTGAGATCTCGCCTTAATGTCAGATGAATCCAACATTCTTTTCTTGTACCATCATGGGCAACAACTATGGAGAACTATCACTGCACATAATGCAAGTATTACATATTTATTTAGTGAAATTCCACTCATAGCTGGTACTCACTGTGCACTGTAATTGTTGCTGCAGCTTTCACTCATTTACAATTGGATTTTCTTGGGCTTCATGCTGCACAAGAAGTATTCCCATGTGGTCAGCACTATTATTGCCATGTATGCTGTGTGAAAAGGAGGCCAGTCACTGAAGAAAAACATGCTCGTGCTTGTATGGGATCCAATTTTTAATTAGTGGCTTATGTAATCAATCTCAGTAATAATGTTTTTCCCTTTTTCCTACATCTTCATGATGAATATGCTGTGGACACTCCTATCTTCGAGGAATACAACTGTCATATTCACAGTGCTGCACATAGAAGATCAATTCATGAGGAGCTAAAAGTCTAACTCACCTAATCTTAATTCCATAAGAAATGTGTTTTTGGTTTGATGTCACATGTGCTGGACTGCTGTTGAAATTGCTTGTCAATATTTTATAAAGTTTTAGTCTTCAGTTACTTATTTTAAATTTTATTTGTGTTAATATTTGCTGTAAAAGTAACTTATTAGTTGATTTTCATTAATCTTAGTCTTTCTTCCTGTGTTATTGACTTGAGTGGTCTGTTATTCATGAGTGTGCTAATGTCGTTCGTCCAAACCTCATGCCTCAGTAGTGTGTTTACATTTTGCGGTGAGCAGTTGCTGCAGTAGTGGTTATAAAGCTAATTACTGACATAGTTATTTGTGCTCTGTCATGCAGTTATTAGAGTTAACTGTTTTCAGCAGTGTTTTGTGCTGTTTGTGGCAAAATAACGATTTAATAAACTTCTGGAAACCTTTGCTCACTGTGCGTTTTAGAGTTTGCTGTGCATTGAAGTCATTTAGTAAATTTGAAGCTTTAGTTTTCAGCTGACATTTGTTATTGTTCCTAGTGAAACATTTCAGAAAAATTTTCATCCAGTATTTTAACTTAGTTGAGTGTTATAGTGGCCGGTTGAACTTTTGACTTTATCTAACAATTTTGTGAAGTTTTGCTGGTATTGGTATTAGCTGTGGTGTAGTTGTATTAATACAAGTAGTTGCTTTCTTAGTAGACAGAGAATTTTGAGACTGCTATTGTTAATTCTATATATAGTTCTACTGGTGTAACTGAACTTAGGTAACATAGGCGTATAGTTTTTTTTTTTTTTTTTTTCAGTAACAGTAAAATTTTACCATGAGTGAGAAGTGTGGGCTCGGTCATAGGTTTGTGAGTAGTGGGTTACAGTGTCAGATGTGTTCAAAATATTTTCATTGGGGAAGACAGTAGGCATTCTAGCGAGTTCCTGTCCTGGGAATGTAGAATCCGTAGTAGACGTAAAATGGTAGATCAGCAGGAGCATAAGATGTGTGCCCTTCAGGTGCAGATACAACACCCAAAGGAGGAACTAGATAGGCTGAGGAGGGTGAAAGGTGGTGGGGAATGGGAACTGGCAGTTGGGAAGAAGGCAGCTAGAAGGAGGAAGTATTCAGACAGTTATACTTTGTGTACATGCAATAGATTTGACCAACCGTCAGAGTTGATTGGAGGGGAGCCTCTAGTAGCTGTAGATGTAGGGAACATGTAGCAGTTCTCAGCAGTTAGGAGGCCTACGTCAGCTGCAAAGTCCAACAGAAAGAAGAAGGTTCTGCTGCTAGGTAGTTTGCACAGTAGTGGTGTGCCCCAGCAGTTGCAGGAAGTGTTGCAGAGTGAGTACCAGGTCAAAAAAAATGGCTCTGAGCACTATGGGACTTAACTGCTGAGGTCGTCAGTCCTCTAGAACTTAGAACTACTTAAACCTAACTAACCTGAGGACATCACACACATCCATACCTAAGGCAGGATTCAAACCTGCGACCATAGTGGTCGCGCGGTTCCAGACTGTAGTGCCTAGAACCGCTCAGTCACACTGGCAGGCAGTACCAGGTCAACAGCATTGGGAAGCCTAGTGCAGTTTTGGCTCAGGTGAGTGACAGCATAGGGGGAGTTATGTAGGAATTTTACAAAGGAGGATCAGATAGTGATAGTGGGTGGAGCAGGGAACAGTCTTGATAGGGTTGGGGAATATGATGTAGGTGGCACTAATGTGCATTTTGTGTAGCTGTTTCAATATCATAATCGGCATGTCAACATGAGGCTGGAGAGGGCGCTGATTGTAGGGGGAATGGGCCACATTTCAGTGGTGCCAGTTGGGTCTATCAGTAGGTCGGATTTCACTGGGCATGGCCTGCACCTCAATTCATAGGGTAAAGGGGAGCTGGCAAAGCTTATAGGTGACAGTGCAGTGGATGGTGGTGGGATCTCACATGGAAAAATTCCTGTAGTAGTTGGTGTTAGAACTGCACCATCTTCAGCTCGAAGTCGGTTGATAGGTATACCTTAAAGGAAGTCCCTCTAACAAAGGGCTCACCTTCAGAGGACTTCATGTTTCCCAGTAGAGAAGGAATTATCATATTTCATCAAAATATAAGAGGTATTAAGGATAAAGTTAGTGAACTGCTTACAGATGTTGACTCTGAAATTATTGGTATATTGGAGCACAACTTAAATAATTTGACAATACGGAGGCTTTCTTTAACAGGATACAGATTAGCTGGCTGTTTTTCAACGAGTTCCTTGTGGGGTGGGGGAGTGGCTATGTATGTAAAAAACAGTATTCCGTTTGAGTCCACAGACGTATCACAGCACTGCACTGAAAAGGTATTTGAATGTTGTGCTGGGACAGTTGAATTCAGTGAAACTGAACTTCTAGTTGTTGTTGTTTATAGGTCCCCTAACTCGACTTCAGAGCATTTTTGCTCAAGTTAGAGGGGGTTCTTGATTCACTTTGTAGGAGGTACCATAAAATTAGTTATATGTGATGACTTCAATATAAATTTTCTGTGTGGTGGTGCAGGAAAAAGGATGTTAGTAAATCTCCTAAATTCATTTGATCTGATACAGAGTGTGTTTTTCCCAACTAATGTGCAGGGGAACAGTAGGATAGCCATAGACAATATTTCTATTCATTCTTCATTACTAGATGGGCATTCTGTTAGTAAAAGGGTGAATGGTCTTTGAGACCAAGATGCACAAATTTTAACACTAAAAGGCTTTTGTACTCAAACAAATGTCACATATAATTACAAACTATGTAGGAAAGGTAATCCAATAGCAATAGAGAGTTTTTAAGCCTTGTCAAGGAACAAGAGTGGCAGGATGTTTATACTGCCGATAACATACATGATAAATATAATGCTTTACTTCACACATTTCTGATGTTCTTTGAGAGTTCCTTTCCATTAGAATGTTCTAAATGGGATACTAGCAGTAATAGGCAGCCCAGGTGGCTGACTAGTGGGATAAGGATATCATGTAGAACAAAGTGGGAATTAAATCAAAATGTTAGAAGTAGTCACAATCAAGCTACAGTATCCCATTATAAACAGTATTGTAAGGTGCTTAAAAATGTCATTGCGAAGGCAAAGAGTATGTGGTATGCAAATAGAATAGCTTACTCACACGATAAAATTAAATGGTTCAAATGGCCCAGAGCACTATGGAACTTAACTTCTTAGGTCATCAGTCCCCAAGAACTTAGAACTACTTAAAACTAACTAACCTAAGGACATCACACACACCCATGCCCGAGGCAGGATTCGAACCTGCAACCGTAGCGCTCGTGCGGCCCCAGACTGTAGCGCCTAGAACCGCTCAGCCATTCCTGCCGGCGATAAAATTAAAACCATATCATCAGTTGTGAAGAAGTGTCTGGTCAGCAGCAAAAGTTCAATGAAATAAAGTCAGTTCGTAGTAAAAATATTTCTATTACTGATAAATCAGATATATGTACAGTATTTAACAACCATTTTCTGAGCATTGCTGGTAAATGAGGGTGTACACGGAGACAAGGAAAAAAAAATTCCGGATTTTTCCCAGATATCTAGTTTAAAATATGTGATTTTTCCCAGGCAAAAATACTCCTTATTTATATAAATGATATCAAGTATTACGGGTAACTCTAAAATATTTCTGTTTGCTGATGACACTAGCTTGGTCGTAAGGAATGCTGTGTGCAGAATTGACTTGGTTTCAAATAGTGCAGTTCATGACCCTAAGTTCATGGCTTGTAGAAAATAAACTAATGCTAAATCACAGTAAGACTCAGTTTTTACAGTTTTTAACATACAGTTCAACAAAACCTGATGTTTTAATTTCACAGAATGGGCATATGATCAGTGAAACTGAACAGTTCACATTTGTTGGTGTTCAGATAGATAGTAAACTGCCATGGAAAGCCCAGGTTCAGGACCTTGTTCAGAGACTTACTGCTGACATTTTTACCATTCAAACAGTATCAGAAGTGAGTGACCATTTGACATGAAAATTAGTCTACTTTGCTTATTTTCATTCGCTTATGTCATATGGTATTATATTTTGGGGTAACTCTTCCCATTCTAAAAGGATATTTCCGGGTCAGAAATGGGTGGTTCGGGCAATAAGTGGTGTAAGTTTGAAATGCCCCCTTAGAAAAATTTGCAAATGACAGTGCTGGTAAACCTCTTATGTTATTTGATTTTGAAACAGCTAAGCAGAACTGAACGTACTCAGACATTTCTCTCTTTACTTATTCTGATCAACACTAAACTGACACACAATATTTTTAGCGCAACGCAGTCTGACTTTTAATAATGCCTACAAAAGAATGGCCATGACTAACAATAACCTATACCATTCATGAATCATTCACCTCACAATAATCTACGTTACTCAAACTACTGCAATACAGCGAGCGCCAATACTGCCGGCTAAATAAAAGATTCTAGCTACTGAAGGCACTAACTACTGATGGGCATAGTTAGCAAATGAATGATTTTGATAGAGAACAAACAATGTATTTACCTTAATAATATTCAGAAGTCATCATATATATATATATATATATATATATATATATATATATATATATATATATATATATATATATATATATCAGTTCATGATATGCAGTATTACAAATTTACTCTTTCTGATAGACACACGTCCACATTGTCCACTCTCAAAATTATGCCATATCTCTCCCCACATCCACCACTGCTGGCAGCTCACCTCCAACTGCACAACACTATGCGCTGTTCACATCCAACTGCCCAACACTACAATAGCAAATATTCCAACAATGCAAAACAGCCACAGACTTCACACAGCACAGTCAGTGATTTTCACATAGAGCACCGCATGGTGTTACCAACATAAAAACCTAAACAGCCTACTTACAAGTTTACAAACCACTTGTCAACCTCTGTTCACTAATCTGGGTATTTTGACATTGGTCTCTCAATATATATATTCCTTGCTGTCATTTCGTGTCAACGGTATTAGCTTATTACCAAGAATAAGCAGCTTCACTCAGTTAATACTCAGCAAAAATCAAACCTGCATTTGGATCGCACTTCCTTAACTCTTGTGCATAAAGGTATGCACACGCTTTCAAATTGAAACTGAAGAGTTTCCTCATGGGTCACTCCTTCTATTCTGTACAGGAGTCCATTGAAAAATAAAGCTGATTCTTGTTGTATTGTTGATTGCATTTACTTAAACTTATGGCTTGACATTTTTCAGATTCATAAACATTTTATTTTTATCTGTTATTACTTTTATGTTGTAATTTAGTGTACTGACACATTCCATGACCTTGATGATTTGCTCCTCAATTTGGTCATATGGAACTTCTGACGTGTAAATAAATAAGTAAAATAAAATGTTAGGGCTTTATGGAACAGCAGGTGAAATGTATGAGGTCTGTTAGAAAAGTATCTGATCTTTGGACGAGGGGGAAAAACTGGCTTATCTGGAGCACTGGACACCTAATCACCCTCAAAATAGTTCTTTGAGACACCACGCATTTCTCCCAGTGCTTCCGCCATTGTTAGAAGCATTCCAAAAAAGCCTCTTTCAGAATGGGGTTTAGCTTATCTGTCATTGCTGTCTCAATGTCCTCTATTTTCTCAAATCTGCTTCCTTTCAATGACCTCTCAAGTTTGGGGAACAGTCAGAAGTCATAGGGGGCCATATCAGGAGAGTAAGGAGCCTGTTGAAGCACAGGAATCTGGTTTTTCACAAAAACATTGGAATCAAGGAATACGCTGGAGCATTGTGATCAAAGCATCAGCTTCCTGTTGATCACATGTCCAATCTTTTGCACTACACAGCATCACATAGGCAATGGTGGACATCCCTGTACCAATATTTTGCAATTATATGATCCTGTGCTGTGTACTTGTGGTGTACAGCACTTCAGGAGTCAAAGAAAGCAGTCGGCATCACTTAGACATTGGTGATGAGGAATGCTTCCACTGTGATGACATTAATTTGGTTTCTGGGTCGTATCCATACACCTGGGACTCGTCATTAGTGATTATGTTGTTCATGAAGTTGAAGTCACTATTTGTGGAGTGCAGCATGTCCTGTGACACACCAACACAAAGTTCCTTTTGCTCCACCGTCAACAGCTTCGACACAAATTTTGCCAACTCTCTCTTCATGGCCAAATCTTCAGTCACCATGGAATGTGGTGAAAAAGTGCTCATTCCCACCTATTCCACAGTTTCTCTGACAGTCATATGATATTTTTGCATCACTGAAGCATTCAATTGGGCAATGATGGTCATTTTGGCATGTTGATGGATGGCCGGAGTGTGGCTTGCTCTCCACTAATGTGTAACTGTCCTTAAATCATTGTACCAATCCTTAATCTTTGTGATTCCCATAGCACTGACACCAAAAGCCATCTGAATCTTCCGAATGGTTTCCACCGGGCTATCACCCAGTTACTGGCAAAATTTGATGCAGTGGTGCTGCTCCAGTTGTTCCATCATTTCCCTTGCAATGAGAAAGCAATGTGAGCACTACAAACTATTTCACTCAGCTGCTGCTTGGCAGCAACTGACGCTATAGATAGGCAGGAAAAGATTCATGCAAGCACACAAAGGTTCAAAGTTGGCTCATGCAAGTGCACTAGATTCAAATCCATCAGTTGTTTGAGGGAAAAAAGGGTGTTTTTCTAACTGACCTTGTAGGAGGCATCATTCTAGTAATTTGGTAGCTATATGGGAAGTAATTTTTGATTGGCATCTTCAGGTTTTTATGATGTACCTGACAAAACTTGTGGACCCTCTTTCTCACTAAACTGAAGATACTGTCAAGGTTAGAGGTGGTATTACTCAACATTAGTGTGCTGTCTATTGGTGTGAATAATTTGTTGTCTGGCGTTCTTAATCTCACTTGTCTTTTCAAATTTCACACCAGTATACATGGTGATTCCATAAATGATGTTACAGATTTCAGGAATGATGCAGAAGGGTAAATGTATCAATCTTTAGTAAAGGACCCTGGTCTTGAAACAACTGAGTCGAAAAATATAGGCAAAATTTATTCTGATAATTCTGACAGCAAACCTCTCAAATGTTGGCTCTTTGCTTTCCATATTTTGAGAGGTGGTAATATGGACTGAAATAGAAAAAAATGGCCAGTAAACATGGACCCCAAAGTGCAGACCTTAAGAGATATGAGCAGCTGTTCATCTTTGCTGCTGTGAAACACATCTCTTCTACTCAACAAGTGCTCTTAGCTCGTGAGGTATACATTTTAGAACCCACGTTTACTGTACATTTTTTTCTTGCTTCGGTCTATACTACCTCTTCCAAAAAGATGGAAAGCAAAGAGCATGCAGGAGAAGAAGTCCACTGTCAGAGGTATCAGACAGATTTCGCTTCTAACTTTCAACTGTCTTTTCCGACCAGTGTACCATATGTCAAACTGATACATTTACCCTCCTCCATCATCCATGAATGTTTATAACATCATCACAAGGGACTCTATATTTTCCATGGAGTACCTCTTTCCATCTTACAGAATAGGATTTTCAGTGTCAGCTTTTACATTAATATAAGAAATTCTGTTGTTTTGCAGAACAGAAAAATAGAGAATAAGAGTAGGCTAAAAGTGATACCAAAATATAATGTAAAATATATATTTTTTAATTTTTATTGTCTTGATAATTACATTTCTAAATTTCACAAAGTATAAAACAAAATATCATTAATGAAATTACAAAACTAGAAACTAATATCAGAAAAATGAATTTGCAAATTCATGATCACAGCATGACACACAGAAAAAATAATCACGTTATTAGTACAAAACTGTTGGCAGCAACACCCCTTACATCAAGGAGCATTGTTTTACAATTTTCTGTCAAATGAATTTTAACCAATCAAAAGAGCAAATTGTAAAAAAGTAGCAAATATGGTGGTTTGCAGAGCGAATCAATCAATCAATGTCATTATAAGGTGAAAATAACACTAATTTCAATTTCAGTCATCATATTAACACGGGGCTCTGTTCAACCACATATAATATTTTTACTGCATGCACATAATGTGTATGTCTGCATACTGGTACATCTCACTTACTCAATAATATATTAAAAAGTGTAAATAATAAGCAAATAACATATTGTCTTTGAAAGCTAAATAAAATTTTTGAACAAAAAACTATAATACTAGGTCAAAGCTACTCTTTCATCACAATTTTTTTCCAACTATTTTGGTCATTTGTGTTTCTTGTGGAAAGACGTCCCAAAAGTGAAACTGAATGTATTAAATAATTTATTTTGATAGTGCTTTCAATGAAAAAAGGTCACCATGTATTTTTTCACTGAGCCATATCTCTACCTCATGTCATGTCCAGGCAATTTCTAGTTTTTGTCACCAAAAAACATGTGTGAAGTGCCCCAACATGCCTGAAAACATCACCCTTCCATCTCACACTTCGTCCACTTCTGGCCAGATGTGTTGGTTTTCTTGTAGGTTACTTCATGATGCTCCACAGCAACAACAGAGTCACTTCACTTCAGCATTGTTACTGGCATGTGTGTGTAGGCCATTCATGAAGAGTGGCACATTCTGAGTCATCAAACTTTTCATGTATAAGGTAAGTTGAATGTAATTGTTAATATCATTGATTATTTCAATGTCAGTGTTCATACAGTGTCTTTACGTTACATCGTAATGTCCTTCACACATGTGTGCATGTATGAAAGAGCATACACTTCTTTCATTATAACAGCTGTTGTAACTGTTACAAAATATCATATGTTACAGTGTACAAGGAAAAAATGGACATTTCTGCTATAAAGAAAGTTCATACTGAATCCCTTTTCTCAATGAAAAGTATTCCTGCATTACATAAGCCCATTTATGATTCAATAATTATGTGATAACCTCTCACATTCAATGAGAACAGAACTACATGTCCATGTTACTTTTGTGTAGACTGTGATGGAATTTACTGGCATTTTTCAGTTGTGTCATTGTTCTTTACAAGGTGCGATATGTCTTTGGTTAACATATTTCCACTGATTACATTAAGAACATCACTTTCACAAAACTTTATCAAAAACATAAATCATACTCCTCATGGCTGCCTTTTCATCCTAGGCATACACATAATTGTATCTCAAGTCTCTTATAATTAAGGAAAATCACAGTTTTTACTTCAGGTACATTTTATTCATTCAGGTCATCTAGTTGAAAGTGATAAATTTAAAAATGAAGATACTTCATCGGTAAGTTGCCATTTACTTAATTCTTGCTTCCCAAATTTGAATCTGAAACAAAGGAAAGTTTCTATGTAGAATTTTGAAACTGTAGAGGTAACATGTAGCAAAACTGGTTAAACAATAAGGTATCTCTAGTACTGCTGTATACTGAATATGACAACTATAATGCCAAAGTAAAGGTTGAGAGAACATCCAACATCAGATATCCCTGAAGGATGCTTAACAAATATTGAAATAAATCAACATCAAATACAGAAAGAGCATGAATAGAAATGCATAATGAACTGAAAAAAATTGAATTATGGAGTCTGTCACACAAGAAAGAACAACAATTCAAAGTAGATATACATTTTCTATTATGGACTAGTTTAGACCCTGTGAGAGCATCCAAAAAAGTTTGACAAGGTTCTGTTGAACAATCTACTTGAAAGACAGATCACTGAGAGACCTACTCCATAAACTTCAGGAAGAGACTTTGCAAGACTTGGAAAAGACTGCGGCATTTCCTCCCACATATGAAGGTATTTTGATAAGTCTCATGAAAAACAGAGAAAAAATGTGTGTTTCATAAACAACTCTCCTTACTTTTTGACATAGTCTTCTTTGAGGGATATATACTTGGATCAGTGATCTCCCGCTTTTTCATTCCAATGGAAATTTAGGTTCTGTCAAACTTTGTGAAATACTCATTGACTGCAACCATCAAATCCTTATTTGAAGAGTATTTCTTCCCAGCAAGCCAAAGTTTCAAATCAGGGAACAGGAAAAAGCACTTGGGGCTCTGGTAATAGCATGGATGACCAACTAATTCAGAGCCCAATTCATGCACTTTTGCCACTGTTATTGCTGATGTGTGGAATGGTAAATTATCCTGGTAAAAGAGCACTATTTTGTGTGACAACCTTGACCTTTCTTCTAAGCAAGGCAAGTCTCAAATGATCCAACAATGAAGCATAATAGAGTCTAGTTATGGTATAATAAGGTCTAGTTATGGTTCTGCCCCTTTCCAAGTAATCTATGAGGATTATTCTTTGGGAATATCAAAAAACAGTGGCCATCATTTACCAACTGACAAAATATTCCTTTCCTTCCTCAGTCCACTTTCACCAGCCTATGCCCATTATTCTGACTGCCATTTTGACTCTGATGTGTAATGATGGCTACAGTTTTCATCAACAGTCACAAATTGGTGCAGAAAGTCTTGCAGATATTGATTAAACATTGCCAGACAATGTGCTGGAATGTTTTGCCGATGCACTCTTGGGTGAATGTGAGCAATTACAGCACCTACCTTGCACGTAGCTTCTTTGTAGCCAATTCTCCTTGCAGGATATTATGCACTCCTCAGCTGTCTACAGTCTGAGTAATCTCAGGAATTTTTATTTGGTTGTCTTGCATTACCATGTCTAGGATTTTGTCTATGGTTCCCTATGTGGTGACCTCAATTGGAAGACAGAGCACACTTCATCTATTGTGCTTGTGTGACCTTGCTTCAATGCATTAATCCAAAGGTAAATAGTCTTCAATGATGTTGCAGAGTCCAGATGGACTTCATCTAATTCTGTTTTGATTTCTGTGGCTGTTCAGCTCTTGAAATGATGAATGTATAATAACAGTACAAAACTCGGTTTCCTTTACTGTGAGTCGCAGTCGGCACACTGACCAATTCAGATGTCAATCCTTGGAATTGTAGCCACTACGTAGCTCCATACTATTAATGATAGACTTGATCGTATTATTAATGTTCAACTTTATTGGGAAACCATGAGCCAGACATTAACATAGATCATCAAAGACAAAAACAAACACAAAGCAAAGAGTAAATGATTATGTGCACACTACAGTCTTTGCTGCTGCCCCTGTGCTGTGCACACGCAACTATTCATCTGCGTGCTCCCACACGGCCCCCTCCCTTGAAGATGGGAGCTCCAGGAATGTGTGGAAATTTGTACTGGACCCTTCGCCTGGCTCTTGCGCGAATTTCCAGCTGTACTTCCTCTATCGTCGTGTCCTCTCGTGGCTTCATCCGGCTTGCTGTCCTACCATCTGTTGCACCCTCCAGGCGCCCCTCATCTTGCTGTAGGCCCACCTCCTCTTCTTGTCTTACATCTTCTAGCAGTAAGTGAGCCAGCTTCACCCAGTCTATTGACACAGTAACACTCTTATCACGAACTAGGATAGTCATGGCCTGGTCCATATGGTGTAGTACTTTATAAGGTCCCATATATGGTGGCTGCAATGGAGTTCTGACTGCGTCGGTTAGCAACATTACATGCGAGCATTTGCTCAATTCTTGATGTATGAACGATGGCCTAATGCCATGCTGTGTCATTGGTTGTAGCCTAAGCTGAGCACATTGAGCCCTTACTTTCATTAACAAGTATGGTAGTGGTTTGTGATCTGTAAACAATGTAAATGGTCTGGCTTCCACATGAGGCCAGGAATACCTTATGGCTTTGTAAGCAGCCAGCAGCTCTCTATCATATGCACTCCAATTCTGCTGTGGGTCTGTGAGTTTCTTGGAGAAGAATCCTAAAGGCTGCCAGTGACCAGCAGTCCACTGATGCAATGCTGCCCCAATCGCCACCTGACTTGCATCAAAAACAATAGCTAGCTTTGCATTTTTCTCTGGGTGAGCTAGTAAAACCGCTTGCTTTAGGCTTTCCTTGATCCTCTTGAATGCGCGCTGCTTGCTTGATGTCCATTGTAGCTTCTGATTTTTCCTGGTTTTTGTGCCCGCCAAAGCCTCCATGAGTGGTGCTTGTAAAGCCACAGCTCCTGCCAGATGTCTGTGGTAAAAATTTAAAACACCTAGGAACTGTTGCAAATCTAATAGGCAAGGCATCTGCTGTATAACCTCGACCCTCTCCTCCAAAGGACGGATGCCAGCTGCTGAGACTGTGTGACCTAGGTCACCACTACACCATAAGTACATAGCGTCTTGAAAACTGTCCGGAGGTGCTCTTCGTGGAGGGCTGCTGTCGCTGAGAACACCAGTATACCGTCTAAATAGGTGACAGCAACATCTAGCCCTTGCAGCACCTCATCGATGAAATGTTGCATGTCTGTGCAGCGTTTTTTAAACCAAATGGCATGCATAAAAACTCGAAAAGACCAAAAGGTTTAGTGACTGCTGTCTTTGGTATGTCACTGTCAGCCACCAGTATTTGGTGGTATGCTTTTTTACAGTTGACTACACTGAAAGATTCAGCTCCAGCCAATTTATTTGTAAAGTCACAAATGTTGGGAACCAGATACCGATCAGGTATCATATGAGCATTCAACAACCTATAATCACCACAAGGTCTCCAACTTCCATCTTTCTTCTGCGCTAAATGTAAAGGCAAGGCCCATCACTATCAGATCTTTGTATCATTCCCATTTCCAACATCTCTTCGAACTCAGCTTTTGTGTCTGCAAAACTGTCTGGGGCCAACCTTCTTGGTCTGGGGGAGACCGGAGGCCCAGGCACGGTGTTTGTGGTGAACTGTATGATGGGCCACCATGGCTATCGGCTGCGCTGACAGTTCTCTAAGTCAGCATACTTCTGTCACTCCAACTGAACCGTGTACCTTCTCTGTTATTATTCCTATATGACCCTGCACCACCTCTAAGCTGCAATAATTGAATGTCCACCACAATACTGAATGCATATAGAAAATCTGCTCCTAATATGCACTCTGCCACATCTGCAATGACAAAAGTTGAATGACAAATAATACTGGGTCCTAAATTCATTTCTTTGACACAACTGTCATACGTCATTATGGGCTGTTTATTTGCAGCCTTGAGGCAAAACGATGTGCTGTCACTGAGGGAAGTACATTTCCCCTTTGGCCACGTGCTGACATCACACCCTGTGTCTATCAAATAATAACACGAAGCCGTCACATCCCGAACATAAAGTCGCCGAGATACCATTAATAAGGAAACATCTCTACTTATAGTCTCCATGTTATTTACGCGGCAAGCGTGACTGCACAGTAGAATGCACTTTGAGGTTCGCTCCCCAAATCGTCGATGATACCAACACTACTACTCCTTCCCGGCCTCTCCACTGTCCTTATGTGTTGACAGGACCTCCGAACCGGTAGCTCTCAACGCCTCCATCTGCCTATGCAGCCCGTCTAGCTGCTCCTTGAGTTTTGGAAGTTGTGTGCCAGTAACAGCGCGCCACTGCTTATTAATCACTGCCGCTTCGTATTCTTTCATCATCGCCTCCACCTTTGCTATACTGAGAGAATTTGTTGGTACACCCAACACATGAACCCTGTCAGAGAGTTGGAGTAGTGCTACGATATCGTATCCATCATTCACTGCCACAGCTGCTATTACTGCAGACGAGAGCTGTGCTGCCCAAACAGAATGAAGTGTAGTGTTAAAAAATTCATTTTCCATCACGATTCCAGGCAAATGCCTCCAATATTCAGAAGGAATTTTGTCACCTCTACGTTCACCTCACAACATCTGGCAGATTCTTTGATCTAGCAGTTTAGTAAGCCAGTTTATTAAAAAGCCCTTCTATGTTGTATATTGCTTCGTTTCTGGTGGCTGCTCAATTATATCTTCAACCAATATCACTGCCCTGGCATCCAGACTGTTTGCCACCATCATGAACTTTTTCCGGTCATCAGTTACCCGATTAGGCATGAATGCCAGTTCTAACGGGGAGAACCAAAGTTTCAGTTTAACGCCAGGAACGGCAGTGGACGTACTTTCATGCATTCTCCCAGCAAATCTTCCTCTTGTATATGTGTTCCAGCCGCATATTTAGTTCTAGTAATCACTGTCCTGCTCCACTGAATCCATTCCGTGGTGTCGAACATCGTTCCATAATTCCCGAACCTGACCACGCAGCGTACCCTGCCGGTGTACTGATCATGCTGTATAGCTTCTGCTGTTTGGTGTATGTTGTAGTGTACCTTCGTTGTCATTCTCCTCTGCCTCTTGCCGTACGTGTTCTTTGACTTTGGGGTCACCACTTTGTAGTCACTATGTAGCTCCATTCTATTAATGATAGACTTGTTCGTATTCTTAATGTTCAACTTTATTGTGAAGCCATGAGCCAGACATTAACATAGAACATCTAAGACAAAAACAAACACAAAGCAAAGAGTAAATGATTATGTGCACACTAGAGTCTTTGCTGTTGCCCCTGTACTGTGCACACGCAACTATTTGTCTGCATGCTCCCACAGAATAATCAAGCTTACCAGCCCTAGAAGCATAATGCATATGTCTCATTCTTTCATAAAATTTTCCAGACTTGTACATCTTTCAAAATGACCATGGGGGTTAATTTTGAGAAAATTTCAGATTGATATGGAGGCATTCCTAGAGTTATTCTTCCAGACTGAGTTGCAGTTGTTTGGAGATACTTAGATCCATTCTAGTGGTAGTCTTCTTGTTGGGGCTCATGAGCTGCTACTTGTTACTGTATGTGAACATTGTTAATGATTTGACTGATGTGGGCTAGTTAATTCATCATGCTCTGCCACTCCCCAGATGCTGTAGATGCATTTAAGCACATCCTCCGGGTTTTCCTTAAATGCTTTAGATGTTTTAAGCATCCTATTTTCTCCTTTGTCAACTGCAGGTGAGAGGTGAGTTAAAGCACACTGAGCCACAGGTAACTGTATGCTCTAATCATGTAGACATGCAGAGCTGAATTCATGCACTGTTCTTGCAGAAATTTTGAGAATTCCAGCTGCATAGTTTGAGTGAGCATCTATGTTTGCTGTCATGCAGTCTCTCATTGTACATTTTGACTTTGCTTTGCCTGTTTTTGTCGGTATTAATATTGGTTCTATGAGAAAAATATGATACCCTCATTTTCTTAAATGGAAATAATGATAAAACCAATTAAATTAATTTCACTAACAAATGAATATAATGCATTATTGCATCCAATTTTCTATTAAATATGGAACAGACAAGAGCATGGACTTCTCTGACACAAAATTAGCAAATGATTACGGTGTTGACAAATTTGACACATTCTGTAAGAGAGCCCCAAGTGACTGTGTAAATACATAATTCATCATGAAAGAGTTCCCATTACTATAGAAAACATGAGGGCAGAAACAATTAACAATGAAACTGCAAATAATGGCTACAATTCTAATATAGTCAATAAGATATACAGAAAGGAAATTAGTATAAAATTTCTTACCAAAAATGATGAAAAAACATTGGCCAAAGTAAAAAGAGAGAAGAAAGAAAAATTTATAATACTGCCATATATGGAAAACATTTCTCAAAAAGTAAGTAACATATTCCATAATACTAATGATAAAATTAGCATTTTCACAGAGAGTAAGCTAGTAATGAACATAGTACACACAACAGGTAAAGATAAAAAATATGACCAATCACAAATACATAAAAATAAATTCTGTGACTGTGACATGCTCTACATATGATGAACAGGACCAAAATTCACTAGAAGGTGCAATGAATATATCAAAAATTAAAACATGGTTTTGCCTTTTAATATGTATCTTAAAGAAAATTGATACTCTACAGCAGATGCAAGAACTAATCTGTCCAATGTTCATTGAGCCAAGAAAAGAAAATACATGAACAACTTAGAGGAAACTGAAATCTATATTATGAATGATAACCAGAACTTTGATATAAAAATATATTTTGAGAACTTTCACAGATCTGTTATCAGGACAGATAAATCAGAACAAAAGACATTTCTAAATTTTACAATATGAAATGATTAACATGGAAGATAAAAATTAAATAACCAACCATACAATCATAGTTACTCACTGAGAACCCCAGAAGCTAAGATGCCTGAGTCAGAGCCTGGCAGACTGCCCAGCCAGGGGAAAATGCTGACCAGGTTGAGGGGAATGTGGAAGCAGTTCAGACGTGCAGGACAGCTTAGAGCCTAAGTCAATAAACAAAGCACAGTAACATCACACCACAAGAAATATGCAGCCATATGGTGACCAAGTGGTGTGTTGCAAGAAGGCCTAGATACAACAAAACAGTAACTATTCAGACCGTGACGTAGCAGAAAAGAGTGTCTGAAAGACGAAATTATGAAAGCCTGAAGCCACCAGGAAGGATGTTCAAATGGGAACACTAGTACACATGATGTCATTGCTAGCCCCACCACAGCAGAGTGCACAGGATGTGCCAGCATAAATACCATGCCTTTCTCAATCAATGAGCTCAGTTCCAGTTATCCTGTGGAGGTGGAAGTGTATGTCAGTGGATTGAGGGCACTAAATGGCTGTAATGTAATGGCTATTATACAAGCCAACCCCTATGCAGCAGTACTGTCAGGCAGATGTGGGCATGACAGTGCTGATGGGGTTCACACACCAATGGCCCAGCTGAGCTGCCAGTACTCTGGGAAGATGATTTTGAATTTATGAACGATAAATGTGTCACTGTGAATAATGTTTTATTGGTGCCCTTGAGCATAAGCAGATCTTCTTCTCTGCACCCTGCTTGGCACAATCCTGAAGACTATAGGGGTCTTGGACCAGACCTTTACATCTGATGCTAGCAAGTGGCTACCCCTAGAAGAGGCATCTATGCCTGGTGCCACAACCACATATCAATAGCAGCAGCAGCACATATTGTTTGTGCAGCTCTGCTATAATGTCAATGGCCGTGTATTGCAGTTCACTACATTGCAGTGTGGTGAATGACTGATATTTGTAGGCCTTCATCTTGTATTTTGTATTCATCATTTTGACCCATGAGGACCTCAATAGTATGTTAAACATTTACATGATTAGGCCTCCAGAAATTGTGGACTTACTTTCGTTTTGTGGAAATACTAGGGAGATTTACCTGCAGCCATTGGTATATCAATATTGTGATCTATCCAGGCATGACTTGCCATGCATTCAGGCTGTGTGAGCTACATGTAGAGCATGTAGAAGGTTTGGTTATGAAGCACAGCAGTGCACAACGTCCTACTGGGCTGTGATACAGTGCTAAGATTAAGTGCAGTGTTGTTCCTATTTGTGTACTGGGACACTACTTCCTTGTTTTTCTTGTATAATGACAGATAGAGCTTACACAAGTGCCAGATGTATGGACAGTGACTTCCGAAAAAAAAAAAAAACCATCATGGAAACTCAGAAGGGCAAATAGCTGTGTTGTTGGAGACTGCAGCCAACGATAAGTAGGACATTGAGGCATTGTGAAGGAGAGTACCTGGATTGGAAATTGCTGGTGGGCAGGTACATTCTGATCAGGTATACCAAAACAATCTCGAGTGTACTCGTCCCTTCTATGCTTTATAGCGCCATTTATGCGAAAAGAACTGAGGATGTTGTTGTTGTTGTTGTGGTCTTCAGTCCTGATACTGGTTTGATGCAGCTCTCCATGCTACTCTATCCTGTGCAAGCTTCTTCATCTCCCAGTACCTACTGCAACCTACATCCTTCTGAATCTGCTTAGTGTATTCATCTCTTGGTCTCCCTCTACAATTTTTACCCTCCACGCTGCCCTTCAATACTAAATTGGTGATCCCTTGATGCCTCAGAACATGTCCTACCAACCGATCCCTTCTTCTAGTCAAGTTGTGCCACAAACTTCTCTTCTCCCCAATCCTATTCAATACCTCCTCATTAGTTATATGATCTACCCATATAATCTTCAGCATTCTTCTGTAGCACCACATTTCGAAAGATTCTATTGTCTTCTTGTCCAAACTAGTTATTGTCCATTTTTCACTTCCATACATGGTTACACTCCATACAAATACTTTCAGAAACGACTTCCTGACACTTAAATCTATACTAGATGTTAACAAATTTCTCTTCTTCAGAAATGCTTTCGTTGCCATTGCCAGTCTACATTTTATATCTTCTCTACTTTGAACATCATCAGTTATTTTGCTCCCCAAATAGCAAAACTGCTTTACTACTTTAAGTGTCTCATTTCCTAATCTAATTCCCTCAGCATCACCCGACTTAATTCGACTACATTCCATTATCCTCGTTTTGCTTTTGTTGATGTTCATCTTAATCCTCCTTTCAGGACACTATCCATTCTGTTCAACTGCTCTTCTAAGTCCTTTGCTGTCTCTGACAGAATTACAATGTCATTGGCAAACCTCAAATTTTTTATTTCTTCTCCATGGATTTTAATACCTACTCCGAATTTTTCTTTTGTTTCCTTCAATGCTTGCTCAATATACAGATTGAATAACATCGGGGGAGGCTACAGCCCTGTCTCACTCCCTTCCCAACCATTGCTTCCCTTTCATGTCCACCACTCTTATAACTGCCATCTGGTTTCTGTACAAATTGTAAATAGCCTTTCACTCCCTGTATTTTACCCCTACCACCTTCAGTATTTGAAAGAGAGTATTCCAGTCAACATTGTCAAAAGCTTTCTCTAAGTCTAAAAATGCTAGAAACATAGGTTTGCCTTTCCTTAATCTAGCTTCTAAGATAATTCGTAGCGTCAGTATTGCTTCATGTGTTCCTATATTTCTACGGAATCCAAACTGATTTTCCTCAAGGTCAGCTTCTACCAGTTTTCCATTTGTCTGTAAAGAATTCGCATTAGTATTTTGCATTCGTGACTTATTAAACTGATTTCTTTGGGATTGGAATTATTATATTCTTCATGAAGTCTGAGGGTATTTCGCCTGTCTCATACATCTTGTTCAACAAATGGTAGAGTTTTGTCAGGACTGGCTCTCCCAAGGCCGTCAGTAGTTCTAATGGAATGTTGTCTACTCCCGGGGCCTTGTTTCGACTCAGGTCTCTCAGTGCTCTGTCAAACTCTTCATGCAGTATCGTATCTCCCATTTCATCTTCATCTACATCCTCTTCCATTTCCATAATATTGTCCTCAAGTACATCACCCTTGTGTAGACCCTCAATATACTCCTTCCACCTTTCTGCTTTCCCTTCTTTGCTTAGAACTGGGTTTCCACCTGAGCTCTTGATATTCATACAAGTGGTTCTCTTTTCTCCAAAGGTCTCTTTAATTTTCCTGTAGGCAGCATCTATCTTAACCCTAGTGAGATAAGCCTCTACATCCTTACGTTTGTCCTCTAGGCATCCCTGCTTAGCCATTTTGCACTTCCTGTTGATCTCATTTTTGAAACATTTGTATTCCTTTTTGCCTGCTTTATGTACTGCATTTTTATATTTTCTCCTTTCATCAATTAACTTCAATATTTCTTCTGTTACCCAAGGATTTCTACTAGCCCTCGTCTTTTTACCTATTTGATCCTCTGCTGCCTTCACTACTTCATCTCTCAAAGCTACCCATTTTTCTTCTACTGTATTTCTTTCCTCCATTCATCTCAATTGTTCCCTTATGCTCTCCCTGAAACTCTGTACAACCTCTGCTTTAGTCAGTTTATGCAGGTCCCATCTCCTTAAATTCTCACCTTTTTGCAGTTTCTTCAGTTTTAATCTACAGTTCATAACCAATAGATTGTGGTCAGAGTCCACATCTGCCCCTGGAAATGTCTTACAATTTAAAACCTGGTTCCTAAATCTCTGTCTTACAATTATATAATCTATCTGAAACCTGTCAGTATCTCCAGGCTTCTTCCATGTATACAACCTTCTTTTATGATTCTTGAACCAAGTGTTAGCTATGATTAAGTTGCGCTCTGTGCAAAATTCTACCAAGCGGCTTCCTCTGTTATTTCTTAGCCCCAATGCATATTAACCTACTACATTTCCTTCTCTCCCTTTTCCTACTACCAAATTCCAGTCACCCATGACTATTAAATTTTCGTCTCCCTTCAATATCTGAATAATTTCTTTCATTTCATCATACATTTCTTCAATTTCTTCGTCATCTGCAGAGCTAGTTGGCATATAAACTTGTACTACTGTAGTAGGCATGGGCTTCGTGTCTAGCTTGGCCACAATAATGTGTTCACTATGCTGTTTTTTAGTAGCTTACCCGCACTCCTATTTTTTTCTTTCATTATTAAACCGACTCCTGCATTACCCTTTTTTGATTTTGTATTTATAATCCTGTATTTGCCTGACCCAAAGTCTTGTCCTCCTGCCAGGGAACTTCACTAATTCCTACTATATCTACCTTTAACCTATCCATCTCCCTGTTTAAATTTTCTAACCTACCTGCTCGAATAAGGTATCTGACACTCCACTCTCCGATCTGTAGAACGCCAGTTTTCTTTCTCCTGATAATGACGTCCTCCTGAGTAGTCCCTGCCCGGAGATCCAATTGGGGGACTATTTTACCTCCGGAATATTTTACCCAAGAGGACCCCATCATCATTAAACCATACAGTAAAGCTGCATGCCCTCGGGAAAAATTACGGCTGTCGTTTTCCCTTGCATTGAGCCGTTTGCAGTACCAGCACAGCAAGGCCATTTTGGTCAGTGTTACAAAGCCAGATCAGGCAATCCAGACTGTTGCCCCTGCAACTACTGAAAACAATGTTGACCCTCTTCAGGAACCACACATTTGTCTGGCCTCTCAACAGATACCCCTCCGTTGTGGTTGCACCTATGGTACGGCTATATGTATCGCTGAGGCACACAAGCCTCCCCACCAACGACAAGGTCCATGGTTCTTGGGGGGAACTGAGGATGTATCTTCTTTTATTTATGATGTGAAGTCTGCAGCTGATTTGGGAAAATGGTGGGCTGAAACAGCCGTGAATATGGCTAAATTGTTGTTAGTAGTTGACGTAAAACCATACGTTACGTACCACAAGACTGTTAGTAAGACCTCAAAATTAGAGGAGCTGGATAATGGTCTCATCCAGTACCACTACATACACAGAATAGCACAAGATTTTTTAGTGAGAAAGTCAGTGAACTGTTGTAGAAATGCAGCAATTCAGTAGTCTCTTTCTCTGAGAGAATTAGGAAGGTGAATGTGCAAACGTATCAGCTAAAATGCGATTTGGAGGCTGGCAGAATCATCCTTCATGATGTGTTTGTGATGAGTATATCTACTGATATGTCAAGGACATTCAGATGGAGAATCTAAGTGATTTATCTGCGGCCATTGTAACTGTCACACAACTAGAGGAAATCAACATTGCTACATGGAGGAGAGACCCTGGTGTTTTCTTCTCTGAGGTGAAGTATTATAGAGGTGAGCATACATACAGGCCACATCAGGAAGTAATGTTATCAGCTGGTATGTTATGAATGTGGGGAGATGGGCATTAAGGTAAGTGATTCCTGGAAGAAAGCATATGGCAGGAATTGCCCAATAATTAGCCTCATTGATTGGATGGCATTCCCAGTAGAACACAACACTGCCAAAACATATTCAGAGTGGATTGTAAGGAACATAAATTTATTATGTTTGCTGGGGCTCATGTGCTTATAGTCAGTCTGTATCTCTTGGGCATGGCATGGGTTGTGTGGAGTGGGGGAAATGTCGTGAGGTAATTCAGAACAAAATACACAGTTTTAGCTTAAGAACTAAATGTTCTTGGGAGCATATGAAAGTGTTGACACATGTTGGGGAAGGGTTCTGCGATTCAGTTGTACTGTTAAACACCACCCAAAAATGGATCTTTTGTAATGTACAACTGAACTTGACAGGACATTGATTCCTCTAGGTAAAACAGCTGCAAGTGTTAAAATGTCACAAGGTTCACCAATCATGAAGGTGGTACTAAATAAACTGGAGACACAGGCATGAAAGACCAATTCACATGATACAATACCTCAAGATACAGGGAATTTTGTTTGGTTTAGCACAGGTACACGCTTATCCAAGGGTTTATTATGAGTTTTAGAGCCATAGAAAATTAACAAAGAATTGGGTGTACACTGTTTTGAACACAGAAGTATAGTACACATCAATCATGTGGTTAGAGATTTTATCGACCCAGTCAGTCTAGGTAATTTTAGTATGAATGAAGTGAGGTATATCAAAGAGTTTCTTGCTTGCTAATTTGAAGGTTTTGGAGGAAGATCACATAGCTAGATCAAGTGAGGACCTTTTCTGTAAGCAAACCATCACTAGCCAGCGTTATGTGAAAGAGTAAAACACATACAAACAAACAATAGGAAAGTGACAGAAACCTTCTTCCTAAGATTAATGGAGTTATTTACCACCAACACAAGTCATGCAGCACAGGATAACAACAGGGAATAATGCTGCAGTGTGTAAGAAACTGTATAGAATTCTTAAATGTATGCAACTGATAGTGGAAGAACTTTTCGACAAACAGCTAGCAGACAGTATTATTGAATATAGTGAGAGTCATAGGAGCACCCTTTTTTTTAGCCTCAAAGAAGTTACCAAATGGCACTAAAAATACAAATTTAGCTTTGACTCTGAATATCTTAATCATCATTGATACATATCCCATACCAAACATAGCACAACTCTGGGTCAGTAAATAATTCCCCACCATGGATTTGAAGAGCAGATATCACCAGCTGATGACAGCACTGTAATATTGGCTTAATAAAGCTTTTACTGTCCTCTGATGCCATTTACAGCACCATCGAATCACAAATGGTTTCAAGAATCCAACTGCAGTTTTTCAAAGATTACTGGATAGGATACTTAGAGGACTGAAATGGAGAAAATTTTTGGTTCATTTTGATGACATCATAGTGTTCTGAAAATACTTGTAAGTGACATCTGGAGGAAGTGCTCAAAAGACTGACGACAGCACAGCTAACACTAAGCCTTGATAAATGTCATTTTGCAGCAATGGAGCTGAATTATATTGTGCACATGATTAGTCAGGAAGGTGTGAGAATAGGTATGTGCTTAATCTCAGCAATTCAGAACTTTCTCACCACCACAGACATCTAAACAACTGCAAAGCTTTTTGGTTCCCTATAATTACTATCATAAATTTGTAAAGAACTTCACTGAAATTGGCAAACATTGGAACCATTTGTTGTACAAAGGAATAAAATTTGAATGGTCTGCCAAATGTCAAAGAGCATTTGACCACCTTGAAACAAGCACTGAAAGCTGGTCCATTTTTGATACTTCCAAACTCAGCTTCACCGCTGAATGAAACACTCATTGACTGGTTTGCAAACAAAGCTAAAGAACAGTAGGACATTAACTGGTAACTATTAGATGAACTTGTAAATATATGGAAAATTTGTATTAGCAAGAAAGAAACAGCTTTAATAAAATTGAATATGATGAACTTCATGTCTTGGACATAGAATATAATGCTTTAAAAGGAGGAGGTAATCCAAGAAATCATGTAAGTCAGCAGTATAGGTAGGGAAGCATAATTAAAATGAATAATATATAAATAGTAATGTAAAATGTGGATAATGAGGTTGTTACACAAATATTCCATCCTAAAAAATTCAAGGCATGTTACTGAAGGAAAGACAAGATTTTGTTCCCCAGAATAGTATCACAGGAAAACACTAAAAGTTTGTTAAAGTTCTTCACTGGCAACACCAGAAGCCTGATCTGGCAGACTGCCAGCTAGGAGAAAATACAAAGGTTGAGGTGAATGTGAAACTGACTGCAAAAAATGAGGCCAGCAGAGTACCCAAGTCCATGAATGAAGCATAATCCCATCATGGAACAGAAACCTGCCATCATATTGGTGAAAAGCAGTGTGTCACAAGAATGCCCACATACACAATATTAAGTATTCAGCAACAGAAAAAAAAACATGAAAAATGAAGTTACAAAAATATAAACCAACCAGGAGAGCCAACCAAACTGTAAAACTAGTACACATGATGTCATTGGTATTCCCACTGCAGCAGAGCACATGATAAAGTGTCAGATGAATGCTACACCTTTTTTAATCAATAACCAAAGTTGCACCTGTTCTATGGAGGGGTGAAGCTACATCAGTTGACCTCTGTGTATCTAAACATCTCCTGTTCTCCCCTAGGTTCATGTCTTCAACATCAACAAGAGCATTTAATAGATCAGCTTGCAGATCTGTTGTCCATTATTATATAGTATTAACCACGGTGGCTGACACTGGGGCAGGGGCACCAATCAGCTGTGGCATAATGGCTTTCACATGAGATATCCACTATGCAGCAGTACCATCAGACAGACACGTGGCTGCCTCTGCTCACAAGGTCCGCAAACTACTGGCCTGACAGAGCTGTCACCTCTCTGGGAAAATAATTCTGTATTTCTGGACAATTTATCTCACTGTGACTAATGTTTTCTTGGCACTGTCAAGTGTAAGCAGATCCTTATCACTGCACCCTGCTCAGCACAGTCCACATGACTATAAGGATCTTGAACCAGACCACTATTGTATATATATTTACTTCCACTAGAGAATGAGACATTTCTTGAACCTGGTAGGAGTAAAAAAAGAGGAACACCAGGTATGTTGAATTATTATTCCATACAACCTCTTATCATTCATTACACAATAAGTTTTGAAGACTCATCACATACCTTCATTGCTGGTTAAGTGTTCCTCACTATCCAGGAATTTTCCAAATGTACTGGTCATCCACATTGTTACATCATTAACCATTGATTGATAGTATGATGCATTACTTTGACTTGATCCCACTGCTGCAACATAACAATGATGATTTGGTAATGTTAAAAATTGTATCAAGTTCCTTATGAGAGTTAATGCTATGAATACGCACACTTTAATGCATCATCCTTTAGTCTTCACTAGGTTATCAATATTCACAAATTGTAAACCAGGAAATCTAACTTTGGAGGCTATACCAGAGTACTTTCTTTTTTGCTTCATCTGTGGGCATCATTACAACTTTCTGCAGGAACTAAACAATATGTCAGACTGGTATGTGACCTGGACCCTTGGCAATTGAGTGAAACGGTATAACTGTCTCAGATATTTTGGCAAAAGTGATGAAATCTTTGTGTGTTTTTAATTATGTTAGTACAAGGCTCCTGAGTGCCGTGCCCACCCACACACACACACACACACACACACACACACACACACACACACACACACACACACCAAAGAAACTGGTATAGGCACGTGTATTCAAATACAGGGATATGTAAACAGGCAGAATAAGGTGCTGCAGTTGGAAAAGCCGAAATAAGACAACAAATGTATGGCGCAGTTGTTAGATCAGTTACTGCTGCTTCAATGGCAGGTTATCAAGATTTAAGTGAGTTTGAATGTGGTGTTATAGTCAACACATGAGCAATGAGAGACAGCATTTCTGAGGCAGCAACGAAGTGGCTATTTTCCCATCCAAACATTTCAAGAGTGTACCATGAATATCAGGAATACCATAAAACAACAAATCTCCAACATTGCTGTGGCCAGAAAAAGATCCTACAAGAACAAGACCAATGATGAGTGAAGAGATTCATTCAATGTGACAGAAGTGCAACCCGTTTGTAAATTGCTGCAGATTTCAATGCTGGGTGATCAACAATTGTCACTGTGTGAAACATTCAACAGAACGTCATTGATATGGGCTTTCAGAGCTGAAGATCCACTAGTGTACCTTTGATGTCTTCATGACACAAAGTTTCATGCTTTGCCTGGGCCCTTCAATACCGATATTGGACTGTTGATAACTGGAAACATGTTGCCTGTTTGGATGAGTCTCTCAAATTGTTTCAAGCAGATGGATGTGAATGTGTATGGGTATGGAGACAACCTCAAGAATTCATGGACCCTGCATGTTAGCAGGGAACTGTTCAAGCTGATGGACTCTCAGTAATGGTTTGGGGCATGTGCAGTTGAAGTGATATGGGACCCCGGATATGTCAAGACATGACTTTGACAGGTGACATTAGTAAGCATCCTGTCTAATCACCTGCATCCATTCATGCCCATTGTGCATTCTGATGGACTTGGACAATTCCAGCAGGATACTGTGACACTCCACATGTCCAGATTTGCTACAGAGTGGCTCCAGAAACACTATTCTGAGTGTAAACCCTTCTGCTGGCCACCAAACTCTCCAGACATGAACATTATTGAGCATGTCTGGGATGCCTTGCAACATGCTGTTCAGAAGAGACCTCCACTTCCTCATGCTCTTACGGATTTATGGACAGCCCTGCAGGATTCATGGTGTAAATTCCCTCCAACACTACTTCATATATTAATCAAGTCAATGCCACGTCATGTTGCAGGGCATCTGTGTCCCAGTGGGGCCTCTACAGGATATTAGGCAAGGATACCAGTTTGTACGGCTCTTCAGTGTGTGTGTGTGTGTGTGTGTGTGTGTGTGTGTGTGTGTGTGTGTGGCTGTGGGTGTGGGTGTGTTATATATATAACCAATGAAAACAATCAATTATTGATAAAATTATTTAAGTGGATGGATAAAAAAATCTGCTCACCAAGTGGCAGCAGAACACATATATAAGACTGATGTGATTGGCAAACTTTTGGAGCCAGTGTCTCCTTCTTCAGGCAGAAGGGTTGAAGAGAAATGAAGAAGGGTGGAGGAAAAGGACTGGAGAGGTCTAGGTAAGTCTCCCACGACCTGTGGTTCTGGGTGACTTTCCTGAAATCTACCCCTTTTCCTAGATCTCTCCAGTCCTTTTCCTTCACCATTCTTCATTCCCCTTCAACCCTTCTGCCTGAAGAAGGAGCCACCGGCTCCAAAAGCTTGCATTGTTGGGGAGTAGATTTTTTATATGTCTAATTAAATAATTTTATATAGGCCTATTCTATCTGTCCTGAAGTTTTGTAACTGCTGTATTGTAACATGTATATCAGTCAGGGTGGAAAATATATGAAAGGAGACTAGATAAAGGCTTAGGTACCAAAAGGTCTTTCATCAAGGATGAAAAAGATTGAAAAAATGAGTTATATCGAAATGTATGAAATAAGGTCTGAATCTGACATCTTTCAGTTTTTGACCATTATTCTTTTGCTGCTCATATACCTGCTAGAGCTGGAACCTTTCTAAAATTACTGACTTCACAAAATAAAAGTAAATACTGATCTAAGTTCAGTACAGATTAATCATGAAAAAGAGACCATGCTGTTATGTCCTGTAAGGGATACTTTAATTTTTTGCTAAATCTTCTACTAATCTAAGTAAGCAAATCAGTATATTTGCCAAATGATGGATAGTTTTTGAGTTGATGCCACATCAGCATCATACATCTGTGTATCTTTAGTCAAACACTCCCTCACTTGTCCTTAAGAGGCTTAGTGGAGTGTGTTCCACATCTTTCAGTCACAGCACTATCCATGATGATCAGAAAAGAATGTGATGTAAGACCAGTCTACTAAATAAATGAGACACTCATTCATCATTTATATCTGTCTTCATATTATGACTGCGCAGTCAATATTATATGCTCAAGCTGGTGAACATTATTAAATTAGATTTTTTACATGCTTAATAAAGCAGGAAAAATTGAGTTATCATAAAATGTTCATAATTCACTGCTTGATGAATTGTTGCTAAGGAAACAATAGAAATCAGCCAAAGTCAAATGAAGAGGAGCGTGACTACCTAACTCAGTAATCTCAAAGGCTCACCTAGCATGGTGGGAAGAAGGATAATGGAATAAAATCTAGGACATTTCGAGAGTTTTCATTTGCATCTGAAGAGGCATGCTGTAATAAACAGTAACAGTTGAAACATCATGGAAACAGGAAAGTAGACTTGGGCTTAATATCACATCAGTAAGACCACTGGCAGAAAAAGATATTAAAGGGAAATCATGTAATAATTATTTTCTTAGAATCAACCTGATTGTGAAAAAGATAATCAGGAGCTGATCTATACGGCAAATGTGTCATGAGACATATAATTAAGATGTTATATTGTAGCAGAAGACAGGAGGAGGAAATATCAAGATATACTACCAACACCAGACATTTAGCCCAAATTCATGTTCATGGATACTGTAATCAGAAGAGGATCTGAATGTCAGCCTACTGACACCACAAATATCATAGACCAAAATACCATGTCGAAGACAAACGTGTTAAAGAAACACAAAGCTAAATGCATTCCAGAGTTAGATGAAAATATCTATTAAAAAGGGTCACAGAAACAAAAATTTTGTTGCCTAACAAGTTATTGACCATAAAGAAGTGCAATTCTTTGTAGCATCCTACACTTAGTTACAAAATAATAATATAATATGCATTTACTGTTGATGTAATGAAATATTAAGGCTCAAATGGCAGGTGTGAACAATGTCTTTATGAAGCAAGTAAGAGAATGATCACATATAATGGTAGTTATGCTTATGAATATTTAAAAGATACAATTTGATAATCAGAATGGCGTGATGACATGAGCATGTATTATGTAATACACGCTCATCAACTGCTAATATATGTGAAGACAAAGGACATTCACAGACACATAGTACATTTTTTAACCATTTTGTGAAGCCTTCAGCTAACATTTTCTCATTTGATATATGTACATTCATATACCAAATAAAGAAAATGTTAACTGAATGCATCACAAAATCATTTTAAAAAATTCACCACAGATACAGATACTGTTGCAATGAAGATTATACATTCGCAGCTATGTTTTGTTTTGTTTTTTTATATTAACATAGGTATACTGTCTTTTGTTGTTTTTTTATCTCATAACCATTGTCATTTTTGGAAACATATATGTGCAAAATTCTGATGAATATTTTCATTTATTAGCTGCTTGTGGTACTTCATTGTTGTAACTACCAAATATCTTTTGCCTTGGTAAATGCTGTGTATTTATAAATTTGTTTTTTATTTAGTATTTATTGTTTTGTTGTCACAAACTCCATATTTTTGTGAAAATGCAATGTAATATTTCTAAGCTTAGATAAATCAAATCAAGTATATCATTATTTGATCCTTATATAAAATGGAATGTACTATAATGGAGCAGTGACAACTGAGTGAGTAATGGAGAGGATTGTACTAACAGTGACAGTCTGTAGTAAACTTTAATGGTTGTAATGTATGTATGATCTAACTCGCAGGTGTGCACCCGACTTCTGGTATTTCCTTTGTGTGTTTGAGAAAGATCACCTGTGTCATCTAAATTCACTTTAAAACTCTAGAGTCTAACATTTTAAGTAAAATTTAAATATTCTTTTTGTGTTAACTGTATGACTAATCTTTCATATACTCTGTACATTTGAATGTTTAGTGCTACAAAAATTATATAACACTTTATCAATAGTTGTAATCTACATTTGTGGTTTATAAGGTTTTGGCAGTAGTATCCTCATCTAGGTAATAATCCCCTGAATTTCAATGTCATCTACATGAATAAAATATACATTTCGGAATTTTTGGAAGTTTGTGGGTGTTGTGCATAACATAGTTCATAGCACATGTTCATGTTCCTAAGTTGCAGGGGCCCATTCTGATAATTCCAGGAGCAAAGTCAGAGTTGAAAAATTTGATTTGAAAAATCAATGTATAAAACAAAATGTTTATTCATTGATGTCCTCCTGGTAGGTACTCTGAGGTAACTCACATAGAGAAATAGTATTTATTGCCAAATCAGTTGGAAGTATTACCTATAGGCTCATTTTATTTTCATTTACTGATATGATTTGTTGCCAAAAATTTACTAATACAATACTGAAGAAAATGTAAGCTTTAGTCTGTATTCACAGTTTATTTATTTTTCCTGCTGGCTATGTTTTGATGTACAGTATCATCCTCAGGCCAACTGCTGGCATGCAGACGTCATGTTCACTTCCCAAGCAGGTGTGCCACATACCCCCATATACCTACTTGGGAAGTGAAAGTGACAACTGTTTGCCAGGCTATGGCCTGAGGAGTGTACTGTGTGCTGAAACCAGAAGCCTGAAGGCGAAATAAATAAATTCCAACTACAGACTAAAACCATTTTTTTATACAGAAGGGTATGACTCATAAGTTATGAAGCCCAGTGGTCACCTTCACAACAAAATAAAATGACAGCTGCACAGTTTTTAAGTGAAACTCCAGTTATACAATTCAGGCATTCCTGAACAGAAAAGAGTAGTCTATTACATGTGCATAAATAACCACCACAGAGATATGCAGCTGTTGTTCATTTTACAAATAATGCTTCACAGTGTTTATTAGTGATATGACTCATAAAAATGTGATGAATTAATTGACATACCCGTATCTTCACCACCTGCAAATACAGGTGCAGCTACTACAGGAGCTGACACATGCTGTTCTGGTTCCTTCATCTCACATGAAACACAACTGCTTGTGTTTCCACTTTCCATTTGCAGAGTGTGGAACAATTTCCCTGTAGCTGTGTTTGAACTTCCCATTTCTAAATGGTTGTAAATTCCTTCTTGATGTTGTAATTTATCTGAGACCTGTAAAATAAATGTTTACTTAGCAAGAACTGAGACATTCTCACAAGAAAATTTCTGCAATTATAAGTCTATTAATTATTTTATTATGTTCACCAAAGTTAACAATGAGTCATTACCAAGAAGGGAAGTGTCAAAATGAGATGAGTTTGAGAAAATTTCACAAGCAATTTTGATAAATGTAAAGTGACAATACAAAATTTCTGGCCACTGGAGAAATGTCAGTACTACCAACAGACACATACAAAACTACATGCAATATCTTAGTTTTTGGAACTAACATTCCTTCTTTGGTGAGGAGAGAAGGACTGACAGTGAAAGGGTAAAAAGGAAGGTTGGGTCACTCAGACCACACAATTTTACTGTGTGTGTGTGTGTGTGTGTGTGTGTGTGTGTGTGTGTGTGTGTGTGTGTGTGTGTGTGTGTGTGAGAGAGAGAGAGAGAGAGAGAGAGAGAGAGAGAGAGAGTGAGAGAGTGAGAGAGATGAGGTGAAATATAAAAATATTGGTATGGGAGAGCAGGCATCACGCATGGTTTCCATGCTGGGGAAGGCTGCAACAGTTGCCGATCTGAACTAACCTAGACATCAGGCTACACTACAATGCAATATGTAACCACATCCAAGCTTCCAGAGGGGGGGCGGTCAGTGTCACATTCAAGCCAAAAGTTGACGTTCTGTGCCTCCTTTCTGTACCATAATAAATTATTAAATAACAACAAATACTAACTCCATGATAAAATCTATAGGTAGCACCTATTTTTTGACATCATATTCCTACATTTTACTTGACAGTTCAACTAAAAGATTCATTTTCGAGAGAGAGCTTAAATACAGTTTATGTTTTCTGTGGAGCATGCTTAATGTTTGTCATGTTTTCAAATGTAAACTTGAGACATTTTACGTTTTGTGTACCATATGTTCAATCCGCAGTATTTATGAGTTTGTGAAACAAAACTGTACATTTTCCATGATTTCATGGGTTTTGTGCTGCAACTGGCTGACAGAAGCAAATGAAGCAGCTGCCATGTTAATTTTTTGTGAAGCCAACACACTTTATTTGTCTGTTTTCATATTTATACTTGTGTATTGCAACCATACTGAAGGTATCCCCAAAACGCCTCATTTTTGGTATGATCTCTTGTGCTAAAGTATCTGAAAATGGGATGTTGGTGTGAAAGTTTGTTACCAATCATTTTTAACCACTTAATTTAGTATATTAGGTAGACAATTACAATAAATTAACTTTTTATCTTTTATTAAGTTTTGCTTATCTTCATTTATGTTTGCAGATGTAATCAGCTCATCTGTCCTTCTGTCCTGCAAGATGGTCTATGACCCTTTCATTAAAATATGGACATTTCAATAGTTATTTTTCAAGATCATGTTCCAGATTTTTGCATAATATATTGCACACAGAATTCATGTTGTGATAGTTTCTAACTCACAGTATGCTGCAATTATTCACAAGCAAATAAAACTCACTAAACTTCAGGTACAATAAACATACAGAAAGAAATTTGCTAATAATGTTTAATGACCAATACCTGAAGGATTGACAGAAAAAAAGAAGAATAATCTAATTATTAATATTAGTCATAAGCCTTGTAATGTAGATAAAGATGGCACTTTTGTCAGTTCCTTAACAGGTCATATGGGTACGCATTAGGCCCTCCAACATCAAGCAAAGCAGAGGTCAAGACAGAGGATAGCTCCAACTGGAAGCCTCAGATGACCAAAAGTGTGCAGGGGATGCTATCTGAGTGAGCATTATACTCAAAGAAACTTGTGCATTAAGAAGGACTTGCAAAGCTTACCTGTATGTACCCCTGGACAAGGATTATTTGTTTCCAGCATACATTTATCTACATTTACCTATATCTATATGTCGCTCTTATTGTGACAAGTACTTGAACCTAAGGGGCCCATTAATGGAATAGATTCTGTCACTTCCATGGTTTGTTGTGCATGGTACCATCCATTACTGTATACCCGAATCCAAATTAAGTTATAGGTTGAGGTGGACATTTGTTCTGATAATTCATTGAAGAATCTAACAAGCCTCATATACTTTTTGCATTTGTTGAAGTTGTAAACTAGTGTCTGTGCTCTTCTGCATGTTCACTGTAAACACATGAATAAGCAATAAGAATCAGACTAGCAAGCCAAACCAGAACCTCATTTCCCTATCATCGCCATATCTACCTCCTTAACCTAATATACCAAAAGATGGATGCCTCAAATCCTGTGTCACCTCTGATCTGAGTGTGAGCATCTGAGAAACTATGTTGGAAAACCCACGTCGGATCATGACAAATGGAAAGACAACTTTTTGCACACATTTACTCTATTTATTCATGAAACTCTCACTAGGTGGTGACTCTAATGTTACCGTAGTCTACATCTCACTAGTGAGACCTTTGCAAAATTATTCCTGCAGCAAATGGGACAGTGAGAGACAGAAACAAAAAAAAAAGTCTGAAACACTATCAAAACATTAATACTAAGCATCAATTATGCATAAGGCTATTTTTAAACTATTATTAGAAGAAAATGCTACTTGATAGTCATATATGTTTTGAAGGAGACTGAATCTTGTAAGATATAGGTCCCAAAACTGGTATACAGGGTGTTCAGGAACTCCAATTACAAACTTCTAGTACTTGTAGAGGGAAGTCAGTACACAATATTTTGATTTGGAGTCCATGTCTGGAAATGTACCAATTCTGTGCTACAAATGTACAAAAACATGTTTGCCAGGTAGGTATGCAGCAGTGTAGTATGCAGTTGGCTGATGTCATCTGACATCTGTCCTGCCTGGTTCAAGCCTCTTTCAAGTATCTGTGAGTGTTAGAACAACATTGCTCAGCACATGTTTGCGGAATACATTGATATGATCCTTCTCAATGCCAAACCTTATGACAGTGGAAGAGGTGCTAATTGTCTTTATCAAAATTGTTATCCACAACGTCCAGGTGTATAGCATATCTTTTTCACCACAATTATGCAATGGTTTTGAGAAAGAGGTGCCTTCACCAACAGCATGCACGACAATGGTGCTCCAAGGAGATGCTGTACATCTGCACTTAAAGAGGCCATACTGCTTCATGTTGAAGATACGGTTGCTTATGTACCTTGCTGTCAGTGAAACACCTGATGCAGTCACACACCAGAAGACCACTAATGTGTGACTCTGCCTCATGGCAGTCATGTGTCATCAACATGCCACCTTGTATAATGTAGCATCTGAGACCCACTGAACCATTATCACTGGCATCTGTACATGTTTTTGCTAGATAAAGTATGATGCAAATTTGCATGGATTTCATTCCATTACTGCCAAGGAACAAGTCCCTTACAATCAATAGCCTGCTCACCACCCTGAGTCAGCATCCTGGCATTCAACTGTGTCAATGACTACTGGCCCATTCTGGCAGCATAAAAGATGCAATACCAATAATACCTGTTAAAAAGAGGATCACTTAAAATGCTACTATACTCTTGTCGGAAATCATCTAATAGAACATTACCAACTCTGTACCAAAAATAAATAAGTACCACAACAAAACTGGAAGACACCCCAAAAAGCTCCATATATGTAGATTGTCAAGGATTTTATGCCTCCAATTTTTATTGTACGACTTCTCAAGGTCAAAAAAGATATATTCTGGAGGGAGTCTGCACAGGAAAGTCAGTTGTATATCACCTCTAGAAATGTCACTTATCAATTATAGAGTAATATCTCCTGGACACCCAATGAAATGGACTAAGCACTTGTTTCTATGCCAAGATCCAGAAAAGGTTGAGGTTAGTCATGCACTGCATGGTATTTCCCATACAGCTGGTGAGGACAACTGGTAAGGGTGGCTACTTAGGCATTTATAAATAGTAATCAAACAGTTTCCATTTAAAGGCTGTAGAGCCCAGAATTGGTACGACAGTCAGGCAAAATCACCATGATCATTGAGGCAATCATTGCACTGATACACCAAGTTTAAGATAGTCATTAGGTAAAACACCATGTCATGCTGCACAAGGAAGACCATACTTGCCTGTAGTGCATCCTCAAGTACCAGGACTCATTGATCTTTAAAGGCCTTTTTGAAGGCACAAAACATATGATAATCACATGGGGAGAGATCAGGACTACAGGGCAGCTGCTCAAATGTCTTCCAGTTGAGTTGGCATAACTTATTCATTACAAAATTTGCAGGAATAGAACATGTGTCACCATAAAGCAGCAGCACCCCTTGTTGCCATTTACCACAGTGGTGGTTTGTGACAGATATGCTTTCTAATACACACTCTTCATTCTCTGATGGATGTCTACCAGTGTTTGTCCTTCAGCAGCAAAGAAAAGAATAACAGCATCTGGGTACTGTTCGGATGCATTTGGTAATAATGTTGTCACAGTTCATGTTTTCATATGTACCATACATATGTTGGAAAGACACGAATGGTGCACTAAACCCCTTCCCACACATTGGTGCTTATAAACCTGCACCACAGTCATGCTACGTTGTATATACATTGCAGCAATGCCCTCAATTGGAAACTTTTTGATCACCTCTGATACAACCATTCCCAAGTTTGAGAAGAGAAATTAAAGTAGCTGGCCTCCTCGAGCTGACCAATTGTCCTGTTTCAGTAATGAAATACTATTACACTGGAGAACAGCTATGTAGTTTTGATGGTAGGAGAGGAGGCAATGAAGCTGTGAAGATAAGTCATAAGTAATGCTTGGATAGCTCAGTCAGTAGATCACTTGCCTGAAAAAGGCAGAATCACAGTTTTAGTCCTGGTCTGGAACACAGTTTTAATCTGGGAAGAAGTTTCTGATCAGTTACATTCTGATACAGAGTCAATGATCATTCTGGATTTCAAAATGTGTTTCTTGTAAATAAAAGCACAAGATCAGTCTTGTACTGGGAGTCCGATTTCGTCTGCATGCCATTTCAAGACACTGTGAACTGGGTGCCAGCAGGAAAGGATAGCATAAACTGGCTGGTCTAATACCAGGAAATTTAAGAGGGGGAGGCACTGCCATGAGTGGTAAAAAATCAGTGGTTACAGATGTTGGAGCAGCGCCTTATTTGGTATAGGTATGACAGAAACAAGTCAAGTCATAAGAGAGGTCAGGATTGAAACAAACATTCAGACTCAGAAAGAAACTAAACAGCAGAAATCTGGCACATTGGATCAGCAAACACAGCTGTTGATTAAAAATTTTCACCACTCAACAGAAATTTTAATTCCACCCAGTTTTATCTCAGTCAATGTGAAATTCCGACTGTCTTTAGTGCATCAAAATATTTGAGGGCTAAGATGTAAAATTAATGAACTATTTATCTGCATTGATGAATTAAAGTCATCTAACCCAGCTGATGTAACCTGCCTCTCTGAACATCATGTGGCCACTGGTACCGTTGTGTTACAGGGTACAGGTTAGCATCTCACTTTTGTAGGGCAGAAATGGAGGATGGAAGAGTTGCCAAAAATTTAATAACATAGACATTCATAAATTTTGCACAGAGCAGCTTATGGAAACATGTGTAACAGAAGAAAAATTTTATAACAAATCATTCATAATACTAAGTATTTACTGAGGTAATGCAGATAATTTAAGCTGTTCATAAATCACTTTGAAGCCCTATTGGACTATTTGACAACAAAAAATAAAGAATTAGTGGTTATTGCTGTTTTTAATGTAGATTTTTTTGAAAACTCTGCCAGTAGTAACTTATTGCAGTCAGTAGCATTGTCATTCAACTAAATTCATATTGTTAACTTTCGAACTAGAATAGCTAAGGACTCAAACATAGCCATTGATAATATGTTTACAGAACTGTCTAATGAACAAAATTGCATTATAAGACAAAATAAGTAGCTTTGCATACCATGACATCCTTTTTCTAAATGTTAATACTGATGAGGATATAAAGTAGACTATATCTGAGTTCAAGTGGATAGTCAGTTAGGTTGCTTTAGGAAACTCCTCAAAGACATGAACTGGAGTGAGTGTGTTCAATGCTCGTAGAATGAATGAAAAATAAAACACTTTTATTAATAATATCATTAACCTATTTTAAAACATTTCTCCCCAAAATTAACCTAGATTAGACCAAAGTCTATAAAAAAAAAAGCCATGGATTACTGAAGGAATAAAGGTACCCTGTAAGATAAAAAGGAAACTATACCTATGAGTCAGAAATAGTTCTGTGCAAAATACTGAAGTTAGTCATATGGATATCAAAGAAAATTCATTATCAGAAAATGATAGTAAAATCAGATAACAAAATAAAGACATATACGATATAGTGAAGGAAGAGGCTGGTTGAACCAGAGATGAAGACGAGCATGTAGCATTAAGAGTAAATGACACACAGGCAACAGATGTGTGCAGTGTTGCTGAACTTTTGAATAAGCAGAATACGCTGAAGTTTGTATCAGAAAGGAGATAAAAAAATGCCACCCCACTTCCATTTCACTTTTGCCCACATTATCAAAAATTTTAGAAAAGATAATATGAAGGGCTTATTTCAATAGTGGTACAAATTGATTTTTGTTCATTCTGAGATACAGAGTCCTAATGTTAAATGAGCACTGAAAAATCTGCAGTTGAGATACCAGAAATACTCAAGTATATACATTTGAATATTTCTGGTATCTCAATTGCAGATTTTTCAGTGCTCATTTAACTTTAGGACTCAGTACCTCAGAATGAACAAAAATGGACCCATACCACTATTGAAATAAGCCCTTCATATATAGTTGTCTTCTTAACTATCTGACCACAAATAAAATATTATCCAAGTCACAATTCAGATTTCTAAAGGGTTCTGTTATTGAAAAGACTATCTACACATATAGTGAGAGTGTACTTAATTCATTAAATGGTAAATCACAGGCTATTGGTATATTTTGTGATCTGACAAACGCAACAAGATCACAATATCATTTTAAGCAAATAAGAATATTGCAGTGTAACAGGAAATGCTTAAAAAAATGGTTCAACTCCTATATCTCTGACAGAAAACAAAGGGTCTCAATAGAAAAGAGACATGCATTAAGCTACCAGGCATCATTCAGCTGGGAACTAATAATATCTCGTGTCCCACAAGGTTCCATATTAGTTTGTTTCGTTTGCAGGTGATACAAACATTGCAGTAAATCAAGTGCAGCCATCGAAAGGTCAGCCACTGAAACTTTCATGGACATTAACAAGTGATTCCTAGCCAATTCTCTGTCACTGAAGCTTGAAAAAATGTACAATATGCAGAATAGAAGTTGTAAAAGGTTTTCTGGCAGTGTATGCCTTCAATATGATGGCAAGCAGACAGAATAAATTGGCAGAGCTAAATTCTGGGGATTACAGCTCAATAATAAGTTTAACTGAGGGAAGCATACCACAGAACTGTTAAAGTGCCTAAACAATCTCTATTTGCTATGAGAATGTTGTCAGACATAGCTTACTTTCATTCCATACTGTCATGTGGCATTATTTTCTCTGGCAACTCATCGAGGCAAGATAAAGTTTTTTGAGCCAAAAAACGTACAATATCAATTATTTTTGGTGTGAACTCAAGAACGTTCTGCAGAAGGATGTTTAAGGATCTGGGGATACTAACAAATGCCTCCCAATATATTTATTTCTTAATGAAATTTGTTATTAAAAATTTTTTTTTCTCAAACCAACAGCTCAGTTAATGGAATCAATACTAGAAATAAGAATAACTTTCACAAAGATTTGAAGTCACTTACTTGGGTTCACAAACGTGTCCACTACCCAATAATACACATTTTTAATTTCAGGCCAGCAGCCATAAAAAGTTTAACTTTTAATAAGGTTCAGTTTGAGAAGATTCTAAAGGATTTATTGGTGGCCATCACCTATTCCATTGATCAAGTTCTCAGCTGAACAGATTGATGCATGTGTATGATACTAATAATAGCACATATATTTTTTTAATGTATTTTTTTTTTACCTTGGGCAGTTTCATATGGGATCTGTGGTAAGTACATTAGCATATCTGTTTTTATTTTGGTAAATATTTATTGTGTATTCTTGCTTTCTGTGTTCCACATCCCAGAGGATCTCTTCACAATGGATCATTTGGAACAAAAAGTACATCTAATCTAATTTAATTTAAGCTTGCAATTGAAAGGGGTTTCTTGCGAAGTCTTTTTGATTCCTTCAGATGGATTTTAGATTTCAATGACAAAATCAGTAGTTTTATATTTACCACATTCACCACAGAAGAAGAGAGACGAGTGCAGCACTGTCTGTTTGCTTTGGGTGATGTTGCTTCATTCTCAACTTCCATCTCCCTTGATGTATTGGATGATGACTTCATCATTGTGGACACATTGCTCAACTTTGGTTCATTTTCCTTTAGGTATAAACCTCCAATTTGAGGAGTGCATTTGTCTATGTGGTTTGGATGTTGTGTGGTGGCGATTAGTGTTTTCACAGCAGCTCCACTACTACAAGAGAAGTTGTATGAGCAAGTATTTGTTGCTGCTTCTGCTGGTAAAGTCAGCACTGCAGATTGCTCATTCTGAATTAAATTTTCCTTTATGCCAAGAATACATGAACACAAAATGAAAGAGCTGATTATTTTCAATAAGTTTCATGTTTATTGCATGCCAGGGTGGTGTGCCCATAGTACTGACACAGGAAAGTGCACTTTGGATTGTCAGTACATGATCAAGTTTTCAGGCATATTAGGCTTGCTGCAAAGTGCTCAGGAAATGTTGGAAAAATGGAGGTCAGAAAAAAAAGTAGCAGTCTTCTCTAGTTTACTGTTCACTCACTTTGGTTCTTACATTGAGTACAATAATACATGTCATTAACACTTTGTTCACCAAAATGCTTTTTTGGGAGATTCACTACTGCACTGTGACATATACAATTTGAAAAAGATCAACATATGGCTGAAATTGGTTATGAATGTTATCACATCACGTGATCATGTCTAAAATAACAAGATGTGCTTAATGTGTTAATCAATCCTCCTCAATGACAGATTGTCATTTTGTTTCCAAAAGCTTCATGATGTTTTTGACTTCTGTCATGCAAATGTAATCCAGCACTCCCTTAAATGCCTGCATATCTATATTCATTAGATGTCTACATCTACATCTACATCTACATTTATACTCCGCAAGCCACCAAACGGTGTGTGGCGGAGGGCATTTTAGGTGCCACTGTCATTACCTCCCTTTCCTGTTCCAGTCGCGTATGGTTCGCGGGAAGAACGACTGTCTGAAAGCCTCCGTGTGCGCTCTAATCTCTCTAATTTTACATTCGTGATCTCCTCGGGAGGTATAAGTAGGGGGAAGCAATATATTCGATACCTCATCCAGAAACACACCCTCTCGAAACCTGGCGAGCAATCTAAACCGCAATGCAGAGCGCCTCTCTTGCAGAGTCTGCCACTTGAGTTTACTAAACATCTCCGTAACGCTACGACGGTTACCAAATAACCCTGTGACGAAACGCGCCGCTCTTATTTGGATCTTCTCTATCTCCTCCGTCAGACCGATCTGGTACGGATCCCACACTGATGAGCAATACTGAAGTATAGGTCGAACAAGTGTTTTGTAAGCCACCTCCTTTGTTGATGGACTACATTTTCTAAGCACTCTCCCAATGAATCTCAACCTGGTACCCGCCTTACCAACAATTAATTTTATATGATCATTCCACTTCAAATCGTTCCGCATGCATACTCCCAGATATTTTACAAAAGTAACTGCTACCAGTGTTTGTTCTGCTATCATATAATCATAAAATAAAGGATCTTTCTTTCTATGTATTCGCAATACATTACATTTGTCTATGTTAAGGGACAGTTGCCACTCCCTGCACCAAGTGCCTATCAGCTGCAGATCTTCCTGCATTTCGCTACAATTTTCTAATGCTGCAACTTCTCTGTATACTACAGCATCATCTGCGAAAAGCTGCATGGAACTTCCGACACTATCTACTAGGTCATTTATATATATTGTGAAAAGCAATGGTCCCATAACACTCCCCTGTGGCACGCCAGAGGTTACTTTAATGTCTGTAGACGTCTCTTCATTGATAACAACATGCTGTGTTCCGTTTGCTAAAAACTCTTCAATCCAGCCACACAGCTGGTCTGATATTCCGTAGGCTCTTACTTTGTTTATCAGGCGACAGTGCGGAACTGTATCGAACGCCTTCCGGAAGTCAAGAAAAATAGCATCTACCTGGGAGCCTGTATCTAATATTTTCTGGGTCTCATGAACAAATAAAGCGATTTGGGTCTCACACGATCGCTGTTTCCGGAATCCATGTTGATTCCTACATAGTAGATTCTGGGTTTCCAGAAATGACATGATACTCGAGCAAAAAACATGTTCTAAAATTCTACAACAGATCGACGTCAGAGATATAGGTCTATAGTTTTGCGCATCTGCTCGACGACCCTTCTTGAAGACTGGGACTACCTGTGCTCTTTTCCAATCATTTGGAACCCTCCGTTCCTCTAGAGACTTGCGGTACACGGCTGTTAGAAGGGGGGCAAGTTCTTTCGCGTACTCTGTGTAGAATCGAATTGGTATCCCGTCAGGTCCAGTGGACTTTCCTCTATTGAGTGATTCCAGTTGCTTTTCTATTCCTTGGACACTTATTTCGATGTCAGCCATTTTTTCGTTTGTGCGAGGATTTAGAGAAGGAACTGCACTGCGGTCTTCCTCTGTGAAACAGCTTTGGAAAAAGGTGTTTAGTATTTCAGCTTTATGCATGTCATCCTCTGTTTCAATGTCATCATCATCCCGGAGTGTCTGGATATGCTGTTTCGAGCCACTTACTGATTTAATGTAAGACCAGAACTTCCTAGGATTTTCTGTCAAGTCGGTACATAGAATTTTACTTTCGAATTCACTGAACGCTTCACGCATAGCCCTCCTTACGCTAACTTTGACATCGTTTAGTTTCTGTTTGTCTGAGAGGTTTTGGCTGCGTTTAAACTTGGAGTAAAGCTCTCTTTGCTTTCGCAGTAGTTTCCTAACTTTGTTGTTGAACCACGGTGGGTTTTTACCATCCCTCACAGTTTTACTCGGCACGTACCTGTCTAAAACGCATTTTACGATTGCCTTGAACTTTTTCCATAAACACTCAACATTGTCAGTGTCAGAACAGAAATTTTCGTTTTGATCTGTTAGGTAGTCTGAAATCTGCCTTCTATTACTCTCGCTAAACAGATAAACCTTCCTCCCTTTTTTTATATTCCTATTAACTTCCATATTCAGGGATGCTGTAACGGCCTTATGATCACTGATTCCCTGTTCTGCACTTAAAGAGTCGAAAAGTTCGGGTCTGTTTGTTATCAGTAGGTCCAAGATGTTATCTCCACGAGTCGGTTCTCTGTTTAATTGCTCGAGGTAATTTTCGGATAATGCACTCAGTATAATGTCACTTGATGCTCTGTCCCTACCACCCGTCCTAAACATCTGAGTGTCCCGGTCTATATCTGGTAAATTGAAATCTCCACCTAAGACTATAACATGCTGAGAAAATTTATGTGAAATGTATTCCAAATTTTCTCTCAGTTGTTCTGCCACTAATGCTGCTGAGTCGGGAGGTCGGTAAAAGGAGCCAATTATTAACCTAGCTCGGTTGTTGAGTGTAACCTCCACCCATAATAATTCACAGGAACTATCCACTTCTACTTCACTACAGGATAAACTACTACTAACAGCGACGAACACTCCACCACCGGTTGCATGCAATCTATCCTTTCTAAACAACGTCTGTACCTTTGTAAAAATTTCGGCAGATTTATCTCTGGCTAAGCCAGCTTTCTGTACCTATAATGATTTCAGCTTCGGTGCTTTCTATCAGCGCTTGAAGTTCTGGTACTTTACCAACGCAGCTTCGACAGTTGACAATTACAATACCGCTTGCTGCTTGGTCCCCTCATGTCCTGACTTTGCCCCGCACCCGTTGAGGCTGTTGCCCTTTCTGTACTTGCCCAAGGCCATCTAACCTGAAAAACTGCCCAGCCCACGACACACAACCCCTGCTACCCGTGTAGCCGCTTGTTGCGTGTAGTGGACTCCTGACCTATCCAGCGGAACCTGAAACCCCACCACCCTATGGCGCAAGTCGAGGAATCTGCAGCCCACACGGTCGCAGAACTGTCTCAGCCTCTGATTCAGACCCTCCACTCGGCTCTGTACCAAAGGTCTGCAGTCAGTCCTGTCGACGATGCTGCAGATGGTGAGCTCTGCTTTCATCCCGCTAGCGAGACTGGCAGTCTTCACCAAATCAGATAGCCGCCGGAAGCCAGAGAGGATTTCCTTCGATCCATAGCGACACACATCATTGGTGCCAACATGAGCGACCACCTGCAGATGGTGCACCCTGTACCTTTCATGGCATCCGGAAGGACCCTTTCCACATCTGGAATGACTCCCCCCGGTATGCACACGGAGTGCACATTGGATTTCTTCCCCTCTCTTGCTACCATTTCCCTAAGGGGCCCCATTACGCGCCTGATGTTGGAGCTCCCAACTACCAGTAAGCCCACCCTCTGCGACCGCCCGGATCTTGCAGACTGCGGGGCAACCTCTGGAACAGGACAAGCAGCCATGTCAGGCCGAAGATCAGTATCAGCCTGAGACAGAGCCTGAAACCGGTTCGTCAGACAAACTGGAGAGGCCTTCCGTTCAGCCCTCCGGAATGTCTTTTGCCCCCTGCCACACCTTGAGACGACCTCCCACTCTACCACAGGTGAGTGATCAGCCTCAATGCGGGCAGTATCCCGGGCAACCACAGTCGTAGTCCGATCGGGGGATGCGTGGGACGAGCTGGCCGTCCCCGACAAACCCCCATCCGGACCCCCACAGTGATGCCCATTGGCAACAGCCTCAAGCTGTGTGACCGAAGCCAACACTGCCTGAAGCTGGGAGCGAAGGGGTGCCAACTCAGCCTGCATCCGAACACAGCAGTTGCAGTCCCTATCCATGCTAAGAACTGTTTTGCAAAGAACGTCTGAACTAATCTACAGAGAGCGCAAACAAATCGACAAAATTTAAACGGTTATTAAAATACAAGATTGCCTAGTAAATGCAGTAATGCTGCTACTTGCGCACTGCTGACACTGCTCGGCGGCGGAAGGAGACTGCGCGAATTTACACTATTCAGGTACTAAAACGCGATGCTACAACTCTCAAATACTATAATATGCCCGAAATTTATGAATTAAACAATGCAAGTACCAAAAACACGCAAAGAAATTAAGAATTAAACTATGTAACAAATGAGTGAGCTAGGATTATACGACTTGCTGCTGCAGCTGCTTATCCAACGGCGGCAGGGAGCACACTGACTGTGACCAACTGACACTGGCCGTTCAAAACAAAAACAGAAGACAAACGACTACGCGAATTTACACTATTCAGGTACTAAAACGCGATGCTACAACCCTCAAATACTATAATACACCCGAAATTTATGAAGTAGTGTAGTGTCATAGGTTAGTTTATATGAAGAAGCACGTCACACTTAAGGTTTAACTTACTTGACAAAATATGTCAGAAAATTTCTTAATGCATAACTTATGCAAAGAGACTGGACAGCTCACTGTGTGGGAAATGATGGAAATTCTGTGCAGAGACAGAATAATACAGGAATGCTGTATGTCTGTGTGCCAGTACAGGTGTTAAAACATCAACACCTGCTCCGATGTAGGGCCACTTACACTGTGCGGGTGCCAGGCCAGAGATGTACTTGGCCCATGTTGTAGTGCCACGGATCACAATGTATGACCAGCTTCTTCTCTGTGCAGAGCTATCAAAACATGTTGATCTGGACATTGGATGATGATAAGTCACATATAGAACATTGTCTGCTCTGGCAGTTGTGATATTAATCTCATGTTCTGCAAGATATTAATGTGAAATATTGTTTATGATGTTGAAGAATATGTAAGTAAAACTGATGTCTGAGAATTTCTTGGTTTGATGATGGTACTTGGAAAACAGTCTCTCTTACAGCTCCATTCATAACTGCCAGATGAAGAAGAATGACAAGCATGGTACACCAGAACTGAGTACCACTACTGCAAACAATGACTGAACTATTGAAGGAAATCATGAGTATTCAGAACACAAGACAAGACAGTGTATGCTGTTTCACATACTACATATGAAATGTACAACCTTGAATCCATCCACTGCAGCACCACATTTGGAGCCCTCTGACAGACACAAATAACAGTGGAGCAGTGAAAAGAAAGCAGTAATAACAAAATAAGAAAAATTTGGAAAGCTTATGGAGATTTTGTTAAGAAGTTAGGCTGGTTGCCCCAGACAATGGATGTCAACAACATTACGTTCAAAAAAATTTTCTGCATTGGTACAACAAATTCAAGACTAATTATTTATAAGTAATCAGAAGAAAGCAAAAGCCTTTGCCTGTTTGTACAAACGAGAGACTGAAGAGAAAAGTGAAAAACAATGTGATTTAGTGAGCAATGAGATATGGTACCAGTTCTAGAATTTAACAGCACTTTGTAACAAATGAGTGAGAACAATTATGACCAATTCCAGAACATACATGTCCAGATGAAAGACACTCAAAAATTGCTAGAGACTTTAGAGATTGTTGTGGAAAATCAGACTGGAGAGAAAAGTAAAATCTATAGTTGATCAGAGGTATCATCAACGAGATTTTTACATTCACAAACACCTCTCATTAGGAGGAAGATGCTGTGTGGTGAAATAGAGAAAACAAAGGCATGGGTAGAGAAGCAAGTAGGGCAGAACAACATTGAGATACTGAATGAAGTGTTAGAGCTTCAATCAGGGAATTGCATGGATTTAACAAAACAGTTCCCTAAATTTAAACCAAATGGAGATGTACACACTACATATTTTTATGAGTATTCTCATGAGCCTTGCCTCAGTCCTGGGAGGATTCCAAAAAGATATATTTTGCATTGAGTTGCCATGTGGGGTGTGTGGCTGAATGGGATACTGCACATTTACAAGAATTCAAATCATGGGTTGATTGCACAGAAGAAACTAACTTTGAAACTACTAGACCCTAAATATGATAACAATTCTTTTGGGACTTACAAGAAATACATAGAGTGGCATCTGAGTAGGATGATGTATCTAGACAACCCACTGGAGGAAACATATTTCTGAAAAGTACTAGTGGGGAGACTTACTTGCTAAGCTAGGAAAGAAATGCCATACGGAGGTTGGTTAACAGTAAGTGATTGTTTATCTTTTTTTTAGGTTTTACTATGTTAAATATGGAAAGAGGGGAACTCATATCATAAGACAATAGCTCCCAACAGGCACAGGAGAACAATCAACACTCAAACAGATTTCCCGACAGAAAACAAATTAATTTTATGCAGAGTCAATAATGCTGCATGGTGAAGGCATAATAAAAAGAAGTGGAAACAACAAAATATGACACACATGTCAGTACCCAGTCAGGCTGGAAATATACAGGATGTAAGATTCTTCATTTCATAAGTGATTCTGCTCAGTTTTTTTATTTGCGGGATTTAAATAAATTAATAGAAGTAAAACAAAATTTCAATTGTTTTAAACTAAACATGAACTTGTTAAACATCATAGTACAGTTATTACTAGTTATGCAACCTGAAATGAAATTCCACCATTATCATTCTTTGTTTGACAATGTATGAAATTGTATTGAAAATGTTTAACTTACACTAGCTGCAGTACCCAGCATTGCTCGGGAGCCTAAGTTCCATGGAGTTTGTAAAGTACCATAAGACTTCCTGAAAGTATTATAGCACTGTCAGGTACTACATACATGACAAGAAATCCCCGTGCCCCTAGTTCTTTTCACATCATGTCAGCACAATATGGAACATTTCTTGTCCATTGTCTTGTGTTTTCAAGTGATGTTGAAGTAGACAATCTCATGATAGTGAAATTACTTTGTAGTAACTTCTTTTCTACTGATTTTATTGTGTTACAACAGTCTTAGTTTAATTTTAGAGTCTGTATGACAAATAAGCGCACGTTTTGAAGACAAAAGATCCACAAAGCTCTATCATGAACACTTTTTACTACCACAGCTGTTGATTACTACAAGGCTTGTGCTACCATAAGTTGGCACTACATAAGTAAACATCCTTCTTCACATATCCCTTTGCCCACAGCCTGAGGGGATTTCTCCTTGAGTGGCAACTGTAATCTACCTTGAGCTCAGGTACCGAAGTACCATCAGAAGTTGCCACAGTACCTCATGTCTTTTCTCACTGCTGCCAGTCCTTGTGGTCAACATTGTTTGGTACAAAGCACAGTACCTGAGCTATGTGGTATGAAAATTAAATTGTCAGTACTACACGATGTGCTACCCCAAAGCCCACCACACACTGCTGCCTGGTCTGCAGATACTCCCCTCCCCCACAAAACACTCACAAACAAAAATAATTTTGGACACACAATTAACAGGTTCCATGTGCAGCAGATAGTTAGATTACACAAGAATAAACATGGCCAGCAGTAAATTGAGTACTGCCTGTCAAGTCCATAAATCAATTCCAGCACCGAGTTCCATCCTATAGAAGTTGCTGTACTTCATGTCATGTCTCACTGCAACCAATTCTTGTAAAGGTACAAAGTATCATATGTGAGGAGAGAGTGTTGCAGTTGTAGTAGTAGTAGTTGTTGTTGTTGTTGCTGCTGCTGCCATATGGCACCACATTTGAATAAGTGTCTACGAAATGTGCTTTCATTAAAACTTGTGCTTGTTCTGTTTGATATTTCTACCATACCAGATGGTCAGCAGTAAAACTAAAATTCCAGTGTTCATGAGCTGCTGCTCCGCTCACCACAAATCATCCCAGGAAAGTCATCTTGCCGTCTCCCATCTCCCTGCAAGTCCCAGTGATTAAAGTTCATTATAGAGTAGACATGCTACATTATATTTTGTGTATGAGAGATGTCCCTGTGTGGTTGCATCTGAAGCAAAGAATAACTTGCATAAAAGCGTCACAGCGAAATGTATCCAAATTAAAATATATTATTTAAGATGAATTCATTAAATGCAAAACAGAACCTGGACAAATTCACTGTACATTCCTTCAAAATTCTGTACTGAAAGTGATATCCCAAAATATAATACAGAGGATTGTCCAAAACATTTTTTCTATAAATTTAAATCTTAAGGAAAAACCACATATTTTGGGAGGATCTATGAAAATATACTATTACTGAATCAATTTCATAAAAAATGAATAATTTCTGAGCCTATTGGAGCCTTACTTACTTAAACACTGTTTTCCTTGTCAAATTTTAATTTACTGATTAACAAATACTCTTTGGGACTTCATAATGTACCATAAGCATACCTGATCTTTCATAAGACACTTGGAAGAATGTACTGACATCCATAGGTAAGATATTATTCAGAGATTGCAGAAACTGGTCCAAGGGTACACCCCCTCCCCACCTCCCACCATCCCCCCATCCCACACACACACAAAATTAATAAATAAGTGATTTTTTTGAGTTAATGTTACAAGGCTCATGGTTTTTTTGGACTTTCATAGATGGTGTGACCTTTTGCAGATCAATACTAATTTCAATGCCAAATTTTGTGGCAATCTGATGACTTGTTAGGCATTTACCCCAGACAAACATACCTACCCATGTAGTTATTGCTTTATATGGTAGATTGGGTGTAATGGGCGTTGCTTAATTAAGACTAAATTTTTTATCTTATAATATATAGAGCTAAAATGATGTGGGTATGTATATTTGTCCATGGATAACACTTGTACCAATCACCTGATTGCCACAAAATTTGGCACTGAAATTGGTATTGACCTGAACAAGATCACTACTTATATGAAAATCAGAAACATTATGGAACTTGCAACCATTGTTAACTCAAAAGATCACTCATTTCAGGGTGAGAGGGGTGGAGCAGAGATGTACCTTCAGACTGGTTTTTGCCTACTTTTGGTAATATCTTAACCACAAATATTTCACAAACATTAATTAGAAAATTCCACATTGCCCAGAGAAGCCTTAAAGGCACTGAAAACCTCCATCTGCCCCATAGAAAGATTGTCTTAAGGTAGCCAACTGCCTTATCTAAATTCTCTCAGTAATAACATAGCCAGTAGTAGTTTTAAACTAGATTCTGCACTGTCCAGAGGAAGTTTAAAGCAATTTAAATCCTCGCTATAAGCAGTAGAAAGACTCCCCTAAGATGACCAACTGCCTCATCTGAATTTTCTCACATTAATGTCTTCTAGGTTCCGTAGAAGAAGTTTAACACCACTGATATCCTTTGACCAGTAGAATGGCTGTCTTAAGGTGGCCAACTGCATCATCTAAATTTTCTCACAGTTATGCTATAGCCAGTAATGTTATTCAATCAAATTCCATGTTGTCCAGGGAAACATAAAAAATATTCACTATCAATTCATAATAATCAAGACAAAAGACAAATGATGTTTTTATTGATCCATAGACTACTTGTTGAAATCAGACACTCAAGGTATTTTGTTATCTTATTTGTAGACACTTTTTCAGGGATTATAACAAGTTTCAGAAGAACCATATTAAAACACTTCTTCAAAGACATCAAAAATGACCCTTGAAGTGACACAAATGAATCTGAAATTCCCAAAAAGTGTTAGAAAACATTAATAGGAAGTTTTAATGCTACAGCTAACTTTTTTGAACCATTTAAAGGTACACAAGAAGGGATACCTAATTTGTTTTGCTTTCTAGTAGGATCTCATAATTAAGTTCCCAATAATAAAACAAGATCCTACTTACTGGTAATAATAATTACAACCAGTCTGTGCTTATGGTAATAAACTATTAATTTTACTTTTGCAGGAAGATGACATGCTGACCTATTAAGTGAAGATAAGAAAATCAAAACTGAAAATACAAAGAAGTTTAAGTACATTGGTGATGCTGGTGAAAGGCTAATTTAATCTAAAATAAAGATAATGAAACAAAAAACACTTCCTGACATCTTACAGAAGTCAGATAATTCTGAAAAGTTGCTTGTGAATTTCTTAGGGTATACCTTGTCACCTACATGAACTGCAGAAAATAAATCCTGTAATGCTCTTATTGAAGGTGCACCAGTTATATGTCCCAGCAAAAATTACACGCTCAGAAACAGGTAATAAAAGAATTGCAGAACAATACACAAAATACATAGAGAATTCAAAAGGAGCTTTGAAAAAGACTGATTTTTTATGCACCACTGCTGGTATTTGGTTATCATCCATGAGCCACTCCCTGGGTGTAACAACTCACTGAATTGATTGTGAAACATCTGCATGAAAAAGCAGAGCTCTGGCTTGCATGAGGCTTAAGAGAACGTACAGTTACAACAAAGTGGCTGAACAGATTGTGGACATTCATTTTAAATTTGATTTAAAGCTGACAGAAATCATGGACATTATTACCTACAGTGCATCAAATGTGCTCAAACCTTTAAAACTGCATCGAAAACATTTAGACACAGGAACAAGTGAATGATGTTCAGATCAAAATACTGATGTTCTGTATGATAATGTTGTTGTTGATGAATGTGATGATGATATAACATCAAGTGAATTTTCAGAGCCACCTGAATATTTTGAAGAATTACAACTGCCTAATCACGAGAGTTGTGCCACACAGATTTTACACTTAAAATCATCAAGAGATATGGATAAGGCCAGATCTAAAAGTAAGTCACACAAAGAAAACCTTATGCAGCAGCCATCTCAAACTGCCAAGCATTTTGAAATCTGTGTTTAAGGTCTCCTAAAGCTTGTGAAACCGATTTCCAAGTGGAAAAGTCTCTGTACTGTAAATAAAACTTCCAGAAAACTTAGATTTGTAGTTTTTAAAGACACTTAAATACAGTTTCTTAAAGAATACACAAGCTGTTCAAAATCTATTGCTCATGGCACAAGAAGTTCAGAAGGGGATGAACTGATGTACTATGGATATCTTCTACCACAACTAATGAGAATGCAAAGAATGCTAAGCAGCTTCTACCTTCAAAATGAAATGGGTACCAAAGGACAGCAGATAGTACATAAAGAACTGTTTATTTCAGAAGTGCAGATGTTGAAACATGAAGAAGAAGATGGGAAGAACTTACAACATTCTAATAGAAAAAGAAAAGGTTGAATCTTATTAGCTTTTTGAGGAGTTTGATTATTCTGTAGTCAGTGATAGTGTCAACACTAAATTGATCTGAAAACACTACAATATTTTATAGATAATGAAAATAGTTTAGGTTCCTTGAACACATATCCAACTGCAGGAAACCGTTTCCTTAGATATAATGCCTGTTTACCAAGTTCTGCCGCTGTTGAATGACCACTTTCCTTTGTGGAATGATAATGAGGCCACACAGGCAGTACAACAAGATGAAATATTTTAGCAATTATAGGTATTAAAATCAGTGAAATAAATGGTATGAAAACTGTTAACTAACTAGAGGTATTTTACTTGAATAAAGGTGTTTTGAAAATACATACTTAGCATTTTCTACTGTATTAAAATATTTTTCTTTAAAACCATTTTGTACTCAAATCTGAAATAGAATAAATAACCAAGTATTTGCATTTGGAATTTAAATACTTTTAATAATTTATTTTGTGCACCTCTGACAATTATCAGTATATATGGCATTAATTGAAAAATAATGATATGGAATACATGGAACAAATAAGAGAGAAAGCTCTGGAGTGGAAAGCATTAAATGATGCATAGAAACAAAAGTTATTCCAGATTCTGTCCAAGTATCAAGATTATTTTTTCAGAAAAACCATGAGTTCTTAGTGATTATGCATGTAAGGTAAAGAGCAACAGCAGATATATTGTTGGTTTTAGATATGAAAGTGTTGAATAAACAAATTGAAACAGAACATGACCATCCAGTGTATATTCAGGAATTATAGTTGAAGTTTGAAAATGCACAACATTTCACTTCAATGGATCTCACTGTGGCTGTTGGCAGGTGAGACTACATGAAGATTCCCCACTGTTTGAAGTAAAATCGTACCAGTTTAAAGTATTATCATTTGGTTTAAATATTACAGTATCAGTGTTCATAAGAGCACTCGATGAAGCCCTAGGTAATGAGTCATTGCAAGATCTCATAATTTATGATGAATATGCTCTATTAATGTCAAAAATGTGCATTGAACATTGTAATCTACTTAGTACTAAGTAAGCTCTACAAAAAGGGTATTACTATTAAGCTATATAAATCACATGAATGTAAATTTTTAGGACACATAATTGGAGCTGAAGGTATACAATCTGACCCCCATTAGGATAAAAGCAATAAAGGAGTGTCCAGAAACTTTAAATGTGAAACAGTTACACTCATTTCTAGGGTTAACCAGATTCTAATCATGTTTCACAGAAGGACACTCAATGAAGAGTCTGAGACTTCTGACTTTATTAAAACAGAGAGCGGTTTGGAAATGGTATGAAGGAACATTGGAAGCTTTCAATAATATTAAGCAAGCATTAGTTGAAGCCCCTAAACTCAAACATCCAAAAATGAATGTACCTTTCAAGTTTTTTGCAGGACTGTTATTGCTTTAATTTTATAAACTTTTCCTATTTTAAGAACTTGAGCAGGAAGGTGGCGAATATAGTTATACCTTGTAGAACTTGCCAGAAAATAAACAAAAATAATTCTGGTAAAAAATTCACGTGGATTCCAATAACACATATGTCATCATATGATCTGATGATAGCCAGTTTCTTTGGACCTCTTACAAAAGGAAGAGGGGGTGTTAATACATTTTTGCATTGGTGAAGTGCTGGTCAAAATATGTAAACTGCATCCTATTAAGCTAACCAATACTAACACTTAACTATGCAGTTTACAAGAATACTTCATAGACATTGGAAATCTGCATCAATTACTAATGGACAATAGATTTCAGTTTGCAAGTATTAACTTTAAAAAAGTGTAATCTGTCCTGCTAAGTCTCAATAGCGAAAGACTGAAAGGGATTAAATTAAACAAGAAGCATTACAAGCTGAATGTAAATGAATGATTCTGACATGTTTCGCTTATATACCAGGATATGTAGTGTCACAGTCTGTTCAGCAGGAAACAACATGTCACACATAAGATTTAACTTAGACAATGAAATATGTTGGAAGATTTCTCAATGTGCAAGTTAGGCAAAAAGACCAGACAGCCCGATGTGTAGGAAATGTGCAAAATTATGTGTAGAGGTGGAGTAAACCAGTGACATCACATATATGTGAAGTGGTACATTTCTTAAAACATCAGCAGCTGCTGTGCTGTGCTGTGTAAAATGTTGTTTATGATGTTGAAGAACATATAAGTAATACTGATGTTCAAGAATTTGGTGATGTTAGTTGGAAAACTGCCTCTCTTACAGCTCCATTCATAAATGCCAGATGAAGAATGGTAGACCAGAACTGAGTAGCAGATCCAGTCCACTACTGCAAATGGTGATTGAATTATTTAAGGAAATCGTGAGTATTCAGAAAACCGGACTTGAGAGTGTACACACATGCATGTGCTATATATGTACGTAGGAGCAGCAACCAAGTCACTGTAACACTGCATTACTAATTTTCATCACTTTGCTGTGTGTCTCAGTGTTCCCAAATATACCTTCACTTTGTGCTTTTGGAAGAGAGGTTTCTATGTAGTCCATTTGAATGCTATTACAAAACAGGTTGAGATGTTTCTCCTTTGGTTCTTTCCCTTACCTTCCATTTTCCTTCCTACATTGTTTCAACCAAACAACACTGTGATGTTTTTATCATTGTTAAACAATTCAATAAGACTTAAATTTTGTCATATACTCTCTCTCTTTCCTTATCATTGTCATAGAAAAGAATAGAATAGAATCTTTACTGTCACATTACATATACAGTCATTTGATTGAAACATTGGTGACTCATCAATGAATAATTCTATGCCTACCTAAGTATACCTAAAACAAAATACATTAAAATAATGCATATGGATGGTCCCAGAAGAATATTACAGCATAAAAAGATAATTACATGTTAGATTTCTTCCTTTTTCTTAAAATTTCAACAGTGGTTTGAAATCATTCTTTTAAAGTATTTTTCATGTTTATTTCTGTAGTTTATAAATATGGACATACTTCAAAGACCACATACTTTCATAAAAGTAGTATATATGTTTACATCTAGATATTTAGATACATGTATCACATGATACATAGTTTATAAGTATGGACACATATAAAAAGAACATATACCTCTTATTAAATGGGAACATAAGTATACACATAGAACATAATGTAGAAAAAACAGGAAAACAAAACAGATGTAATATCTCCTACCTGTCTTCCTTATTTATAAAATCATCCTCACTGTAGTAGCATTTGCTTTTTAAATATTTTTCAATGTTTTACAGGTGGATTCTAGCTTGCAGCCCTTCAGCTTTGAACGGATTTTATTTCTAAGCTTCAAAGCCATGTAATATGGAGTATTTTCAAATAATGTTAGTCTGTGGCAAGGTAACATAATCTTGTTTGTGCCTTGTTTCATAAGTATGTGTAAATGAATTTTCCTCAAGAAGATTTGGGTTCTTTAAGCCAAAGAGAAGTGTTTCATATATAAACGTGGAAGGAATTGTCAGTAAGTCAAGGCTTGCAAATAAAGGTTTGCATGATTGTCTATTGTTTGTTCCAGTCATACCTCTGATAATTTTTTTCTGTAGCTTGAACACTCGAAGGAGGCTTCCTTTTTCAACCCCCAAAAAATTATGCCATATGTTACAACTTGCCATATGTTACAACTGATATAAAATATGCATGATACACAATTTTCCTAACAGGTTAGTCAGTTACTTTATTCAGAACCCTCAATGTGTAAACAAAACTATTTAACTGCTTCAGTAAGCAATCCACATGATCAGTCCGTGACAAGTTTCTGTTTATTGTCAATCCCAGAAATTTGACAGATTCTGCAGTTAGCAGTTCTCTGCCTTCATAACTTAAGTGTGTTACATATTCAACAGTTTGTTTGGTCTTGAAGTGCACGATTTGTATTTTTTGTTAAGTTTAGTTTCATAGCATTATTATTTATCCAGTTTTCTAGTTCTTGAAGAGTATGTTTTATTTTCTGTGCTAATTCTGCAGTGTTTGTACAGCAGACTACTGCTGTTGAGTCATCTGCATACAGATCTGTATCAGAAGTTACCTTACTTGGAATGTCATTTACATAATATAGAAATAGTAATGGGCCTAGTATGGATCCCTGGGATACACCTGCTTGTATTTCCTTCCAACCAGAGCAAACTTTCTCACCCTTATGTTGTGTAACTACCCTCTGTTTCTTATTTTTGAGATACAACTTGAACCAATTCAAAGATTTTTCATGGAAGCCATAACAAGCTAATTTGAGGAGCAGCTGCTTATGGTTCACCATATGAAATGCCTTACTGAGGTCACAGAAGATAACGGATATGCTATTCTTGTTATCAAGGCATTTGCTTATTTAAGTGATTAGTTCATTAATAGCATGCACAGTGCTTTGACCCTTCCTAAATCCATACTGATTATTAAGAATAATGTTATGTTTTTTGCTATATTTTTCTAGTTGGTTACACACTACTCACTCAAATATTTTAGAAATAATTAGTTGTATTGATACTGGGTGAAAGTTTCCTATTTCTTCTTGTCTGCCCTTTCTGTGGGTGGGTCGAACTTCCCCATACTTCAGCCTATCCGGAAAGCAGCCCTCATCAAACGATTGATTTATTATGTGACTGTGTTGGGGTGCAACATCATCACATCCTGCTTCTCTTATTTTGTTCGGACAACATCTCAGCCCACAGATTTGAGATTTTGTAGAGATTTTATAATGTTAGCCACCTCATAGCAGGATACATGAGTGAATTTGAATTCTACTGATCTGTGTTGCATTATATTGGGACTTACATGTGGAGGAGGGAGTTTGTCAATTTTGCTCGAATTTATGGAAAACCGGTTGAATTCTTCACAAATATGTCCGAAGTTTGTAATCATTTCCCCATCTATTTCTAATTTATGATTAAAACATCTTGCTTTTTCTCCACCTATTTCACTCCTGACAATTTGCCACACAGCTTTTGATTTATTTGTGTCATCTGATGTCTATTTACTGTTTGCCATTTGTTTTGCCTTTTTAACTACTCTACCAAATATTCTTCTGTATTTGTTTACATAGCTGACAAACTTTGCACCATGGTTGTTCTTTGCTTGCATGTGCAATATCCTCTTTCTAATACTAGAGATCCTGTTGCCTTCAGTTATCCAAGAGGTCTTTTTACAGTTTTTGTCATGTGCTGTTATGAAGGAGAAGCATTCACAGAAAACACTCATGATACGAAAGCATTGTAGTTTGTGTTTACTGAGTACCAATTGCTGAAAGACCAGGATGTTTTATTTAGTCTTGAGACAAATGTATTCACATTGTGTTGGCTGTTGTTCCTGACTCGTTTCATTGTTACAGTTTTATCTAAATTTGGCAATGAGATAAAAAGGGCTGAATGGTCAGATATACCTAATTCTATGATGAACTTTTCTGAAACACCATAATTGATGCTGCTCACTATATTATCTATACATGTTGCAGAAGATGCTGTTATTCTAGTGTATTCCCTAAAGTTTTGGTGTTAAGCCATTTGTAGATAACATGTCCTGCAGAGAAATGGCAAACCTGTCATCAGCTCTTACGTTTATGTTAAAGTCAGCTCAAATTATGACCTTTTTACATAACTTTTCTACCTGCAATCTATACAACAAGGTTTCAAGTTTGTCTAAAAATGCAGATGTAGCAGAATAGTCAGGAATATATATATATACTAATAATTAATATGTCGTATTCCAAAAGTTCAATGCAGCAGCTTTCAAATAGTAGTTCCTCATTCAAGCAATTAAAGTCTGCCTGACTTCAAAGCTTAGTGGTTCTTCTACTAGAATGCACGATCCTCCAAAACCATTTTTCTATGAAAACTCACTGCTAAATTGTAACCTGAAAGAGAGTTTATCAAGTTTATATTTTCACTTTTAAGCCAGATATTTTACTGATCTTGAGTTCTCCAGAAATACTTCTAGTTCATACAATTTGTTCATCATTCCTACTGATAGACCACCTATGTTAAGATGCATTACAAAATTATTAAATTTCAAATCACACAGAGAATCATTTAATTGGTCATCAAATGTGGCATAGGCACAGATAGCCGTACAGTGAGTGTTGGCATTGACTTTATTTCAGTGCACAAACAGTTATTTGGCTACTCTGTTACAAACTTACTGTTCATACCAATGCTAACACCTGTTATGCCATTAATTAATCCTGTTGCTATTGCCCTGGATTTCCATTGGCTAAACTCTACTGGATCTAATATCAGCATAACATCTCTCCCTTCAGATCACTGAATTTCCCAACAACACTTGAACTTCTAATGCTTCATGCTCTAATTTATTGGACAGTAATCTTATTTATGATTCTCCTTATAATTCCCTCCTTAGCAATGCTTAGAGTTGACTCGAGAGTAATTTATTGCCAGGACTTCTTGGGAAGATGTTTTCATTGACAAAATACTTTAAATGGATGTATGTCATTTAGGCCCTAAATAAATTACTTATATATTTAGTTTCTATTGCTTTCTAGCATTCTTCAGTACTGTAAAATTAATCTTTACATAAACCTTCATTCAGATAGTCATCACAACCCATCATAGAAAAATGGTCTAATGATTATGGTATATTACACGTCTGTCATTTCCGAAGTGGAAAACATAAAGGTCAAACGAAAATACTTGAAAAATTGTGTCAAATGCCCATGCCCAGTCTAACACCATCATTGGAACTGCAACCAGATTCTTCAGACAGAACAAGCAAACAAGCCAATACACCATTCACGTAGAATGAGGTGCCACCAAGTTTTGCAGATGATTGAGAATAAGTCACTGGAGACCAATTTATGAACCATCATCTGTCTGCAGGACAGGGGTGCTCTTCCCTATGTTCAAGAGACATCAAGCTTCCAAAATAAGAGTCTAACAGCTCTACTTTTAGGGCAGGTGGTAGTAGAACTACCGAGCACATTGTATTAATGAAATCCCCATACTGATAAAACTGCTGGGGGGGTTACTTGATGAGATCACTGAGACCATTTTGGGCAACTGTATTATGAGTACAGATAGAGGAAGCATTTAATTATTCTGTGATCCATTTAATTATTCTGTGATTCACTTGTACTGATACAGCCACTGATGATTAGGACAAATGATGGGAAATGCTATTCATTATCTGCAAACATGGTAAAACATCTTTTAGATCCATCCAAACTGAGGTAATATTTTCTATGAGGGTAAAATGCAATTAGTATAGGGCGTCAGATACTTTTAAGTGTAAACATAAGCACAAGGATACAACCAGAACTAAAACACTCATCATGCATATTTTTCTGTTAATGACATTAAACATATTATGCCAAACCCATGCTAAAATTATTAGTAATAATTATTAGTAATTACTCTGCTGTAAGTTAATACACATTAACTGACCACATGATTTTTTGTTGCTACAGCCTCAGCTTCCTGTCCATCATTCTGAATGGGCGTCAGAGATCCTTGTTGTAGCTGCTCTGAATCTGCAATGTACACCATTTTTTGTTCAGTTATTGCAATTTACAACTTAGCACAACAGTTCAACTGTTCTATTGCTTTAAATGGAATGGTTGTCTGGGTTAGTCTATGGTATAGTGGTAAAGATTTAAGGATCCCAAATATTTCTGTAATATAAGTGTAACTTATACTATTCCTAATACAAGTGTGTTGATAATTTAATGGTGTCATATCTGTTGTGGATCATTTTGTACTTGAGTGCTGCAATGTCATAAAGGTGACTGAAAAACTTTGCAACCAGCTGTAAATATTCGTGGTAAAATGTAGGCAAGTTCTCAAATGAGACCTAGTACAATGTCATTGGAGTAGTGGGCTCAGGGATGTTTTTCATGGGGTGCACAAGTCTACCTGTGTGAGAGAAAGCGAAAATTGTATGCAGACATCTTTCTCAGGAAGACATGTATGGTGTGAGAGTGGATACAGAAGGTGTTTCAAGTCATACAATGTCACTGTAACATACAGATTCTCAACTCTCGATATAGTATTTCATTAACAGCCCCCTCCCCCCAATTAATACATTTACATCAAAACACATATTGATGACATATTAGACATTATACACTTGACTCTGAATGGAATTCTCTTTATAATGTGAATGTTTTCCTAAAAACTGTAATTTGAAAATAAGAATTTCAGTTTTTCTAAGGGATTTAAATAGTGTCATCATGTCAGTTTTGTCACTACTATTCACTTCTGAGCAAAGATAGAAAAAAAATACAAAGCACTATAGGCAAACTGATGTAGACAAGACACTGCTATATATGTTAAAGAATAGGAAGACAGTAGATAACAGATGCAAGTAAATTTATGCTTTTTAACTGAGTTGATGATACTAAAATATCTGTTGTTAATAAAATATTTATGGAGTAAAAATAAAATCACTCATGTAAGTTGGATAAGAAATGAAATGACTACATAACAAGAAATATTAAACAGTGGAAAGTCCGGGTTGGAATATCAACAATATTCAGAGGCCAGGTCACCCATCAAAGCAGCCATGTCAAATACCAGCTCTGCTGCAATCACTGTACAGCTTTCTATATTGATACGATTACCAAACAGCTGTCCACAAGGACGAATGGACACCGCCAACTTTGACCAAGAGCAAAATGGATCACCCTGTGCCACAACATGCAGCTGAACATAGTGTGCTTCATTATAGTGGGTACTTGGCTACCCTGGCCATCTGGATGATAACCTCTACCACCAGCTTTTCTGAATTGTGCTAATGGGAGTTCTCTTTACTACACATTCTTCTCTCCCTAAATCATCCTGGCCTTGACAAACAGTAAACTACTTTCCCCACACCCTCCACCCCACAGTTTCTGGCCCCTCTGTCCTATCACTTCCTCCAAATTCACATACCCTCACCCTCACTGTGCACTGCTCTCAGCCAATGTACCCACTGGTGTTTCCCCCTTCCCTACTCCTCTCCTTTTCCACTCCCTGTCTCCCCTGCCCCACAGCCAACCAATTCCACACCTGGTAGCCTTGTCTTGCTGCCATCTAGTCGCTGTATGCTTCTCTGCCAGGGAACATTCACTCCCATCCCCCAACCCCAATTCCCTGCCACCCTTCCTTCTCCACCACCCCACTCCAGATTGCTGCTTCCAGTTGCATTATGGCCAGATTACTTGGAGATAGCAGTCATGTGTGCATGAGGTGTTCTTGCTTGTGTGAATGTGTGTGTGTGTGTGTGTGTGTGTGTGTGTGTGTGTGTGCGTGTGTGTGTATGTGTGTTTTCTTTCTGAAGAAGGGTTTGGCCAAAAGCTCATTGTATAATAGTCTTTTCATTTTGCTTGTCTGCAACTCTACATGTCACCTTCATGACAAGAAATATTTTGTGGAAAGAAATAAAACCTCTTATAGATATGTGGTCAAAAGTATTGAAACATAGTCCAATCTACGTATTTAAGGATGCAGATCAAGGGGAAAAAGCTCCTTGTATACTTAGATTTGTGCCTTGATCCCCTTTCCTCACGGTAACAAGAACATAAGAGGAAATAATATTAACTGAGAATACAACAAGGTCAAGCTACTTGCACAACTGTCTATCACATGCAAAATGGATAAGCTCTATCTAATTTCTCAGTTATAACAACAAAAACAATCAATTACTGACAAATTTATTTAATTGGATAGGTAAAAAATCTACTCACCAAGTGGCGGCATAGCACACACATCCAAGACAGATGTAATTGGCAAGCTTTCAGAGCCAATGGCACCTGCTTCAGGCAGAAGGGTTGAAGGGGAAGGTGGGGGGGGGGGGGGGGGTGAAGGAGACTTACAGTTTGGTAAGTATCCCCTGACCAGTGGATCTAGGTGGCTTTCCTTAAATCTACCCCTTTTCCTAGACCTCTCCAGTCCTTTTCCATCACCCTTATTCCTACTCCTTCAACCCTTCTGCCTGAGGAAGGAGCCACTGGCTAAACCTCACCAATTATAACCATCTTTTATGTGTTTGTTCTGCTGCCACTTGGTGAGTAGATTTTCTATCTATCCACTTACATAATTTCTTAGTTATCTACATTCACAGTATGACTTTCAGAGAATAAAGACAAAGAGTAATAAATAGTTACTGTAAAGCCTGTAATGGGAAGACAAAGTGTAGTAAATTTTACACACTCATTACAACTTGCTTGTTCTTTATGTAACTGTTTGAAACACTTAGTCAAAAGGAAAGTGTCTTACTTTCTGTATTTTAAATATTGCTACTAAATGAATTACATGGTTGTATTGACCATCATTAAAATATCATTTAAATTTAATAGATACAGACAGTGTACCTTCTCCATGGCTATGACTACCATACTAATTTAAGTGAAAATAACATGTAGCAATTGCCGTACAGAAAACATTTATGTCATAGTCATAATGAACTGAACAATCAAAGGTAAATAATAATAATAGTAATAGTAATAGTAATAATAAAACACAGGCTATCTGTAGATATTATTCGGGATTGTCATGGGGACTTATTGACTGAATGGTCGAATCAGTGTGACAACAGGCACAATATTTTGGAAGCAATTAAATTGTTATCATGCGGAGCACTGATGGACTGATTATAATTATATACGAGAAAGATGCAGCCACCAAGAAGTCATCATTTCTTGTAGCAAAACTTGTCAAGTTCCTTCATGCTGCAGTGCATCTCCTCCTCGCAGAGTTTGCTTATCTGATTCTTCACTTTTTCCATACATACTATGAATGAGAAATTCTTTGACATTTGAGTGGATCGTCAGAGCATACATGTGTATTATTTTGATGAAAGCTGAGGTGTCATCCTCACACCAATGGATTGATTATTCTCAGTGATCTGTCTATCAGCACATCTGCTGATGACCTCTCAGTCTGATGTTAAAATGTTGTCCATGTTTGCAAAGAGAACGTGCCTATTAATTCAGAAGTTTTCATTCCTAATATATTTAGGGAAGAACTGAAAAACTGTTTTCTGATGTTAGTACTTGAAAAGCTACAAGTTACTGTAAAATCTATAATAACAATGGTAAGATGTACATATGGTGCTACAGCATTAATTTTTCGTGGCTAATGGGTACAAAAAGCTGCTGGAAACCTCTTCATTCAAGAATTTAACTTACGCTCCACAGAAAAATTCCCAACAGAGGTTACGCCTCTTGTAACACTGCCACAGATAGTCTTTTTTTCATACCAATTTTTTAGGTTACAAATAGCCTTTCTGATCATGACAGTCAAATTGTAGTTTCATAAACTGTTAATCAGGTATTAGTAATTCACTGTTTTCAAGTTTGTTATCCAAGAAATGACAAAGGATAGCACATCCAAATAAATAGAAATACCCTACAACTGGAACAATATTATATAATTGATGATAGTTTGAAGATAAAGCTGATAATCTCTTGAATATATTTTCCTAAAAGTTTGATGTCAGCTTTACCATTAGGGATGGTGAAAAAAAGGTCTACCACAAATTATATTAAAGAATGAATGTTCTATAATGTGCCACAAATGTACTAACTAAACTCAGGTATATTAATTAAACTGCAAGAGAGATTTTAAAATTTCATGATGTGTCATTAAATTGTCAAAACATGTACTGTGAATAAAAATATGACATGAAAAACAGTTAGTGAAAAATGTATTGAACATGAAATAATTGGAAATTTGTAGTAAGGTCTTATGGGACCAAACTGCTGAGGTCATTGGTCCCTAACCTAACACACTACTTAACCTGACTTAAACTAACTTATGCTAAGCATAACACACATACTCATGCCCAAGGGAGGACTCGGACCTCTGACGGGGGGAGCCGCGCGGACCGTGAAAGGGGCCTCAGACCACTCAGCTATTGAACATGATCTGTGACTTCAAAGTACATACAAAAAAGATGAATAGGGACAAAACTGGTAAAATTTCCTCTCATTCAGAGTTAGCAATTGGTTAAACACACATAACCTGTGTGTGAGACCAACTGTGGAAGGATGAGGGCTGTTGAAAAAGTATCTGACCTTATATTTTATTGTTGAAACCAGCAATGGCATTGGGACAAGCATGATTTCTATGTTTTTAGGCATACATAATGCACATACCTAACTTTTTCATGACTGCAGAAACAACCAGTCACTGACTAGCTGTTGAAAAGTGAACATGTGTGAGTTTTAGTCTAAAGATTTTGTGCTGTGGACAAAATGACAGAAAACGTGGAACAAAATTATTGCATCAAATTTTGTTTTAACGCTTGGCAATTCTCAAGTTGAAACAATCTGCAAGATTTGATAAGTGTTTGGGAATAAAGCAATGGGTACTACAGAAACAAAGGTGTGGTACAACCACTTCAAATATGGGTACTTAGTAAAAAGTGAAGCACATTCAGGTAGGCCTTCAACATCCCCAAATGATATTGTTATTGATCATTTAAGGACCCTGGTGATGCAGAACAGAGAACTCACTATTAGAGAACTTGCAGGCAAGGTTAAAATTACTATTGGATCCATTAACTCCATTTTAACAGAAAATTTGCACCTAAGGAACATTTGAGCAAAATTTGTGCCAAAGATGCTAACAACTCAGCAGAAGCAACTTTGTTCTGGGCTCACACAGAATATGCTACATACTGTGAGCAGTAAGCCCAACTTTCTTAATGCAATGATCACTGGCGATGAGTCCGGGGTTTATAGGTATGGCTTAGAAATGAAGTTCCAGTTATTTCAATGGAAGAACCACCTGTGCATTGCTCACATAGAAATTGTGATGGCAGATTAGATTAATTACAGCATGCACAGAGACATTTAAACAATTGTTCTTCCTGTGCTCCATAGATGAATGGAATGGGAAGAAGTCCTAAGAACTGATAAAATGTAATGCACCCTCTGCCAAGCATTTCACAGTGGTTTTCAGAGTGTAGCTGTAGCTATAAGATGCACCAGCCCACAGAAGGGCCAGCAATAAATGCCTGTTATTCAAACACAAAAGCCTTGTCTACACTGAGATCATCTGCACCAGCCACAGCCACACCACTGATATCGGGAACAGCACTCATGTCTGAAATTTTACCATATCAGCAAACTGACAATACTCAGATAATATAATGTCTGCAAGTCCCTTCTCAACAATCTGTCAGCATTGTCAAAGACATTTCCCCAAAAACGACCTACCGGCACCATCTCACCCACCCCAGAACACACACACATACAGATACACGCACACAACTAATAACATTGCTAATCAACGAACTCCATCCCAGCCACATCTCACACTCCTTTTGCAACACATCCCTTTCTCTTACCTTGATGTAAAATTGCATTTAGCTTGAAAATTATTTAGTTGGAAATCAAATTGTATCTTCCTAATTTAAACATAAGACAACTTACAGCCTGATCAAATCATGACTTTGAATTCCTCTAGTTGCCCAAACCCCTCACCATAATCTCTTATTATCCTGCTTCCATGTCTCTGACAACTCAAACCCTATTGTCACTTACCAAAAATGCCTGCCGTGATGCCAAAAGTACTAAGTGCTGGCAGCACTGTGATGGAGCTTAAGTGAGAGCTAAGCAATGCAACTCTGAGGTAGAGAATGCAATGTCTCTCGGCATCAGCAACAACTCAGGCCCTAAAATCTTTGTCTGCAATTTTTCTGGAGACTAATCACCATCAGATCAACTTGTTGCCAATAGAATCTTCAACTACCACTATAGACATTGTATTGAACTCTGCTAGTCACAAATCTACGCATAGTACTGGCAGGAATGTGTTACATGCTGGGCCAGTATATGGCTACTGCACGAATTGCTGCCACCAAGCTTGAGGGGGCCCTCCAATGATCCCTGTCAAAATCTGTCCTTACTTATCAAACAGCCTGGTTTTCTGCTAAAAGAAAAGAAATTTTGAATGTTAATAGGTTGCATTAATACTAGTCCCACTGTCCAGAGCTCGTTCATTTTTTATTCTACTTTTTCTTAAACCAGACAGCTTTGATGAATACTGCAGCAATCATTATCCACATAAACTGATAACAATATAGATTTCCATTTGTCTCTTGGCTTGTCCAGAAAAGCAATAATTGTTTAATGTCACTGGCTGGCATGGTATGCCTTTTTACCTACAATGCTAGACAAATTGCAGGGTGTAGGTTAAGATGTACCTTCTCCCAGAGTGACAGCACTCAACCCTTGCCACTGTGTAGAATTTCCAATGCTAATCTGTGGGTTGGGCACATTTGAGTAAAGTGCTGTAATGTTTTTGGTGTCTTGGTTCAGCAATCCAGTAAGGCATCTAGTACAAACAGACTGTGCGCCTATGTCTGGTCCTGTCAGAGCCTGTGACTTGATTTATGCAAGAGTGTAGAATGGTTCGTAAATAATTTCAGGTACCATAAAAAGAAAACATTGGTGTATCATGCTAAAAGATCAGATGCAATAAATGAGTTCATTAAATACATTTTGAAACTGATCTGACAGTGTTTCTGTGAATATTCAGTGTCATGTGAAATAATTTAGTGTTACTAAAGCTTCATCAACTGATAATGCTGAAGAATCATATGTTTCATGCAAGCAAGAACTAGCGGTTGATGAAACTGTGGCATATAACTTGGGACAGTATTACTGCAGAAGAAGCTACAGCAGGCCAACATCACCTTGAAGAAAGAAAAGCAGCAAAGTGAAGTAACAGCCTTCAAGTTGTCAATGATCTTAGTGATCCAGGAACCTGGGTGGATAATGCAAATCGTAATTTTAGTATAGGAACTACTAAGGAAGGTTTGCAAACACATTAGTGAGAACAATATAAAACTTCCTGTTGATAGCAAGACGAGAAGATATTCCACTGTTTATCATTGCTTCCATTATCTTTCAAATGATGGAAAAGTTGAGGAAGCACAGCTTGTATATTCTTGAACAAAAAATTCTGTGTATTGATTCTGTTGCCAGTTGTTCAGTTCTAGTGCTGCTTCTCTTGTAACAAATGGTTTAGCAGATTGGCAAAGCTCTCCAACCATGAACTGCCATGCAACCATAGTATTGGTAAGTGAACATGGAAAGAAGTTTCTCAGAGAATTAAAAATACAAAATTAATGGATGTGGCAACCCAAGATCAAACTGATCAGGAAGAAAAGAGGCGCAGATCAGTTTTGTTAAGGTTAATTTCCCAAAGTATGTTTCCTTGCCAAAAAGACATGTTCCTTTATGAAGTGACCATGAAACATAGTTTTTTATTTTATTTTATTCATTTATTTTCAGGCAAATGACACTACTGGAAATGATCTCACAGAATTGTTTCCTTGGATACTGCATAACCTTTGGATAATATTTGTGCATTGTTGAGGACAATCTTATGCCAATGGAAAAAATATGAAGGACAAGAAGAGTGGTACTCAAGCTCTTATCATCAAAGATAATCCGTGAGCTCATTATATCTCCTATCGTGCTCGTTGCTTGAACTTCACTGTCAGTGGTGAAGTTAAGCCATCTGCAATTGCACAACATTCTTTTAGTGTAGTTTAAAGATTGTTCTCATTATTTTCAGCCTCTGTGAAGCACTGGCACGTGCGCAAGGTGGGAGGCTACAATTGAAAGTGTTCTTCTTGTGAGAGCTGAGCTTAATAATGTAAGACTTGCATTAGCAGAATTAGGGAACACTTGCAAAAATTATCTGACAGGTTTCAGTAAGGAGTGTAGTCTCTTTAAAGGAATCACAAAATTTAGGATTTCTCTGTGTGGTGTGATATGGCATAGTGTCATTTGCTATGTCAACAGAGTCAATAAAGTAGTTCTGCAAGGAAGTATGCTATTAGACGCTACAGTCACATTAATAAAATCATCACTTAATGTTATTGATGAATTACAGTCAATGATTTTGAAAGAGGTTAACAAAGGAGTGGAAGAATTGGTAACAGCTTTAGGAAATGTTCCTGAGTTCATAGAATCCAGATCTGCAACTGTTAAAAGGCAATTTTCTAAGAAAATATGGAAGAATTCATTCCAATGGAGAGAACTACTTAATGACAAAATTCTTGTATGTTCTACATTTACTTCTACATAACACTTCGCAAGCCACCTAATGGTGTGTGGTCGAGGGTACTTTCGGTACCACTATCTGATCCCTCCAACCCATTTCCATTCGCCAATAGTGTGTGGGAAGAATGATTGTCCGTAAGCCTCTTTATTGGCTCTAATTTCTTGAATTTTCTCCTCATGGTCAATATACGAGATGTATGTGGGGAGAAGTAACACGTTGTTTGACTCCTCCTGAAAAGTACTGTCCCAAAATTTCAGTAGTAAATCTCTCCGTTAGTGCACAACGTCCCTCTTGTAATGTCTTCCAGTGGAGTTTGTTTAGCATCTCCATAATGGCCTCTCGCTAGCTAAACGATCCTGTGACAATACACACTGCTCTTCATTGGATCTTCTCTATCTCCTCTATCAGTCCTACCTGATAGGGATCCAAGATAGATGAACAATACTCAAGAATGGGGCGAACAAGCGCCTTATAAGCCACTTCCTTCGTGGGTGAGTTACATTTCCTTAAGATTCTTCCTATGAATCTGAGTCTTGTGTCTGCTTTTCCCACTATCTGTTTTATATGGTCATTCCACTTACTGTTGCTCTGGATAGTTACTCCAAGATATTTTACAGCAGACACTGTCTCCAGCTGTTTGTCATCAATAGTGTAGCTGTACACTAGTGGATTACTTTTCCTATGTATGCACAATATGTTACATTTATTTACATTCAGGATCAACTGTCAGAATCTGCACCATTTATCAATTCTCTGCAGGTCGTTCTGAAAAATCTTACTATCTTCTGGCATTGCTGCTATGGTATAAACGACTGCATCATCTGTGAATAGCCGTAAAGAGCATCCAACACTTTCTACTAGATCATTTATATATATTATGAACAGCAACGGTCCTATGACACTTCCCTGTGGTACTCCAGATATTACCTTTACATCTGTTGATATAGTTGTGTTAAGAGTGATGTGTTGAGTTCTATCTGCAAGATAGTCTTGAATCCAATTGCAGGTCTGCTCTGATACTCCGTAAGCTTGTATTTTTTTCATTAAACAGCAATGCAGGATGGTGTGAAATGCCTTTCTAAAATCAAGGTACATGGCATCAACCTGAGCACCACTGTCCACTGTGCTGTGGATCTCATGGAGGAACAGAATCAGCTGAGTTTTGCAGGATCTCTGTTTTCGGAATTCATGTTGATTTTTATGCAGGAGCTGTTCATTTTCCAAGAATGTCGTGATTCTTGAGCATAAAACATGTTGCATAATTCTACAATAGATGACGTCAGTGATATAGGTCTATAATTGTGTGGATCTGTGTTACAGCCTTTCTTAAAAATGGGTATGACCTGCCCATTTTTCCAGTTATTAGGTACCTTTTGTTGCTCAAGCAATCTACGATAAGTTACTGCTAGAAGGGGAGCAAGTTCTTTTGCATAATCTTGATAGAACCATATAGGTAACTCATCTGGTCCTGAAGCCTTTCCACTACTAAGCAATTGTAGCTGCTTCCAAATTCCACGTTATCTCAATACCTGCCATTTCGACGTTCACACAACGATTCAAAAGAGGGACAGTGTTATGATCTTCCACAGTGAAACAACTTCGACAGACCGAATTCAGTATTTCAGCCTTCTCTCTGTTATCAATGGTCCAGTGCTGGCATGGTCACTAAGAGAAAGAACAGATGATTTTGTCTCACTTACTGATTTTACACATGACCAAAATCTCTTACAGTTTTTAATTAGGTCGGTTGATAACGTCTTACTTTTGAAATCATTGAATGCTTCTCTCATTGCTCTCTTTATGCTCATTTTAGCTTTGTTCAGCTTCTGTTTGTCAGCTATATTTTTACTTCTCTTGAATCTGATATGAAGTGCTCTTTGTTTACGTAGTGCTTTTCTAAGATGGCTATTAAACCATGGTGGATCTTTCCCATCCCTTAAAACCTTATTCGGAACATACTTGTGTAGGGCATATTGAACAAAGAATTTGAATTTTTTCCATTTGTCCTCCACATCTTCATCCTCATCACCGAATATTTTATGCTGACTGCTAAGATATTCAGATATTCAGAAATTTGTATCTTGTCACCGTTGCTGAGCAAATATATCTTCCTACCTTTCTTAACATTCCTTGGAGGACCCGCCACCATAGATGCTGTCACAACCTTATGAACTCTGATACCTTCCTCTACATTAATTGATTTGACAAATTCAGGTGTGTTTGTTGCCAGCAGGTCTAAGACGTTACCATCACGAGTTGGTTCTCTAACTATCTGCTTAAGGTAATTTTCGGACAAGACATCCAGAAGAATTCCACCTGATTCCCTGTCTCAGGCACCAGTTTTGATGGCATAACACTCCCAATCTATACCTGCTGAGTTGAAGTCACCCTCTATTACAATAGTGTGATCAGGAAAATTAGCCATGCGGGATCAGTCGAGCGGTCTAAGGCGCTGTAGTCATGGACTGTGCCGCTGGTCCCAGCGGAGGTTCGAGTCCTCCTGCAGGCACGGGTGTGTGTGTTTGTCCTTTGGATAATTTAGGTTAAGTAGTGTGTAAGCTTAGGGACCGATGACCTTAGCAGTTAAGTCCCATAAGATTTCACACACACACACACACACACACACACACACACATGAAAATTACTAATGATATTCTACAAAGCTCTATCTGAAGTGCTCCACAACTACAGATCCTGACCAAGGTGGTCTAAAAAAAGCATCCAATTACTGTTTTTGACTGTTCTTTAATACTCAGTTTCACCCAGATTAACTCACATTCGGAATCCGTGATAACCTTGCTGGATTTTATCAAAATTTTTACTGCAATAAACACACTGTCAACATTGGTGACTAACCTATCCTTACAATAAATATTCCAGTCTTAAATTAGGATTTCGTTGTCACTGACATCTGGCTTCAACCAGCTTTCTGTTCCCAATACTATCTGTGCATTATAATCTTCAATAAGTGATACTAATTCTGGGACCTTTCCTTGGCTGCTCCTGTGGTTTACTAAAATCATATTAATCTTTTCTATCTCTAATATGTGAGGACCAAGATTCTCTTAGGTAGACACCATAATTATGTCTTTGAAGTAAGGATTTCAGCACCTCAGTAACTGCTGTGACATGTTCAGTGTCATTTGTGACATTAACAACTTTGCAACAAGGAAATACAAAAATACAGTAAGGTAGGAGATGAGGTACTGACAGAATTGAAACTATGTGGAAGTATCATCACTCGTGCTTGGGTAGCTCAGTTGTAGAGCAACTGCCCGTGAAAGGCAAAGGTCCCGAGTTTGAGTCTCGGTCTGGGGCACATTTTTAATCTGCCAGGAAATTTCAAGGAAATACAATCTCAACACAGGATGCAAAAATGTTGCAGATGCTTTGAGAAATTAGTTCATAGTCATTATTATTTACTCACATTGTATAAATAGAAACTCAAATAATTTTAATACTAATTTTCATATTAAAATTGTTATTTCTTAGATAAATATGATGCAAAAAAGTTACTTTATGTGTTAAATCCTGTTCCAATGTAGGAGATGGTCTGATGGCCCTAATGACATCAGGTTAAATAAATGAATAAAATGCAGAGAGGTGATATAAGTTAGCAGTATCTTGTATATGAATTGGAAATATTGTCCCATATGCTTTCACAAACTGACAGTATGTGTTCACATGTACTTCAGTACATCTTCAAAAAGAACTTGCAAGACATTTTTACCAAGTGGAACAAACGTGTTACAAATATTTTTGTGCATGCCAGTGTCTGTAGCCTGTACAGACCATAGTTTTTCCAAGTTAAAGATCATTAAAAACTATTTGAGATCTTCAATGAGCAATGAGTGGAAGGAGTCTTGCTTTAACACCAGTGGAAATACTGATTATGTGAGGCTTGAAATGGAGAAGTATTTATTGTTCAACAAGCAAGAAAAGTGAAGATTTAGGTGAGCAAATTTTAAAATTATGTTTGCAAAATTTAGTAGGATTTTCTGCATTTTATTTATTGTTAGGCAAACTATTAAGTTACATGCCTGCATGGTTACCGTGGTGCATGTAAAGTTATTATTAGTACCTGGTCAGCCAAGCTTCACTTGGAACCAATGTGAACTTTTATTAAAACTTGGTCAACAGTGATAAAAACAAACAAACAAGCACCATCTGAACAGCTTAAAAACCCAATGATACCGACTGACCACTGTGTAACTCTCAGCCTTTAGGAATCACTAGATGTACATACAGAACAATGGTGATAAAGGATCATAAAAAAATTAAGAATGCATTTAAATCAAGTATATTTCTATGACAACTCTCACCAGGTGCTTGTTTTGGTTGTGAAAACAGTTCAGTGTGTCACATAATGAGGAAATGGCCCTGAACCAGCCACTTTTTGCTTCTTAAAAAATAAATATTACAATGGAATGATCAATCATTACAGCCATTGCTATATCCGTAGTAATCTGTGCTTCCCTCAGTGTGTATAAAATATTATAAGCAAATTGTTTTAGTACATTATAAAATTAGCATATGCATTTTGTCTATAAAATTTGAGAATTAAAGAAAAACAATATATCAGACATTATGATTCTGGATGTACCACCAAGATAAGCGACATTAAATGTCTAACTGTACTCCACCTAAATATTCAGTGTGTAAAAAACAAAGTGCAACAGCTGGAAGTCGAGTTACAATTCTTAGACAGCTCTGTTATCTACGTCACAGAGCACTTATATACTACTTTACCCTCATATATACAACCATGTTCTTATTGTAGAAACACAATGAAAGGTGGAGGATCATGTATTTATGTTTAGAAGACATTAAATTTAAAGTCAGAAATGATATTATCTTGCTAAGTGTAGACAAAGACTTTGAAGTGTCAGCAATAGAGATAGCTGCTATAGATATGCCCAAGAAACTAACTATACTATGTGTATACCATTCTTCCAGTGGTAATTTAGAGATATTCATTTCAAAACTTATATAAAGCATAGAACTAGCATTGACTCTGAAACATATTATTTTGTGCGGGGACTTAAACATAAATACAGCTGAAACAGATGATACAGTAACACATTTCTGAATATCATATGTAGTTTTGTAATGTCATCACTAGTCAGCTGTGCAACAAGAATAACCACACATTCTTCATTTACCAGTGACCATGTAGCTACAGATGTAGGCAGAAAAAACTGTGATGTACTTGTTAAAAATCTGGGACTATCAGACCATCTATGTCAGATTATAAAAGTAAAAGCTTGTATAGAAAAGATATTCAAGCTGCATGTATATGAAAGATTCTGCACTCCATCAGCTTTCAAGAACATTCCTTAAAGTTAACACATGAAAGTTGGGAAGGAGTTTATACAGAAACTGAAGTGAAGAGGAAATTCTCCAATTTCATGTCTGATTTTAATCTACAATTTGGAGAAACATTTTCCAAAGTATCAATTCCTATAGGAATGCCCACCAAAATAGATGGATTACTAAAGGAATCAGAAAACCTGCTCAAACCTTTAGATACCTAAACTCAATTAAAAAGGACAATAGAAATCCAGATTTTTTGCACTACTACGAAAACTACAAAAGGATCTAGATGGATAAATTTAATCAATAATAAAAGTAAAGTGAAACAAGAAACAGGAAGCAGGCACTGTGAAACAGAGGTGTACAAAGACACAAATCAAGAACAAGGAAAATGTAGCAGCTAACCTGAATGAATTAGCAAATTATGTGAACATCTATTTTGGCAACATGGCAACAAAGTTAGAAAAAATTTTCCAAAAAGTGTTAATAAAGCAACACAGCAGTATTTAGCTAACTCAATGATATTGCTTCCAGCTACTGAGGATGAAGTATGGAATGTTGTAAGGCAATGAAAGAACAAAAACTCGGCAGGTTTAGATGAAATCCCAGAAATGCATAAATGGTATCAAAGCTCAATTGACAGAACTCATAAATGGCTCCTTCAAAACTAGTTGCTTCTCTGACTATGTGAAGCATGCAAAAATTTTACCAGTTCACAAGAAATGTGATGTAGAAAACATTGAGAACTACAGACCAATAGCTGTATTGTCATCCTTTTCCAAAGTGATAGCAATAACAATGAAAACAGGCTTATGAGCTATCTAAGCAAAGTCAACCTCCTCTGCAATGACCAATATGGTTTCAGCCTGGCAGAGGCACAGAATCCACAATAGCACAATTCACAAAAACAGTTTTAGAAGCACTATATGAGAACAGCTATGTAACCAGCCTTTTCCTAGACCCGTCTAAAGCTTTTTATACAGTTAACCACCAGAAACTGTTGTGTAAGTCAGATGCACTAGGAGTAATGGGAGTGGTTAACAAATGTTTTTGTTATATCTAGAAAACAGAATACATTTAGTAGAGATCCTACATGTCTCCAGTGGATCAATGTACATTCAGAAACATATGCTGGATCCACAATATATCGAGATGATTCAAGGAAGTGTACTGGGCCCAGTATTATTTCTCGTGTATATAAATGATTTCCCACAACAAATCAGCCATGGAGAGAAAATATTGTTTGCTCATGACAGCAACATATTAATCAGCACTAAGACACTAGCACAAATGCTGGAAAATTCTACTGAAGTGTTGGGGATGTCTACAAATGGTCACAGGGAGACAAAGTAACCCTCAACATAAAGAAGGCAAATACAATATGCTTTAGAATGACTAGGAAACAGAGCTCGTTAAATTTAAAGCTAGATAATATCTCCATAGGTGATGTACCTACAACAGAATTTTACGGCTGCACATTGACAGCCAAATGAAGTTGAATGAGCATGCTATGAAACTCTGAAGAATGGTGGGTAGATCACATAACTAATGTGGAGGTATTGAATAGGATTGGGGAGAAGAGAAGTTTGTGGCACAACTTGACTAGAAGAAGGGATCGGTTGGTAGGACATGTTTTGAGGCATCAAGGGATCACAAATTTAGCATTGGAGGGCAGCGTGGAGGGTAAAAATCATAGAGGGAGACCAAGAGATGAATACACTAAGCAGATTCAGAAGGATGTAGGTTGCAGTAGGAACTGGGAGATGAAGAAGCTTGCACAGGATAGAGTAGCATGGAGAGCTGCATCAAACCAGTCTCAGGACTGAAGATCACAACAACAACAACATGAAACTCTCAAAAAAGGTACCCACAAAACATTATGCACTTAATGAGTCCTAGGATCTGCATGCAGTGATGAATGTCTGAGAACTGTATACTTTAGTTATGTTCATTCAGTAATAATTTTTTGGAGAAACAGTGCTCAGAATTTACAAACAGTATTTAAAATGCAAAAGAGAGCAGTAACAATTATAACAAAAAGCAGTAAGTGGGCCCACTGCAGAGAACTTCTCAAAATGTTAGAAATTCTAACTGTTCCTTATGAATTTATACTCCAAACCATAGTATATACCAAGAAAAATGCAGAAAATTATTGTACAAATAGCAGTTTTCATAACTGTAGTACAACAACAAGTCACTGTCTTCACCTAGACAGGAAAAATAAACATAAGACTCAAAATACTTTATTGTATCTAGGTGTGAAACTGCATAGAAAACTGCTGCAGAAAATAAAAGAAAGAAATAACATGTACTGCCTTAGGAAAAATTTTAAGCTGTATTTGCAGGATCACTGTTTTTACACTGTAAGTGAATTCCTTAGTAAAAATGATTGTAAATAACTTCTGTCTCACAATGTTTAACTATATGTAATGTTTTGATAAGGAGCAAAAATTAATGGGAAATAATTTATGTCTCACAATGTTTAGGTACATGTACCAAAAAACTGTATAAATATGCAAATGTATTCAAACTGACAACATCGAAACATTTTAAAATGTCTGCAGATACCTAAATAAATAAATAAACTTTCTGAGGATTATTTTGCATGTGGCATTGCAACAATGGAGTTCTAATTCTTAACATAATGTGACACAGAGAGGACTTTGCCAAATTAGAAAACTATTTGTACAACAACTGTAAGGAAGGCCTTTCGGAAGGACATGGAAAAATATTTAGTAATTTAATATAGCAGATGCAACTAAAATAAATTCAAAACTGATTTAGTATTACTGTAATGTTAGAAATACTTAATCAATTGTCAGTTCCTATTTTCTCTTTCATACTTTGTGTTAGCTTTAGGTACAGATTCATTCATTTTATGTGCATATTTCTGTATTTCTGGTGCATATTTTCCTCGTTTTAGTGTATATTTCTATTATCTTTGGGCATATTTTAAGACATAAATGCTAACATTGAACACATCAAAGCCAACTGGTGGTATAGGCAGAACAGCAGCACCATTCTGTTTACATTTGGAGGGTGGGTGGGTTAAAGAGGTGTGGGAGAGAATGACAAGAGTCAGTGCTCGATTTGTAAAAAATATATATTCTGGTACTGTGATCTTCTGGGGGGAGGGGCGTGTGTGTTTTTGAAATTTAGACATCTTAAGACATTGCTTTTATTACTTTTCTACACATTTAAAAAGTGTGGATACAACATTTTTACTGGTGAAAAATAAAGTTCTATAATTCCACATCTCAAAATCTGTGGTTCTGACTTTTTTTCATCAGGGTTACTGATACAGAGTATCACTGTGTACTGCCACAAATCAAGCACCAACCAAAGATATTATTTAAGCTACATAACCCCATATTCCTACAACTCAAGCTTAAAATGTTATTCTCCATATAAAAAAAATTGGTGAATTAAAATGTGTTTTTACCAACAGGTTCTAATAGCACTTAATAAACTGCTGGCCCGTTTGTACATAAATTCAGAAAAACCTCAATCCATCATTTCCATCAAAGGAGTTTGAGCTACACACACACACACACACACACACACACACACACACATCATAGAAAATGTAAACAAAATTACATTCTAGGAAAAAAGTTACTTGGCTGTAAATTCAGACTTTGCAGGGGTTCTGAAACTCCTTAAACCAACGCTGGGTGTAAGTCTTGAGTATTCAACCCACGACAGTCAAAATCATCCCATTGCAAATCCAGTCACACCCCAAAACAAGCTCCCACTGGCATTTATAACTTAGCTTATCCAACTTACAAGTACAAATGTAAGGAAACAACTCTCTCCTGCAAACCAGCTGTTTCTTACTACCCCATCAAAATATCAGTGCAGCTTAAAGACTATGTCCCAAACTCACAAGTGAAGACATTACTTGGTTTTTTACCACTAGGCCCAAAACATCCATCCCTTCTAGTATCCCCATTTCTACCAACATATGACCTTGCTCTTGATATTGAAAATCTATCTAAATGCTACTATTGATACTCCCAAAGCCACTACCATTTATTTCCTGCTACACCACATATGATTGTCTAATTCGTTTTCCATTCTCTTACATAATTTTAGTATGTGTTCAATAGCTTGTCATACAATAATCTCATGAGTGAAGAACACCCACATCATTGTTCCCCTCTGGCTCCCTATTGGGGGCAGGGTGCAAGATAACTAAAGTGGAGGCAATCATGTAAATAATTCTGATTTCATATCTCTCTTGTTCCAGCACTTCTCTTTTTCATGTTTTATTGAGTATCTGAGTTGAACAGTAGTGACAGAACTATTATGTCTTCACATTAGATGATTTTACAGGGTCTTAACATCCCAGCTGTTGAAAGGATTCATTGTAAAAAAGAAGACACATTATGTTCACAAATGAAGCTGCCCATAAAATAAACTATATTAGGCAACTATATGTTACGTACTGTAATGTTGTGAAAACTATATTTTTTACTGTTATAAGTGCAGCTTCTAAAGTGCCACTTCCAGGATGGGGAGATGCACCAGCCCCAGATACATTCTGCTGGGCAAGTTAATTGGGGGGGGGGGGATCAATGAGCTGGCCAGCCTGGATATGATATATGATTTTTGGGCAATTTCCCATGCCCCACTAGGAGAAGTCCCACCTCAGTTACACAATTTGCAAACATTTCAAAAAGTTTTCTTCACTTTCAGTAGATGCAGACAATTGGCATATACAATTCAAGAGGGTAACAAAACGGCAACCCCAAAAAAGTCAATCCATAAGTTTCTATTAAATGCACTCAACAATACAACAAGAATCAGCTTAATTTTTCAAGGAACACCTTGACAGAATAGAAGGAGTGCCACATGAGGAAACCCTTCAGTTTTGATTTGAAAGTGCATGAATTACTACTAAGAATTTGAATTTGAGTGGTAGCTTACTGAAAATGGATGCAGCAGTATACTGCACACCTTCCTGCACAAGAGATAAGGAAGTCTAATCCAAATGCAGGTTTGATTTCTGCCAAGTATTAACTGAGTGAAAACTGATTATTCTTGGGAATAAGCTAATATTGTCAACAAGAAATGACAGTAAGGAATATATATATTGAGAGGCCACTGTCAAAATACCAAGACTCGTGAACAGGGGTCAACAATAGGTTCATGAACTTACACCACTTATTGCCCAATCCGCTAGTTTCTGAGCCAAAAATATCCTTTTAGAAGGGGAAGAGTTACTCCAAACTATAATACCATTTGACATAAGCAAATTAGTCTAATTTTTGTGTCAAATGATCAATCACTTAAGATACCATTTGAATAATAAAACTGACAGCATTACATCTTTGAACAAGGCCCTGAACATGGGCTTTCCACCTAGAAATCTGAACTGTTCAGTTTCACTAATCGTACGTCCATTCTGTGAAATTAAAATGTTGGGTTTTGTTGAATTGTGTATTAGAAATGGTAAAAACTGAGTCTTCCTGTGATTATCATTAATTTAGCCATGAACTTATGTCATGAACTACACTGTTTGAAACTGAGCCAATGTTGCACACAACATCCTTTACTATCAAACAGCCTTTTCAATAACTTTAGCAGACCATGATGGCATAGAATCAGGTCTAAAATTATATACATTATCCCTTTCTCCCTTTTTATAAAGTGACTTTACTACTGACTACTTTAATCTTTCAGGGAACTGACCATTCCTAAAGGAAAAATTCCAAATATGGCTCAATACAGGGCTAACATGTGCAGCACAGTACCTTAATATTCCACTAGGCACTCCATCATAACCAAGAGAGTCCGTAGTCTTCACTGATTTAATTATTGACTCAATCTTCCCCTTGTCTGCATCACAGAAGAGTATTTCAGGCATCAATCTTGGAAAGGCATTTCCCAAGAAAGTTATATCAGACCCTCTAGAAACTAAATTTTTATTTAATTTGGCAGCAATGCTCAGAAAATGACTGTTAAATACTGTTCCTATATCTGACTTATCAGTAACAGAAATATTTTTACTACTAACTGACTTTATATCATCGACCTTGCACTGCTGACCAGACACTTCCTTCAAAACTGACCGTAATGTTTTAATTTTATCCTGTGAATTAGCTATTCTATTTGCATACCACATACTCATTGCCTTCCTAATGACATTTTTAAGCACCTTACAATACTGTTTATAATGGGCTACTGTAGCTTGATTGTGACCACTTCTAACATTTTGATAAAATTCCTGCTTTGTTCTACATGATATCCTTTTTCCACTAGTCAGCCACCCGGGCTGCGTATTATTGCTAGTACCCTGTTTAGAATGTTCTAATGGAAAGCAGCTCTCAAAGAGCATGAGAAATGTGTTTAGGAAAGTGTTGTATTTATCATCCATGTTATCGGCACTATAAACATCCTACCACTCTTGTTCCTTGACAAGGTTTAAAAAACTCTCTATTGCTCTTGGATTAACTTTCCTACACAGTTTGTAATTATATGTGACATTTGTTTGAGTACAAAAGCCTTTTAGTGTTAAAATTTGTGCAGCATGTTCTGAAAGGCCATTCACCTTTTTACTAACAGAATGCCCATCTAGTAATGAAGAATGAATAAAAATATTGTCTATTGCTGTGGTACTGTTCCCTTGCATTGTAGTTGGAAAAAACACAGTCTGCATCAGATCATATGAATTTAGGAGAACTGTTAACATCCTTTTTCCTGCACCATTATATACAAAATTCATATTGAAGTCACCACATACACTACTGGCCATTAAAATTGCTACACCACGAAGTTGACGTGCTACAGACGCAAAATTTAACTGACAGGAAGAAGATACTGTGATATGCAAAAGATTAGCTTTTCGGAGCATTCACACAAGGTTGGCGCTGGTGGCGACACCTACAATGTGCTGACATGATGAAAGTTTCCAACCGATTTATTATACACAAACAGCAGTTGACCAGCTTTGCCTGGTGAAATGTTGTTGTGATGCCTCATGTAAGGAGGAGAAACGTGTACCATCACGTTTCCGACTTTGATAAAGGTCAGATTGTAGCCTATTGCAATTGCAGTTTATTGTATCATGACACTGCTGCTCGCGTTGGGTGAGATCCAATGACTGTTAGCGGAATATGAAATTGGTTGGTTCAGGAGGGTAATACGGAATGCCGTGCTGGAACCCAATGGCCTCGTATCACTAGCAGTCAAGATGACAGGCATCTTATCCGCATGGCTGTAACAGATCGTGCAGCCACATCTCGATCACTGAGTCAACAGATGGGGACGTTTGCAAGACAACAACCATTTGCACAAACGGTTCGACGGCGTTTGCAGCAGCATGGACTATCAGCTCTGAGACTATGGCTATGGTTACCCTTGACACTACATCACAGACAGGAGTGCCTGCGATGGTGTACTCAATGACGAACCTGGGTGCACGAATGGCAAAACGTCATCTTTTCGCATGAATCCAGGTTCTGTTCACAGCATCATGATGGTCACATCCGTGTTTGGCGACATAGTGGTGAACACACATTGGAAGCATGTATTTGTCATCGCCATACTGGCGTGTCACATGGTGTGATGGTATGGGGTGCCATTGGTTACACGTCTCGGTCACCTCTTGTTCGCATTGACAGCACTTTGAACAGTGGACATTACATTTCGGATGTGTTACGACCCATGGCCCTAACCTTCATTCAATCCCTGCGAAACCCTACATTTCAGCAGGATAATGCATGACCGCATGTTGGAGGCCCTGTACGGGTCTTTCTGGATACAGAAAATGTTTGACTGCTGCCCTGTCCAGCACATTCTCCAGATCTGTCACCAACTGAAAACGTCTGGTCAATGGTGGTCGAGCAACTGGCTCATCACAACACGCCAGTCACTACTCTTGATGAACTGTGGTATCGTGTTGAAGCTGCATGGGCAGCTTTACCTGTACACGCCATCCAAGCTCTGTTTGACTCAATGCCCAGGTGTATCAATTCCGTTATTACGGCCCGAGGTGGTTGTTCTGGGTACTGAATTCTCAGGATCTATGCACCCAGATTGTGTTAAAATGTAATCACATCTCAGTTCTAGTATAATATATTTGTCCAATGAATACCCATTTATCATCTGGATTTCTTCTTGATGCAGCAATTTTAATGGCCAGTAGTGCATAACTAATTTCTGGTACTTCCTACAAAGTGAATCAAGAACCCATTCTAGCTTGAGCATAAATGCTCTGAAGCCAGAGTTAGGTGACCTATAAACAACAACAATTAGAATTTTAGTTTCACTTAATTCAGCTGCCCCTACATAACATTCAAATATCTTTTCAGTACAGTGTGTGTTATGTCTACGGACTCAAATGGAATACTGTTTTTTACATACATAGCCACTCCCCCACCCCACAAGAGACTCCTTGAAAAACAGCCAGCTAATCTATATCCTTTTAAAGGAAGTGTCTGTATTGTCAAATTATTTAATGTCATGCTATGACATACCAATAATTTCAGAGTCAACATCTATAAGCAGTTTACTAACTTTTTCTCTTATATTTTGATGAAATGTGCTAATTCCTTCTCCACTTGGAAACATGACATCCTCTGAAGGCGAGAGCTTTGTTAGAGGGACTTCCTTTAAGCAGGTATACCTATCAGCTGGCTTTAATCTGAAAAAAGGGCAGCTCTAATATTAACTACTGCAGGAATTTTTCCTTGTGTGGTCCCACCACCACCCACTACACTGTCACCTATAAGCTTTGCCAGTCTCTCCTTCTGTTATCTATTGAGGTGCAGGTCATGCCTAGGAAAACCTGATGTACCGATAGACCCAACTGGTGCCACTGTAATGTGACCCATGCCCTCTGCCATCAGTGCCCTCCCGAGCCCCATGTTAACACAGCTAACAGCTGCATTAAGAAGAGGCCAATCATGATACTCAAACAGTTGCACAAAATGCACATTATTGCCCCTGGTTTGAGTAGCTATCATTACCAGGTCACCATCTACATCATATTCCATGTCTGTATCAAGACTGTTCCCTGCTCCACCCACTATCACTACCTGCACCTTCTTTGTGAAATTCCTACAAAACTCCCCTATGCTGTCAGTCACCTCATCCAACACTGCACTAGGCTTCACGATGCTGGTGACCTGGTACTGACTCCCCAACACTTCTTGCAACTGCTGGTCCACACCTCTACCATGCAAACTCCCTAACAGTGAAGCTGCTTCTTTCTGTTAGACTTTGCAACTGACCTAGGCCTCCTAACTGCTAAGGACTGCTGCATGTTCCCTACATCTACAGCTACAAGAGACTCCTCTCCACTCAGCTCTGACAGTTGGTCAAATCTATTGCACATGTGCAAAGTATAACTGTCTGAATACCTTCTCCTCCTAGCTGCCTTCTTGCCAATTGCCAGTTCCCATTTGCCCTCCTCAGCCTGTCTACTTCCTCCTTTGTGCATTGTAACTGCACCTGAAGGGCACAGATCTTATGCTCCTGCTCCTCTATCAACTTATTTCTCCTATATATTCTACATTCCCAGGAGATGATCTTGCTAGAATGTCCTCTGGCTTCCTCACTACACCCCCCCCCCCTCCCCCCCCTCCCCCAATGAGAATACTTTGAACAAATCCCACACTGTAACCCACTACTCACAAACCTATGACAGAGCCCCACACTTCTCACTCATGGTAAAATTTTACAGTTACTGAAAAAAAATAAAGGAAAAGTATATGTGTAAATTATCTAAGTTCAATTACACCAGTAGAACTATTTATAGAACTAACAATTGCAGTCTTGAAATTCTCTGTCTACTAAGAAAGCAACTACTTGTATTAATACTACCACACCAGAGCTAATACCAATACCAACACAACTTCATAAAATTGTTAGCTAAAACCAAAAATTCAAGTGGCCGCTGGAACTCTCAATGAAGTTAAAACACTGAATGAAAATTTTACTGAAATATTACTCTAAGAAACAATAGGAAATGTCAGCTGAAAACGATAGCACGAAATTTACTAAATGACTTCAACACACAGGAAACTCTAAAATCACAGCAAGTGAATGTGTCCAGAAGTTTATTAAATCGTTATTTTTCCACAAACAGTATGAAACATGGCTAAAAACTATTAAATTTAATGACTGTATAACACTGCACAAATAACTTTATCAGTACTTAGCTTTATAACCACTACAGCTGCAACTTTGTGCCGCAAAATATAAACATACTCCTGAGGCATGAGGCTTGGACAAACAATGTAAGCACACTCATGAATAACAGACCACTTGAGTCAGTAACGCAAGAAGAAAGACTGAGATTAATGAAAATCCCCCATTAAGTTACTTTTACAACAAATATTAACACAAATAAAGTTTAAAATAAGTAACTGTATCCTAAAGCTTTATAAAATATTGACGAGCAATTTCAACAGCAGTCCAGCACATGTGACGTCACGCCCAAGGCTCTATATGTTTCCAAAACCAACACTGCTCCTACAAAACACAACGCATTACCTTCCTGAATGTTCATATTGCTCACACCTCCAGCATTGGCTTCTCTGAAATGTACTAGTAGGGGAATTTCATACTTGCTGCACTTTCTGTTCTTACACTTCCCATAGCCTAAAGCCTTGCTCACATGAATCATGAAAGTATTCATGGATGATAAGCTGGTTGAGTTTTGTGATGTCATGACAGGGAATTTCATGTTCCACAAGATTCAGAAATGTGAAAAACTAAATAAGGCAAGTAAGATTTTTGCTTCATGCAGAGAAACATTGTAATTGACATGAAAGACTTGTGAGATGCCGAATATAACATTTACAGTTTAAGTCCATATTTAGTGGGTTTTATGTTATAGCTTACATCCTATGAATATATGCTTATCCGAAAGACTAGCTCATTCATCATTACTGGACCAATTTGTCACTGTAAAATGATGGGAAATGTCATATTTGTGGTTAAGGAATTTTTATATTTACAGCAATAATGGAAATTCCTGGATGGAACAATATATAAAATATGAAAGGCATCCACTGACCTGCAACAGAATGAGGTGTGGTATATAGACACACATAACAGAAAACAGTGTTCACTAGCTCTTTTTATAGGAGAAAGGACACACTTTCACATACACAACCACATGGATACCCAAACGCATTCTACCCTGGCTGTGAAAACACTCATCGTCACCATGATAGGTGTGTGTTTGGGGACCTATTTTGTTATGTGTATGAATGTGAGTACTTTCTACTAAAAAAGGTGGCAGGACTCAGAAGCTAGACAATACTTATTTCTGTTAAATCTGTCTATACACCACACATCAATCTACAATAAGTGAGTGGTTGCCTCTAATTATTTTATACATAATTGTCATATTTATTTCTTCTGGTGTTATAACTTGTGTGTTGTGGAAGTATGACATTTCAAGGTAATGGAGTGCTAAAAGTTTATCAAATTGCATCATTTCTGATACAATTTGTTATAATAACATATTAGTTAATGACCTAACATTGGTTAAAACCTTCAGGACATCATGATATTAAAAACCTAATCTTACTTAGAACTAATTTGCTGTAGAGTATTGTATAGCTGAGTGAAGTTGTAAATTCATCTGTCGTTGGTTCATGTCCTGGTTTCATTAATTGTTTTTTCCTTGCCTTTATGATTTCTAAAAGATTCTTGGACATTCTTATTAATTTAGTAGAAGAATGTTTTATAATATTCAATGCTATGTATCCATAATAGTGTTCTCTCTCGGGAGTGAGTTTGTTCAACTTTGTGAGAACTTCAGGGAATAATGGCCAATGAATGATAAGGTTGCCTTCTATGCACTTCCAGGTTCAATGTAATTCAGTATTTATTTATTTATTCATCCAAAATATTTTCCAGCTCATAGGATACATAATTCCTTTATAAATATGATTTATGGCTTTGAACATGTATGCACACACACACACACACACACACACACACACACACACACACACACACACAAACATATGAAGTACATAAAATGTAATAACAATATTATGGGAAGCAAAGTTGCTACTCTCCATATAGCAGAGATGCTGTGTCCTAGATAGGATGACAAAAAGAGTGTGGTTTCAGTTGCCTGAGACTGCAGTCATGTGTGTGTGAGTTGCATTTGCGTGAGTGTGTGAGTGTTCATATGTGTGTCTATTGTTGACGAAGGCCTTTGGCCGAAAGCTTTAAGTGTGAAAATCTTTTTGTTGTGCCTATCTGCAACTCAGCATCTCCACTATATGGTGAGTAGCTAGTTTCCGTCTCATAATATTGTTACATTCCATCCTGGATTTTCTATTGTTTGATAAAATTTGATAATATTATTGCAGGAAGTAAAGGTTTTTATGTTGTGCTTATCTACAGAAGAGCTTTCACTACTTATAGTACGTATTCTGCACTTTTTTCTTTCAAATTCTGTATTTCATGTGGTCTAAAAATTCTGCTACAGAATAGAAGCAGTGATCTAATAAGAATGACATTAGGGTCTTAATGAAAAGTTATTACAGTGAAATTATTTTTATCTTATCAGTATCTCCTCAAATGTTCCACTCCCTCAGTATTACGATTGTTTTGTCATTAACTTTTTTCAGTGTCAATGAGAGCTAAAGCACTCACCCTTTCTTCCTTCCAACATAAGCCTCCCTTGCTACATACATTTTACCCACTTCTGCATGCCACACTCCTTTTCCTTACTCCTACACTCACACCTACTCAAATGTTGATAAGCAGTCAATATTGTTTCAGCTGGAGGTGTGTGTGGTGTGGCGTGTGTGTGTGTGTGTGTGTGTGTGTGTGTGTGTGTGTGTGTGTGTGTGTGTGTGTGTGTGTGCGCGTGCGCACAGTACTTCATTTCTATACTGTTAACTGTTTATATCCATCCAATGTGCAGCGTATTTATGTAGATGTAGACATTTCACCAACCCATTTTGAGCTCTGAGATTTAACCTCAAGATCTTATGCAAAGCCTCAAGTCACACCATGAGAAATTTCATTCTTTAAAATGTTCATCAATTTTCTCCAGAATCTGAATTTGCACAACAAATCTTCTGTACAATTTCCTCTTATTTAAATAATCAGAAACCACTGTTATGTAAAATTTCAACATTTCTTTCCACCCTAAAATCACAGATATTTGATAGTGTTCTAGAAATTTGCATTAGCTGCAGTGTTCTTGTGAATCTAAATTATTTTACATTAACCACTTCATTCTACAACAGTGAGCAAAGAGGGTCCTGTGAAAAGCTATGTAAATTACAGTTCATTACATGTTAGTGTCATTACAGTAATAACACTAATGGCAAGTAGTACTACTCATCATAGAGCAAGATCAGAGTATCCTACTTGTACTTTTACCACTCCTGTCCTCACTATCTTTCCTGATATGTTTTCATTAGTAGTACATAAACAACTCAAGGCATAGCTGTGCATATTATAGCACCTGCTTCCGCTTATTGGGAGGTGCACGAGAACCAGTTCGAATGCACCCTTTGGAATGACAATTAGGGCATGTGTGCCGGCCAGCCTGCATGTGGTATTTAGATAGTTTCCCACATCCTACTAGGTGATTACCAAGCTGGCACCTACATCCCACCTCAGATACTTGCTATGAATACATTTAAAAAACTGTCTCACTCTTGCACATGAATTTCCTCTAGACAGAGAAGGTTCTGGAACACTCTCTATCTCCATGAGGAGATAGGACACTAATGGCCTAAGATGTTTAGTTGCATTAAACCCATAGTCAACAGCAGCAGTAAATTTACAACAGTTACACATAATAGCTTATTTCTTATTCATGTTTCATTTCACTAAAATCTCTTACTAAAAGATGGTTTTCAGACAACTGGTTATAATAGTACACTTATTTCTTATGAATTCATTTTCTTTAAAGAAATATTAATGATTAATTATACAGGAAATGCATTATTGAACATAAATGCAGATGCTAGCCAAGCCTGCAGGTTGTGCTATTGTGTTTGATGATGAGCAGCACTTGTGCAATGTCCTCACCATGTTGGAAGTTTTGGCATGATCAGGACAATGTTCTTTTTAGTTGTGAGTGCATTATGCCAGAGCTAATTGAACTCAAATGTAAGCAAATTGTTGGCATCCATATGACTGATGCTTCCATCACCAAGGTAGCTGAAGTGTTTCATTTTTCAAGAGGCACAATATACAGGGAAAGTGGGAAACCTTTATCACTGCGGAACTGAGAGTCTCACTTGCGAAGCCTGTCAACAGCAAAACAATACAAAGACAGCTCCATAAGCTGGGAATTACAAGGTGAGCTGGAATTCCAAGACCACTAATCAGTGATGTTAATAACCGTAACAGGAAGATATAGCGGCAAAGCAATAAAACCAGGACTACAGACCAATGGAAGAAAGTCACTTGGTTGGATGAGTGCTGTTGTACACTGTTTACAATTTCTGGCCAAGTTAACATTCCAAGAGTGAAACAAGATAGGTGATTTGTTGATGAAAATGGCTCTGAGCACTATGCGACTCAACTGCTGAGGTCATCAGTCGCCTAGAACTTAGAACTAATTAAACCTAACTAACCTAAGGACAGCACACAACACCCAGCCATCACGAGGCAGAGAAAATCCCTGACCCCGCCGGGAATCGAACCCGGGAACCCGGGCGTGGGAAGCGAGAACGCTACCGCACGACCACGAGATGCGGGCATTTGTTGATGATTTGGACAGCCATATCATAGTATTCCATGGGTCCCATGATACTCTGTAAGGCTGCATTGTTCCCTAGGATTATGTGACCATTAGCATTGATCACATCAATCCTATGGTACAATGTTTACCCCTCAATGGTGATGCCATGTTCCACTATGAATAGTGCCCCTGTTCACACAGCTCACATAATCCAGAACTGGTTATGTGAGCATGATGATGAACTGTCACATCTACCCTGGTCAACATAGCCACCAGATAGCAATATTATTCAGTCTTTGTGGTCTACTTTTGACAGAAGCTTGCATGATCACTATCAACCTCCATCATCACTGCCTGGACTTGCCACTACTTTTTGGAAAGAATGGTATAAATTCACTTTAAAATCATGCAGTACCAGCATTTATCCATTCTAAGATGACTGGAAACTGTCTTGAATGCCAGCAGCTTTCCTACATGATAGTAAGCACACTGATATGTTCTATTTTTGGTGTTCCCATATTTTTGTCCACTCCCTGCACATGCAAATCACATGACGGTGAAATTTTCTGTGGGAAAATAACTGTTTATTTCTACATTAGTATAGCTCATTTGAAAATGCTCATTCTCCCCTTTTCAACAAATGCATTACTTTTTCCAAAAACTTGATATAGTCAAACCTCAATATAATGAATTGCATCGGACCATGCAAATGAAACTGTTGTACCACTTTATTGTTATAATGAGGTTTTGTTATTGTGACTCAGAACAAGGAGCCATGTTTTTGTGGGTGAGAAGTACATTACTGTAGTACTTTGCTGATGAAAATTAACATTTAAAGGTAAATAATGAAACACATTTTGTTCACTTCAGTTATTAATACTATACCTGCAGAATATCTTACTTTTGTGTGCAGAAAAATTCACTTATTTTCCTTTGTTTCTTTTTTATTAAAGATTCTCTTGTGAATATTGTTTATCTCCTCTAACACAATCAATTGCTGTGCTGAAACACTGGGGATTGAAGATGCTACTTGCTGAATGGTTTCCAACTGACTTATTAGCTCCATCAGAGGAGGGAGATTCACACTTATTGCATCACTGTCATCATCAGAATCTTCAACAGATGAATTACCCTTTAACTCCTTGTTGATAGATTCATTGGTATATTCTTCAAACACCAATGCCTCATCATCCACTGACAAGTATTCAACTACTGAAGCATTTATGGCTTTATCAGGAACTGCTGAGTAAATCTCCAGATCACTTTGAATATCATCCTGCATTATTTCATCCACCACAACATTCTCATCAACATCTTCACTTTCAGGAATTCTTACATTTTTCCAGCAGTTCACAATCACATTTGTCTGTATACTGTTCCAGGAACAGCCTGCTTCACATTGAAACTGTAGGGATTGCTCACATTTCTTTCAATGTTTGTGGTCACGTGTTGAACTAAACATGAATGGTATTTTGTCTTAAAGTTCTTAATTATCCCCATATCTAGTGGCCAAACAATTGAATTACAGTTTGCAGAGAAGAAGCATAGTTCAACATTCTTCAATGCTGGCATCTTGTCATGCACACTACAATTACCCAACTGCAATGCAATTTTCTTATTCTTTATCGAAATCTCTTTATCCAGCAAAAGCAACCACTCACTAAAGAGACTAGACGTTATCCATGCTTTTTGATTTGTCTTTTAATTGACTGCAATAAAAGAAATCACATTTACAATATGACTGTAGCAAAATATTACAGCTGAAGCTATACGGTACTGTATTAACTTATAAATTAAAGAAAGGTAAAATAAAATGTATGTACCCTCTTATCTGCCAAGCTTCTTACATTTCTGAAGCACCATGGGTTTTGCTGATTGTTTGATCACAAGTGGTGTCAATTTATTTGTCCACAACATGTTGCTGCAGAGAAGAACAGTTAGGCATACTTTAAACTGCTTCCCTCTTTAATGCTTTTCTCCTTTAAAGGCCACTGTCTTCTCTGGAATCAGTTGATAAAACAGTCTTGTCTCATCTGTGTTGGACAAGTTTTCAGGACAGTATTTTTCTAACATTTTACACATGTTGTTTTTCCTCCAAAATTCTGCATCATCTACAGGTGCTGATTTTTCTTCTCCTGAAATCCCTTAAAAAATTATCTCATGCCTGTCCTTAAATCTTTGCAACTGTTCATTACTCAAATGAAAATTAGATGCACCAAGCAACTTAGCAAAGTCTAAGGCTTTTTGATGTATCAACGGATAATTAATTGGTAGATTCTGCAAATGCATCTCATTAAACCACCACAATGTAGCACTGTCCACATTGTCAGCAGCAGCCGTCTTCATTCTTTTTCTTGAAGGGCTAAATTTGCCACCTATGAAACTTTCTTCAATTTGTTTTTGTATTTTAAGGAAAGTAGCTAACATTGATTGCCCAAGCCCGTACTCCATCACCACATCTACTTGTTTCATTCCATTATCAATGTGTTTGACAATCTCCATTTTATCTTGAACCTTATTTCTTTATGAGTTCCAGCCATTGTCCAAATCTTAGTGAAGTCCAAAGCATTTACATCAACTAAAAACATCCACAGATTGCAAAAATCATGGAGATAAGCTGCGTATGAATCCAACCCAACACTTCTGTCTGCTACTGAAGCTCAACAATGGACAAACTAAACACTCATTCAAACAAAGGAGCTCTTTGACATTTGCCACTCAGCACTTGCCAGTGGCTGTATGATAGTCTCTTTACCATTAGAACAAATACAGTACTGTAGTATGTAGTGAAGCTTGTGGAAATAAACCACCAAAAGTCTAGTAGCTAAATAAACAATACTTCTAGTCAGCTTCTTAGAAGTAGGAAATAGTAAATTCCTGGAAATTTTGTCATCGTTATAACAGGGTGTTGCTAAATTTACTTCATCATTGTAATGAGGGGTAATTAACATAGTAAATATAGGAAATCAGCCAGGGTCATATAGAATTATCACTGTACCCGGGTTTATCATTGTATTGGTAATCGTTATATGGAGGTTTGACTGTATTTGAAGAGTTATTTGTATTCATACTTTTCATGTTCTGGAATGCTCCAATGTTAAATTGTGATTATTAACAAGATTCAGTGGCACAGTTCTGTGTGCCTGTTTTATTAATTCCAAAAATGTCTACTTCCACTATAATGACTTGTTAGTTTGTTAATTATTCAGTTTAGAAAATTTGAATTTCTCAAGACTTTATTAGTGAACTTTGGGAATCTATTTTTCTTTAATATTAATCTCCCACCAAATAGGACCTCTACTTTGGCACTTTTCATAATTATATAGCTATTATCTAAACAAACTATCTTAGTTTATTGTCTGTTGCGTCTATCTCTTTCAATTTCACTGTTGTTAAGTCATTATTCAACATGTAATAAATTTGTATTTTACCATATTGTGATTCATGTATTAACACACATCTATAAACAGGTGTGGTGTACGAAGCCTTAGGCAGTCTCTGTTTAGCTACCAAAAATAACAATCCATGTAACAATATGTTCTCAGACAGAGCAAAATAGTCAAATTGTAACTGACTGTATGAGTCTGGGCCCAGCAATAAACTCACAAATAACCAGTGTTTGGAAATCATAATGTAGAGTTATGGTGGTGTTCAGTAGATGAAATGATGACAACTATATTAAATCAAGCTTAAACATCATGTAGTTCTTAGTCAATCAACAATACTCTGTCCAAACAGGCCTCAAAAGACCCAACGGTACTGACCAACCACAGTGTAATCCTTTGCTAACCGGCAACATTGGCTTTGGAGATGGAGGTGCATGTGGTCTTTGTCAGTTTTCCTGACCAGAGCCACTACTTACCAGTGAAGTAGCTCCTCAATTGGCCACACAAGGGCTGTGCCAACATTCCTTGGGAGACCCAGATGGTCACCCATCCAAGTGTTGGCCAAATCTGACACCTCTTAACTTGGTGATCTGACAGGAACTGCTGTTAGCACTGTGGCAAGGGTGTTGGCCTTAAGCAGCAATAGGTTGTTTAAAATGTGAATCCGCTATCAGAGTTGTGAAAAATTAAGATTTTAGTTTCCCACTAGTGATCTGTGTGACCGTTTGTTAGTTAATGTAACTTACAGAGCCATGTTTAATATTGATGCTCCTACATATTTCAAAATGATCATCAAACAAGAAATTGTGTATTAATATATATGATGAGATTGACAATCATGTGCTGCTCTGTTGTGTATTTTCTGTCACAAATGTCACTCAAGCCCATTACCATAAGGAGTATGATTGAAGAAAACAGGTTATGATACTATCAATTGCAAAGAACCAGACCAATAAGCTTACAGTATGCTATAAAAGGAAAAAAAAAACATTGCAAAGGAATGTCAACTTTACCGAAGATGCATTAATTTGTTCCAGCACCAAATGTTGAAAATGGTTTCATAGTGGAGTAAGTATCACAAAATGAGAAAATCACAGCTTCACAACAAGTTAAAGATGATCTGTAGGAACAACTGAGTTAAAACAAAATATAAGTTAGTATGTTGCAAGTGAGCCAATGGCCTTTCCTCAATGGAAACACCAGTTTTCGTCAGGCCACTGAAGTTAAGTGCTGTCAGGCTGGACTAGCACTTGAATGGCTGACCATCTGGTCTGGGTGCACTCAGCCCTTGTTAGGCAAACTGAGGAGGTATCTGATTGAGAAGTAGCTTCTCTGGTCTTGTAAACTGACATATGGCCAGGAGAGTGACATGCTGACCACATGCCCCTCCATATTCACATCCAGTGAGGCCTGTGGGGTGGGATGAGATGGCGGCCAGTCAGTACCATTGGGCCTTCATGACCTGTTTGGATAGAGTTTAGTTTAGTTTATGTTGCAAACGAACTCCTAAAAGCAGAAAAATGATTGGCTGGTTTTGATGCTAGGCAGAACATTGAAAATACTTCTTCTGAAACTACATTTTAAAAACTGAAAATAAATGGAGTGTCACGAAATGTCACAAGTAGTTTGGCAAAAAAGGAATCCTCATGTAAAACAGACAAATAGTGGATCTGGTGACAGGAAAATGAGGGTACTGTGACAACCTTAATTACTACTAGTTGGGAAATATGTAGAATTACAAAGTAATTATGTGCAAAGTTAAAATCAAAAAATTTTGTGGGAGAGGTGAAAGCCACAGTCATGAATTAGGATATAAGCGAAGAAAAAATGCACATAAAAGGCATATGGCATTGTAGAGACAGGAACTGAGGTATATGAAAGCTACTGAAGTAATAACAATGAAACATTATGATTTTATAATGCTCAGATTATTTTATGATGATTTAGAAGCAACATTTAGGGTGAAACATAGAAGGCTATCATATAAACTTAAAAAATTGTTTACCAGTTGATTCACATAAATGTGCATGTTGTGAACATGTTGCATGGTTTAAACTGAAAATTACAGAAATAAAAGTAGGTGAGAATTTCAAACTTTGTCACAAAAACAAACTGCACCAAGGGAAATTACTAAGTGGTTTAAACTGAAAAAAAAAAAAAACTGAGACTACAGAATGGCACTTAAACCTTAAAAAGTCAGCTCATCAGGCAATCACAATTTACACGCTGGTGGCAACTAAAAATAAGGCAAATAAACACCCCCAATGCAACCAGTTCAGAGTGAAGAATCAAAAAGTTATTTTTACTTGTATATCTGCATAACATCATATGGACTACCCTTCATGTTGTATCCCAGGGTTCTGAAACAGTGCATCAAAGTAAGTGCCCTAAGTTGAGAAGAGCCACAGTTTAGACTGACAATCTTTGTCATATTATACACTCCTGGAAATGGAAAAAAGAACACATTGACACCGGTGTGTCAGACCCACCATACTTGCTCCGGACACTGCGAGAGGGCTGTACAAGCAATGATCACACGCACGGCACAGCGGACACACGAGGAACCGCGGTGTTGGTCGTCGAATGGCGCTAGCTGCGCAGCATTTGTGCACCGCCGCCGTCAGTGTCAGCCAGTTTGCCGTGGCATACGGAGCTCCATCGCAGTCTTTAACACTGGTAGCATGCCGCGACAGTGTGGATGTGAACCGTATGTGCAGTTGACGGTCTTTGAGCGAGGGCGTATAGTGGGCATGCGGGAGGCCGGGTGGACGTACCACCAAATTGCTCAACACGTGGGGAGTGAGGTCTCCACAGTACATCGATGTTGTCGCCAGTGGTCGGCGGAAGGTGCACGTGCCCGTCGACCTGGGACCGGACCGCAGCGACGCACGGATGCACGCCAAGACCGTAGGATCCTACGCAGTGCCGTAGGGGACCGCACCGCCACTTCCCAGCAAATTAGGGACACTGTTGCTCCTGGGGTATCGGCGAGGACCATTCGCAACCGTCTCCATGAAGCTGGCCTACGGTCCCGCACACCGTTAGGCCGTCTTCCGCTCACGCCCCAACATCGTGCAGCCCGCCTCCAGTGGTGTCGCGACAGGCGTGAATGGAGAGACGAATGGAGACATGTCGTCTTCAGCGATGAGAGTCGCTTCTGCCTTGGTGCCAATGATGGTTGTATGCGTGTTTGGCACTGTGCAGGTGAGCGCCACAATCAGGACTGCATACAACCGAGGCACACAGGGCCAACACCCGGCATCATGGTGTGGGGAGCGATCTCCTACACTGGCCGTACACCACTGGTGATCGTCGAGGGGACACTGAATAGTGCACAGTACATCCAAACCGTCATCGAACCCATCGTTCTACCATTCCTAGACCGGCAAGGGAACTTGCTGTTCCAACAGGACAATGCACGTCCGCATGTATCCCGTGCCACCCAACGTGCTCTAGAAGGTGTAAGTCAACTACCCTGGCCAGCAAGATCTCCGGATCTGTCCCCCATTGAGCATGTTTGGGACTGGATGAAGCGTCGTCTCACGCGGTCTGCACGTCCAGCACGAACGCTGGTCCAACTGAGGCGCCAGGTGGAAATGGCATGGCAAGCCATTCCACAGGACTACATCCAGCATCTCTACGATCGTCTCCATGGGAGAATAGCAGCCTGCATTGCTGCGAAAGATGGATATACACTGTACTAGTGCCGACATTGTGCATGCTCTGTTGCCTGTGTCTATGTGCCTGTGGTTCTGTCAGTGTGATCATGTGATGTATCTGACCCCAGGAATGTGTCAATAAAGTTTCCCCTTCCTGGGACAATGAATTCACGGTGTTCTTATTTCAATTTCCAGGAGTGTATGAACAAAATGAAATTGAAGGCTGGGGTCACTTTGAAAGTATAGGCAAACAGAAAAGTAATAACCATTTATACAGCTCTTGCCTCAGTTACCTACAGCTAGAGTTAAAGCAGTTCCAGTTTACTCGAGATTGTGATGCTAGCAAATAACTTCAAGAATACAAGAGATTCCAGCAGTAAAAAACTGCATGAATGTCATCAAAGTTCAATAAAACTTTACAATCAATTTACAGATTCTGAATCTTAACATATGAGACAAGAGAGCTTATAAGTTATGTTGTTATATCATGTTTCACTGAGCTCCATATGTGGTCTGAAACTGAAACACTACAAATTGATTATGACTACACACTTGCAGCAAGTTATTGTAGAACTAGTGTAGAGAAAGGTGGAACTGTAACGTTTAAAGATGCTTAGACCTAAGTCATTTATGTGCATATCTCTGCAATTTGAAGCCAATGGAACTGAAATTATCATAAATAATATTTAAGTTCTAGTATTTGCAGTACACATGGCTTCTGCAGGGAGGAGGTGTGTTTGCTAAGCCTTGAGAAACATTTTTCTCCAATGTATGTTCTGAAACCCCGGACTTAAATCACCATGAATGACTATTATCAATTTCTTAACTAATAATAACAAAGGGACAGAAGTAGAGAGCAAGATACAATGATTATACCTAATTGCTTAGTTAACTTCTCCTCTAGAGAAACATACAGTTGTGAGAATTTTATAGACAACTCATTCACTGACACATGTAGCAATGTTACCACTTTATGTCAAATCCTAAACAGACTATCTGATCATGATGGACAACTTTTTTCATTAAATGACCTTAGTCCTTGTGACAAATTAACACCAGCTTTTAAGTTTTTCTGGTCTCTTAATGATGGTAAAGCTATCAGCCTTCACCTGCAGTCGATCAACTACATATGAGGTGTATTAAAAAAATATAAGGAATGATTTTTTATAGTTAAAGATTGGCAGCTCAATACCAAATCACATAAATAAGCACCATCTATAATTATTTGCAAATATACAGAAGTCATTGTTTAAATTCATTATTCATTTAGCTGTCAGTGAAACCAAACAACAATTGCTTCAAAACTGTTCTGTCATTTGGAAAAAGCATGATATAATGCAGCTTAAATAAATGTGAAACTGTGCCTAGTTTAGCACCTACAGTAATGGGTGAAGAGAAGGTTAGAAGACTATGATATTGATACATTAAAAACTGTCACACAAATTTGCATGATGAAGAGAGGTATGTGTGGCCCAGTGTGAAACCATAGAAGTGCACCTACGGTAGTGCTCTACTTGTCATTGATGGTTGATCCCTGAGCTGAATGAATTTTATCATACTGGATGCACTGACCAACACAAAGAAAAAAAAGAGTTTCAAGTGGATGATCATTTTGAATGGTTACCGATAACACAGAGATGATTTGTTATACCACTGTGTTATGGGTAACAAGCTGTGGACATCCTATGTAAATGCAGAGTCAAAACAAGGCAGTGGTACCATTCAGCTTTACTAAACCAAAAAATTCTAACAATTTACTTACTTGAGTCAAAAAACAATGGCTAAAGTTTTCTAGCTTGCAATGTTTAATGCCCTAGTGATAACAGTATTATTAAACTGTTTTTCTAATGTAAAAGCACTAATTTCTTGATTTCTTAGTACACTGGTCAAGAATTACAGCTGATGCATACTAAAAAACTTACGCCAAACTGAGATGCAACTTCCAACATAAAAGGAAACATTCTCCTCCATCACAGGAACATGTGTCCACATCCACTATCTGTATCATAAAAATGATTCAGCACTTTCATTTCGAATGTTCTGCCCATTCATCCTATAGTCTAAATGTAAACACCCAGCAAGTATCACTTCTAAGTGCACTTGAAACAAAGGTTTTGTGTACAATGATTATACAGGGTGTATATGTGGATAAGGAAAAAAAATCTCAGATTTTTCATGGATTTTTGAGTTAAAAATCTCTCTTTTTTGGATAAAAATACACCTTTACCATGTTAAGTGACAGTATACCTTCTCTTGGTACTGTAAAACTTATCAAGCTCTGGTTAAAGATCTACTCATCTTATACACCACCGTAGAGCTTTCTTGCACTTTATGAAAATAGACTTAGCGGGGGAAAATAAATAAATAAGAAGAAGCATTTTGGAAAGGCCATTGATGCACAGCAACTTGTATGCCACATATTTTCATATTACGAAAGTATAAATTCAAATGTCACCAAACACAGCACATTAGTTTTTGAAGCACTGAAATCAAGATTGTGATGCACTTTTGCAAGCCAATCATAGCTCATGTCACATGATCTCACCAGTCAATCACAGTAGATATCCAGATCATAGAAAATGTGATGTAGTTAGCCAAAAGCCAATTAATGGTTTAAATTAATGTATATATGTTAAGGCTAGGCTCTCACATATAATATTGGACTTTTTTTGGATGTGTTTCCCTTGAATATAGTTTACACATATGTGCCAGTAAAATCTTAAATAATGACATAATTGGTTGTTTTTCTTTTCCTGAAAGTGGTAAGTTTTAAATGAGAGTCAAACGCTCTTTGATTTAAGGAATTCGTTGCACATTCTCACACATAATATAATTCATCCTGAAAAAAATAAAAATTTACCTGAAAAGTATCATGTTTCAATCCACCATTAACATTATTTTCCAGCTACCTGTTAGAAATAGGTTCATTTTTGAGAGGGTTCACCTCAAGGAAAACAACTTTTTTTTTCTTTTTACTCCCCAGAGATGTTCCACTGAAGTTTCACCATCATCAGTAATTTTTTTGGATTCAGTTTAATTTAATACAGTTTTTTTGTTCCACAATTTGTCATTATTGCTGGTTTCCTCATTATCTTCACTGTGAAGGCCTGCACTAAGTAACTTTTTGTGTCACTGTTTACAAACACTGCAGGCTTTGGCCAAAAGCTAATGAGTAATGGTGTTTTTGTTGCACCTGTCTGCCACTTAACATGTCATCTTCATGGTGAACAGCAGTCTATCTCTTCCTCATATTGTTACCTACAGTACCATATAATGGCAAGATGTTGTTTAATGTTGCTACCAAAAATCCTGAAAGTTCTTCAGCAGTTTACCTCAATTTTTTATGTGGTACTTTAACAAAGATTCAGCTGGACATAGGCTAATGTATATACAAAAGGAAAATCTCAAAAAGTTCTTGATTGATTTACTTAAAATTTCTACATAATAATCTAATAAACTTGCAGACAGACAGATGCTGTATTTGTTTAAACAATAAGGTACAGGTTTTCTGTTAAAAGAGAATGCAAGGAAAAAAATGCTGTGCTCTGCTGTGAAAATGTGTGGTTTCATTTTTCTTACTCACAGCAGTGTAAAGTATGATATCAGTACATTTAAACCATTTGACAAATTGTTTCTCTCATATATGTGGATTTTCCTTATACATAATTTTAAACAAAACTTTTATACATAACTATATGGTGTTTTGATTTGTTCCTCAAATTCAGTTTTAACAGAAGGCAGCTAAGTTACAGTGTGGTTTATCAGCTTATGATTAGAATACTACTACAGAATGTGAATTGTCTGAAACTTTGTAATCCTACCCGATCACAGATTATAAAGCTATGTGAAATACTGTCACTAAAGCTACTATATATCCAGCAGCTGGAGAAGACTCTCTCATATCATGTATACCAATGATCTCAATGAATTTACTCATTGATTTTAAGCAATCTTGATTCACAATCAAGGATTCACGAGCAATACCATTAAATAAGGCTCAAGCTCAGAGAAAGGGGGAACTGGAGTTTGGAGTTGGACAGAGAGAGGGGTAGGGGGGAGGAAATGGGCATATCAAGAAAGAGAGAGAGAGAGAGAGAGGAGAGTGGAGAGAGGGCAGAGGAGGAGATGGACAGAGAGAGGAGGAAGGACGTGATGGACAGAAAGAGAGGGTGGAGGAGTAGATGAGCAAATAGAGTGAGGAGTGGCTGGCCCAGGAGTGGGAGGGGGGGGGGGAGAGGGGATTAGGATCTGTATACAGTTCCCATACATATTCAGCAATTGTGAATCACTGCCAGGTTCACTAGTTGAGTACGAATGATGGAGCTTATTTGTACATCAAAATGCTACAAAAATACTTTTATAAACCTATGACGTTAATAATGAAAAATAAAAACATGACCTGAACTATTTTTCACACATTTGCTACATTTTTGTAATTAACATGTGAAGAATTTATGTGTTTTCCTGATTTATAAGAAAATATACACACTAATATGTAACCGTATAATGCACAATGTGAGCATGTGGTCTAGGGTATATCCATCATTAGACAGTGGTACCAACACTGCCAACATCAATATGTCTGAAGTTCTCATTGTACTGTAAATTCTGTGTTATTGTTAGACTGCACTACTTTCAAGAGACAAAACAAAACATGAAATAAGTACTTTGTAAGGAGATTTAAAAAGCAAGTTATCAGAAGAAATTACAAGAAGGAAAAGGGTATTTACATCTTAGACAGGAGCCAGATTTTAGTTCAAAGACACAAGAAATGACAGTGAAATATCAAGTGGAAAGTGGGTAGGAAATAGACACTTGCTCTGGAGGTCCCAGGTTCAGTGATAGGGATATTTCATTGTTGAGATCTCCTCAAGTGACCCCAAATCAACTCAGCCTGCTGCCAAATGAGTAACAGTGATCTTCCACATGGTTTTAAAGGCAGCCAGGCATATGGGCCAGTCACCCTCCCCCACCAGTGCTGTGGTGAAGAAAGCCTGTACTCTACTTACAGTCTACTACAAACATTAACTTTCTTGTAATGCAAATTTACTAAAGATAGTGATAATTTTGTGTGTATTTTCTATACTGTTCACTTAATTTACATGTTGACCTCTAAATATGTGTATGTCTTTACTTTCACAAACAATGTTCTCTTTCTTTTTAAAATTGTAGCCTTCATTCAGAACTACAATTGTAAGGTAGACTTAATGGAAACAGTGTGAACTCCTGGTCAGGAAGGAACAATTAATTAAATGATACACTTAAACAAATTAAAATAAAAGTCTCTTTCACAGAATTATGAATATTATAATACACCTACCATATTGGGTTTTATATCCACCAGAAACGTTTCCCACGTCATAATATTGTCCATACTCGCTATAAGGTACTGGTACTAACTCTGTCCAACTGTGGTTTGTCTGGGGTTCTGCTTGGACTGTAAATTCTGTATTATTGTTACTTTGCATTGCCTGCAAGGGACAAAACAAAACATGAAATATATACATTCCAAAAGCATTTAAAAAACCAATTGTCAGAATAAATTACAAGGAGGGGAAGTTTATCTGCAACTTGTACAGAAACCAGACTGCAGGTCTGAGACTCAAAAACATCTCAGGGAACTACCATGTGGGAAATGATCACAATGGGCTGTAGTCTAAAGGAAACTAAAGAGAACTCTGAGAAATGAATTAAAGTTCAGGGAGAAGAAATAACAATTTTATGCTTATAACATTGTTATTGTGTCAGTGATTTTGAAGAACTCAGGGAATTGGTTGAACACAAAGAACAGCTAAAAGTAAAATGGTAGTAATGAAGTGTAGTCAAATTAAATCTGTTGATGCAAAGGATTAGATTAGTAAATGTACTGAAGTAATAGCTGAGTTTTGCTATTTAGGCAGAAAAATAGCTGACAATGGCAGACATGAAGTTGAAATAAATGTGGGCTTGAAACAGTAAGGTAAGCTCCCTGAAAGAGAGAAATATATGACAAATATGTTAAGAGCAGATATAGTAATGTAGACACTATTAGGTTTTTTAATGTCATTTTATAAAATGCAAACTGTGGCAGGGAAAGTAATAGTTCTGTAGAAGTAAAATTAAATACATTCTAGTTTGACCATGAATACTATTATGATATTCAATTTCATCTGAAAGGTCTTCTAATTAACAAAAAAAACTCAAATGCACAGGTAGTAAGTGGAATCAGAAAGTCATCACAAAGTCTTTGAAGTTTTACATAAATATGCAAAGCAAAATATTGCTTTAAATATATTGGTATAGCAAGTGTATTCAAATACAGAGATATGTAAACAAGCAGAAAATGGCACTGCAGTTGGCAACACCTATGTAAGACAACAAATGTATGGCACAGTTGTTAAATCAGTTATTGCTGCTACAATGGCAGGTTATCAAGATTTAAGTGAGTTTGAACATGGTGTTAGTGTTTGATCAAGTGTGATGAGACACAGCACATCTGACATAGTGATGAAGTGGGGATTTTCCTGCACGACCATTTCATGAGTGTACAGTGAATATCAGGAATGCTATGAAACATCAAATCTCCGATATCACTGCAGCCAGGAAAGGATCCTGCAGGAATGGGACCAATGACGACTGAAGAGAATTGTTCATTGTGACAAAAGTACAATCCTTCCTCAAATTGTTCTCAGACCTGAAGGCCTAGTGTGCCCCTGATGACTGTACCACACAAAGCTTTATGCTTTGCCTGGGCCTGTCAACACTGACGTTGGACTGTTGATAACTGGAAATGTGTTGCCTGGTCAGACAAGTCTCATTTCAAATTGCATCAAGCGGATGGACATGTATGGGCATGGTGACAATCTCATGAGTCCATGGACCCTGCATGTCAGCAGGGGACCATTGAAGCCGGTGGACGCATGTGCAGTTGGAGTGATATGGGACCCCTGATATATCTATGTATGACTCTGAGAGGTGACACATATGTAAGCATCCTATCTGACCACCTGCACCCATTCATGTCCACTGTGCATTCCAATGGACTTGGACAATTCCAGTAGGACAATACAACACTCCACATGTCCAGAATTGTTACAGAGTGGCTTCAGGAATACTCTTCTGAGTTTCAACACTTTTCTGGCCACCAAACTGCCCAGACATGAAAATTATTGAGCATCTCTGGGATGCCTTGCAACATGCTGTTCAGAAGAGATCTCCAGTCACCCGTACTCTTACGGATTTATTGACAGCCCTGCAGGTTTCATGGTGTCAGTTCCCTCTAGCACTACTTCAGACATTAGTCAAGTTCATGCCATGTCATGTTGCAGCACTTCTGCATGCTCACAGGGGCCGTACATGATCTTAGGCAGGTGTACCTCTTCTCTTTCTTTGGTTGTTCAGTGTATAATCCAAACACAGAGACATAAATTCCAGTAAGTGAAAGCACAATGTATGAATATCCAGTAATCCCCAAAGAAATATAAAGGGCTACTGGTAAACTAAAGAGTAAAATGATCTGTGGATTCATTGGTATCATAGACAAAATTATCACATATAGGACTGATAACATTGTCTCTCAATTTGCTGAAATAATCAGTGAGTCCTTTGCAAAATAGGTGTTTCTATGTAGACTTAAGCTATCAGCAGTAATACTTATTTAGAATAGTGTTGACAAATTTGACGTTAGAAACTACAGACCACTATCACTATTATTTGTATTTTCAAAAATAAAAGAAGAAATAATGTATGATAGATTACTTAGACTTTATAAATGAAAAAAAAAATGTTTTTGTTAATGCACAGAATGGTTTCAAAATAGGGAAATTAATGGAATTACCTCTCTTCAGTTTCCTAAAACATATTTTCAAAGATATAGAGGGTAATGAACTAAATTGTGGTTTGTTTTTGAGTTTTCTAAAACTTTTAACCTTATAGATCATGACACCACCTTTAAAAATATGTAATTAAGGTACTTGTGATGTTTCCAGTGAGTATTTTAAGTCATGTTTGCCCAGAAGTAAAGAGTGGGAATTTGTTAGAAGGGTGAAATGTACCATCCTGAAAATGAAAGGATTAATTATGGGATGACCTATGGTTCAGTATGGGGACAATTGTTGGTCTTCATTTTTATCAGTGACCTACACAAAACTTCTTAGTCAATGATACTAGTTTCATCATGAAAGTAAACACTGGTTATATGTAGCAACAGAAAAACAACAAAACAGTAGAAGTAAAAGCAAATTGGTTTTAAGATAACTGTCTAATTGTTAATGATAATAAAACTGTAAAAATGGACTACAATCATATAAGAAATAAAAGTAGAGTCAATGTAAAAGTTACATTGGGGAACAGCAAACTTCAGTAAAAGAATGACATTATTCTCAAGATTAAGTGTGGATGAACCTTTAAGGCGGGAAGAGTATGTAGAAATGTTTAACAAAAAGTGAAGCAAGTGCTGTTACATGTCATGAATGTTCAAAGACTGTTGTAATTCCAAAACCATGATAAGTAACAAATAACATTATGACCAACACCATGCAGAGTCCACTAAGATATGGTATACTATTCTGGCGAAATACAGATTTTGCAAAACAGTCACTTAAAATTCAGAAGAAAACTGTAGATTAATAACTGATTTTTCTTACAGAGAGTTACGTAGAGGTATTTCTAAGGAATTAAAATAATGACCCTGCCATCTGTGTATGAATTTTATTAATACTCACTGACAATTTTTAACTTCAAAGAATGAGGACCACAATTATGAAACAAGAAACAGGGATAACTTTCACAGAAAATGCATACACAAAATCAATATATCATAAATATATACTATATTTACCTGAGTATATGATGACCCTGATTATAAGACATCCCTCTTTTTTTCAAGAAAATTTTATTTTTAACATATTCCGACTAATCAAAACTACAATTTGCTTTACTGACATAGATATTTGCCTAAAAAGATAACATTACACCTATCCTACATGTAAGCCATTTATTGATTTCTAGATGCCATTTATTGATTTCTAAATTTTGATAATACAAAGAGAAATAAAATAAATGAAAATATACAGTTACATTAATTTGCGGACTGCTTTCTTTTCTACTTTTTTGCTTACTAACACTGTTGTCCGTGGCATCACAATTTCCTAATAGCAGGTTGTGAAATTTATACTTTCATTGTCATAAATATTTTGCTGTTCCTTCCAAATATGTCATGATTTCTGAGGTTGGTTACCATGGAACCTGAGAACACATAGTTTATAGACTGGGAGTTCTGGCGCACTCCTGTAATCCAAGCTACTGGGAGGCCGTTGTGTAGGAGAGATCTGTAACAAGTCTACAGATGCGGTCGTTACAAGAGGTCAGAAACGTCCGCGGTGTCATCATCGAGTTCTGGAGAAGCACCAAGGCAACGCTGAGATTGTTGACAAATGTCGCTCCCGGAGTTTAGAGATGCCGAAAACCTCAAATCGTCGGGAAACCACAACAATGGATCACAAATCAGAATTCAGGCAACCGAAGCACTAAATAAACAAAACGTATTGACTACCTATTGTATACTGAGGTGAGAATGTTACAATGTCTCTTGCTTCCAAAAATATTGACTATCTGCTGATCTCACATTGGGTGCTATGACCAGCAGTTGACACACCCCCTTTCATTCATCACATTTTGGTAAGCGCCAACAACACTGCAGCACAAAACACAGAAATACGCCACTGGTCCCTGTCCAGACTTTTACCGTCCCCTGCACAAGTGAATACTACCAATGACTAAACAAAACGTATTGACTACCTATTGTATACTGAGGTGAGAATGTTACAATGTCTCTTGCTTCCAAAAATATTGACTATCTGCTGATCTCACATTGGGTGCTATGACCAGCAGTTGACACACCCCCTTTCATTCATCACATTTTGGTAAGCGCCAACAACACTGCAGCACAAAACACAGAAATACGCCACTGGTCCCTGTCCAGACTTTTAGCGTCCCCTGCACAAGTGAATACTACCAATGACTATTCATCCAATTTTTTAGTAATTTCAATACCAATGACAAACCGATTGAAGCGAACTGTAGTTTAAACATGGTAGATGTTGCTAAAAAGCCAAAATACACTGTTTAGTTTCCTGTGGGTGCCAATATGACGTAATTTGCTGCCTGCTGACAACTCTCCTCCCCACACTCATTTAATTCTCAGCCAAGCTGGTATCACTGTTCTCCCTCCAACCACTCTGTAGTGTTCTGCTTGATCAACTGTGAAATACATGCTGCAATATCATTTAGCATGCAAGTTATATGTAAAAACAGCAACTAATATGTAAATGGAAGATCACAGTCATAATTAAAACCACTTCTTGGACTTTGCTCATCCTGCCATCTACTGACATCTGTTGGTACTACCTCAATGACATATTTGTTACTGTAATCTATTCTTGTGACAATATTTTGTTTGTTTGACATTTCATTCTAGATTAATTTTCATGCCTGTTTCAGCTGAACACCACCATCATGTTCTAAATCAGATTAAACTCTGGTCTCATTCTATTCAGTATTGTAATATGTGAAGAGCAACTGAATTTCTCATTTGCAGCCCACTTAGTAAAGCATTACAGTCTCCCATAATAAAATAAAATATTGATATGGGTTCACAATCAAGTACTGTGATTTGAAGGACAACCCTTCAGCTTTTGAATGTTACCTTTACTTAAGAAGCAGCATAAATGTTTGTACACATTATCCATACATGTATGAGAACTTTTATTGCAAATCTGTTAAAATACAATGAGAGTTTGTCAGATGATGTGAAACAAAAATTCTCTTCAATGCACTGTGAGATAAGATAAAAAAAAACAAATTTTAATACATTTTAAAGAGAAATAAAAGAGCTAACAATCCACAGCTACTACTGAATTAATGAATATCTGGATTATTGTGCAAATCTGAAGTTTCTCCCTCATAATCTTTGTACTCAGAAGAATATAGAATTTCTAAATAAAACTGAACTTGTTTTACTAATGCACTCCTGTTAATTAATGTAGTGATATATCTTTTGTAACATATAAGCAGAAATGAAATACTTTATTCTCATCCATATTTAACTAGAACATTTCTTACTTGAGTAAAATCAGTCAAGTTTTCACTAACTTTTCCGCTAGGGGTCTTTTGTTTCTACATGTATGTACATAAAATTCTGTACACTTATGCTGAACTGAGTAGGATACTGTTAATTTACAACAGTCACTCAAAGTGGGTTTAAAATAAACACATGTTGGTTAGTCTAGATGCAACATTACATCTTATATGAGACTATATTTCGTACATTAATATTGATATGTAACATTTAATACTTTTTTGTATCTTGATAAGTCCTTTATCATGAATGTGTCAAAATGGGCACTAAATGAATAAACTGAAGTTAATGTCAAGTTGTGTACTCTTATCTCAGATTTTGTGTACAGATAACAGTTTGTAGTTGCAATCACCAATTGTTGCTAATTTCATAATAGAAATAGCAGAACTACACCCTATTGTGAATCCTTTATTAAAGCCATGACCACAATTGTAATTTAAATTACATCGTCAAGTGCATATCTGAACAAAAAGAAGAAAGAGACAATAAACAATGTTATGCAAAGATGAAATTCACAGCATGAGTACTTACACTATAGCAAGCAAGTCAGTATTAAAGTCCGAACCCAACCATTTCTTTAAAATTTTGGAAATTTCACAAAAATGATAGTCACGGATTAAAAACCAGCAAGGAAACTAAAACCTATGAACAAATGGGACAAGAGAAAAGATATAAAGTTAGGCTGTGGAGGCCTGTTCCGTAAACTGTTATATTGAAGATCCATGTCAAATAATGAAAGAGATAAACAACTCATAGTATAGCTGAGGTGGTGGGATGTCAGTTGGCACACAAACAAGACTTGAAATTTTTCCAAGTCTTTAGACAATGGCATTGTCATTTTTCAAAGTCAGCTACAGAAAACACACACAGACACACACTTAGCCAGCAGCTTCTCTCTCTCATTAAAATTCTTTATTTTTTAGCCCCTGGACGTGCCAAACCAATAAGTGCTGTTCTCCTCAACACCAGTCATAAACCAGAACAAAACACTTTGTAAATTTATCAACTTCTTGTTGTGTCAAATTTACTTTTTAATTGATGTGTCTGTGTAATTTTAAACATACGATGATCAGATTTTAAGTAGTAGTTTTGAGAGCTAATTGAGAGCTAATATTGCATGGGACAGCAACTTACAAACTCTACAAATGGCCCTACAAACATTTAAACTTTTACAAGGGACAACATAAGTAATTAATACAATGCCTGCTCAAACAGGATGACCAACAGAATCAATAAGCTATTTGACATAACAGCTGGACTTTCTGACTGACATGAAAGATTGCATGATGATTACTCATTACAGATTGGCACTAAATAACATACAGTTCAAAACTGATTGAAGGCTCAGACACAACTGACTGTTATGGAATTCCACATTTTGACTTTTGTATGTTGAGTAACCAGAAGGCAGTTATAAGATTCGAGGGTCATGAAGGGGAAGCAGTGATTGTGCCAACACCGTCCTGAACACTGTCCTAATTCTCTGCATCCAACACCATATGTGCCCTGTTCACAAGGGTTTTAAGTACACTCATGGCCTGGGATGGGTGATGGAAACTTGAAGAATGCAAGTACAAATCACTATTTTCAAAACTTGATGTATGATGTACTCAATCATTGCAAATGATATAAAAATTTAAAAAAATTTCAGTGCAATCAGCCGTAAACTTAGTACACTTCTAATGGAAGTTCTGACATCTATGCATGACTCTGCATACATTTCCATCAGTTAGAGAAATTTCAATATGTTTAACACCTTTTGCATTCAAGAACCGAATAAGTGCTCAAGTTCACAGCAGGGGATAGTGGCAAATGGAGACTTCATTACCAACAGCCGCCAAGGAAAACTGTCCCAGCAATATCAGTGATGTATGAGGGTTGCCCTGAAGGTAATGGACCACACTTTTTTCTCATCCAAAAACAATGTTACAAATGTGAAATGTTATGTATGTATTATTTGAAGTTTCCTGAGTGAGTGCACCAAGTTTCCATCACTTCCAACCTATAGCATAGCTGCAGGACAGTTTCAAATCGGCGTCTATAGTTGATGCATGTTACAAGCAACGTGAATTTCTCACTGCAGAGGAAGAAACTCAAGGTACACTTCTCATGACTTCAGCACCACAGCAACCCAGGATATATTTGGCTGAATCCTGATAATTCTCAGCCACACACAAGTCTGAGGACTGCTGAACACATCACAAAATAGGGTTGGACTGTGTTATCCAATCCACTCTACAGCCCTGAACTAGGCCTCTCAGACTTCCATTTGTTTAGGCCATTAAAAGATGCCACTGATTTGAGACATTTTGTGGATGATGAGGAGATGATTCACACAGTGATACACTGTCTCTGCCACCGTGACAAGGATTGGTACCAATAGAGCATACACTCCCTCGTTTCGCGCTGGAGGAATGCCATAGAACGGGATGGAGATTACATGGAAAAATAGGGTGTGTAGATAAAACACTATTCTTTCCTGTGTGTAATGCCCATTATGTTCAATAAAGAATTGTTTAAAAAATCAATGCTGTGCATTACTTTCTGGGCTACCCTCATTTTTTTTCCAGATTGGGGGATCCAAGCACTGTCACCCATAATTCCATGAACAATTTCCTTAGTACCCCTTTGCCTTAGAGACCTTACTATCAGCAGTAAGACCATGTAACCCATATAACTCTATGACAGAATTAAACTTAGTCACTGCATGGAACAATATTTAGACAGCATTGTACACAACTGAACAATGATCTTGACCATCATGAGAAACAGTACATAAATGGAGAACTTCTTGATCTACTGATGTACTTTACTGGCTAGTGATGCAAAACTCTGGGGTTTGATTCTCAGTGATCATTTTTTGAGATGGAAAGGAATTAAATAAGTTCTATGCAGTGGTGGGTCATTAGGGGTGGGGAGACTAGGTATTTAGCTTTGAAACTGACATGCAATCCAATGATGTTGTGACAAAGTGAAACTTTGTAAGAGAAGAAAGTGGTTCTGTATTAACAGTTAATCCAGGAGTGTGCTGCAATACAAGGATGTGTTGGAGAGCAAGTTCATATCTCTGGAGTGAAGGGAAACTAGTATTGAGTGGGAACATCCAAATAACTTTAAAAAAAATAGGAATTGTGTTAGAGAAGGATATTGCCAGAGAGATTAATTTGTGAATAATATCTGTGGGGTACTTGCAGGACAGATAAGCATAGCAGAAATTGTTGTTGTAGGAGTTAAGGATTTGGTGATCAATCAGATATGTTTGGTGTGAGTGCATAGGCCATAGGAAATGAGGCATTTAATGTAGAATGTGTATCAGCCATCAATATGTCAGTATTATTGCCCATGGGTTGGTTGTATGGGATATGTTTAGATGCAGACTTTGGTGGGGTGGAAGTAAATGTTAAGGAATGTGATTTTGGAATTTCAAAATGATCAAGTGAAGCTGAATTGGGAAAAGAAGTTAAGCTGTTGCAGGAAGTAGAGGAGTTGTTCTTAATAATTATTTCAGACTACAAAGATGTCACTAATTAGTCTGTACCAACCCAGAGACCCCAGTTTTTGATGTTGATGGATGCCTTTACCATGCGACCTATGATAAGGTTTGTATAGGATGGGGTTGTCCTTCCCAAAAAGGGTCCCTCTGATTCATTTATAGGTCTGGCCCAAAAAAGTGAAGCAGTTATAATAAGAATAAAAATGACTAGGGTTACAAGAAATAAACTTTGTGGTTGGCTTTCAAGTAACCCTCTGGTAATGAGTGTTCTAGGGTAACAGGCCATCTGTATGCGGTACATTTGTAAAAAGTGATGTCACATTGATGGCGACAAGGAGGCTTCTCAGTGAGACAGAGGTGGAAATGATTTTGAGATATACCAGGAGGTGGGTAGTATCTTCTATATAGGACTGGCTGTGTGCGTTGGATTGGAGGTGCTCCTTAAATGGAGCTGAGGTGCATTTGGTGAGGGCTTTTACGCTAGGTACTATGGGACAGCCAGGAAGGATGTAGATCTGTATATTTGGAAGTAGGCAGAAATGTGCATGGATCAGGAGGGTTAAGGAGTTCTATGGAAGCAGTTGTGAGGCCTTCTGTGGAGCACACTGTTTTCAGGATTTTCTGCAGCTCAATCTGGATGGAGGAATTAGGGTCATTAGGACTTTTATGTTGTGGCTCTCTGCAACATATGCCTTAATGGAAGTATTACGGTAATTGAGCCTTTGGTTACAGGCAGAATGATAATTAACTTTGGTTAGGGTTTGGGTGCTTAGGTGATATTTTTCAGAAAAGACTGAGACCTAATACAGGATGTGAGGAATTCATCGAATACCTAGAGAGGGTAGCTTTTGAGGTAAGGAGAATGATACTTTTGGGATTTGTGTTGAATACTTGCTTAGGTGGGTGTAAGTAGCAATTGGGTGGTGAGGGTATATTTCCTGTCATGATTATGGGTCAATAGAATGAGAATGTGGTTGAATTTGGTTGTGTGTCTGATGGTTAGGGCTTTGGAAAGAACGGGTGTCTCAGGATTGGAGAGGGATTTGGTTGAGATATGAAGGACTGAATGGGGGCCAAGCTTGTGTTATGATGGAGTTTGGTTAGCATTATAGTTTATTACAGTTGTGATTGGGTGGACGATGTGCTAGAATTTGATGATTAAGTTAGGAAGTTGGGTTGCGCTTGTTGGTTCAGGAAATCATCGTATGTTTGGTAACATTGCAAATTATAGTTGTGAGGGAGGGGATCATGGACAGCACTTCTAAGGTAGCTGACTAACAAACTGGACTGCTTCTTTCAGGTGAGGTTGAAATGTAGTGGGGTAGAATAGCTCCACTTGCTACAATTCAACACCCCAATTTTTTTTTCCAGTTTCCATTCTATGCATAATGGATATACTGTGAATAACTACAACTACAAAATTCTTATCCATGCTGTATTTTGATAAACTTTAGTGTTCAATGTACAGTATTCACAACACTGATAATACTAGTTTAAGTTTTTGAGGAATTTTTCCTCTGATGAAATATTCTAAATTTACAAGTCACTGAAACCATATGCACCATCCACAGGACTGAAATGATGGAAAACAGAGAGATTTTCACTAGATGTGTCCCATGAATGCTCACAGCAGAACACCAGTGACACTGTATTAATGCTTCTGGTGAATACTTTTGATTTATGTAGACAGTAAAGAAATTTGTTTTAGGATTAAAGTGTGATGAAACCTGGACATTCCATTTCACACCTAAAACTAAAATACAGTTATGTTACTGGTAGAATTTCTCTCTGCCACAGATGTGGAAATTCAGTCCAACACAGTCTGTCATCACCTGTGTCAAAAGCTTCACTGAATGACTCCTGAGATCAGAATAGATACTACAAGATATTGTGAGATTCAGGACCAAAGAAGAAGCATGAAAAAACGTGTGTATGCCTTCCCCAAAACACTCAACTCCACATCACTCATCACACCATTGGTAGTGTAAGGGGTCATTGTATCATTTACATGTTCCATAGATCATTTGAATGATTCTTTTAACAAAATGATGTAGAGTGAGTCCATTTATGTGATATGTATGCATTATTAGTGTTATCATTAATGAACATATTATTATTTTTAGCCCTATTCATGCAACAACACTTAACTTTTTTTTCTTTTCTTTTTTTTTCTTTTTTTTCTGGCTACCAGGACCGATGACCACACAGACAATGGCTTAAGCAGTGGATTAACACTTACAGGATCTACACCTACATCTGCATACATATTCCACAAGCTACTATATGGTGCACGGCAAAGAGTAACTTGTACCACTATAAGGCCTTTCCTTTTCTGTTCCACGCACAAATAGGACAAGAAAAAAATGACTCTATATGCCTTTGTATGAGCCTCAACTTCTGTTACCTATATGGTCCTTATGCAAGATCTACACTGGTGGTAGTTGAATCGTTCTGCAGCCAGCTTGAGACGATGTTTCTCTCAGTTTTCTCAATAGTGTTTCATGAAAAGAATGTCATCTTCCCTCCAGGTATTCCCATTTGAGTTCATGAAACATCTCCATAATACTGATGTTTTGATTGAACCTACTAGTAAAAAATCTAGCAGCCTGCCTATCAATTGATTCAATGTATTCCTTTAACCTATCATGGTGAGGATCGTTTAACCTAACATGGTGAGGATCCCAAGCACTCAAAACAGTACTCAGTAATGGGTTACACTAGTATTCCATATGCTGTTTTCTCCCCAGATTAACCACAGTTCTCTAAAATTCTTCCAAATAAGCTGAAAGTCAATAATTTACTTTCCTTACCACTGTCCTTATGTGATAATTTCATTTCATATTGATTTGCAGTGTTAGGCCTGGATATTTAATCAATGTGACTATGTCAAGAAGCAATGCTGTATTCTAACATTGCTGGATTGTTATTCCTATTCATCTGCATTAAGTTACATTTTTGTACATTTAGAGTGAGCTTCCACTCATCACATCAACAAGAAAATTAATCCAAGTCATCTTGTATCCTCCTACAGTCACTCAGTGACAACACCTCCCCATACACCACGACATCATCAACAAACAGCCACAGACTGCTGCTCAACCTTTCATCAAATCATTTATGTATATAGAGAATAAGAGCAGCCCTATCACAGTTCCTTGGGATACTCCTGACAATACCATTGCCTCAGATAAACACTTGCCACTGAGCACAATATGCTGGGTCCTATTACCTAAGAAGCTTCTGAGCCACTGACATATCTGAAGACCTGTTCATTATGCTTATACCTTTGTTAACAGTCTACAGTGGGTTACCATGTCAAACACTTTCTGGGCATTTATGAATATGGACTCTGCCTGTTGTCCTTCATCTGTGGATTGCAGGATATCAAGTGAGACAAGGGCAAGCTGAATTTCACACAAGGGGTACTTTCTAAATCCATGCTGATATGGGGACAGTCTCAAGGACATTTATTATATTTTAACTGTGAACACACTTTAGAATTCTGCAGTGATCTGATGCTAAGAATATTTGTCTGTAATTTTGCAGGTCCATTCTTTTACCTTCCTTATACATAGGAGTCAACTGTACTTTTTTCCAGTTGCATGGGACTTTGCTTTGGGTGAGAGACACATGATAAATGAAAGCTCAGTAATGTTTCAATGCATGTTGTACTTTCTGTAAAACCAAACTGGGATTCCATGCAGACCTGGAGACAGTTTTTTTCAACTCTTTCTGTAACTTCTCTACACCAGGGACGCACAGTATTATGTCCTCCATATGGAGTCTGTGTAACAGTCGAATAACAGTATGTTTGTACAATCCCCCTGTGTGAATTATTTCTTAAATGCAAAATTTGAAACTTCTGTTTTCCTTTGCCACACTACACTGGTCAATGAGTGACTGGATAGAAGCCTTTGACCATCTTAGCTATTTTGTGGTTTATCTACAAGGTCCTTTGCTATGATATGACTATGATTGTTGTTATGTGCTTTGCACATCGAGCTTTTATAGATGCACTAATTCATACTAACTTTTGCCTGCTGCAGAATATTATGCCTGCCAGACAAATGGTGCTCTGTGCTTATACCATTATTTCTGTGAAATGCACTGAAAGTTATAACAGAAGAACTGACAAATATATCAAAGTTTTTTGTAAGGGCTTGTCCAGTCATTCCATCAATGGAAGCATGTGATGAGTTGTGTAATCTGAATGGGGACTGGGTTGATTTGCATCTCAAAGGGAACTCGAAACACTCAATAGCTTTGGTCACAAAGGCTTAACAGTGACAAACAACCTTACATGACAAAGAGAATCATTTTCATTAGATATTTTGTTAATTACCTTCTCTTTTGAAAGATGAATGTGAACACCCCTTTCCGGCACTTTTCCTCATTGTGTGAGTTAGAAATACCCCACTCAAAAAGTGAAGCCTACTGATTTATGAGTGTGCAAGTACCAAGAGGTGTTCTGAAGTATTCTTTTAAATTTAATTATAAATATATCTCTAAGCTTCACTGTATGAGAGAGTGACTATGAGAAGCAGTCACTCTGAAACAGAACAGAAAACTAGTCCATTTTTTTACAATTTTTTCCAACTCAGTCATATTATGAAACAAGATGAGTAATTAAGGATCCATTTGATTATGTACAAACATGCCAATCCCTGTAAAAATATCTCTACTAGGTCTACAATGTTTAACTTTACAAGACAGGTTATCATATGTTTATCCAGCAGCTGCTGCATTATGCAAATTAAAAATGAATAAATAAATAAAAATAAGGAAAGTTATTAATGCATCACATTTACAGAAACTGACTTTGTAGTGACACTGGCATTCGGCCTGGGACTAGATTAAGAAAGAGATATGAACATGTAATTACAAATGAAACCCATTCAAAAATAGTATAATATTCTACAGCTGTACTATATTACATACAAAATATTTTACTAAGAACCAATGGAACACTGAATCAATGTAAGTATGTAGTTGTAGCTAATTAAAAATTTGTTACGATATCTCCAGTCTTGATTACTGTAAGGCAGTTTAACCCACTGAAAGGAAATTGAAGACCCTGAACAAAGACTGTAGTATATGTAAGACATATTATTTAACAATCTAAGTTGTCTTTTGTAAGAAATTAACTTCCAATGAAGTTACATTGAAATGGTAGACGTTGGCAGACCTAGATTTTACACATTACAGGGTGAATAACTGATTTAGTTTCTGAAAGTAAATGATTGCTATTGTAGGATACAGTTGTATCACATCCAGCTGTTCCATAAACTTGTGTAGGAGTCACCACTCATGTATTTCTGAACAATAATTCTGTGCTTGCAGTTTTATTGATCCATCTTTCATCAATCAATATGCCCAATGATGAGTGGATTAAAAATAGTCACTCACCATACAATCCATACATTTGAGGTCTCACAGCCACACAAACAAGATCAAAATTATTGTTAAGGTTTTGCATGATGTCCTTTCTTGGAGTCAACAGATAAACAAATATTTGTTAACGAAGAAGAGGAGTTGGGAAGAGAGGAACAGAGTAAATGCAGAAAGGGAGAAGCTATGATGAATTCAGATCATGCCATATTCGAACAAACCCCCAATCCTCCCAGTATACCCATGAACAAGCCATGAAGGACTGTCCCCTCCATCACCCAGTACCACCCCATTCTGGAACAACTGAGCCACATCGTTCATCAGGGCTTTGATTATCCATCATCATGCCGTGAAATCAGGGACATCCTACCCAGGATCCTACCCATCCCTCCTGAAGTGTTCTTCTGTCACCCATCCAAACACTACAACATCCTAGTCCATCCCTATGCCACTCCCAATCACAATCCTTTGCCACAGGGATCATATCTCTTTGGAAGACCCAGGTGTAAGACCTACCCAATACACACTCAAAGCACTTCCTATTCCATTACTGTCATGGGCTTACACTGCCACATTAGAGGCTGGGTCACCTGTGTGGGAGCAGATATGTGTGTGTGAGGTGTTCTAGCTTGTATGAATCTGTGTGTGTTTCTCTTTTCTGAAGGAGGTTTTGGACAAAAACTTATAGGTAAAGTAGCCATGTTACATACCAGCTCCGCTGCAATCATTTTTCAGCTTTTTATATTGGTATGACTACCACACAGCTGTCCATGAGGTTGAATGACCACCACCAAACTGCGGCAAAGTGCAAATTGGATCACCCTGTGGCACAATATGCAGCTGTACATAAAATACTTGATTTTGATGGTTGCTTCACAATTCAGGCTATCTGGAACCTTTCTTGATCACCAGCTTTTCTGCACTGAGCTGATGAGAACTATCATTGCAACAAATTCTCCAAAGCCAAAATCATCCCAACCTCAGCTTATGGTAACTTGTTGTCCCCACACCCTCCACCCAACATTTTTTCCCTCCTCTGACTTGGCATCTCGTTTCAATTCTCCTCCCCTCACCTTCATTGTGCACTGCTCTCTGGTAAATCATCCACCAGTTCCTTCCCGTTCGCTGCTTCTCTCCTTTATGCTCCGTATTTCTTCCCCTCCTCTCCCTTCCCCATTGACAATCAACACTGTGCCTGTCAGCCCTGTCCTGGCACCTCAGCCTCCTGAATTCTCTGTCAGGCAATGACAGCACCTCTTTCTCCTCCTGTAATCTGTTATCTCACCCCTTTCCCCTTCCGTCTTGATTGTTGCTCCCATTCAATGTGTTTCTGTTGAAGTCTGGTCAAAGCAGCTAGAGATAGTGGTCATATATGTGTGACATGTGACTGGTTGTGTGAATGTGTGTGTGTTTCTTTTTTCTGGAGAAGACTTGGCTGAAAGCTTATAGATAACAGTATTTTCATTATGCCAATATGTAACTCAATGTGTCATCTTTACAGTGAGGAGCAAACTGTTCTTTTCATAATGTTGTTGAAAGTTTTGTACTTGCATTTCTGTAGATAGCTATTGACGGATAAATTTTGAAATGCATCATATGAGCAGTTAAGTCATTCCTGGCCTGATGTCAATTTTACCACTGCAGCACACTCAGCCTGAAAGCAGATCGACTGGTTATTATGATAATTGTCATCCTGCATTAGTATGATCTTAGTTTTGTACAATGTTCAAAAGTACCCAAATGATCTGAATTTTTCATATATTGGCACTATGTTTAAAAGTATTCAAATGATCTGATTTTAGTGCTCCATTTAAAATTATCTGAAAATTTAGTGTAAATTGGTACCATGTTGAAAAATAAATTAACAATCTGAATGTTGTGGCATATTCAAAAGTATCTGAATGATCTGAGTTTTGCATAAATGGCAGCATGGTCAAAATTGCTCTAACCATCTGAATTTTAAATCATGTTCAAAAGTATCTGAATGAGCTGAATTTGGTCTATATTGGTGCCATTTTCAAAAGTATATGAAGAATCAGAATTTTGCGTAAATTGGCACCATATTGAAAGCCAGTCAGTAACATCTGTATGTGATTATCAAAAGCTAATTGTAACAGGTGAAGCTGAGATGAGCAGCTTTAAGTCTGAACTTCTCCGACTTTGAGGAAACCTGATACATATCAGCACATGGTTGTCTGAATCCAGTCCAGTCTTTACTCTAAAAGTTATTATATGATATAATCTAGGTAATGCATGGAGATAGAATATTCTTTAAGTTGTGCATGCTCAAATAGGACATGGTAGGTACAGATCACAAGAAAAACACTGAGGTATGTTGTTCACAATACATAAAGATTTCAAGTACAATACACACATGGGGTGTTCATCATAACACACAAGTATATCTACAGAAGTGTGAACAAAAATTGAGTCTTTGCTCAAAATATAATTATTTGTTGAATTATGTAAGATTACAAACAAATGTGGCCCTACTGCTGTAACCCACTTGTTCTGTAACATTGATAGAAAATACACCTAGGTCACATATTGACACTACTGATATAATTTGCAGGTTAATCAGCACTTGTCAGTGAGTTAAATTTGAACTTTGAACCACGTATTAATGAAACCGACAACCATCTATATTATTTACCAAAATACAAAAAAAAAACATTCAATAACACTACAAAACACACAGGGCACTACAGTTGAATTAATCTGCCACTTAAAGTGAACTTACCCATGAGAATAGTTTGATCTTTGTACCAAAGTAAATAAGATTATTCCCTCACATAAATACTCTGTATTATTTGTCAAAATCTCATATTAATTACACTAAATCAGTATCAAAGTCAGGCAAACACAATAGTGATCCCCATGTTAGAGCACTGACTCTGTCTTGCAGTGTAAAATGTTTGTCACCTTCTGCTGTCACATGGTAGAGATTACATACCACTTTGATGAAACAGCGTACTGAGCAGTAGTAATACACATTTGTGTTGGTAAGGAATGAGGGTTGCCATGCTTTCAACTATCATCTTTCAACTACTTTTCAGAGTTACTCACACATTACAGCAACTCAATGCTGTGGTATTAACTTCATCTCACAGTAAAAATGTTTTTCACCTTCTGCTGAAAATTCTAATGTAATGGAAACTTCGTTACACACTGCAACCTATACATCATCATGTTATAGCAAAATTGTAACCTATTATGCCATTCATTGTAATTTTGTAACAAAATTGTAACACATTACCCCATATATCACAACTGATGCATTAAACTGTAGAACATTGCAGCATAAATCACTACATTACAGCAAAACTGTAACAAATTTTTTCCATACATTGCTATGTTATACCAAAATTGTAAGCAATTGCCCCATACATTGACAAGTTGCAGTAATTTTCACTTAGTGGACCTGTAGACTCATAATTTTTTTTTTGTTTTAGAAGAATAATCATACAATATTTTTGTGTCTGTAGTATTAGTGATGGAGTAGTAGTGTAATAGTAGTAGTCACATTCTTCCTGTTGAGTAAAATGTGGAATGAGAGTAGCTCATTCTCAAAACTGTTTTACTGTAGTAGTACACCTTAGGTACGTTTTTTACCATGAGAGAGAAGCGTAGGCTTTGTCATTGGTTTGTGATAGTGTGTTACAAAATGAGATTTGTGATAGGTATTTTCATTAGTAGGAAAGTAGTGGGGTGCCCAGTGGCCAATCTAGTGAAATCATCTCCTGAAATTGAAGGTTATGTAGCAAAATTAAGTTAGCAGAAGACCAAAAGAGTAAGATCTGTATCTTTCAGATGGAGTTAGAAAATTCAATGGAGGTACTAAATGTGATGAGGAGAGAAGAGAGGGCTCAGGAATAGGAAATGCAGTTGGTAAGAAAGCTCCAAGAAGAAGGTCATATTCAGGCAGTATAACTACATGTATCACCACTATAATAGTAGACAGAATGTCTTTATACAGGTCTGCCACTACAATCATGCACAAACACACAAAATTTTTCAATACTGGGCACATTTTATTATTTCTTAATTTCATTACAAACACACAAAAACAAGTTTTCCATGAGCCCAGTTCCCAGAACTCCTGAAGACAGATGTTGACTGTGGATATTGTATCACAGACACAGTCCCTTCTGAGATGTCACTAAGCCTGCCTAAAGATGTAAACAACCATTGAGTTGTGCCTATTAGGTGGAGGGGGTTCGACAGCTGATCAGTTCCAGTCACTCCACCAGGAAGGAGGTACACAGCTTGTGTTGTCTGTAGTTTAACCATGCCCTGACGGTCAATCGGGCAGTTTGATCATGTCTGGATCATTACTTTGTGCCAGGAAGGGCTCTCATCAAGGGAGGAGTCCAGGCATCTCAAAATGAACAAAGTGATGTTGTTTGGACATGGAGGAGATACAGAGAGACAGGAACTGTCACTGACAAGGCTCACTCAGGCTGCCCAAGGGCTACTACTGCAGTGGATGACCACTACCTACAGATTATGGCTTGGAGGAACCCTGACAGCAACACCACTATGTTGAATAATGCTTTTTGTGCAGCCACAGGATGTTGTGTTATGGTTCAAACTGTGCGCAATAGGCTGCATAATGCACAACTTCACTCCTGACGTCCATGATAAGGTCCATCTTTGCAACCACAACACCATGCAGTGCAGTACAGATGGGCCAGACAACATTCCGAATGGACCGCTCAAGATTAGCATCATGTTCTCTTCACCAATGAGTGTTGCATATGCCTTTGACAAGACAATCGTTAGAGATGTGTTTGGAGGCAACCCGGTCAGGCTGAATGCCTTAGACACACCGTCCAGTGAGTGCAGCAAGGTGGAGGTTCCCTGCTGTTTTTGAGTGGCAGTGGCATTATGTGGGGCTGACGTCCGCCACTGATGGTCATGGAAGGCATTGTAACAGCTGTAAGATATGTGAATTTCATCCTCTGACCGATAGTGCAACCATATCGGCAACATTCATCTTCTTGGATGACAATTTGCACTTCCATAATGCACATCTTGTGAATGACTTCCTTCAGGATAATGACATCACTTGACTAGAGTGGCCAGCATGTTCTCCAGACATGAACCGTATTGAACATGCCTGGGATAGATAGAAAAGGGCTGTTTATGGATGAGGTGGCTCACCAACCACTCTGAGGGATCTACGCCGAGTCACCATTGAAGAGTGGGACAATCTGAACCAACAGTGCCCTGATGAACTTGTGGATAGTATGACACAATGAATAAAGGCATGCATCTATGCAAGAGAACATGCTACTAGGTATTAGAGGTACCGGTGTGTACAGCAATCTGGACCACCACCTCTGAAGGTCTTGCTGTATGGTGGTACAATATGCAATGTGTGGTTTTCATGAGCAATAAAATGGCCAGAAATGATGTTTGTGTTGATCTCTATTCCAATTTTCTGTACAGGTCCTGGAGCTCTAGGAACTGAGGTGATGCAAAATTCTTTTTGATGTGTGTCTGTTTTGACTAACTGCTATCATAGGATCTGTCATAAGAAAAAATGTGGGCATAAAATTCTTTGCACACATTACAAAAAGATTTTTCATAAGAGAAGAAAAATATCCACAGAATGCACATTATTTCGATAAATCACAAACTGAGAAGTGCTCATACTAAAATGAAGAGCAGGCTCTTTTTTCAATAAATCACAAAATGAGTAGTGCTCATACTAAAATGAAGAGCAGGCTCTTGTAGCTGAAGGTCTAGCTAACATGCAGCAGACCTCAACAGTTACAAAGCCTAAGATAGTTGTAAATTCAAGAAGGAAGAAGAAGGTTCTGCTGTTAGGTAGCTTTCATGGTAGAGGTGTAGGCTAACAGTTACAGGAAATGGTGGGTGGTGCATACCAGGTCACCAGTATTGTGAAGTCTAGTTGGCTCAGTAGAGTGAGAACATAGGGGAGTGATGTAGGAATCTTCTAAATGTGGATCAGTTAGTGACTGTGGGTGGAGATGGGAATAGTTTGATAGGGACAGGCCGTATGACGTATATGGTGACAAAAAAAGACAGCTATTCAGTCTGGTGGCCCAAATGTGCACCTCATACAGCTATTTCAGAATCTCGATCAGCCTGATCTTAATGCAGCTGTTAGGTGTAGTAACATAAGACTTAAGAAGGCACTGATGATAGAGGAGGGTCTGGTTCACATTGCAGTGGTCAAGTTGAGTTTATCAACAGGACTGCTGTTGCATAAATGATTTGGCGAACAGAGTGGGCAGCAATATGCAGCTGTTTGCTGATGATGCTGTGATGTGTTGTAAGGTATCAAAGTTGAGTGATTGTAGGAAGATACAAGAGGTTTAGATTAGATTAGTACTTGTTCCATAGATCATGAATACGACACTTCGTAATGATGTGGAACGTGTCAGGTTAATAAAAGGTGTCTATACAAGATATTACATTACACAAAATATTACATGACACTTAATTTTTTTTTTTTTGGGGGGGGGGGGGGGGTGGGGGAGGGGGGGTTGGGGAAATTACCCACTTACTACATCCAAAAATTCATCTAATAAGTAGAAGGAGTTGCCATTAAGAAATTCTTTTAATTTCCTTTTAAATGCTATATCGCTATCTGTCTGACTTTTGATGCTATTAGATAAGTGACCAAAGACTTTTGTGGCAGCATAATTTACCCCCTTCTGAGCCAAAGTTAGATTTAACTTTGGGTAGTGCAGATCATCCTTTCTCCTAGTGTTGTAGCCTTGTACACTGCTATTAATTTTGAATTTGTTCGGATTGTTAATAACAAATTTCATAAGTGAATATATATATTGTGAGGCTACAGTGAAGATCTCAAGCTCTTTATATAAGTGCCTGCAGGATGATCTCAGATGATGCCAGCAATTATTCTGATTACACACTTTCGTGCAATGAACACTCTTTTACTCAATGATGAATTACCCCGGAACATGCTGCCATACGAAAGCAAAGAATGAAAATAGGCATGGTAAACTAATTTACTCAGATGTATATGGCCAACATTTGCAATGACCCTAATAGCATAAGTAACTGAACTCAAACGTTTCAGCAGATCCTCAGTGTGTTTTTTCCAGTTCAACCCATCATCAATGCATACACCTAGAAATTTTGACTATTCTACCTTAGCTACCGATTTCTGATTGAGGTCTATATTTATTAATGGTGTCAATCCATTTACTGTGTGGAACTGTATATACTGTGTTTCGTCAAAGTTTAATGAGAGCCCATTTGCTGAAAATGGTTCAAATGCCTCTGAGCACTATGCGACTTAACTTCTGAGGTCATCAGTCACCTAGAACTTAGAACTAATTAAACCTAACTAACCTAAGGACATCACACACATCCATGCCCGAGGCATGATTCGAACCTGCGACTGTAGTGGTCGCCCGGCTCCAGACTGTAGCGCCTAGAACTGCACGGCCACTCTGACCGACCCCATTTGCAGAGAACCACTTAATGATTTTCTGAAAAACATCATTTACAATTTCACCAGTTAATTCTTGTCTGTTGGGTGTGATAGCTATACTTGTATCATCGGCAAAATGTACCAGCTTTGCATCTTCGCGAATATAGAATGGCAAGTCATTAATATATATTAAGAACAGCAGAGCACCCAAGACCGAACCTTGCGGCACCACATTCTTGATTGTTCCCCAGTTTGAGAAATCATCAGTTTTTTTTGCATATTATGTGAACTGCTTACTTCAACTTTCTGCACTCTTCCAGTTAGATATAATTTAAACCATTTGAGCACTGTCCCATTCATACCACAGTACTTGAGCTTATCTAGAGTATTCCATGATTTACACAATCAAAAGCCTTTGATAGATCACAAGAAATTCCAACGGGTGACTTCCGGTTACTCAGAGCATTTAATATTTCATTAGTGAAAGTATATATAGCATTTTCCATTGAAAAACCCTTCTGGAAACCAAACTGACATTTTATTAAAACTTTAATTTTACAAAGGTGTGAAGCTACTTTACAATACATTACTTTTTCAAGAATTTTGGATAAGGCAGTCAGAAGAGAGATTGGGCGGTAGTTGTTGACATCAGATTTATCCCCTTTTTTATGCAGTGGTTTAACAATGGCATACTTCAGTCTATCTGGGAATATACCCTGCTTCAGAGAGCTATTATATATGTGTTTAAGAATCCCACTTATTTCTTGGGAACAAGCTTTTATTATCCTGCTGGAAATGCCATCAATTCCATGTGAGCTTTTATTCCCTAGAGGACTTAGACAAACTTTCCAGTTAATGTAATGAACGGCAGCTGGCCCTAAATGTGTGAAAATGTAAGTTAATGTAGATGAGTAGAAAGATTGAACCTCTATTGTTCAAATACAGTATTATTAGTGTCCTGCTTGACACAGTCAATTCATTTGAATATCTGGGTGTAATGTTGCAAATCAATATGAGATGAAACTTGCATGTGAGAACTGTTGTAGGAAAGATGAATGGTTGACTTGGTTTATTGGGAGAATTTTGTGAAAGAGTGGTTCACCTGTAAAGGAGACCACATATAGGATACTAGTGTAACACATTCTTGAATACTGCTTGAGTGTTTGGGATCTGTACCAGGATAGATTGAAGGAAGACATTGAAGAAATTCAGAGGCAGGCTGCTAGGTTTGTTATCGATAGGTTCGAACAACATATATATGTTACCGAGATGCTTTGGGAACTCAAATTGGAATCCCAACATCCCTAGAGGGCAGGTGATATTCTTTATGAGAAACATTATTGAGAAAATGTAGAGAATCAGCATTTGTAGCTGACTGCTAGACAATTCTACTGCAACCAACATACAATGCGCATAGGTATCATGAAGATAAAATATGAAACATTAGGGCCCATATGGAGGCATACAGACAGTCATTTTTCCCTTGCTCTATTTGTGAGTAGAACAGGAAAGGAAATGATTAGCAGTTGTATAGGGTACCCCCTGCTATGCGCTGTAAGGTGGATTGCAGAGGATCTATGTAGATGTGGGTGTAGATGTAGATGAACAAGGAGATGGTGAAGCTTATAGGGGATAATGTGGTGGGTAGAAGTGGGATCACTCATGGGAGAATTCACATAGTAATTTATAGGTTAACTTAGGTTAGGTTAAGAAATATTTTTTAGATTGTTGTCCACTGACAGGTACCCCTGCTTAAAGGCAGTCTCTCTAACAAAGGAATTACCACCAGAAAAGATCAGATACCAAGGTGGTGAAGGAATTAGCATATTTCATCAAAATATAAGGTTGTATACATGGAAGAACCCTGGAGATACTAAAAGGTATCAGATAGATTATATAATGGTAAGACAGAGATTTAGGAACCAGGTTTTAAATTGCAAGACATTTCCAGGGGCAGATGTGGACTCTGACCACAATCTATTGGTTATGACCTGTAGATTAAAACTGAAGAAACTGCAAAAAGGTGGGAATTTAAGGAGATGGGACCTGGATAAACTAAAAGAACCAGAGGTGGTACAGAGATTCAGGGAGAGCATAAGGGAGCAACTGACAGGAATGGGGGAAATAAATACAGTAGAAGAAGAATGGGTAGCTTTGAGGGACGAAGTAGTGAAGGCAACAGAGGATCAAGTAGGTAAAAAGACGAGGGCTAGTAGAAATCCTTGGGTAACAGAAGATATATTGAATTTAATTGATGAAAGGAGAAAAATTAAAAATGCAGTAAGTGAAACAGGCAAAAAGGAATACAAACGTCTCAAAAATGAGATCGACAGGAAGTGTAAAATGGCTAAGCAGGGATGGCTAAAGGACAAATGTAAGGATGTAGAGGCCTATCTCACTAGGGGTAAGATAGATACCGCCTACAGGAAAATTAAAGAGACCTTTGGAGATAAGAGAACGACTTGTATGAATATCAAGAGCTCAGATGGAAACCCAGTTCTAAGCAAAGAAGGGAAAGCAGAAAGGTGGAAGGAGTATATAGAGGGTCTATACAAGGGTGATGTACTTGAGGACAATATTATGGAAATGAAAGAGGATGTAGATGAAGATGAAATGGGAGATATGATACTGCGTGAAGAGTTTGACAGAGCACTGAAAGACCTGAGTCGAAACAAGGACCCCGGAGTAGACAATATTCCATTGGAACTACTGACGGCCATGGGAGAGCCAGTCCTGACAAAACTCTACCATCTGGTGAGCAAGATGTATGAAACAGGCGAAATACCCTCAGACTTCAAGAAGAATATAATAATTCCAATCCCAAAGAAAGCAGGTGTTGACAGATGTGAAAATTACCAAACTATCAGTTTAATAAGTCACAGCTGCAAAATACTAACACGAATTCTTTACAGACGAATGGAAAAACTAGTAGAAGCCAACCTCGGGGAAGATCAGTTTGGATTCCGTAGAAACACTGGAACACGTGAGGCAATACTGACCTTACGACTTATCTTAGAAGAAAGATTAAGGAAAGGCAAACCTACGTTTCTAGCATTTGTAGACTTAGAGAAAGCTTTTGACAATGTTGACTGGAATACTCTCTTTCGAATTCTAAAGGTGGCAGGGGTAAAATACAGGGAGCGAAAGGCTATTTACAATTTGTACAGAAACCAGATGGCAGTTATAAGAGTCGAGGGACATGAAAGGGAAGCAGTGGTTGGGAAGGGAGTAAGACAGGGTTGTAGCCTCTCCCCGATGTTGTTCAATCTGTATATTGAGCAAGCAGTAAAGGAAACAAAAGAAAAATTCGGAGTAGGTATTAAAATTCATGGTGAAGAAATAAAAACTTTGAGGTTCGCCGATGACATTGTAATACTGTCAGAGACAGCAAAGGACTTGGAAGAGCAGTTGAATGGAATGGACAGTGTCTTGAAAGGAGGATATAAGATGAACATCAACAAAAGCAAGGAAATGAGGCACTTAAAGTAGTAAAGGAGTTTTGCTATTTGGGGAGCAAAATAACTGATGATGGTCGAAGTAGAGAGGATATAAAATGTAGACTGGCAATGGCAAGGAAAGCATTTCTGAAGAAGAGAAATTTGTTAACATCGAGTATTGATTTAAGTGTCAGGAAGTCGTTTCTGAAAGTATTTGTATGGAGTGTAGCCATGTATGGTAGTGAAACGTGGATGATAAATAGTTTGGACAAGAAGAGAATAGAAGCTTTCGAAATGTGGTGCTACAGAAGAATGCTGAAGATTAGATGGGTAGATCACATAGCTAATGAGGAAGTATTGAATAGGATTGGGGAGAAGAGAAGTTTGTGGCACAACTTGACCAGAAGAAGGGATCGGTTGGTAGGACATGTTCTGAGGCATCAAGGGATCACCAATTTAGTATTGGAGGGCAGCGTGGAGGGTAAAAATCGTAGAGGGAGACCAAGAGATAAATACACTAAGCAGATTCAGAAGGATGTGGGTTGCAGTAGGTACTGGGAGATGAAAAGGCTTGCACAGGATAGAGTAGCATGGAGGGCTGCATCAAACCAGTCTCAGGACTGAAGACCACAACAACAACAACAACATCAAAATATAAGAGGTATTGAAGAAAAGTCAGTAAACTGCTTGTAGATGATGACTCTGACACCATTGTTACACTGTACCATAGCACCACTTAAAAAAGGTGAGAATTGAGAAGCTTCCTATACCAGAACACTGATTAGCTGGCTACATTTCAAGAAGCCCTTTGCACAGTGGGGTAGTGAACTTGTATGTGAAAAATGGTATTCAGTTTGAATCTGCTGATGTATCAAAGCATTGCCACAAACAGGTCATTGAATGTTGTGTAGGAGGATTTAAATTTAGTAAAACTGAACTTTTATTTACAGTTATCTATAGATCCCCTATCTCTGATTTTGAGATATTTCTGTTCAAGCTAAAGCTAGCAAGATTTTTATGTTCACTTTGAAAAAAGTGCCACAAAATCAGTTTTATGTGGTGATATTGATGAAAATAAAATTATTAAAGACTGAATAACTAGTCAGAATACAGCAGAAGGCATGAGTCTTACAGTACGAGAGAAAGCTGCCATTGAACTGCTCCACAGAAAGTCATTCACAGATACAAAAGAACACACTTTTCATTTATCGATAGTCATCAGTGGAACCCCCCTCCCTGGGAAGTGCAGAGCATGGTGGAGAAGTTGTCCAGATGCCCTGAGGTGGTGCTGGCTGTAGCAAGACAACGCAGTAGTCTTCATGCCAGTGGGGCAGTTGAATACGGCATCTGGCTCTGAAGATATGAGATGCATCAGCTTGCATAGGTTCAGCGAGAGCACTGCGATAGTGTTCATGCACTGAGGGGAGGCCTGAGAGGTTATTGTCTTGAAGCAATTGGAGGAGCTGGTGCCTTGTGGGAGTCTTCCAGTGTCCAAGCAGGTTTTACACTATGCATCAATACTGTTTGAGGTTATGACGTGCACAGTATTGGAGCAAGTGGGAACACTTTATGTGGCCACAAGCAGGGGGGTTGAAGAGCTGCAAGTATGAAATATCCCATTAACATGACAAAGAAGCATGTTTCCAAGTCCTTATGGAGGAACATTCATAGAGTGGTGTCACACTTACATGCTGGCATCTGAAGATTAGAGATGTGTGCGCAAACACGCTCGACTGTGGCAGGTAGTGAGTCTTAAGAGGGAGGTGGGATGCTGTCCACAAACTTGGCAGGTAGCATTAGTGGCTCACCATACAGGATTTCTGTGAATGATGCATCCAGGTCCTCCTTGTGCACCACAGGTACGCCTCGAAGTATACAGGGAGGTTCCTTGGACCAAAGCCCACCAAGCATAGGGAGGTAGCCTTGAGTGTCCTGTGCCAGCTTTTGAACAGGCCGTTGCTCTGCAGGTGGTGGAGTGTGGTGTGGGACTTTGACACTACACAGAGCACACAGATAATCGAACAGGCTAGACTCGAACCGGTGGCCCTGGTCCATAGTCAGGGATGAAGGGAAGCCTAATTGGGAGATCCATATTTTGATGATGAAGGCTCAGGCAACAGTGTCAGCCATGATGTCCTCCAGAGAAACCGTCTCAACGCTCTGGGTCCCATGTTGCAGACAGTATGTATTTGAAACCCGCGGACAGAGGGAGCAGACCCATGTGATCAATATGGACATGCCTCAGGCTGCTGGGGGAACGGCATAGGTGCTGAGGGGGAGCAAAGCTTGCCTGCCAACTTAGCTACATCAGCAAGTGGCACACGCCCACACCCACATACAGTAGTCATGCTTGACTCCCGGCCAGGTGAAACATTTGTTTACCAGTATGATGGCTGCTCTTACATCTGGGTGGGCCAAGTTGTTTAAGGCATCAAAGATGTCACAAAGAAGTTTGGTTGGGACAACTGGTCAGACACTGTCTGCTGATGTGTTGCAGAACATCACTCTGCATTTCAAGTGCAAATTAAAGTGATTGGTCACAGACTACAAAGAGGCCTGCAGTTGTCAGCAGTGGCACCAAACATTGCATGAAATCAACAGTGCTTATCCGTATGGAGGGCAGGGGGGGATGGGGGGGGGGGGGGGAGAGAAAGTTTTGGAGAGTGGGCCATGTAAGGAGTCCATGGAAAAAAGTATTGTGAGAAAGACACAGTGATAAGCTGACAGAGCCATCAACAGTGATATGTTACATGTTTGCAGGAGCAAGAGGTAACAAAACTGGAGAGGGATCAATAGGTATTGCGGTGACAAGGATGATGCTGACATCTGCTCCTGTGTCCATAAGGAAGTGGGGGCTGGATGCACAACACACAAGTAGAGGTAGTGAAAGTGTGCATGAGGTGATCTCTGTAAGACATGAAATCAACAGTGCCAATAGGTAAGGCAGGGGGAAGGGGGTGGTGGTGCAGGCAGGGAGGCAATGTTAGAGAATGGGCCGTGTCATTGCTGAGTGCTAGATGGTTGCTCTGGTGCGATTTTGGATGAAGTCAGTGGGTATAGGGTTGCTGACACTAGCAGTGCAGGCTGGAGGTCACCAGGCATCAGCGGTGTAGCAATGGCAGACCGCCCTAATGGGTATGGCTGCGGCTGCGCAAGGGATGAGGTAGCAAGGAGGGCACTGCCCCCACCACCGTGGTCAGTGACTGCACTTGAGGTGTGCACTGGTGGGAGCCAATAACAATGAAAGCTTGGTCAGCAAAACAGGGGCATGACTCCAGAGGAGCTGTGGCATGTAAAAAAAATTTCAGCAGTAGCTTGTAAGAAAGTTTGACTAGCCAAAGGATCCAGAGAGCAACATCAGGCATAACTTCACTGTCAATATGGGTGCAAAGGTGCTGCCAGAACTGGGATGGCATGGTCTTGCCTAATAGTTCATCATGAGTAATGTGGTGTATGGCCTCTGTGGGAGGATGGGAGAGGTGGCTGATGAGCTATTTTTAGCTGACATATATTTGCAGTCCTTAGGTGGAAAAAGCAGTACATTAGTGATGGAATCAATGAGGTTGTGCAGATGACTGATAATGCAAATGAACTTCATGCAATCATCTGAGATATCATGGAAACTGAGGATATTGTCCACTAGGGAGACCGTGTCTTAGGATTGCCTTATTGTAGGGCTGGCAGCTTGGTAAATGTCAGAGGGGTAGTAATACAAGTGTGGGAGGCAGCAGCCAATGTGCACTGAAGCAGGGGAGCAGTACTGGCCTGTGCTGAAAAATTGTGTTTTAGAGGTGCAAGGGTCACTATCAGACTGGTGACTGAAGCAGCGGAAGCCTAGCCAGGCTTGTAGTAGGATGCATGTTGAAGTCTGCTAATGTCCAAACCTGGCACGGCAAAACAGGTGCACCACTGATGGGGGTGTCGGAGGGTGGTATAACAGGGAAAGGTGTAAGCAGAGCAGGGGTGGCATATTCAATAACAACAAGACCAGGCACATGGTCAGCGGTGGTGACCCCGAGCAGGTGCGGATGAGGTAATGGCACCATAGTCGGAGGCAGCAGCGGTGAATGACGCAAGCTTGAACAAGGAAAAGATGCCATAATCCATAGCTGCAGGAGTGGTCTTGTGCTAGATGGGCATGAAGGATGTGGCAGTGCAGTGGATATGAGCAGAGTATGGGCGCTGTAGATCGGTGTGACAGGAGCCAGCTCAGAAGGTGGGAGAGTGAAGGCATCTGGCGTGGAAGAAATGACCGGCATGGCCAAAAATCCATGTGGGTGGGACGCAAGATTCACGGAAGTGCAGGTGTCCAATGTGGCAGAGACAACCATTGTCAATGCTAAAGCATGTGGTAGAGCCAACGCGGAAGAGGCAAAATGTGGTGCCCGGTGAGCATGCTGAAGAAATGGCGTGGCAGAGGCAACCAGCATCATAGAGTAAGAACGCAAAAATGAAACTGTGTGACTGGACCCCATTGCAGCAAGGGGGTGCCACAGTCAACATGAAGTATGAGAACATTATAGAATGAAGAACCGAGTGGAATAAAGCACCTTGTTGTGGACTCACTGAATGTGCTGTGTAGCTTCAAACTTGTCTGTGGGCTGGTTATGCAGTATGGAACAGCATGATGACATCCTTTACAGGGACGAGGTTGGTAAGCAGGGCACTCAGCATGGCTTAGTTGGCATGCAGGGCAGCAGGCAAAGTCAGTGATATTGTGCCAGGTGAAGCTAGCTACGGAGTGTCGAAAACCCATGAAATGAAGTTACATAGTTCTGCCTTAGCAGTGAGTGGCAAAGTAGGTTCAAGAGCAAATTCACAGTCAAACTTCACTGTAGGCATGAAGAAGTCTGAATACAAAGGGATAAACAGTCCAAGTTGGTAGTGAATGATGGGAACTGAAGCACATGAAACAGAGGTGATAACTATTCACAACTTTTTAACATTACTAGCAATTGTCAGGATCAGCATTGTGGTTGTTACTGTAGTTAATGTTATGTGCATCACTAATAACACACATTTCAGTATAAATTCATTTATTAAACACTGAATAATGAGATACAATACAGCACAAAACCTGAGTATTATAGCACTTGAGAAAGCCAACTTCGATATGCTCCCAAGAAAGTCGTCCACAGATAAAACACTCTTGTCACTTTCTGACAGTTGCCATAACTTTAATATTAATCTTATATATGAATGTGCAAGTGAAAGGATGCAGGAATATCTCCTAAATTCACAACATATAATGCATATTGCATTCTTTTCATTCAGAATGCAGGGGAATAGTAACACTAACAGTGTGTTAACACTAACAGAGATATCTGGGTGGCTGATTAGTGGGATAAGTGTATCATGTCGCACAGAGAGGTATTATATAAAATGTTTACAACTGTCACAATGCAGCTGTCATAGCCAACTAGAATCACTACTGTAAGTTTCTTAAAAATGTCATTAGAAAGGCAACAAGCATATGGTATGCAAATAGAGTAGCCAACTCTCAGAGTAAAATTAAAACCATATGATCAGTTATGAAGGAAGTGTCTAGCTAACAGTGTAAGTTCACTGTTATATAAACTAATACATTCAAAAAATGTTTTTGTTATTGATAATTCAGATACACATACAGTACTTAACAGACACTTTCTGAATATAGCAGGTAAATTAAATAAAAATTTAGTTTCTTCAGCAATCAGATAACTCTCTCACAAAATGGCTTTCCATGATTGCTACCTGAAATATGCCTCTATGACATTCTCAAGATGGCGCCGAATGAAAAGTGTAACGATATGTCTGTCTCTACCAAAAAGGAAAAAATCAGTGGTTCTACATGGAAGCAATGTAGAAAATGTGTGATAAAAAGAATCTTATGCGTAAAGTGCAATTTTTGGCTTCATGAGCAGTGCGCAAAAGTGAACCTGAAATTCATTAGTGACGAAGTTCCGTGGACATGCACCGACTGTTTGCAGTGGGAAACATCAGAACTTGTAAGTACCTTAAGGTCAAAAGAAGAAATAATTAAAGTGCTACAAAGTGATATCGAAACTCTCAAAAAAGAATTCAGTCTCTGAAAGAAGAAAACGCAAAGCTAAAAAGTGAATCGGCAAACTGTGTATGTGGAAATGCATTACAGAACAAAACAAACAAATGTGAGGACTCTTGTGTGCAAACTCAGTACCTGAGCAAAAAAACAAAACCCTGAAAACTTACATGTGCATATTCTGGCAAAAACAGTGGCAGAAAGCGAAACATGTGGAAATTCCGTAAACTCCTGCGTGCAAACTCCATTGCTAAGAAGTAAACAAACCTGTGTAAACTCGCATATGCAAATCCCAGTGAAAAAAAGTGGCGGAAAACGATTTGTGCGGTAAATCTGTAAGCAAATATAAAGGGAAAACTGTGGCATACAAGAAAAAAGATATATGTGAAACCATTCCAGCAAAACAGATCGACAAAAGTGATTTCTTTGTTATTGGCGATTCCATGTTAAAAAATATAGTGGTTCCGAACTGTAAATTAGATGTTCATCCTGGAATCTGACCACAGCAGATTATGAAACATTTCAACAACATTATGCACAAGGAAAAATCCAACCAAAACAACAAAGATTCCAACACAAATTTTAAAGGCGTGATAATTCACGTCGGGACAAACTCTATCAGAAGCAGCAGACAAGAAGAAATCATAAATGATATTCATAATGTAATTTGGTCAGCCAAAGGTTTGTTTACAAGCTCCAGAAGTGTTATCAATGGAATTCTACAAAGAAGATCGGTGAGTAACGCGTATACAAACAACATAAACACTGGCATCAGGGAACAGTGCAACGAACTTGGTGTTGTATTTGTTGACTTAAATAAATGTCTCGACGACAAATGTCTGGGTAGGGAGGGCCTGCACCTAAACAGACTAGGTGCAATGACTTTCAGCAAAATGCTCCTGGACTCACGTAAAATTATAAAAAATAAGGGAAACTAATACAGTCTGCAGGGGGTGACTATCCAAGAATACCATATGCAAACAAAAAATGTGAGTGTAATCGTAATAAGGAAGCAGTTGAACCAAGCAAAGAACGACATTAAAACGAAAAAAAGTGGGAATGCTAATAGTGTTGGCAAAAATTACTTAACAGTTGTTCACCAAAATATATGTTCCCTAGCAAACAAGACCCAACAGCTAGAAGTGGAGCTGGAGTCTACAGAGTGCTCAGTTGTTTGTCTCACTGAGCATTGGTGCAATGAGGCTGAAATTAATCAATTAGTCTTGCAGTCTTATAATTTAGCGTGTGCACACTGTGGGACTTCTATGAAGTGTGGAGGGTGTTGTATTTATGTAAAACAAAATTATCAGTATAAGACCAGTAGCAATTTATGTGTAATCAGTGGAGAGCAACATTTTTAACTGGTGGCAGTTGAAATCAGGGACCAATATAGGTGTAGGAATTTGATTATCTTATGTATATACAGATCTCCTAGTGGAGACTTCAGCATCTTTTTCTCCAAACTTAATCATGTTCTTGACAAGACATCCACTCCAAAGAACCACATTCTCATATGTGGAGACCTAAATGTAGATAAACGGAATCCTGATTCTACATGGGACTCATTACAAAGTCTTGCTCAAAGTTTCAATCTGGTTCCAATGGTTAACAGTGCAACCAGAATAACAAAATACTCAAAGACAGCTGTTGACCAGGTATTAACAGATTTAGGCAAAGAAAACTGTGAGGTGGTGGTATCAGAGCTAGGATTATCTGATCACTCAGGTCAAATCATTAATATAAAAGTGGCTCCAGAAGAAACAAAGAAAATGCATATTTACAAATGAGTTTTTTCTAAACAAAATAGATATGAGATTGACAAACAGATAGCAGGACAAACATGGGACTCAGTATACTCAGAGGTAGATGCAAATGAAAAATTCAAAAATTTCATGACATTGTTTAAATTAAATTTTGAAGAACCATTTCCTAAAGTATTATGTCCATTATAAACAGCAGGAAAAAACAAGTGGGTCACAAAAGGCATCAAAAAATTGTCTGAAACACTGAAGTACCTGAGCTCCATTAATCACAGCCAAACTAATCCTGCTTTCTCACTCTTTTCTAAAGGATATAGGAAAACATATAGGAAAATATTGCTTGCAACAAAGAGAGCTCTTAACTCCGAACTGGTGCTCTCTGCTGAAAACAAAAATAAGGCAGTATGGAAGATTGTGAAGCAGGAAACTGGTACCAGGAAAATGAGGAAGGGACTCTAATAAAAGACCCAATATATTTGGCAAACTATATAAATGATTATTTTAGTAGCATAGGAATAAATTTACAGGAAAATTTTCTAACAGCCCCTCAGGTCAAAAAGCCAAGTAATGGTGTATCACACTCAATGGTGTTATTCCGTACAACACAGGAAGAAGTCTATAAAACAGTCAGCAAACTGAAAAACAAAAACTCAACTTGTCTGGATGAAGTCCCCATTTTTCTAATTAAGGACTGTATCAAAAGCCTACATCCACCTTTAGTTGATATTATAAATCAATCTTTCAAGCAGGGCTACTTTCCAGACTATTTAAAATATGCTAAATTACTACCTCTCTTCAAAAAAGGTGATGCACGAAAAATTGAAAATTATAGGCCAATTTCTCTACTCTCATGTTTTTCAAAAATATTAGACACTGTTGTGAAAGATAGGCTAATGAATTATTTAAATAACTACAACTTACTGTCTATTGACCAGTTTGGATTTTGATCAGGGAAAAGCACAGAATCAGCAACAGCACACCTCACAAAACGCATTCTAGAAGCATTAGATAAAGGGAACTACACAACAAGTATATTTCTTGATCTAACTAAAGCATTTGATACACTAGACTACAACATATTGTTTAATAAGCTAGCCTAGATGAACTGGGAATAAGGGGGCTTGAGAAAAAGTGGTTCCAGTCATATCTAAAAAATAGAAGACAGGTAACTGAAATCTCACATATTTCAAGTTGCTCAAACTACATTGTAAAGTATACTTCAGACCCAAATTATGTAAATATAGGTGTCCCACAGGGTAGTGTCCTTGGCCCAACACTATTCCTCATTTACATAAATGACTTCCCACAGAGCATCAAGTATGGACAAACAATATTGTCTGCAGATGACTCAAATGTTCTAATCAGTGACAAATCACCAGATACACTGAAAGGAAAAGCCGAACAAACACTAAACAGTGTACGTGAGTGTGCATCCAATAATAAACTAACACTAAATTAAAGAAAAAACAAATGCTGTTAACTTCTATCTCTGCAAAAAACCACACTATAACAACTTCAACTTAAACAATGAAACTATAGAATGTGTAGACTACACAAAATTTTGTGGTATGCATGTTGACAGTCAGTTAAAGTGGGAAGAACATTTAAAATACTTAGTAACAGAATCGCTACAGCATGCTATGCTCCTAGACTTCTGACTGCAGTGTGTGATACTACATGTGTCAGATCTGTATATTTTTCTTATATACACTCTGTTATTACCTATGGAATAATATTTTGGAGAATCAACAGTAAAAATATTCAAATAGTTTTCAAATTACAGAAAAGAGCGATTCATATAATAACCAAGAGTGGCAGCAGGGCTCACTGCCTTGAACATTTCCAAAAGCTGGAAATCCTAACTGTCCCATGTGAATACATTTTTCAAAGTATTATGTATGTAAAAAAAAAATATTGACTGCTATATGAAAAATTATTTAGTACACAGCTATGAAACTAGAAACCAATACAATCTGCATCTAGAGAGGAAAAATAAAGTTAAAACTCAGCAGAGCTTGTTGTACAAGCCGTGAAATTATATAATAAATTACTGCAAAATATAAAAGATATTGACACACTTGGACAGTTCAAAACAAAACTAAAAATATGAAATCCAGAAATGTACAGTGCTATAAGAAAATTACATAATGATATAAAACTAATGTAAGATACCTCAAAATATGTGTAAATACTAATTTTATGAGTATAAATTATAGGTATATAGTATTGTATATTATTTTGCTGATGAAATCCACACAATGTAAATTGTTACATGGATTAATAAAGAAATCAATCAATGACAAAGGAGGGTAGGAGTTGGAGGACTCAGGCAAAAATCAAATCACTGAAGATTAATTAATCTATTGGATAAGATGGGATCTCTAGCAGGTGATAGTAAAGAACTAAGCTACATACTTTAGCCCAGTACTCAGTCATAGCTGTAATTCTTCCTCTAATAATGGTCAGGTTCCTGAGTAGTTACAGCACTCATTATTGAAGCCAATTTATTAAAAGGAGAAAACGATAATATAACCAGTTTTGGACCTATTTCCATGCTATCAGTGTGCCGAAAAATTACTGAAAACATGGCAAATGTAAGGGTATTTGAGCATTTAAGTTCATATAATTTGTTGTCATTGTATAGTTTGGTTTTACAAGTAGGTTTAACAACTGTAAATGCTAAATTCTCTTTTCTCTGAGATGCATTAGATGAAATAAACAAAAAGATGTGAACATTAGGCATCTTCTTTGATTTAACTAAGGTTTTTGATTGTGTTGATCAGCAAATATTACTGCAGAAGTGGCACCATTATGGAGCCCATACTTAAAGAATAACAGCAAAATATCTTTCTTCACAGTAATGAAAAAGGATATGAGGTGCTGTCTGACTGGGTCATAGTTAAGTGGAGAAGGATTCACAGCCACTAAATACTTAATAAAGGAAAACATGGTCCATAGTAGGCTTCAGAGTAAATGATCTATATTTAAACTGCATAAGTAGCTGATTTCAACAACTTGTCATTTCCAAAAACATTTGTGATATTAGGTGTTACATTTTGTAATTACCAAATTATTTATCTTTACACACACAAAGTGGACATCATATTCCACAATTACATTGCGAATGAATCTACATCAACATTAAAACCTCAAATCATATAGCAGCTTAGGACAGTACACAAGACGTGACCCGTTCCAACAAGTTGCAACTTGTTGTAACAAGCAAAAGTGATTACTCAGCAACTTGAGACTTATATATGTCAGCAAGTCACAACTTCTTGCAACAAGCAAAATGTGTTCGCAGCCAGTTGAGAATGCTCACTAAGCATACATACACATCTTATCACAGCCTCCCTAACATCATACACATACAACATAATGGAATAAAACTTGGGCTCAAAAGTGTATTTATGCATCCCAAACACAAATCCATTATCAGTACAATAGAATATAATTCCAACAATAAGCTGCTGGATCAATAAAGCCATTGCAGACACATGGGATATCTAACGCTGAACAAGCCAAGGCCATTCCCTTCTTGCTCTTTCACCAAGCACCTGTTCCAATCAAGTATAGAAATGTTTGTATCTTTCTCAGACGCATGAGTGCATGCTTAGGTGTTTTTTTATAAATCGTAAAGATTATTTTGATACTTTTGAACATGGCACAAAATTCTGAATGTTCAGATACTGTTGAACCCAATGCAAAACTTGTATCATGGAAATAATATAAGTTGTATATTTTTTATAATAATTTAGATCATTCAGATACTTTTGAACATGATCCGCCAGGGTAACCGAGAGCGCTAATGTGCTGCTTCCTGGACTCGGTTAGGCGCGCCGGCCCCGGATCGAATCCGCCAGGTGGATTAACGATGAAGGCCAGTATGCTGGCCAGCCTGGATGTGGTTTTTAGGCGGTTATCCACATCCTACTAGGTGAATACCAGGCTGGTCCCCAAGTTCCTACTCAGTTACATGACTCACAGACATTTGAAAACGTTCACACTATTTCATGACTTACACTAGATGCAGACAGCTGGGGTACACTACTTCTATCCCAGTGGGTTCGAGGTGGCGTCAGGAAGGGCATCCAGCCACCCTCTGCAATTAACACAGCCAAATCCATCATAACAAAGCCGACCCCACGTTGGAGCAGGGCAAAGGCCACGAGAAAGAAAGAAAGAAAGATACTTTTGAATATGGTGCAATACTGGATGTTTGTTTCTATTTAATGCTCAGTGAAATACTGGGCTGGGAAAGCCTGTTTCACTTTAATGGCTGGTAAAATCAGTAAATTTCCCACTAGTCACATCTTGCATTTTTTTTCCTGCCAGCACCATATTGCATTTTGCCATCTTGGACTGTGACATCATTACCCCGGCCTTTGTACCAGGCAACCCACAGATATTGGTAAAAGTGCGCTAACCAGGTCATGAGTCTGGTACCTCTATATCCAAGAATATAGTTGAGGTGTGACCACAATGCTAAGAGACTGGGTTTTCCCGCCAATGTGATATTCACTGTTCCACTTCTGTGGGCACCACATCATGCTTGCTTGTGCCACATTCCAATTCTTTGGTGTTTGTCTCCCAGCCATCACCCTCTTTTGCCAACTTGTTCCACTCACTAACTTCATTTGACATAGCACCGTATCCCACCATGCTGCATCACCAGAACAGTGTAGTCAACTTTCCCACTAAGGAAGGTCATTGATGCAGAGTCCATTATTGGAAAGTTTGAGAATAATGACTTAGATCCTGTCACACTCCCAGTACATCAAGTATATGGTGTGTTGTTACCTTTACTACTTACATTCTTTGTATTCCATGCAGTACTTATAGTATAAATCATAGTGCTAAAGACACGTGTATTGGTCTTGTAAGAGCTGAGTTACTGTATATATATACATCATACTATGCAAGCCATATCATGATGTGTGGTGGAGGGTACTTCTGGTGCCACTCACTGATCCCCCTTACCCTGTTCCAGTCATGAGTAGTGAGTGGTAAGAAAGATTGTCAGTAAGCATCTGTTTTGACTCTAACTTCTGAGATTTTTTCATCACAGTCATTACACAAGATGTATGTGGGAGGATGTAATATCTTGTACAACTATTCCTGGAAAGTGCCCTCTCAAAATTTCAGCAGTAAACCTCTACATCATGCAGAATGCCTCTCTAGTAACATTGGACAATGGAGTTTGTGAGCATCTCAGTAATGCTCTCGTACCAACTATACAATGCTGTGACAAAACTTGCTGGTATTTGTTGGATCTTCTCTATCCCTTCTATCAGTTCAACTTATTAAGGATCCCATATTGATGAAAAGTCCTCAAGAATTGGTCAAATAAGCACCTTATAAGCTATGTCCTTTGCTGGATGTCTTTCTATTATTCCCAGTCTTGAGTCTGCTTTTCCTCCTATTTGTTTTATGTAGTCATACCACTTATGGTTGCTCTGGATTGTACCTCCTAGTTATTTTAAAGTAGATACTGTTTCTAGCAGCTTCTTGGTAATAGTGTAGTTGTACAGTAGAGGCTTTCTCTTAGTATGTACGCACAGTATGTTACATTTGTTTACATTCAGCATCATCAGTCCTCTGCAAGTCATTCTGCAAATCAATATGATCTTCTGGCATTAGTACTTTCTTATGAACAAGTGCATCATCTGCAAACAGTCTCAAAATGCATCCAACACTTTCTACTACATCATTTGTATGCACTGTAAACAATAATGGTCCTATCACATTTCGTTGGGGTACTCTAGAAATTACCTTGACATTTGTCAATTTGGTTCCATTAATTGTGACACATTGAGTTCTATCTACAAGTAAGTCTGCAGTGAAATACTTTTAGAAGATTGAATTCAGTGTTTTGGCCTCCTTTCTGTTATCTTCAATTTCAGTGTCAGTATGGTCTCTGAGTGAGTGAATACACAATTTGTGAACTGTATACTGATTTTACATCAGTCCAAAACATTTTCAAGTTTTCACTCAGACTAGGTGCCAAACTTTTAATTTTTCTGAATGCTTCTCTCACTCCTCTTCTTAAGCTCATTTTCACTTTGTTCACTGTTTGTTTCTTAGCTAGGTTTTGACTTATCTTGAATCTGAGATGAAGTACTCTTTGTTTACACAGCAGTTCTTTCATATAGCTTTTAATCCATAGTGGGTCTTTATCATCCTTTAAGATCTTACTTGGAACATGCTTGTCTAGGGCATATTGAATGATGCTTTGAATTTTTCCATTTGTGCTCTACATAATAAAGGTAGGTAAATGTTCAAGCAAAAACTTTCTAAAGACAAGATCACCTAAATATTTCTTTATTTAGAACTACCAGAGATTTTGGTGTCATCTTTGAAAATTTTTGTTATAAAATGCGTTCAAAAATCTGTCAAAACTGGTTGTTGTAAATAAAGAAATATTTATGTCATATTGGTTTTAGAAAGTTTTTACCAAATAAAATATATGTCTCTTCTGATCTCTTAACATGAGAAAATGGAGTCACATATACTAGCATTGGTTATATTCACTTACAGTATTTACTAATAACAAATATTTCTATTTATAGGATAGGTGATAACCTTTTGTTATTATCATTAATGTAGTTCCTGTAATTATAAATGTCTGGACTTACCAAGGGTTCCCTTTGGTACATTACATGACCAGAAGTGGGAGAGCAATAGTGTCCATCTGAGGTGCTCACCAAATCTGAAAACATACACAGAAATTCAGTGTACTGAGAAATACTTCATAATTCTTTTAAAATATTGACAAAAAAATAGAAATTTTGTAATTAATTAACTGAAAATGTTTGCTCATTAATCTTCAAGGGTATGATATCTGCATAAAGTACAGAGTTTACAACTTCATACATTTCACATCACAGGTCATAGAACCTAAGTTGTGCTGTAAATAATAATTTTCCCAAAGCAAGTTTTCTAAGTGCTGAATTGGCTGGACCCATATACCATATCTTGATGAAAATTCTATTATAATCACCAAATGAAAGTGCACATTCCATACCAACCCCTACTGGAGTCTTATTGTCAAACAAAAATAGTGATGTACCGGGCACTTAAACAAAACAGGGGAAATATTCATTTCAACAGAATTAATGTGACATGAGCAATTAATAATTTTCAGAAAACACATAGTTAATGAATCATTGCAGAAAAGGTAAATATGTCCCATATTCATATTTGTAAGCAGTTTAAACTGTAAATGAATAAAAATAACTCTACAAATTCTAATTAGACTTTACACAAGTAAGGTGCAATCTTTTATATGCTAGGAAAAATGTATGGCATTAAAAAAATGTTTCAACAGTTAAAATCTCAAACGTGTTCCACCACGTAAAAATGTTATGAGCATAAACTTTTTCATTTTTTATTGAATGTTTTTAACATGTTTCACCTCAGAACATTCAATATATTTGTAGTTACATAATTAACAAATTGTACCTCAAAAGTAAATGAGAGGGAGATGAGAGATACACAAGCAAATCATAGTTTATCTGAGTAATGGAGATGAGATACAGAATTCAAGAGCATTCATTGTTAAATTAGTGTAAACTGTAAAAGTTACCTATAGCTTAGAACAGATTAATGTGTCCATCATACAGTTATGCTTTACATATCTATATCATTCTAAAATATAAGTACTAGTTTATTGAACAGGCTGATCTCCAGGACAAATTCAGAGCACTTGTGTCCCTCTCTACAGAGGAAAAACATCAGTATAAACAAATTTTTTCAGTGATACCAGACAGAATACCATCATGCCACAATTTAAAGGTTAATCATTATATGCTGAAAAGCAGCAGCAGACACACAGCACCTTCACCAGGACAAGGTCTCTAATACAACATTCCTATCTCATACCCTCTCTGCATGTATTTTCAATCATAAATTTATTGTCATTTTTAATCTGGAATATATGCTTATTCACCATTAAATATTTTAACTATATTACAAGTATCTCTTTTCTGTTATTTGGATAACTCTATACATTTTACATGTTGATCAATAAAACCAGAGACACATATATTTAAGCTAATAATTGTTACATGAATTAACAAATAATGTAAGGCATAGATCTGAATCATATGTCATTGAAAAATGAAGATCTTTAATACTAATACCCTAATTTTCTGAACTTAACATTTCATTTGAGTTTCTAAGGAATCTCATTCCAAGTATCTTACTCAACTGATAATGAATATATTAATAAACTAGGCATAACTTAAATAATTTTTTCTTGTTGTCAGTTTACATTGTAAAGGCATGGTATTATAGAATAAGTAGTCTGTCATAAATACTTAAGACTTTTTGGTCCTTACAGTTATAACTTGATTATGTATGATTTAAGTTAAATTATGAAAACACTTCATAATGGAAACCTGAGATTTTAATTAAATTATTGATTTAAATTCTTGTATTTGAATTTCCTACAAATCACTAATTAAATTTACAGAGATTTGTAAGGTATGACAAATTATGTAAAGTGATAATTTACAATATTTGTAAACACAACTACTGTAGCTGTTACATTCATCCGTAACTTAAATTTATATTTGGTTACAGCTGCCAGCTCAAGTTTTCATATGAGGATCATTTCAAAAGATCTGCATATTGCGCATGTGTGACTGTTACGATAGCATGATGAAGTTGAAATTTATATCAGTTGCAAGTGAGAGTTTAGGCATGATGGTCATGCATGTGTTTGCTGGTTCATGTGACTGTGTAATGAGTAAATCAACTTTAAAAAGGAAGCTGCTACCAAGTCAGATCAGATTGCATGTACTGACCAGTGTCCCTATATCTAATTGAATTCCTACAGGGAAAGAACCCTATGGAAATTTACAATGCTTCAAAAGAGGTGTGTGGGATGTGGTCTCATTGTAAGACACCATTCTAGTGCTAGGTGTCAAAAGCTTGCCAGAGTGAATATCAGTATCGTTGGACCCCAAGGGGTGGTGCCAGTGAAGCAGTATACAGAAATCAGGTGCTGCTCCTCCCCCCTCTGGGAAGACTGGGAAGACTACACTACACCAGAGCTCTCTCTGGTGCTGGATGACAGCACACAGGGGCCAGTTCGTCAGTGCAACACACGCTCCACAAGGATGGCGGGCAGTGCCTGCCATCCATGTGGAGCATGTGTTGATCTCACCATGGACTTCTAGACTGAGCCACACACAACTGATTTCAGCAGTGTACAGGCCTGAAGATGGCATTGACGCAACGCCAAAACTAGTAACAAAGTAAATAAAAAATCTCAAGTACAGTTGGAGTAATTTAATTTTTAATAAAAATTATTCCAGCTGTGTCCCACCTTCATCCAGTTTACTTATGGATGTACAAAGATATTAAGAGGGTAGAGAACAACATGCCAGTACAATTTTACTGTACATGCTCTGGATATGTTGCACACTGCTGCTGAGATAGAACACACTATTACATCACACAATGTCAACTGTAACAACTCTCTTACTCATGCCAGTCAAATGGTGACAGTTGTAGTCAGACTCGGAGATGAAGCCCATCACTGTACCCTAGACAAGGTCATTCTCTAACCATGATAGGTGTTCACCATCAGAGTACAGGGGCTCCAGGTGTGCATCTAGCTGCCAATTTCAAGAAAACTAAGAAAGGTGAATGTCTATGAAGTTGAGGCATCCATAGGTATAAATTCTCATTGGACAAATCACCAAGATGTCAGGGAATCTCATTGGCATCATCACTGATGGCCAATTTGTTTGGGCACTATTTGACTCAGGGACTTCCTTATCCATCATAAAAGATGCTTACCACCTTTAGTTAAAGAAGACTTTGTTCCATTACATGGAAGTGATTGGGCAGAGAGTCACAAATGGTAATTACTTCCAAGAACATGTACTGCAAGAATGGCAGAACACACCCTTTTTTAACATAATATAGTCATAACGTTATTCTCAGATATGACTTGTTGTAGGCATTATAAACAGTCGCAGACTGTGGAAGAACAGAGCTGCAGACTGATAAATCTAATTCAACAACCACTTGTAATAGAGATTGTTCTGGACAGTTGTTTGCCATTGAAGACAGCCATCAACAATGAGAACTATTCCAATCATCGATCAAATGTCCAGTTAAACTGTAAAGCTTTCGTTGATTGCAAAAAAATTACTCAGGTTTACAAAATAAATCTACATATCAGTTATGATCATCAGCATTGTAAGTGGTTACTGAGAAATTTGGATCACTAATGTCACAAACATACACAGGTCATCCTTAAAGGCATGTGCTCAGAGGAACTCAAAAGACAGCTTAGTGTCATCAATGAAGATTCATGATCCATATCAATAGACATAATGAAGTGGAGGAGCCTACTCTCAGACTGTCAGGAGGATCTGGCCTGATCAAGGAACAAGGTCTGTGAGTGATGGCCTTTCAGCATCAATTTTTAAATGCTTTAAAATCTGGGGTGGAGAAAAGAAAGACCAAGAAGTCCATGGTAAAACACCATACCAGCACTTCAATCAAATATAATGTCACTGGGTGAATGATGGATAGTAAGGAAGTGGAGAAAATGCTGCAAGATGATGTCATTGAACCTTCAAAGAGTTCTTGGTCCTCTCCGGTGGTCCACATGGAAAAGAAAGATGGCACATGGAATTCTGGCACTGAGCACTGATGACTAAACAAAATCATGAAGAAAGGTGTCTGTTTATTGCTAAGCATTGATGACACCATGGACTGCTTCAAAGGAGCTAAGTATCTCTCCAATTACAGACATGGAGAAAGGCTACTGGCTAATAGTGATTGATGAAACTGACTGGTAAAAGACTTTGTTCATAACTCCCAACAGCATCTATGAGCTTAAAGCTATTCCATTTGGACTATGAATCATTACAGCCACCTTTGAGTATGTGATGGAGAAATCACTTTGACACCTAAGACAGACAACATGTCAACGCTATATGGATGACATTACCTTTCTTTAATACTTTTAAGGAATGTGTAAGCAGACTGACAGCTATGTTGAAGTGTATTCATACTGCCAGTCTTCATCTTAGTTGGGAAAAGAGCACCTTCATCACACTACAAATAGCAATCTTGGGGCATGTAGTTAATGGTAATGGATTCCAGTTTGATCAGGAGAAAATAAGATAAGTTAAAACTTTTTTGATTCATCAGAACATTTGTGATGTGAAAAGTTTTCTCAGAATGTGCTGATACAACCAGATATTCATAAAAGACTTCTGTATGATGACATGTCCCTTTCAAGAACTGCTGCAATGAACTACTAAATTTACCTGAAACAAGCAGAAAGAAAGAGCTTTCCTTGTATTTACACTGAAGAGCCAAAGAAATTGATATACCTGCCTAATACCATGTAGGGCCCCCACAAGAATGTAGAAGTGCCGCAACATGATGTGACATGGACTGGACTAACATGTGAAGTTGTGCTGGAGGGAAATTACACCATGAATCCCACAAGGCTGTCCATACATCCATAAGAGTATGAGGGGCTGCAGATCTCTTCTGAACAGCACATAGCAAGGCATACCAGATATGCACAATAATGTTCGTGTCTGGGGAGTCTGGTGGCTAGCAGAACTGTTTAAACTCAGGAGAGTGTTCCTGGAGCCACACTTTAGCTTTTCTGGGTGCATGGGGTGCTCCATTGCCCTGCTGGAACAGCCCAAATACATCAGAATGCACAATGGACATGTGTCATCTGTCAGAGTCACATTTGTACATAGCAGGGATCCCAATCACTAGAATTGCACATGCCCCACACCATTACAAAGCCTCCACCAGTCTGAACAGTCCCCTGCTGACATGTAGGGTCCATGGATTCATGAGGTTGTCTCCATACTCGTACATGTTCATCCTTTAGATACATTTTGAAACGAGACTTGACCAATCAGGCAACATGTTTCCAGTCATCAACAGTTAAATGTCAGAGTTGATGGGCCCAGGTGAGGTGTAAAGTTTTGTGATGTGCCGTCATCATGGGTACATAAGAGGGCCTTTATCTCTGAAAGCCCATACCGATGATGGACACTTGTTGATGGCCCAGCATTTAAATCTGCAGCAATTTTAGGGAAGGGTTGAATAATCCTCTTCAGTCATCATTGGTCCTGGTCTTGTAGGGTCTTTTTCTGGCCACAGCAGTGTTGGATATTTTATGTTTTAACAAATTCCTGATATTCATGGTACACTCATGAAACGGTTGTATGGGAAAACCCCCAGTTCACTGCTACTTTGGAGATGCTGTGTCCCATCACTTGTGCACCAAATACAACACCACATTCAAACTCACTTGAATTTTGATAACCTGCCATTGGAGCAGGAGCAACTCATCTAACAACTGTGTCAGACACTTGTTGCCTTACATAGGTGTTGCCGGCCGCAACACCATATTCTGCCTGTGTAAATATCTCTGTATTTGAATATGCATGCCTATAGCAGTTTCTTTGGCACTTCAGTGTATGTTGTTGGAAAGTTCTTGCAGAATGTAAACTCTTTTGGATTACAGAGTGAGGTGGTTCATGGTACGCACTGGACTCGCATTCAGGAGGACGACAGTTCAAACCCACATCTGACCATCCTGATTTAGGTTTTCTGTGATTTCCCTAAATCTCTTCAGGTGAATGCTGGGATGCTTACTTTGAAAGGATGTGGCTGACTTCCTTCCCCATCCATCCATAATCTAATGGGACCAATGACTGTGCTGTAGATACACACAAAATAAAGAAAACTTGCTAGCTTTCAGAGTTATCCTTTAACAAGCTAGAGTAAAATAAAGACAAACACACACACACACACACACACACACACACACACACACACACACACACACCTATGCTCTACATGGTGTCAGCACCATGTAGGGGAAAAGTGTGTGTGTGTGTGTGTGTGTGTGTGTGTGTGTGTGTGTGTGTGTGTGTGTGTGTGTGTTTTACTCTAGCTCATCAAATGATAACTCTGAAAGCAAGCAAGTTATCTATCATTGAAAGAGGTGCTAACATCTCGTGTAGTTCTGGCATTGTGTGGTGACAAAGCAGAGACAGAACTTCACACCAATGCTAGCCACTTTTGAATACAGTCAGTTTGAGTACAAATTTCGGAAGTTGCTCAAAAGGGAATAATTTATGTTACAAGAGTACTCTGCAGGTCTGAGATGAATTACTCTACAATGGAGAAAGAGTGCATTCCATTGTTTGGGCCATCCACAAGTTCCTGTAGTATTTATTTTGCAAACTATTCGCAGTTGTCATGAACCACCATTCTGTGTGCTGGCTACCATGCCTGCAGGATCCAACAGGTCAGTTGGTGATATGGCCAATGAGCCTTCAGAAGTATAATGTCAAAGTAGTATACAAAAGTAGATGAAAATGTAAGGATGTTGACTGCCTTTCAAGGAATCCCTTGGCCAACCACAGTAGTGTGGATGAATTCTCTGTTACTGCTGTTTTAAATTACATTGCTGCTTAACAGATCAGTGACTCAGCACTGTTGAAAACCACACAAGCATTGAAGAGAGAGGAACCGGATAAAGGAGGATTCCAATTAATAAATGAAGCACTCTATAAGAGGACATATGGCCCAATGAAGTAGAAGTGGTTGTTTGTTATCCCAGCTCATCAACAGCCAACTATCTTGAAGGATTTGCATGATATTCCAACATCTAGTTGCCTGTGATTCATAAAAACTTTAAACAGTATCAGATGCAGATACGACTGATCAGGGTTCTACCAATTCATTGGAAGCTGTGTGAGCCACTGTAAAAAATGCACATGTTGCCTTACCTGTGCAGAATCTGATGCCAATGCCACATGTGCAGCATCATTCCATCAATGTGGAACAAACCACTTGGGGAGATTCTTGATGTCAACAAATGGGAATCAACGGATAGCAGTTTGCACTGACTGCCTCACCTGCAATGCTGTCACCAAAACTGTGCTGAATGCTGAAGCTCCAGAAACTGCAAAGTTCCTTGTAGAAGCAAACATTTAGAAGCATAGAGTATCCCATGTGATGATCTCTATTCATGGAAAAGTCTTCCCCTCAAGGCTAGTATCAGAGATATTTCACATTGAGACATCCTCTATAGGACAATAATGCAGATATGCTCTCCATGCACAGAGAGACTGGGATACAATATAGCTCATTGTGTCATTCACATACAAAACAGCCATGTAAGATAACACAAGCTCCATGCTGATCTTTCTGCTCTATGGTTGAAAGGCTGAAATGACATCAGATACACTGTAGCCATTTTGAGGATGACTACCTGAAACAACTCATCATTGGGGTCAAAGAAGCAAGGCAGCTGGCTCACATAGAACCTGCAGATGCCCTGGAGAAAGATCAGGAGCACTATACCTTAAAGTACCTGCCAGTGATATAGCCCACGATACCTGTGTCGGCTTTTTATGCCTGTGCAGAAAGAAGACCTATCAGACAAATTAACCCTTTGACTGCCACAGACATGCTCTCTGCATTCTGTGATGTCTCTGTCTTTTGCCAAATGCTACTACCTGTCCTGAGGGATGGAGTTCCAACTGCTGTGAAATACTTATAATGCAATTTTAATAAAACTATTTGGTGAAAAAATTTGATTTTAGCACATCTTACAGTATGACATCTTTGCTCAATACAGTACTGAAATTCTTCTTCTTATTGATCATAGTTAATGTGCTGCATCAAATGAAATAAAACATTGCACAAAATTTTAAGGAGTTTGCAGAGGTATAAACACATTTGTGTTAGGTTGATTTTGACTCATACATTGCTGTGGGTGATATGTGGATAAGATATCAAAATTTTATTTAACACTGACAGCAGAATGATACCTCATTTAATTTTCAAGTTAGTGATTTTTATACCTGGCAAATGGTCACACACGTGTTGTCCAGTTCTGTCATTGCAGACTTGGTGGCTGTTATAAGATCCTTGTCATCCAGTTTTAAGGACTACTCAGTGAAAAAAAAAATGGATTTTTGCACATCTTACAGTCTGACATCTTCACTCAGTAAAGGATTGAGTTTCTTTTCATTATTCATTATAGTTAGTGTGTAGCATCAGATTAAGTTGAAGTACTGCACAAAATTTTAAAAAGACAATATAGGCATATCAAAAAATTTTGCATGTGGTTGATTTTAGCTCATACACTGCTGCATATGAAATGTGGATAAGAAATCAAAATTTTATCTAAAACTGTGAGCAGAAAGACAACTCATTTTATTCTTGAGTTAATGGTATTTATATTTGGCTGATGCATTAGCATGCATTTCTGTACTGGCATGTTGTGGATGATGTGGTCATAACAGTTGTGATATTTCATAACTGATTCAAGACATTGGAATGAGGATTTTTGCAAATAACACTATGCAAAAGAGGCACATACATTGCATGATAAATACTCTATTGTTTAAAAATTCATTAGATATGGACATAACATGTCCACAGCAGTGAGAGTTCAGCAGAATGCGATGCACAAACATCTCAGTAGCACTTAAGGAAAATCCAGAGACTGCACCTGGGGAGAAGCAGAGCATGACACACAAACTTGTCCACAGCAGTCAAAAGGTTAATAAAGTGCTAATTTGGGCCATATTGTATCCTTTGTTGCTTCTTGGATGTCACATATGAAATTGAGGGTTATGACTCTTCACCAGCTAGACAATCCATGTCCCACATATCAAGCCCTGCTACAGTCCAGAGGCTCAGTCCAACAACATGTGGTTCAAGGAACTTAAAATCCACTTGAGAATCACATATGTTCAATGGGACAGACTATCTTCAATGTCACTAAAGCAAAGAAGCTGTAACAACAGGACCACAATATGGAGATTTCCAAGTGCCACAATATAGCAGACTGTCGACAAGTTTTAAGATTCATGGAGCTGTAGTCAATACAATGAGAACTTCTGAAACAGAGGGTCACTGTTTCTCCGGTACAAAGAGCAGTACCACAAGCTGTGGTGGGTGCAGTGTGGTGTATAGGTTATTGTTGATGGAAGAAATAGTGCAAATTCCCAGTTCAAACCCAATGATCAGCAATTATATGCCACTCAGTGTTTATCATTTCTGGAATATTCTTGAAATACCTTACGTTTCTCATGTTTGTATATTCTGGAATATTTGATATTTGTGTTAATACAAACATTCTGAAATATTCAATGTTTACACAAATGCTTCAATCTCCATCCAGGTGGTTAGTTCTGTTGTGGCTGTACATTGATATTCAAAATAAACTTGCTTCCAGTTCTGAATGTTATACTTCATTGATAACCCTTCTTTTGAAATTTTGATTTGAGTGTGGTTTTGATGTGACAATGTGAATTTGACTATTTTGTTTCATATAATGGCAGTTGTTACTTTACAATGTGTATCCTCAGTACTTTTAAACTGAACCATTTCTCTAAGCTATTTAGTATATTTGAACAATTGGGAGTATCCTACCTATGGTATAATTTTTAGTACATACAGAAATATCATATATTTTGTTTGAGTACATCAACACTAAATAAAAATTAGGTTGTGCCTAAAACCAAGACTTATGGGACTCCTGGAAAGATCATTCTCCTGCCTGAGAAATTATTCCATCAGAATTTTACATTCTTTTTGTTTGATATGATCTGAATACTACCCCTGACTCTGTATGTATCCAATTTACAGGCAAGTAGAGATTTCTCCACATCACCAAATGGCCCTGTGTACATCAAGTTTTGAATATAAGTTCCTACATTTATTTCAAAGTATTTTAAAATAGAAATTGGACAGTAGTTTCCTAGATCATCCTTTGAAAATATCTGCATTAAAGACATAGAAACTGTATAATACAAAGTATCTAAAAAGTAACCTAGTCCAAATGATTGGTTAACTATACAGGACATGGGTTCTGATTTCTTTACCTTGCAAGCTGTTCTAATTACTCTCAGCTGTACACCATCACAACCACTTTATTTTTAATCATTAAGGCCATTACCGCTGTGTCTGGGCGTTACACAGATTTGGATTCAAGACAAAGGGACTAGCATTACTTACATCCACTCATTTTAGCATCCCATTTTGTTCCTTTTATAAAGAATTAAGTGATGCATTCCAGTGTCTTAGAAAGATATGCAATTAAATTATCACACAGATTATGGCCATTGCTAGATCATCAGCTGTGATCTCAAAGTTTGTAACTGACTTATTATTAAGATACAAAATGAATCTTGTGGGTACCATTTGTTCTGAACCTCCAACAATGTTTTAAAATAAAGTTTTTTAATTGTTTAATATAGTTTACAACATCTACATCTCTTATTAACACTTACTATTTTCATGCCAGCTATAATTCACTTCAGATTATTAACATATTTTCCTAATTGATTGAAAGTGGAATTATTTTTTGAACATACAAGAAAATGCACAAAAGTTTTAAGAATTTCCATTATAGTACTTATCTGCCCACTTCACTTCTTCCAGTATATAACAGAATAAGCTCATTTTTCGTTACTGTTGTGAAGACTGCAGGTCCATTTATTCTGATAATTATAGAAATAATTATGAATAATGTGTAATTTATATATTGAAACCAAACCTTCTTGTATCATCAAACGTATAATTTATCAGAATGTTGTCTGTACAATTTGCTGCTCAATAATTTTTTCTAGTGATTTCAAAAACATTTAAATTGAAAATGTTATTGAATCAATATAGTAAACAATATTGTCAAAATGGGTTCAAATGTTTCATTCACATTAAAATTGATTATTGTTACAATTACTTTCTTTTTAGACACTTGTTTTTATGTCAGACCCAGTCACATTTACAATGTAATGAAAATTATAATCACTTTGGCATTACATTGGCCAGCTTCATATTCAGCTATGCAAAAAGGACAAATTACACTATGCATTAAACTCTGCAAATTTCTGCTAGTAACACTTGTAGTTAGTGTTAACTAAAAGTCAAAATAAATTTAGTTTATACTTATACATCAAACACTTGAACTACCAAAAAATTTTTATTTGAACAATTTTACAGCTTAGTGACAAACACATGTGCTACAAATGAAGCATTGTCATACCAGTACCCATTGATTTCTATTTTGAAGTTAAGCCTCACTCCACACTTAAGTATGCCATTAATATTTTTGACAGCCATATGAAGTAGAATCTCAGGACTTATTCTGAATTGAGGTATGTGAAAGAGAATGACCACCTCCATGCCAACCAACATGGTTTCCGAAATCAAGGGTCATGCGAAGCCCAACTTGTGATTTCTTACATGACATTGGAAGCCATGACTCATAGCACTCAGTTAAATTTAGTATTTCTTCACTGTGTCTGCACCTCACCAAGTCTTATTAGGAAAAGTATAGTCACAGATGTTTTCGTAGAAAATTTGTGACTGGATTCAAGATTTCTTGATAGGGAGTACACAAAATGTTATCTTGGATGGAGAGTCAACAAAAGATGTAGAAGTAAATTCTGGTGTGTTCCAGAAAAGTATGTTGGGATCCTTGCTGTTCATTTTGTATATCAATAACATGGTGAAATATTAATAGTAATCTCAGACTTTTTGTGGATGCTTCATTACTGTATCTATAATGAAATACTGTCTGAAAAAAGCTGTAGAAATATTCAATCATATTTGATCAGATTTTAAAAGTAAAAACTGATCCTGATCCTATAATACTTCCTGAAAACAAAGGCTCCACCACTGTGGTTTTGAATCTCAGGGATTACCTGGCAGAGGTACTCTGCCAGCTGTAGTATTTGTCTGCCTACAAACACTGCCACAGTGAGCCCATTCCAAAAATGCAACAGGATCTCCAGTCCCTCCTCAAATCCTCAGGCCCATACTAGAAACTCTCCCCTGAATCTGTCTCTTTCCTTACCCCTATCACACCTGCACTATTACATTCTATCACGTTAACTGAATCTTCCATTAGTTCTTTGTAGAACAATATTACAATAAATGAAAAGCACTGGTTCACTTTTGTTCTACAGTATTAATTTATGATGTTAGCTGGTTTTCAGCTTACAAGGCCATAATCAGACATTTGCTGACTATTATCACCAAAAAAGTTACAATGTTTGTAAATGGTATTGGAAAAGATGTTACACATCTAGGCTGAAGCACAAATGCATGGCAAATGACCTTTGACACTGTGATGGTAGTCAAACGTGAAAGGTGAAAACTTAATAAATAAATATAAATGGAGTATACAGGAAAAAACCTTAACACAAAACTGGACAAGCAAGCTTACATACGGGTTAACACTGACAAACAAAAACAATGAAATAAAATAAAATTAGTACTTGACAAGGCTACTTCAAGAGGTATGAAACATGATGAGTGAAACACAAACCATTTAAAAGAAAGAATTTTCAATTGTAATCGTGCAATGTATGGATTACATATGCAATAGCGATAAAATAAAAGAAATCAGTGAATACAGGAAAATGGGGGAATATGAGGCAACAGACAGTGTGGGAAGTAATGAAAAATTAAGAAGATTATGTGAAGTACAGAAGAGGGGAAGTATTAAGCTGAGTCTCATCATCTAAGATTAGATCTGGACTGTGAACTTGATGTTTGCTAATTTCCAGACCTTCCAGAAGATTGAGTTTTTGACCTATATTTATTATGTGAATGACGTAGGACTCTGGTTAGTAGTTGTGGCCATCCCCTAGTATGTGCGCAACAAATGTGGAGTCGTAATTCTGCAACCTTCTCCTATGTTCATGTTCAGCCAGCTTAGTTGCTATGTCTCTGTCTGACTGACTGATATATAACTCATCACAATCAGAACAGGTTATTTTGTATACTCCACTGCTGTCTAATAACTGAGTCTTATCTTTGCACACTGGGCTGTGGTGTTCTTAATATAGTAGAAAAACCTATACTTGCAAGGTTTCAGTATTTTTGCTACAATCTGTGATACCTCTCCTGTACACCAGTCCTTGTAGGCAGTGGAAGGGGCAGCAGATGGGCATAGAGGAAGGATACAGTTTTCAGTTTTTGTTTCCAATGCAAGATGTGGTCAACCAGAACTGGATTGTAACCACTGGTTGAGGCTATAAATTTTACTGTATCTAACTCTGCTTTACAATCATTTGTGGACATGGGGACGGATATGAGATGGTGTACCACTGACTGGAAAGTTACGTTTGTGAGCTATGACAGATTGTGTACGTGGACAATCCTAGTGATATTTTGACATTATTCATACATTGCTTTACAACAACTTATTTTCAATATAATAGTGCTTTTTATGAACAGATTAATGGGGTGGCTATGGGAAGTCCTCTTAGTCCAGCTGTGGCTAACTTGTTCAAGGAGAACTTCAAACAACGGGCGCCGCAAACAGCTAGAAAAAGACCAGCCAGATGGTATTGTTATGTAGACGATACATCTGTTATATGGACCCATGGAGAAGAGGAACTGGATGCCTTCCTGTTACATCTGAATAGTATTAATCCATGAATTCAATTCATAATCGAAAAGGAAACTGATGGTTGTCTGAACTGCTTAGATGTGACCATAATCAAATGAGAGGTTGGATCATTGGGTCATAAGTTTTTCAGAAAACACACACACACTGATTGTTATCTGCAGAAAGATTCCAACCACCACCCAAGACATAAAAGAGGGGTGATTAAAACATTAATAGACAGGGCACAAAAATATGTGAACCAGTTAGATTATGAGATTAAACACCTTAGAGTGACCTTAAAGAAGAATGGATATTCCAACAAAGAGATAGATCATGCAGTACATCCTAGACTGACAACCAGGATGGATGAGGATCGACACCAACCCAAGGGGAAAGTGTTCTTGCCATTCATCAGTAAGGTCACTGACCGCACTGGAAAAATTTTAAGCAAGTACGATGTGGAAACTGTCTTCAGACCCACCACGAAAATAAAAAATGGTTTAAGATCCGCAAAAGATAAACAACATTTACAAAATTCTGTGCAGTTGTGGAAAGGTCTCTATAGGCACAACAAATAGGACCTCAACACCTGTCTGGGTGCACATAAAAGGAACTGCCACCTCGGACTTTAGAAAACGAAACTCAGGAAAAAGACCCATTTTGAAATATATCTGTGATATGCAGCAACATGTACACTGCGTATTTTCATATCATGAAAGTATACATTGGAATTCCATCAAACACTGCATGTTACTTTCCGAATCATTGAAATTGGGATTGCGATGAGCTTTTGTAACCCAGTCATAGCTCATGTCACATGATCTCACCTGCCAATGACAGCAGATATTCAGAACATAGGACACGTGATGTAGTCAGCCAATAGCAACATCACTGTTAAGTAGTGCAAACATGCAAACAGGGAAAGTTAATAGTTAAGAAAAGTAAAGCTCTCAGGTTAATAAGCTGCAAGAGATGCTAAGCCTCTGCATATAATGTTAATCTTTCTTTGTGCGTGTTACACTTTAAGATATATCACACAAATGTGCCAGTAAAATTTTTAATAATGACATAAATGTCTTATCTTCAGGATTCGAAATTCTTCTAAATGACTCGTCATCAAAGAGTTGATTTTTAAATGAGAGTCAAATGCTCTGCAATTTAAGAATAAAAGGATATTTACTTTGAATATAACGCTTTTAAAACCATCATTCACAATATTTTCCAGCAACCTGTTAGAAATAAGTTTGTTTCTGCAGTTGCCTGAGAGCGCAGATAACAGGCGACTCCGCGCTTGCACACTGACCATAACGTAAGAATCCCATATGTATGTATGTGTGAAACATTGAGAGATCATACATTATGTCATAAAAGAAATAAAACATCAGAGGGTACTCCAAGAGCATCAGAATTTTGTGAACCATACTAAAACGTGCACATTTGAAGTGCACATTCGTATGTCCAGATTCCCAATGATGTAGACCTCGACCTGATATTAATCTTTTCAGTGTGGTTTTTGGGATGTAAATTTTCTTGGTGCATCAGTACTGTATTATATCATGTTTGATTCTTTATTATGGCATAATGCCATATGTGCTAGAAGATGAATATGTGCACTTGAAATGCAGTGAATCATTTCAAACACATTGACTGCCTCTGCGGAAAAAGTTAATAAAAGTCGAATTTCTTTAGCAAACAGGCAAAATAACTTCATTGTTCTGCGAGCGGTTAATGCTTGACTGTCAGAAAGGTAGAAATAAAATAAAATATGAAACTAAAAACATTTGATAGCCTTCTGTAATTATGTGAATGTATTTTAATTTACTTGATAGCTCCCGGCCACAGATATCGATTTTGTTTTCATTTGAAGTGAGAGTAAACGAAGGGTAAACAGCAAAGTCACTAAATGTAAACATGGGTCACATGGAGACTACCCACTATAACTTAGACTGCTCTGTGGATCAGCCCTTGATCTACAATATTTGTTAACCGGGTCAATACTTAAAAAAAAAAAAAAAATAAAAATAAAAAAATTAAAAAAAAAATCAGATTTTCAAAACTATCTTCATCTTGTAGTGCACTTCTTTCTGAAAAGTCTGAAACATAAAACACATGTGTTCAAGGACATGTAAGACAAGTTATTTGGTCATAAGTGTGCCAAAGTGCAGTGCCATGCCTCTTCATACAGCATTCTTCTATCACATGTCACTGTATTTTGCTCTGTGGAATTGAAATGTGTATATTTTGTAATGGATGCCATCAAACTAGATTCAGGACAGTGGAAACTGAAATGTCCTGTGGTGCCTCTCCTGCTCCCAGTTGGCCAGTTTGACACCCTGCCCCTCCTTAAAAAGAAAATCTCACAGTTAATAGCAGATGGGATTATTCGTAATTGGGAGAACAACTCTTCAGAAAATTAGCACTCTTTATTGCCTATTAGCTTATAACTTGCTGTTTTGTGTGACATAAAATTAAATATAGCATACATAAAACCAATAAAGACGAAAGACAAGCAAGAAACTACACATTTCTTCAGACCTTAGCTCTTAGCATTTTTTTCCCTCTAATCCTGCTACAGCTTTACATGGCATGCTTTCCTTTCAGCAAAAGAATCTATTACCTCATCAAAGTTCATCAAATGTTTTGCTGCATGAAAAATCAAAATGTTGTTATCTCATACTGGAAGAGCTGTAATTACAAATAATATCCAAGACTGGTGTGGTTTCTTGATCTGATTATGTCTATTTTTTACCGTCTGCTAGATAAAACACAATAGGCCTTTCTAATATTGCAGAAATTTTGTAACACACACCAAATAAATGAGACTGTTTTGGCACAAATGGTCATTTTTATAGCAAGACAGAATATAATTCATCACATACCAGTATCAAATGCATACTAGGTCTACTACAAGCAAAAAGCTTTATGTTAGGAAATAGTTTCACATTTGATTCATATGCACCAGTTTCTCAACCATGAAATCGAAAAGTAGTATTACGAAATTTTTATATAAATTTGGAGTTGTGTTATTCTTCCATAATTTGTGTGGCGTCCCCGTTTCTTCTCCTTCCTCGTTCTAGCAAACAATCTTGTCATCATCAATTCTGTAGCTATTCCTGCCATTGTCAAAATTTGTTCACCGATTAACTTCACTAACCATGCCAGAAACACAGGTTTAGTTATCTTGTTATTATTCTCTGGTTAGGCATTGTTACATGTTTGCACAACGTGTTTTCCATGTTAGTTCCAGAATAGAGCTTAAGCGGCTGCTAGCCGGGAACTATATAACTGGTCCTTACTAGTGTAGCGATCTGGCCAAAAATTTTCTGTCCAAATTTCATTTTCTTGGATACACTGAGAAGATAATACATAATCTTTCTCACCTGTTATTGCTGTTGGTCATTTATTTCCATTCTGGTAGTCTGAATCTATTGATTTCACCAGTAATTATAACAACGCTGATCATTCACAGACCGAATCAACCACATAATCAGACAGCAAGGATTATCAACAGATACCCTTTCTCTACCATGAATTTTTTAATCTTCTGTATAACTTTATGCAATTTCAAACAATAGAAAATCCAGGATGGAATGCAACAATGCATCTCAGCATTCCTGCAGTTTCTTTTACCATAGACTGATAAAACACATTTTACTGATTTTTCAAGTTAATTGTCACACTGAGAAGAACCAGAGCATTGATTATCATGAGTTCAGGACATAAAAAGCTTTTTCAAAGAGTATGTATTCTTTTGAGGTCAGGGCACTCTTTTGTCCTTGGGAGTGAGAAATTGCTAAAAAAAGAAAAAAAAAGAAAAAAAAAACAAAAAAAAAAAAAAACAGATGAACCAGCACATCTTGTTCAATGGCAGACCAGAGAAGCAATGGCATACCAGTCCAGTAAAGATCTTAAAGATGTCCCAAGTACAGTACTGGCCATTAAAATTACACCACCAAGAAGAAATGCAGTATTCATTAGACAAATATATTATACTGGAACTGACATGTGATCACATTTTCACGCAATTTGGGTGCATACATCCTGATAAATCTGTACCCAGAACAACCACCTCTGGCTGTAATAACGAAATTGATACATCTGGGCATTGAGTCAAACAGAACTTGGATGGTGTGTACAGGTACAGCTGCCCATGCAGCTTCAACACGATACCACATTTCATCAAGAGTAGTGACTGGCGTGTTGTGATGAGCCAGTTGCTCGACCACCATTGAGCAGACGTTTCCAATTGGTGAGATATCTGGAGAATGTGCTGGCCAGGGCAGCAGTCGAGCATTTCCTGTATCCAGAAAGGCCCATACAGGACCTGCAACATGCGGTTGTGCATCATCCTGCTGAAATGTGGGGTTTCACAGTGATCGAATGAAGGGTAGAGAATGGGTCACAACACATCTGAAATGTAATGTCCACTGTTCTAAAGTGTCGTCAATGCAAACAAGAGGGGGCCGAGACGTGTAACCAATGGCACCCCACACCATCACGCTGGGTGATAAGCCAGTATGGCAATGCCAAATACAACCTTTCAATGTGCGTTCACTGCGATGTCGCCAAACACGGATGTGACCATCATGATGCTGTAAACAGAACCTGGATTCATCCGAAAAAATGACATTTTGCCATTCATGCACCCAGGTTTGCGGTTGAGTACACCATCGCAGGCGCTCCTGTCTGTGATGCAGCATCAAGGGTAACTGCAGCCATGGTCTCCGAGCTGATAGTCCATGCTGCTGCAAATGTGGTCAAACTGTTCGTGCAGATGGTTGTTGTCTTGCCAATGTCCCAATCTGTTGACTCAGGGATCAAGACGTGGCTGCACGATGTGTAGCCATGCGGATAAGATGCCTGTCATCTCGACTGCTAGTGATACAAGGCTGTTGGGATCCAGCCCGGCATTCTGTATTACCCTCCTGAACCCGTCAATTCCATATTCTGCTAACAGCCATTGGATCTCGAACAATGCGAGCAGCAATGTCGCAATACGATAAACCGCAATTGTGATAGGCTACAATCTGACCTTTACCAAGTCGGAAATATGATGGTATGCATTTCTCCTCCTTACACGAGGCATCACAATAATGTTGCACCAGGTAATGCTGGTCAACTGCTGTTGTGTATGAGAAATTGGTTGGAAACTTTCCTTATGTCAACATTTTGTAGGTGCCGCCACCAGCACCAACCTTGTGTGAATCCCCTGAAAAGCTAATCATTTGCATATCACAGCATCTTATTCCTGTCGGTCAAATTTCACATCTGTAGCATGTCATCTGCATGGTGTAGCAATTTTAATGGCCAGTAGTGTAGAATGCAACCAAGGAAGTTGATATTAACTACTGATTATAGATGTTGGAAGCCAAGATCTGGCAGGAGATGTAAGAGGGCTTTTCAGGTCATCACTGAGTGAAATCCCTGTAAAATTATGTTGGAGATTGGGACATGGAATGTACAAATGGTACTGAAACTGGAAAACTGGATGATGTGAAAGATCACATGAATGAGAATGAGATAGCTATGTTAGGTGTACGTGAGACAAGATGCAAGGGAAATGGAGATTTCTGAAGTGGTAAGTTTAGAGTAGTTTATGGTGGTGATGAGAAAAGAAGAAAGCAAGAAGTGGCAGTTGTAATAAGAGGAAAATTATCAAATAATGTTGGCAATACTTGAAATGTCTGCAACAGGTTACTGATGATACAAATAAGTACTAGACCTGTGAACCTGTTAATATGCCAGACATATTTTCCAACATTTGCTCATGACTTGGAAGACATATATGAAGATGTAGAATAACTATTAAAATTGACTAAAGAAAATAATAATGTGAAAGTAATGGCTGAGTTTAATGACACCGTAGGATCCCATACAGGCAGTAAGAGAGCAGGAAATTTGGGCTTGGGGGGACAAATGAAAGAGGTGAACATTTTATAGATTTCTACAATCAAAATAATATGGTTATTATAAATACATAATCTGAAGATCCTCTTAGAAGAAGGCGCACATGGGAGGCACCAGGGAAAAGACAATTTCAGTTGCATTACATACCAATGAAACAAAGGTACTGGAATCACATAAAAATCATGCCACAGCTATCCAGGACCAAACACAAATAGCCTACAGACACTTGTGTTAGCCAAGTGCAACATTAGATTTAAGAGCACCAAGAGATATGTCAGAAATAAATGGAGAGTAGAAGAATTGAAAGAAGGAGTAGTAAAGATGGGTTTTGAGGAAAGAACCAATAAAATATCTAATCAAAGTGATGAACCAATGCAGTGGAATAATATCACAACGGGGATAATAGAAGCAACAAATGTGTTTTTAAGAAAAAGAAAATTGGAATACAAAAAACCTTGTATGTTGGAATAAATACTAAACCCAATTCAGGAAAGGAATGAACTCAGGAAGAAAAACAATGTAGATGATTACATAACAATTAAGAATCACATCATAACCAAATGAATAGAAGAAAAAGAGAAATGGATGAAAAGCATTGTTAGAGACAGAGGAGAAAATCAGACAAAGGGAAAACAGGACCAAGTTTACAAAA